>NC_141391.1:21765462-22989629 GCF_034619465.1 Leptosomus discolor
GCTTCCCTGCTAGATTTGCTAAATTGTCCAAAACAGGAAAGTGAAGGGATACATTCCACTCTGTGTAAAATACCACTCAACATCCTCACCCACGTGTATGAGATCACACAGCAGAGATCTCAATTTTAAATATCTTTGCTGTTTGTTCTGAAGGTGAATTAATTTTTTCAAGACCAAGAAGTAGGACCAAAGACCTCCTCAAGAACACACTGGCAGCAGCTCCTCTTTTCTAGCACTGGAAGGCTAGATCAAAACTCTTGGTTTCTCAAGCAACTGCAGTATAGCTGAGAGGGAATGAGAGACATAGGAAAAAAAAAAGGTGGAGAGGGTGTCCCAGGCAATAGCACTCTACTGTTTTGGATGGAGAAGCCCTCTAAGACAAGAAGAGCTTTAACAACATGCTTTCGCAGGAATAAAGGCCCCCAGGATGTGGCTCGAGTGGTTATAGCTCTTATTCTTTTGCATATTACAAGTTCTCCCATTTCTCTCTATGTGAAATGGACCTAGGAAACACCAGATCAACGCTGACCGCTCCTAGCCTAGAGATGCTCACAAGGAAGACAAGATGTGAGCTACCAATGAGCTAAAAATTTCCTGTGAGTCAAATTAAAAATAAACTGTCCTCCGAACACAAACAGCACGACAGATTCAGATACCACCTGCTCACAGTAAACAGCATGTGGTCTCATGACGCGGGAACCCCCTCATCCCATCCCTCCCATCCCTCAATGGAAGAGAGGGACGTTCAGCGGGAACCAGTCCGAGGCCACTGAAGAGAACTGACAGTGTATTCTACACTGAACCTCTGAAGAGTCAGTTGTGCAATTCTGCTCAGACACATGGGGTTATGTCATTGTAATGAAAACATAAACAAAGCAAAAGAAAAAAAAAAAAAAGGAAAGGCCAAAATAAAAAACCAACAAACCCTGCAGAAGCTGTCACGTGTAAACTCTGCCAAGACTCGTTTCTGCAGCATCTCTGAGTCGGCGTCAATTTGCTTTTCCAGACAGAAGCCTCAGCCTTTCATATCAGTAACTATGAAAATACATTTTCAGGCCACCTTGCTTAGAGTCCCCCATTGTGGCTGTTAGATAACCATCTGCCTTGTAAGTGGCTATTGTTACTGTGAACTGTCCTTTTCATACCATTATCTCGCTGAAAAGCCTTTTCTGAAAGTAGTCCATTAGAGCAGGGAAAAAAAAACCTCCGAGCATGGCCATGTAGCAGAATCAATGGCTCCCTTTGATCTGCAAGCTCAGTCAGTACTACAAATTTAAGAAACAACAAGGTTTTGCTTTGCTAAGCAAAGCCTGTTAATTTGGCTCATCTGCACTTATAGCATCTTACTGAAAATGCCATCTGTATCAGACATTTTGAAGACTTTGGTGCAATATTCACTTAGCTTAGATAAATAATTCAGTAAGATTCATTAAAAAATAATCAGTGAATTAATCTTCATAGTGTACATCTACGCATGTAATTTTTATAATTCTGTCCTCTACTACCCTGAACGGCGGTGAGGATATTCACAGTGGATGAAGAAAATGCTGGTGACTGATGGAATAAGACTGAACATAGATTTTTCTTATTCTAGTCATGGAATTTCTTCTGAATCTACTACATGTGTTTGAGTCCTATTACTGGCAAGAGCAAAATGCACCCGCGCTACAGGGAAAGTAAGACCCTTTATGTCTGTTGAGGCCACACATATAGTACAGGAAACTTAACTCCTATCATGACAAAAGAAGTCCACAAAAACATCATTTCATGCTACCAAAAGGAAATCTTTTGTGCTGATATATAGGACAGGAATGTATATCACTGAAATCACTGTAGATAGATATAAAACACTACACAATATATAGAAATATCCTAAGAACATACAAAATTTACCAGTAGCGACCTGAAAGTGCAAAGAGTACATACAACTAAATGCCAAGTCCTGATCTATAAAATCCTTTATGAATGATATACAAGCTGATAATTACAAAGCATCATCCAGACCACAAAATAACAAATAAAACAAATAAAGAAAAGTATTCTTTAAGAAAAATCAAAACAACGACAGCATTGGGAATGTTATCTTTGGGACTCAGAACACCATTTCTACCTTGATACCTACCAAAGCCAAGGAAAATGTATGCTTGAACAGGGTTAACATAAACAAGAATGCAAACCACCACAGAATGCCTCAGGACTATTTCCTCTTTATGTCTCAGCCTTTAAATCCAGCAAGCCATTAACTGTTTGTTCTTAGGCATCTCACAGTATTTTACAGGGATCTTTCAGGAATTAAATATAGGTCTAAAAAAAGCCTTCGAACCTCCTTCCAATGATTGTGTTAGGCATTGTGTGGAGTTATACAAATATATTTCTATGAAAATGGAAAGCCCTAGTAAATATTAAATTTTCTATTACCTCTCAAAATAAAAAACACGGATGGCTTAAAGACGAAAGTCAGTTTTATAAATACATTAATTTGAGCATTAGATTGTATTTTCACTCTCACACAACCATTACCCTGAATCGACGTCAGTATGTCGCAATGATTCAAAATACTGACGCCCTACTACAAGCTACTTTCCCATTTTCCTTTTAAGGATATGATTGTCCTTAAAATATGTACATAGCAAGCAGCCAAACGAACCGCCAAGAGATTTGCAAAATGTACTTACGCTGGGTATGTGATAGAAAGCTGGAGAGAGCGACTGGGGAGCACCTGGCCTCCCCAGGCAGCATGGCCACCCTCCCACCCCACGCTCGGCTGCCAGCCCAGGGCTCCCCGCTCTGCTCCGCACCGGGGCTTAGCACTGAGGAAGAAGCTGCCCGCCAGCATGCAGAGGACGGAGGAAAAATGGGGCAGAAAACAAAGGAGAGAGAGAAAAATGAAGGGAAGCCAAAGCATTTTAATGATGATTCGTGTTAGTCATTACGTGAGAGGGAGCTAGTCTAGTGTCATTCTACTGGTTTCTCAATACAGACATGCCACAATGCAAACAAAATGCATATGATGAATAATTTGCCACACACAAGTCCTGTAGAGATGGTAGCCGCTATCTTCTAGTGGTTTTAAAGATGCATCACTCCCACTACCTGTACTCAGTGCTCCCAGTTTTTATGGCACTACCCCAAGCTCACCACATCCTCCCTCCCTCCCAACTTCCAGCACCTACAGAATCTCTCTGCACAATTTGTCCTTACAACAAAATAGGGAATTATGATTTTTCTGCAGAGTTGTCATGCAAGGAAAGATGCGTCCCTTACAGTCAAACAAAAACAAAAGGACAGAAAAAGGAATGTTAGGTTTAGGGCTGAGGACCAGGGTAATGTTCCATGTTCTGTACTTTCATCCTTTTTGCAGGTATTTCAGCTTTAACTTTCTAAAATGCACAAGCAGAATCAGGCCAAATGCAAATCCCTTTCTCAGGCAAAGGAAACGATCGCCAGCGTGCTCAGAGACAGATCTACAGCACGTCCCCTCTGCCTGTGCGTGGGAGCGTGCACGCGTGGCTGCATTCACACGAGTGCGAGTGTGCACGGGTGTGCGCCTTCGCCCGGGTGCGTGTCCCCCAGGAGGAGGTGCGTTCTGACTACACATGCATATGTACAACACATCTGTGTGAGCAGGCATATAGAAAACCACACACATATACGTTAGAAAGAAAACATATAAAATAAGTTTCTTTGAAGTGTATTAAGGTTCTTACTCAAACCATGAAAACAGGGACTGGTCAGGAAAATGTACACTTTCTCCCTCTTCACTGGGGCGTTGCAGTTCGGTATTAAATCATGCAGTAATTGCAGAACTAGATGCCAATTTTAGCCTTGTGACTATAAGGTCATTTCCCCAGTGAACCACACATACAAGTGTATAACACTCTTATTATGGTATTTCCTGGCTTTTTATGGTTTATCTCTAACCTTAATATCCTTCAAACATATATTCTGTATATTTATTTTCCTTTTCTTCTTTCAATTTAAGAGACAATAAAACCAACTGCTATGTAAGATCAGACCCATTAGCTTCAATGATGTGAATTTAGGATTCTCTGCATAATATAGACATGTATATTTTTAAAATGTATATTATTTTTCAGATACACTGGAGCATATATTTTATATTAACTGTAGTCTGATGATTAAATACTCGTATCAAAATATTTTGTAAATACATAACATTTACCTTTAGAATTCAGTGATTTTTGGAGCTATTTCAGTGTATCATAAAAATATGTCCTCAGGCACATTAAACCCCTATTAAATTTCTTTGAAATGCTGTCAATGCCCATGTACAGTAGCCACTATTCAAAAATGTCCTAGCCATTAATATTTTCTTATAAGATCCAAGCTCATCAGACCATTTTATGTACCACTAGCTTAGCATATTTCTTTTTCTCTCTTAAAGTAAAATTATTCTGACGTTATTAAGAATGAAAATAAAAAGCAACAAGAACCCAAACTCTCTTTAAATAGTCAAAAACTAATTTTATATTATTTTAAAAAATAATAATTAAAAAACAGGTTTCTTTCCTGGGTTCCTTCTCTGTAAGGTTTAAGCCCAGAGCAACTTTGTCTAAACCCCTGAAAATAGAGGTTTGCAGTGGCAATGCTGTCAGAACCTCAGCTCTGACCCATGGAATGTGCCACTGGAATAAAATCAGCACTTCAGACTTACTTATCTGGGGACGCATGAGCCCATACAAAACAGAGTTTTGCTCTAATTTAAGGTACTTACACAAAGTTCTATCATTTTAGAACTGTAAAATTATCTACCTATAAAAACTAACTCTTGCTTAAACTCTAGATAATACAGACGGGTGATTTTTTTTTTAATAAAAAATCTGTAGCGTTGAGTAAATCTGCTAAAATATGTATATATTTACACATGGCGAACACGTTACTGTATAAATGTGAACAGTGTGTATATATTGGCATTTAGTAAAATGTTTCCCTGAACCTGATTGTATGCGTTATTGGACAAGTATTGATGTAAACATCTGAACCTATGTCAGGTGTCTCTGTTACCCATTTACATTAAACCAGATCAAAACCAACCAGACAGACAAATAAAAATATGTTTTCCTGTTAGGCAAGTCCACCTAACTCCTTAGTTAGCTACTGCACGCAAGTCATCAAGTCTGCTGATGAGCAGTGCTCTCATTCCTATAGCAGGTAAAATACCTGTTAGGTTGGTTGTTTTTTGCTTGGCATTTTTTCCAACATTTTGTAGAGCAAACACCATTTTCGGAGCCAGGCACCCACCCTCCACTCCTCCCCCAGAAATGATTAAAAGATAAGTGTATCGGAGAACCTCTCGTGTCGCTTCGTTTGTAACTGTTCCCTTGAAGAACTCATGGCACTGCTTTGCATGAGGAAGGATGCTCATTTAGGTTCATAATCCAAGTCCTGCTTCCAAAAAGGCATGTAAAAATGAACCTCCCCAGTGTTTAGTGCTGCAGAAAAAAGATACAAATGTAAAAAAAGTGCTCAAAAAGAAGTCGACCTTTTATATTCAGCCATACAGTCTAGTAAGAAGGGATTCAGAAGTGCAGGCCCATGGAATATAGTGAAGTAAGCCTTTTAGGTGCCTTTCTTCAGGTGATGCAAAACTAATTCATTATCTGTGGTCTCCTACGCAGACTTTCACACACTGACCTTGCTGTCCGTCTTTGTCTCCACCTCTTATTCAACTACTTTTTGGCACTGTCCTGGTACGTGGCAGCTTTCACTGTTGTCCCTGCTAAGCCCCTGTTACTGACCCGGCGTACCAGTACTTTGGAGACAGGGATTTTTGTTCTGTGCATCTCGCTTTTGGCCAGGTGATGGTGTGCAACGTGATGGCTGTTGCTGGCGTCTGCTCCATGGCTGGCAGGATGCGACGAAAGGTGTTTAATGCTGATGGGTATCTTGGAGTCCTTCACTGTGCTTGAGGGTGTCTTCAGTGAGCATGTGGTCGTTATCGGAGACACGGGCTTGGAGCGTGGCACGCAGGTGACCTCTTCGTCCGTGGGCCCTGCTGGTGGGTTCTCATCCGGCTCGGCATAGAGATCATAGAGAGCATCCCCACTGTAGCTGTCTCTGGGAATGGTCTCCTTCTGGATGCTTGTGGAACCATCTTCCTCGGGACCAGGGGTGGTGGAATCCCAGTAGCCCTCGTCGCTGTTTGGGACGCCTTCATGCTGCTCCTTCTCCCTGCCCTTCTGCTCCTCTTTGTGGTTGAGATGAATGGGGATCTGGTGAAGGCCACCACGTTTCACCACCACCTTGTTCTGAGCCCCCTCGCTACCTCGGTTCTCCTTCGACCCCTCGGGCTTCTTTATCCCTCCTCCTCCTCCTTCAGGCTGGGTCTCCTCTGTCTGCGACAGCATATCCCAGAACTCCTGCAGGTAGGTGTCGTCCACCTGGTCCGGGCTGGCCATCTCCTCCCCTCCTCCCTGGTAGGCCACCATGGTGGGGTGCTTCTTGGAGGCACCCAGTTTGCCGGCCCCGGGGGTGCTCTTCTCACAGCTGCCACTCCCGCCGCCCACATCCTCCTCGTGGTCCGCAATAATATCTCCACAGCCTGTAAGAGAGTCAAAGCTTTTCAGTGAAGTCACGTCAGCAAACATCAAACAAATACGATCAATCGATTGCTCTGAGGGTGGATCAACAGAGGAAGGGTCAGGGGCGGCTGCCGGCTCTTGACCGCTATCACAGTGAGGTTCAACAGGGGGGATAGTCGTTATTGGAATGTCACCTGTTATGGCCGCATCCTTCGCGGATGTCCCAACCTCTCCGGCGCCCGGGTCCGGCGGCTGGCGGCAGAGCTCCTCGGGTCGCCCTCCGGCAGCGGCAGGGTCCTCCCCGGGCGGGGGTCCGCTCTCCCGCCTCTCCCCACCTCCCGCTGCGGGCTCCTGGGCCGAGGCGAGCGCCTCGCCGCTCCGCTTCTCCCGCGGCGGCTCCGGCCCGCTCTCCCCTGCGCTGGCCGGGCTTTCGGACAAAGGTTTTGGCGTCTCCTCTTTGATGCACTCCAGGCTGGCTGTCAAAGACCCCGGCATAATAAGCCCGGGCTGGATCTCCGAGCTTTCCCCCCTCTCCTCCTTGCCATTTTTGTCCTTTTTGTGCCACCGCATGCTGCTGAAGATCCCTTTCAGCCCCTTCTTTTGTCTGCCGCCGGCCCGCTGCTCCGCGCTCTCCGCCTTGCCGTTCTCCGGCCTGCCGTTCTTCCTCAGCAGGGAGAAGAAGCTGTGCGACTTGGCCACCGAGCTGCCGCCGGAGACGCCGAGGCTGCCGCCCGCCCGGCCCTGCGCCTCCTTGCTCGGCGGGTCGCTGCCGCCGCCGCCGCTGCCGCCGCCCGGTTCCTCCTTCTTGCTGCTCTCCAGCACGGCGTCGGCCAAGCCGTCGTGCGTCCGGCTCCGCACCATCCCCGCTTTGCTGGCGCCCTTCCCCTCCCCGCCTTTGCTCCTCACCCCGAAGATGCTCGGCATGGTGCCCCCGGATTTCCTCCTCTTGAACAGTTTGAAGGCGGTTTTGTTAATCCTCCCCGACGGCTGCTCGGCGGCCGGAGGCTCGGCACAGTCGCAGTGCGAGTCCATCTCTGCCGCTGCTGCCGCCGTCGCCGCGGCCTCCCCTCCGCCGCCGCCGCCGCCCCGGTGCCCGGTGCGATCCCTCACTGACAGCCCCGCCGCCGCCGCCCGCCCGTCTCCATGGCAACCCGGGGTGGTGGTGAAGGGGGGGGTATAAGCCGCTTTTCCTCCGCCGCGGGCCTGCGCCAGGCCGCCGTCGCCCACTCTGAATCAACCTGAGCCGCCGCAGCTCCGCCGGCAGCGCCCCTGCCTCCACCCCTCCCCAAAAGGGCTTACATAACTTAACCCCTTTCCTCCCGGCGCCGCACGCCCGCGCAGGGCCGCGGCCGGGCCCGCCGCACGGCGCCGGGGGAGGCTCCGCGCCTGGGGGGCGAGGGCGACACCGCCCCGACGCCCGCCGAGCGTGGCCGCGGGGGCCGACGGGCGAGGCCGCAGCTCAGCGCGGGGCCCGCCGCTCCCTCAGAGCGACTGTTGTTCCGTTCTCCGCGCTTGTTCCCCTCTCCCCGCAAAGCCGGGTGCCGGGGAGGGGGCTCGGCTTTTGTTTACAAGAGCGTTTTGCGTCGCCTCTGTGTCCCCCCGGCACGGCCACACCGCGCGTTAGACCGCGGGCACGGCGTGACACAAACCACGCCATGTGAAATGCTGCGAAGCACCAGCAGCGCCGAGAGAAAGCGGGGGGCGGGGGACACGACACGACAGTCTGCAGGTGACAATGCACCACACGGCGGGGACAGACGGGTGGGAACGCGGGACACCCCCACCGAACCCGGGAGATGTATACCCGAGGGGCAGAGGCAAAGGATGCCAACTTCGCCCCCCCCCCGCCCCGACTTGCTTCCCTCTCTCCCACCTCACTGGGACGACTCGCACCGCCCCCCGTGTCCCTGTCCCTCTCCAGTGCCACACGTCCCCACTGCCAACGACCAGAGGGGAGCAGCGGCACACGCTGGGGCACAGCCCAGCCCTCACTCTGCTCGCCTCCTCTGCCACGGAGGGGGAGCATAGCAGCAGCCCCCACGCCAGCCTTGCCCCAGGCCCGGCATCCCCTGCGCACAGCCATGACACGCAAATCGGGCCCGTGGTGCGCTGGCACCGGGGATGATGGCCAATAGCACAGCCACGTCGAGGTGGCTGGTGGCACCCTGGTCATGAGCCCCCTCACTGCCTGCAAATCTATCCCAGATGCGAAGAAAATTAGGATGGGATAGGAGAGAGGAGGAAGAGAGGCGAGGAGAGGCGAGGAGTGGAGAAGCGAAGAGAGGAGAGGCAAGGAGAAGAGAGGCGAGGAGAGGAGAGACGAGGAGAGGAGAGGCGAGGAGAGGAGAGGCGAGGAGAGGAGAGGCGAGGAGAGGAGAGGCGAGGAGAGGAGAGGCAAGGAGAGGAGACAAAGAAGAGAAGAAAAAAAGAGAGAAGAAGAGAATAGTTCAGCTGCAAGGGACCTTCAATGACCATCTAGTCCAACTGCCTGACCACTTTAGGGCTGACCAAAAGTTAAAGCATGTTGTTAAGGGCATTGTCCAAATGCCTCTTAAACACTGTCAGGCTGGGGGCATCGACCACCTCTCTAGGAAGGCTGTTCCAGTGTTTGACCACTCTCTTGGTAAAGAAATGCTTCCTAATGTGCAGTCTAAACCTCCCCATTCCCATGCATTCTGTCACAGGATCCCAGGGAGAAGAGCTCAGCACCTCCCTCTCTGCTTCCCCTCCTTAGGAAGGTCACCCATCAGCTTCCTTTCCTCCAAACTAGACAAACCTGGCCAAATTAACCTGCCCTGAGCTCCAGGCTCACTAAACAACACCTCTACCTCAGCTCTCTCTTGGTTACTTCAGCTTGCGGGCACTGCTCTGCGCCACGGCTGCAGAGCAGACCTGCTTTCAGCTGGAGCTGTAATAGTGCATGTGCCCTGGCAGCCCAACTCTGCTATACAGCATTAGTCTGGGCTCCTCGAAACATAAATGCTTGTCTGGGTTTTAGCCCTAAATGCAAGTGAGAACCACTAAAGAGAAGTCGTATGTGGGCCCTCTGGCTCAGTGTTAGGTTCTGCTCCCTTTGAAGTCAGTAAAAGGTTTTGCCATTGACTTCACCGGTTGGAAGAATTAGTTGTGGGGATTTTTTTACCATCATCAGACATTCATTGCACTCTCCCACGAGAGCAGGTTGAATTATCAGTTGTGAATAATTTATCCAGTGAATTTAGTCCTTTTTCTGTTCGTGTATAAAAAGTGCCATTTGCATTCAGAATTACAAGCGTTCAATAAGAGCAATATGAGTACATCATTCAATTTACAGGTCTCTCTGCCTTCTGCAAGAGGCAGAGGAAAGGACAGATGAGATAGAAGCCAAGATTTTGTCTGGAAGAGGAGGAGTGAGTTAGATTTTACAGAGTGCAGTTCATAAACATGCCCAGCTCCCAGAAGCCATGGAGACAGGAGGTCAGACCAGAACCTCGACCCATAGGCGTAAGTTTCTCACCTTGCCTGTGCCTCCGTCCGTTGTGCCACATCATGAGTTCCTCCATCACTTGGTAATATTTCTACTCTTTAGACAGATGAAGGAGTTGCTAAAAAAACAGAAAATACCAGATGCTCTTGTGCAAATGCAAATACACAGAACCAGGTGTCCTTTGGAAATTTGAAAGAACAAACCTGTTTATGTATTTTGGGAAAAAGTGGACAAAAATGCCAAGAAGTAAGACACGGCCACACAGCTGAACTTACCAATTTTTGCTTTTTCATATTGATGCTTTGCTGCATTTCACCAATCCTTTTTATTTCACCAATTCTTCTTGCAAGCATGAAGTCCAAAGGAAGGAGATACAGAGATACAAAAGGCAGAGGACAGATGACTTAATGCTTCACAGCTGTGTGGAACAGACAAGTTATTGTGCCCTCTTTCTTTTTGTGTGAATATCTGCAGCCATGACGGAAAGGGTGGACTTTCAGCTTGGTTTTCAGTCAACTTAAAATCTGAGTGTTAATGGAGGAAAGTGACTTGAGGTCAACCTGAAATTACTACTTTTGAAATGTTTTGACAAATTGAATTATTTTCTACACGTTTGGTTTCAATCCTTTTTGCATATTTTAAAATATGATCTAAATAACCTTGAAGTACCTCTGGAAATGGATAGTCATTCTAAAATGAAATATTAAAGCACTGAATTTTGAAAACGACAAATCAAACATTCCCATTTTTTCTTTTCTCTTTTATCATTTTGTTTTAACTTGAAGACATCTATGGATTCATCATGAACTCGTGACATGCTTTGGTCAGCCTGCCCTTGCAGGGCTCAACAGGAAAAGCTTTAGACAAAACGTTCACCAGCTTCTAACTGAAGAAGAGTAATGCTGAAAGGTGGTCATATTCATGCAAAATAGCTCTTACATCTAGGGATGTTTGGACACCTGAGTGCTGTGCGATCAAGGAGGTTGGGAGAAAATGTTCTCTGCCACATCTGTTGTGCCCATGTCTTCATGTGCAATGGGAACTTCACGTGGAGAGTTGAGTGGTGTTCCCTTGCCCTTTTGGTTCCCCCTGCTTTTGGCTGGGATGTCCCTTGGGAGCAAATGTCATGGTGTCATTTCTGCAGTACTGTGAAGGGGTATGGGACCAGCTGTGTGAACGGCCTTCCAAGGTGTGTAAGGGTGGGTTCTGGAAAAAGATGGTGAAGAGGAGCTGGATGAAATGGAGCCAGAGACATTTTCTTCCATGTGGTCCTTTTTTATTCTTTCTCGTTTTACATTCTAGGAAGCTTGCACAGAGCCTATGTAAACAAAACCTACTACTCACTGTTTTTCTCAGATGTCTAAAGCTCAGTCCCCTGAATTATGGTAGGAATTTCTTTATGGTTTCCCTTCATCTCTGTAGGTCTCAAATGGAAGTCTGCTTCTAACAGTGAAAAATGTCATTACCCTGTCTTCCTGGCGAGGGGGAAGACTGACAGACACCTTGCAAAGTGAAAACAAATGAGGAGCTCTAATTTAAAAGCACAGAGAGACTCCACAGTCAGCTGAGAGCTCTTGATGACCTGCAGACAAGAAGCAGCTGAGCAGCTGTGGTGGAAGAGCTGTTTCTACTGCAACCCCCCCCACCTGGCTTAGCCCGAGGGCCATCTGACACGGTGGAAGAGATCCCATGCTGAGCTGCACTGCACGGCCCAGCCACACCAGCAGGTTTATTCTAGCTGAAGGGGATATTGAAAAGGGTCTGTGGAAGAAATGTTTTTGAGGGTGGATTTTTTTCTTCTTTAGAATTAATATGAATGAAGACGAACAGACAAGAAACACTATATAACAAAATTATTCAGAAAAGGTAATTTAAAAAACATTAGCATCTATAGGTATATGCTTTCTTATAGAAATTAAGGACTTTGAGGTGAAAGCTATCCCCTCCTTGTTCCCTGGACATACCCTATAGCTTTATTGGGCTGCTTGCTGAAGGTTACTGTCATGGACTGGTGATCCAGCTCCCCTTGGCTCCACCACTGGCCTGTGCTGTGATGCTCAGGAAGACGCTGCTTCGCTTCATTTCAGCCGAGGGTGCCTTCTTCAGTGATCCACAGGCACCACAGTTCTGTCCCAGTTTTGCTCCCTACAGAGTGCTGGAGCCACAGGGACACCTCCATAGCTGGAGCCATCAGGTGGAGCAGCAGCAGCAGCAAAAAAAAACAAACCAGCCGGCAGAGCCTCACCCAGATTTCCCCCAATGATTACACCAGGCTCTCAGTGTCTGTGGAGACTGCAGTATATGGAACAGAATGGATACTGAATAAAAATCCTAGGATTCACCGAGTATGAATTAGTGATGGAAGTGACAGCTAGCAAACCATCTTGTCGCTCATTTTGTCAGAAGTCCCAGAGTTTTTTGGTGTTGCAAGGCTGCCTAACATGCTGAACAGGAGCACCGAGCACAGGGTGACAGGACAGAGGTGTCTGAAAATCTCTGCAGGAATTTTTTACTTCATGCTTCATTTCTAAGTAGCTTTGGTGACTGCAGAGAGTCAGGAGCAGCCCTCTCAAAGTAATACCCAGGATGTGCTCAGTTTTGAGCCAGAGTTTACCCATTTTCTGCTGAAGTTCTTTACCTTATTTTTGGTTTTTGTTGTGAGGTTGGTTTTTTTTTTGTTAGCATTCTCAACAACTGTATTTTTACCATTATATACTATAGCGTACATATAATTCATGGGCCTTGAAGATGCTACATCGGTTTAAAACTAGTAGGTCTTCCTAATGATAAGCAGTGAATCTAAATTGCAGAAAGTGAATTGCAAGACTTTGGCGGGCACAGTGCCTGCATCTAGGCCCCAGATGGTGATGGGAGAAAGTCAGCAGGCTTTTAAAAAGCCATAGATAATTACCATGCCAGGGTCTAGAATTTAAGGATGAATACAGGGCGGCCCAGAGAAATAACAGGTTCATAGGGAAAACAGGCCCACTACCTGAGAAGTTACTTCAAACACAACAGTTTCTTCTTAGATGGTTAGGTGTGCGACTGCACAGATAAACTCTTCAATGCATTTACAGTATCAGGAAATGGAAGACATGCTGTTTGCGGGACTACAAAATCAATGGGCTCATTAAAGAAGACATAAGTAATGTTAGATCTCTGCTGATACATTAAGATCTGCCCAGGGAATCACTGGGACTAAAAAAAAAGAAAACAGGTAAAAACAAACAAAAAAAAATCAGACAAAGAAATAGGGGATTAAAGAATCCCTCTTATTTTCCGTGTGAGCCTTCTTGCTATAATGCTTATCAGTGGGAAGTACCTGCTCATACAGCTACAGAGGAAAAGCATCTGGATTTCCAGCACTTGCCACTTGTTTGCATCTGTCCCCCAACAGGTCCATGTCCTCTAATACTCCTTCTTCCCTCTCCAGCCTATGTGGCAGCAGCTGGGACCTCCTCAGGACCATTTGCTTTGTTACTCTTCTGTCTCTTTTCCCAGGCCAGACCATTTTCCCCATCCATTTCTGCAACCCAAACTCTCCCCAGCTGCAGGAGCATAAAGAGCGTAAATGTGCAGTTCAGCATGTCCAGAGTCTGGCTGACCCTCACTCTCAGGCAGATCACACTTGGGGATGTCTCAGAGAAAAGGTTCTTAAAGGAATCTAAAAAATGTGATGGATGGAAGGAAGAATAAAGAGTGGCAAGTAGAAGATGAGGGATAAAGTGAGTTTCCTACACGCTATCAGACTCTCATCTCTGCACAGGCTTCATGCTCACCAGAAACTGCCCGATTAACACATGAAAAACTGTTACTGGGAAAATCTGGTATTAGTGCAATGTACAGATAGCAAAGATCATCATGACTAGGAGATGCGCAAGTCCCTATAAAGTATATCTCCAATCTCCTGTGAGGTAATAAACTGTCATTACTTTGTTTGCAGCTGAAGAGCTGCAGTAGTGGGAAGTGTACAGTGAGCAGAACGAGACCTATTTCTCAAAATAGAGACCTAGACTCTGTTTTCGGAAAATTATGTCTGAACCCCACAAACATACAGCATTTGGAAGTGCCCAGTGCAGAACTGTGCGATTTAAGTAACCAAAATGGCCTCTAAATCTCCAAGAAATCACTCTAAATGAGAGCTGAGGTCCAGATTCTTGAGCAGGTAAATGATTGTGCCCTTCTGCAGCGTGAATGTGGAGGAAAGAAAAAACAGCCACTGACTTTTCACGTATTTAAACACTGGTTCAGACTAGCCAAAATGGGAAGAAGTCTCATTTTGTGAGCCTGGAAGACTGTGTATTAGACCAGAGACCTGTTAGTGAGGGCTTCTCAAGGAGGAATACTTCTTGTTCTCACCAATAATTTCCTTGCAGCAAAGGCCAACAACACCTTTGAATGTCAAAGGAATCCTGTCGACTCTGTGAGGTTTTCTTTTATTACTGTCACTCAGCCCCAGCATCCCCTCCGGGTGCAAGAAATAGATGTTCAAGTTGAGCAAAGCAGTCATGGGGTTTCTGAAATCAAGTAAAAAAATCTGAGCTGAGAAAGGATGAAGTTACAGTATTTTGTTCAAGATTTTTGTAGGGTTTTTTGTTGTTGAAACAACTTTTCTGTACAAATGGCATGTGTTTTGCTGTTTTAAAGAGCAAAATAGGAAAATAACAGTAACCCTCCCAAAATGAAGCAAAACACAAGCTTGACCCAAAAGAAAATTATTGAATGTTTTCCAGTTCAGCCAACAGACTGAAAAAAATCAATTGTCTGCATATGATCTCTGTGTTATCCAACTGTTCTTCCCAATGCAAAACAAAAGGATTACAGAGAAATAAGGAAGCAACTGAGAAACTGAAAGGGAGAAAATATCCGTCATTTGTCTTAAAGCTAAATATGAATTAAAAATGCAGGCAGTTCATGTAGTCCCCCAAGGGACAGATTTACTTCTAATTAATATGTTAGTGCCCTAGCCTTCTGCATTAAAAAGCCCCCAAACCCTCTAGATTAATCCTGTTGTAATATTGTAGCTAGAACCTCTAAGAATTAACCCAGCCCAATCCCAGATTTACTTGCACTGTAATTACTGGAAATGTGGAGTTTGTTTTCCTCCATATGCTGAACTGAAAAGAGAAATGTTAAAAAAAAATCCCATAAATATGGGGGTTTTATGTGCATATGCAGCCATTCGCTTTCTTCTTTAGATGTTTGCGATATCCCAGACATAATAAACAACTTGGGTTTTATTTCTAATTTTGCTAGTTAAGATTTTCTGCTTCAAAAATCAATGAGAATAAAATCTTGGCTGTGCAGTCCCAGCAGACCTGACAGACAATAGTACCACAGGAGCGATGGGTCTTCCCCACTACCTTTAATTAAAAGCCCAAATAAGAGTGTAAGCAGATTAGGGGGACGATGGGGAATACTGGGTCAGAATGTGTTTTTCAAACAGCTGAGAATGATTTTTGGAAGACGAGGACATTTTGACCAAGAGGTAAGCATTCAAAAAACTTTCATCGCATTGGAAATGCCTGAGTTTTTTCCTCACCCTTGTACTATCTCAGACCTTTCCACTGGCTTCAGCAGAAATGCTTCTGATTAGTGTTAGCGTATGTAAAAGTCAGAATCAGGCCCTTAATTAACGATTCAGGTTCCCTAAATAGGATACCTAGATAGATGTGATCACGTTACTTGTGCTTTTTTTTTTAAATAAGAAATACTTCTTTAGTTCACCAGCAAGGCTATTGCCAGATTCAGCTGCTGCAAATAAAAAAAAAAAAGTCATTTCATTACAATTAGTGATAGATACTTTATTAGTTTGATTTCAGGAGTGCTCTGTCTCACTTTCCTTCTTTCTCCTCATTTCACCATGTATAAAGCAACCAGCCCCTGGACAGAACATCAGTCAGGGCAGTTGGATGCCAGCATTGTGGTAGCACGTGGAAGGCTTCAGGCTCAGGTGAAAGGACTCGGAGGCCAAATGTGAAAGAGGGAGAAGAAACACACATGTGAAACACACAGGCTGAGAGGGGATTTCTGAAAAGCTTTAGGACTAAGTCTGGGCCTTGGAACACTGTGGGAGAGGAGAGAAATAACTGTGCTTTTTATTATGACAAATTTCCAAAACTGGTGACAGATTTCACTGTCAGGATTTTTTTCAGGAGCCCGAAAGCTGCAACTACTCCTGTATGAGCTGCTCTTAATCAGGCAGACACTATGTATTTTGTATTTGAAATAGGGTATGTCTCAGCAGCTTCCCAAAGGGTTGAATATAAGATGCTATACAAAACTAGGCCATGCTTTGCAAACCTGTAGGAACCACTGGTTTGCATCTGTTTCAAACCAAAGGGTAGGTTTCATCTCCCCGTGCTTTAACCAGATGCAGGGTAAATAGCTGCTCAGCTAATTAGCTTAAATCCCCTTTCTCTAATGTGGCAAAAGACAGATATTCTTAGGGTGCAGTTCATTTGACCTGTTTTACTTGTCAGCTTAAGAGTGAATGAGGTAGATCTTATCCTAAAAGCTCTAAGCCCAAGTTAAAAGTTCAGAGAAAAACACGTACTTTTGCTCAAATCAGCCCTTCTCCAAGTGTTTCAGCATTTGTGGATTTTAAGTTATTTCTTCCCTTTCCCCAAAATATCAGCCAATGTTTTTCACCTTTCAGTTTCTCCATTTGGGGAAAACATTTTTCATCATCTCTAATGCAAGCATGTGCTTTGCTCAATGCATGTGCACGTGGCGATGCCTATTTCTTGCACCAGGGGAGCTACTAAGACCATCAGGAGTTTGCAGGAGTGGGACTCTGGTCAAAGTTACACCATGGGAAAGGCTTGGTGCAGCCTGGATTTTGGTTGTATCAGGCCCTCAGAGCTGTGAGAGTTTCTAAAGAAGCCTGACCCTATTCGTTCTTTCTAAAAATGATGCCTTGATGCCCACCAGTGAACTCGTTAGTTGGAAGCAGCCAATAGGGATGCTGGTAGCTTGTAGAGAAGCACACGATTCATTTCACACAGGGGACTTTCGCTGATCTTTTTTTAATATTGGTCTCTGATGCCCTGCTCTCACTAAAGAGCATTGTGTGGTACACGCGATACAAATAACACCAGAGGTTTTTTTCCAAAGGGCTATTTTTGACAAGAGCTGTTGCTCTGACAGCAGATTGTTCGATCAATTCTAACTGAATGTCAGCTAAAGGACAGCTTTTCAGTTTTTTCTTTCTCCTTTTTTTTTCATCACTAAGAAAAATGAAGCAGTGGGTGTTGATTTATGACAGTTTTACTAAAATATCTAGAGAGTACAGTTCAGTTTAAGAACAGATTAGTACCAAGAGGAATAATCACTGGGTCTTCCACTCCTGCTCTTCTTCTTGCTTGGACAAAACAGGTTTCCAGAGAAGCACCATTTGCAAAGGAGCATGTAAGAAACGTAGGATTAGGACCTTTGGGTTGGCTGGTAGGGTACCCGTGGTGCAGAGCAAGCATGCCCCAGCCCCTTGGGACCTGGAGGGGTCTCCTCAGTGGTGTTTCCACACGCAATAGCAGAATTCAGCATCTACCATGGACAACTGCAAAACTCCCACCAAGCTCCATGGTGCTGGAGTGTGGCCAGGGGCAAACAAGCTGGAAACCAGCAGCACAGATTTGCCTGGTGTTACTGGCTGGTTGGGAAAACCCATTTCTCTTGACTCCTGGCCAGGGTATATAGTCCCCTGCTTCCAGCAAAACCCAATGGGAAAACCATGCAACAATCCAAAAGATGTCATATGTATCAAATAGGACAGTGAAGATCATCCAGTTCTTTTTGTGGAGTTTTTCCATGGAGCTTCACAAAAATAGGCTGACAGGTGGTCACAGAGCTTTGCCTGAACTCGTGGATTACCAGGCCCGAAAGAAGCATCCTGTGACTGCCAGATCTGCAGTCTTGGAAGACACAAGCTGGAGAAAATGACCTGATTCTTTTCAAAAACACGTGCCTATGGCTGGTCTCTCTTTTTACTTGCTTACTTCATAAGACACATGCACACACATGTGCATATCTAAACACACTGAAGTCCCGAAGCATTTTTTTCAGAGAGATTCTTCCTTATCACACTGTGGTCTTACTTGAACATGCCTAAGAGTTTACACTCTCTCAAAATAACTCTATATTACTTTTTTGAAGTGCAGTTGTATCTATGGAATAGTAAAGGGGATAAATGGACAACAAACTGCATCCTTTACTAACACTTATCTCAGATCAATTGATAATCCCTTGTCAGGCTGATTGCTGTCAAAACCATGACAAGGAAAGGCATTTTTCATTCCCACCATTGCAGCTGTTGTCTTTTTCTGTTAGCCCAATTAAGCAAAGTGAAAAGGAGTAGCACCATATCAGAGCCAGTTTGCCTTAGGATATAAATTGTCGTCTTCTATTTGTCCATAGCCAACACTGCAAGAATAAAAAAGCGATGCCATAAAACTCAACCACTGTGCTGAAAACACAAAGGAACCATTTTTTCCCCTCCAACTCAACATGGCATCCAGCCATGATGCCCCATGACAGGCACCAGCTCTCCCTCAGCCCAGCGGATAGCAGGGCTGTGCACAGCCACCCTGTGTTGCCTGTGGCCAGCCCCATGCCCGTGCTGCTGGGGGTCGGGGCTCAGCCTCGCTCAGCCTGAGCCCAGCAGAGTCAGACTCCTTTCCCCCAACCACTCCAGAGCTGGGGGGTTTTGCTGGGCGCTGTCATGAAAGCTGTTTTCCCTCCTCCACCTCTCCTCCACACTTGGCAGGAGAGAGCCCTACACCTTTCAGCTTGGAAAACAAGAGGGAATCCATAATTTTCTCTGGTGTTGTTAGCCAAAGCCCTCCTGGAAATGAGCTGACGCTATTGTTGTAGAAGTGTAGCTGACTTCTGGCAACAAATGCCAAAGTGCATCACCCTTGTGGCTTGTTGTCTACATGGCAGGACACCCTGTCGTGTGCTGGATTGTCATATGTAATCTATGCAAATGCAGTCATTAGCTTTAGCAGATGTTTTTTTATCATGTGGCTTCAAAACTGAAAAGGATCAGCAGGAGTTTTTGTTTCCTTACCTAGATTTTTGAGGAACAGAATAAATTGCAACCAC
This sequence comes from Leptosomus discolor, assembly GCF_034619465.1. Lineage (NCBI taxonomy): Eukaryota > Metazoa > Chordata > Aves > Leptosomiformes > Leptosomidae > Leptosomus > Leptosomus discolor. The sequence goes on from NC_141391.1 coordinate 21,784,573, forward strand.
CTGTTGTTAATGTGAGCGCACCCTTCCTGGTATATAAGGCTGCGCACCGACTTCCAGTCTACGTAAGAACATTATATTTATTGTTTTTCATTACCTTGATCTAATTTTTAACAAAAATCCTTGTAACAGCGTTAGGAAAGTAGGTTTGTGCTTATTGTCTGCCTGTGACACATGGAGACAAACAGATACATTATCGAAGTATCAAAGATGAGAATCAATGTTAGCAGCAGATTCCTGGTCTTTGCCCTTCATTACAAAACACTCTTTTTGCTCTCCGTAAGCTCATTCATCTCAGTTATGTGCCCATGATAGATATCAGAGTGGTGGACAAGGTAGTTTGGATGCAGCTGCTTGGTTTGGGGGCATGAGGGTTTAATGGCACAAATGCAGACCCATCACCAGGCAGGACCCTGTGCAGAGACTAGATACAACCTCAACATCCCATCCTTGAGCTGTGGTCAGGCCATGAGAGCTCCGGAGTCACAACCACCATCTGACAGCAGGAGCTTGTGGTGGGAATTGATACTGGAGCAGGGACCAAGACAAGAGCGACATCAAAGAGGCAAGAAAGAGGGTGAAGCTGAACTAAGAGGATTTGCTGGGGGCTGTGCCAGGAAGCCCCTGGAGCAGCCATATGGTTGCAGGCAGTGCCGAGCACCACAAGCCGCCGCTGCCCTTGTGACCGTACAAGCAGCTTCTTCTCAGCAGCATGGCAGTGGTCCTGCTGGGGTGGCACTGGGCTCCCTGCCTGCCTTCCCTACGCTCTGCAGCTGCTTGCCCGGGGCAGCCGAGTCTCAGCAAGGTGTGCGGAGTGGCGGACAAGGGGAGAAGGGAGTGGAGGGCTGGAGCAGCCCAGCAGAGCTCTGCACCCCACAGCCCTCCCCATCAGCCCCCCAGCACAAGCCCACCACCCGTGGGCACAGAAGAGGGCATTAGGCTGCACTACGGTAATTAAGTGTGGATCATGCACGTATCTCCTGGATGTTTAAATGTGAACCAGTATAATTGAGTTTAATTAAAGCTGTTGCGCTCCTTCAGTTCTCTAGGAAGATTTTGACTGCAGTGGTAGGATGCTACCTCACAGAGGCAGGAGGGTTTGAGCCGGTTAATTGTCAGAGACATGTGAAAACCTAAATATGCTGACCCAAATGCAGCTCTTGGAAAGGGCTCAACTCTTGTGTCCTTGGAAATCAGTGAGCCCAATTGGTCTGGCAATGGAGTCCCACAGGGACTGGAGGTGTTCAGCCTTACAACTCCCTGTCGCAAGTGTAAGGTACACTTTCTCCCTCTGTTTTGTCCAATGTAAATAAATAGTTTTATATATCCTAAAGAAAACCAACTCTACCGAAATATTCCATTGCATAAATAAAAGGGAAGGGTAAGAAAAAGACCATATCGCATCAATTAGCTCCCTTACCAAACAATTGGAAAGCACTTAGTGATAGGAAGGCATATAAAATAAGATAAAGCTGAACACATGAGCATAGAGCACTAATGTAAATTTGGTGTCACTCCAACATCTGACTTGCCTTTTGCACTGCAAATATGGTGAAGCATTTTAAGGCAATTATGCTTTTCTGTTAATCATTTATAGTATTGAACATTATGGATGTTCTGTTATAATAAAGTGTTGCAAACTATTTGCTTCTAGCTAGGGAGGAAGATTTCCAGGGAAGTTTCTCTTAACATCAAAAGTGAAGTCATTTACACTAAGGAAATGCATTAACCCGCTACCAGTTAAGAGCGTATACTATTCTCAAGGGATTTCTGAAAATTTTAAGCATCTTAGCATCTAATAGTAAATTATTATCTTGTAATAATTTTTTTGTGCATAGTTTGTACTATACCTCCTGGGCCATGTTTGATACACCTCACACTTACCAGTTTTGGGTCTTCTCCCTAGGCTGATGCTTATAATTTATATATTTATATATACTATAATTAAAGAGAAGAAGAATGACACAGCACACTTATAATGGCAGGAAGCAATAATCAAACACTTCCGTCCGCCTTCATTTCACACTTGTAACATGTTTTTCACTCTCGTGTTTGAAAGAGAGAAGACTAGAACATGCCACTATGAATGTCTGTTCAGTGTGATTCTCTTTACTGAGAGTTTCCTGCTATAAGCCATAGCTGGACAATCATACTACAGGGCTAAATTACAAAGGCAGGGCTTTAAAATTTAGTTATTTTTATACAACATCTGTAACATCAAGATCAAGCAGAACCCTGGGGACCTGGTTGTGTAAGACAGTGCTATCAAAGATGTAGAAAGCTGCGCTTGCCAGCACATCAACACATTTTCAAGTGAGAAGTACAGATCTAGACAATGTATAAATCATAACTTGAGTGCCTACATTTGCATTTAAGCATTTTAATAAACAGCTAAATGAAAGCACCAAAAATCAAAGTCGTAATACAAAAATACCAGCTGACTTAACTCGGAGCTCAGCCAGGTCCTGCAAAGCCTGAGCCAAAGACCAAGCACAGCAGTGAGGCTACACACTTTGGTGTGGGGATGTTGGAACGGGCGGCTGGATGCACTGTGGCTAGCCCTGGGTTGACTCAGAAGACGGTTCCCGAAATTCTGGTTCCCCACTGCTCCCATTCTCCGTGGCTGAAGACCCCTGAGGAGCACCAAGGAGAATTCTCTTGCACAGTGCCAGGGAAATATGGGGTTGGAGGTGCCACAGGGAGCCAGGAGAGGATTTCCCTTTCCTGTAGGTCTCATGAGGACTGCAGGAGAAGCAAACGCCTCTAATCCCAGCCCCTCAGCCCTCTCCCAGAGGAGCGAGGCACCTCCAGGGGAAGAAGCCAAGGGAAAAGGAGAGACATGGAAAGCATGGAGAGAGTTGCCAAATTCATCCTTCCTAGTAAGGCACATTGTGCCCAAGTTACACCTGTCGCTGCCAGGAGCCTCCTGGACCACATCTGATACACCTCACACTTACCAGTCTTGAGTCTTCACCCCAGGCTCATACTTTCTGTCAGTAACAAAGAGGAAGACATAAAAAAAGATTGGATATTACTGAATTATAGAAAGTACTGATCTCATATGTATCACATCATACATCATTTACATATGTGCAAAGACATCAGTATTACCACCTGGAATGCTCCGTTCAGCTCTGGAGCCCCCAGCACAAGACAGACACAGAGCTGTTGGAGCAAGTCCAGAGGGGGGCTACCAAGATGGTCAGAGGATTGGACCACCTCCCCTGTGAGGACAAGCTGAGAGAGTTGGGCTTGTTCAGCCTGGAAAAGAGAAGGCTTCGGGGAGATCTTATAGTGGCCTTCCAGTACTTAAAGGGGGCCTACAGGAAAGCTGGGGAGGGACTTTTTACAAGGGCCTGCAGTGATAGGATGAGGTGTAATGGTTGGAAGCTGGGAGAGGGCAGGCTTAGACTAGGTACCAGGAAGAAGTTCTTCACCCTGAGGGTGGTGAGACACTGGAACAGGTTGCCTGAGGAAGTTGTGGATGCTCCATCCCTGGCAGTGTTCAAGGCCAGGCTGGATGGGTCTTTGAGCAACCTGGTCTAGTGGGAGGTGTTCCTGCCCATGGCAGGGGGGTTGGAACTAGATGATCTTTAAGATCCCTTCCAACCCAAACCGTTCTGTGATTCTGTGATTCATTCTATTAGTGATATGCAGGCTCCATATAGTAAACAGTGATTGTTGAAAAGGTATTTTTCCTGCCTCTCTGCTCATTTAAGCAGTTTTCTGTAAAAACTCAGCTGGGAATTTCCTAAAGAGACTAAAAGAGACTAAAACTACCAGACCAGTTTAATCCCTGCTTGTTTCATCTGCATTTCTAAGTCTCAAAATTATTTAATTAGTAACCAGTATTACAGCATGTGTGGACTGCTGTCCTATTAAGATAACTTTTTTTTTTTCAGCAGGATTATAAAAATAAATTTGCAAAACACCTTTGCTCTGTCCCAGTCCCCAGCCACTCAGCTGGACAAATGGGGGCTCATGTGTTTGTGAAACAGTCTTATTTCTGAGAACATTTCTTGAGGTTTTGGACCAGGGAACTACAGAATTTTGAAAATCTTTTTGTTGCTTCTCTAGAAGATGAAGTGTATCATGAACCACTGTTATCAAAATAGAAATGGCTGTTGGTTTTTTTTTTCTTTTGCCGTAAGTATACAAATAACTTTATTGAACCCTAGGTCAGAAACAGTAATCTCTCCTGACATTTTGCAAAGCATGAGAGCTGGTGTATGCTGGCAGGTCCGTGTGAGTGGATACAGCCCCACGCTCCTGGAGGCTCTGCAGGACTTGCCTTGCCATCTACATTTTCACTTGTGCAAATCTTAGCCACTAATTTTATTTGCAGCAAATGACACAAGACAGTCAGTTCTGCTCTGGGGAGAATCAGCTCTCGCAGACAGCTCTCATATTTAGCATGATTTCTTTTCAATTGTTTTCCACCTTCTCCTCGAAAGCTGAACAAAGCCATAGATTTTGGCATGAAATATAACTGCAGCAGCTGTCTTCCTCATTTCAGCAGCAGAACAGTCACGAGTCACCATGGAGTGGCTACACGTACATTAAGGGCACTGGTTTATGCCAGTAAAATTGGCATCACTGCGAAGGAACATTCATGTCTGATTCTGCAAAACTTTGCTATTGAAATAAAAAAAAATGCACAAAAAAATGCACCCTCATTAATTAGGAAGGTACCTGATCTTTGAAGTAATGGAAAGTAGGACCAGAGTGCTGTTGGCTTTGTAGTCCATGGAGGATAAGCTGGAAAAGGAGCTGGAGGTAGCAAAGAAGGTCCTGGGGAGACAGAGCTCAGTGTCACTCGTGAGACCTCCGTGGGCTCTGGTGGCTCCGCACCAAACTGATTTCTTAGGTGGGCTAAGAAATACCTCCGTTTGCATAAGCTAAGCCTATTGGAGTTCTCTCTAACACCCAAAGGGCTCCCGGGTTTGCCTGCCACAAGCCAAATTCCAGCTGATGTCCTTATTGCCATGCCTGACCGCAAAGGCATCATTACTAGTTCAACTAGTATTATGAGCTAGTTCAACTCACAAGTTACTGACCTTCTGGCCCTTCCAGATTTTTGTCTCATAGTTTCCTCTTGCTGTTAAAAGGCAACACCATCAAGAGAGGAATCTGGCAGCATGGGAAGTGGCTGAGCTTCACAAGAAGTCCCAGGTAAAACCCCTTCATCTGATTTCTGTTTCTGATCACTTCCTTATTTACAACCATTTCTCAGCTGTGTCCTTTAAAAATTCCTTGAGGGAAAAATATACCCTGTAAAATTATCCTTGATAGTCTTGAAAGGTCGAGTGTCACACAGGTAGTTTGTTCACTGCTTTTCTTTTGTGAGACATTGTGTTCAACATTATTTTCAAACACAGATGCTTCATGTGCTTGTCCTCAAAAGTAGCACACACCTTCATTCCTTTATTTCTTTGAAGCAGTAAAGAAAAAACAGGCAAGGGCAAGGTTTTTTGAGGACCACCTCCAGGAGCAAAGGATAAAATGCAGTGCCCAAAATGGGCCAGTTATAAAAAAGAGCAAGAGAAAACCAGGAGTAACAAGTGGAGGGGAGGGGAGAACAACCTGTGTGTGTGCAGCAGCAGTCTGACAAAAGGTGCAGACATTAAACAGATGGGCTGGAAAGCCAAGCAAAAGGCCAAAACAGCTGCACTACAGTGCTGCATCCCGAGATGGTCCCCCCAGTACCTGGGGTGACTCAAAGGAGAGGAGCAAGGACACCCGTAACCAAAGCCAGCGGCTTCTCTAACATGCACACTGATGGAAGAGTTGTCACCACCACGCCCATGCTGCAAAGGCAGCCACACCGTTTCTCTCTGGAGCTGAAAAGGGCATCAGAAACCCTTTGAAGTTAAATAGCTAGTATGTAACACACACACACATATATGTCTATGTCCCTTGCTTGAGGATATGATTGATTCAATGGCCATGTGTGATTTGAGTGACCACAGAATTCAGAGCCAAACTGATGTGTCTGTGACAGACATTTTCATTAAAAAACAAAAAAAAACCCTCCAGAATTGCTACTTTTTCTAAGTGGTGAAGACTTAGAGAGTCAACAAGCAATTCACAAGAGCTCACTGAAAAACAAAACCTCAAACCCAAGAGCTCCAGCTGACAAGAGCAGCCTGGAATTATTTGTCTCAATTAGTTAAATTTGTGATTTCACTTCCCCCAGGGTGTTTTTTTGTACGTTTACAAAGCAACTTCCTTAAATTTTGGCAGAACAGCTGAATGTCAATTTATATTACTTTTTCTTTTTTGTGTGAGAACACAGGCACATCATTTCAGTACTGAGGTTTCTGTTTCTCCAGCTATTCAGCAGATTGATTAGTAATAGGGTGAATTTATGTTTTTATGGTCATTTACATTCTTTAAATTGATGATGTTGTGTGAGTGGAAAAAATAATTAGTATGAGACCTCCTGGTACCCATAAAACTCACTGCAATTGTGGCTGTAGAAGGTCATTAGTTTTTGTTTACTATAGAATTTGCAGGTTAATGTATTGAGACTTTTTTTTTTTCTTGCTGTTAGCGGTTTCGTCTGTGTCAGAGCTGTAAGAGGCTGTGGCTGTTTCTTGCTTTCCAGGTACAGAAATACAGTCTGTTCCAGCATAACAATTTTTATATTTATGTTAGTTGCTGTAAGGCTGTGCCTATTTGCCCTTGATTATGTGTTTAATTAGGTCTACAATATTCCATTATTAATCTCTTAAACAAGATCTGAAATGGAGATTAGTTCTTGTTGGGATTCTCAGTTTACTCATCTCTTTTTACTACATGAAAGAGCCAACGCATTTAGCTCAGATACTCTGTTAACTCTTCGTGCTGTTGCCCTAGTCCAAATATTCCTTCCAACACTTCTAATCAATATACACTAAAAAAGTTTGGCAATCAAAAAAAAAAAAAAAAAGCAGCTAGCAGCATTCTGAGATGGGATGGATTTTCTCTCTAGCCAGGCTCATACCTATAAAATTTCTTCCACCCGCAGGTCTCCTGCATGCCCTTCACTCTCATTGAAGGAAAAGAAAAAACAGCCTGCATGATCGCTCTGCTGCAAATTTTCCCTCTTTCCACCCCAGCTCCCAGCTTGAATGTGCTTTGTCTGGGCTGCTGCTTTGATGTTGCATCAGGCAGCTTTGAAACAATAACTTGAAGACAGCATTAAAGCCAGCCAAGGGTGAAACATCCAGCCGCTACTGTGCAATTGTGCAGATACATGCCGTGGCTTTGCAGAGAAGCTGGAGATGGCCACATAAGCCCCCAAACTCGAGACCGTGGGCTGCCTGGCTGCCTCTTGCAAGGAGCTCTGTGAAGGCCTGACATGAGCAAAGATCCATCCTCCCATTTTGAACCGTTCATTACTTTGAGTGCAAACAGGATGGATACAGCCCTGCCAGAGCTGTCATCACATGTTGTTTTTGAACAATGGGGGATTGAGAGGGGGAAAAAAAGTTGTTTATGTGTGTGCATCTGTCAATAAGGGAGCTTAAGTTGGGGATGAGAGGTACTCAGGGAGATTAAGTGTAGCAGATTTATAGGTGAAATCCGGTTAGCGTTGATGTGTTGATGCAAAAGGTTGTGGGGGAGATTTTCAAAAGCACGTGTGGGAGGAGACTGCTTGCATACTATCGATTCTCTATTTTGGTGCCTGGCTCTCGTTGCTATATGACAGTCTTGTGAAGCACTGGAGCTCCTAGAAGATGCCCATGAAGCAAGCAGGTTGATGAGTCAACACTGACACTATCATTGACTGGAGAAAGGCAGGGGGAGAGAACCATGGGAAAGACACCCCGTTCTCCCCACATTGCAAAGTGCATTGGTCCCTACTCCCTCCATCTTTTCCAAATAAGTGGTAGCTTAGGTGGAGGTCAAAGAGGAGGTACATCATTCAAGAGGTGTGGGCATGTTTCCAGCTTTGCAAGCAGGAATCATCTCTGCATCAGGGAGCGCTAACAGAAGGGAGTGCAGCCCTTGAGTCCACTTTCCCCTGTAATTAACTCATCGTCTTCTACAGGAAATCCCTTCTCCTCTGTTTTGTCCAGACCTGGGTGATGGCACCCAAGCACCAGCAGCAGAGATAGGGCTGCAGCACCTGCCCACATGCACGGAAGGTGAAGAGAGAGGATGTAAAAGCAGGAATGGGTTTAGCAAAGCTCTGAACCGGGGGCACTACAGCTCTTTGCTCAGTGTCAGGAAACAGCAGCTGCTGCTCCACCACGTGCGCTTTGTTTTTTTTCTGAGGGCAGAAAAATAAAGTAGGTCACTATTTTATTTACCAGAAGCAGAGATTAAGGATATTAGGAAAGGGCACAGTATAGTGTAAGCTGCTGCTGAAAACACTGGAAATCCAGGCTGCACCGGTTTATATGACATGAATGAGAAACTCTGTTGCCAACATGAAAAACAGAAATCATATTTAGGTCCTACATGAAGAAAAGTTGTCAGGTGTGCTGGTGATAGAGAAAATATGCATTAATTAGAGACTATTAAAGCAAAGATGTAAGGTTTATTGCTTTTGAAAAAACAGGAGACAAAGTAGAAAAAGATTAGCTGTCACCGAGGTTGAAGTGTGCTAATCAAGTCCTTAAGAGGTCTCAGTTTCTAACTGCACACCTACAAAGTCTCTTCAAGCTGGTGAGAGCTGTGGGTAACCAACAGCATTTAAGATGACTAAACTAGTGCAGGGAGCAGCAGGACATCATCTGTAGGACCAATGCTATAAATCCGTAGCCATTAGGCATAACAAGCATTGTTGTATGCAAAGAACTCAGGTGTTTTGCCATTAAATCTTCACACACTGAGATGGTAATTGTTCATGCTCCTCATTCAGGCATGTCCCATCCAGCAAGAAACAGGGAACGGTATATCTAAGACAAGTCCAATTACAAACAATTGTCAAATTCTAGGAAAATGAGAAATGACTTGCAACCCACCAGGAGGAGGTGGCAGCTCCCATTAGCAGGATAATCAGAGCAAGAGTTTTGGTCAAAGGCAGAGAAATCTGTCTCCTTGATGTTATTTATCTGATTCGGAACAGTTTTGTGGAAAATTTTTTGTTGTTCTCATCTTCGTTAACTACTGCTTAATTTTGTCCTTCCAAGTTTCTCCAAGGTCTCTAGATATAACAATTTGGGGGTTTTTGTTTACAAAGGAAAGCTAATGCATTAAACCAATGTATTGACCTTCCATTCACTTCAGAATTTTGTTTAGTGTGAAGTTCTTATTCTTCCTTAGTTTTGACTCATAAGCTAATGGAAGAGAAAGATTTAGTATCTTTATTTTTACTGGTATTTAGCATATTTTCTTACCTGATGGATCAGCTGGGACTGGTAATGAGGGGCAATGCTACTGTCTAGCTACTGCAGAACTTACCTTTTCTTCTTTACAAGCTTGTTAAGACATAAAAACCACCAGCCATCTTAGAGTAAAAACATCACTTTAGCATAAAATATTCAGACTGTGCCAACATTGGGGACCTTCATCTGCCAGCTGTATGATGTTGTTCTAATCATCTAGATATAATATTGCCATTCTGCAATTTGATAGAAATTTTAAGCAGTTTGGGAGGAATTGTTATTCATTGTGATTTTACTACCTTTTCATGGAATTATAGATATATTCCAGATAATACTATTAGAAAATAGATCTATCTATAAATCAGGCTTCAGGGCCCTCAGTGAAATTGGTCCGTATAAATGCCATATGAAATAAGACTAAGTCTTTGACCTGAATAGATTGCAATCCAAGCAAACCAAAGGGAGAACTGATGAAAAGAGGCTATTATCTCAGTTTTCCACAGGCAACAGCAGTAACAGAGATTAAAAGACTTATCTGAGGTCAGAGAGCGCCTGCAGCAGACCCTGCCATCCAACTCACATCTCCCAAAGTCCACATTTAACTATGAAGCCATCTTCCTACTCTCATACAATCATAAGAGATAATTAAAAAAAGATAGAGAATTAACCCTCGGTTTATTACCATCTGGAAATTATTACAATATCTCTAAGAGAAACCAAATATCTTTCTCTGAATCATGTATCTGCTAGTAATTTAACAGTTTTTCCAGAGAGCTAGAACACAATAAAATTTTTTGCTTGCTCCACGTAAAGAATCTGGCATATAGGAATATTTACAGACTACTTAAGATGCTTTGGTGAAAGCAAATCATATAGTTCATGTCATCTATTTTGTTAGACTTGCCACATAAAAAGGAAATATTGCTTTTCTATACCAATTGCTACATTATTCCACACTTACCATGAATGAAGACCAAAACTAATAGGTAACAAATTAATATCTTTGGTGTATAGCACAATTGCTGGCTATCACACAATTTATATCCATGTTTCAAACTCTGCGTTTTCAGAAAGAAGGGAGAGGAGGATTTCCTACATGCCCAAGGGAATAAAAGCCTCACCTCTACACAACCCATAGGGCTTCGTCACTGGTGAGGAGCGCATCAACGTAGTCAGCACTGCAGACCCTGCTCTTCCACTTCCCAGTTCAATGTACTCAACTGTTGGCATCACTTCTTGCCCCCAGACCTTGGTATACCTGTGGTGTCATGGCACATCTGGAACATGCCCTGGAAATAATGAGGATCCAACACCAATATCACTGAGCCCTTTGGGAAACACAGGGGTTTCGGGGAGCAGTATTCCTTGGGGACTAAGGTTAAGCACACAAAGTACATCTTTCAGCATTGCAAAGCCCTGCAGAAACCTGCTTTTCAGTTCTAGCCCGGCTTTCCCAGTAACATACTGACAGCACAGACCACTTTTCAGAGCCAACTCATCTGTTTAGAATAGTCTCCTCTGGCCCATTAGGCTCAAATCTCCCTACCTGAGGTAGGGACTGTGCTTCAAAGCCTTCTCCCCATATCCAGGCTGGTCTCATTGCATCCCCTGAGCCCCAAGGAGTCTCAGAGCACTTGGCCAGGAAGATGAAGTCTAGGATTTCACAGTGATCTTAGCCCAAGTACCCTCAGACTTGTGCTCCCTCTCATGCCCCTTTCTTTCTCTTTACTTCATGTGTCTTGATTAGTTATCTGGAAGCCAGCTTTGCACCACTGGTGGGATGAAAAGCATTATGGTGCTCCACAGCAAGCTTTAGTCATCACAGAGAGGCCCAAGGAGAGACCAAAGATGAGAGGGGGCTGCTCTCAAGCTTTCCGCTGTGCTGCAACCCTGCTCAGCCCAGCAGGCAGCGTGAGCACCAGGACAGCCCTGCCAGGGAGGTGTCTGTCTGAACCCACCCAGGTCCCTTAGGAAAGTGAGCTGGGGCCTCCCCTTTCACCCACAACCCTTAACCAGTACATTAATAGCTAAAAGGCAGCAGAGAAATGGCAGGATTTGGCACCCAACCTCCTTGCACCTTTCACCAAGCACCAGCACGTCTTGCTGACAGTCTTCAACCAGCTCCCTGCTCAGCACACCAGTTTTTTTAATCCTGTTCTTCAGCTTCTCTTGACAGCCAGACAAGATAAAACCCGCCCTGGGCTGCAGCCCAAGCCGTGCTACCAGTAGGATGAGACTTCAGTCACTGGTGTCTATTAATAGCACCCTGTGAGTCCCCCAACACTCCATGAACAGCACAGGGTGTCCAGGTGCCTTGCAAGTGCCGCTCTGGAAGCCACTGCCATGAAGAGCTCCAACAAGTAACCACAGCAATGTTGAACATCTAGGCACCTTGCTCCTTCACCAGCCCTTATGTTCCCAGGCATGTTTTTGAGCTACTCCAGATTCTAGACTTTTAGCCTGTAAAAGCAGCAGGGACGTGACTCACAGTGCCTGACTTCACACACGACCAAGTGGGTCACCCGAGGCTCCCTACAGTCAAGTGACAGAAACAGGCATTTTCACCACGTGATTCGCATGACCCATTTCAGATATGCACCTTCGCCTGAGGGCAGCTGTGCACCAGAAGCAGCTGTTTATCTGCATGAGGAGCCAAGGGTGACCAGCTCAGAGGTGATGTCTGCGCAAAAGCAGGCAGACAAAGCTGGAGATGAATCCCACCGGGCACCCACTGGGACCTGGGTACATGCCAGCAGCTTGTGATTCCTCCTTCAGGTTTGCTGGAAAGAGTGCTCAAGGGTTTTAGTAATTTGCATGGATACTGGCCTAACTGGGAAGAATAATTTCATCTCTCTTTCCATTGCTTTTCTATGATTTGGAGCTTTGACATGTATTTCTGCATTGCCTTCGTTTTATTAAATCACTGCTAGGATCTCTTGAGGCAACTTTAAAGTACTTCACACAACTAACCTAACATTACTTGCTTGCTCAGGTTCTCATATGAAAGTCACTTGTATTCCACACACCTCTTCTAGCCAGTACAAATCCATTATGCTGGAAATGACTGAGATGTTCAGGATTGATGAAATGTTCAGTAACCTCATCGTTATTCTGCAGGTTTTCAGTCCTATTTGTGGTCTTACAGGACTTGATAAGAAAAAGTAATCAGTGAGCATCTTCCCTACGAAGTTATATAGATAGCTTTCCTTGATATATTTGTGGCTTTCAGTTTTAAATAAAATCTGTTTTTCAGAAATCAACTTACCCAACTAAATAAAGTCTGATAAAATATAACCAACTGCATATTAAAGCCTACAAAAATGGCAGAAAGAAGGTAAGAGGGCAGTTGCTATTATCTTTGTGCTACAGAAAGGAAAAAAGTAATTTGATTTGTTGGTCCTTTAAGCATTACTGCTGAAAATTATAGTGTCACAGGAACATAACTGCATTATATAAGTAGCCTCAGGCTCTTCCTGTAGTTCTAACTCAGTCTAGATGGCACATAAAAGCTCATCCAACAAGGACAACAGTGGGTCCGTGCCTCCAATTACACTGTCGTTTTAATGGCAGTAAAACCAAGGAACTAAATAGTGATGAGAGCTGCCTCTCAAACTCAGATTAACAGTAGCTAATGTTTCAAGTCACCATAAAGACCAGTTCCAAGTATTTTATGTTCTAGTAACAAGGTATACTTAGCTTCAACAGATTTTTTTTCTGTAGAAGCTCTCTTTTCCCCCACCCACCCCCATTCTGCTTAGCTTTCTGTCCAGAGAGCCAGGGTCCCTAAAGAACAGCAAGAGCTGCATTTCTCTGCTGAGTCCTTCACCCTCAATGAAGGTTTAAAAGAGAAATGAGGCTTCATTTAATTTTTAACATGAACCAGTGTAAACGCTTCACAGGTCCCTCTCCTAAACTTCTGTATATTTGAAGACTTACACTCCAAAATGGGCAATTAAAGCGTTGTGGAGTACATGTCACTATCATAGATCACATTATTTCATAGATATTAACAAAATTATTTCCCAACAAAGTAAAAAATAATTGGAAAAAGGAAGAGATTGTGCATACATCCCTCACTTTACCCAAAATGAGCCACTGCAGAAGATCAGGGTAGGAACACGTTCAAGACAACAGATCATTTTGAAACAACTCATGCGTACAGGAAACCATCCCGTTCCTAATAAAGTGACAAATGTTGAGGTCACAGTGTTCATTATATTGTCTTCAGAGAAGCATTACTCACCCACTTTAGGGAGTGTGAATCCACTATAAAGAAAAGTATTTTAAAAATTACACCAAATTCACGATATTATTTTCAGAGTTGAGCCAAAAGGTGTCTGTATTGGTTTGGGGTTTTTTTCTTTCTTTCTTAAAACTATATGGATTAAAAAGATGTTTTACACAAAGTGCTACCAGTTTTAAATTGCTACATTAAATTCAAAAACTATTTAATAGACATGGGAACATCTTGGATTTTTTTTCCCCTCCTATAAAGCATACTGTCATTTGGAGCCGAATACAGAATATTGTTTATCCAAAGTTGAAAACTCAGTTTAGCCCAACCTCTACCAGAGAGCTGGAAGTGAAGCTTTTCCTTGTTTTGGAAACAGGAATTAACATGAAAAGTTGGGAGAAGAGGTGAACGTGATTTAGTAATGAGCCCAAAAGTCACTCTGGAGCTGGTAGAGACTCATTCAGTGGTGTAGCTGTATTTCTGTTTAATGGCCCAAAGGCTGCTAGAAAACCAAGTTCCCTTGACCTTGTAAGACCTGAGATGCCTTAACTCTTTCTAGGCTGTGATTGCTGATTGCTAAAAACCTCCCCAGGGAAAGAGCATGTCCTCAATACGCATGCTGCCTGTTTAACTAACACTGAAGGCACCCCCATTATGTGTTACACTAATAAGCCTACAAAGCAACCGACTGAGCATGAGCAGCACAATTTCAGAATGCCTGTTAATTGCAGTAAATCAGAGCAGCTCTCCCTAATCCTTCACAATGACAGAACACCACACTCTTCACATCCTCAAGTGCTGCTCAGAAGTGCTGCTCTTCCAGCACTTGCCTAATGGTCCTTTTCAGAATGGGGTCAGGTCATTAGCTCTTCTGCAGACCTGCCATAATACCAGTTTCCAAATTACTACACTGTTGTGCAGCTCAGACCAAGCACAGTGCACTGTTTCTAGAAGTCCCAAATGGTGGGTTTCTACCTTGCTGACTTGGATAGCTGTTAACAAGACAAGCAGCTCAGTAGTAAACCGCTGTCCCTTGGCTGACCTCTGCAGCTATGTATGAGCAGCTCTTCTCAGCCTCAGTTGCCTTAGAGTCTGACTGAATATAGACAGATAAGAGAGAAAAAGCCAAAAAATAGCAGAAATGACCAGAAACTGAATAGCCACAAATGCACTAACCGCAACAGAGCATACAGGACTCAATGCAAATCTACAGATAAGAGAGCAGTCTCTGCCAAGTTGTGCTTTTTAAATAAACTTTTGGCAAGACTTTAGGATAGCAAAGCAGAATTTTAAATATGGATTCTCATCTTGAAATAGAATGATCCAAATTGAGACCCAGGAATTTGAATTTTTAGGGCTATATATAACTCAGTTATGGGTTATATAAACAGCTCAGTTCATACGTTACAATACCTCAAACACCAATAAGTTAAAGTAGCTTTTATGGCTAGCCCTAATCCTTTCCCTATTGCTGAACTCCAGCTGACCAGCCTTTCTCCTGCAATGGTCTAAGTAGAAATTCATTCTCTTATAACCTCATGAGCTACTCTTGGCATACAATCATCTCCACATGCTTGGGAAGCAGCTCTCCTTTCCTTTTCTTGGTTCGTGTCAGCAAATAGCTAGATACCAGTTATCTCTCTTTCCCAGGCTGTCCTTTGGCACTGTGGATGGACCTGTGTGCTATGGGATAAAGGCAGCAGCGAAGGAATTAGAGCATAGTTCAGCCTCATTTTTTTCACAGCTACCAAAACCTCAGTACTCTTCTCTGCACCGTATTTCACAAAATTCACAGTGATGGTTACATCCAGTTGTGCTCCATATTCCCCTTTACATTTTCCTGCCCAAAACCACTTCCATCATCCAAGGTCAACTCACCAGATATTGTTAAAAAGAACCACTAAATTAATATTTACAAAGCTTTGCCTTGATAAATCACCAGGCACTAAGAGTGTTTATGCTTCTCTTCTGAGACACTACTAACCACACACCTCTATCATTCTAGCTGCATTCACACTGGGATTTAAATCACCTATGAAGTAGAGTTAAAAACAAAACCCTTCTAAATGTCGATTTAACATCTACATAATCATTCATCTTTTTTCTTCCCCTAATAATTTCTTTTCAATACACTTCATAACAGCTGTCAGTAGTCTCCTTTGACATTTCCTGCATCCACAATGAGCATTTAAAAGCCATTCAAATAAATGATACAATAGCAAATTGGAACATTTCTCCTGCTCATGTGCTGTCCTTATCACATTCAAGAGAAAAAAAGTAATCAAAGCTATTATGCTATCACAGTGTTAAGTGTTAAACAGTTATCACAGCAAAGAAAGTCACACTTATATTATTGACTAATGGGACACTTGCATGTCGCCAGATAACCTAGAACATTAGAAAGACAGTGCACATGCAAAGTTCAGCAAGTAAGAAGAAAAGCAAGCATTTGGTTTATTAAGAACTGTTTCTTCCACCAGCATACTATTAAAAACAAGTTTACTAAAAGATTAAAGTGGGATTAAAAAAATAAAGAATCCAATCACCAAGAGCACTTCTTTTACTAAAGCATTCTCACATGAATCTCAGAGCATTAAGCTGCAGCAGTCTCGTGCTTTCATAGAGGGACTCAGCCAAAGCAGCTAGTATCGTAGCTGAGGAACACTGCTGAACAACATCCACACTCTTGAATATTCAGTGAACAGCCCTGTCCTCTCCCAAGCCATATTCATGCAAGAATGCAGCCACTTTCAGTGTTTTACCCAGGGCAGTTTGAGGCAGTGGAAAATAAACACAAAGTAGACAGCAACATTTTTAGGATCAATCTTGCATCAGATTCTGGAACTAGCTTAGCCATCATCACAGCTCTCAAGCCACTGCAGTATCAGCCCTTCTTCCCACAGTCCAGTGCAGCCACCACAAAGGTCGAGAATGACATATCCATCTCCATTTTTACTTTTATATAGTTTTTATGTCCCACCCGTTTCTTTTCAAACATTCTGCCCAGCAGCCAGCTGATTCTCACACATGCTGTCTCTTCTCAGTTCAAACATGCATGCTCCAAGTAGTGCCTAGACCTAGGCAGGTGGCAGTTGTAGACAAGTGAGGCAATGAATGGTCCCCATACTAAGTCAGTCAAATAAATTATCCAGCCTTCAGGCTATACCAGGAGCTGAAGTTAAACTTACGTACACACATATAAAACTGTACTTTCACTACATCCAGCAGCAACACCCATGTGCTAGAAGCACATGTGGATGAACGTGTTCATGCACTTCAGGTAGCAGCTACTGCTGCTGGATACAGAACCCAACTGACAGAAGTTATGATTGTGGTGGCACATGGTTAAAACATACTGCTATGAATTAGCAGGAGTTTTGACATTTTCCCCTAATGCTGCTAACCAGATTCTCCCATGTGCATTCTGGCACACAGCCTGCCTACCTGAAAGGAAAATACTTGAATAAAAACCTCCAATGGATTGAAGAGAGCCTTTTACGTTGCATCTACCTGCAACAGGAGGGTCCCATTCTGTAACAAAGATCACAACATTGACTATACGTTGCGTAGTCCAGTGCTCCAGTACACTAGTTTCCATCCGTGCTATGAAGAGAAACCATATACTCAGTGCAGATCAAGGTGGATCTGGATGTACATGAAGTAAATATGAGCAAACTGCTGCTGGAAGAAGCTTGAGCATTGTGTAGCAAGCAGTAGTTAGGGAGCGCTTTATTCCATGACAAAAAATCAATTGCTATCTTTAATAAATGAAGAATACAGCTATATAGTCCTAAGAAGCCTCAGAACTAAGAACTAAAGGAAATGGAAGAGAAGCTGGTGTTTTCAGAAAATTATTCCAATTTCCTAACCAGATTTGTTGCAGCTGTTGAAAACACTAAGCTGGATTACCAAGTATGGAGTAATGGTAATGCTAAGTAAACACAGAGCTCTTCTCCTGACACTTAACTCTTAAATTAAGCACAGAATAGTGTTTGTAATTAATAGTCCAGCAGTCTAGAGTCAATAACACAAAGCTGAGAGTCTCCCATACCTAGAAGTTACAGAATCATTCAAGACATGAATAAATAGGCCAAGTCATTTCTGTACTCTATAGTCTGTACTAAGTAAGATTCAACCATAAAATGAAAATTTTATTCAATATGTTTAATGGTCATACCCCACGATTATAAACAGACTATTTAATGCCCAGTTAGATTGGCAATAGTAAGATCATTTTATTTTAAGCTTTATGGATTTTCAAAACACATACAAATAAAATACTTATTACAAAATTTCATTTGCTAAATTTTCTTCAGGAATACACATGAAGCATGATCCCAGCACACAGATAAATGACTTTTACAGAGAGCATTACAGAGCAATAAATGCTAGTGAAACAGCCAGTCTTTCCAGATACATTACAATGAAAACAGGTTTTTTCCCCTATGCAACATCCAACATCTGAACAATTTTTTTTTTTTTTTCTTTTAATAGCCAGGTCTGAAGATCAAACATGTAAGTAAACACTGTGAAGTCAACAGGCACTCAGAAGCCCTGAAAGGGAGAATAAGCAGTATTTTTTCAAGTTCACTAGTTCAGGGATAAAAAAAAACCCTGAGACGGAAAAACAACAAACCCGTTTTCTTTGATGGAAAGATGTTTGTTAAGGGACATTGCCAACAAACCGCTGTAAAGGTAAACTATAAGATTGAAGACCAACAGTAAGACAGATCAAGGAAACCAGTCTGTACTGCTAGGTAATGAGAAATGCCTTTGTGGGGCAGCACGGGACTTCACCAAGTCTGCCTACTTGCAAGAAAAGTATTCAGGAGAAATATATGCAGATAGAAAGCACGAGATATGTACATGCTAACCTTGTCATTAAGATGAGAAAGATTTTTATAGTATGTGTCAAAACCTATAATCCCACTTAATTATAAACAGTATACAACTGACCTCAAGAGTTAAACTATAAACAAGAAGAAAATATTGCACCCCGATTTCAAAGTCACCCCCAAGCCATTTGTTACTTGAAGCCAGTAAGTCAAGAAACACAGATCCCCATATATTTTCTGTTGCTTGATGCCAGTACAGAATTTCTCAGCTACAAGTATTTACTAGACCAGGTCACTGAATTCTCTGGGACCTGGAAACTGCTCTCAGAAGCAGCATGCATCTGACCTTCCACCTCAAGTCCCTGAGCTGCTGCTGGACATCAAACAGCTCTACTGCTTCTACTTTTATGAGTCATACCCCAGCAGGGTCCTGTTCCTTGCTACGTGCTGTGACAAGGGTCCCGACTACACCGCCTTCCTTAAGCCTATTGTGCATACAGAAGTCGCACCGCTGAATGAAGACGCCGTGCTGATTTTCAATGCTCTTTAACGCACAGGCAGGTCAAGCTAGCTAGATCAAACATAAGCTCACCCATACTGTTCGCTAATCTGAGCCTTCAGAATAGCGGAAGAAAATTGCAGTACTCCCAGGTTTTTGAAACATCCAAAGCATTAAGAAGCCTGCTACATCTGAAAGACAGGTATCAAGTGCCACGAGCCACACTTGGAGAAAAGTATAGCACAAATGGTGACAGCAAGTCAAAGCAGACTTCGGTCTAGTCTAAAAATCTAATCCTAAAGGTTAATATAGGTTTCACAGCCACTATACTTAAGTCTATGATCAGCTACAGGTTTAGAACTACTAGCAACTAAACAAGTTTTAAGAGCGACCTTTAGGCTCTGACCTAAAGATCTATAAATTACTACTGTGGAGGGATGATCTAGTTTGAAATCAGATTATCTTTAAACTAACTAGAAAGCAATCCTCATGCTTATGCGAGGCCCTCATGTTAGCCACACTCGCTCAAGAGCAGGGCAGGACTCTAAAGAACAGATGTTGATAGCACGTGTCCTGTGCTATTTTAACATCAAATTTCTTTATATTATTTATGTTGCTTCCTTAAGAGGATAATAGTTAAGCCAAGCTACCCCAGCCCCACTTCAGCGCAACTGGGCATCCAGTTACGTGCTTAGTTTACGAGAACGGGAGTAGCACGTTCTCAGATTTGCTGATGTGTTACTTCATCATAAAGCCTCAGGAAAAGAGCAGCTACGGAGGAAGGACCCATCACCTTTCCCAGCAAGGCATTCTCCAGTGCGCTTATCCTGACGAAGAGACACCTCAAACTGTCACAGCTTGATTTGTGATAGCTTTCCCTCTAACAGAACATTGTGTTAGGGCATTTGTTCCACCCAGGGATATGCGGTTTTATGGAAGGACTGCTGTTCCAATTCTCTAAATGGACTCTGCAGACTTCAGGCTTTTGCCCTAGATTTAGGTCACTAGTAATTGGACATGTGTGGAAAGTGCACAGGCTCAGTTCAGCGTTGCTTAATTAATTTCTTAGTCTGTTGATTTGGCAGTCATCCCACAAAACAGAACAGTTGGATATTTAAACTTGTATTGAAGAATGCATTATGACAATAGCAAGCCTCCCCAAAATAAGCCCAACTCTTTTGGTACTAGTGAAAAAAATGTTTTAAATTGCCTGAAGTAGAGAGTGAAATCAGTTTTAGTTGTTCAGGTGAGACTATTGGCTTGGTTAATTAAAAGGAATTATTTCTCTTTTATAGCATTCAGATTGGGAAAAAGATCAAGCACAGCACAAAACACAGAAACCTAAAGACTTTACCAAGACCTTCTCAAGATGAAACACAGAATTGGCAGGTGTCAAAGTCTTGCAGCCAATGGAGCAGAATCACCTACAGCAAGTTTCTGTCCAGGACATTACATTCCCAACCAACTGCTGAGTGCACCAACTACAAGTCAATGCTGCAGCTTGAAAGACAAAGAGTTCTGCACATTATTTTGAGCTGCACCAGGCACCTTTCGGTATTGTAACTGCTCTTGAAGCAGCATGTTCATGATGAAGAAAAGCTCATCCACTGAAATAAGAATTAACGTTCTTTCTGCTCCCAGAAGGCTTCTGACAGTTTTTTTTAGTCAGCTTGCTTGATGTTTTTTAAACCCTTCTTGAAGGACACAGAACAGCCCCACTGTGCTGAGTCCCGGCCATCCTGCCAAGCTTTCTGTGGGAGCTCACTTCGCTACCATCTATTTACTTCACCAGAGGTCCCATGTGCTTTAGGTAGTTTTGGCTTAAGCCTAAACAGCAAATGAGCAGAGACAGCTGCCTCTCCACAGGAACTTTTCTCACTGGTGACCCTGGGGGGGCTGAGTTGGCAGAGCTATCTGGGCTTTGTAAAACAGCCTTTAAAACTCTATTCACACATTAACTGGAGTAAGAGATTTGCTTCAGATCAGGAAGTACTGTGGTTTTTTGATGAAGAAACAGGTTCTGTGCTTGAGCAGACAGTTTCATGGCATTTTAAAGCTGACCTAACATGCCTACCTTGATTGAAAATAAAAAGGCATCCCAATACCTTTTGCCAAGAAGTGAACTCTGACAATAAAAAAAGCCTGAAGACTGAAATAAAGTCACTTTACCAGTACTGAAAGGGAACAGACCTTCTCTTTAAAAGCCTTGTATAGAGGGGTATTCAGATGGTTGTTAAAGTAAAAACAACATACAACAATATTTGCAAAACAGCTTAATATAATCTTTTGGGTCTATAAACTCTAAACAATAAATATGGAAAGTGTACATGGCACACCAGAGCAGCTAAATATTAAAACAAGTAAGTACAAATTGATAACACTTACCTATAGTGTCAGTGATAAACTTGTCACTACAGTGATACAACACAAGTTTAATATACAATATGTTTTTCCAAAGGAAAACTACAGAAACAAGTTGATACAGAAGGTGAGGGAGAGGGGGAGACGATAAACAACAAGGCACAAAAAACCTCTCTTGCTGCAACCCTGTAAGGCACCACTGTGCAAACATGAAACTATCAATCAAAGCCTGTAGTGGAGAAATTCTAAACATGTTTAAATGATTTGATAATGTACTTTAAAGATGACACTATGTTCATCCTTTGGGAATAAAAATACTTATGAACCTTTATTTACACTTACAGGCTTTTAAAAAACAAGTTAGTGAAACACGTGAATTCATACTCAAACAGAGGAGTCACAGTTAATTTCCCCCAGACAGCTTCACAAGTGCAACTCGATCATGACCTATACTGGCCTTCTTGGGAGTCCTGGATCCAATATTGTGCAGAGGGAAATGCTGCCAACTATGTCCAATTGTGTGTGGCACACCAGTAATTTTAACAAAACAGACTTCAGAGATTGGGACAAGAATAAACTCATTTTCACCTGTAACCAAAAGCTATTTAAGTCCAGAGATAAAAGGCCAGCAGCATTAATCTAACATCATACCTACAGATCTTAATACCCAAGGTTATAATTTATACCTCTAAGAAGTGGCATTTGTCTTCCCTATTCTGTTATCTGCTCAGAAAATCCATCATGGGACAGTCTTCAGCAAAAAACCTTCTCCCTTACTAGAAGGTCACAGATACAAAATTAAGCTCACAAACTAAGTCTCCCCATTTTTCTTATGTCCCACGATCTCTACTACATCCTGCTAGAAGAAGTTTTTGTCCTCTCTCCAATGACATAAAAGTCTCCAGACTGTACTGAAATTACTTAAAATATGCACAGATTGGAAAAGGTTTTTTTACAAGGTAAGAAGGGTGCTTCTCTAAAAACTAAAAAATTTCTTCTAATGAAAGATTCAGGAGGCACACAGTTTCTCATGAGCTTTGGACACACAAATGACTTTTTTTGTACTTGGGAACAATGCCAGTAGACTACACTTCCAAAGCTTCTGCTTCCATTCTTGCAACTTGGAACAACTGCACAGCACATAGTAAACAATCTGAATGAACTTGACATTCAGTTATGGGCTAAGTGTTGTTTTCTTACACGACCTATTTTGCTTTTTACTCTACACTTACATACCTTGCCACAAATCAAAACATCTAAGGTTGGACATAGCCTGTAGCTTCAATGATCCTCAATCTACTGAGCTGCCAGAGAAGAAAATCAGGCCAACCCATTACATTTTAAATAAGAGGAACTGGAAAAGAGAACAGTTTT
The DNA here is from genome assembly GCF_034619465.1 of Leptosomus discolor. Lineage (NCBI taxonomy): Eukaryota > Metazoa > Chordata > Aves > Leptosomiformes > Leptosomidae > Leptosomus > Leptosomus discolor. The sequence continues at coordinate 21,807,190 of NC_141391.1, forward strand.
CAGTGCTATGTTAACATTCATATAGCTATTTGCCAAAAGGCTGTGCCAGCTTAGGCATGCTTCACTCCTTATATTCAGTCCTGTTTTAAGGAAATAATGATTTGGGCAAATACAATGTAAACAGATCCAGGTAGACTGCAATAGTAAAGGACAGTATCATTGATCCGACAGGTTTAAGGCCAATTATTTGTGATTTGAAATATAGCGTACTTTCCATGGCACTTAATACACTGAAAGTTAGTACCAGGTGACATTAAACAAAGGTATACATATTCATATGTGATATATACATGTAGCTTCAGTTCCTAAAATAGAAAGTTCAAGTTTTCTTGCCCAAATAAAACCAATCCATGAAAGACCACCTGTGTTTTCCTATATTAAATAAAGTAATATTACGGTTTTAATCAATTTAGTGCAAACTGACTTGAGTCCAAAGACATACTATTCCTTGATTTTTAGTCACTACTTACCAAATGCCCCTATTTCTTTTAAAACACAACTAAACTTTTTTTTTTTTCTTAAAAGAACAGCAAACACTTGACAACTAGCATGCTGTTCTAGTCTACGTTAACAAAACTTGCTGATATACAGATCATGTTTTGGTCATGCAGCACAGACCCATCCTCAAAATAATCCAGCTCTTAATCAGTCTAGAAGAGGAGCACAGCGCTGGATTTTAACTAGCAGGTCATCCTGGCCACTCCATACTCCAAGCTGACAACAGCAGGCTCAGCTTTCGAGAACTCTTCGACGAATTCAGTGTAGCGATTGTCTGCTGTGTTGCTGCCCTCTATAGTTCTTACAGCATCATTCACAGGGATCACCGGCTGCTCCTTCTTGAAGCATGGAGGGGTTTTCAGCACCACGGGTGCGGGATGAGCAGACTGCTGATGTTCCTTCACAAGGACTGCATCCAACTGCCCACTCCTCTGCTTTATTTTCTGAAATGTAGAGAACAATTACAAACTGTGAGCATGACTGCTTTACTGAAAATACTCTGCTTTGAAAGGAAGTGAATCCACTTCTTTTGCTGGCCAACTTGGCATCTGCAGAACCCTGCATTACATACCCTAGGTTAGATATCTAACAGTTACTAAATGTTAGGCCATTGGAGAAGACGTTTTTCCCCACAGTTTACAGCAGGTGCTACAAGCACCGTGTGCTTAAAATTTGCAGATGAGCAGAAGGCAGAAATGTTGCCTGTCAATGTCCATAGAGAAGGAGAGGTCCTTCCAGGCTTGCCCCTTGTTTGGTTGCTCCAACCAGGGGTGTATGTGTGTGTACACGCACGCACACACACACAACTCTCCATGAATACAGGCAGAGGAAGACAGGCCTTGGTACTATTAGAAAGCAGGGAGCTTACAGTAGACCATGAGTCTCTTCAGAGCTCAGGTATGAAACTGCTCTTTGTCTTTATGTCCTTCCTAAAAACCTTCTAAAGAACTTTTCCTTTAGATCTGAAAAATGCCAACAGTTTAAGTGCAGGAATACAATAAAAGATATAAACTAGAAAGCAGGACTGGACAAAAGGACCTATCTGCAAGCACTTAGCAAGAGAAGAAGCAAGAGTTGGATTAAGGTTTGTTGTTTGAATTTAAAAAAACCACAACAATCTCACCCAGTAAGTGGGAGCTTGAACTAGTTAACTGAACTGATTTTTTGTGATGTGTATGTGCTCTATTACAACTGAGACTGATCCCAGAAGACTTTGATGTCTCTTGACATCAGCATTTTGAAGATGGAAACAACAGTAAGAAATCTTCATGTAGACTTTTCAACAACTACATCTAAAGTGAGAAATGTGGGCTCAGGTGAAGTTAACACCTTGGAACAAGGTTCTAGAAAATTCAAAACTGAGATTACATCACGCTTATTCTTCAGCTTGCTTCAGCTTGAGTTTTCATCTTGCTGCTTCAATTGTATAAAAACTTTTAAATTCTACAAGTAAGATTTGAAACAGTTTAAGTGACCTGCATTCATTATATTACAGTAGGATAAAAATCTTTCCTCCTAGAAAAGCTGTACTTCCCCTGCCCACCCCCAACATAACAGAGTTGTGTTACCATTCCTGGCCACACAAAGAAGTAAACTTGATAATTAGAAGACTTTTGCATTACCTAAAAGGTATTATTCTGAAGTTTCAGCACTTTAACTGACTACAATATAGTAACAATTAAAAGCCACTGATTAAGTCACACTAGAATAGAGTGAGATACACTGGTCACAGAATCACTGGTCACAGAATCACAGAATGTCAGGGGTTGGAAGGGACCTCAAAAGATCATCTAGTCCAACCCCCCCTGCCAGAGCAGGACCACCTAGAGCAGATCAGGTCAGTCTTTGCTGGCTGTTCACTGTTGCACCTAGTAGAAGTCTTTTACAGTAATCTGGTCCCTGGATTTAGCCCCGTCTTCAAATAAGCATTACAGTGTATATGCCCCATAATTACAGTGACTTACAACAGCATGCACCTGTATATGAAGTTAAAAGAACAATACTTACTGCTTCCATTTTAGTAGCTATAATGGAAATAAAACATTTTCAGTCTCCTTCGTTTAGCAACACAGCTACAGCTATGATGGGTACCTTGTTATCTAAGGTAGGTTTCACATAAATTTAACCTACTTCAAGCCATCTTCAGTAATGCTTTGACAGTAAGAGCACTTTTACATAATACAGCTCATCAGTAAAGCAAAATAAATTGTGCCTAAGAGCTTTGCATTGGCTGCATAGTCTGGCATTCAGCATAGAAGCATACGGTGAAAGTCAAAGTCAACAGTACATAGAAAAAGTGCTAGGCCATACAGCAGAGACGTTCATGTGAAAGCTAGCAGCATTATTACAGACTATAAATGTGAATTTGAAGAACAAATTACACACTTATTTTGTAATACTTACAGCTTCCAGTTCTTTAATATCTTCCTCCAGTTGTTTATTTTGTTCACTCATGTTCATTATAAGATTGAACACAGATTGCCTGGGATGCATGCTTCGATCAAACTGATGGTACATATTTCTCCAGAACCTGTATGAAGCAGACAGCTTTAACTATACAGGATAAAGACAGAATTGGAGAAGAGACACTGTATATAATTTAAACTTACTTAAAATTGAATGATACCGTATTAGGTTCCAAAAGAGTTAGCTCTGGAGAAAAGTCTGGATTATACAGAGGATTCTGATATTTCTTTCGTTCCTCCAGAAGGAATGGCCACAAGGAATAAGTTTTCTCTTTTAATCTTAAAGCAAAGAGAGATCAAGGTCAAGACATTGACTGCAAGCAAAAAAACACACAGAAGCTGTTCAATTCAGCATAATAAAATCGATCTTTTTTTAAAAAAAAGTTCCCAGAAATACTTATAAATCTTCATTTAAAAGCTCTTAGTAAAATCAACTTCTTCCTGGCATATGCTAATGTGACAATAACACAACTGTCAGTTTTAGAAGTACTACTGCTTACGATGTGCAATCTTTGCCTAGTTGCAATAAATGCTTTTAAAGTACAGTTTGAGACAAAGATTAACTGATGAAAACTTTACAGAAGTTTTCCAACTGAAAGCATTAGGAGACATCCTATTAATACTTCTAACTGACAGTAATTAGTCTTGAGCAGGCAAGAATTTTAAGGTTACCTAAAAATAGATTGAGGGAGGGAATGAAGTCATACTTCCAAACTTATCTATTTGGGGTGGGGGGTGGGGGGGGGGTGGGCAGGGAAGAGGCAGAAGGAAAAAAGAAGCCTTAACCTTGCCTATAAAAAATAAGCATGGGATTTTCGCCCAGAATTAGAAAGACTGTCTTCAGTGTGCAAAAGCATGAGAAGCACTGTTGTTCCCTGATGCAGTTCAACATCATTTTCAGTACTACCAATCCTGTCTCTGTTTCTATTCAGAGCCTAAACTGAAGAAGAATCACACGAGTTCTTAGTCTGCCAGAATAAACAAAAGAGACACTGCGTCTGCTTACTTTAGTTCTTCTCGCTCTTTTTGGCAGTTTCCAAGGAAGTTACCAAACTGGCACGAATGGACGTGTTCATGGATTTGAAGGAGGAAAGCTTCATTGTACTCAAAGGCTTGTGGAAACTGCTCAGTCAGATTCCATACACTTTCTAAAAACTGGGTGAACACTGGTGAGATCTCTTTTGGATCACCATCCAACTGACAACACCTGAAAGAAAGATTCCATACACAGGTTTAAGTTAGAAATAAAAAAAAGTATTAGTTGCACTTGCTTTTAAATGACAGCACATTAACTTGACACTAGCTTTGGTTTGGAGATCAAGCACCTAACTTTGAGAACTGGGGCAATTTTTGAATAGAAGTAAGTCTATATTTAACCTATTTTTCTGACTTGTAAGTAATCACACAACTGTATTCAGTACAGAAGAGCAACGTAAGACAGCTAAGTTCCTTTGTGTTTATTACTTCCATAGTCAACATTTGGACTATACCAGCTAAAAGCAAATTAATACGCAGTAAATAACACTAACAAGTCATAGTTGATGACAGGCAGATCAAGAGAAAAACAGAACTCTTCATGTACAGGACTTCTAAAGGTAGGTATGACTTCATCTTTAAAAGCAAACATAAATGCAAACTCATTTTAAAGGTTGCAAAACTAAAGCTATGTCACAGCTATTTAGGCAATATAAAACACTTAGATTGGTTTTGCCTTGTCTATGCATACACGCAGACTAGCCCCAGTTAGTTATTGGCATCCGAGAGTGAGGCACCAGTAGCACTAGAAATTTACGTCTATAATATAAATCAACTATGCAATAGGTATTTCAATAAATAGCAATACACAAACTGCACTGTCTACTCAAAATAGCTTACTCATTGCAAAATTTATAGCAACACTGCAGTAGTTTAACATCCACAAGTTGTCCTTCGTTTTTAAGAATATTTAGTTCAGTTCGTTGTATACATTTTACTGTATTGGAAGAGTGAACTACCTGTCAGAGAACTTGTGCCCAAAAGAGATCCAGTCTTTCTCTATCAAGACCTAGAGGGTAAAACCAAACAAAGTCTCATGTAAAATGTTACATCTATAGTATTAACTCCACAGGTTATGGATATATTGTATTTTAAATTTTAGTCAAATAAACTACAGTAGGAGCAACTATTTGTCACTTTGTAGTTCTTTAATTTTCTTGGAAGTCTTTCACAAGAGATTCTCAGAGCACATTTCTAAAACTAGTAAAAAAAATATTTAGCAGGTTGACAATCAGATAACTGCTGTTAAGCCAGGCTTGCTTTAAGCACACTAATATTGTATGACTTCACAAACAGATTATCAACCAACTTACAAAAAAACTGCAAAGTACAGGAAAAATTCTAGTATTGTATTCCTGCTATCATAGCCTACATAAAACACCACAATATAGTCTTTGTAACATTTTATAGCAGTAATTCTGTTAATATCAACATTAGCTTGTTTTATCACTTCAGTCACAGTATCAAGCACCAAAAGGAACACAGGACTGCCTGCCCATTGCAAAAGTCTTCCCAGAAATCTAACTGACAGGTAGGATTAAAACAAAAGGATTAACTTACTTCCTTAAATATTACACACATTCTCACTATTCATAAGAAAAGAATCCTCTTCTAGTTCCTTTCTATCTTCATTTTTGTTGCTTGTAATATATGTGGCAATTAGTTCTAACCAATACACGGAACTAATTTTATGTACTGTCTTTTCAGGCATTCCCATGGCACCTTGTATTGCCACTGCAGAACACTGTTGATTTTCCTACTCTAAAATTTGGAATAATCATACCGAAATTATTCTTCTTCTCTATAGAAAGATGAAGAAATTTAGATTGCTTAAATATCTTCAGGTTTCTGTCACTGAGGGAGCTGTCATTTTTAGATTTCAATAATGTTGATTTTGGGGACAAGTGATAAAAGCACAAAGCTGCTATTATTTTGTACATCTACTATCTCAATAAGCACTGCGGGATCACAGGTAAGAGGCTTTTTTGGATGCAAAAGGCAATCATTGCAATGTTTCTGCAGGGTGCTTAAGGCAACCTGCTATTTGTATTTCAGGATTTCAGGTTTTAAATAAATGGTTCTTCCCAGTAGCAGAGTATTTCTAACAGAAAGATGTACCAGCATACTGCAAATCTTGTAGCTGTAACTACAAAAAGCAAATGATAGGGCTAAGATTTAAACATAGGCATTAGTATGCTTACACTGCTCACTTTCACACTCAAGCATTTTACACCCTCTGTTTACCAAGGAACAACTCAACAACACAACAGCTAGCTTACCATGAATCCTTTGATTGTTCTGTAATAGGAATCTAGCAAGAGAGCTCCAAGAGAACAAACTTGGGAAGTCCTATCCCAGCCATCTGAGCAGTGCACTAATACACTCGCGCTTTCAACTGCTATTGCCTGCAAAACACAATGGTTTCTTAGTGAATGTTCCTAAACAGAAGTCAAAATTTAGCAAGTAAATATAAAACCTACTTTTATCCCAAACTCACAGCATAGACCATTTTATTTAACAGAGCCAGAAAAGTGTTTATTATGAGGAAAGGATTTGATACTATCAGAAAGCTAGTAATTTCTCTCCATGGAAGTACAGAAAACTCCTTATAAAGAAAAGAAATTCTACTACCACCTTTTCACAAGGTAACAAGAACATTTACAGTGGTTCCCAGTTCTCTTCCTATCCCTTACAAAACAAAATTTATAAAACCTCCTTGCAACACATACTAAGAAAGAAGTGGCCTACACATTTATAAATCAAACAGGTTAAAAAAAAAATAAACCAACTCAAACACACTACTAAAGATACCCACTTGTTCATCATCATACTACACAAAAGTTAAGGTCTAGGAAATTCTTATTAACTTCAGCTAAGAATTCAAATCCTGTTAGTCCAAATATTTTTGAGGGTCATCTTCAGGCAAATCATCCACTTTTGAAGTTACCTCCTTGTTATTTCACCTAGTATAAACAAAGATCCAGGTTTTTTTTCCCCTCACCCAGCTCCCCTCAGGTCAAGCTCTTGGCTTCACAGGTGCCTGGCAAAAGGCAATTGTTCCTCTGAATTACTCATGAGTCCTATTTCCTTGCCAAATGAAGTCAGCACAGCCAATCTGGCTCCTCTGCAATTAGTTCCCCAGGAGGTTTTTTTTCAGGACATACTAAATGATAGTTTGCTCCATCCACTTCCAAACTGGTTACACCTTTCATAAATACCTAAAAGAACCAGGGAGCATAAGAATCTCTTCATCTCCCAATAAGGTGACCAAACAGCATTCAAAAGATCCCCAAACATTAGCTGGCATATTTAACATCTCCAGTCATAAAGAAACATAACACTTAAACCAGCCTATCAGATGTATCAGTGTACACCGAGCACCTACCTCCAAAAAGCTCAGGTTGTAGAATTTTACATACTGCATAATATTAAGTATGATTTTTACCTAGTAGCAAGTCAACTTGACATCAAAAAAGCAGCATACAAGTTACCTTGACTAGGAAGACAGCAGCATCCAACACAGCTTTGATATGACGCAGCCATCCAGAATTCTCCAAACCAGACAAAAAGTCATTGACAGACAAACCCTTTGTGCCACTAACTGAAAGAAACCAAGAGTTAGAAAGCCTTAAGCAGTTACAGCTACCTATATCCTGCAATGGAGAAAGAACAGTAACTGTATATTGTTTCTAATGCCCTAAGGTGTAAGTTGATTAGAAATCTTTCAGGAAACCACCATTCAAATGGTTGAGACCGGGGTATTACAAAGTGTTCTCCTTTTAAAATACAACTCTGTAGAACTACAGCAGTCATGAATGACAACAGTAAGATCTTTGTGTCTTTTTGACAAAATAACATTCAAAGTAAATACACTGGTTATGCCCAATAGGGAGCCTTACCAAGGAAGGCAATGCAAATGCCAAAAGCTTATCAGAAACACTTAAAAATTACAACTACTAGTAAGAAGTAGGTGCATCAAGACAAATAAACACAGTTCAGAGTAGTCAGTCTGCCAAGCTTCATCACCTTCTCCACTCTGCTTAGGAGAATAAAGTGAGTGCAGTACAAGGACATGGTGATGAACTGAAAATCATCAAGATTTTGTCTACCTTCAGAATTGAAATACAATTCTGACCCCAATCTCTACCATTCTTCCCTAGTATATTTTGATCCTGGAATAATAATGCTGATTGAGAGGGCAGGGAAAAACTCAAGCTAAAGGAAAGCAGCCTTGCAGCATAACAGCAAGAGGTGTAGAGGTATACTGAAAGTTTCTCGCATAGATGCTTACCAGTTCACAAATGAGACAGATAACCTGGTTCTTGTACAATTTTGAGCAGCAGCTCACAGCTACACTACTGTCCAAACATGACAAACTTCTGGCAATAAGAAGAGAAATATTTGCTGGCTGGTATAGCTTTAGCTGTGTGTAATTCTAAGAGAGGATACCCAAGGTTGCCATCTACAAAAATACCTGCCCCTTACACAGCAGAAGCCTACTTTCTACCAAGCTTAATGGCTGGACTTAATAATCTTGAAAGTCTTTTCCAACTTAAACAATTCTATGATTCTAAACCAGTGGGCCCCAAATGAAAAAAAAAAGGCTCTGTAGCCAAAAGCTCTCAGTGGGGATATTAATACAGCAGCTGCAAAATCGCCATTATCTCTGGACAAGGGAGGAAGTGAGTCAGTAGGGAGAGAACAAAATCCACCAAGTCATCTTGTGATGCAGTTTTGTGTTCAGTCAAGTCCTCTGAGGAAGTGAAGGCTAAACTCCTACACCTTTGCAGAGCTCTCCTGTATCTGCACTACATGTTTCTCAGCTTTCAGCCACACCACTTTCAGTACCCTCCCCATTGCACAGAGAGTCACAGTGCCCATTGCTGCTGAATGCTATAACAAAGACAGGCTTCCAAATAAGTATCATAGCACCTCTTCTAAAGCCCACTGATCTTCGTCATCTAGAAAAACAGCTAGCAAACCATAGCACAATGAAGTAACAAAACATCAAGAAACCACTGTATATAAGACCTAATTTTAAAGGTTGGTCTGTAAGTATCATTAAAGCAGCAAGAGCTACGCTAGTTTTCCCTGGTCTTTGAAAAGGATAGCGTTGTTAGGCAAGAGTTCTGCTTCTGAAAGGTCTACCACATGGAGGAAATTAGCCGAGAACTACTTGATCCTTTCAGCTAGCTCACACTCTCTCTACACCAGTGGTTCCATACACCTGCTGTTCAATCACAGCAGTACACAGACAGGCACACCACACTATGGAAAAGGAAAGAAACTAAAAATATTTGGTTATCTGGGAATTCAAACATTGGCAGGGAAGGTACTGGACAGAAAGGCAAGGTCTAGTGGCACTATTCATGGCTGCTCACCCCTACATTCTGTAGCTTATGGTGTAAAGCGCAAACTTTCAGCTAGAAAATAAACAGGCTTCCAGCCCTCAGTTTGTTTTCACCCAGATACTGCTGTCAAAAATCTGCTTTTGATCAGAATTTTTCAGCTTGGTAGAAGTATTTCACCACTGGCATTTCCCTCTTCTAGCTAGATTTCTGTATTTTTATAAACCAAGGCAGAGATAAGAACTCACATGTTGGGCCTAAAGAATTACTTTCCGTGTCTGTGAATTAAGACAGACCTTTTTATTACTACTTAGCAATGAAAAAAAGAAACAGCATTGACACTGCTTTGACACTTACATGCTAAAAAAAAAAAAGTAATTCCTAGTCCCCTATGGTCCCTAAAAGGGTCAAAGATGATCTACGGTACCACCAAGATGTTCAGCTGCTTCACGACAACTACCATTCAAGAGAGTTTTGGCTATATGGATCCCATCTGAAACGCATGCCCTGTACGCAAGCCCCAAACCCTCAATGTTCCACTGCTTTATTGTCCTTTTACACACGCTACCAGCAAGACCTCAGGCAGCAGTTCAAGAGGCCACTAGAACCTGCAGACTGAAGCACAGCGAGTTGGGGGCAGCAGTCATTTTTAACAACTAAACAAAAACCAAAGAACCCGATCCCCTACACACATACTCCACACAACCCACAAAAGCCTCTTAGTTAACACACTTCCATAATTAAAATACATGCAGCAGACCACAGCAGCTATTATTGAGCCTTTTTCTCAAATATTTCCTGCAGAAATGCTGTTTCTTGACACAAAACCTTTTTGCTTACCAGAGTTCAATAGCTTCTAACATGTAACACTATATTTTTGGAATATATAAAAACTGGACTTTATGTTTAATATTACAGCCACAAATTTAGTCTACGTGAAGATTCTTCCATTAGCTTTGTATAGAATGGGCAGTCTGCCCATCAGGGGAGCACAGTCATCGTGTCCACACTGAAGAAAACTGTTCTGGAAGTGTCAATTCACTGCATGCAAGGTATTTAAAATCCAGCTGAATCCAAGATGAAGAATAGACTGTAAATGCCCCCGGCATGCTCCATGGTGAAGTCCCATTACAAATGGATGTTGGGAAGTATTATGTCTTACATTCTGCTTGCAACTGGCATCGTTAGATTTGAAGGACATCAAAGCTAGACAAAGAGCCTAGGAGCAGTACACATGCTGCAGAATGAATAGCAGTTGTTAGTTATAAATAAAACTGAAGACAGTCCCAGTTACAATGGCTCTTGAAAGAACAAGGTCACTGATATCACATTCCTGATTTACAAACATTCAGTTTAGCATGTCCAGGGGAAGCTGGTACACAGAAGTTAAACGGCATTTTCCTCATTTTAAGCTATGAGCCATTTTCATAGCAGTTCCTTCCTGATCACCCCACTGATGGCACATTTCTACAGCGGTCTGAAGAGTAAGAGTGAAGTTTAACGGTGTGATGCACACACTTCTGCGTCAGACATTATTATACAGGAGCAGGCGTCTCAAAAAACTAAATCAGGATTTATTAGCTAGCTTTCTAGAACTGAAGATATTAGCAAAAAGAAAGAGGGATTATCCCAAACTTAAGAACTGAAGTTCAGGCCTGCACTGCTCATGTTTCCCTTCAATAAAGTATGTACAGGAATAAGTACAAAAATACATACTATCAAAACTCAGTAATGTTCCATACAGAGTGCCCAAAGAATAGGTTAGCAGCAGATATAGGCTCAATGAGAGTGAAGTAAGACTATACCACCAGTCTAAGATTTCTTGACCAACGTAGCCAGAATGTCTTCATCAAAATAGGCTTCCATACAAGGGTAAGCCTTCTCCATGACTGGAAGTATTCACTTAACTCTAGAAGGCAAGCACTTCTATATGTATTGTTTGTCAGGTGTAGAAGCCTGACTTCTGCCACCGTACTCTAATCTCAGTATTAATACTCCACAAAGTGTCTTAAATTTGTTTTCAGCAGTTTACCTAAATAAAATATTATCAGAACTATCCAACAGACTTCTGCGCCTCTGTTTTCCAGGCAGTGGCATGGTCAAGTGGTTCACTTTCCCCCTGCCCCCCTCTCTACAAACATTCCAAGAGGTACTTACAAGCACAGAAGTGGCTCACCAAGCTAGAGAGCTCCAGTCTTGTACAGACCATATGCTTATTCTGAACTCTGTGGAACTAAGCGCTCCTTGAACAATCAGTATTCTATATATGAAAACATATGCACAAGCACACTTATTTTGTGTATTTATATTACACATGTGCATACATGCACGTATACTTGGAAGACACAGAATTCTTTCCCACAAGCCAATGACATACTAATCAAGTTCACCCAAGACGTATGTGCCACTCAGCTAATTTTCTTCAAAAATAACTCCATTCATTTGTTTTACAGTTTAAAGGTAAAGGTTTAAGGTAATTCATTAACACAGAGCACAGCAAACCGGTACTAAACATAAAGCTGGGATAAGACGTAGAATTATCAATGCAGTTTGCGTAAACTATTATTAAAAACTTCAGAAAAATATTTTTCCTATTTTCATACACCCTCTTATAGTACAGTTAGAACATACCTTCCAGAAGTTTTTGTAAGCTGGATCTCATTACATGAATATTTTCAATGCCAACAAACTGGAACCTAATGTTAGAGTAGTTGTCTTCATTCTCATAGCCCTTTCCAGCCGCTCTGTTTGCCATTGCATTAAGCTTAAAAGAGCAAAATAAAAATACTGAAAAAACAGTACTTGAAATAAAAATCTCAAATCAAGAAACATAAGTCATGCAATTTCAATTGAATACACTGGGGAAAAAACCATACATGAGCATATACTATAAACAGATTCTAATAAATTCACAGTTTGTGGCAAATCAACTTGAAGGCATTCAAGTTAAGAAAGGCACGGTACATTAAAAGCAACAGGTGGCCTATATTTAGAGCGGACAAATCTGAATAATGCATTTAATAATTTGCTATTCTCAACTCCATATTCCCACCAAGAAAACCTTTACTTATTTCCAAATATTTCCGAGCAAAGGCACAACAATTAACCTAAAAAGGAAGGTGTAATACCCAGACTTAACCATACATGCACTTTCCAGGCATCCTAAAAATGTCAGTTTGGGGGGCAAGAAGCTACTAAATTGCTGCAGCTACAAAATTACAACTATAAAACAGTTGGCTCAGTTTCAGCCTGTCAGACTGACCTACTGCTGAACCCTGCTCAAAATAAGTGCAGATCCTACCACGTAGGATTTTCACTTTACATCCTTGTTTTCCAGCTCCTGTGTTCAGAGATTTGAGTGAAATGAATACCAGTTTAAACGCAGATGGTCTAAGGAGTGAAAGTTACCCCACACATTCCAACACAGGTCAAAAAAACAACATAATTCAGTTTAATTAGACAGTAATGAAGTCTGACCTCAGAATGCCACAATAGTATTTCCCTTACTTCTTCCTGGCTAAGACAGACAGCAATAGCAGTTTTCACAGAACATTTACAGAGAACACAGTACTCCCTCCCATTCCAAAAGAAACCCAACACAGCTCACCATTTCACAAATTTAGTTTCAAAGTTACAATTACTTCGATCCCACTCAATTATCCACTTCTTAACTTTGTTTTAAGTATATTTTTAAATCCACTTCCCAAAAAGTTCATTAGCATATTCAGTGAACTCTAGCTGAGTCCTGAGAGGAGTTCAGCTCCTTTAAGAAAGCAAGTAATTAAACACCTGAATAGAGGCCTAACCTTACCTTTATAGAACATTTTTGCCCTTCGTGGCATCATATTTAGTCTTTCAGAATTACACTGTATCCCTGTACTCTAATGATCGGGAAGAAAGGCTACTCTGTAGAACCTGCAGCACATACCTTCGGCCTGGTGTCCATGACATACATGTAACGGTTTGAAGGATTTGCTTTACTGATGGCTTGTAACATGTGTTCATCTTCCAGGCACCTGGCACTGAAACCTGAGAGAGGCTGACTGCATCTGCAAATCGCAGCCTACCATAGAAACAACGAACACGTCAGCATCAGTTTAATACCTGTACTTGAAATGCTTTGCATAACTCTAAAAAGACACCAAAACGAATAGTTCCATTTGGCAGATAACCACACTAAAGTTTAGGTGGTGTTCCAATTTTTTAAGTACATCACTGGCAGACCTCCAAACACTGTACCTACAACTTAAATCTAAAGGTTTATCAAAGCATTTTTTTCAGATGCATTGATATGGGCAAGGTATCAGTTTACATAACAGACCTTCCCCAAGTATAAAGATACCAAAAAAGTATAGGCTGGAAAGCAAGTTACTTTCCTGGTATGAAATGAATTATGGTTGGGTTTACCACTGCAAGGATGATTTTATTGTTGCAAGTACAATATGTTATTGTCTGACGTAATTTTCATCACATTGTTTTCAATCATATATTGTATTTCAGAGGGTACCAGGTACAACTTCCAAACAGTAAATATCTGCAAATACATCTAGTAGCTTAACACTCATCCTTCATAAATTCTTCAACTTATCAAGGCGACAATTCTTCTCTCCCTTCAGATACCCCCTAGCTGAGACAAGTAGATGCTGTTTCACACCACCCTACTAAACCCTGCAATATCTTATTTCTCATCCTCTAGTTTTTTACCTTGCAAATTCCTCCTTAAAAGAACTAGCGCTATTCTTTCGGTGTTTGGGGTGTTGGTTTCTTTAACCCTAATTTTGACCCAAGAGATTTTATTCTTGATACATCAAGGAAGACAAATCACTTGACAAAAAGCTATCTTCAGTTATCTTAAGGTCAGTTTCTGATAGCTTTAAGAGATTCAACTGATTACTTAAGGATTTCTTTTAAACTGGCTTAGCTTAATTCAGCATCCTGTTAGACACCACTAGTGTTAGCTGTATTTAAGGTTATCATGAGTTATACCACCCTCATATAAGTCACTGTGCTTACTTCCTTACCTACCCCGAACTTCTGCCAACTGCTGAGAACAACTTTCAGTACATTTGCATTAAGAGGAAGACACACTATACCTCTTTATTTTTATGATAATATGACAACACTGGGAATCTTCCTTTGCTTCTGAACTTGGAGCTACCAACAATTATGGGCTTGCTTGCAGTTCTGGGAACATAAAGCTCTCTAGGATAGGTTTCACAAATCTGAGAGACACAGATATACAAGAAGAATTTTATGTACAAGGCACAAAGCCCATACTAGTTTTATTGCATCAAATTTGAGAGATGTTAGGTGAAATAAGAGAAAGGATAAACACTAAGTACAAATTGGTATCTAAGTTGTTCAACTTTATACAACAATACATAGCATTTACCTCTCAAGAACACAACTCTTCAGTAGAAATGCTAAGAATGTGTTTCAAATAAAATACTGAAATTATTTCCCTCGTTTTTTGTGTTTGCAGACTACAAAGTAAGATGAAATCTAATCTGGGAACCAGCTGCACCACCATAGCCATTGTCTCCCACAGCCAACACTGTAAATGCTAAAGTAGAATCCTTCTCAGTTAAGAGAGATAACAAAGCTGCAGAGCATCAGAATTGCTGGGTCTGGGCTTCAGACAGGCAAGTATGCTCTAGAAACAATTCCAAAGAACACATGCATCCATGCACACATACTGTCTCAATGAGGCCTTGGAAAAAACTACAGCTAGAAAGTTGTGAGATTGCACACCAATTAAGGAGTTACCTCTCTCCAGATGCAAGTTTTTGTTTATGCTGCAAGCCGAATGATTTCATAGTATTAGACTGTTTTCTATAGGACAAGAATCAGAGGATAAAGCAGAAACAGATGCAGAGCAAAATATGTTTCCATTACAACACTCACCTTATAATCACGGTTTGCATCGGACAACTGCCAGTTAGCATTTGGCACTCCCATTCTCTTATATTCTTCTGCTAGATCGATAAGCTGCCAACCTTTGACTTGCTCTAATTCGTTTTGTTTTGGATTGTAGGAAAAGGCATACAGTTCTTCATATTTTGCTAAAAGGTAAAGAAAAAGCCTATGTAATGAGTTGTCCCCAAAAACATCCAACTGGAGAAAAGTAGCACAGTTGACAAGTCTTGAAACTGCCCAAATAGCAGAGAAGGTTTCAGGCTTCAGGATTCTCAGAAGCCAGACTAAATGGATACTTGACACAGTTACAGATACTTAGTTAAAGGTAGGTTATGAGAGCTTTCTTAAGTGTGCTTGACCTTTCAGCAGGGACATTTCTAAAGCCACAAGGGCAAAGCAGAAGTCAGAAAATGAATACTGACAAAAACCAAACAAGACAAAAGGCAGAATTATTAGAAGACTTCACAAGAGCTAAAAGAAGAAACAATTTTCTGAGGTAAAACCAGAATTTTACATCTACTAACATTTAAAAGCATAAGTTTTAAAGTTTCTTTCAAAGCAAAAAAACTTTCAAAATATTTTATGTTTTTTACCTAAATCACTATTCACATATCACAGATGACATGTTGCATTGTTCTAAACACAAAGTAGAAAATGCAAAAGACCACACTGGGTGACAGAAGTCTCTTGTAAAGCTGAATTGGTAGTGCTATTTCAGCATCAAAACTTGAGCTTTATTTTTGAAACTGCATGAAGTCAGTAACAATATTTGCTTAGTAGCATTTAAGTTATGGAACACACCCAACTAAGAGAGACTACCTGCATTTATAGTCACAATTTCAGGGATAACACGAGAAATAAAAAGATACAGGAGTCTCACATTCTGTTAGTGTATATCAGTGACCTACAAAGGCCAAAACCCACATCTTCTGAATTCGTATGCAGATTAATACTTAATCATTATTTTACATACCAAATCAATTTAAAAGACTTTTTCATAATGTACATTTACAAAAAAATAAATATAAGAGTCATGGATTTTCCCCGCTCCCCCCAACAACTTGTAATCCAGGCATATACTGCAAAGTCTTTTACAGTCAGAAGTACTACCTGTTCTTGACAGCTGAAGCAAAGAGTTATAAATGTCATGACAATCTCTCTCTCTGGGAACGACAAAGTGAACTATCCTGAAGTTCTTGCACTGGATGACAAGCGGGCAGCCAGAAGTAGTCAAGGGAAGTTTTTCCACCGCAGCAATGTGATGATGTAGAATCTGTGGCATATAAGAACTCACAGCATAAGCACACTGATGAAAAATGGAACAGCACAGTATTTACAAGAGTAAATATAAGATGCATTGAGCAATGCTAAATATGGATTCTGACTAATTTTTCAATCATTTGTTACTAAAAA
The DNA here is from genome assembly GCF_034619465.1 of Leptosomus discolor. NCBI lineage: Eukaryota > Metazoa > Chordata > Aves > Leptosomiformes > Leptosomidae > Leptosomus > Leptosomus discolor. The sequence continues at coordinate 21,823,865 of NC_141391.1, forward strand.
ATAAATAAATTTAGAAGAAGAAATCCAAGACTGGCATCTTGGTCAGGATACCATAATTTGTCAACATTTAATTATTCTCTTCCCTCGTATTTTGAGGCGTTACCTAATGTTTGTAAGGAACAGTAGATATCCTTCTAAATGCAAAAGTGAGAAGTAAAACTCCACTGTGGTTGTTCAGTCTTCTTCTATAACTTTGCTAACTGACAAGTGTACATCTAATTAGGCAAGATCCAAACATGATTTTTTTTTTTTTTTAAGGATCTACAGGAACAAACTTCAGAATTTTCAGGCAAAATAAACCAAGTCAAGGAAAGCAACTTAAAGGATAAAAGATTCAGAAGATGCAGAAGACATTAGAATTCCAGTATTTAACATCTACAGAATGAACAGGAGACAAGAAAAACACCTCCTGTGTTACCCATTGTGTTATGTAGACATGGCAGTCTCTCAGATGAATGCCTTTCAACCACTTTAACGGAAGACTGTCATATTAATGAATATACAAAAGTCCTCCATAGATTTATCTGTGTAGCAAATCTACACAAAACTTAGGAAAATACATGGGAAAGTAATAGCTGTTCAACCATGGGAAGAAAGCCAACTACATTACCTCAACTGAACAAGATGTTCTTCACAGCATTTCAATTACCTCACTGAAGCAATCATCTCTTAAATATTGATCAGAATTAGACAGGCATCTGATAACTATGCTGCCAAATACGCATTTACAAAGAGATTGTATCTTGGAGACATTATCATAATTATACTTGGTACTTGCATTATCATCACAGAAATGATACACTCATGAGTACAAAGTTCAATTTCCCCAAAATTAAACCTTTTAACACGGTGCACAGGGAGATGCAAGTAATGCTTCTGAATCACGTTCTCCGAATAACCCATTTTGTATGAAAGGATAATAGTTTGGTTTGTACAAAATCGCACATTGTATCCAAGAACAAATCACAGAAAAATAACTTTTCTTGAAAGCAGCATGAGGCATCTAGTCAGATAACCGGGACATGGGATTAAGGGTCATCCAGAAAAATACACACACAGAGAATACACCTACAGGAAAAAAGTTAACCACAGCCAGGGAAACAAGATTTCATCCTGAAGGATGACAGACTTAAGGCACTGAACTCAGTCAGGTAGCTGGGCTACAACGGAAGCTAAAACCTGATGTTTGCACATGCCACCACAGCACTGAGGAAAAAAACTAATAGGAATTACTGTACTAGACAACTTCGATTGTACAACATTGGTACTGGTCATCAAGAAGCTGCAGCCCCTTCTGAATGCTTTTATTCCAGAGATGAACACTTGGGAAGAAACAGCTGCTTACCACTCTAAAAAAGGGCATGGGATCTTCAATATTTCACCAAAGCCTAGATCTTTGGATTTTGCTGTCTCATTTAACCTAGGCAGGATCTAAATACAAGGTAAGTTAAAGCAGAAATTTTAAACCTGATGCTTAAATTATCTAGCAGTCTCCCACTCCTGCCTCTGAACTGCTATGCAAGTCAGTTATTTAAAGAAAACCACCACACATTCACTCAGGAATAGAAGTGACAGCTATAGAAGAAATTACAGCAGCTTGAAGGGAAGTGCATTTTCAACATCCTCCCATTTCAACTGCAGGAGCATCATGCAAGAATACAATCTGCAAATTATTAACTTATTACGATGCCATGAACAGGGAGAGTGTGGGGAAATAGCTTATAACTTAGATGATCATTTTAGCAGACAAATTCAACCTTACATCAAGAAGAACAAATGCATCTGGAGAACCAATGCTTTTGAGCCGCAAGCATTCATTAGCCTTACCCATGTCTCTCTCTGGCTTGAATCTATGAATAACAGATGAGTTGCTGTAAGGTATAGAGTTCCCGTCAGTGACTTATTGCTTGTGCTGAACCTATCTAGTAATTTCACTTGCTCTACCTGCAAGAAAAAAAAAAAAAAAAGAGGGGGAACAAAATTTAATTTTTGCTTTTTGCAGAAAATAAAATCCTAACTTTGTAAAAGCTCTGTGAGTTTGTGCAATAGTGAAGACAGTAGAAAGCATAACACAGGACATGTAAGGCTACACAGGCCAAACTATTAAGAACACAACAGTGGTCACACAAGCTTTGAGACTACTGACTAGTTAAAATATCCTGTTTCAATACAAAAGTGCATAGTGAAGGCACAATGCTAGGCTCATCAGAATACTTACTCCGTATACACGACGACTACGGTTATTTACTAGTTAGAGACACCAAGATATCAAGTTTCTAAAATATAATTAAGAACAATTAATTACTAAGCTTTTAGACTGCTTCCCCAAAATAGAGCAATATTGTTAGCACACTAACAATTTCCTGTTATTGAGGTGCCAGCACTGAATTAACAGCTGATCTCAGCAACATGCTTCATTGGCTGTCTGTAGACTCAAAGCCATAAAGATTACGTCCTCCTGACTCCCATTTTAGATATCTACTGTGGTTTATATCATCACCAACTTTAAAAGTCTAGATCAGAACCCTGCCTCATAGTCGAAATAAATCATAATTAAATGCAAGCATAACACTAATAATTATAACAATGTCCTAGAAATTCAAGGACTGTGCTGGCATTTGAAACAGACATTTCATGCTTGAGTCCTGCAAGGGCAAATTTCTCTTCCTGGTATTCCATCAACATTGTTATCTCAATCCTATGGAAAACATTTCAAAAGAAAGTGATTTTCAGATAGCCTGCATTTTATCAGCTGCTCGTAACTTCATAAGCTCTACAGTTTGCTTTATGAGAAGCAAACATTACATGATTCTTTGTGTGCAGCAACAGGAAAGGAGTGCGGCGAATGGCTTATCTGCATGTACTCCCCTGTTTCTTGGCAGCACTGTCTCATTAATGCCAAGTTAAAGCTCTTATGCTTGAGGCTTTCTGCTGCTGCTGCCATTAAATGCATGGCAGAACTCCAAAAACTTCCACACCAGCAAGACAAGCACCCAGATGAAGGGACTAAGAGATCCCACATCTACTGTGCTGATGTTAAGTCGGTTTTAATTCATATGTACAAATTTACTTAACTACTAAAAGCACATATAGAACACTAGATGGTCTTTTCAATTTAGGTATTTCTTACAATCTAGCAAGGCCCACCCACTTTTTAAAGTTACAAAAGCAGCCTAAAGCATACAAAACAGAATGGAGGAAATAAAAGTATTTACTAAAAGCCAGTGCTACTATGATATTCTGGATTTTCAGTTTAGAAAGAAGAAAAATTGGAAGCTACATGCACCAGTACCTCAAAACACATTATGTTGTAACCAGCAAGATATCAGTGCTCAGATACAGACTAGTACAAATCAGTATAGCACGGCCAAAACACAGAATTCATTTGGGGCGGTTCTGCAGCAGTTACAGCTCAGGTACCTGGCACTGCACCTCCCCAGCAAATTGAGCATAGCACAGACACTGCTCCAGTTTTGTTCCAGTAACACAACCCACAAAATCCTGACATGTGAAGTCCCATTCTCCTCCATATAACAACGCAGCTATTCCCAAAGCTGTATTTCTATGTTAGATGAGGATAGGCAGTAGTGCTGCAGCTTCCTCTTACATCGGTGAGGTCTTCAAGAATTCTGAAAGCTAAGTTCTACTTTTCTTAAAGACAACTGAAATGTAATTTAGATACAGCCTCCATAGATGACATGCTCACTTAAACTTGACCCAAGCCAGCTTTAACAGGTACTCTGCTAGATACACCTTTTTTTTGCTTTTTAATTGTAAAGTTTGGCAAATCCTTAGTTACAAAAAAACAAGTCAGCCGTCAGTTTTGAAGAGACTGGGTTCACGAGATTAAGAGACTAAAGACTGCTATTGAGTTTTAGCACATCTGTAAACAGAGCGCATTTAAGCGGTCAGAAGTGATACTCTGACAGTAGCTAGCACTAACAAATTAGTGACTTTTTAAACCAGTAAGAATTTGAACAGCTACCTCAATAACAGTATTTACAGTGAAAGAGTCACCAGACAGTTTATCAGGATTAGGAGTTACAGATTAAAGGCAAAAAAAAACCCCAAACAAACAAAGGAGTGTTTCAATATAGTAGACAAGTTGGAACAGAAAGGAGGGCTGAAGTCTTGCATTAAAATGCTGAAGGATTACATTAGAACAATTAAACCAAGACACAAACAATGACAGTATATCATTCCAAGACTCTTTATTTCAACTGTGTATGATATTCACTGAAATTAAAAGTTTTCCCTTCCCCATGTAAGTCTCGTGCTTGCAAACATAAGCTTAGGATTTAACACTCAAGCTAACCAAAACCTTCAACCTCTAGTAGAAAACCCACCAGTATTTTCACTACAACAGATCTGACTTCAAATATATAGACTTGACTGAAGAAATTCCAGTCTTTTCTACTATGCTTTGCTTTAAAATATCTTTAAGGACACTTTAGAACTAAAGCTTCATTGCAAAACTACAATATTCTTAGTTGTAATTTCCCCACCACCAACACTTATGACATACTGTGAACTGGTTTTCATCATTTGTTGCTGTTTAAGTATATGTTCCCTGATCAAAGTGGTTTTTAAGATGGCCTCACTTCTTTATTCAACATAAATCTGCTGGACGCTAATTTTACAAAAAGCAAAACTTTATTTCAGGTAGCTGTGCTGACAGTTCTAAGGCAATTTTAACTTCAACATTTCCAGAAATTGAAGTTTGAGGAGGAATAAAACCTATTTCAGCACCTTCTCCTATGGATGACAGCTTCCCTGCACAGCAGTTAATTTGTGCAAGACTACACTGTTATTTCAAGCTTATTTCACTACTACTTTAATAAAACCAATTGAAATTGTCCTGACCTGGACAGGCTGGAGAGCTGGGCAGAGATGAACATAATGAGGTTCAATAAGGGCAAGTGTAGGGTCCTGCACTTGGGGAGGAATAACCCCATGCACCAGTACACGTTGGGGGTCGACCTGCTGGAGAGCAGCTCTGTGCAGAAGGGCGTGGGAGTTCTGGTGGACAGTAAGTTCACCATGAGCCAGCAATGTGCCCTTGTGGCCAAGAAAGCCAATGATGTCCTGGGGTACATTAAGAAGAGTGTGGCCAGCAGGTCAAGGGAGGTTCTCCTCCCCCTCTACTCTGCTCTACCCTGGTGAGGTCACACCTGGAGTGCTGTGTCCAGTTCTGGGCTCTGCAGTCCAAGAGGGACAGGGAACTACTGGAGAGAGTACAGCAGAGGGCCATGAAGATGATGAGGGGGCTGGAGCATCTCTCTCTATGAGGAAAGGCTGAGAGACCTGGGGCTCTTTAGCCTGGAGGAGAGAAGACTGAGAGAGGACCTTATCAATGATTATAAATATCTAAAGGGTGGGTGTCAAAAAGATGGGGCCAGGCTCTTTTCAGTGGTACCCAGCAACAGGACAAGGGGCAATGGGCACAAACTGGAGCACAGGAAGTTCCACCTGAATGTGAGGAAGAACATCTTTACTCTGAAAGTGACAGAGCACTGGAACAGGCCACCCAGGGAGGTTGTGGAGTCTCCTTCCCTGCAGATACTCAAAACCCACCCGGACACGATCCTGTGTGACCTGCTCTAGGCAAACCTGCTTTAGCAAGGGGGTTGGACTAGATGATCTCCAGAGGTCACTTCCAACTCCCACCATTCTGTGAAAAAACTGTGAAGTGCTGTCAGATTAGAAATAGATACACCTCAGAACAGCTGGAATGGGATCCAACTTGAACCTATACATGCGCTGAACTTCTCAGGCCCACACTGCAGGCTGTACTCTAGTTTTCTTGCTTCCTATAACTGTAATACTCATAATTACTACTATCTAGCATATATGCATTTTAATCCACCTAGATATTCAATAAACTAAGAGCTTACAAAAAGTTAAGCAAGCATCACAATTATAGCCAAAACCTCACGCTATTTCTAGACATGAAATTGATATTTTTAGAATTGATTTTTTGGTATGAATTAAAAAGTTAATTGCTTCAAGTAGTAAGTCTTGTATCTTACAAGTTGTGTTCAGAGCTCACTTCTCTCTTCAGTTATACTGCTACATGAAGTATTTTTTCCCCACCAGGGGCCCAAAAACATGCAGTTGCAAAGAAGTCAGTGACCTGTAGCCTTTCTACTCTTAATTTCAGGTGTTAAACAGCTACTTGGATCATCAAGAGACTTTGGGTTTAGTCTCATTTTTATTGTGAAATTAGCTATTGACTGTAACAATACAGTATTAAGTGCCCAAACAAGGAGTTTCAGGTTTACAAGTAAACAGGCTGATAAAGGAAACCTTATCTCCAGTCTGTCAGCTTTGTACAACATTATTCCATCCAGTAAACTAAAGCATCATTAATAGTAGCTTCATCCTGTTTCATATATACATACATAAATATATGAAAAATAAAACTAGTTATACACAATTTATATAAAAATTATATAAGCTATTATTAAAAAAAAATTAAAAGCCTGATCCTTTACATAATTATTGGTTAAAACCTACTGTTTGGAACTGAAATACGGCCACTCCTTTTCTCCATACTTCTGTAAATCTAAAGTCAGACTGCCAGGTTCAGGAACTAATCACTTGACAATTTCCAGGACCCAAAAGAGAGGGGGAGCCTTTTTGGCAGCCCTTGCAGTCAGGGCTGACAAGCAAGATGAGAAAAATACTATTAAAAGTTTAATTCTATAAAATCTGTGACTTAAAAACTCACTTAAAATAATTGACAATAAGACTTATGTTTTTATTTTTTTACATCTTCATTATAGAGGAAAGACAAACTAACAACCTAAAAATAGAGGAAAAAAAAAAATCAAAAGAAATCTAAAGTATCAACTGCAGCTTAGCTAATTTTTTTGCTTAGCCTAGCACATTGCACAGACACTGACAGCTTGCATTCCTAACACACACCAAACTCTTTAAAAGGAACGGAAAAAAAAAAAAGAAAAGTGTTGTTTTCAGAACCGATTTGTCTCCAAAGCCAGAAGAAGTTGCACGGAACAGCATCCCGAGTACAAAAGCCAACTGCAGTCCCCTCCCAGCTGGCTGCTCCTATCCCCCGCCCCATTACAACCCCTCTTACACCAGGAAAATTTTTAGCGCCTTCCCTTCACTAAGGAGACGGTTTATTCCAGCGGGACCTCACCGGGGCCGCACGCACCGAGCTCCCGACGGGCGCTCTTACCCCTTCCAGCCCCTGGGTTCGGAGGGAACCCGTCCGAGAAGCCTCCGAGAACAGCGGTGCCCAGCGCTTGGCGGCGACAGGCCCCAGGGGAGGCCCCCGAGCCAGGTACCCCGCTGCCGGCTGCCCCGCCGGGGCCCAAGGCCAGCCCGAGCGCACAGACCGCCCCAGCGCCCCTCGCGGGAAGGCACCGGCTACAAAAGGGAAGGACAGCAACGCCCTCCCCCACAGCTAACAGCGGCGGGGCAGGGACCCGCCGGGCCGAACAGGCCCTCCCCGCCCCCCGTTACCGGCGCAGCACCGACAACGCCGCCGCTCCCCCACCGGCCCTCTCCCCTCCCGAGGCGCCGCCTCCCGCGGCAGAGGGAGGCCGAGGCGGGGGTACCTTGGTGGTACGGATGTGCTCCATAGCGGTGCCCGCCGTGCTGCTGCCGGGCCGGGGCGGCCGTCACCTAGAAACGCTTCCGGGGCGGGGCGGGACCGCCGCTGGGGCGGGGCGAACCCGGCGCTGTCTCCCTGCAGCGCCCCCTGGCGGCGGGCGGGGGGACACTACGTCTCCGCCGCAGGGCGAGCAGCGCGCGTGCGCGGTGGGGCGCGCGCGCAGGCAAGCTGTGAGGCGGCGCCGCGGCCGCGGCCGGGGCGGGAATGTCTGAGGGGCGGCGTGAGGCGTCCGGCACCGGCGGGCGAGGGAGGGACCGGGCCGCGCTGTGCCCCAGGGACCCTCTGTGGGGTTGGGGGAGCGAGGGGCTGTGGTTGGTGTGCTGGGAGCCGCGGAGCTCAGTGCCGGCCCTGAGGAGGGAGTGCTCCTGGGCCCGGCGGCGGGGTGACAGTAGGTGTGTCGAAACGAGAGCCATTCCCTGGTTACCCAGGCGTGGCACGGAGTGTTTCGGTCTTTTAGAGCCTCGCGAATGGGGAAACTCCTGGAAGATGGTCCTTTTTGTTGCAGTATCCCAGAGGGATTGAGGTGGGAAAGGACCTCTGGAGGTCTCTAGTCCAGCCCTGCTGTTTAAGCAGGGCCGCCCAGAGCCAGCTGCCCAGGACCGTGTCCAGGTGGCTGCTGAATATTGCTAAGGATGGAGACGCCACCACCTCTCTGGGCAACCTGTTAAGTGCTCGGTCACTCTCATAGTAGAAAAGTGTTTCCTGATGTTCAAACAGAGCCTCCTGTGTTTCCGTTTGTGCCCACTGCCTCTGGTCCTGTCAGTGGGCGCCACTGGGAAGACTCTGTCTCTGTCCTCTTTGCACCCTCCCTTCAGGTATTTATGTACATTGATAAGATCCCCTCTCAGCTGTCTCCAGGTTGAACAGTCCCAGCTCCCTCAGTCTTTCCTCATAGGAGAGGTGCTCCAGTCGAGTACACAGAGGTGTGGCCTCACCAGTGCTGAGCAGAGCGGGAGCATCACTTCCCTCAGCCTGCTGGCAATGCTTTGCTGAACGCAGCCCAGGATGCCATTCCCCTTCTTTGCAGCAAGGGCCCATTGCTGGCTCATGTTCAACCTGGTGTCCACTGGGACCCCTCCCCCATCTAGATCATTAATGAAGATGTCAAACGACGACCCAGCATCGACCCCTGGGTCACTACTAGCCTCCAGCTAGACTTTGTGCCACTGGTCACCCTCTGTGGGCCCGGCCGTTCAGACAGGTTTCAGTCCACCTCCCCGCTCACCCAGCCCGTACATGGGCAGCTGCTCGGTGGAGATCTTAGAGGAGACAGTACCAAAGGCCTTCCTGAAGTAAGAACTAGTGAAAGTGCGCTGAGGGGTGTCAGAGTTTTGGCTGTACAAGAGTGCCATAACGAGCTGCGCAGTGCAGTGACTCATCCACGTTGTAGTTCTGCGGGTGCTGGTGCACAAAAATCCTGTGTATGCTGCACAGTAGTTAAGAGACATCTCTTAAGAGAAAACTCCAGCAGTGCCTTTTCCTGAGCAAACACAGTGTGTAGGATCCTCAGAGAAACTCTCCTGCATTTCAGCTGTGGCTTCTTACTGTTCCACGCTTCACGCAGCGCCCTGCCGCATATGTGGGTGAAGTACAGCCTGGTAGGGAAACAGGGGCAGTAATTAGCGCCGTAAACGCAAGCAGTAATTAGCAATTGAGCTTGTGACATGCAGGTGCTGTAGTTTGTACAACAGCATTAAAGAATGATGGGTCTTTGGAGAGGCAGATGAGAACTCCGTGCCGTTGTGCTGGCTGTGAGCCCAGGTTCAGCCTGAAATTAAGTGGGGTTTGGGGGTTTCATGGAATGAGTTGGATTTTGAGCTGGTTTCCTGCTTCCTGGCCAGTCACCTGGAGGTAACCTTTGGTACCACAGCCTGCCCCCTCCGCCCCTCAGCAGCTGTGGGGAGCCCCAGGGGCGGCGGCAGGGACACAGGTTTGGGGACCATCACAAAGCCGTCGATGCCGGGCTTCGGGGGGAGGCTGGCTGCTGTCGGGCCGAGAAAGGATCTCTTCTACCATCGCCTCTTTCGTGGGGACTGTGCCCGGGCTCACAGCCCCCTCCGGCCTCGCCCTGTCACACCTGCCGGCAAGCGGTACCCGAAAAGCCACGGGGCGTTGTGTGCCCATGGGGGCTGCGGCCTCCCCTGGCCTTCAGCCGCGGGCCCTTCCGTCTTTCGAACCGGGGTTCCAGGGTGCCGGAGCCCCCCGAGAGCGGGACAGCCTCGGCCAAAGGAGGCCGTACTCACCGGAGGGCCGAGGCGCGCCGCCGCCGCCCCACACGTCACTGTCGCTTTAAAGGCCGGCGGGCGGCGCGGCAGTGCTGCTGTCCCGTGGTGCACTGCGGCGGGCGCGCGGAGGGAGCGTGGCCGGTGCCCGCGCGCTCGCTGCCGCCGCTCGGTTCGAAGTTGGCGCTGGGCGCGATGCGGCGCTGAGGAGGCCGCAGCCGCCCACCCGCCTTCAGGAGGCCACCGTCGCCCTCCCCGGGTCCTGCCGCCGGGGCCCGCTGCCGTCCCCCAGCCTCGCTCTCCCGCCGTTCCCGCTGCTGCCGCCATGTCTGCGGGCTTCTCCTTCGGAGCGGGGACCCTGGGCTCCGCGGCGGCCGCCGCCGCCGGAGCAGGAGGAGGAGGCGGGGGAGGGGGCTTTTCCTTCGGAGCGGCTACGCCGAGGTAACACGGCACCCCCCTGACCCGCTCGGCTCGGCCCGGCCCTCCCCGCGGGCACCAGCCCCCAGACTCCTGAGGCCGCCGTCCCTCTGTGGGCCCGGCCTGGGGCGGCCGCGGCGGGGCAGGCCCGGGCGGTACGCGTGTGTGTGTGAGTGCTGGGGGAGGGAGGGTGCGGAGGGCCCGGGCCGCGTGCCTCGCCGCCTTGCCTGCCCCCCCTCGCCCCCAGAGGGGCCCGGAGCTCTGGCGCTCTTGGCCGAACGGGCCCGCGGTGCGCGGGGGAATCGGCTTCGCCATGTCGGCCCCGGCGCGCAGGGAGTGGGGAGGCCCTCGTCTCGTCTGCTTCACGGCCGGCTTCGCCAATACAGGTGTAGGGATCAATCTCTTCAGCAGCTGGTCACAAAGAGAGGTCCTCTCCTGATTCTGCTTGATTTTGGCTTGATTTTAGCGGGGTGTCTCCTTAACGGTTACCTCTAACATTCTGAACGCAGAATGTGAACCATAAGGGTGTCCAGGTTTCAGCAGTCAGCCTGAGCTTACATGTGCAGCTCATTGATGTCAAAGCCCAAATGTTTAATGTTCAGATGTGAAGTCCTGGGGTTTTTTTCGAAGTTGAGTGCAACCTTAAGCTTTCTGAGCCACTTAACGTTGCGTTTGGTGTCTTGGAGTAAAAGGAGAACTTTGCTGTGCCTTGATGTACATGTGCCAGCAGGCTCTGTACCAGAAGCACTCTTAGTGTTTAGGTTTCTCAGAATAGTAGGTAAGCCTTTGTTGCTCCTGGTGGTTTTTTTTCCCCATTTTCCTTTCTCTGCACACAGCTGTACTAGCAGAGATTGTTTTTTCTAGCCTGCTTGCTGTTATGCCTCCGTTGAAGGTTAGGGCTGTTGTAGTAGAGCTTTGTATCCCAAATCTTACCAGGCAAAGTGGATCATTCTAATCAACAAACGGGGCAGGGTGAGCTACTCGAGGGAGCTTCACCTGAGGCAGATATATTTGAAGATACTTGTCTGTCAGAATTGTCAGGAATTAGCAGTGTGAGGGGAAGGGAACAGAACACCTGGATCTGAAAGAGAATCACTGGACTGAATGGCAGTATTGGTTTTTGGAAGCACATATAAGAGGGAACAAGTTTTCTGAGTCTCTTCTGATACTTTTAATTTTGTGGTCATATCAGATTGATGACATTCTCGTGTTACCTGTGTTTCTTTTTTTGGTTTGGTGGTGGGGTTTTTTTGTGGTTTGGGTTTTTTTGCCGCTACAGTGAAGCTTATGTGAGTTGGTGAAGAACTCAAGTTCATGCCTGCTTAATGCAGGTTTGTTGTGATGAAAATGAGCAAATTAAAATAATATTTGTTTATTCAGAAACATTCTCCTAAATGTACTGCCTGATAGCAAGGGAAACTTTTGTCATACTGATCTTGTTAAAAACTGCCAATTGAACTTAAATATTTTTATGTTTGGGGTTTTTTTGCTGTTTGAGCTGGCTTTTTAACATCTTAAAAAGTGAAAGTTTAACAGGTGCTAATTAATAGCTGTATGGTACTCTGCATTTTTATTCATTTATTTATTCTTGCAAGCAGGACAAGTCTTCAGGGCTGTTGGTCAAAGAGTATCACAGAGGAAGAGGCCTTTTTACTGCTGGATGATTGGTGAAAGAATCTTTAGCACCCCTGTGAGATCGTTTGCTTGAGAATATGTTTGAGACTATAAGAAGTACCTGTTCTTCCAAGCTGGGTCTGATACAAGATTGCTATGTGTTGGGAGGAAAAGGGGCTTTATTGTGTAGTCTAAACATAAGTATTACTTATCAGTGTGACCAGTTAAAATTTATATTCTGGTGGCCCAAAGCCTATGTGATGTGCCAGCCTACCTCATTTCTGTGTTGCACCAATAGCATTGAGGTACTTGAGCTCTTTTTGTTAATTGATGTTCTCTACGGTATGCTTTAGCCAGGTGCAATGCTTTGTTCTAGTTCTAAAATTAGAGTTAAGACCTGTCTTCGGTGACCTAAGCTCCTCTTCCTTCCATCTGTGGGGAGTAAATAGTCCTTGTGGCACATGCTTTCTCCTGCTGGTGAGAACACTGCTGTTGCTTTATTGCTCATTTTGGTTTCTTTCTATCTTAAAAACAAAGCAGACAAAATGCTGTTTTACTTGATGGTTTTGGGGTTTTTTTGTCCTATGGTACTGAATTGCGTGTTTTGTACCTTAGCTTGCTTCTACTGGAATGCTGAAACTAGAAAAAATTTCACAGAAGAATCATCTTTGTACTGGAAAAAGATGAGAAATGTAAACTTTTGACTAGTGAGAGAAGCACTATGTTGTATGCTTGCAAGCAGTTAGGTCATGGTGCTGCAGTTTGGTATGTTGAAATTTTGGGAATAAAGAAAGCTGAAATCCTTTGGTTTCTGTGGAGTTGGACAGTTGATAGGTCTGTGTCCTTCTAATCTTCTTGGCCACTCTACTTCCTTTAAGAATAACTCACATCTAGATTTTGAACTTGCAATCAACTGTTGCTGGGCTTGCCATGATCAGTTTTGTAGATATTTTGAAAACTTTGAGTGTAAAAGCTAATTACAGCCTTTTCAAAATGGATTTGCTTTTGAATTGAATTTGTTGTGCCTAGGAGCTGCCTTCATACAAAAAGAGAGAGGAGATAAGGGAATGATGAGAGAATACTGAACACCTGAAAGATAAAATAATTCTTGACGGTTGTTACCCTGAAGTCTAAATTGCATTTCGTTTCAGTGCTACTGTTGTACTTAGGGAAAATGTTGTTTAACTTAAAGAAAACTTCCCTCGTTTCTAAAAAGGCTCACCAATGGGAGCAGAAAGTTCCTATAAATAAATTATTCATCTGATCTTTCATCAGTTTAAGAACAAAATTTTTAAAATCATAGACTCATCTGGCTGCTAGTACCTGTAATTTCATTGGTTAGAGATAATCGCGGTAAAATATTTTGTTTCCCCGTGTTTTATACAATAACTGAGTGTGTTCTCTGCTAAATGTAAAGCTTGTTTGCTATTGAAATGAATCTCTATTAAACTTCAAAGATGTGTAGTTGCCTAAAATAAATAAAAAAGGCTTAATTTTCATGTTGAGAACTGATCTCTGATTCTTTCATTCCTCTCTCTTCCCCTTTATCTGTGAAAATAGCTCTGGAAGTTTATTTCTGTAACTTTGACAAGTATACAGTCAGAAAAGGAAGGTCCTCTGTGGTTTGCACCTGTGGGGAAGGACAGCATTTTGGTTAGGAAATTAATTCATGCATCAGTGTGTTTTGGTGGCAAGATAGGGCAAAGTTGTGCTGTTGCTATGAATGGCTGTGTGTCTCTGCTTGTCACTTTAGAATGAAATAAAGTAACGTTGGTTGAGGTTTCTGGTCAGAGGTATCTAACTGGACTTGTAACCTGCTTTGAAAGATGTTCTTGCAGGTTTGGTGTCATCTTTGTGCTGCCACTAGCACTTGTTCTCTCGTTTCAGTAGTTCAGGGAGAATAATTAGGCAGAACTGATGAGATAATCTAACAGAGAAGAGTTCGGATTTCCCACTGGTCTAGCAAGATATATCAGCTCCACAAGCAGTTGAACAAATGCTGGAGTCCATGTCAGGGAAGTAGTAGGGGTTATGGAGCTGTAGAAGGAGAGGGGGAGACAGGCTTTCTCTTTCTGTTTGGTGGCAGTGAGCTTGGACTCTGTCTTGTCCAGCTGCACTGTGTGCTGTTCGGGAAAATGCATGATGGTGTGGGAAAGAAAGTGAAATAAGGGGGGAAGTGGTGGATTTCTTTTGACAATAATTATTACTAACAGTCTTGTTTTGTAATAGCTCAACAGGAGGACTTAATTTTGGAACTCTGGGGTCTTCCACGGCTACAGCAACTACATCAGCTCCTTCAGTGGGCTTTGGGAGTGGACTTTTTGGATCAAAATCAACCACTGGCTTTACACTAGGAGGCACGAGTACAGGTAGAAAAAGTTCTTGTATAGCAGGGGTTTGAATTAACAGTGAAGAAATCTATCGTATGTAGACAAAAACTAGGTCATCATAATGTGCTTACTTTTTTTTACAGTAGTTCTGTAGCTCTGAATATTACTTATGTAGGTTTGTAAAAAGGCTTAATTGAACAGTTTAGAAGATAATTCACTGCAATACCAATGATGCAGAAACACAAATGCAGTTACCAGAAGACTGTGCTTGGACCTATGTGTAAATTGTTCCATAATTTGAATCCTGATGTTTTTTAGAAAACTTAATTCTTCATCCAGGATGCTCAAAAATTATGATTTAAGATTGAGGTATATTTTGATCTGAAATATTTAAAAACATTGTGAGATTATTACTATTTGTAATCCAGCAGTAGTAAACATTTCTGGTTTTGTTGTTTGGGGGTTTTTTAATGGTAGCAATATGCATGAAGAAATGCAATGTTTTCTTAGGTATCTAATTCAGCCTATACAGACAGACTCGTATAGGAGTATTGGCATGCAAAAGAATAAAACTTTTCGAACTGGAGTTGTTTGGGTTTTTTCAGCCATCATGCAGACAACAATGCATTTTACTTTGGCTCCAATATTGCTAGACAAAATGGTCTCTTTCTTGTATATTTGTATGAGTAGATTGGTTCTCAGAAATACCCCTATCTACTAGAAATAAATTCAACAGTAGACTGAAAGCCTGTACTACTGTGTTTGGCTACATTGGGGTAGTTTTCTTTTAGCGCTCAATGATTCTTTTGATCTTCTAATCAGATGGTTTTAAAAATATGAAATGGCACAGCACCGTGTTCAAAGTAATCTCTTTAAATGACTAGTGGGGCAGAAACCCTAAACCAAGACACAGGATTTTACAAACACTTTGGACTCTATAATCCTCTTCATTATACTGTAAATCTGCTGTTTTACATGCTAATGTTGTGTACTGCCATATGGCTGAAAAAAGTACTTGATAGAGTTACTCGTTTCCATATTTTTGTTTACCTTTTGTTTGCAAGTTCAGTGTGCTATACTGCTGTGTTAACATCAGCTTCACTGTTAGCAGATTCTTAAAAAGAAATGTGACTTTTTTGAAGTCAGCTTTGATTTGTGCTGCTGGTGCTTACAAATACTGTTTTCTATGTTAATGTTTTGCTTTCAACATACTACAGAAAAAAGGTGAATAATAGTCTACATATTGTCTCATAATGTTGCATTATTTTGGTGTTTTGTTTCATGCTTTTTACCGTCATAACTGCTCTGTGGTCTTCAATTATATTCTTATTCTGTTTGTTTTCATTCTTAAAAGCAGGAACAGCAACAACTCTTGCTACAGGACTGACACTAGGTAAGGACCTAATTTGGATTTTAATGTTACACAGGAAAAAAATAACCTGATAGATCTTTCTTGTAATGTAGAAAGTTAGCTGTCATATGTGAGCAGCCCAAATGTTAAGACTGCAAACCAGAGTGGAGCCCTGCAGTTCTGGGCACAGTTACTCGTTAAAGGATTGTTCCATTCCTGTACAACAGTGACAGTGGTCATAGTCAAAAATTAGACTTTGTATTTATGTCCCCCTAATGAGTTTCATCCTTCAGCAGAGGGAAGGTGGAATACATTAGCAAAGAATTCTTCATACAGAATTTCTTGCTCTGATGAACTTTGTGTCAACAGGTCCCTTTGGCAGTTACCTATTTTAGAAGAGTAAAGAGGGTTGAACTGGGAACAGACCTTGGGAATATTTTACGTTTGTTTCTCTGACGCATCTTCAGTGACTATTTTTCAGATGGCATTAGAAATACAAGAATATGTGGGTAATTGTGGGGTTTGGATTGGTTTTGGTTTTTTCTTTTTGAACACCAGGAACTGAGGTCTAAGGAAAAACTGAGCTTGAGTATCACAGATGGTGGGGGTGGTGCCACAAGACAGACTGCAGTCCAAGAACTTAAGAAGCCATACTGTGAATAAATAGGAAGAAATAGTGTTGGAAAGAGAAGCAAATGAAAAGGGCAGAAGGGAGGAGCAGCAGCTAACCCAGAACAGACTGTATGATGCATAATCATATGTGGCAGTCAGTACTATGCACATGAACATTAATTCTTTTCAATAGCTGGATGAAATTATGTCATCCAATACAGACACACGGCAGTTACTGAGAATACCAAATATGTGTTTCTTGTGCATGCCCTTGTGGTTTGTGTATGTATATGCATACTCTTCCTTAACTTTGGAATATGGATTCTAGAATGAAAAATGTATACTTGCCATGAAAACATCAGGAAGTGGGAGCTTTATTTGCTTTACTTAAAAAGTGTTCAAAAGCAAAGTTTGAGGGAATAACATCTCAACAGATTTTTCTTGTTTACAAATTGAAAGGATATGTGCATGTTCAATTGAGAAATTTTAGTCTATTTTGGGCAGTATTGTTTATAGCTCCATTTACCAGTATTTGATTCAACTATTAGCTGCTCTTGGTGGAAGCTTTTTTTTTGACAGGATTCTTTAGATTACAACTAGATATAATTGCCAGTCTATGATTAAAGCCCACTGAATCACTAGGAATTCTGGAGTGAAAATGCCTGTGCTATTACTGTAAACCTTTGAAATTTGTCTGAAGGCGCTATGGGGATATTTTACTTGATGTAAATGATCCTGCATGCTGATGTGCAGATGATGGTTAGGTGGGAATAGTTCAGAAGAGAATGTGAATTGAGCACTCATTCTCAAACAGACTGTTCTGGGAATGGTAATTGGGTTTGGGTTTCTTTTAGGCACACCTGCTACCACATCAGCAGCTACCACGGGCTTTAGTTTAGGTTTCAACAAACCTGCAGGTTCAGCCACGCCATTTGCTTTACCTGTTACTTCTACCTCAGCGGGTGGCCTGTCATTATCATCTGCTCTTACATCGACTCCTGCAGCAGGTAGGAAAATGTGTAGGGGTTTTGGGTTTGTCTTTTGGGGGGGGGGCAGGAATGGGACATGGACATGAACGACACACGATGACTGGGGTTTTTAACAATAAAACTTTATGGTCAAACAGTTCTCTACATTTTTCTAGTATTTACATAGTTTTGTGGTACTTAAATAAGAAAGTTCATTGAACTTTACTAGTTCTAAATATGGGTACCCTAATACAAAGGGATTTATGGGCAGTATACCATGTGATATAGAAAGCATATAATTTAAGTCATTAGAAGTGTAGCAAGATCTGATTTGCTATGTAAAATCATTATTTTCGTTAATCCTGTTGAAGGTTGAAAGCTTCCTACTTGCACAGCTGAAAAGTTTGGAAAATGTCTGCCTTTAGTGGATGACCTGAAATGGTTAACTAGTAGTGGAAGCAAGGTTTTTCCAGGGTAGTTCTTGTACTGACACACACCTGCCATCATATTTAATTCAGCTATACTGCACTGTGCATGATGATAACTAAGACTGGAGTTTGTTTTCTGGGCCTTAGGAGTCTGCATTTGAGCTCAACTCTCTGTGCCCTCTGTGCTCTGGCCCTTTATGGCTATGGTCTTTCTCTGCTCAATTCTTCCCTATCCTACCAAAACCTGGGATGCCTAATTCCAGAAGAAGGCTGAAGATACAAAGGAAATGTTCTTGTATCTGTCTTCTGTGAAACATTTTAATGTTTAACATAAAACATTAACATTTCAGCATTTTAATATAAAAAGTCAATAGCACTTGTTAGATCCATTATGCTCTAAAATAAATTCTGTGCCAGGTGCTATTAGATTCTCTAGTGTTCCAGAAAAAAATATAAAAACTATAAAGAATTTTATATAGTTGCGGGTAGATATGGACTAGTGAGGATTATGATACTGTAGAACAAAACAACATAGAATTCAAAAGTCTTTATGGCTTGTTTGGAAAATCCATGGGAAATAAACAGCAATGGAGTTTATTATCCAGTTACAATAAGGATGCTGTTCAGATCTTTCAGTTACTTCAGATTTTCTACCTATGTATTTGAATGCAGTGTCTGCATGAAGGTGGTCTGCTTTCTGTGCAGGAACTACTGGTTTTACATTAAATTTGGGTGGCACAACTGCACCGACTACAACCGCCTCCACAGGCCTTTCCTTGGGAGGAGCCTTAGCTGGTTTAGGAGGTTCACTCTTCCAGAATACAAGCACAGCAGCAACAGGTGAAAGTTATTTTAGTTTTTTTTCCTCCTTCTGTCTCAAAACACTGAAATTTAATGTGTGATTGTGTAGATCCATAATGTAAGATTTAGTTTATATAAAATCTTAATACTGTGAAAGTGTAGTTTTTAACAGTGTTACAGTTAACAGTGTTGCTGTCCATGGAGAATAAAAATGGAATCTGAAATCATTGGCTTCTTTCTTATTCTTAAGTTCACTTGTACTTAACATTTTTTTAAAATGAAAACACAAGGAAATCTTTGTCATTGCCATAATTGACTCTAGGAATCATAAATGGGAAAGGGCAATGATATACAAGTATCTTCTGTAACTGTGGGGAAGTTGAAAGCTGCTTATTTTGGTGGCTTTTGGTCTGAATAACATCTTTAACTGTTAGTATTGTTGTTTCATGGCTTCCTGTGTTTTTCAGCTCCAGAGGAAAAATTTGCACTGTGTTGTCTTGGTAACACTGCTCTTAAACTCTAAATGAAACAAAGATACTTAAGATGCTGATAAGTTACCTATCTAATGAGCTACCTAGTAATGTGAAGAAACTTCATAGAATGCTTGCATACAGTTGTATGAAACTTCATGCAATCTGTTTTCTTCTGGTTTTTGCATGTTTTTTTAATCCAAATGTAGTAAATGGGCACTGAAACTGCAAGCAAGATGATTTGTGCCTTTAGTTTAAAATAAGTTTTAATTATCAGCATTTTAAGTGCAGAAATTCTGTTTGGGTTTCTTGTAGGACTTGGGCAGAATGCTTTGAGTTTGACTTTGGGGACAACTGCAGCTCCTTCAACTACTGCCAATGAAGGTCTTGGTGGCATTGATTTTAGTAGTTCTTCAGACAAAAAGAGTAAGTTTGTTTTAAATATTCATAATGGTTTTTTGAGAAAATTATCAGAGCACTACATCAAAGACACTATTGTCAGCTTTAATTCCACACTCCTAACAACTTTTTTTTTCCTCTCCCCTCTTACAAGGTGTTTCTGTTAATTTCATTCTTAGATATTGTGCTCGTATAGAAGAACAAGATTTTGGTTGCAAATGCAATGTAGTGTAAATTAATTTATTTGAAATAAGTATAAGCCAATGTCATACTTGAGAACCAGGATCTAAAGCCTTCAGCCTTTCAGGAGTGGAGAATCGTAGGGACGCTGGCTGAAAAGCCATGGTGGATTTCTGAACAGCTGTATGTCAAGTAGACACTAGAGGGGGCGGCAGAGCTATGTTTAAGTGATGTGTTGCAAATACAAAAAATGCTCATTTGAAATCAGCTTTCTTCAGCTGTAACAGATCTTAAACTTGGTTTCTTTTTTCAAAAGCCCGCACAATAAATATTGTCCTATTTTTAGTTGTTATTCTTCAAAGCTGAATTACTGGTGGCACGTAGTTCTACCTGATAGTTTCTATCATGTTGTTAAAACCAGTTATAAAAACTTTGCCTCTGTGGTAGCTTTAAAGTACTTAAGTAATATTGAGCTTTGGCATTTGGACACTTTTTTGTCTTGTTTTTATACTTCCAGCGTAAGCTTAACTAAAGCTGATTCTAAAATGTGCGCTTTCTCTGGGGAATCAATACTGTTCATTTCTTGATTCTGTTCAGGAGTCAAATTTTAAATTAGGCGTAGAAACTCTATGAAACCATGTTTACAGAGTAACATAAGTTGTGGAGACATAGCTCTTCATACTTGTAGAAGAGATGGAATATTGACTGTCCAAACAGGAGTTTTGCATGATGTTTATTGGTTTTGGAGTTTATTATTGAAACTGGGAGTCATGCAAAAGCTCTGATTCCTAGGTTCCTACAGGATTTCCAATACTATAATACCAGGATATCACAACACCTCCATAATATACAAGTGTCTTAAAATGAGGACCAGGGAAGGACAGACTCAAAACCTACTTCAGTCTGACATCTCTCAGCGTTGTTTTGCCTGGCTCTTAGGGTGGAAACTTGAATGAGTCCCCGAATTCCCCACATGTTGTGTAGTAGACCTGGGTGAGTTCGACTGTTGCTGTCAGGATGATAAGCAGAGGTCCCTTAGCTGAGCAGTGGTAAATGTCAAAGGAGACTGTTTTTGAGTTTTTTTTTTTTTAATTTAGGAATGTTTCCCATAATGGGTAGTGGTGGCCCTGACAAATGTCCCTACCTGTGTGCTGCTACTCAGTTCTGTCAGTACAGTTGTTTGTCCTGCTACATGAGGAACTGTTGTTAAGGTTTTGAGGGTGGTCGTTTTAAGGTTTTGAGGGTTTTATTTCTTTTCCTTCCTGAAGAAAAGAAAGGAGGAGATGTGGCTACCAAAGAAAAGCACCCTAGGAATCCCAGAACAGATAGAGCCTAGCACCTGTGTTCTCTCTTCTGAATTGGTTATAAAAGGTTTTCCTTCTGGAGACTGAAGACTGACTGATTGTTAACTATTTCTTTACAATATGGATGCAGAAAGTCTTACACGTATTTTCCTCAAGTGTTACTAAAAAGAATGCTCACTTGCCCAGAAAGTAGCAAAATCTGATTTCAAATCCGTCTTTTACTTTAAGTATTGTCCTGATGTACAGCAAATTAAAAAAAGTAGCTGGAGAGAGAAAGCAAAGTGTACTTAGTTTTTTGCCTAATTTTTATATTGTCAGCAGAGAAAGGAGTCCTGAATTCTAGGGTTTAATCCTTTTTCTTTTTTTCTCCCCAATTTTGTGTAGACCCTTGGTCTTTTTTTCCCCTTAGCAAAAGGCACAGGGAATGATTGTGAGACTCCAGGCTCTGTAATGTACTGGGTGACAGTCTGCAGACAACTTAAGTAGATGTTGCTTCTAAAGGTAGTAGCTTCTCCTGGCAGGAGCTTGTGCAGCTTAAAATGTTTGTGGCACTGGCATTAGCTACATAGCTACTGTCTGCCTTGGTGGCACTGAGGGAAGTGACAATGTGACTTGCATCCAGCTGAAGAAGATGAACCTTACTTGTTGGTCTGAGTGAATGTTCTTCCAAGCAATTACTGCCCCTATTTCTAGTCATGGCCTGTGTTATGCACGATATTGTTTTCAGCTCCATTCTATTACTCGGAGTTATTTGGCATCTTGATCCACAGATGTGCAGTTTGGAGTGTGTGGGTGGTAGGTAAGCAGTAACATCTTCTGTTTTGTGAGACCTTGTTCATTACTGGACTTAAAGCAATAGCAGAATTCCTAGGGCAGTCCAATGGACAAACCTTCATTACCCTCATCTTTGAGAGGAGAGCGCTATTGCTGAATTTAAAGAAATGTTTTGTGGACACAGGTCTGAGTTGTGTAAGCAGGAACAGATTTCTTATGCAACTGCAGTTGTTTGTGCATTTGTAGTGACTTGTATAGTGACACAAGATGTTTTGCATTACTCTGTGCCAAGAAATTAGCACCTCAGCTGTTGAACCATTGTTCTTGAAAGGATATTTATCTGTGAAGGGGGAGTAAATTAAAACCTCCTTTCTTTTATGGCTAGCCTAGTCTGTTCCTTTTATCAAGAGAAATCAAGGAGATTGTAGTCATTAGTTCTTCCCTAAAATCTCATTAAGGTTGTTTTGTTCTTCAAAGCTTTATTACTGACCTACCGTTTTTATTTTATAGGTGACAAAACAGGAACAAGACCAGAGTAAGTGCTAGATTTCCTTTGCATTTAGTGTCTTATTAGAAAACAGCTAAATATGTTGTCTTTTCTACTGCTTCAATCTTGGAAAAGGCATAAATGTAAATAACCAGCTTTTGCAATATGGCCTGTTTAGTAATGGTGGTTCATCATTTTAAACACTGCAATTTTCCCATGAAATGCAATACCTACCGCTTATCTGGCATCTGCTATAGACTGGTGATGTGGGCTGAAAAATGGTTTCTGCAAATGGTGTACAATGCTTACATCACAGGCTTTGACCCTGGCATAGTGTCTGGGTGCACTAATCCCAACCATTCCTCGTTGCGGCATACATGCAATGGGTGCAGAACTGTGTAATCAGTCACTTGAACATCCTCATGATATTTGGTAATCATGCAAAAATGTTTGGCAGTATTAAAGCACTATCTAAACATACATCGTCTCTTGTAGAGACAGCAAAGCTCTAAAGGATGAAAATCTACCTCCAGTAATCTGTCAAGATGTAGAAAATCTACAGTAAGTACTTTTTTATTATTTATGACAGTCAATTATCTAAAGTATTTTATGCTGTTGATGCTATGTGACAAGAACACCCTACTGCAGGCTGTGTGCAGGATAACTTACTAGCCCAAGGTCTTTTGGCATGTTAACCTTGGGAACAAAGCAGACAGATAGGTCTAGTAGCTGAAGGCTTAGGCTGTTTTTTGGTTTTTAGCCTTGCTTCTCCATGCAGTTACATAAATGGGCATGCCCAACAAATAAGCTCTTGGAATCTGATCCATCTTTCCCTGGGCATATTAAGCCTGTTGCCCATGCATAATAAGTATTGAACCTTATGTCCATATTGCACATGCATTGTGGATCTCGTATGGAATAGAGAGAACTGCAAAAGAGCCTTCCCTCGGGCAGGGAGGAGGCAGGTTGTAGACTAGTCAAAGAGACTATATGTCGCTGTATTTGTGAGTTCAAAGTAATAAAAGCTCTTATGTAGAAGCTATAGATTTTTTAATATATATATCTCAATTATTTTTATATATATATCTTAGTTTGTCAGGGTTCAGCATAACATGTTTAAACATTTGCTATTGAAGTTTGTTGGTTTGGTGTTGGTTTTTTTTACTGTATTGGCATTTTAGGAGTTAAGATAGTACTGTGCTCTACAGTGATTTTACTGTTCAGTACTTGATTTTGTAGAAATTAATAGCTATTTAAATAATGTGTCTGAGAGGTAAACACGTGGGTACTTCAGGTTAAATATATTATGTTTCTTTCCTCCCCACCCCCTTCTGTTTCCCTTCCCCAGGAAATTTGTGAAAGAACAAAAACAAGTTCAGGAAGAAATTAGTAGAATGTCCTCTAAAGCAATGCTTAAAGTACAAGAAGACATTAAAGCTTTGAAACAACTTCTGTCTGTAGTTGCCAGTGGATTACAGAGAAACACTCTTAATATTGACAAGCTGAAAGTGGAAACTGCACAGGTATAATAAAATACAAATTTTATTATGTAGGGTTTGTATGTTGATTATTTCATATAGGTTAGCTAGCCTTCTTTATCAGTCAAATTAACACATGGCCAAACAGACACTGTTGTAAATGAAGGGAAAAATTGAAAAATCGCTTCTAATCTATTTGAAGTTATTGGTGGAAACTGAAATACATGATGTCATTACTGTCAGATAAGTACAACAGCAATAAAATGACTTCTATTCAAGAAAGCCCTCCTATGTAGCAAAGGCAACAGAAGGGAAAGTGTGCCCACTTTAGTTCAGTTTCAGTTACGTTAGCTGTTAGTGAAGACATACTTGTAACAACATGCTGGACACTGGAGCAGCAGAAATGCAAGTACATTTTCTTCTGACTTTTAAAAAACAAAAACAATCAAACAAAAAACACCCCATAATGTTTCATTTATTCAAAATATCTTAACTAGCACTAGTATTAATATAGTGAACTTGAGTCACAACTGTCCACCAGTCTGCATCTCACCTGTACAACCAGTTTGAGTTCAAGTTTTGATGCAAGTGCTTTTCAAGTTAAATTCTGTACCACTTTTTATTTCATCTGGCATGTCAAGGCTGCTTGCTGCATAAATAATGATATTTTATTCTAAACTAAAACTGGTGATGTTTTATCGATATCTTGCAATACCAAAAGGAAATACTCTATAGTTGCACTTTGCCCAAGGCACAAGTTTTCTCTGAAAACAAACACTTGTTACTGATATGATAATATTTCTGTGAATGATGCAGTTGATAATTGCAGAACCAGGCACTGAGAAACTCTTAATGATAGAGTTATTAGAAAGTATTAAACAGAAGTGTATGCTGTAATTATCATGCATATAAAGATAATTTCCATAGAAAGAAGAGGCGTTTTTTGGAACTAGTTAATCTTTTTTTTTGAAGGCAAAATAATCCTTTTTGTTCTGTTTCTTCTCCTAGGTGTGTTAACTCCTTTGTGCTTGACTGTTGCCTTTTTTTCCCCCCTCAATAATTGTAACAGGATTTCTGAAGTACAGTAGAAATTAGATCTTATCTGTTTGACACAATATTTTCTCGGCTACTGGGAGCTCAATGTGCTTTCAGTATGTGCTGTTATTTGTTCCTTCCCCAAACTTGTGTTGGTGTTTGACATTCTCCAACTTCCTGGCCATCTACTCTTTGAAGAATTTCTAGTTAGATTCTATCAAGGTGTTAACTTAAATATATGAAGAAAATACTTTGTGAACGAACAGTAGAGTTGTAGCTATTTTTCTTTTTGAACACTTCATACAGAACCTTATCTTTTATTCATTTTCCCTGTTTATTTAGGAGCTAAAGAATGCAGAAATAGCATTACGAACACAGAAAACTCCTCCTGGTCTCCAGCATGAAAATACAGCCCCAGCAGAGTGAGTTACTGTTATTCATAAAAAATAGACAATAATATTAACTTGGAGAAGAGAAGACTCTGGGGAGACCTTATTGCAGCCTTTCAATATTTAAAAGGGGCTTGTAAGAAAGATGGGGACAGACTCTTTAGCAGGGTGTGTAGCGGTAGGACAAGGAGTAATGGTATTAAACTGAAAGAGGGCGGATTCAGACTAGCTATAAGGAAGAAATGTTTTATGACAGGGGTGGTGAGGCACTGGCACAGGTTGCCCAGAGAAGTGGTAGATGCCCCAACCCTGGAAACATTAATGATCAGGTTGGACGGGGCTCTGAGCAACCTGATTGAGCTGGAGATGTCCCTGCTCGTTGCAGGGGGGATGGACTAGATGGCCTTTAAAGGTCCCTTCCAGCCCAAACCCTTTTATGATTCTACGAAGTTCATAATAGGAATTTTTTTCTGCTTCTTGTAAGATTTCTACTGAATGCTTCATAGAATCAGTGTTTTATTTCTACACTTAATTTATCTCCTAGATGAGAAATACAGTCTTTACTCTCTTTCCACTAGCAGAGAGACATCAAGAATGTCATAGAACATAACTGTTGCAATTAATTAAATGAAAATTGGCGGCTGATATAGATTGGATTTTTTAAAATGGCAAACTAGTGAAGTTTAATCATATGATTTCATTGTTTTACTTCTCCAGCTACTTCAGAATCTTGGTTGAGCAGTTTGAAGTACAGCTGCAGCAATACAGGCAACAAATAGAAGAGCTGGAAAATCATCTTGCTACTCAAGCAAATAATTCGCACATAACTCCACAAGGTAAATGTTTCAGTTTGTGTTTCATAAAATGTTACATAAAAAGTTAAGAAATCTTATAGGTATAAGAAAAACTTTGTAATTAATTTCCTCTTGTGTTATTGTTGGCTTTTCTTACTTAATGTACAGAAATAAGTGTTCAGATAGATTCTGCAATTGTTCAATGTAAAGACTTGGAACTAAAGGTTACATTCATAAAGGCTCTTGAGCTTTTTAGGATGGATCCAGTTCCTGAGGTGCAAATTGTAAGCCTGGTTTGTTTTGTCATCTCCTCCCATCGGCATCTAGCTGTTATAAGGCTGATGTCTGGCACCTTCTGTCTTGCAGTGGGCTGTCTGACCAGACAAATACGGGTGTCTGCTCTGCCAGCTCCAGATCAAAATGGGAACTTTTCCTTACTTTGGAGCCTGTTGGTATTGCCTTCAGCTCTGACTGAGAAAACTTAGTCTTGTTTGCTGACACATCATTCAGTCTTGGGAGAATCTCTCTGGTCAGAGAACAGTGACCTCTGGACCGTAGTCTTCTGGTGTTACCATTCCTGTGATCATACAGATTTTTATCTTTTGAGCCATTTTGGGTACAGGTCCTTCAATAAGCAGTGATTTCAAGTGTGTGTCTTTATGTTCCCAGTGAGTCTTGAACATCTTGCCATCACAGGATGGTACCTAGACTCTGTCAAAAACAAGAGAACTGTCTAGACCTAGCTTCCAGAATGGAACATCTGCTGAATCCTGAGGATCCTCTGTGTTTGTGTGATCTTTTTGTCTGTGCGGAGTATGAGGGATGCCTTCACAGATTTTTTTTTTCTCAGTTTTTCCCACAGTTTCTGCTATAATCTAAAGGTTCCTTGCTTGTGTGGGCAGGGCTTAATCTGTTGTGCCAGCACACTCAGACTGTCAGCAAATGGTCTAGTGACCTAGTCAACACTGTATTGCATATGTAGCGTTTACCACACAGGAAAAACTTCCTTTAACATACAGGAAACCATGACCAGAACATCTGGAAAATTTTGAAACTTTTGGTATTCTGTATCCATAAATTGCCTCCAGACTCTTTGGAAACTTGATACCACTGCCTGCACAGTGCTGCAGGCTGGCATGAGATTTATTCCAGAGCTTTTCTTTTTCAAAAGGAAATGCAAATGATAATGGAGAAAGTCCCCTATGGAGAGGCAGACCTTTTCAGTTCAAGAATCAGTGCTAGACCTAGGCGTCTTGAAGAACTAGATAACCTACTGAAATGCAAATAGTAGCTATATGCATCCTTCAGAGGAAATGCAGAAGCTGATCTTTTCACAGTGAAAGACCACTTCAGCACTTTTCTGTCCTCTATCTTAGTGTGTTGTGTTTCTTTCAGAAAAGCTTTTTTTTTTTTGTCGGCCCGTGCTTCATTTTGCCAAAACCTTTGAGATTTCCCCTTTAATCCCAAAGTTTTGTATTAGTTGGGTCAGTGCACTGAAAACACTTCCCTATCTGTGTGGGAAGTAGGATATCTTAAATCTAAGACTCTATGTAGGCAAGAAGCTCTCCATTGTGTTTCTCTGTTTATGATATGCTTGTGGGTAGAGCTAGAATGAGTTCCTGTGATGCTTGTTAATCATGTTGTTAAAAAGTAAGTAAAGGTTCCATTTCACTGCTTTCTGTCTGGTAAAATCAACTGAACACTTAACTGTGCTTTAAGTCAGAAGACTGGAAAATATATGCAAACACAAGAAAATCTGATTTAACTATTTATGTAAAAACCATTGAGGTAAAGTGTTCCTGTGTAATTAGATAAAGTTAGGTTAAATAATATTTTTTAGCTTTGCTAAATGATAGAGTAATAACCACGTATACAAAAATAAATCTGAGAAAAGAGTCCTTTTCAAAATAACATTTGAAGCACTCTCAAAAAGTAGTCCTTGCTCTCAAGTTCTGTATTTCTTACAGACATTAACTTGTTCTCGTGCAATTTGCTTTGTGCTTTGTGCTGTACGGGTTTTGGTTAGCCTTCTTGCTGCAGTATAAACACTAAATCTTTTATCCTGGTAGTAAGATTGTCGCTTACCAATATTTTATATGCCTCTTACAGATTTGTCTATGGCTATGCAGAAAATCTATCAAACGTTTGTAGCTTTAGCTGCACAACTTCAATCAATACATGAAAATGTAAAGGTACGTTGTTTTGATGTGTTTCTGTGTATTTAGTGAAAGAACTACAAAGAGTCGCTTTTTGAAAATAGATCTTCAGGTATTCCTTTTTTTTTCTGTTAAATGAACTGTTTTTAAAAATTTTCAAATTGTCCTGGAGAAGTGCTTTGATTAAAAAAAGTAACTTTTGTTCAGCTGAATTCTAATTTGAATTACTTATTTGTAGCAATGGTAGCAACTGGCCACAATAATTTAGGTTACAAAATGGTTTTCATTTAACTCCTTTTCCTTTTTAATTGTTGATCCATTTTTGAAATGTCTGTCTTTGAGCTCATGCTTGTATGTTTTGCTTTTTGCTCAATGACCTCTTGATCTGAAGCAAAGATGATCTAAATCTGCTCTTACTCAGATAGGTAACAGAAAAAAGTAGGTGTGCATACATAAAGATTTATCAATATATCAAATAATTTTGAAAGTTGTGTTCTGGCTTGCTTAGTTTTTTTTCAACCTGGTTTTCATGGAAATTCATATGTATGGGTGGTTGGAGAGACTACTGTAAAAACAAAAGCTAATGGACTGTCAAAGGTCCTAGTTAGGCTTGTGTTTTCAAGGATTCTGGCTTGAATTTTCCATTTACAGTTCTGGACATATTGACAAAATGTGAATGTTCCACAATCCGTATTTTTTTCTTGAGATCATCAGAACCCTTCTTGGTTACAAAAAAAAACCCAAAACTTGGGGAAGAGTACAAGTGTTTGGGATTGTTTCTGCCAAGTGACTTCCTTAATGGGAATAGCTCTGGTAAATCTTCTGCTTGTTTCCTTCTCAAAGCTTCTTCTGCACAGTATTGCTGGTTCTTTAAACATCTGAAACTTTATACTTTTACTGAATGAAGTTCAGGAATACTGAGGATCTGGTATGAACTAGGTTCCTTGCATTGCATTGCTTCTGTCAGCGTGGATATTAGCTGATTTACAGCTACCTGCTGTCAGATTTTTGTGCTGCTCTTAGTTAACTATTTGGGTACCAGATGTAGAATATATCAGCCACTCCATAATTTTGGCAGCATTATACAGAAAGGTTCCCAAATGTGTTCTGGGCTCTTCACATCTGAGATCTGAGTGTAGCCTGAACTCATGCAGTGGTCTTTGATACACTTCTGTTTTCCTCAACGTGAAGAGCTGGATTAGTACGCAACTATAAGCAATAGTATCTTCGCTATCTTGTCAGCATGACTGAATAGGAAGGACTTTACTTCAGCTTAAGAATTATTTTATTGCCTGAAACTAAAGGGTGGTTTGAGGATTTTTCTTGTCTTTGGGAATTTTTTTTGAGATTTAATCTAGTGGGTGGACATGAAGGCTGATGTTTCGGAAGACACAATTATAACTAAAGCTTCAAAAATCAGAAAAATGAATGTACTGCTTAAGTCAATCTGTCATTCTGACCATCTGGTTTAGTTTATCAGCTAGGAGTTGCCAGGAGAGCGGTTTTGAAACTCTCTGCCTTATTTGATGGTCATGATATGGTTTCTGAAGGCAGAGCTGTGACCATAATTCATTCCTTTGTCTGCGAAGTAGACTTTCTGGTTTGCACATACGCTTTGATTCAAAGGACTAAAGTTGTAGAAAAATATGGCTTGAAACATCTTTGCATAGGGCTGGTTGTTAAATACATTTATATCATACATGAACAAGGCCAAGTGTAAGGTCTTGCAGCTGGGTTGAGGCCAATCCCAAGCACAGATGCAGGCTGAGCGATGAGTGGATTGAGAGCAGCCCTGGGGAGAAGGATTTGGGTGTGCTGATGGATGACAGGATGAACGTGAGCCAGCAATGTATGCTTGCAGCTCAAAGTCAATTGCATCCTGGGCTGCATCAAGAGAAGTGTGGCCAGCAGGTCGAGGGAGGTGATTCTGCCCCTCTGCTCTGCTCTGGTGAGACCCCACCTGCAGTGCTGTGTCCAGCTCTGGAGCCCCCAAGACAAGACAGAGACATGGAGCTGTTGGAGTCAGTCCAGAGGAGGGCTACCAAGATGGTCAGAGGGTTGGAACACCTTTCCTATGAGGACAGGCTGTGAGAGTTGGGCTTGTTCAGCCTGGAAAAGAGAAGGCTCCTGGAGACCTTATAGCGGCCTTCTGGTACCCGAAGGGGGCCTACAGGAAAGGTGGGGAGGCACTTTTTACAAGGGCCTGCAGTGACAGGATGAGGTGTAATGGTTGGAAGCTGGGAGGGGACAGGCTTAGTCTAGGTACCAGGAAGAAGTTCTTCACCCTGGGAGTGGTGAGACACCGGAACAGGTTGCCTGAGGAAGTTGTGGATGCTCCATCCCTGGCAGTGTTCAAGACCAGGTTGGATGGAGCCTTGAGCAACCTGGTCTAGTGGGAGGTGTCCCTGCCATGGCGGGGGGTTGGAAGTAGATGATCTTTAAGATCCCTTCCAACCCAAACTATTCTGTGGTATAGATGCACTCTGTATCCAAGGTCAGTGAAGAGTAAAATGTGCTTGGGCACAATTCAGGTAGAGAATGTCACTAAATCTGCATAGATTAGCCTTAAGAACCGTTCTACAATGTCTGATGGCATTTGTCAGCTCCTGTGGCAGTCATTGTATTAAATCTCGGAGTTCTACAAATGTTTTTTTCTCTCCAAAGACAACACTCCTGATGTAATAATGAGGTCATTCTTTCAGTGTGTTTCCTGCTGTTGCTGCTACATATTTAGGATTACAGCTGTTTGAATCCCAAGTCAGAATTTTTAGACTGTAAACTCCTCTTCTCAGAAACAAGCATACCCTTAGCCAGGAACACAGGACATAGTACAAATTCCATAGAATTCAATTGAACCTACTGTTCTTTGGCTTTAACAGATCTATTATATTTAAAGATTATCTGTTAGAAGATGGAAATCATTCTACCAGTTCCTAATTGAAGCCATTTATTCTTTTTGTTAACTGAGAGATCGATAGTTCCCTCATTTGTGATAGATAGGAGTGGCTCATGATGAACAGGCCAAGCCAGGTGTTGCCACAGAAGGTGGGGTTTTGAGGGTGGAAGGGGCATAGGCAAGGGATGACATGACACAACAGATTTGGGCTACTTGTTAGTCTAAAGCAGAATGATCTATTGCATTTGCACTGCATTGCATCGTTGAATAAATGCATCAAACAAGAGTGAATTCTAAAATTCTGGTAGCTTCTTCAGCTTTGTGCTAAGAAGAAATGCAAGAGTGAAAGGAAGGAAAGAAATACAGGTGAAGGTGATTGGGAAGCAAAAGCAGACTCTACAGAAAAGGTAGCACTGAAGAGTGTGTTATTTCATGTTATAAGCCATTAATGTGGCTGTATTTTGCCTCTTAGGTCAGCTAATAGTGATACAAACTGAAGTGTGCTGATTTCACGAGCTCTGAAAGATTTGATACCATTCAGTATGTTAGTCTATTAGACGTGACTGCTTTGCAGAGTTTAAGTAAGGAACCTGTTCTGGGTGTAGCTGATGCAAAACAGTTCTCTCCAGCTCATAGCCTGACTAGATCCTTTCAGGTTGTGGGGGACTCTTTTAAATTTTATTTAATTTTTTTGTAAGGAAGTGTTATTTAAAGGAAGTGTTATTTATAACTCAGTGTCTCTTTCCTTATTAAGTGTAAGGTTTTATGTCAAATACACTGAACTAAAATGGCTTCCCCCCACCCCCTTCAGATGCTCAAAGACCAATACCTTGGCTACAGGAAAACCTTTCTGGGAGATGCCATGGATGTGTTTGAGGCAAGACGAACAGAAGCTAAGAAGTGGCAGAGCGCGCCACGAGTTACCACTGGACCGACCCCTTTCAGCAACATACCAAATGCAGCAGCCGTTGCGATGGCTGCAACACTTACTCAGCAGCAACAGCCTGCTACAGGTCTGAGTGCATTCAAGTTATAGATTATTAGTGTTACAACAATAGTGAATTTGTGTAAAATTTTCTATGAAGTCTTCCTTTGTGTTAGACTAAAAATCTAAACGTTGTGATGAGCAAAGTTACTGATACATAGCCAATAGAAAAATGCAGGGTAGACTTAGCAATAATTATACAACAGATACTTAATCTTGTGAATTTACCTGTATTAGTGATATTTACTGTATTGTTCTATCTTACCCCTTGGAATGTGAGTCTTAAGTAACATCTCTGAATACACATAATATAGCCTCTTTCCAGAATTCTATGGTTATAGTAAATTATTTCAAATTGGTGAGGAGAGAATATCTAAATGCATATTACCTTTTCTTATGTAAAATTAATAATGCATTTTTATATAGCACTTTGGAACTGTAAAATGAAAAATGCTGTAGAACAGGAAGGATAGTGGAGTAAACATCTGTAGAATAGGAAGATGAATGCCTGGCTTATTATTTTATAGCCAACTCCTTTGTCAGCGTGATGTTGTAGCAGTTTTTGGTAGCCTCTTGGTGTGCAAGAGGAAGACAAAAACAGAGGAAATGCATGACCCACCGCTAATGAAAAATGGATATGAATGGCAAAGGAAATAATTTAAGGCACCTTAGTTGATGTTGTTGTACTAAGCAACACTTCTCAGAGAGGGATTCCTGAATGTAGAGAACTGAATTAATATTTAATCATTTAACAGAAACTTGAACATGGATATGTGTCTGTCAGCAGATTATGAAAAGCATAGATAACTTCTACCATTTATTTTATAAAATGTTGTTTATCATAGGTGTACTGAAGGTCATCTTAGCACCTTTACCTTCTCTTGTCTTGTAACAGCAGTCATGTTTTGAGAGGTTTTAGAGACCTATGTAGCAACCACCCTGTTTGACAAATTATTAGACTGTCCTTGCCTTCTCCATACAAGGAAAATATACCCTTATAAACATCAAGGAACACAGTAAGAAATGAAGTCTGTATGAAGTATTTCTCTTCTAAATTTCCATCATAGACAACAGTCTTCCTGTTGCTGCTATGTTAATTCATGGAAATTTTGTTGAAGTGACATCTGCAAAAGAGTCTGGGTTTAAACAGAAAACATGAGATAATGTAATGTCATGCTTCAAGATTTTTAATACGGATAGAAGCGTGGCAGCCTAATGTTGTTAAAGTAGTTCTCTTTCCCTTAATCTTTCTTCTTGTGCCATGTGTTTTTAAAATATTGTCCAAGGTCACTACCAGATTAGTTGTGTATGGAAGTTATATACTTGGGATGTCACATTTAAAGTTATACCTGCATTTTCATGAATTGGGGTGAGATTTGAACTTCCTTTTCCTAATCCAAATTCAAGAAAGCTGCTAATAACTTCAGTAAATTGATGTCACTTATGGCATGATTTTGTGAGTATTCTCTTAGGAGTGAAGGTTGGGGGGGGGGGAGGCAGAATTGACCTGTACCAACACACCTGAGGTAGGCGACTTTATACTGTGAGGTATTCTGTAACAGTTTGTAGTGAAAGGAGCAAATGGGAGTGTGTGTTGGTTTGGGGGTTTGGGTTTTTTTCAGTTGGTTGGTTTGGCAGAGTATTTCAAAAGCCAAAAATGTGCCAACTGCAAGAATGATGCAGATATAACAAAGCCATTAACTTATGTCAAACATGCCAACAAAAGTAGACAACTGTTTGTTTACTGCGTATTCAGTTGGAATACGATTTACCCTCCATGCAACTCATTTGAGGACCTGGAGAAATAGAGATAGACTGATGTTTTGAGTGGCACTTAAAAGAGTATTTAAAACTCTTAGAAAATAGGGTTAGATGGAACTTGAAGTCATCTTTTCTGTTTCTCTAGCTCAAAAGCAGGATTAGTCAGGCCTGAACTCTTTCAGAGCGATCTTAAAGTCTTAAAAGCTTTCTAGAAAGGAAAGTTCCACAGCTTTCCTAAATTACTGATTTCAGTGCTTGACTTTTTCCCAACAACTTACCTGAAGCTTCTTGGTTTCAGATTAAGGCTGCCACTTTTTTCTTGCTCTTAGTGGAAAAGGACAAGATTGTATTCTTTTAGTATTGCAGGGATTTTTAAATATTTAAAGACTGCCTCCTCTTCACTTCCTTTTCCTTGTTTGAGTTTTCAGATGGCCATTTGCTGCAGTAAAACTGCAGATGTTTGCATGTTTTAACTTCGTGTTGTGTTGTTATGAATTTGATAAACCATCTGCTGGGAGTTAAAATTGTGTATGTTTCTTTGCAAGATCTAGATTCTGAAGAGTGGGATAGATGAGGGATGGTAGAAAGTTACGAGAGAAAAGACTGAAATAAGATGTATGTAAAAGGGTGGAAGGGGATGTCTGTGTAATATATGACCTGCTGTTGCTGTTCTTGAAGATAAGAATAAAACAAAATTAATCTGGGCCTTAATGTTGTTTGCCTGAAATCTAATATACGGTACACTCTTATTGAGGGATCAGGATGGTTAGTCTCTTAAAAAATATTTTGTTTACATGGCTGAGTGTATTTCATATAATTAATTTAGTTAATGTTCTTTCTCTAAAAAAAAAATAAATTATAATTTATTTTAAATTTGTGTTCAGAAGTCAAAAGTTTAGTAGCTACATCTAGGCAGTGGGATCAGGGAATGTTTCCCCAGTTTCTGGGTGTAGATGTGCACCCTGTTTAAGTTCTCTCTGTATGCCAAGACATGCCTGGCTTCTACTGAAGTAAATAAAGCCAGTGGATTCTGGCCATATGGAAGAAAGGGAGCAAAGATGCACTCCACTGGTCTCCTGGGATGGATAGTCAGGACACTAGGACTGTGGTGTGCACACTGAAGCACAATTTTGTGCGGTGTTTTGAAGTTAGAGTTATTAATTATGCATAGGTCGTGTCTGCACACAGCCTTTCTCCTAGTTTCGCACTTTTGCTCTGAGCACAGCGTTATTGGTAGCAGTGAGGCTGGTCATGCCTTTGTGCAGTAGCAGCTAGAGTTTTAACCGCTGCCTCACCTGCACCTTCCCTGAGCAATCTTGAACACCACGGAAGTTAAAATGATGGTGGCTAGTCTACCTACTATTATTGATGGGACTAAAGTAAAAGATTTTGAAGGAAATTAAAAGCCTAGTGGACTAAGAGCTGTAAATGCATGAGGCTGAAACTGATGTTTTTCTGGTAAGACTAAGTTGTGTTAAAGAAATGCTTTTCAAGCTTACCTTTCCTCCCCTAAAAATAAACAAATAAATAAAGTACCCCCCCCAACAACTTAGTTAGTCTTTCCTTAACTGGTGGAGTGCAGAGATAGTCAAAGCATTATCAAGCTGTTAGCATACTCTGTTATGTTTTGACTTGACTTGATATGAGACTGAAGTGCTAATGGGAAAGGATACTGAAATCTTTATAGCACTTAAAATTTTTACTGTTTGATTTGATATTAACCTTGGTTAAAATTAGTCAGTATATTACTTTGTCAGAATCAGATCTAAGTTGTGACACGAAATCTGTTCACTGTTAGGACCAGCTGCGATTTAAAAAATTGCAGAATGTCACTTTAGGGAATCTGGCTGAGCTGTCTGGGCTCTTAGTGGGTCCTATTCATTAAACTGAAATGCTCTACAGGGCAAATCAAGTTTTAAAATGTTAAAGTACTTGTTATAAAGGATTTGTCTCATACCTATAACAGCCAGAAGTGCCAATTTTTTGCTAGCGCTTTTGGCATTGAAGAATCTTTATTACTAGATTTTTGCTATTGAAAATTATGTTTCCTTACAAGAATTGTAAGTAGTGATGATGCCTTTGGAACATTGTGGTACAAATATCGTATGCTGTTGCTCAGTGAAAAGCTTGTTAGCCTAAGGCATAAGATCCTGTTTTGTATAGTCTGAGTTTTAGAATAATGTTTTTTACTGGCTCTAAAAAGCATGTTGTATTTGGTAAAAAGCTTGGCCTGGAGGACTAGTGTTTTGTTTTAAGGTCTTCCACTAACAGTGCCTCCTACTGAGATAGAAACCTGTGCACTTGAGAAGGAACTGGATATGTGTTTTTGGGTTGTTCTTTTAGCTTATTAGATGACTGACTTGTGTAGGAGTTTTTGTTTCTTTTTATTGGTAACAATTTTCTTATTTCTAAAGAGCTGCTAGGTAGATGTATCAGTGTTTAAACTGGATGTAAACAAGTTTAGTTTGAAATTTGTGTGAAAATTTGTAATAACATCTGATACACTTTTTAGTTGAAAAAATAGCTTGGTTTTCCCAACTATTCCCTGCTAAGCAGAGACTGAAAGCTAACAACTATATTGCCCTTAAAATTTAGTTTAACACTACTTGAGTGTACAGATGTCATTCAGCTTGGATCACATAAGAATTTTGTGTTCCTAGCAAAAATGTTACTTTTCAATATACGGTGCCTTTCACTTGATTCAAAACTATTTTCCATTTAAATCTTCAAATATGATTTTGAATGAAATGATTTTAAAACCTTGAAATCTTAAAACTCTAGATAAATATTAGTAACAGGAAACTTACTAGTATGAAGGAAGAAATTTTGAATGAAAATAAGCCCAAATGTGATAACTGCTTAGGATAAAGGCTGAAAGAGTCTGAGCTTCATAGTAATATTTGAATAAATCATCACTTTCACAGATACAGTACATAAAGTATGTTCAAAGATGGGAGAAGGCTATCTTGAGGAAAGGTGTGAATGTCTGTGGATTAAGAGTTTGGCACTGTATCTTCAATGGTTAAACTTTTTAACTAGTGCACTGAAAACTGTTTGAAAAAGACAGGAATATAAGATTGTACTGTGAAAACTGTCAAAATATATTAATTATTTATCAGAATTAATTATTTTAAAATGTGTTAGTAATGGGCTAGCAAGTTGATTCTTTATTCCCCAAGGTTAAGGAAAAAAAGGAACTGAGGCTGTAAATTTCATCTTGGAAAACTGAAAATGTTTTTTGACAGTCCTGCATCTTAGTGTGGATACGCAGGGAAAGTACTGTCAACTTTTTTTAATTATGGGACAAACTCTGACTCTGAAATTTTGAATGTATCTAATTCATTAAGGTGCACAGAACTGTGCCTTTTTTGTAAATGTTTATTTAAACAGGTGGTTTGACTAGTTTACCTTATTGGATGGTGTTATGTAGCAGAGCTTAACAGAACTCAGTTATCACTTGTGTGGAAAATAATTGAATTGTCATGTTACTGTGTAATTGACTTGCCTAAAAATGAACAATAAATTTAATAAAATAAAGTCATTGTCTTGTTTTTTATCTTAGTGTTCTGTTTAAGTTTGGATGGAATACTTGAGTAGTTTTGAAGATTCCTATTTATTCAATTTGGTAATATAGTTTTAGTTAAATTAGTGTCAGTTCTTAGTTTTTAATTTGAAGGCTTTCCCTTATTCTGATTCCATTAATACAGGTGGCAAAATGTTGTTGCCTATGAGTTATCTCAAGGTTTTGATTAATGTTTTAAAGTTTAAGGTGAGACTAGTTAACTCTTAAAAAACCTAAATGCTGTTGTTATCAAATTACTAGCTTTGACTGGTTTCACCTTATTACAATCAGTATTTCCTTAGATTTTTACCAGGTGGACAGAGGCAGACAGTTAAGTGAGGAATTTTGATGAGGTAAAGTTTGGGATCGTAATGGGATTTGTTGAAAGCAATGATGTTCACATTATCAAATACTTGAATAAATAAATAAAGGACCTCTTTACTATGAAAGAGTAAGGCAAGTTTGTTCTCATTTTTTTTATACCAGGGCCACAGCCATCTCTGGGAGTTAGTTTTGGAACGCCATTCGGCTCAGGTATTGGCACTGGCTTGCAATCAAGTGGCTTAGGTTCTTCAAGCCTTGGAGGTACACTTTAACTTTTCTAATCTTTCATTGAATTATTATACCGCACATCTGAATCTCTTGCAAACCTTTAACTCCACTAAGAGGATGATCTGTTTCAGGGAAAGACCTTACAATTTGGCAGTCTGTGCTTTCCAAACTTCTTCAGGCCTTGCAGAAGGAGTTGCAAAGGCTATAGTAAGCCATTGCAGTGAAAACCCGGGATGAACAGGATGAAGTCATCACATAGGCATTATATTTTTAAAGCTAGGGAAGTACATCCTTTTGTAACTACGGTGTGACTTAATTTTATGTATATGAAAGTTAGGCACCTGAGACATTGGATCATTCTGTAGCTAATCCGTAAAGTTTTTCACCCGTATGTACCACTGTTAACTATAGGGACCCATTTCTGCTTGGATTGAGATAAGAATAAATGCTGAAAAAATTACCACAGTTCCAGGATACAGCTTGTAAAAAAACGTATTTGCTTTAGCTGTCACTCTGTCACTCTGTCCCTCAGTGCTGAGGCAGAAAAAAATCCCTCCTCAAGCTGAAAAAGCAGCATCTGAAAGTGAGGGGAAAAATACTTACCAAAATGTTAATAGTGCTGATGGGGAATATATTCCAAGAGAACACATGACTGTGAAAGAGTAAGTGATAATACAAAAATTATAAAACTCCTGTAGACCTTTTCAGTTAAATGTAATGAATTCTCAGTACTAGAACTAAAAGTAGAATCTGATTAGTAGAATCTAATCTGCATGTAAATTTCTTATGTGTATAGATCGGGGGTTCCAACAGTCCAAGTCAAAAGACACTAGTGTCCTCTGAAGCTTTTGTATGAGATCTGCAAAGAAAATTGTTACATCTGCTGAGCACAAATATAATGAGTTGTGGTTTTTCTTGTGACATCCTCTTCTCTGTGCAGCCTCGATCCACATCCCTACATTTTGCCTCTTTGAGCCGAACATGTGAATCAGTGTTGTAATGTATTTAAAATAATAACACATCACTTGGTATTGGAAAGATGATGTAACTTGAACTATATATCAGTTTTACCTTAAATGATCATCTTGAAATTATCTTTAAATCTACCAGTGTCTTTTCTCATCATGTTTTAAGCTTTTCTAGATAATAGAAAGTCTGTATACCTAAATAGGAAAGATAACTGAGGATAGTGGACTGAAAGGAAAGTACTTGCCAATTACCAGGCCATTCCCACAGTGTTTCAGATGCCTTAAAACCCCATAAAATTCTTCCTTTTCAACCAAAGGTGTCATAGACTAAAGATTGTTTATACATGTTCGCCAATCTTGCCAATGCAGATTAAAGAACATTTCGTTTTAAATTGATAAACAACTGCTTCTAGTTTTGCCCTAGAGGCCTAACTTGTGTTCCTTTTTCCTACTTCTCTGCTTAGGAAGGCATTTACTTGCATTTCATCTATTCTGTATTAATTTGCAAAATTTTCATCTTTTGACAAACCCAGAAGACTGTTTGATATAGGAGCAAGTGTAGAAGACTAAGGGAATACATGCAAAATATCCTGCAGGTGTGCTCTTGGAAACAAATTAGCAGAATGAATTCTTAAGGTTTTTGCTTAGAGTTGGTTTTTTGAACAGGAGAATTTTTAATGTGTATTCCTGAAATGTCATTTTAATTGGGGAAATTTGTTCTCTTTCCATGATAAATACTCTCTGAATTTTGTCAGTGATAAACATAGAGGCTTTTGCACTTACATGTATAAGATATGTAGGATATAGATCCTATGCTTCATTAAATATTTGCAGATACTTTGACCATTGGTAATTCATTTCAAACTAGATAGCACAAAGAATGTATCACTTAAATGAATTATTCGCAAGTGATACTTGCCATTATGTACCCTTGAAACTTAACTTGATTTAGAAATTGCAGAAGACTAGAGAATACTGCTTCAGATCATGTGCTCAGTCCTTGCTAGTTTTAAATTCTAAAAGCTATTTCTGTAAAGGAATGGTAAAGGTTCAATTTGCAGTAAAATACAAGTATTTTCCCTGACAAATGAAACTTAAGATGGGGGCATAATTTCCTTGAGTACAAATACTTTTTTCTTTTTGAAAACTTAAGACAGCCAAAATAAGAGAATATATTTCTCTTACTGTTCCTGTTGTCTGGCCTCTATCTCAAACTGCAAATATCAACTTATTTTCCTTTGAAGTGATCTCATGTTAAAAAAAATACTAAGAAACGATAAATGTCAATTAAAAAAATTAACAGAACAAGTTATATTATGCATGTTTATGGCTGCCCTTTATATGATAGTTCCCAAGATAAAGCTGATCCCAAGTAACCTGGGGGGACATGACTCTTAAGTCAAAGGTAAACTCAAGAAAATGTTTGTTCTGTTTTAAGCATAGAGAATTTTTCTTTTAGAGTTGTGGATAAAGATTGCAGCTTTCTGTAATAGAAGTAATATAACTTGTGTCTGAATTTTTAGTTTTGGCCCATTTGGTTACCATTTTATTGCCACTTTAACAGCAATTCAATAGCAATTTTGAATACTCTATTTCACCTGTTCTTGCAGCTTTTCATTTACCAGTTTTTGTCTTTTGAAGGAAGTATTTTTCTACAGTGCTTTCCTGTTTGCACTGTTTTCTTCACACAGTCCTGTGTTGAGAATAAAATATTCTTGAGGCAATAATGTTAGGAATACTTGTTTACCAAATAATGCTTAGAATTATGTTTGGGTTTAGAATACTTGCCCCAAACCTATGTGTCTAATTGCTGTGTCTGTAATTTTTTTTGTTGTATGTCTTTACTATTATTCTACTAGGATTTGGAAGTAGCTCTGCCTTTGGAAGTAGTGCCACAGGAGCATCATCATTTGGGTTTGGAACTACAAGTAAACCATCTGGAAGTCTAAGTGCAGGTCGGTTTGTTTCTCTTGAATTCCAGTTTATCTTAAAGCAGAAGTGTTATAATCAAACTGATACACTCAGTCTAAGAAAGCTACTGAAACAAACGTGCTTGAAGTTGCATGTGTATATAACCATTAAAGTAACTATTTACTTGCAAAATACACCTTTTCAGAGAAGTTTTTAGGTTCTGTTAAAGGTCTTACAGTATTGAGTGAGCATTAATGTTTTCCATTTGATGGTGTCTGTCTAATTAGAAGTGGAAGCAGGAGATCAGATCCATCAGATTGGATCAGATGCAGTCTGAGGCACAGAAATGCAATTACTACTTGAATGTATAGGCTATACAGTTACTAAGCTATTGAAATCAGAGTATAAATTTGTGACAAATATACCAGTAACTTGGCTTCCTCTATTTACAAGTAAAATTATTTTAGAAGCCCAGAAGGTTTCCTTAAAACTGTTTATCTGCTTATCCTTTCTATTTGAATGGTTATCGGTATTGTATCTCTGTATATATCCGTAATTCATTGTGTTAACTACTTTGAGAGCATTTCTGTGGCAATTTAACTATACTCAGTACTCATTTAGCTTTTTCATTTTAGTTTTATGGTGGTGAGAAAATGAAAATATGGATGCAGTTGCTCTTTAACTCAGGTGGCTGAAATCTTAGCCACTTCCATAGCTTGCATCTCTAATTTTTAAATAGGAGTTTGGTTTTGAGGCAAATAGCTTATTATAGTCTGTTTTACAGTCTTTCTTCAATGACAGATTGAAGGAATATCAAGTTTCTTTTTTTTAAATGCAAAACACTTTTTTTTTGACTGCTGTTAATACAGACATAGTAAATGGCTGGTATTTATTAGTAAGTGCCCAGTGCACTCGCTTGGACCAGCATCTTGTTAGTTGCCATGCTTTTCGTTTTGTGTGTTTGGTTTTTGTGGTTACCCCTGGCCTGCCCCCTGTCCACACACACCCCCCCCCCCATTTAGTGATGAGTTATGCTGTCAAATTAGGCCTGTAAAGTACCTTAAGTTTTGTGTTATAAGGTGGAAATATCTCACTAAGCTGGCTAACGTTCATGAATGTGTAACACCCTAGTAAATTCTTGATAGAATATCTCTGATTTTGCAATAGGCAGTGTCTAAGCATCAACCTTCTTTTGCTTAGTTAGTTTTTAATACCAGAAAGAAGTGGAAAACTTATACTGCTTAGGTTTTTATCTTGTACCTTATTTTTCCTGAGCCTATATTAAATTACCTATTATTAATATTTACATAAATAGTATTGCAGCATTTCCAGCTGCTGAGTTACAAAGTACATAACTTAGGTTTTAGTACACTAAGAAATATAATTAGAAAAGTAGTTGTATGGCTGAGTTGTCCACCACTAATGAGGTGTCAAACCAAAGTAAATAGCAAGTCTGCCCTAGCTTTATTGGTGGTGTACAGAGACAATTTAGATGTCATTTTGCTGTATTCATCAAGCCAGGCTTTGTCATGGTGGCAGTGCCCCCAGCCTCTTTTCAGCAGTGAGGGAGTTGGACCCAATAAAATGAAGATTGTTTTCAGTTATCTTGAGTGTCAGCTACAGAAGGTGATAACCAGGAATACAAAAGATTAAATGTAATTCCTGTCATTTTGTGCTTAGAAAATAAAGTGGTCAAGAAATCCTGATGTAGACTGGGATTATTATGGAATAGAAACCTTCATAAAATTAGTAGCCCAGAAGCACATTAACTTTTACCTTTTGTATCCAAAATCCTATGCTGTATAGCTTCTGGATTGCATAAGATCTTTAGTTTAATTTTATTGAGGGTGTATAAATGGGTCTGATGCCTGAGGCTAGCTAGGTGTTTTTTTTTAATTTTAATGTGTCCTGTTTCTTGGATAACATTTACAGGATCCTGAAACAATATTAACTAATGTCTAATAAATGTTCCATCACCCTGTCCTTCTAGGCTGCTTAGTTAACACCTCACGTGTTTTCCATCAGTTTG
This sequence comes from Leptosomus discolor, assembly GCF_034619465.1. Lineage (NCBI taxonomy): Eukaryota > Metazoa > Chordata > Aves > Leptosomiformes > Leptosomidae > Leptosomus > Leptosomus discolor. The sequence goes on from NC_141391.1 coordinate 21,866,377, forward strand.
TTCTTATTTTAGAATGAAAATTACAGATCCCCAAATTGCTTCTGTCAAGTGTTTTGTAAGTTATGAGTTAGATATAATTGCTTTAAAAAATTTGAAAATGTTTCTATAGCATTACTGCTCTTCTTAATTTAGTTTGTTGTATGTTTGAAGGAAAAATTGAGTCCCCTGAAAGTACTTGAGCACTTTCTAGTAGTAAATTTGGCTTAGTCCAGGAGCAGTCGTCATGTCCACTGTGTCAGCAGATGAAAAGCAGGGCAACTGCAGTCTCCTCTCAGTTCTCTTAGTGCACACAAGTGCAAGATGGAACAAATGTCTCTGACTTCTCTCTGAAGCACACACAGACACTGTGGAAAACTGACTCCAAATCAAGTCCCAGTTAATTCCTACTGTTATTCATTTGATGGCAACCAAAAAGACTGATGTGAGTGGGATGTTGTAAAGAGCATTAAGACTCCCAGACTGTTGGGAAAAGGAAAAAAAAATCACCATTGAATGTACAGATAAAATGTTAAGGGGGGGTGAGGAGATGGGGACAGGGACACACACATGACCGTGCATGCTATTTTTGTGAAAACGGAGATGCTAAATATGCCTTGAAGAGCTGAAGCAGAGATGCAAAAACTCAATGAATAAAGTGTACTCTGAGGTCCTTCAGGAAGATGCTAAGTCTATGCCCTTGAAGGGCAGGTTGTCATTTACTTTCTGAAAATAATTCTGTACACATAAATAGTACTAATTTCAACAAAGAAACTGTTGATCGCATTGTAGCTCTGGTTCAAGACTTCGTGACTCTTCCCTCTAGAGCTGAGCCATTCTGTGACTGATTCTCTTTCCTTGCAACAGGAATAAGACTGAATGTAAACATTGTTCAGGGATTTTCCTGAAGACTTTTCATTTCAATATTCTGCTTTAGGGTTTGGTTTACTTTTAAGAGAAGAACATCATACCATGGCCTTTGTGCTGCCATGATGGCACAAAGCCATTTACATGAATTTCCCTTCTGCCTTTCTGCATTTCTGTGGCTACTCTAAATGGCACTCCTAACATAAAGCTATTACTTTCCAAGTTGTACCTAAATTAACAAACATATTCAGTCTTCTATCACACAGTTTATGCGTATCTTTCTTATTCTAACTTCACTCAAATAAAGCTCAGGCTGCCTCCCCTGCATGCTTCAAAACAGCTTGAAGCAGCTAGGTGGAGGTGATTCATGAATACTTCATCCTCGCCTACTGAACTCCTGACGCTATAGATCACATACAGCTTTATTAGGTGTGGTATTCATGATGTATTTTGTAGGAGGCATTGCTTACCTGTTATCTCAGATATGTGCTTGAAGTGAAAAGGTAACTTAACAGGAACAGTTTTGGTTCTTAAAGATGTTTTTCATTCATGAGACTCCCTGATGAACAAATTCGTTCTTCTAAAAAATCTTACTTGGAATTCCAAATTAGCTTCACCCCTTACATCCTAGGATGTGGGGCAGATTAGTCCACAGAACTAAAACAAGACCCAAATGACTAATATGTTGAAGTGCTGCAGTTACTGGAATGTAGGTAATGGGGGATTTTCTTGACAAGATGGTGTGGTGTGTAACCCAGGTCCAGGCATTGCAGGAGGAAGAGTTTCATGTTATGCTTTGAAGTAGTTCTTGATGCAAAGCATCAGTACGAGTGGAAGAACAGAAGATATCAGGCTTGGTAGAGCCGCTTTGGGATTCTGATGAGACATGCAGTTGGGTTTTTATTTCTGTGCTTTAAAAATACTTAGGCATTGAGTTGAAGATACTGATGTGACCAAAGGATTGCTTTAGCTGTCTCTTAGAGAAGTAACAGAACTGTGTTAAGTAATGCGTATTGAGAATATACCCTTTTTTACTTGTGAACCAGTCCCATTTTTTAACATTTTGATTGTTTACGGGTTTCCACGTGCAACTTGTATGGAACTATTTGTTAAAATCCTAACTTGCTCATGTCATACTCGTTATTTTGTATGGTTGGTTACCTTATCCAATTTCTTGAGAGAACAAAAAGTGGAGTTATGAATTCTGCTTCTTAACTAATATTTGAGAAACTTCTAGCATTCTCTAATAGTTTCAGTTATTATCCAAGTTGGTCGTGTGTAGTTGGTCGTGCGTAACTGATGTAAAGTCACAAAAGACAGTAAAGTGAATTGGTGTTACTGTTGCTGAAAACTGGGCAGATTTTCTTCCATTGATCATTTTATAGCTGAACCAAACATTCCATCTGTTTACCTTGGTAGAAGGGGGTGGAGGAGTTAAAACAGCACAGTTTGCTCACTTAGACATTCAGTTTGTCCAAAGCTTTGTTTTCAGGGCTGCTTTTTGGTTTAAGCCATAAAGGGTGTTTTTCAATACCAAGAATTTGGCAAGGATTTTGAGCCTCTTCCGCCTCTCATTTAAGGCGTGCTCTGTGCCACATACGTTACGAGGACAGGCAAAGGCAGCCCAGTCAGCAGGCAGAAGGCTGGGGGCTCCAGCTCCAGCCTTGCCGTTCACCTGCTGCGAGTCAAGTGGGCGGGCCGTGGGCCGCTTGTACGTCTCCTTCCCTCCCACCTTATGTATACATTATGTATTTAGCCTGAGAACTTGAGGAGTTGTGGCTCTGCTGTTGTACAATTTCAGTAGGACTTTTGGGTGCTACTGTTGTATGGATAATGGTGTAATAGACTCGTAATTTAAGATGTCATTGTTTATGTTCGCTGAGAGAGACTCAGTTAGTGCTCTAATATCCAAGTTGTCATAGCAAGTCCAACTGTGTTAGCAATGTGGCACACTGTTGTAGATCTGTGCTAGTAAAAAGGATTCCAAATATTGGTGATAGTGGCTGGTGTTCATAACTCCAAGGAGAACAAACTTGCAATCCTGGTGTAACTTACATTTTAAAATATTTTTCCCTCCCTCATAAGGCTTTGGCAGCTCGACTACATCTGGGTTTAACTTCAGCAATCCCGGCATCACAGCATCAGCTGGCCTGACGTTCGGGGTGTCTAATCCTGCATCTGCAGGCTTTGGGACAGGAGGGCAACTTCTTCAGCTGAAGAAACCTCCAGCTGGAAACAAGCGAGGGAAAAGATAGGCACCCCTTTTAGGGAAGGGGAAGGAAATCAACTTTGTTCATCCGAAAAGTCTATTTTTCTAGATTGATGCATTAAGTTGCATCCCAGGAGATTTATAAAATTTTGCTACTTTTCCCTAGTCTGAAATACAAAATGAAATCATATTGAACAGCTATTTTCTTGTGAATAGAAACCCATTTATGTATTTTTATTTTGGGCCCTAGTTTTAGAAGTGTTCTATACTGCATTATTATTAAAGAATCTTGTAAAACCATCTATTTAACCTAATGTTAGTAGCAGAATATTTTTTGTTAATAAGCTTTATACCATATGAATATATGCATATTTGTTTTTTGTACAGATAAAATATATTCTAGTACAAATACTAGAGTTCATATCTTCTGTTCCTGGATATGGCCTTTAAATCTACTTCAGGGTGTTTTTGTGTATATGGATGTAAATATATACAGTACAGTGCACACATCTGTGTGTATGTATGTGTATATATATATATATGTATAAAATACAGATGTGCAAACCTTGCCCCATAGACAGGTCTCCTTTTCTTTGTGTGTTCTGTTTGTCCATGTTGCCCTGTGGTCCCATATCTTGATGTTACTTGGAGTTTGAAATAGTGGGTCCGGGGCTCTGTCATCATTGCTGCTTGTGTTTTGTTGTTTAAGACCAGCTGAAATACAGTGTTTACTATTTCATAAAGTTTGGTAAGTAGTGGTTAGTAGCTGGACTTTTCTTAGCCTTTTTCCTGACCGATTTAGCAGCCAACGCTAAAGAATCTGAGGTTTTGACACAGACATTTCATAGATAGCGTTCCCAAACTGGTTTGTTTTTATTCCTGACCTGAACAGTGGGGCATTGCAGGATTTCAGCTGAAAGCTCAGAGTGCCACAAGGTCAGTGTGTGAGCAGACAGTTGTCAGGCTGGATGAGCTTTTCCCTGCAATTGGAGGAGTTAGGCTACGCTGTTCTAATGAAAACCCGAATTAGCTGTTTCAAAATGAAGCTGATTCAATAGCTTCTTGTCAGCACTGCTAGCATTGACTTAAAAGCAGTTGCATATCTGCTTTCAATACAAGGTATAGTACAATAAGTTGCTGCTAAAGAAGGGAGGAGGAAAATGATGTAACTTGAAAGTTAAAGCTGTTGCAACAGTAGTTCATGAATCCTGCATATTGCAACATCATAGCTTGTTGTGCTGCATCTTCAGTTTGGTGTGCTCTAGAAATAGCTGGGAAAACATCTTAAGGAGGAAATAATAGATCAATTGAGTCTTTGCAAATAAAGATACAGGTTGAAGGGTGAATGTGGAACTTTGGAGCCAAGTTACTTTTTATGTAGAAAGTGTTATGTATATAACATGCATCAAATGAATATTCACAATCATTTTCACAAACGCACCTTTTTTCTAAAACAGTTTCAGTGCATAAAATTTTTCTAGTACCAGTCATTTGCTTTCTATTGTTGAAGTGTTACTACCATTTTGTATGTTTTGGAAATGTCTGCATTCAGCAGTGATTGCTTTTTGACAAATGGTCAGTTTGTCACTTGATCTGATAAAATTAAGGGAAACAGCACAGAATTCTTCACTTTTGTACTTGTGTGTTATTGCATCTTTGTGACCAGTCTCTTGGGAAGAGATATAATGTGGGTTTTTTAACGTCTTGGAAAAATAAAGCTTACAGTTTATTTTGATTTCAACCTTTTTTTAAACTTTTATTGGGCTGCAGTCAAAACCGTAATATTTGTATTCCTTTGTTATTGCTTTTTTAATAGTTAATATGTTAGACCACTGGACTCTTGTAATCTGTTAATTTGTGAAACTAATTCTAAACATGTACTGTTTGTCCGTATGTGCAACTGACCATTGTGCAAACAATAAAACAATAATGCTGTGATCCTTGTAATACCTATTTGCCTCTTTGAAAGATCGTTTCCTGAGTTTTCTTATGTTATAGGGGAAACAAATGTCATCAGGTAATAAGTAGAGTTGTTCTTCCTGGAATTTGTATAGTGCAAAATTGTTCTTGCTGAAGTTAGGGCCTCGATCTCTGGATTGAAGGCGAGGGGGTGAAGGGGGGTATCTTATTGTGGGTTTGTCTAGAACCTCTTCACGGTGTGCTATGTCAGCCTGGATCACGCTGCAGTGTAACGCAGCACTAGGTATGGTTTTGTAAATTTGAAAGCAGTCTGAGCCTCCTGGCTGCCTGTGTTCTGTTTCTTTTCACACTAAGGCAACAGTTCTGTCCTTGATTTAGCCAAAGTGAAAACGTGATTGTATAACAGAATAATCACATGGCTGGAGTACAAACTAAAGTCAAAATGGGGTTTGAAATAATTATATTCCCAGAATAATACTTGGGTGGTTGAATTCAGCCATGATTTTCAGGGATCAGCATTGCATACACTGTTTCAGATGATTTTTTTTTCCCCCTGATTTAAAGACATCTAATATAATTAGACTGCAAAATACAAATATATTCAAAGTGTGGCTTAGTTTTCTACAAGGCAGGTTAAGGAGCTGACCTGTACTTAAACACCACAAAATTAAATCAATTCTGGATTATTTGTTCAGTAAAGAAAGAAAAGTATGTACCAGAGGAAGGTTGAAGTCAAGTGTGTAGGATGTCGTTCTCTACTAGTTTGTACCTTGTTGTACGGCTGTGGTGTGAACTTACTTATGTGACCTCTTTCTTTTACTAGAAGTAGCTTGTTTTTTTTTGTCACTGTTCTCCCTGCAGTGAACATAGGAGGTAGGATAGTGTTGTGCCTTAGATTGCTTCATGATCCTCTTCCTGGTCCAGCACCTCAAAACTTCCTTTACACTCACATTTGTCTCTGTTCCTGACAAGCTGGCTGGCTAGATACTGCTGCACTTACTGCTTTATTGCAGATTGGGAGGAGGTTGATATGCAGGGGAGCTGGAGATTTTATGCATCTTGTTCACCACAGGAAATCCAAATCTAGCTATACCCCCTCTATCTACATATTCATAACATAACTGCATTTTGAACCTTGATTGCTTTTAAAGCATCATTTCAAAAATGAAAATAAAGTTCAGGAATACAGGTTTAGTGGCCTTTTTCTCTCTCTGACATCAGTGTTAATTCCAGTCCACTACTCATGTTAATAGTAGAAATAATCCACAGTCAGTCATGTCAGCTCTTACATGTTACTGGTTCTAATACCTGGAATGTCTCAGCAGAAGAGATGCAAGAAGCACCTTGGTTCTTGGTGAGAAATCAAGAGTAACTATAGAAAAACTCATGTACTCTATAAAAGCTTGTTTCCCTAAAACTCTTATTCAGGTTTATAAGAATGAAGAACTGGCTGTGCACAAAAAATTCTAGCAATAAATTAAGCAGGTTTTGGACTAATTGCTAGGATTGCGCTGTCAGGGCTGTTCCCCTCTCCTTAAGTACCTTGCAAAACCATGGCTAGCATCTCCAGGCTCTGGTGGACTGTTAAAGTATCACAGTAGTAGATTTGTGCAGCTTCTCATGTTGGGCTGGGGGAGGGGAGTGACACCGAGTTGATACCCGCAGCAGCTCTGGAAGGCAGTGGTTGCTCACTGTGACAGTACCCGTGGAGCTTCAGCCCAGCTGTGACGTGCAATCTTCACCCAACCAGACAGGTAGGTTGCTTAAAAGGAGGATGCAGGTGTTGAGGGTGTAGAAGTGTGGGGGGAGATGCACGAGGCTTCCTACTGGGAACGGGACATCTCATTTTAATTCAGCTTGGGGTCATTTCTTCTGAATTCAATGTTGGATATTTATATGGTGGTATTTTTGTAGTCCTGAATCAACTGAGTTTGTAATATTTTCTTGTATTGGTTGAATGTTGCGTTTAGTAGGTAGGAATAGATGATAGTAGCAGTCTCATTTTCTACATAGATCACTTTTTTACTTGTAGGGGGAGAAAAATTATAAATTAACTCCATAACCAAAGGAATTCAAAAAATATAAAATTAAGGGAGTCCTATTGGGATTCTAGTAGCTCTGCTAGAGAATGCTGCTTTCGCCAGGTGGCAGGAGGCTCCCAGTTAGTTACATCCTGCCACTACCAAGCCCTTGCAGGTGTCGCTGTTGTGCAGTGTCACCTCTTGTTTCCAGGTCATTCACATTTTGTTATCCTTTTTCAAGGTAGTAGGATTCTGTTAAACTTCAGTATTTGAACAATCCTTCTGACCCGTTTGACTCCGGTTGTTACGAGCTTTATTAATTCATGCTTTTTTACTCAGCCTCAGGAATTCACTGTCTATAGCTGCAGTTGACGTGCCACAGTGAGGAGGGGAGTAGGCTATGTGTTACTGCAGCTCTGGTAACTCTTCCAAAGAGTGGTTTGCTTTGTTTTCTTGCCTTTTAGAATTAAGGCAACTCTAGCTTATTATGAACAGGTTGTGATTAAGTTTAGAAGCTTGTACCAACTAGAACAGCTGCTGGGTTGATTTTACTTTTGTTTGAGTATAGATCTGCACCCCCAAGGATATGAGGTCAATTCTGTTGAACACTTGCACGGAAAACTTGGAATACATCCTGTCCTAAACAGGTCAATAGCTGAACAGGCGAAAGATGTTTTAGTTGTTTGTTCAACTAATGGTTCACAGACTGACGGATTTCCCTTTCTTTTCTCTTCGATGCAGGTGTCATTCTGTGGCGTGTGCTTGGGCAGCAGTGGGACAGCAGCAGGACTTTGAGAAAGAAGTGATTGCCTCCAAAATCCAGTTCTGATTAGAGGCTGGTATAGATCTCCTGGACAAGAAATCCCTTGCTGGCTCTGTGTGCTTCTTGTGGCAAGTTGTGGGAACAGGATGTGCTTCAGAGATGGTGATCCCAGTCACAAAAGCAGGCTAGGATGATGAGGTTTTGATCAGATGCTAGAGTGCAGTAAAAAGGGAAAGGAACACAGACTTGGCAAACATTTAAAATCAAGTATTCAAAATCAGGCTATTTACTATATGAAGCTTGAAATTCTGAAAAATACCACGTACTCTTAATAAGAGAAGGGGATAAGTTCTCATGGAAAAAAAAATTTTTGACCGGCAGCTTGAGTAGATCAGTTTGGGTGAGACCTAGGGGAAAAATGTATGCACTAACTGTACAGTTGGGCACCTAAAGCTGGTCTATCAACTCCATGGTTGAGTACCTAAGTACAAGCTACTCTAAACTGAAATACCACCGAAAACCTCTAATCCTGTTAAGACCGTTGGCGTTTCCTGACTGTTTGGACTACCTTTATTTCTTTACCAATATACACATAAAGGAATCTAACTCATTCTATCCAGGGATAAGGTGAGGTACGTGTAGTAAAGGAATCCTTACTGAAAAAAGTCTGCCTTTCAAAAAAAGGCCTGGAATGGGTGAGCCCAAATGCTGAGGGGATGCAATGGCAGTGAGCAGTGAGGCCAGCACTGCCCTAGTCCTTACTAGTGCGGGGACATCTCTCCATCTCTGCTGGAGATGGGTGGAGGAGGGATGGTGAACATACCTGTGTCTTTACCAGCGTGTCACCTGTGTTGGTTCGTGCAGCTGTGCTGGGCACAGCGCTCTGGTGTGCTGCCTCCTCTCTCCGTAACAGCAGGGCCGAAGGCAGCTACCGTGGTTCCGACTGAGCACCAGGTCGGACAGAGTGAAGTGGCAGAAGTGACAGGAACGTGTTAGCCTTAATGCTACGGCAATGAGTCTTGGCAATGCATGTTCTATCAGTTTCAAATAGGAACAGCCTTCTTTTACCTTTTATTTTGGCTGCTGACTAAGGGAACTGGTGCCTGTCTGAAGAAACTCACAGCAGCGAACATCACCATTGCTTCCACCCCAGCAGTGTAATGCTTAAACTACCGGAATAGCTTTCAACGAGCAGGCAGGTGTTTGCATACCTCTGGCACCCAAACCAGAAGTGACCCTTGTCCCCGGGGAGGCTGAGACCTGCTTTGGCCGTCAGATGAGCGTACACAGAACAGACCACGAGGGCAAAGCTCCTACTTGATACCGCAGTAGCAAAGTGAAGTTGATGCTGAGTTGTGCTCTGAAAGTGGAGAGGGAAGGCTTTTAACATGGATTGTTTGCGTCAGGCATGGTAATGTTCTGCCCTGCACAGGGCAAAAATTGCTGTACTAAAGATGTAGGTCTAACGCAAATGCCTGTTAGCTTAAATTTATACTTTATTAGTAACAATATTTAGCTAGAAATGCTTTTCTGAGTAGTTTGTCACTTTACACTTGAAGTGTCACCTTCCTCGTCACCTCTCCCCACACTTTATTTCCAGCACCGCAGCAGCCAGTACAGCTGCTACTTGTTGCTCCCTCATGGTGATACCCACACTGTGGTGGTAACGTGGTTTGCCAGGCTTCAGAGCTGCCAAGAAGCACTGGGGCAGAAGGGATTCTTGGGTAAGATTGTGGGCTCAGGCAGAGGGATGGTGGTAGCATTCCAGCAGCAACAGAAATATGAACATTAAAACCCAAACACCATTGGGGAGTGGTGGATGTATAACTTGGTTAGCCCTGAGAATGGGGGTGGGGGATTTCCAAAGCCTCATTGCCAGGTTATATCATCTTTAAGGTAAGTCAGATTTGGGCTATTGATGTCAAGTAAAAGAGAAATGATGCAAGTGGATTCAGGCTTTTTTAATTTTGTAAGCAGTATAAAAAAAGTCCTGATTTAGAAAATAGTCTCCTAAATAGTGTTAATTTTCTGCACCAGGTTGCTTCGTGCTCGTCTACACTAATAATCCCTATATAAAATCTGAAACTGTGAATTAAGCTGCAGTAAGTCCAGTTGAACCACAGCAAGAGAAGAACAACTGTTTTCCTGTCTGGACCTTGTTAATCGGGCTGTACGGGCAGCAGTCTGGGCTACAGCTGCACAGCGATGCTGCTTTCACTGTATGGTGCCTAAATCCTTGTCCTGCACCATGGTGTTAGGAGGTGAGCAACAGTAAAATCCTGTTTTGAAATGATCCCTAGTTCTCTCTTCCTGCATTTGATAAAATGCTTGTGCTTTATGCTCTGCATGGCATAAACTGGAGTGTGAATGTGGAAAATTCCTCTACTTTGGGGTTTTTCTTTTTTTAATTGAAATAACTTTATAGTAATGGTGCCTTGTCAAATTGACCAGTCTCACTGGGTGGGTAGGCTGTGGGAAGATGGATTTAGTCCACAAGAAGTAATTCTTTCCTTTTTGCTAGTGGCTGGAGTGGTTGATTAAAGCAGAAATAATACTTCAGTTAGGAAATGGCACCCCTTTCAATCTGAAGATGTGCACATCAGCTTTGTGTCCAGGCTTTTCTATGTCGTAACAGCAATCTGTTGTGTCTGCGGTAAATGGGAGCTCCAAAAATCGATGTACTAGGAGTCCCAGGAGGAGAACATGACAGTTGTATTGATCACAGCCAAGTAGTCGGACAATGCCAACAAACTCCCTAAAGCCCTGGTCTGACGGGGCTCAGCATTGACACTGGGGGATGTTTTCTGAGAAACAGCCTCCTCCTTGCTGTAATCTTGCACTTGTGAATTTGGAGGGAGATGTCCCCCAGCACTTATGGATGCTGTTACTCGGTCACCTCCCTTCAGCCCGCATCCCTTAACCCCGTTATCGAGACAGCGGTGCATTTTGGAGCCAGCTGTGCGATACTGGAGGTGTCTGCATTGGCTGTGATAACGTGGTGCCAGCGCTGATGTCTGTTGTCACTGCTGCCTACGCCGAGACAGCGAGCACTGATAGCAGAAGCCGAGCTTTGTGTATTGCAGCCCCTGCAGGTTCACAGCCCAGCCCTTGAGGAGTGTGCAAACTCTCCCTGTCATTTCATTCAAGGCTATTTTTACAGTCCTTTGACTATTTCTGTGAGGTTTTTTTTTTTTTCCTTGGGTCATCTTGTTCTAATTATTTTCCAGGAAATGAGAGCAAATAAAAGAAAGCCTTTCTGCTATGAATACATGTGTATTTTAAAATGTAGATATTAAATATGTTCCCTAAGCAGAAATAAAGAACAGTCCGGCTTATGCAAGTAATACCACAATCAGAGTAGCAGTTTGAGACTTTAAATATACTGGTGGTATTTAAATAATACTTACTACAGGTACAGCTACACTGGTGTAAAAGGTAGCTAATAACCAGGGCAGGAAGAGAAGGAAACCCTAATAAATTAAGCTCATATATTCTGGTAACTATCCTCATCTGGGAAATCACGTTAGTATAACCTGACAGTAAGGACTGCATTCTTGATTGCAACAGTTCTCCGTACAAAACCCAAAGTGATGGTGTTTTGGTAACGCAACCCTTCCCACTGACTTCACATGGGGGCAGCAAGACATTGCTTTTTCAGCAGGGAACTACAGTTTTACCTGAGAAGCAACTTCGCCAGGATACGTGTACAAGATGCAGGAATTTCTGACTCCAAGATGATTTGTTGGTAAGTTAAAAAAAAAAAAAACACAACAAACAAACCAAAACCAATAAAACCCACAGTTTTTTAAATAACTAAATCCCTACATACTCAGCTTGGCTTTCAGACGGGAACCGATGCCATTATTTTATATTACCAGGAAGAGGAATCTCTACTGATGAAGTGTTAAGCTGCAATATGTAAGTGTACAAACTGCAATGAAATCCAGCTCTTGGGATAAGCATGGCCTGGTTCTTACATGCTGAGTGATCTAACCGATAGTACCATGATGATGAATTCTAGTTTTTCTCTGGGAGAAGGGAGGGAGAAGACTTCAGGTTATGAGTTTTAATTTACAGTCCTGATTTGCAATGTTGTGAACACAACTGCAGACCCAAAGTAATTCCTGAATCCAGATTTTCAGGGTTTCTGATGAGGTTGCAAAATTGATTGACAGTAATGGTGGAACGGTAGATACATCAGAGACAGGTAATGAGAAAGGGGCATAAATGCCTGTTTGGCATCCAGGGCTGGGCAATGAAAAGCAGGTAATCTCACTTGTGCCCAAGTGACTAGGCCACCAAGAATGAAACAGAATACCCCAAAAGGGAAGAGGAGAAAGCATCCATCCACTCTCTAAAGTTTATCTCCAATGGGTTGAAAGGAAAAAGGGATTAGGAGTTGCTGGTTTGTGTGTCTGACCATCACAGGAATGGGGCAAGTTGCAGAGCATGGGTTGGAAATATGACAGGGAAAGCACAACATCCCTAACAGCAAGGGCCACTTACACACTCACAGAAACTCATGACAGCTTGGAGAGTCATGTCGCAGGGTTGTCCTTTTCCTAGCTCTAAAGAAGTTCCAGCCAAAAGAGACAGAGATGCAGAATAAGGTCTGTGGTCCTGCTTTATTTTGGAGAATTTGAAAGACGGACACCCAAGGAGGAGGGAGAGGAACTGTTATTGCTTACTTATTGTAATTTCCTCTAATTTATACTTTCTTCTTTCCTTCCTGTCCAGTGTGCCCTGGCACAACAAATGCTTGCCGTACCTCACTGTGATCAGTTCAGCAGCTCAGACTCAAGGGGGGGGTGGGGGGGTGTCCTTGGTTTCCCCCCCACCATTGCACTGGGAGCTGTTAAGGATGAAAGACATACTTTTTATTATTTATACTTTTATTATCCCTCTTTTCATGCATTTCCTACTTCTGATGCCTTTTTTTGAAGTAGAAGCAGTTGTCTTTACAAGGAGCTTTAGTAAATGATGCCTGAAAAGCTAAGGAAAGCAAAGCACCGCGCTCTGAAGGCACGTAAATACTTTTGAAAACTTCCCATCTGTAGAGGCACTGTAATAGTGAAACACCAAAAATGCCTTTGTTGTAATAAGGAGAGTATCTGTCAATGCAGTGACTGAATGAATTTACAAGATAAGAAGATACCAGTCTTACGCAGTCACTTAAGCATACAGTGGCGATTATCCTGCAGCAGCTTTGCCTGCAAGGATCAGCATCCCAGTCCGGCACCGGCACAGGGAGCCGTATGTCGGCTCTGGATGATGTGTGGGTATCGCTCTCGCACGGCCAGGGCAGTGGCTGGACGCTGGGTCCTATAAAAACTGTAGTGTGCTGTGAATGTACTTATCCCCTACACTGCTGCACAGGCAGTTTGCAGTTCAGAGTGTTAAAAATGATATGGAGAATGCACTTTATCAGTTTCAGACAGCTAACAAAAGTAATTTTAACTCTTATTTTCCCTGCTCAAAGCGAGAAGATTTTTCAGGAATCACAGAACAGCATGCAAGTGTTTCAAATGACTGAAATAAAACATGGTATTTGCTGTCCTGGGATCATGCATTTGGCTTGAGAAGGGCAAAGAACAGTTTCACCGAGCCAAAGGCCTCAGAAATCTACATGGGGTAGCTGTACCAAAAATTCAGAGACAAGTTGAAGTAGATAATAAGAGATTTATAGACTAGGCGACCATTCTTGAATTTCTCTAGGCTTTAAAAAACTTTGCCCACTTTAAATATATGATGTTTCAGTTACATCTAATTGTTTGGTTAGAGACCCAGTGAGGTTGGTGGGGGCTTTGTGATGGGTTTAGTTTACATCGAAATAGATTGAGCTAATGTTATGGGACTGCGAGACACAGGAAAGCGAGTGAAAAAAGTGCAGAGTAGAAAAGGCTCTTGGTATATTTAGGTATTTTCACATATTTTTGGGTTTGGGGTTTTTTTGTGTGCTTTAAACTTTAAATCATACAGTTATTACCTGATCAGCTTGTAAAGACAGCTAGAAAAAAAAGCCTGTGCCAATTAGAACGTATTTAGCAATAGGCTAAAGCACATTGCAAAGCGCCAAATGTTTTAAGTTTTACAAAAGCATAATGAGGTGCGCTATTATCTCTGGTGTTACCCAGACAAGTTGAGACAAATTCTGAGCTTTGAATATATAAAGTACGTGTTACAGATAATCTCTGCGAGAGATCTGGTGCTGGTGTTTTGTTGTGATCCAAGCTCCAAGCTGGGACTATATCTGGGCTAGATAGGTAAAAGGTAGACTGTCTTCTGATGGGCTATTGAGAGAGAGCCACCTTACTGAGTATCAGTGGAACCATCGCCTGGAAGGATGGGGATGGGAAAGTATTTTGCTTGCCACATATAAAAGAATCAAGAAGCTGTTTTTCTTGTGATGAAAATGGCTGTGTAGGAAGACCTCTGTGAATGTAGGTATTTAATAGCTGCTGTGCTGTCACACGGGCCTGCCAGACACCCCCACGGGTCACTGACAGGAGCTCGTGGTTTTGACTCTTTCCCCAGACCATCCCCTTCCCTGCCTGTGCCTTGATGCCAACCTGCAGCACAGGGGTGTCTTGGGCAAGGGCTGCTCTGGGCCATGCAGGCTGCTTGTATGAAATCTGCCATCGGTCACGACTGCCCGTGGTGTGCTCATGGCCCCAAACCCAAGGTGCCAGAGCTGACAGCTGCTAATCAGCTTCTGAGATGGAGCATCTCAAACCCCATCATGCAAATCCCTGCAAGTTTCTTCTCGTTCATCCACCGGGGTTGACACGGGCGACGCAGAACCTGTCGCGCTGCAATCCCCCTTTTCATCTTGCTAACTGCAGCCTTTCCTGAAGGTTGGCTGCTCCGGGTTACTAATCCTCTGTGAGGCAAAGTGCAAGAGGTGTGGGAACCACCTCTGCGTCCTGCCCGTGCAGTGGGTGGCTCTGGCTAGGGGCTGCGCTGCAAAACGGACGTGGCTGGGACATAACTCGGTGGGAGCAGCAGCAGCAGCAAAGCCAAGGGGGCAAAATTACCTGGGCTGTAATTTGACCAGAATCTTCTGGTCCAGACTAATACCTCTGTGAAAGCCTGCAGCTGCCTGAGAGCGGCTGAAAAAGAGAACAAAAGAGGGAGATGAAAAGGGAGGGAGAAGGACAATAATTTAATTGAAGAAGAAAAGGGAGAAACAATGAGAGAAATAAACTTCCTTGCAGTGAAATGGCTTAGCAGCAGGATTTAGAAACAGCGCCAGTTCTCAGAGCTACCCCCTTTCTGCCTTTTTATCAGAAGAAGGTGTTTTTACTTGCTCTAATGCGTTGTGAGCAGAAGTTTTGGTTGGTACCACCTTTCTGAACCCTCCAGCCGCCCGAACACGTTGCAAAGAGCATCCTTGAGCCGCCGCCGACTCTGAGGAAGGCGGGAGGCAGAACCGCCGCCTGCGCTCGGAGCGGGAGGGAGGGGCGCGGCGGGCGGGGTCCTGTTTTGGGGGTGGGGGCGGCGGTGGTGGTGCTGGAGTAGGGGTTCGCTCCGGTCGCACCGCCCGGGGGAGAGGACGGCCGTGGCCGCGCTCTGCCCCCCACGCCGTATCCCCTCCCCGCCCGCGGCGGCGGGCAGGGGGCGCGGGGCCGCCCCGTCGGGCGAGGGCGGGGCGGGCGCATGCGCGCGGGGCCGCCGCCGCAGCCTATAAGGGCGGGGCGCGGCGCCCCTCCCCATCCCAGCGGCGGCGCCGGACGGGGCGCACGGCGGCGGCGGCGGGTCGGCGCCCCCCGGGCGGGCGGAGGATCGCCCCGCACCCGCCTGCCTTCGCCCATGGGCGCGGCGCAGGGCGCAGGCCGGGCCGTGGCGGCGCGGCGGCGGGGAGCGAGTAGCGAGTAGCGGCGCCGCCCGGCCGGTCCTTCCCGGCGGCGGCGGCGGCTCCGCACCCTGCGGTGCAGCCCCGGGCATGCGGCGGCGGCGGCGGCAGCAGAAGCCGCGGCGAGACTCCCCGCAGCGCGGCGGCTGCATGCCCCGGGAGGCCGGGCGGCGCTGCCCCGGCGCGGGGGGGCTCTGACCGCCCGCCGGCCGCCCCCTCGGCGGCGCCATGCGGGGCGGGCGGTGCTGGCTGCTGCTGGCGGCGCTGGGCTGGCTGCTGGCGGCGGGGGCCGCGGGCAGCGGCGAGTACTGCCACGGCTGGCTGGACGGGCAGGGCGGCTGGCGGGACGGCTTCCAGTGCCCCGAGCGCTTCGACGGCGGCGACGCCACCATCTGCTGCGGCAGCTGCGCCCTCCGCTACTGCTGCTCCAGCGCCGAGGCCCGCCTCGACCAGGGCGCCTGCGACAACGACCGGCGGCAGGGCGGCGGCGAGCCGGGCCGCCCCGGCAAGGACGGCCCCGACGGCGCGGCAGGTGAGGCGGCCCCGGCACGGCCCCGGGGGTCCCCCGAGGCTCGGTGGCTCCGAGGAGCCGCGGGTTTGCGGCGAACTTCTGGCCCGCTCCTTCCCGCTTGCCGCCGGTTCCCTCCGCCGAGGAGTCGTGGGGCGGAATGGATGGCGGTGGGGCCACCGAGCGCCTCTGCAGCCGGCCAGCGGGGAGAGGCACCGGCTCTCGGATGCTTCTTTCCCCCTCCCTGTTCTTCGAAAGTCCGGCCCCGTCTGCTTTCGGAGCAGGTGTCGCCGCTCCCCGCAGTCCCGGGGAAGCTCCGTCGGCCTCTCGCGGCTCCGCCGCCGCTCCGGGCTGGCTCCTCGGCCCCGTTCGTGCGCCCAGTTAGAAAGGGAGGAAAAAGAAAATGAAACGGCCCGTACGAGCGAAACAAAAAAAAAGTAACGTGACGTTTCAAAATGAGTGGTGGCAGGTCCCCGCTCCAGTTGTGTATGTGCTTCCAGCTCAGGTATCCCCGTTTAGGGCTGTTTTTTACAAGGTTGATTTTCAAGGATAAACTCAAGCCTTTCTACTGCTGTTTAAAAAAAGCCTCGGTGGCTTCCCAGCGCCCTTGCTGCCATCCACACGTGCTGAACGCACTAGAAGTAGCCTGAAGTGATGTTTTAATTAGGGCAGGTTTACTCTCGGAAAACTTGCCTGTTGCAGTCTGTAGCAAGTGCATGCACCTGCTCGAGAGCTACCGTAGCACCGTGCACAGAAGAAGAGACAATTTTTTGCAAGCCTTTTGTTTAAAAAGTGCTAAAATTGTGGGAGAAATGTGGCCTTTTAGTTATGATTTGCTCCATGTAATCATCTGTGCGAGGAGGTATTCTGACTTGAGCAGGCAGATAAACACCCACCCCCCACACCCACCCCCCCTTTGTAGTTCTGAGAACAAGGCATTTTTCTCAACAGCTAATTTTCTTAATTAATATTTACTGCTCAGCAGGTTTGGGAGTTGTCACCCTGCACTGGCATGGGTTAACTTGCAGGAGGGGCAGCCCCTGTGCCAGGGCATGTTGTTGGCAGAGGCTGGGTTAGTGCTGGTCAGGCAGGGTCTGCAGCCCTGCTCAGGGCTGCCAGGTTTTGGTGGAAGTGATGAAGCTCAGGCATGTTGTCTGGAGCATTTGCAAGCACTGAAGGGAGGCACCTTCCCCTCGTTATAAGCATGTAGAGAAAGAAAAGAGCTTTTTTCCCTGGGAGTGCAGAGCAGCCGGAGCCCAGGTCCTTCCGAGGATGGTGTTCGCCATCCGTCTTGTTGGGCTTCTGACCCCACCACTGAAGCATCACTCATACTTTCTGCTCCCACCCTGAATCCTGCCCTAATGTCCCTTCATTAAGCCTTGCAAGGAGTGATCCTACCCTTCTGCTGGTGGTGAAGCTCTGTTTGACCACCCTGTGCTCCGGAGCCCTGAGCAGGGATCCTGCCCCCAAAGTATCTCCCTACGTTCAAACCCAGTGTTCTCTTCCCTGGTTTTTCTAGTAGGGTGTATCGGAGGCAAGATCTGGTGAGATGGGGAGTGGTGGTTGATGTGGACTAAACAGCCATCAACAGGAGCAAGTGGTCCTCCCTGGAGGTGTGGGCTGTGGACTTTCCTCCCTGCTAATAACTTCTTTAAAGATGCTTTTGGAAACTCCAGCCATGGGTTTTAGCAGCTCTTTTCATCTTCCCTCTGTAAAATGCTTGGCTGCACACACAGCTTTTAGTGCTCACCCTGCGTTGACCTGTGCAGGGGGAGGTGGGCTCGGCTGGGGTGAGGGGGGACCTTCTGCTGGAGCTGCTGAGGTTTGTCCTTGCCCCTCCAGTGATGACGTTTTCCTTTCTGTTGCAGTGCCCATCTACGTGCCGTTCCTTATCGTTGGATCTGTATTTGTCGCCTTCATCATCTTGGGGTCGCTGGTGGCGGCTTGCTGCTGCAGGTGCCTGCGGCCCAAGCAGGAGCCCCAGCAGAGCCGAGCCCCCGGGGGCACCCGCCTGATGGAGACCATCCCCATGATCCCAAGTGCCAGCACCTCCCGGGGCTCCTCCTCCCGCCAGTCAAGCACTGCCGCCAGCTCCAGCTCCAGCGCCAACTCAGGGGCCAGAGCCCCCCCGACCAGGTCCCAGACCAACTGCTGTTTGCCAGAAGGGACCATGAATAACGTCTACGTCAACATGCCGACGAACTTCTCGGTGCTGAACTGCCAGCAGGCTACCCAGATCGTGCCGCACCAGGGCCAGTACCTGCACCCCCAGTACGTGGGCTATGCTGTGCAGCACGACTCGATGCCGCTGACCCCGGTGCCCCCCTTCCTTGATGGGTTGCAGAGCGGCTACAGGCAGATCCAGTCTCCCTACCCTCACACCAACAGCGAACAGAAGATGTACCCAGCTGTGACTGTGTAGCGCTGACGCCTTCCTCCCCCTCCCCACCTGGCAGATTTTAATATCTAAACTGAACAGAGGAGAAATACTTCCTTGGAACGAAGCTCCCAGAACATCACTTGTAAATAATTTTGAACGGCTCATGCATGTCAGACAGTGTTTATAAACCATTTATTTTCATCGGGGTCCGTTGCCAGAAACTGTAGGATGATATCTCTGAATTAACATTGCCAGATACGCTCTCATTCCAGTGCATGATTTACAGTGGCGAAGGATTACGCTGAAAATGCATATGTATTTCAGATCGCTGTACTTGCGAGATAAATGCCGGAGCCATTAAGTGCCCTTCAGGTATGACATGGTCAGAAGTATTTGCCTAATTAATTCGTAGGAAGAGTTTTGTTACACTGTACAAGACGGCAGTACTTAAGAAACCTCTTTCCCCCTCTCCCAGCTCCATAATGACATTTCCCGTTGCTTTACAGACAATCGCAACCAAGAGCCAAACAGTGCAATCCCCACATGCCGGGTGCTGGTACCCAGCCCCTGTGGCTTCTTTGGGGTGAAATGCCACAAAACGCTTAGTCTTGCAAAGACCAATTCTCCTTGTCCCTGGTATTTATGTAGGAATTAGAAGAATATAAATTATGCAGCTCTTCCTTGCACTTGAAAGTGCACTTGAAACCCTTCTTGATTTGGTTTTGCCTCAAGATCAGGACCCAGTAGTGGTTTGCACAGACGTTTTCTTTGTGAACGTTTTACTAAAAAAAAACAGGGTACGAGGTGCTTGCTCTTCCTGACGCTCAGCAAAGCATTTGGTACAGCTAGCAGCATCTGAGCTGAAACTGCCTTTGCAGAGAAAGGTCATCCTGTGTCTCCAAACACGCCTGAGTTACTCAAACTTCCCATGAAACAGTAAACCTGTGTGAATGCACGGGGGCTGGTGGAGGTTTGAAACCCATCCCCTTTCTTCTTTACCTGTGGGGCAGGAGCCTAGGAAGGCACAGATGTACGTAAAAATAAGGAGAAAGGCCCAACCAAAGGATGAAGGTGGTTGTGGCTCCCCGTGATGCCACGGGGGTCGGGGAGGAGGTGTGATGTGGGGCTGGGGACGCTTTGCACTGGAGCTGCTGGCTCCATCTTACTTTGCTTCATCTGGGGAAAAAAATCTTCTCCAGGTTGAAGAGGCAACAGCGTGCTGGGAATAATCAGACCATGCTAATGGTAATATATCACCCTGGATGCAACAAACTATTTAAAACCAGGTTTGTCTCTTGAAGAAAATGTAGTCGCTGCATTTCCATCCACTTGTTCTTCAGCCAAAACAGAGGACGGAGGGTGTGTACCAAAACCAGGCAATTACTGTAACCAGACCAGAGCTGATAAAAGGTTTCTTATTGTCTGATACTGTATCAGTACGTAGCAATAACTGTGATACTACTATTTTTTGTATGTCTGTTTTTAAATTACACACGTGGGCGGAAGCATTGCCAAATCCAATGGTTTACTTGTAAACATGCCACACACACAGAGGCAGCCTGGAGCGGGCAGAAATGGTTTGACCACTGACACAGGAAAACAAATAGGTGATTTATCCCAGATCTGCTGTTCCTGGCTGCACTCACCCATTCAGTGTGTAGGACCTAGACAGAAATTGGCTTACACGACCCGGCTTCCCCTCCAGCCTGGCTGGGCGGCTTTGGCACGGCAGTGACCGGCTGCTGGAGGCACTGGGGGACTGCTCTGCCCTGCCCGCGCCGCTCGGTGTGCAGGGGCTCTGCAAAGTAGGTGCACCAGAGCTGGGTGCTGCCAGGCTTTGGGAGGACCCGGCCTGCGCTCGGGTCTCATAGGGAATTTAGGCTTTTACCTGCCCACGTTGCTGCTGGGTCACGCTGACCTTCCAACGCTGAGCTGGCGTCAGGTGCGGGAGCTCGGGTGCCTTCAGCTGCTGGTGGCTTCGGCAGGAGCTAGAGGTGCTCGGCCCCAGGTGAGACCCGGCATGTTGCCGCGTGGCCAAGCAAGCCCATCCGTGTGGTCGTCACCTTTCCCAACTGTGAACCAAGGCAGCTCTCACCCACAATCCCAGCGCACACTGCCTGCCTTGCCCTGGCAAGGACACCTCCTCTGACCTACGAATCAGGTGAACCTCTTTGTATATTGTTTACTTGTTTAAAAAAAAAAAAAAAATTAAGTTAAATTTAAGTCTGTAGAAATTAATTTACAACTGAAGGCAGAGAAACCTGAGTTGTAATAAAAGGAAGTTTGTGAGATGTGGTGGGTTTTTGTTGTTTTTTTTTTTTAATGTCATGTACAATAATGTAAAACCAATGTTGCCATTTGATACAGCATTTAAATCTCTGAAAGGGCACTTGCTTTAAAGTGTTTCTTACAAATGAAGAAAAAAGCCCCCTTTGTTTCTTAATAAATACTTTATGGTGTGACTTTGGTTTTCACAAGGTTGTTTGTTTGGGTTTTTTTTCCAGTTAATGCTTTCTTCTGTCTACAAGAGCACATCTGATCAGTGCAGGCAAAAAAGCAAAGTAGATTTTTGGCTATGTTTTTAAAGGATAACAGTAAAACCAGCAATTTACATGGCTGAATGCTGTGTCCCAGTGGGGCATGTCTGAAGGTGCTTGTTTGGAGGGATGGGGAGCAGGGAGAGGCATGTGAGCATCAGGGGAGCTGGGGACCCCTCATGTCCCAGCAGCTGCAGGGATGGTTGGGGAGAAGCAGCGGGAGCAGGCTGGGCAGAGCCTATGGCCCTGTCAGGCTTCCCCTTTCCAAATAACACCAAATACTCTGCAGCAACTGGTGTTTTCAGAGTATTTCGGATTCAGTTGGGTTCACAGTTACCAGCTAAGCATTTTGAACGCACAACTAAGTGGCCGTGCTGTTCCCACCTCTTTCTGCACAGGGACCCTTCTCACTGGAGCAAACTCCACCCTCATAAGCAAGACAAAACCCAAACCCCTGTCACGGTTTGTGCCAGGAGGCACAATTCAGTCTGGGACAAGGCCACTCTGCTTTCCTGGTGTTTGCTTCCTCCTGCCCCTGGTGATGCCGGCACTGACGCTGCGCTGCAAGGCCAAGCAGGCGGCTGGGGGAGCGGAAAAAGGCATGGATAGGAAATTGAGTCTTGTCAAGTCTGCGTGTTTATGACTCAAATAAATAGGAAAGAACAGTCTGAAGAAAAAAAAAGTAGCCTTGGTCAGTCGGTACGTGGCACATCCCAAAACGCCACGGCTTCCTGGCGTCGGGGAGGTGACGGAGCAGGGCTGGAAGCAGAAAGCTGGCAGGGAAGGAGGGGGTCAGCCACGGCTTGGAGCAGATGTGCTGAGGTGACGAGCGTTTCACAGCAGGAGAGATCAATAGTTTGTGTCAAAGCTTTTTCTTGTATTTTTAGTCTTTTTTTTTTTTTTTTTTTTTAAATTCCCCCTGTGGCAGGTTTTTTCCTTGGTTGAGAGGGGCAGGGTTTTTTCCTGCTGCACATGGTGGCTATGGATGGCAAGAGGAAAGCACACAGGGAACATTGCTGATAAAGTGGTGCTTTGGAAAAAACGTAGGTATTTACTTTTTATAGGCTACAGTGCTAGGGGAGATCGGGGTCTATTTGATTGTAAGTAAGAAGGAACAGCCCCAGGCGTAAGATGATGATAACTGGAAAAGCTCAGTGCAGTGCTGGTGTGTAGCGCTGCCCCACGGCAGACCAGGGACCAGGACAGGCACAGAGGCTCTTCGGTCCTACCCCTGAACACGAATCTGTTCTGTAGGACAGCCAGCCTTCCCTTTACAATGCAAGAGTCTAAAACCTGAGGATTAAAAAAAAAAATCACTACCACACTTCTAAACCTGCTGCATGGCCCGTAAATATATTTTTAGCCTTGTATGGCTGTAAGAAGAGATGGAAACACTCCTGCAGTCACTTCACCCATCCTGCAGCCCTGGCCGAGTGCTTCCCATGGGGGTGTCCATGGCAGGTCATGCAGCTTGGTCTAGGAAACCTGCCCCAGGAGCTGTAGGCTTTTTTACTTGTTCGATTTCATCCCATTACTCAATCCCATCTTCCCAGCCTACCCTAAACAATTCCCCTTTTTTTCCTCCTGTTTACACCCCTTAAATTTATGCTCTCGCTCACTTGCACTTTAAAGCAATTTTCAGTGTCTGTTCCCGAATACTTTGCTACCGATTTAAGCGCTCAGGGCCGTGCCCTGCCAGAGGTGGTGTGCATGCCGTGAGGGTGGGGAGCAGCCGGCAAAACGCATACAGGCCGGGCTGGCGCTGGTTTGCCCGTAGCGCACACCAGCGCGCTACTGGTGCCCTCGCAAGGGGAACCGTGGGTGGTGCCCCCAAGGCAGCCGTAGGCAGTCCCGGGTGCTCAGCCAGGGCTGACCTAAGGCTCAGAGCAAGACGTGGGCTGGGCTGACCCACGGTGCCCAAACCACTGAGCCATGCAGGGGGAAGCACAAAGGCATCACCAGTGACATGACCCCCTCACCGCACACACGGAGAACCACTTTGAAATGCCTTAGCTATCAGCTGGGCACCCTCAGAGGGCAAAGCCTGTTCCTCTCCATTAGCACAAGGTTTGCCTGCCCCTGTACAGCTGTTACCCACCATCACCATGTTTATTAGGGGAAAGTGGAGCTCCCTGCAATTAGAGGCCATTGCTTAAAAGTGGCCCCTAATGCCCACAGGAGTGTGAGCTGGGGTCTGGGTCCCAGCTCCGCACATCAACCTCAGCACCTCCCTTACAAATAGCTAATTTGCTGCTCACTTTTGGTTTTGCTGGAGCTCTTCTTTCCCCTCCAGATTTTCTGCTTTCCTGTTCTTTTCCTCCCACTGAAGTTGTTACTAAATACTATTCCCTGCATGTATTCCCTTGTATTTTTCCAAGCTGAATCTCATTTTATTGTTTCCTGCTCATGTTTCTTGCTTCTCTGTAGGTCCCTTTGTATTATTTCTCTATCCTCAGCAGGGTTTGCAACATTTTCCTGCCCAGGATCACTTGCAAACGAACTGAACAAGTCACTTAAGCCTGTGCCACCCTTTCTCCCCTTCCCTACCCACACCGAATGGAACCATTTCAGTGGTACCCTGCCCTCCCTGGGGGCTCACAGTGTCCCCTATCCTGTAGTGGAGCATTTAAATCCCTGTGACTGTATTTCTGCACAACCTGAACAGTCAGATAACACCGCTCACTGGTGCTGTAACAGCCTCCTGTCCCTCAGCAGTGGGGAGATGCCCGCCATGCCGGCACAAAACTTCAGTGTGGGCTTCACCCGTGGGAAGCCCTCGCATGCACCAACACCACGGCGTGGCTGCTGTGGACCAGCCAAACCCTGTCAGCATTGGCCAATCTGTGGCAAGCCCTGGAGGTGAGGTTGGCACGGGTGATGTCTTGCCACAGCACCCTGGAGTGGGACAGTGCCCCCACCTCCTGGACTGGCCCCGGACCCAGGCGCAGCTGCCCCTGGGGAGCCACTACAGCCCTAGAGCAGGGCTGGCTTCTCTCTCCCTGCTGCAGAGACACCCCTTCCCCTCCCGACACTTAGCGCTCTTGTAATTTGCCCACAGAAATGCTGCCATATTTGCTTGGCTTAACTTGTTCTTTGTATCAGGAAAGTCTCAGTACATTGACCCCAGGCTTTTTTCACCTGGCTCATGACCCTGCACCTCTCGCCTTCCCCAGCTCCTCCATGCTGGCTTGTTCACAGTGTTTTCCATGTCTTTTCTATCTCCTGCTTGCCCCCAGGCCAACTCTGCGGGGAGCCAGGCATCACACTGCCTAGCCAGACCTCTCGTGGGGGCAGCTGCGCAGGATGGGGGCATCGGGGCAGCTGGTTAATGAGCAGAGGCACAACATCGTTAGGAGAATACATGCCCATTTAACATCAAAGGTGATGTCTTCCTGGGTTTCCAATACTGAGCTCAAGGCGGCAAACATTTTGCTAGGCACAGCTGAAAAGTTGCTAGGTGTGTCAGAGGCCGAGTATCCGCTTACTCCCTGGTTTTCATTAGAAGAGGGGGACAAACCTCTCTGGAGCACAATGTGAATCCCAGCTCTCAGACTGCAAGTGCCTCTGGTGTTGTACTGGCTGCTGGCTTTGGCAAAAGGAGGTTAATTTACTTTTTCTTAATATTTATCCATTTTAGTGGTTATTTCTGGGGAGATGAAATCACACAGGTAACAATTCAAACAGCCACCTTCTGCACTGGGCAAGGCCCCATGGGTACGTGCAGCTCACCAAGGACAGATGTCGTTTCCTTCCCTCGTCCGCATAATCAACAGTATGTCAGGAAATGCAAAAGAAACCTCACCTTACACTTTAAAAACAGAATCTCGTCTGCCATCACAGGCTTTTTTCACCCACTTAGGCTTATAATAGCAAAAGTAGAATTCAAATATTCAAGAATGAGTAGAAATAAGATCCTTTCTCCTAAACCTGATAATCCTTCACTTTCAGGTAAGCAATCCCTTATTTGCTGTTCTCAGTCCTTCAGAAAACATCCAGCAAAACCAAGGCAAACAATCATAGAACCATAAAACAGTTTCGATTGGAAGAGACCTTCAAGATCATTGATTCCAATGATATATCAAGCTGAAAAATATTGTTTAACTCAGAAGAGGATTTGGTTTCCATCAAGCCTTCCTTATGTTTAATGCTGAAGCCGCTCAGGGCATGGCCCACACTGGTTTGTCTTTGTAGGTAACCTTGAAAACACAAAGGTAGGAAGGCACCACTTTGGATCCTATCAATGCTATTAAGCTGGGGCAAGCAAACATCACATCAGGCAGCAGTAATAATGCAGCAATAAAATAAAATTACTTATCTATCTCCCAAGATCTTGAACAACTTCCTTCAATCATCAGGCTTGGAAAGTACTTTGAAAGCTGATGGGGACAGGCTGGCAGAGAGCTCGGTGCTGCTGGGCACAGAGCCGAGCTTAGCTGGGCCACCACCTTCCCAGAGCTCGATGGCACCGTGGCCGCTCACCTCAGGGCGAGCCTGACCCGTTACAGAATGGCACTCCTCCAAGACGAGGATGCCAGCATGTTGTGCAGTCTCTGCTATGATTTATAATCTGAATGGTAAATAGTGGCTTATGCAGCTGCTAATTCCCTCAGTATTTGCTTTTGAGAGAAAGAATCCTATTGACTTCACACATCAGACAGTCTATGCATGATTGGAAATGTCTCGTTGTGCGGAAAAAGTGATTCTCAGTTTACATCGGTGCAAACCAAAAGCAACTGCTGTAGACCTGCTGTGCAGTCACAATCAGGCTCTCAGTCTGAAAGCTAAAATGCCACCCTCGCTACGTACAGGTAAACAAGCATAGTTATTATAAAGGATTTAATTAACATAAATGATATAGGTATGCAGTTCAAGCACATCCAAATGAATGGACTCTAGGACCACATCACTTTTTCTTCCAGACAAAGGCCTGTATTAGCATGCTTGCAGGCAGTTCCTTCCACAACACGGAGAAAGGAAGGGGGGGAGATGGACCAGCACGGTTACAAAACCAGCGCATTATACAAACCCAACCCAACTCACAGTCCCTTTCTTCCAGTCTTCTTTCTCCTGAGGGACGGGAAGGTGCTCCTCCTGCCTGCACTAGTTGCCAGCAAGTGCCACCAGCTCTACCGCATCTGTCAAGACCAACGAACCAGTCTCGTTTGCTTTACTGTGACAACTGTGCTGGGCGTTTGGGATCAGGCTGTAGGTCAGTGCCAGCCAAGCCATCAGACACGAGGTGGTGTGTGTCCTGAGGTTCCCAGGCACTTCAGGTGTGGGAGTGCAGGATTTAAGTGCCAAAACACCTTGAAAGCTTGCAGCTTCATCACTCAGTGGCCTGCTTCACGTGACCCAACAAGCTCAGTATCCCCACCACTCCAACAACATGACACATGCAGAGGCAGCACCTGATACCATGGCAAATGCAGAAAGGAACCAGGACCACCTCTTCCAATATCACCCCACTGTCCATCAGATCAGCCACAGCATGAAAAATGCAACACGAGCTCCCCCTAATCAAGCTTCTTCATGGTGTGTGTCCTGGCTGAGTGCAGCCACTGCAGCGAGGTCTCACCAGCATGGTTCACCCTTCTCCCACTCACCACCTGCCCCAGAGCTCCCTCCTCAGCTTGGGCAGCCAAGAACCAGCAGTGGCTCTCAGTGGTGTTTCAAGCCTCATTTCTCTACAGCCCATAGCTGTGCTGAGGAGGAAGGAGGAGGAAACGCATGGCTCCTTCCAAGTTCCTGAGGGTAGGCTGCACCCCAAATGCTGGGGGAGCTCGAAGAGGCACGGGGCTGGGCTGGAGGGAGGGCTGGTGCTAGGCGGCTGGGTACTGCCGCAGCAGCGCTCACAGGAAGGGATTTGGTTTCCGAAATCTTCTTGCTTAACATTCCTCAACTGGACCTTTCTCAGTTACACTTTTTATTTTTTAATGCTCCCATTTCAGACTTGAGCATTAATCTACGGGTTTAGGGACTTTGATTCTCCTTTGGTCTTGTCTGAGGCACCGAAGACTCCCAGCAACGGACCCAACAGCTGCTCTGGCAAATAAATGGCTCTGGGACATGAGTGCTAGAGGCTCTCACAGCCTTGTCTGTCAACCTGTTAGAGGGAAAGTCTCCAAGGTGATTAGTCAACTAACACACCTAATAAGGGGTTTAAGCAGCAATCCATTATATTTAGCAATTCTGAGAATCATTTCCCTTTTAGTGTGCTGTTCAAGAGACGGCAGTGCAGGGAGCACTCAGCTAAGCATCGAGTTCTCCCACCACCAACCCAGTAAAGCTTAGTCAAGTTTATCATCAATTTTACTCTGGCGTAATTGATTGCCCAGATGTGTGAGAGGCCGTTACGTACAGCGACGGTCCTGCTGCTACGCACTTGCGGGCTGGGCTGCTGCTACGGAGGCCCAGGGTAGGAGCAGGCGCTTACCGCAGCACCACAGGGACACAACACAAGGACTTTGTCACTGGCCTTTTATTTCTCTGCAAAGGAAAAACAGGTACCACGGCTGGCTTCTGGGATAAAAGTGTTTTGAAGTGTGCTCAAGCAATGACTCGTAAAGGGAAGAGGGGAAATTTGGCTTGCACCTCCCTTTTGTTTCCTAATTTAAAAAAAACAGAAGTAATTTGTTGTTTTAAAAAAGTCTCTCCATGCTCTTAAAAGTGGTTCTCTTGGCAATCTAAGGGAAAAAACCCATTCATCAAGTTATAGCACCCTAAGGAGGAAAAGTTTTAGCCAGACTATATATAAATATGCATTTTGTTCCTGATAAAATCTGTTTAATTCCAGTACCTAATAATATTTGGACAAAAAGATCTCTTTGTTAAAGCTCATACACTTTTACTTTCTATAAGGATCTTATAATGCATGTTCCCCATGGTCACCAAAAACCGAGTAAGGCCAATCTTTTCTGCAAATTTAACTTCAGCCGTGACTTGAGTATCGGTGCACGCACGATGGTTTTGTCCAGGAAGGATAAGGATGCTGCTGTTGCCTTGAGTTGGGTGTGCCCTGAGGTCTTACAGCCCAGGCTCGTCCGGCCGAGCTGCCGAGGCTCACCGGTGTGCCACCCCGCAGCTTCCCAGCAGGCCCAGCACAGGGACACGGTGGTTCACAGCTCGCTATGAAAAAATATTCATTAAATGGAAAGAACGTATTGTAGCAGAGAGGATCACAGCACGTGTCCCCCAGAGCATATGGATGCAGAGCTACCGGGGACATGAGAGCCTTTGTGTGGTGCTTCAACGCTGTTGGTCTCGCTTGAGGCAAGTGAGCTTGAGAGGTACTTCTGCAGGCAAGGCAACGTGAGCGAGCTCGGCCCAGCAAGGAGTGGACATGCTGTTCCTCGTCAGGCAGAAGCAGGAGAGATTCTACCCCTGCGCGCAGGGTGGTTTTGGAGAAAGGCACCTCTCACGGTCTTGCATCACCTCACGGCTCGGTGCACCGCCAGGCCGCTCTCCCCCTGCAAACACAAGAGCGTGCAGGCCCAGTGTCACAAAAGCCTCTTGCAAATTCAGCTGCAAGAAGGGAGCAAAGGAGGTTTTAAAGCTTCGTTTTCCCCTGCTGTGTCTATGTGACTTAGCTGGGACAAAAGATTTCCAAGGCTGATTTTGGTGAAGCCTTAGTGAGATCAAATTATCATTTGCAGGAGAGTATCTGTCCATCTAGTTAACACAAAAAGATGGGTTTCACCCTGGAGACACTACCCAAGTACCAGGCACCTGCTGTAAGCTCAGCAGTATCGTTCTTGTTTCGCCATACTAATCTTGCATTTGGGGCCTGATTTGAGGAACTCAAGCCTTGTCCTTGGCACTAACAGAAGCAGGCCCTTAAAACACACCCAAAAGGTCACAAAAAACCCAAAACTAAGCCACTCACCAGCTTTGCAGGCTAAATCTCAAATGTATGTAACATCGAACTCTTCCTGCAAAACTTGCAGGGGGGAATAAAACAAACAAGTCTCGGTCCACTGAATTGCTTTAATAAAAGGTTTATTGGAAATATTTTTGTGCAGACATACAACAGTCAACGATGCTGTTCAAAGCTACAAATTTGCTAAGTTTTCTGAACCTTCTAAAAATACAAGTAAATGACCTTCATTTGTATTCAGTCTGGGAGGGAAACAAACTCCACTGTAATGCGATGCTGTATTTAAACTACCAGAGGACATTAATAGGACGTGAAAACGGTTACACTTCTAGAGGAAAAAACCCACACACCACTGCTGCTCTGCTGGGAGCCAATTAAACATCCCCCCACAGCATTACTCCTCTCTGCATATCCAGATTAAAACCTCCCCATCTGAAACAATATTTAAGCAATTCGAGTACAGATATGACAGACAAGCGGGCACATGACTTGGCTCGCTGATGAAAAAGATGCTGTTAAAGATCCTGTCACTCAAACAGCTGAATATTTGACCTCTCAGCGCAATGGGCTGCACTTCGGGGGCAGGAGGAGGGACAGGGGGAGGTTTTCAAGTTGGACAAACTCTTCCAACACACACATGCACACAGTCCCAGGGGGCTTGGCTGCCTCATTGCTTTATATTATCTGGAGCCCTTTTTTAAAAAAGAAAAAAAAAAAAAAGAAAAAAAAAGAGTTGAGAAACAACTTTGAGCAACTTTCCAGTCTAAGAATTCTTGGCGGTAAGAACGGCAAGTGCCTGCATTCCCTTCCTGAATCAAAATATCAACCAGAAGGGCAAAGAGGAGCGTACACACTGTCTGTTAAATTCCATGTTTTCTAAGAAACCCTGCAGATGTTTTGAAGTTGATTCATTTATGCCAAGACGACATCTGGAACATCTTCGCAGGGAAGCCACCCAGTAAGGTGGTCAGAATTTAAAACAATCACATCTTTCTGTTAATGTTGGCTTTTCCCCTTGCCTTCATCACTCCATAATTACAAGGGTGCTGACCTCCTGGCTATGCACAGTGACAGTTTGGCAATATATTAATCTTTTCTTCATCGTTAAAGACTACTGCGTGACTGCCCAGAGCTGGCCTTGCCCACACAGAATTTATCATTTACCCACTTGCATTTCTCTTTAGTAGCTACACAGATGCTGAGGGAGAACGATCCCCTCATGGCAGACTTCAGGAGAATTTGTCTCATCTTCTTCACACATAAAGGCAAGCTTTGGAGAAACACCAGCACTCAGCTATTTCACCCTCTGCCCACACCACAAACGAGCAAGTCACAAATCCAAATGAAACAACCCTTTGGCTTCACATTCTATCACAAAAAGACTCAGGTCTCCAGGTTAACAAGCCCCTTCCACCAGCTTGGGGGCCAGGAACCTGCCCAGGAGCAACACTCAAGGAGAAGTCCTGTTAACTCTGTGAAAGACATTCCCTGTCAGGACTGAAATAATTTCAGTGCTCAATTCCTGTGGGTCCATGAGGCAAAACAGCAGCTAGCAAACAATTTAGCAATCTGTCATAACCCAGCAAACCACCTGCTAGAGCCAAGAGACTCTAAGCACGGGGCCTTCTGGCAGGGACGTGTTCCCTTTCTCCAGGCCCAGGACTCAGCTTGGTGCCAGAGAAAGCTCAGTTTCAGGAGATAACGGAGCTCCACAAGCTCACAACACAGCTCTCTTCCTCCCTTCCCAGAGCTGCAGGAAGGAATCAGAGAAGTAAACTTTATCACAGCTCTTCAGGGAAGTCCTGAGGAATCCCTCCCCTCCCTTGCCTCTAACAGCAGCAGTGGTCTTGGCCAAGCCATTTCGTTTCCCAGTCCCTTCACCCCTTCAGACAGCCTATCCGAGAGCGCATTCCTGGCCAGATAAACCCAGCCAGGCTGTCTGGGCTTTCTGCAGGTCACCGAGAAATGATCACCTTCGGGACTCACTTGTGTGGCCAAGCAGCACAGGGCACTTTCTGGTTTTGATTTGCCAACAAGGCTCCGTTAATCTCACTGCTAGGTATGGAAAAAGTATGGAAAGAGTTATTCTCTATACCCATATGGATTTATTTTGTTATCTGTTGTACTAACCTGTGCTGTGGACTTCTCCAGACACACAGCTCTGGTCACAAGTACTGAAGGGCAGGGGAGGCTCTCCTGGGCATCTGGAGGATAATGAAGCTTTCAGGTAAGAGGAGCTGAGCTCCCTCCTTGAGCTATTCAGTTCAGCACCAGGAAGAATAAGCTCAGGAAGAAGCCATCCATCTGAAAGCTCAGGTCATGTCAAAGGCTTGACCTCATCAGCACTAACAGGTCATTTCCAGAGAAGCAGGGGCTGTGCTCCTGGAGCAGCTTATTTTGCCCCTACTGCTGCTGCTGGGAGAGTCCCACTGGCCACCGTCTAGGATACAGAGACAACTGTGCCACTATGTTAAGGAACAGGCAGCTCCTTGGGGCTGCCCCCCTCAGCCTGGCTGGAGAGCCACGCTTCAGAGCAGGATCTGGGACAGAGCTCCTGCACAGAGGACTGCTGAGGAATAGTGATGTGGCTGCAAATAAGCAACATGCTAAGGAGAAGTGTCATTGCCTGTTCACCCCCTCACCAAGTGACACAGCTGCTCACACAGGGCCTGACCGCTGGGGTGGGAACGGGCCGTGTACAATCCAGCCGTCAGATTTACCACCTCTTTACACTGTCCACAGTGACAGTGGTCATGTGGTTATGAGTTATGCTTAGGGAGGATGCTTGTATTTGAACTTGAAACTCTCCCCATTTGATAGGCACTTTGGCTGTGCCTCTAACAGCTGCCTGTGGGACAGCCTCAGGGCTGTGTCCAGCGGACCCTGCAGGTGC
Source organism: Leptosomus discolor (assembly GCF_034619465.1). NCBI lineage: Eukaryota > Metazoa > Chordata > Aves > Leptosomiformes > Leptosomidae > Leptosomus > Leptosomus discolor. The sequence goes on from NC_141391.1 coordinate 21,898,176, forward strand.
AAGGTAGGGAGGAGGGTCAGGATGTTCTTGGTGCTCAGCATCCTCGAGGAGGCATGGAGCTGCAGCACAGACAGACTCCGGAGGAGATGAATACGAGGGTCCTTGCTGACAGGACAGAAGGAGCCCAGCTGAGGAACAGGAATGGTCAGTGCCACGTTTCAGAAGCAAACTGCTACCCAGATGCATCAGGTGTAGCACAGACACAGCCAAATTCTCCTCCAACCCATCAGGTATTTCATATCGTCACCATTTATTGTCAGACTCAACAAGACACAAAGAGGTCTCCCTGCAAACTGACTGAAGTTTATGGCATTGATTTACTGTGTGATGATCCAAAACTAAGGTAAAATATCCTCAACACCTTAAAACTAGGGAGAAATCTGACAAATCCAAAGTACAGCAAAAGTACAGTCCTCAGAGTATTTAAAAATGAAATAAAGCCATTATTTGTAAAACCAAGGGAGAATGTAAACAGGGCATCGCTAGTCTGCACTGATGGCTGGAGGCAATGCAGAACAGCAGATTTGGTGAGCTAGCCCCAAAGAAGCCTGCAGGACAGGGACATGTGCCTAAGGACTCTGCACCTCTCAAGCTCCTGGGGATGTCCACAGGGGGCCAAGCTGCACCTGGTGTGGTCACTGACCATGTCATAGTCCCTGCATTTCACTTTTTCTGGTCCACCTGAGCTTTCTCTTCTTTATCTATGAGTACTGACTGTCTCCCAGCAAACACACTCCAGTACATGCTGTAAAAATAGCGTAATCTCGGTAACAGGAGACTTCCCTGCAGCATCTGCTATTGGCGGCTGGCTGAGGCAGGGGAAAAGACCGCACATTTCTGGCGTGCACTAAGAGGCGTGTGGTCTAGTGAAGTGCAGATTAGCAAGGCTTGACTGTTATCTTAATTTACAGCCCATATAGTTCATGTTAACTCTACACAAACATTTTTAGATACATTAGCAGCTTAGTTTGACTCAGGTACTTTTATCGGTTATTTGCCATTTCTCCTTGACAAGTTATGACTGACTTCCCATGCCAGCTCCCTACAGCAAGACCTGAAGCCCTGTCAAGGAAAAGAAAATGTCAACAGACTCCTCAACAGTTCTCAGCTCAGGCTCCCACTCGCCAGCTTTAACTTGCCACTAGGCAATCGCTAAAGGAACAGCAGCTTCTATGCAAGCAGCAGCTATGGCGCCAGAAAAAGCAGCAACTAGATCCAGGTTTAATTCAGGAAAATCACCATTTCCTTCTGAATATTCAAAACTCCCACCACCACTTTGGTCAGTGCAGAAAGCTGCCCAAGAAACCCTTTTCTCATCAAGTCTGGACAGTCAAGCAGAAAACTCCCACTCCTTCTGCTCTGATACCCTGCCTAGTTGGTCACACTTTCATGTAGCGCTTTGAAAGGTTGCTGTTACTGCTACATGCATCTGTGCTAATGAACAAGGAATTCTGTTGATGCAGAGCAGCTGCTGTTCTCCTTTCGCTAACACACCACCGGAATACACCTCATCATTGCTCACCAAGACAAGCAACTCCAACAGTCAGGCTATGGCATATTACAATACATTAATTCCTGTAATGACTCCGAAGAACAAGAAGAACGCCAGGTCTTGACCTGGGTGGGCTCTACAGGATTAACTCTGCTAGAGATTAAGGCCTTACAGTGATGATAAAGTCTGACCCGCTAGCCCCAGTGTCACATACTGTATAGCCCTGTGACAAACCCCATGTGTAATTCCCATTGAGCTGACATCCATCGCACGTACCTCCATCTAAGCCACTACTCGCTCGAGGGAGGATTTGCGTTCGTTGACACACACTGACCTCAATTTACGAAGAGGTCAAAATGATACAGCCCATAGTCTGCACTAATAAAATAAATCACATTAGACGACAGCCGCTCCTCCCCAGCATCTCTCATTATGCTCTGTAAAATTTTGTTGCACTAAATTAACAACACAAAAGACTCCAGGATCCTTCGTATTCTCTGATCAACACATCTACTTGCCCTTCTTCATTATCCAGAGGTTTTCAGAAGTTTTTTCTGCATCCTCTTGAAAAGCCTCCAAATTGTTTACATACCGGTGTTTAGTGCGTGGCTTAGAGTACAAAGACTGAGTTGATCTCGCTTTGTCTAGGTGGGAAGTTAATTTCCTCATGTTGTTAAAAAAGGAAGACAGCAGTTTTGAGGACAGGCTTACAATAAAAGAAAGTGTTTAACTGGTTAGATCAGCATTAAGATTTCAAAGTTCCTAGGATCAGTTTTTTACCCTCCCCTTAATTATTCTTTGCACTAGTATTCGTGCCTTTAAACAAAATTCACCTCCCAGAAAACACACACACCCACACTTGGCCCCTTGACATTCATGCCTATGGCAAAATTATTTGCACGTTTCCCTTATTGCATAATTGTCTCATTAGCACTGCAGAAAGAAGGTGATGACTTTTCCCTCTGTGCCATCAGCCTAATCCAAGAGCAATCCTGCCTGGTGCTGCAGGAGCAAAATTTGCTTTTTAACATGGGAGGTGACTCTGAGGTGGCACTGGGAATTGAACTGTGACACTTGAGCGCTGGCATTTACTCACAACCCTTAAGGAAGATTAAGCCAGTGGGCTGGGCTGGCGTTTTCCTTTTCCTTGCTAAACATAAATATCCATATTCTAACTGCTTTTGGATGTATTTAAATCCATAAAAAGCTCTGGATGACGGTCAATAGGGCAAAAAACAACACCAACTTTTTAGATGCACAGATGCAGTATATACATTAACCACGAAACCTGGCTAAAACACAGCAGTATTTACTTTATGCTATTCAGAAACGTGGCTTGGCGACTAAAATTAATGGAACTTGTCTTGAGGACAGCATAAGCTCTCTAAGAGCTCTTTCAGCTTTAACTTATGCCCCACTTTTTGCTTTTTTTCAAAATTCCAATCTATGCAGCAGCACGCCTGTCCCACTGGCACAGTGAGGCCGTGGAGCCAGCATTCCTTCCAGGGTCCCAGTGTGTTGGGAAGCTTGTTGATGGATCAAGAACTAGAAGAGGGACTGGTTTGGCTGAACAAACAAACAACAGATCTTCTCTTCACAATGACCAGCTCTGTGTGTACACACGTATGTGCACGCACGTGTGTAAACCCTTCCTAACTTTCCTTTGCGAGCCTGCCCTACCTGGTCAGGGGAATGCTTCTTTAGGATTACAGTATCAGCCTCCCGTGCAGATGCACATCACCTTTCTCAACATCTGACAAGCTTGTACCTTTTAAGTTCTCGCTGTTTTGTTCAACTGTTGAAGTGGGAATAGGATCATGGAGGGAAATGCCAGGCTACATTTGAAGTGCAAGTCCAAATACATCATGAAGAGTTACCAGGAGGCACCTATTTGAGTTCATCTTTGTGCACAATGCCATGTGCTCAAGACAGCTGCCCTGCCGAGCTCTCTGACTGCTACATCCTGGCTTTGCGAGTAAGCTATTATTTGGGTTTTAGAAAGCTAAGACAGAGCCCTAATAAATCCTGTAACAGGGCAAGGAATAGTCTAAGTAATTCATTGCTATCTTGTGTTAGTCTGTCATAAGAAGGCAAATAAGCATTTTTAGCTACAGACTGTGTTGCAATCAAAAATTTTATGCCAAATTGTCTGTTAAAAATTTCAGCCAAATTAGTAAACAGTGAATATTAGAAGGAGTAAGGTCTACATGCAGCCGTGCACACTTGGGTCTGTGTGTAACAAAACAGGAAATCTCAGCACCCCGTTCTAATTAAGGAAAGGCTGATTTCTCATGGAACATAAATTTTCTACTTTTCTCCCAGAACAACCTTATGCTGATGTTTTAAACAGTGGTAAAATATTGTTTTTAATTTCACACCTCACATAGCACAGTCAAATGCTTCATAACAACATAAACAAAACTTTAGGCAGAGCTTTGCGACTGAATTCGAACAATGATCTCCCCCCACAATAGGTACTCAAGGTTTGCAGGGAGAATACAGAAACTTGTTGGCTAAGGCCACAGAAATGAGTTCTCTGGTGTTTTGGCTGCTGCTGCCAACCCTAGTCAAGAATGTGTTAACAGCGGATGCATTGATCCAAATCCCATTATTCCCACCACCCATCAAGTAAACAACCATTTATTCTATTTCTGCTCTCCTTTTGGTTGTGTCGTACGATCGAACAACTTGCGACTGGGAAACAACACCGTGTTCTTCTTGAGAAAATGCATACCCATCTGAAAAAGCAAAGGAAGAGAAAAACAAATTACTGGAGACCAACTCAAGGGCACAGCCTGGTTTTAGCAATAGTTTTAGGCGTCACTAAAGTTACATGATTGAAATTGCAACGCCCTTCATTTCTGTGCTGTCCGTCCGACCTTTACAGCTGTGCACTGCATCGGCCCACATGGCACAGAGTGTCCGCTGCCACCTCTGTCTTATCGCTCCCCTCCCCAGGCCAGGTTGGTGTACACAGTCAACATTTCCCTCTGAGTTAACCTGACTAATAAGCTACAGATTGATTTGGACACCATGTGTACTCCTGTAGTGGCAGGGCTTCTTTAAATACTTCACAGACAGGTAGAGATTTGCATTTTGGCTCGACTCCTCTATAGTCTGCTTGATAGCAGCATTTTCCCTGGAGGAACATGAAAATGTCTAGACCACAACTGGATCTGAGTCACATCTTCCTCCTAACTTCATTCAGGTGTTTTTTTGGAGGGGTTTTTTGTTTGTTTGGTTGGTTTTTTGCAAGCTTCCAGGTGGCATCTGACAAGTCATGCTTAGAAACTCAATTTTCTTGGCCAGTCACCCATATCTTTAATAGAGCAAACTTAAACATATTCTGGAGGTATCTATTTTGCACAAGTTAATCCTGCTAGCTAACAATCCTTTGGTCTCCCTCAGGTGAGAATAACCATGTGTGTGATTTCTTTTGAAGTACTGTGGACAAGGCAAGTGACTTTTCTGACATCATCTGCCACATTACTGGCAAAGGACTCACAAAAGCTAGTGGGGCAACATGGTGAAACACCAAATAATTTTTAAAGTAGACATGACCCTACAGAAAACTATAGCAAAGGACAACAGACTTGTGACACCAAGGAAAGATGATTTTCAGTCGTGAACAGGTAAGCAGAAAGGAGAAGGGCAGGTTAGCATAGTTACAAAAACAGAGAAATAGGAAAGTCACAGGCTGTACAGAACCAGATCATGCTTTGTAGTAGGAAAGCAGGCAAGAGTTGGCAGATGTGAACGCTGCTTAGAGAACTCAAGAACTATACCATGGCTAACTCTCCATGGGCAACTCTCCATCTCCTCTAAGCAGCTCTGGAAGGAGGAGCTTGCGGATTTTGAAATCCTGCCCCAGATTCACCCCAGGCTGAAAGACACAGCACCAGATATGAACAGATGCCCAAATTACTACCCAGAGACCTAGCAAATGTCCTTTGGACTCCTCCCTTAACAGGCTCAAGGCATCTTCCCCACCCCAAGATCAGGTACAGGGATAAGATAAGGCTAGAGCACAGAGGGACCTGTGACAAAGGCACACGGGCCTGGGCACCCTCTTAAGGCAGGAGGGATGTGAGGCCCCCTAGCAGCTTGGTGCCGCAGGCTGAACTTGCCCCCCATGCAGCCTGCTTTGAAGCAGGTGACCGATGCTTGGTAGCCAGGGGAAGCCCAGAAGGCCAGAAATTAACTGTATCCCCTGAGTGAGGCTTGTTAAACCTTCACCTTGACAACCCAGTTGGGACCACGTGAGCTGGGCACAGATGCTTAAACACTCCTAGATCTTTTCCTCTGGCTGATGCCTGCACAGGGAGGGTGGTCAGCAACTCCTATACAGCCATAAGCTGCTGGGAAGAGAGTCCCAAAGCACTAGGGGTGACCACTGTTCAATTAAGGTGGAGGGTCTTCTCTCTCACAGAATGCAGGTAAATGTCACCTCTGAAGCCACGGGGACTTTGCTGTAGATTTGAGGTCTCAAGGCAGAATGCACACTCCCTTAGCAGGAGAGCACACCACCAGCAGCTCAGCTGACCTGAATCAGAAGCACGGTAGGAAATCTTTGCCAGTAAATGGAAGGGATCCAAACAGAAATACGCCATCCAGAACCAAGTCCAGTCACACCTCCCTCTGGAGGTGATTGCAGGAAGGTATGAACTTTGATGTGATTACGTGACTGATCACCCCAGCATCCCATTTTATTTTCCCTAAGCAATTCATGCCAATATACATATAGCTACAGAGCTACAGGTTGGTTTTTCCTGCCTCTAGCTGAAGGTTCACAGAATACATTCATGAAATGCAAACAGTCTTTTGGAAAAAAGTATGTGCATGCTGGATAATTGCAAAGGAAATATGATTTACAAAACAGGCTTTCATTTAAAAGAGGTAGATTCACACTTAAACAAATACCTCCAGTGGGTTTCTTCCACACTAAGGGCCAACATACTGTTAGCTTTTTTGGCTAAATTCTCAATGGAAAGTCAACTTGGTCAAAGACTGCAAGCTTAAGCCCTAAAAGGCTGAAGCCCATGTCCCAGAGCCTAGTCTGCATCAAGATGGCTTTGCTGTATTTACTTATCCAGGAAGATCATCAAGCCAACGGAAAATACAAATAAATACATTCATCACTCTCACACCAGCAAAAAAACCCTTAACATGGCAAAAAATTTCAGGCTAGGATAATCAGTGGTTAAGAATACCAGGGGTATCCTTACATCCACATGTTTTTGACCCATCCTGAAATAGCAGCAACGAGGGTTTTGTGCATACATCATGGGAAAGGCTGTGACCCCCCTACTTGCACATTGCCCTACTTAGTTGAAGCTCAGCATTTGGCAGCTTCTTTAAAACTTTTCCTGTTGATCTCTATACAGGAAGATGAGTTCATATTACATTTTTTTATTCACATTACAATTAAAATTGAGCTTCAAGCTGTTCAAGCAGCTGACTGCGCCTTGCGGAGTCAGAACGCTGTGAAAGCTCAAGCCCCATCCGCACTCCCCAAGCAGCTCTACATTTCCACTATTTTCAGACCCCATCCAAAAACAATGAAAGTTTCCATCTGCCAGTTACTAGGGAACTTTTCGGAAGTTTGAACTTTTCCCCTAACTCCAGTTTTAAAACCACACCTATGAGCCTGCCCTGGGAACAAGGCCCTCATTGTTCAGCTGTCCTGCAGCAGCCCAAGGAAGGAACACATTTCTTTGGTGCTTTCTGGGCACAACCCACTCATGGCCGTCGCAGAAGGAAGGACCTTTGTAGCCAGAGACTTTCTGTAAATGGAGGAGAGGTGCACTTTTGAGTATCTGTCAGTGGGGCTCATTTGTTAAGAGGAGATTCACGTTCTCATCAAATCTAAGGTTTCACTCATACCAGATATTATCAGGCAACCTACTGAATTTTAAAAGCATCCTGTCGGGGTTTTTTTTAAAGCTTTGATATTCTATTAGTAGATCAGAATCTAGTCTCCCATTAGGTTTCTAATTTAAACACACTTTTTCTGTTCACTGCAATGACTATTCTGGTCTGTGCAATGCTGGATTAGGGAAACTGTCTCCATGCATGTGTTTTGAACACAGACAGGAACGCTCTGCAAGCCCAACAGCCCACTCACATGCAACAGCTTCCAAGACCAGGACCAGAAAGGGTCCAGAGCGCTCTTTTTATTCCAGAAATCTGCTCATGGAAGGACTGTGTACAGTTTTAGTCACTTCAGGGATTTATTTTAAGAGGCCTTCTACTCCTTGCACTGTCCTCTGATACACCTGAACTGTCTGTCCTGGGGTCTGTTTAGCTCAACCAGCAAAAGGGCAGTTCTTACTGGAAGCCTGTCAGAAACCTTATCTTCCGCAGCGCTTCACTACATCATACATGCAGTGGTATTATGGTTTAGTACAGCCCAAAGTATAAAATGTATTTTACCATCATGTTGTTTGCCTTTGGAGAAAAATGCCCATCTTCAAATTCACTAAAAGTTAAGTTTCAGGGTTTGTGGGGATGGGAGGGACTTTTTTTCTTTTTTAAAAAAGAGATCTTTTTGAAAATTTTGCTCCTTAGATACCAAAAATCTCTCTAACAAAAATCAACATTAGGTTATCACCTGGGCAGGCAAATTCTCAGGCCAAAGTTTGCTTCTGCACAGTTTTTAAGGAGATTTGCTATTATGTTGCAGTTCACATTTACCAATCAAACAGTAAATGCTAACTCAGTGTTGACTTCTGGTAAAGTGAGAGCTGCTTTAAATCTTGAACATTTGACTAATGCTTACAGAAATCACTAATTTCTCTGCTGATAAACTATGCCTGTGTTTTCTAAAGGACCTAAGAGGAATTCCTGACAAACTGTCCCATCTCTTTTAGCCCAGACACTAACCTACCAGTACTCACCTGTACAAAACAAAGCCAGATGCCACAGCATCAATTCTAAACTAATTATTCCTATTTCTTTTTCTTAAGTTGATTTAAAAAGATTGTAACTCCATTTGAGAGTCAACAAATATGTATTTGGAAAAAATACAGAACATATATTTCAAACACATGCAAGATAAGAGGAAATGGAGTTTAAAAAGCATCTCAGGTAGCTATCCTGTTGTTTTTCAAATCAAAATGCACCAGCAGAAAAGTGAGAGGAAGAAGGTGTCTGCTAGTGGAGAATAAATGGTGGGATTACAGCCCTCAGCATGAACACACTATTATTTATTGTTCGCCAGCCCCCATACTGTGAAACAAACCTCAGACGACAGGTGCTTTTTCTCCATTGATTAATAAGGTGCAAACCATATGCTCTGCGTTCAGATTTACTCTATGCAATCACCGTATTCTGTCAAAGGAAGAGGGATTTTCTTTGCTAGTATAGGAAATCTGGGCCAAGTGCAGTAATCCTCATTCAGGCACGGCTCTCCGCATTTCAGGGGGAATTCCGCTGGAGCAGTGCTTAATGAGAGTGGGATTCAACTCTATTTTTAAGAGCATGCTGAGACGAATGACAATTAAACATTGGCAGGGGGCATTCTGAATTACAGGAGGGAAACGGCACTAGAGGGATGTTATGGGACTTTCCTTACAGATGGACAGGTCTGAGGGTATGCGAGCAAGCAGGGGGCATCACCCATCCCATCCTGCTGGTGAGGCTCTGGGCGCACACGTGATACAGGTCAGTCATGCAGGAGAAAAGGGGAAGAACCATCTTTTGTATCTACAGAGCTTGTCTAAAGGAGATGCTACTTTTACAAAGTCACAGCAAAAAAAAAAAAAGAAAAAGACAGACATGAACTTGGATGGAGACCTTGAGAAAGCTCACCTGGAGAAAACCTCATTGCCAGCAAAACCTCTGAGAGGGAGAGCTTTTGGCACTCACTATTGCTCCTTCCCTCGAGTGTGAGCCCCACAGCATGCTGAAGGGAAGGGTCCAAAGATACATCTGAGAGGAGCCTGGTGGCATTTCCTGCTTACTCTTAAGAGGCTTTAGAAAGCAGATGACAATGGGCAATCTCCAATTTCACCAGGCACCTTCACCAGGAGCTACGTCAAGCCCAGAGGCCAGTGCCGCCACTACTGCCTACAAGATTCCACTGAAATGGTTTATGTCAGCACACAGGCCTGGCAACTGCATACAACTCTTCCACTAAAGTCTCACGACAATGCCATCCAACAGGAACTTCACCATGGGTTTGGTTTTTTTTATGTTCTCATTAAGCTTCCCAGAAGTTATACTGGTAGGAAGGAACCACATGATCTTTAACAGTACAGGTAGGTAGATAGATTTCTTTCATGTTTCTGACAGCTCTACATGAGTCAGGAACACAAAAACAAAGCCAGAGCAAAAAAAAACAGCCATGAAGGTCTTACACACTTTTAAGGGCATACCCTTCCAGATGGACAGGGGCTACTCTCCAAGGCAGAAACTTTGAGCCAGTTTCTTTACTGGGAGGAGGCATTTAAGAGATGAATCCTGGCTGGCACTCCTGTATGGCACTGACATGGCACTGGCTGTGTGGCTCTACCCCCCTACTCTGGGGACTGGATCCACCAGAGCCTGATGCTGTATGGGAACACCCCAGCCATGTATCCTGCCTGAAGGTCTTGTGCTGGGCTAACACATTTGGAGAGGGGCTGGCTCACCAACAGAGCGCTAAGGAAACAGACAAAGTGAGCTTCTGCCTTTCAATACAGGACTCTGCAGACTTAGTTCAGTTTTCTTTTTCCTCCCACCATAGACCACTCGGAGTAGCCCTGAAATTCCCCATGAGATTTTTCACCTTTCCAAGTTACTGGAAACTAAGTTATTTAGGCATTGTTTCCTCTCCAAAAATCTGGGACCAGTTCTCAAAAATAACATGACTCTCAAACTAGTACTGCACCTTTACAACCTCTGCTAGGAAATTTAATCCCATTTTCCTCCCTTGTTGGGACCAAGGCCATTGATTTGCTTAAGTCTTTGTGAACTCTAAACAAACCATTTTCCTGCTTTATATGCAAGTGTCAGATTCTGAGATGAAGTCACACAAGCCATTTTTGGAAGAAGTGGCCTTCACAGGCTGAGCCTGATAGAAACATATGAACAGTTCAAGACTTCAAACACAGCGCTTGTAGTGTGATTTAAGATATTGGCCCAGCATGTCAAGGCTACTGCCCTATTCATCAACTCTTTGCTTTGAAGATTTCTAGCATTTAGTAAACAGTTGTACAATTTAGGGTTGTGAAAAGAGCACATATGTTCCCTGGATTTCACATGGCCTTGTACATATAGCAGCTGTGCAACACTGGAAAATAACATTTGACAAGAAATGACAGAAATTTAAAGTTATGCCATAAAAACCGTCTTTCAATCCTAACACCTCCACAATCAAAATTTATGTTCATACAGCTGATTGTAACCTGTCCTGATTCGTTTTGCACGTAATCATTTGCATTTATAGGGAAGCTGGTTATCCAAATAAGCGTTTATTTTCATAACTCATTTTTCTTTCCAAACAGCTATTCACCTACTAACAACCTGATGATGTGTTCTACCAGACTAAAAGCATATATCATATGTCTGACTAGTCACCATTTGTGTATCTCCCTTCTGCACTGTGGTAAGTCTCTACAGCAGATGACTTTGACAGCAGTTTGTTTACGCATTTTACGGATCTCTTCTGCCAATCACGGCCTTTGGAATCTCTTCAAAGAGTGTGCTCGCATGCCCAAAGCCTTGCTGCTGTCAGCATCCCTGGCTCCTTGACACAAAGGATTAAATCCTGGCAGGAGCACATGGTCCACAGGGCTGCTCTGTGCACTGGCCTCTTTTCCCAGGAGCAACAGGATTGATTGCTAAAGACCCTACATCCCTTGACAGCAATGGCCTTGCAACGGCTCTATGAAGGGCAAAGACTAGCAGATCCGTCACTGTTCCACCCCTTCTAGTCAAATTCCCCATGGAAAATCAGAATACCTCAGGCATTTGGGTTCTCAAATCCCTGCCTCCATGGCCTGAACCACAACAGTTCTGCTACAGAAGGCAACACAGCCAGAGATTTGACTTCCCTGGGATTCTTAAAAAGTCAGGGGTATCGTTTCTCACTGCAATGGCAATAAGAGACCCAAATCCCAAGTGCCTGCGCCTTGCTCTGTGCGCAGCAGTACTGCATACTAGGGGCTATTTTCTCTAGTAAGATGAGCATATTTTGACCACCAGTTTAATCACAAGCAAGACTGCATTTTACCACTAGAAAGGGTTGACTGGACTCCCTGGTCCCTTGAGACAGCATGGTCCTTCAGTGTATTTGGCCTACAGAGCTGTAAGATTATTTTTAATGCTGTGGAAGCCTTTCTAACACTGACAAAAGGGTCCAGCAGATCAAGACCTGTCACATGTTCCTCTAGGAAGATGAATAAAAGGATGACCTCTACATCAACAAAAAGTGCAATTTATTCCCAATAGCAGCAGTAGCAAGACATGACATTGCATCTCTTCTCCCAGCTGAGGACAAACAGGGAGAGGAGAGAGGCAGCTCTGCATGCTGTGGCTTCCCTCATCAGAAACACACAGAACCCTGAAGTGGCATCTCTGAAATATTGCTGTATTCTCAGCTAACCCAAGCTAATATGACTCTTCATAAAGAAATCATTTCTATTTAAGCTAGGCTCTATCACAACATTTATTTTATCCTGCAGAGTTTTTGATTTTATAGTATTCCTGAGACTATCAGGATTTTACATTTAGAGAACCTGTGTATTGGGATTTTGTCATTTGGGCCTGCTGATTGGATCCTAGGGAATTATCCACATTTGAGCTCCACTTGCCTAGGGCCAAATACACTAATTCCACTTCCAAATGTATGTGTCTTGCTTGGCAGCTCAGCCTCTGCACTAGATTATCTCTACCTACAATTTAATTAAAAAATAATCAGCCTTCGCTTTACTCATCTGGGACTGACTGCTGTGAAACACACATGCATACATGATCTGCTACTTACGTGATACACTTTGCTGGACAGAATTAGCACGGAAAAGGCTCGGAGGAGTTTTCCTGCCGAGCCTTTTTAACAGATGATCACGTTCGTTCACGCTGAGGGAGAGAAAAAAATTATACCAGTGAGTAACCAGATAATTTCAAGGTAAAAGTCAACTGTATTTAAAGTACTTGGCAGCTTTGACTTTGGCAGTATTTAAGATGGCTGTAGCATGAAAAATAATTTTCTCTTGCTTTAAACTGCGTATTATCAAAAGAACACTCTATTAACAGAATCTCCTCCTTTCTAAGGCCACTTTGTACAATATTACATTTAGTTAATCCATCCCTAATGTTACCACCATTGTGATTTCTGAATGCCTGATGCCTATAAAATACTACAAACCGTATCAGAAGTTTGACATCAAGCGATATGGAACATTAAAAGGGAGATTTCTCTTTTGTATTATGTACGTGAATCATGGCACCCACAAACTGCCTTAGAGAGAAGGAGCAAAGCATTGCACATGGTTTAGCGCATGGTAAAAGGGTTCTATCACACCTGCAAAATGGCCTGAAGCAACCAAAGGTGGGACCCATAGTTCGTTCTGTCTTCTAAAGAACACTCATTTTCACCTCCCATACTGGAAAGAAAACTTTCTATCCAGTTTTGGATTAAGAATCCCTTTGGTTTACACAGTTCCCATCAAAGGCCTGAAAAAATATTACTGAATTTACAGAAAGTGAAAATACAAGCTTAAGGTGAAAAATACAGTATGCTTATGATAGGTTTAACACACGAACTCAAATCATTAGAGGCACTCTCCACTCTGATTTTTATTAAAAACTCAACTCATTTCATCAAGAACTTTATGCCCAGATTTAACAAACGATGGCTAAGGTTCTGATCTTTCAAAGCATTTAATTAGGTATACAAGTTCCACTAAGTTCAATGGGTTTTAAAATAATGTAGGTGACCAAATCTCATTGCACTGGAGCCTCAAATAACTGTTATATATCAGACTACTCTGAAAAAGATGTTATGGTTTATTTTAGTTCAAAGTTCCTCTGCCACTAGGTTGTTTTTTACCATCTGCCCTTGTTGCTAACAGTGAGATGGAGCCAGTGCACAGAAGGGACCTGTTTGCTAGTGCAGCTCCTTGCGGTGTCTTTATCCCACTGGCACATTTACACTGTGTTTCCATTTTCACAGTCTGCTTGTTCTTTCACATCTTTATTCACAGGCAGTAATTCCACTGGTTATGCTGCAAACATGGATACACATCTGAATGCCAACGTTGATATCTTTCTTGGATTAGGTTACAGATTCACATACATTTGGTATATGGAATGGAAATCCCAGCAAGTACAGCTGCTGCTGTCAACAAGCTTATCCCAGCTTTAAACAAACAACTCCCTTTCATTGAAGCAGTTTGCTAACTTCAAACAAGAAAGTAACCAAAGAATCTCTGAGATGCCCATAATATGTAATTCAGCCATGCAAGCTTATATTCCACTTAATAGTCCATTAGGGTAATATCCAGGCTCACAGTCCTCTGTTCAGCATAATGAGATGTCCATGAAAGAAAGGGAGGAATCCTTCTCTTTTTCCTGTGGTCTCTAAGCTCAGCCACCTGAACTAGAAACTCATACAGTCTATGGACCCCTCCTCAGAATCTTTACAAAGCATTTTCAAACACTTGGTCTCTTCCCCTCCTTCCCTTGGCAGCATAGTGTTATACCTGTAACAGATATGCCAGGTTGCTTTCCCTGACTGCAGTCAGTAGTATTCCCTCAATATAAAATAGAAGTTGATAAACAGATTTGGAAGCAAAACTATAGATACCAACCAAGAGTGTCAAACAATCTTTAAGAGCTCCTGGATCATGAGATCTGCATGTGTTCAAAGAAGAAAAGATCACAAGTTTCCACTAAAACCAGGGCTACAGCATGAAAGCTTCTAAAAATCTTTGAAGATCCAACCTGATAAAAAACCTAAGGCCAGCTGGCTGTAAGAAAATCAAGTACATGCACAAAGAAACGTCTAACTGCTCAAAGGAGGCAGCATAATCACAGAATGGTTTGGGTTGGAAGGGACCTTAAAGATCACCTAGTTCCAACCCCCTGCCATGGGCAGGGACACCTTCCACCAGATCAGGTTTCTCAAAGCCCCATCCAGCCTGGCTGAATCACCAGGTAAGGGGATAGCAGGCACAAAGGAAGATGTGAGATTTCTCTAACCTTTAACAGCTTACAATGCTGCATTGTGCAACCTCCTGCTGATTGCCGAAGACTGCTGGTTAACTTCAAGTCGACTTACTGGTAAGCGTAGTGAAACACTGTCTGAAGGACAAAGGGTGCAGACAAAACGCTTTGAACTAAACAAGCCAAATAGTAGACCAGAACAAAAACTATAAAGGAGTCCCAGTTCTGAGGGTTACTATGAAAAAAACAACTAAAAAAAGTCATTACTCAAGTCATCTAAAACCAGATTCAGATGCTATAACTAAGGAAGAACTCCTTGGGCCAGGAATACCTTTGCAATGGCTTCCTAAGAGGGTCAAGATTATTTTTGTCTGCCTGGAAGTCTGTGCTAACAACATTACATTAATTCGTTAAGTGAACAACAAATAAAAGGTAAACTAAAAGCAACATGTTATTTCATAACAATATTTTACACTCCATTAATAAAATGAATCTTCCATTTTCGTATGTGAATTGCTCTAAGGTGTCAACAGAGACCTTTGTTTTATTTTTCTGTGTTCTCTTCTTCTCATCTCTCACAAAAGCAAACAGCGCTTAAATCTAGGCAACAAACATCTGGCTTTACACATTCAAATGAGATGCATCAAAACAAACAGAATAATTCAAAGCTGACCACAAGGTCCCACTGGCTCATTTGCTCAAGTAATTAAAAAAAGATGAGCTTCAACACCAATTAACCTACTGAGCACTAATTAGCATTAACGAGGATTTGCAGTACTTGGTATGGCTTGACCCAGAATGTCCTCCTGAGTCCACTAATTGGCTGGTGGCAAAAGCAGGGCTCACAAAGAAGGAAAGGTTAAAGTGGATGCAGGTGTCTTAAAATTGGATCTTCCCTGAGAAAACACACACATAGCCCAGTTTTTAAAAAAATAAATCAGGGCCCCCCTTCTCTTACAAGAACTGTACTCTTAAGAAATGAGTTTGTGTTTTGTTGTGATTTACTAGAGGAGACAGAGAGCACAGGCACACTAAATGGGCAAAGACACTCAGTTGCCATTGGTTTTAACCCACTGCCCTTCTGGATTATATGAAATGATTTGGTTTTGTTTCTGTTTTTCCATTTTCCAGAAGGAAGAACTGAACTACTAGTAGTGCCTTACCAGGGCTGCTAAAGATGACACAAACACAGAAGCACATAGCCCAGCTGCTATCCCTCTGCCTTAAAAAAAACCACGCAAAGAACCCATGGCAGGGGCATGGCTCTTCAGTGCAAGATATCCAGCACTCATGGGTAAGCCCGGAGGGCAAGCAAGGTACATACATCAGTAGGTAAGCCCAGAGCACAAGAAAGCATCCAGCTGTTTTTCCTGTCATCTGAACAGCTATGAACCCTCTTGCCCTACTGCCTGCAAGTGCAGTGTCACTGTTTCTTCTGTTCTACAGTGCTGCTGCAGCATTTCGCATTAGGTAAATCATTGTACAGAAAACTCTCCAAAGCTTAGGCTGAAATTCTGCCCTTGACTCCACAGCCTCCCTCCTACCCATATGCCTTTTCCAGTGGAGCAGCAGTCAAACCCATGTTCAGCCTCCTCCTTTCCACTGTCACCTACTCTGTTAAACCCATTGCTGGCTGAGAAGCCCAGGCTGGCCTGCATTCCTCTCGTGTTGGAAGAAACACCTTGCAATGCGTTGTCCACACACTGTGACAGCTGAAAGGGAGGGAGGGAGGGAGGGAGGAGAGAAGTAGTTTTTGCAAAATATCCAATGTGGCTAAACAAAGATAAAAGTTCAGGGAGTTTCTGTCCCTGTCAACCTTAGCTGTGGATTAGATTTTGAGGGGAGAAGAGGATACTCTTCTCTACCTTTTTAAAATTTAGAATTAAAACATAATAATTGATTTCTTCCATATGTTCCAAACACTAACTTGCACAGAAGTTTGCTGTTTCTGTGTTGACATGTTTCTGTCACTGCAAGTTACATCAACATAAAACATGAAGAGCAAGGAAAAAGGTCTCAAACAGACTTCTCCAGCTTTGATCAATCCTAATCACCAAACCATTTACAAGCACATTGTTGATTTTCATTTCAGTCTCTTCGTTCTCAAACTCCATTAGGTTTCTCCTAAAGAAGAACCAGAGGTTCGACCCTATGACTTCTCCCCAAGTATGACCTGACAGAGGGGACTCACAGACCCCTCTCCAGCTGCTAGGACACAGGAAATATTCCTGAGGATTTATTCCAAGTCCCAGCTTTCACCTTTCATGCAGCATAATGCTGCTTAAAGGCTTACAGCATCAGTCATGGTCCTGGCGGACACAGAGCAAGTGCCATAATCTAGGCAGAGTCTGTGGCCACACCTTTGTAATTGGCCAGAGGAGACTTATTTTTCTTCCTCAGATACTCCCTGCTGGCTAAGTGCACTCCCCCAGCACAGCTGCAGGCCTTGATTTAACTTGTTTTCTTTTAGTTTAGGCTCAAGTACATTACTTGAATTCACATAAGGGAGTTCTTAGAGTTATGCAGCGGGCAGAGAGATGACAACTAACACAGACTTGGCGTAAGGAGAACGTGAAAACAACATTCTTACGGACCAGGAATTCAAAGTTAAAGCATGCAAATCACCTCAAATGCAAGCCACACTAATGCTGAGGGTTTAGCAAAACTCTGTATGGTCAAATACCCAGAACAAGTGGGGGCTGTGGAAAAAAGGCCTGACTGGCTGAGCGAGCAAATATATTCTTTGGGCTTCAGAGACATCCCAGAGAGGTATCACCCTCCTACAGAACAGCAAAACTAGCAACTGTATGCTTCTGCTGGTTTCTCTCTTTTGGTCCGCAAAGGGAAGATGTTATTTTTGGTTATCTAGCATTGGATAGCAGGAATGTTTTACTATGAGGTCAATCAGGGTAGGAGGTCTTTTTAATTTAAAAGGCAAACAGGCATTACTGATAATGAAGCTGCAGTGTAATCAAAGGAAATCTCCAGAGCATTTCACAAGAAGCATCTGAGGCATATAAACAGTAAAACAAAAATCAGCATTTTCTTTGCAGAGTCAGCGTCTACACACACTACTCCTTAATCACTTAGGATACCGCTGAAGCAGAGAGACATCCAAATCCTTGCTCCTTTGCATTTTTCTGTGAATACTCAGCAAGCCATCAACAAAAACCCAGACCATGGCTAGAACACCGAAGAGTCACCAGGCACAAGCCACAGGGAAATGAAGATAGAAGCATGGCCTGTGACACTCACAGGCTGAGAGGTTCAAGAAGTCACATATCAGAGGTGACTCCTGCACTGTGACAACCAGGCTTTAGGGAGTACCAAGCCCTTGCTGAGGGTTCACCAACGGCCAACTCTCCAGGAAAGCTGGAGGTCTTATGCCCTGCCATGGTACAACACCTCCAGGCCTTGTTGATGCAGCAGCTCCCCTCCAGCGGCTTCCCAAGTACATATCACAGCCACAAAAGAGAAACTCCCTTTCCCTAGATAGAGGCAACTATTTAAGGGACTTTCCCCTCTCTAAGACTTACATTTGACATTATCCAGCCAAACATTTGTCTGTTAAGCATCAAACGTATCTGGATGTGTGGCCCTGCAAGACGGACTTGGAGCACACTTAAAGCAGCTGCAATAGCGGCGAGCTTGCCAGGCCTGCAGCATGCGGTACTGAGCTCAGCTCACAGACGGCTGCAAGTTGTTTATCCCGCCTGGACATGAAAAGGTTGAGTGTTATGCAACTTCAGCGGCAGCTCCACGGCTGTCCTCTGTGGTGACTGATGGCTAAAGCAGTTCCTGCCCTTACCAGTCGGTCAGAGGACCTGACGGCGCTCCCCACACCATCCCACTTCCTGCAGCTCATTTTATCTCATGGACCCACAAACAGTTGAATTGATCCAACTGAGAAGACAGGGCAAAGATGGGCCAAAATGACCATGGCTGGTAAGGAATGGTCTGGGAAACTCTTAAGCCAGCCCTGCAGCCACATCAACAAAAACCCATGGATCCCATGACCCTCAGTGCCCTGGAGAAACACTGTTGTTACAGCTTGTAATTTGGCCTGGTAGCATGCTACTTCACCAAAACAGCAGCTGCTTTCCTTTCTCATCACATCTCAGAGGCTGAATGCAGGACTCCGGCATGAAGAGGAGCCTGCACCCAGTGTGCAGCAGCAGGCCCCGTGTCAGGTTCATGCAAGTCTACCCAGGCTGCCACATCTCCTTGTGCTAGTGGCAGAACCACCCTGCAACAGCAGACAGAGGTCGAAGCATGTCTCAAGCTTTAGCCAGCCCTGTGCACAGCACCCTGACTCTATGTAGCATTCTGGGACCAAGTTCTCCACTCTAAACCCACAAAATCTTCTTCAAGTTGGTCCTTCAAGTTGTATGGCTAAAAGCAGGACAAAGCTTTTCCTTCTGGTGACAAGCAAGAATGATTTACATTTTCTTTTGTCATTAATGATGTCCTAAGGCAGAGAAGCCAAACATCCCTCCTTTGACTCCTAAAATCACTTGGACAATCCATTCTAGCCTTCCTTTTTGAGGCTGTTAATCCTAAACTTCTTTCCAAGATTAGTTCTTTGAACAGAAGACAGTATTACCAAGTACCTTTTAAAAATACCATCTAAAAAAAAAAGCAGACACTAAACATCACATGTCTCTCTAAAAAGCAACAACCCTAATAAAATAATAAATGAGATCCCTCTTCGTTTAGGGTGCCTTCCATTTCTAAGCACTGCAAACATTAAGCCTGTGTTTATGCACTTCATTGGGGGGGGGGGGGGCGGGGGGGGGCAGGGCAAGCATCACTGTCAGCTGTCCAAAAGCCAACTAACATAACACAAAGTTGAAGCTGCCCAGTATTGCCTTCAGCCTTTCCAAAATGTGGGAACTGACTCAATTTAAGCATCTGAGAAGCAGAAAAGGCTAAGTACGTCTTGCTGCTTTTCAGCTATCCTCCTTTTGGTATCAGTGCTGTTTTACTTCTTGTCTGTAAGTGCCTCACTTTGCACTTACTCTAGTGGGTGCTTGGTCATATCCTCTACAGATAAGGTGGCAATACAGTTGCAATTACAACATTCTTTTCCTATTCACTCATTTTTTTTATAAGTAGTCACCTTGGAGGTTGAAGTTTCCACGGTTGGTCTCTACGTAAAGGTTTCTTTTTTTTAAATCCAAACTTTGTGGTTTAAAAAAAAGTCCATATACATACTTTGACTAAAGTTAAAGTGACTTCTGTATTCAAAAACTCTAAACCTCTCCTATCACCTTTTTTCTTACTTTTCTTTAGAGAAAAAACAAGCTAAAGAACAGCTCAAGGCAACAAGAAAAACTGATGAACTTTGAAGTGTCTGGATACAATTTAGAGCAAAGCCCAGGACATTTGGTTGATCCACAAAAAACCAAATTACTTTTTTTTAAGCTTTAAAGTATTTTGCAATTGTCCACTAAAAATTTAATATCTAGTACAATTTCTGCTTTCTTGTCCTTGCTACATGTACCTTAGTACTTTATTCTTTGCCACAAATCAGTCATGCATGCAGGCTGTCCTGCCTCTCTTCGGAGACAGGGTTAGCCAGCGGAGGAGGCCGACTGCTGAAGCCATTAGGCTGGAATAGTTGTTATGGAGCAGTTCTCCTGCTGTGCAGCCTGGAGGGAAGATTTCTTCTTCTCTCCCCTGTGGAGATCCCCGGTGTCCAACCCAGTAACTCAGGATTAGGCACCAGATAGACTGGCCCCTTAATCAGTTTTAACTCTCATCTTGTTATGTTCCCTTTTTTCTAATCTTTCAATTTACAACTCCATTTTGGCCTTTGTGCTGACACTGTACTTCAGTCAACTTTGACTTTGCCAGCAAATTTGATCACAGCTCTAAATCCTTCTCCAGGTCACCAGGTTTTAACCTTATTTGTGCACTGGATCTCCCTCAAGGTTACGCACATAGGCACAATAATAATATGAAATAATTAATTACACCAGAGAAGGGGCATGTCAGCTCCAACCGGTTTGTGCTAGCAGCTGGGCACTTGGGTCCCCAGTGCCAGTGGAAGCGCAAGTCCTCTTTCATCCCTCTCTCTGGCCAGCTCCTGAAACACTTTCTGCCTTCTGCTCCTTCCCATCTCTGCCCCACAGCCTCCCCACTGCTCAGCTTGGAGCAGAATCAAACCTAGTAATTTCAAGTGCCTCACACATACGGGTTAGAAATGCCGGAAATTAACAGTACATATTGAGACGAGGAAATAATGTGATGATTCCTTACTGATATGGCACAGGAGGGAGAGAGAAAGGGTCAAGCATAAAATAAAACAAAATTATGCATTTTCCACCTACCATACATGAATGTTTACCATATGGAATCAAAGAATTACAAAAACCCCACTGATATAATTTCATGTGCTTTTTGCTAGTAAAAGGAGTCCAATATCTTTTTACTAGAAAAGCTGCAAGGAAAAATCGTAAATATGCCAGTCACTTTGTTGTGTATGCTGGTGGGGAAATCTCGCCTTTGCTTCCCAGAAATGGTGTGAAGAACATCTGGAAAAATTGATAAAAAGACTCTGAAACCTCAAAAACCAAAATACACCTCTCCCCTCTTCAACCTCATTTTACACTCAGCTGCACTGGATGGGCCTGATTCAGATCACAGTCATGTGCATCCTGAGTAAATATGCTGAAGTCAACACATTCACGAAACAAGAATATGGCTCCAAACACTCAACGCCATTTAACCAGTTGAAAACACAAGACTGAGTTTATTTCAAATAAGACTCGCAGTACCTGCCTATGTGAAGGAGCCCTTACTGGCACAGACTCCCTATTCAAGTAGATGTAATTTAAAATGCATCAATAAAGAGACAAAGTGCTTTGAAGCATAATGAGCCCAAGACTCTTTCTTCTTGATCTTAATGCAAAAGCTTGCCTCTTCCTTGGGAACTATGAGATCAGGTCCTCAGCTCATTCATGAGTTTGTTAAGAGAAAAGTCTGTTTTATCATTTCTGCTTCTGCTGGCGCAAGGCTGAGGGCTCTGCTGCTCTCAGCTCCCTGCACAGCCACAAGCCTGAGTCAGGTTTCCCACGTTCTCCTCTCGCTCCTCCCCAGGGACCTGTGGAGCAGGCAAACTCTCCACTGGTACCTGTGTCAGCTCACTGATTACCCAATGGGTCACACAGCTATGAAATGAGATAGGCATCTGCCCTCACCCACCAAATAAAACCAAGGCTAAAATAAACAAGATGACTCACTCTCAGGGTATAGCTGGTCATGAACGTTTCACTAAAGCAAGAGTTAGATTTGGTGAGAAGCACTTAAATGAAAGAATCTCCATGAGTGTGTCTCCTTGTTGAAGGTAGACAGTGGACAGACTGTGGGGAACTGCTGGTTTAGGTACAATGAAATCCAGTGTTTGTTTTACGAAATGGAGACGAAAGAAAGAGGTGGCTAGATATCATTAGTTGGTGTTCGAAAGCAGCAAGAGTAAAAAGGTATACTGAAAAACGCTACGCAAAAGTACACTGCAGTGCCTTCTTGTTGCTTGCAGCTATAAATTAGTAGTTCTGGAGTCACTTCCCTTTACCTATGTTAAAGACAAGACACTCACTCCCAGATTTCTGAATAATACTTTAGCAATGCAGGCACTTTTCTGCAACACCAGAGATAGGCCTTTCAGCTCCTTGTGAAGTACCTAAATCACAAAAGCTCTTCAATATCAAGTAATCTGCTAATCCTTGCCACCAACCGATTAAACAGAACAGAAAGACAACCCAAAAGCTACTTTCAATGGGAGCTCTCTGGCAATTCCAAGACAGAGAAACCCTCTGAAACAGGAAATCTACTGTCACAGAGAGGGTGTTGCACAGCTTTGCTTGCTCTCCATTAGTTGGCCAGTGGAGCAATAAAGTGACATGCATTTCCAAAGTAAAGTTTGTTTTGGTCCCTCATCAGGCTTTGCTCCACCTGAACTCCTGCTGACTTCAATAAGAGGTTAGATGGAGTGACATGTGAATAAGGACTTGAAGATTTGGCCCTTTATGAGCCAAGATTTAGTTGTAAACTTATTTAAAGACACAAAAATCTCTGCAGCTGAACTCAATGCCGCTTTTGAACACAAACCTGTAGAAAAACTGTTTGTTTTCTTTGTGTAAATCTTGCATGTTAACATGATTAAGTCTGCTGGGCAGGTGTCTCCATATGTCCATGTTTGCTTTGGCACAAGAGTTGCCCCTCTCACCTCTCCAAATTCATGTAAATTTAGTGTTAAATCCTGCCTTTGTTACATGAGAGTGCCAAGCAGCCCCTCTCCCTTCCCACACCAAGGCTTGCTCACATCGCAGCTGGGCCGGAGTCCAGCCCAGCACCACAGGGTGCCAGGCTGGTGAGGGCAAGCACAGGTACTCATCTTCCACAAGCTGGCAGGCAAGCATGTCATGGGATCCATCACCAGCCCCTTACTGCACACTCCCTCCCCTCTGCTTCTCAAGCTATTTCTGGAGTTTCCAGTTTTCCAGACTTGTTTACCCTAATGAAATCCTCTGCTCCCAGAATCACCTGATTTTGCGATCATCCCAGCTTCCATTAAAAGCAAGCTTTTAGCTGTCCAGATGAGATACACAGAGAAACAAGAACATGAGCCTTTACAGCTCAAAACAATACACTTGATACAATCTCCAAACATCACACTAATGTTATTTGCAAGGTTTTTGGGACCCAGCTGTAGCGCTAACACTCTTCCCTGTGCAGACCAGATGCTCCCTGACCTGCCTTGCTGTTCGCTCCCCATCATTGGTAAGGCAAAAATTTGCACCTGCTTTTTTAGAGTGATACAAGCAAATTAAATTTTAGAAACTGTTCAAAGGGGCTAAGATTCAGAAGGGTGTAACGAGCACTAGGGAAGGCATTTTTATTAACCTGGAAAAACGTGTCTAGCCAGGCAGGCTGAAGACCCTCTAAAACAGGATATCGTATATTTTGGGTATCAAGTGGCCCATGCAGATCTCCCAGCACTCCCTCCCCAAGTGCAGTGAGGACCCAGGTGCTATCCTGCTCACATTTTACACAAATTCAGCTGAGCCACAGCAACTGTTGGCATCCTGTTGTGCAAGCCTAGATGCATTCACTGCTTTCTGGGCTTTGCGAGTTGCTTTTTGTTTAGCAGATTAATTCTAAACATTCAGATCTTGCACCTCATTTTTTGTCTAAGGTCTAGGCAATGATAAAAGCAATTAACTCCCTAAATCCTTCTCTTATCTGTAATTGGGTGTGATTTTTTGCTGTTTGTTTGTGAAAAACACTGAACAAAAATAGTGTCCACTATGTGGGCCAGGAAAATAGACCCTGATGACAGCCAGTTTATCTTCCACAGCTGCCTGAACAAGCCAACACCTAATGGGTATGTTTTCAGGAACACTTCCAACCAAGAGCTAACACTGTTACTTGGAGGTGACAGATGGACCCACACAGTTTTAATGCAGCTCTCCACTTTCCATTAGAAATGAGGAGACTCTGGTTACTTTCTCTTCCTGCATAGTGTCACATTGCCAGAAATATCTGAAGAGCAATGGGGCTGCGGGCAGGAGGGGAAAGCAGTGCACGCGTCTCAGCACTCATTTCCACCAGCTTCAGGGAAATTTAAAAAAAAATATGGAACATGAACCAGAGAGGCTGTAACTGCAGAAAGTTCCCACTCTGCTGCTTTCCCACCCTCACCCTTCTCTTTGGACAAGCACAGGATTTCTAGCAGGTGTGAAAGAGCCAGGAGACAAACAAAAGAGATAAAAGACAGAACAACTCTGAAGAGCACTCAGGAGGCCACATCACAAGCACAGCACACCAGCTCCTAGCAGGCAGAGGCACTCTACCATTATCTAGTTCACAGATGGACCACCCAGAAAATCTGGGAGCAATTAGGAAGGAGAACAAACAAATGCATGGAAAGAAGGGGGGGAGGGAGAATAGGAAGGAGGGCCAGAAGGGATTCCTTACATCATCTCCATGCAAGCGTTTCGAGAATGAAGTGAAGCTATATGGAGGAGGAATGCAGATGAAAGAGTTTGCAGTGAGAATGCAATAAAACAAAAGGCTATGAAAACATGTAGTGTATGAATGAATTACAACATCGCCATTAAATTTACAGAAAGTCAGGACAGTGTGTAAACAGAGAAGAAACCCATCAAGTTCTTGGAGACACATACAGGCACGTATAAACAAATCAAATGCTAACTGTCTCTCTCACTATTAACAGTGTGTCAACCTGCCTTGCAACTCAGGGATTCATCAGGCAAAAAGCTGACTCACTCTCCTCTCCAGCTGCGAATAACTGGCACTAAGTACTGGCAGGAAAACACAAATGCTACAGACCAACACCAATGCAACTTCACATCTGTGCATGGATAGGAACCACAACAACAGCCAAGGGGGGGGGTCATACTACCAGAGCTGCATGTCCGGGAACAGCCAGTTTTCTGCTGTCCTGGATTCCACTTGCCTGGCATTTAAGCAGTCTGTCAGTCAGCACCTCACAACACCAAGTCACACCCTTCTTGCCTGGGAGGCTGACCTGATTTTGGTACCAAGTACTTTGGCTCCAACTGACTTCAAGGTGACTGCTCAGCCCTCTAAAAACAAGACTCTTTTTTAATTAAATGCCTGATTTCAGGCATCTTTGTTGGTTTTAACTGTGGCATAGAAGGTTGCCTCTGTCAACTAGTGCTGCAAAGTTTCCTTTTTCTTTTAAAAGGATTTAATGTGAAGTTTGTGACTTTTGCAAGTGAGCATCATTTATAAACTATGTTTTATAGGATCCAAAAGTCACAGCACAAAAATGACTTAAAATAAAAACTGAACATACCAAGTGTTTTGAAGTGATCTTAATCAATAACACTGTGTTTACTTTGTCTTGGCCTCTGAGAAGCGAACTCTGGTCACTAAGAACATCTTATAAACACATTAAAGTTCACACAAGCATTTTTTTTAAAGCTTTTGAGTTTACTGTAATCTTGGTAAACTCACTCCCTGATAATTCTCCCTAAAAACAGTGCTTATTAACTCACAAGTTCAGCTGAAAAAAACCTACTATCCACTCAGCAGCAGCTACAATATGGCAATTACTTTACCTTAGAATAGACATCAAAGGCTCAAAGGATGACCCTGCCCCAGAAGAACAAAATCATTTAAAAGCCCCATTCCACTCAGTTTGCCAGTTTATAAGGTTTGCTAAAATCCAGTTTAATGATCATGTAGTTTCTTAGCAAGTCATGTGGTGCCATATTGTGTAAGGAACAGAAGAGTTAGTTCTAAAACCTTTTTGAACTCGGGAAGCTTTTCCAACCAGCTGATGCAGAACCACATTCCGAGATGGTAAATGAAACTGTTGGATGCAAAAGCCTCACTATGATTTTCTTTAGCTTCTTTCAGAAGAGACAAAAGTTCCCACACAACACATACTCTCCCCTTACAATGAAAGATTCAATAATAGCAATATGTTCAAGTCCATATGGTGTGGATATAAGGGAGAGGCACAACGAGAAACTGAGAACCCTGAAAGCAGGGGCTTGTAAGCTGCAGTAGAAAAAAGCAAAAGCATAAAAAAAACCCTTAAGGTGAGACTGAATGAAGTTGTAGGGCAGAGTGGATTAGCCAGTTCTCCTTATAGCTACAGTCTTCATATCCTGAGTCACAGACAATTCCCTCCCCCTAACATCCTGACATGGTTATCATATTTTTTTTTTTTAAATTTTTCTTTTGGCTGACATACCACAAAGTCCTTTCAAAATCAGTCTGGCCCAGTGGCCAGGTAATAGCATTACATGTTACTCGGCAGGAGACTGAACAGCAGTTTCCAATACAGCCTCACAGCGATAATGCAGGAGAAATGAAAATGGAAGGGCTGATGTCAGTGGGGACAAAAGGCATATGAAAAGGAACAACAATAAATGATTAATACAGGACAGAAGCCGCCTTACCCTGTCTGGAATCAGATTTGAATGGTGAATGAAAAACAGGGAGGGGAGAGGACAAGAAAGGTCTGTTTTAAACATTAGCATAGTCTTGCCCCACCTCTTGCCATTACTGTCACGAAGCACGGCTTTTCCCAGCTCTCTCGTCTTCATCTCCAACTCCTGAACTTGCTCCAGCAAAGTTTTATGGTAGGTATGCTTGGCCCTGTACCACAAAGAAAACACAAAGAAAATCAAAACAAAAAAGCCATTGGAATGTTTGTTTTGCTACAAACCCCCAATTTTACCTCTCATCTGAGAGGCACAAGGCCCTCCCTTGAACGATTTGGGAAATTAGGCACAGTGTATGCATGTCAGTTCAGGTTCACAGTACCTGGGAAATAGTACATAAGAAATGAGAAATCAGCAGAGCTCAGCTCCTTCAACACAACACTCAAAATCTAACCAAGCAGCAAAGCTATGGGACTATGGAGACCTGACACCACAGCCGTGGGACTGCTCAGGACCCGGGCATTCAGACAAAAGAGCTGGGATTCATTGAATATTCATGGCAGTAAAACATGATTCTACTCCGTCTTTTGAGCAATGTGTGGCACTGCTCTGAAATCCTGAGGAGAGTCTCAGATAATAATTGCCATTCAAGTCCCTTTATTTTCATTTATCAGTCTCACATGACTTGGAAAGGCACTTCTCTCCCCACTGAGCTTTCAAAGTGGCAGTAACAAGACTGGCTGTGTCCTATTTTCTTGGCTTGGCGATTCAAAGAGCAAGGCATGTGCCACACATACGACCAAAATTTGGAGAGTAATGCCCCCATGAAGAGACCTGGGCCTTTTCTTTCCCAGTTTCACCTACTGCTCCAGTGCTATTATACCTAAATCACACTGATATAAGGAGAGAATCTAGTGCCCTCTTGTCACGTACAATGCAATAACACAAAACACAGGGATCTTTCTCCAATGGGCAGTTTTTGATCAGCTTCCTCTTTTGTGTCACTTATAGGAGGACAAGCGTCCCACGAGATAAAACAGATTTGCATGTGACTGCACAGGAAGCCTGAAAACAAGAAGGAGCCAAGTCGGCTACAGCATCACTTGCTTCATGGCATTAAAATAGTATTCTTCAACTCTAGAAACGGCGAAAATGCCTTTACAAGTTTTATAAAAAACACACATGCAGCTACTATAATCTTCAACCAATGTCAAACTCCCTCTAGCAGGAAAATAGTAACTGGTGTATATATAATTAAAACATAATGAAGATGCTTTTATTTTTTAAAAGCATGTTTCTTATTACTCCTTCCACAGGGAATAAGAAACAAAGACCCCAAAATCTTTGCTGATACTATTTTAGATGACAGTGCCTTGATATTAATACTAGGTTATCTAAGGCCTCTGGTCTTTGTGTCGCTGAATTAGGCCCCAAATGTCTCAAAATGAGAAGCTAAAATGAAAAATACTTTTCAAAACACAGCTGCATTTAAGAGGGAAAAAAAGAGAACAACAAAAGATGAAGCATAACAAATTGAGGAGGTAAAGAGTATGAGGATGTACTTAGAAGAGTACCCTATTAAAACAAACCACCAAAGGTGAATGATTTGCAAAGGAACTCCAACCATACTGTGACGGAAGGACCAGTAGCAAGGACATTTTAAAAACACACAGTGTTTCAAGAATGTGAGATTACCAATAGCTGCACAGAAATTAATTAGTTTCAAGTTCCTATAACTAGTTAGGCTACTGATTAGACTGGTCTCCTCTTTGAGGAAGGGAAACTATAGTGATTAAAACGAGAAAGCTTTGAGCTATTAATTCTTATAATGTTTACAGTTGACTTCACTATCACACTCTTCAATTTGAGCAAATACATCAAAATTTTGACCGTCTCTTACATTTTAAAGAGGCCATACCTACTATCACAAACTCAAAGACTGATCACGTGTGGAACTTTCAAAATCCTTTATAACCAGTTTTCCCACAGACAACACAGAAATCTACAAGTTATTCAATCTCTCCCAAGGTTCCAAGTTTATCTTCCCATACACCGTAAGAGATGAGAGATGTTGTTCTTCTGCCTTAGTGAATATTGAATTCAAAATTTGACTGAATGGACCCTGAGTAGTCGAATTAGTGCACCACAGCACAAGGAGACGTTGCATTGCTATTTCACAATATGAAAAAAATGCTGTTGTCCTGAAGTTGGGCGTACTGAAGTCTTTTGCAAGTAGTATGAAATGATGAAATACATGGGCTCTGCTGTGGCTGGGTATCCATAAAGCAACAATAAACCTGCAGGTAATCGTTATGCGCTGAGTCACTCCTTCACTCGGAAGCAAGAGCATCCATGGAAGAGTCAGTAATTACGTATTTACAAAAAGGGGCTGAGCTAACCTATCCACATGTTTCTCCAAAAGCAAATACTAAAACATGGTATTACAATTGCCTCAGAGTCTGGTCTTGCTCCCATCAAAGTCAACTGCAAATATTCCATGGACCGCTGGCAATGGGACTGGATACTTCCTGACTTTTTCACTACAGCACATTATTAACTTTTGATACACAAAAATACAGGCAGAAATCTTCTTTTTTACCTTGTTTTACCTACTTTACAAGTGGCTCTAGATGCAGGATCAGTCCTCAATAAATTATGGGATCTTGTGTTCAGTGTTACTGTTCAGCTGAAATCTGATGCATTTCATAAAGACAAACTCACCTTTCCCTCACACACTGGGATATTAAGATCATGAACCACAAAAACAGGCAAAGGGTTATCTATGTATTTTGGGTGGCCCTTCTCCTTCCAAGCCAGGGAAGGGCACAGCTTCACTTCACTGCCACAGGATAATATTTAGGGGGATCAGGAACCCTGAATCTGACAGTGAGAAGTGTGGTTACATTCATAAACTCTTCTCAAGCTTGATGACACCTCTACTCTGGCTCATTATCCTCAACACCATTTTCGGAGTCTCATGCTCCAGGGACTGCAAGCGTGTGCAAGGATGCAAAGGGCTTCTCATACTTTCTCTCTTATTTACACTGTGGAGCTGGCAAGTGCAACATGCTTCTCCTCCCATGGTAAAAAAAAAAACAAACACATGAAGATTTTGGTAATGATTGGATGGCTCAGGAAATTTTTCACACTAACACCAAGTATTGAGACACCAATTATTAATATACTCTTGCCCTCTTGCCTAATTTTGCTGGAATACCTCTGTGGTTTTATGATTCCCACACAGCTTTGTGGCTCAGCTATTTTGAGACTTCCTAGCACCAGTGTATTCAAGTGACATGTGCCAACTGTGAGGAAGCACTCACCTCATAAAGCTCTGTTCATTTCAATGGTAGCACAACTGGGACTTTTATAAGGCAAAACCCAAATCCAAACCAAGCCACTGAACTCAGGGTAGTGGACCAAAGTTAACAATGTGGTATTGCAGCCAAGTATTAATAATAAGCTTCCTTCTCTTTTTAAAGATAGTTTTCCACATTTCCTTGATTCACTTAAAAAGGAAAAAAAGGTAAATACAATAAAAGCCTGGAGCTGCAGATAAGCGAGATAAGAGGTGTGTTGACAACTGTAGCCTGTGTAACAAAGGGAACATGTAAAGGTAGCTCTTGCTTCCAGAATGACAAGTTTTGATAGTGGATGCAGTGCAGCAGTTCAGAAACAAGGATTTGTGTGGGTTTGAGACACACTTTCCTATCCCTTTTAACCTTCTTCCAGACAAAAAACTCTGTAGCATATTTACGGTTTTCTGGCAGCATTTTGTACTGAAATTAGGCATGTACCTTCTGGGTCACATGGATGATCTTTCTGTGGACATATGCTTCATGTCCAAAAGAAACTGAAAGGAATACATTCCATGACCATGAGAAGTCAGAGCTGCTGGAATTTTATGGCCAAAACCAGATTCTGCTGAATTACAGACAGCAATGTGGTGTAACCACTGCTGTGGAAATCTGACGGCTGATTTCCAAAGGCCTTGGGCTCAAGTTTTGAGCGGCAAGCCTCTTGGAAAAGAAACAGACCTTTACTCCTTCCATATGGCAGTGCTGATAGCTGTGTCATTTCATTTATCCTAGTTAAAATGTTACTGGCGTTAATTTTTCAGTGATGGGTTAAAAAAAAAAAAAGTAGTCCTGCTCGTAGAACAGACTTTTCGCTTAATGTTGATAGGAGCCTCCTGTTTAAAATCTGTTGGGAAAATATTCAGTGTATCAATCATACACGTTTGTCTTGAGAGCTTCACAATCTCTGTACATTCTTGGTCTGAACCACTGAAAGGATTATGTTGCTGAGATTTCTGTAAGAATTATTAAAGAACAGTCTGACTCAGTAACAGAGTTTTAAATGAGTAATAGCTGAGGATGAGCCTGCCTTGCTCTGGACTGTTTTACAGTTCTTGAGTCATTTTTGCCAAGAACTGATAAGAACAGAGGACAACTTCGGGACATTCAACTATCACAAAAACACTTGAAAAATGAAGGTGTAATCTTGGACACCTAAATATGTATTTGATTACTGATGCTGCAAACAGTTAAGCTCCTATTTAGCTCTAATCACAAAAGTAGTACCATTGACTTCTAATCGAAGCAGGTAAATTTAAGTACTGCCTGACACAGGCGCAGGGCCTGTTATGCTAAATGAATTCTAAGCCTTCTTTTCAGAGCTTTAAAAAGCAGGTCATAGACATAGCTAAGTATCTAAATTTAAACATTTTGTCCTCAGCTTTAGAATTTTAAAATAATTTTCAATTGGAGAAGTTTAATGAGCGTAACAAAAAACCCTCTAGTGTGCTGGACTATTAAATCACAGTTTGGCCTGAACACAAATTTTACATTATGATACCTAGTTTTAATTTTAGCCGTCTAGCTCGTGAAAATTAAGCTGAGGAAGAAAATAGGAAAACATTTAAGTAGTACTTACTGATTGTTAGATTTGCCCGTTACCAATTTAATTTAGTTGTGCTATCAACCCCATAGGAAGAAAAAAAGATTTTCAGATATATGCATATGTCCTGATTTATCCTTTTATGCTAGTGTTTGAAACGTGCCTGTGTTTTGGAATCTTTATACTTTTTTCAGTATTTTCTGTATCTCTCTGTCAAAAAGATTGGTGGACTTGGCAGTGTCAGGTTTATGGTTGGACTCTATGGTCTTGAAGGTCTTTTCCAACCTGAATGATTCTGTGATTCTAAGAATCTTCCTTGGCTGACTGACAGTTCATTCCCACAGCAGTGTTACATGTTACGATGCCTTCACTTTGAGCCTTCATGACAAGTGACAAGCTAACCTATATTCCCTCTTCACTCCACCTAGGATCTGCCTTTTTGCCCCAGAGTCGGAATGCCCTGGGTCTTCCTTGCTCAAGGTTACTACATACCCATGTAATAAAACCTTCTCAGTGGCAACACAGCTTTCCAAGGGAAAGGATGAAAGCTTTGGTGCTTAAGACACTTAAAAGCAAGCTGAACAAAACACCAGAAATTCTAAACAAAAATGACACTTTTGCTTCTCAAACTGTAATGCTAAAAAGGTATGTTGCTTCTCTTGAAATCAAAGTTCTTGAAATATCTTGTTTTCCACAATGCTTTGAAACCACAGAGTTTTGAGAGAAGACTACACAGGCTTGTATTTCATGAGGGTTTTTCCTCCTGTCTGGGCAAGGAAAGAATCGTTAAGACTTTACTTCAACCACAGGGTGCAGGGTATTATTGGTGTCTCAGGTAAGCCTTGGAAGACCCACTGTTGAAGGAGAATCTGAAGAACAGCTGCTCCTTTTTCAGAACAGGAAATCTCTGATGTCTGATTTAAATTTGCCTTTAACTAAAGGGCCAACAACATAATCATAAGATGACACACCTTCATTACTCAGACAAGGCTGCCTCCTTCAGATTCAGGACTAAACATTCATTCTCTCACATTGCTGGTTGCATTGGCAGGTGAGAAATGACTCCCACTTCACTTTTCTCAGAGGTCTTCCAAACAAATTGCATTCACTGAAAGGCTTTGTAGGTCTTTACAGAGCAATACTGGACTGGACAACATGGGCATACAGAATAATTCCTGTAACACTGAGAGGACTGGTTTGGGACTTACGCTGTCCATGCCACGTCTTTAACAAGGCACGCAGTGGGCACGAGAAACAAGCCAAACCAGAAGTATCCACATCTTAACACCATTCCAGCCTGTGAAAAAAACCAAACAAATAAATCATGAGTATTTTCAAGCCATTACATGTTAAGTTGTTTACAAGGAAAAGGTAGAGTGATGGCATCAAACAGGCACTGCACCATCCATGATCTGGGTGATGGTGAAATTTGCTGGTGGGGGGAAGTCTCATTAACTCCTAACAGAAGTTATGCCTATAATTAACAAACTACAATGGCATTTCTCATTGTGATCATTCCTTATGATCTCAAGCTCTTCAGAAATTTAAAAAAAAAAAAAAAAAAATCAAGCATTTTGACCAAATCCTCCACCAATATTAATCTGTAGATCCAGGCAGACACATTTTCACTCAAGAAGAGCAGCACCATATTTAGCTTTCCCTTTTGACTATCTTTTGTGACCTTTGCTTCCTCTCTTTCTACCCACTGTTCTATCTTTTAAGCAGCACCAAACTGACATGAAACCCTCCCACATTTCTCACTAAAATGTTTCAGACATATTCCACTTAAACACAGCACTTCCTGTTCAAACTACTGTTGCCTGAAGCCCAAGGCAGGAAATATTCACTCCTGTCCCACAAATGGCTTTTTTTTTAAACAAACAGTGAGCTCAAAGTTTATATTTGCATTTTTCTCACTGTTGTAATGAAGAAAAAGCTTGGTAGGATTTGAGAAGGAAGATATCTAGAAACTCTGCAAGTCCCAGAGCACACACACAGTTATATAACAAAGTTGAAGTATAGCACTAATCACAGAAATGCTATTTTAGTCATCAGAGTCTTTTACAGATAAATTAATGGTGAGTAAGGCCTTGGTTTGCTGCATGGAAGACTTGAAATGACCTCACCACCTCTTGCACGCACACACACACTTCCCATAAGAATCACTTAAGTTCTCTAGTACATTAGAAACAGGAAATATTTTTTTTTCTGTAATGACTCGTGTGCAGCACACAACTAAAATGGGCTGAAAGGTGTCAACAGCATTTCCAGTGGCTAGCCACATTTGTCACTTGCCAGTTATGGATGCTGCCATATCCCTTCCCCAAAACCTTTACTTCTCAATATTTTGTATGCCACATACAATACACACACGTTATCTGCTGATGTTCATGTCCAATGTCTCTGAAGGCAGGGAGGCCTTGGACTCACAGACACCAGACTAAAGCAGCTGCCTCCCCAGTGTAACACAGGCTTGGCTGGCTCAGCTGTGCTTCACACACAAGTGTAGCACAGGCAAGCAGCAGCCTGCAATGCTGAAGTGTCAAGGCATTTTACAGACAAACACAATGTTGAGTTACAGAACATGAAACAACACAAGACATCTACTAGCCTTTGAAATGCACTGTGAGAAGGCAAAATTTGTAATTATACCTGTTGTAAGACAAATGTGGTTGATTAAACAGAAGAAACTTCTACCACTCACTACAGCAAAGCTTTAAAACCAAGAAAAGCCATCACATTGCATGGCCAGGACATCCACCAGTAGCACCCAGCATCTTCTCCCAGTGTTGATCTCTGTTTAAAAGTTGTCCACCTCACAACTCTGTCTATTCAGCAGCAACTTGCCGCCCTTGGATTGCCAAGTAGTGAGTACTTCCAAAAGCTTTTTTCACTTTTGAATGTTAAACCCTCAATGCTGTTGCTGGACTGACAGATCAGTGGTAAATCTTGTACTGAAACCAAGAGCAAGCTGGACTGTGCTAAAACATTTATGGACACTTTGCCACCCACACAGACAGTAAGCAAACACATTCCAGTCCCAGAATCAGCTCTCAGTTATTTGTGAGCCCTCATGCCTCCTTTTGCATGAGAATGCCAGAAGTATACGGGCAGTATTGATCTACGCTTATTTAAGGAAAAGGATGTGCAAGAATAAGAGGGAAATCATAACTTTATTGTAAGCCAAAGAGTTGAACTGTAATAACACAGTAGCAAAATGTAATGATTTTTATCCTCATGCTTTGCTTTTCTTTGGCTGTGACCCTGCAAGTGATAGCAGTCTAATCACATCAGTGTTTCCACTGACCATCCTTCCATTGCCTGTGCTAATAAAGGCTAAAAAAGGGCCATAGTATTCTATATGCATTTTCTGCTATTTTTTGCTTCAAATATTTTACGTTCCACTTTTTGCTTTTCTAGCTGAAAGAAACTCAACATACTGAAAGTGCAGAACAATCTGAGTAGGTGTTCAATAGCGGTTTAAATGCTATTTTGTTAGAAATGTTGACATCTCAATCAACAGCTATGAATTTGGACATCTTGCATGTTAAGCTCGACACCAAAAAAACCTCAAGCCAAATACTTTTTGCCTGCAATTATGCATTTTACTCAAGTATTATTCTGTCCAAAACCTGCACCATACAGCAAAACTATTCATCTCACCTGAACACACTGTCAGACACTGACTTTACTACTGGCAAGCCTTTTTCCACACAACTGTCTCCAAGATTTTACTCTGTTCCTGAGCTCATCTGGAAGTTTTCTTCACTGCTCCTCTCTAGTTTCCTCTTGGAATGATATGACTGTTATGCTGCATGACAGTGAACTGGTTTGTCTTGCATGCGCAGCTCTGCCTCTGAACTCTGCCTCCTCTCCAGCAGGGTTACACCATCTGCTCACTGGCCAGGAGCTCCTCAGCAGAGGATTCACCAGAAACCACCTAACACATTCTAGGGACATCCACAGACAGCATTTTTAGGATACTTCAGGGATAGAGGGCTGGGTTAAGGACAGAAGCTACAGTAAGAACACCTATAGATCACAACAAAGCTTCCTCAGGCTTCACGGCTGTCGCTGTGCTCCATTCCAATTGTTCAGCTATTCACGACAGCAGTGAAGAGAGTACTGCCATACATCTTCAGTGAAACACAGCATTTCCCTACCCAGTCCCAATGAATAACACCCTTCAGCTATCAAGTTATCTTCCCCAGATAAGAAAAGCAGAGCTACTAAACAGGAACCATCAGCATTCTTTTTTTCCTTTAATAAGGTCACAGGAAGGACGAGTAGAAACAGTTTCGTTTTTAAACAAATGCAAAATTTGACCAGCTCTGTCATCACACAGGCCCCACGATATGCAACAAAGTCATTTTTATTCTGTCTACTGATGTAAACATAAGTGACTAGCACATCCAAGCTAACTACCAGAAACCATTAATCACACGGCACCCCAAAACCACTTGAGACTAATGCAAGTCCTCCTGCTGAAGATGTTGCAGCTTAAACTGCTCCCATCTGTAGACTGCCTTCCGAGCACCAACGAGGCTGCCACAATAAAATCACTCATTTTAAAGGAGTGATAACATTTGTTAAAATGAAAGAATGGGAACAAGAAAAGAAATAAAAGACTTAGCTCCAGTTATTTCACAACTGAGGAGCAAACAAGTTAGGACCCAATATCTTTAACCTCTTGTAAACTGGTTTTGTAAGAGTGGCTACTTTCTTCTTTTAAATACAGTAAAAAAAGGCAATAGCACTGGCCACTCAGAAGGACTATGAAGTTCTGCACTGTGCTATTATTTTAGAAAGCCTAGATTAAGGGTTTTTTTTTGTTTTGTTTGGGGGGTTTTGTTTGTTTGTTTCTTTTAAATCAAGGACACGCTCTACACAAATACAAATAGATTGTTCAAAAAAAATCTAAATTGCAATATGGAATACATTGCAAACTCTTGTCTGCATTTTACTATTCTTCCTTAGTATGCAAATAAGCATCATTCATCGTTTTACTGTTCCACCAATAGGTGGTGCCACTATTTTCAACAACTTCCAAGGTGAACAACAAGGCCAGGAGTGCCCAGGGGTAGAAAGTCATACACCCAGACTCTTTCGGTATTCTTATCACAGCATGGTTAGACAACAACTGGGGATCAGTAAATGTTCCAGACAAACCAAACAAGAGTCTCAATCATTATTCCAGAAAAGTGAGACAAAAATTAAATTTGTATTTTGAATAATAAAAGCTTTTTATTACTTCATTTCCTCATATATCCATGCATCCTAACTCTGGTAAAAAATGGACAGCAAAAGCATAAGATCATGATGGAAACAGGTGGCTTTATATTTACAGTGCAACAAAAATTGTTACAGGAAGTCTGCCTGGATCCTGATCATAGCTCTCCACAAGGCAAGGATAAGGACCCAATAAGCTGCTCAATTATGCTTTCATATTCATTCAAGTCCAGCTGTATACACTTGGGATCCAAGTCCAACCTGCAGTGAGGTGATGACAGTTAGATCACTTTGGTTCCCACTAGTCAAACAAGGATGACAGCACAGCACCACTTTTGGCAGCACTTAGGAAAGGAGGGAAGAGAGAGAGGGAAGATGGCCACATGATTATTGTGAGTGATTCAGATATGATAACAGCACAAGAAATGCTCACTGCCATCACTAAGATACTACTGATCTAGACATCTATGACAGCAAAGGATCCAGCTGATGAGACACATGTGTCTGGAGCCACAAGGGCAACTCTAGCAGCCTTGGCCCTGCTGCTTCACCCACATTACCTCATTAACCAAAGCAGAAAGCAGTGCATCACCAGCAGGTAGTTACCTCACCTTAAGGTAGTCAACTCAGATGCACAAGGCAGGTATCTCTGCCAGTACATCTCCTCCATCAATTCTAGACCAGTGGCTCAGTTTGAGCACGTCACTTGAGAAGGGCTAAAGCTGGGGCAGAGGAACCCTAGTTGGTCACTCTGCTCCCATCCTGTGTTAGGCAAGTCACTTGGAAGCATGTCTGTTATTCAGTCAATGAGGACAGTTTTCTTTAAAGCCCGACTCAGCCCATCACTCTGAGGTGCTGCTCCTGGGGTCTCAGTCTCAGCCATCTTCCCCATCCATGACAGGTGCTGCTAACTCGGGCAAACAATTCCATCCCATTTATCCTGAAGTCCCAGTGCCTCACCTGATGGCATGGTGTACAGGTAAATGTATTATTCTCCATGAGAAGCTCAGGCATTAACATGTGACATGTCACAGCAATGCTCCTACTTTCCTCTGGAAACTTTCCCGGGAAAGATTGCCTTTCATTTGCTCTGTAGATACAATAGATCAGTATCTCCACCTCACGCAGTTATATTGTATAAAATACACAAATTCTGTCATAATTACTGTATTATACAAGATCCTTGAAGTGCTACAAATATCAGACCTACCTTCAAGACCAAATATACTAAAACCTAAGTGCAGAGAGATGACAGGGTTTGCTCATGGTCACACAAATCAACTGCAGAAGTGGGCAGATTGCCCAACTCTCTCAATTAAATCATAGTACAGAGACTGAGCCTACTGGAGCCCGAGTATGAAATATAATCAATATCCAAGAACGCAGTCTCAAGGATTTTCCCTGTGCGCGTTGGAACATAATCTAGCCTCAACATGAGTCGGTGCTTAAGAACTTTTTCCCCCCAATTTAACTGTAGCCAGCTCCACTCTGGACAGATTTACTAGATTCAGGGCTGACAGGTGTGATCAACAGATTTACCAGCTCCCTCTTCACCAACCATCTTGGCTGGAAACATGCCTTAAGAATAACCCCTTTGGGTTAGTGGCAAAGCGTTAAAAAATAAGGCAAAAGAGTTCGATTTCCCCTCCTGCATACACCACTGGGAGTCAGGAGTACCTCAAATGAAATCAGTGGAGCTCTACCACTGAAAGGTTGGCTGGATATTTCCATGTCTGAAATAAAGATGTGCAATGTTTTCCATAATGTAAGGGTTTTCATTCTAAAATGACTCAGATGAAAACAATGACCTCACTGGCTGGCTGGATTTAACACAATGACACATTGGTCCAGTCTCAAACCTATTTCCTCCCTCTCCCAGTCTCCACTCATACAGCCATATCCCCCTTGAGAGCAGTAAAAGGAGGAGAAAAAAAACAGATTCCTCACTCTGATATTTTACCCCTTTTCCTTAATTTTGCCAGTCATACTTAAAACCCATATGGAAGCCCAGAGTAAGAAATCTATCCACTGTCTAGCTTCCATGACATACTTATCAAGCATATTGGCAATTTTAACATAATACCTGGATATAAACGTAGGGAGGGATGACAGGAGCAGTCCTTTGAGCAAAAAGAAAAATGCCAACACAATAGCACAAAGGCATGTATTTGGCATTCCTGCTAAAGCCCAAGATATTTTGCAATACAGGTCTCAGGCAAGAAGCTTTTCCTCCAAGTTGTTAGTTACAATCATTAAAAGAAAGCAGAAGTACATAAACCCCAGAAGATTCCAGGAATTTGCCACAAAAAAAGCTAAACTAAAACCTAGAATCTTCAAGGGGTCACCCTCCACCCCCACCAATTCACATAAACTGCCATGATTTTGGAGAAAATAGTTACAGCCATAACACCACAGGAGCACAGTGAAGTCCCTCAGATCTTTTATTTTCTTGTTAGGAACTATTTTTGCATAATGGAGGAACACAGCAAATTAGCAAACTACTTTTATTCTATTTCTTAATGTCATTTACAGAAATTAATAACTGCCACACAAATGAATATATCAGTGGCCAAATGTATCCCAAAGGGTGTTAATAAGCTCTGTTTTGTGTTAATTAAAACTATATTCTACATATGCAGCCTTGCCCAAGAAAAAGATTACTATATCTCATTACTTAATTAGTATACAGCACCACCAATTAAACAAGGAGCCTGCCCATGTTACTCTCCATTATTACTCTGATAGAAGAGAATTAAAGAAAATTAATCAGATGGTGTTTTAATTTGATTTTACGGTTCACTGGTAGCGTAAACTCTGATGCAATTCCATGCAGCCTACCATTTTTTTTTTCATTATTGGTTACATCAAGCTCAACAAAAAATGTGAATTAATGTTTCTTCAAAGTTATTTGGAGAAGACTGTTGGTTAAAAATTAGTAGTAAAATCATGCTCCATGTAAATGGATGTTAAATGGATTATTGAAATTTTATTAGAAAGCGCAAGTCTCTAACCAAAGAACCTTCTCCTTAAAGTGGAGGAGACAAACACCTCTCCTTGAACACCTCAGAAAATCTTTATGTAAGTGGCACCAGGGGCTGATCACTCTTCCTGGTTGAAAAAAAAATAATCTAAAAATATCACTCTCTATTAGTCTGAGCCGCCCCAGTACAAATTAAAATTACTGAATAAAGGTAATTCCTTCCTGTACACACACTCATGTGGACCATGAACACCTTGGGAAAAAAACTGATGCAGAGGACACTGTTGATGGCATCCAAGGTTTATTCTTTCTCATCTGAGTCAGGCTTGATACTGCTCCAAATCATAGGTTAGTTTGAGTTTTCTGAGATGTCTCCAATTAAATGGTTGTGGAACAGAATATAATCTTCTTTTGCATTTCAGCTTAAGATAAACTCACACTTGAGGATGTGTAAGACTAGGCCCACGGGCAGTTGCCTGCTGATGGGGGGTGACCTGCCACGGTGCTGTAACTTCACTGAGGCCAAGTAAAACCTGTATGAAAGCATGCTTCCCAGTATGAAAGCAAAGACACTCCTACAGACATTTTTTTAGAATCTTTTCAGTTTTTCTCTCCTTCCTCCTCAAATTAAGCCAACACAGGCATGAATAGACAGAACAAAGTAAATCTGAAACAATACCTTTGATAGTCCTGACAATGAAATTGTTTTTGTTCAGTTTCATGCACTTCAGTATAAACTTCTACTCTGCATATAAAAAGAAATTTATACTTCACATTATGTTTCTGTTTTTAAAGTCATGTTCAGCACATAGCCACTCTTGTTTGGTGCTTTTACCAGCTTTTATTTTGTGCCTTTTTTTATAACTTTGTGCAGGTTTTAATAGCAACCACTCCTGTACAGTAGCTGCCCTTATTTAATAGCTGTACATTTATCGTGAAAGCTGTAGGGGAAAACACCCTTAAATTTTAAAGAACCCACCTTTGAATTTAAAACTCCAAGGGAGTAATTATGTTTAGCAGAAGCCATTCCTTCCCAGTGAAGATACAAGATATTTGTACAACCTACCAAGTTACACCTACAAAAAGAGTCAGAACCTTCAAATTTCCTGGCTTTGTGTGTTGAAATTTTCCAACTGTGCTCCTGCAACAGCACTGGCTTCCTCCCATAAAACACATTTGTTTCAAGATACTCCCTCCTCCCCAGTATTAGCAAAGCAGCATCCTGAGTAAAAAGGTGCTCTACCAAGAGCAGAAAGATCACTTTCAGGAATCCTGGTCTTATTCCACCTCTGCCATGGTTTCATGGTATGAATTTAGGCATGTGTCCTAACCTCAGGGAAAACACAGAAAATACAGTCAACCTCACTGGAGTGTTTTGAAAAGAATTTTTTAAACAAGCGTTTAAGTAGCATATTGAAAAATAGCTTTTTTTATATTAGTATCAAATAACACTTCCCCCACCTCACATAATTGTTTTACTAACTTTTTTAAAAAAAAATCACCTGCATTTATTCCTTTTCTATTTATGTTGCCACTGAATGTATCTTTGTGCTAAACATTTTTGTGCTTTTATAGACCATCTTAAGAGAGCAGATTAAAAAAGAAAACATAAACCGCATTAACTAAGCTACACTATTAAATATTTCAGGTAAGCGTAATTAGGTATCTATCCACTTCCCTAAGCCATCTAGGCAATTTTGTCTTCTGATTGAAGCTGCTGACCAAAACTCAAGTTCTACAGCACATTTAAAGATCTGGAATGGTCAGTTCACAAAACTTTCATTGATATTAGTTCAAATTAGATTCTGCACGTTGTCCCCAGATATGGCAAATAAGTTGACTTTAGCAAGACTGCTGCTCTTCAAAGCCCTGATCCAGCAATTCAGATGGGACATGCAGACAACCACACTTGCAGGCAGCTTGTCAGAAAGTACTGCGACTCTACATGTGGTTTGCTGCTTGCAGGAGCTACAGAATTAAAACCCACAAGTGGAAAGCACTATGGTTTTTGGTTTTATTACCTGATTTGATCTGATATTAAGTTTACCAGGATAATACTATTCCCTGTGTCTTACATCTTGTAGATTCCTTAATAGTTCAAGAATCCCAGAAAATAGCTGATAACTGTCTAGCATGAACTAGACCTAGTAACTGCAAGGCTCAGAGAAGTAGATCTTTTCCAGTTTTTCAAACTGGGGTATAAGCTTATAAATCAACGAGCAGGTTGAATTCTTACTGAAGTCAATAGCAGCTGAAGGTACATCACTTGCATAGAGGGGGCTCTGAATTCTGCAAAACTATGTCCTGTAAACTCAATTTTATAGACCTTCATCTGTTCTTAATCTGTTATAGCAATGGTTGACTTGTATCAGATAACAGTCATTACTCTTCCTGGAGAAATATAGCGTGAGGAAGTAGTTTACTAGCTCAGTCACTATATATTCACCCAGCATTTTATCTTCACTCAATGGTTACATTCCTAAAGCATATTCTGAATGCAGTTAGCTCAAAGTTTTCTCTACTGTCATACTGACTCTCTTGAATGCCCTTAAAGACTTCAGGTTATTTTAGCATGACTGCAGTTCAACTCAGATCAATGGAGTCTTACCACAAATGGGCACTTTTCCCCATAAAATCTTGGTTCTCTCCTTCATTTTCATTCCCAGAGCAATTCATTTAATTGTTTGAGCACATACAACCTCTTCATACAGCTGCCACGTCTTTGTGCCTTGTATTATCACGTATGACATACAACCACAACGATTCCCACCATACCCTCTTGCCAAACCCTGGAGATGCACCCTGTCTCTCTCTTCTTCCTTTCACACCTTACTGAAAATTTCACAACAGCACACTGTAATAGTGATTTACATAAATTGTGTTTTCTACATCACATTGCAAATCGCAACCACAGATGCCTGCTTTGAATCTGTAAATATATGAAATGCAGCCAAAAGTTAGCTTACCA
This sequence comes from Leptosomus discolor, assembly GCF_034619465.1. Lineage (NCBI taxonomy): Eukaryota > Metazoa > Chordata > Aves > Leptosomiformes > Leptosomidae > Leptosomus > Leptosomus discolor. Next base: position 21,940,835 of record NC_141391.1, read on the forward strand.
GCCCACAGAGACGCCTGACAAGCCTCATGGGTACATGGTGCAATAATTGATGTCTGTAGGGGACAACTAGTGCCATGGCAGATCTGCGCTGCTCAGTCTTGGTCACCTTGTGCCACCCCTGTTTTTCCATCAATGGCTGATTTCTAAGCATACGACATTCAAAACACAAAAGCCAGAGACACACCTAACCAACCGCTGAAGACAACGGTCCCACAGGAAACGTTCTCTTAATCGTAAAGCATTGACAAAATGACAAACTGACCACACACGCTAGTCCAAGGCGAAGCAGCTCTCCGGGACGCCCAGCCCCTGCGCAGGCACAGCTGCCTCCTGCCTCCGTGCCCCTTCCCAGCAAGGCAGACCAGGCAGCCTTTCCCCCTACAGCCTGCCACCTAACACTATTTTTAAGAGACCCATATCACCAGCTTCTTTGTTGGGAAGAACGCTGTAGAAGTACGATGCTGTTTGGTGCGCTAACTTTATTTTATGATATTGATTTATGCTTTCCCTTTAATTAAAAGGTACCAGGAAAACATTTGGTTTTGATTCGGATACCCAAACCCGTCGAGACCCATTCCAGCCGACCCCTCAGCGCAGGCCGTGTCCACGTCTCCACAACGAATTACTTCCGCGAACAACGCGCAGGCCAAGAGCCTCCCCGAATCCTTCCCCCTAATCCCCGCCATCTGTTCTGCGCCCAGGCCGGCGGCCGCGGGGACCCGCCAGCGCCTGCTGTCAGCCTGGCCGCAGATGGGTAAACACACCCGGGCCCGTGTCAGCCTGCCGTGTGATTTCAGCTGAGGACTCCGGACATGGAGCACAGTTCTCATTTAAAGCATTCGTAACATCGAGGAAACACCTGTTAAGAAACTATCCAAAATAAATTTACCGTGAGTCTTTTAAGAAAGAGAAAAACTGTGATTGACAGCAGCAGTACAAGATCCGACAGCAGCAGAATTCAAAGCCCCATTGCAAACCCTGACCAATTAAATACACAAACAGCACTGTTTTTCATTTCAAGGTAACAGTTACTATTTCATTTCTCATCTTCCACTTAAAATAGATGCTCTTCACACTGGAAGACTGAGGTTTGACCTATTTTAACCCAGTTTCTATTCTGTGTGCAAAAATCCTACAATGCCACGCTGTGTGTAGTTTTAAAAGAAACACTCCCATACAGTTACTCTTTAAAATCATGTCAAAAGCATATCATTAAGACTAGTTTTAAAACAGTTTCTGCCTGGCTAGTGAAAAGGTGGATGGTGATATTTTGCTTAAAGCCTGCAAGGTACAGTAAATGAAACTCAGTAGTTTTAGAATTAACATTAAAATAGCAGAAATATTGAGATTTTCCACAGCCATATCAGTGACACTGGAAGTAAACCCCAAAGTCTTTCAAGTCTTTCCATATCAGAGACAACTGACATCTTTAAAAAGCTTGCCAGCAACCTTTTAATTTAAACCATTGTTTTCCTCCTTTGGGCCACGTGCAAGGTCCTGCACCTGGGTCGAGGCAATCCCAAGCACAAATACAGGCTGGGCAATGAGTGGGTCGAGAGCAGCCCTGCAGAGAAGGACCTGAGGGTGCAGGCAGACGAAAAGCTGACTATGAGCCAGCAATGTGCACTCACAGCCCAGAGAGCCAATTACATCCTGGGCTGCCTCAAGAGAAGTGTGGCCAGCAGGTCGAGGGAGGTGACTCTGCCCCTCTGCTCTGCTCTGGTGAGACCCCACCTGCAGTGCTGTGTCCAGCTCTGGGGCCCTCAGCACAAGAAAGACATGGACCCGCTTGAGCGGGCCCAGAGGAGGGCCACAAAGATGATCAGGGGGCTGGAGCACCTCCCCTGTGAGGGCAGGCTGAGAGAGTTGGGGTTGTTCAGCCTGGAGAAGTGAAGGCTCCGGGGAGACATTATAGCGGCCTTCCAGTGTTTAAAGGGGGCCTACAGGAAAGGTGGGGAGGGACTCTTGATCAGGGAGTGTAGTGGTAGGACAAGGGGTGACGGTTTCAAACTGAAAGAGGGGAGATTTAGATTAGACATTAGGAAGAAATTCTTTATTGTGAGGGTGGTGAGAGACAGGCACAGGTTGCCCAGAGAAGCTGCGGCTGCCCCCTCCCTGGCAGTGTTCAAGGCCAGGCTGGACAGGACTTTGAGCAATCTGGTCTGGTGGAAGGTGACCCTGCCCATGGCAGGGGGGGTGGAACTAGATGATCTTCAAGGTCCCTTCCAACCTAAACAATTCTATGATTCTACAGTTCTATGACTGTAGGTTTACCTATGTTGATGGTGGGGACCTCCTCCTCCTCCCTGTGTACACATCTGACAAGCAATCACACTGCAGGCCACTTACTAACAATTGTGGTATTTTTCAAGAACGCTTAAGTGACTTTGCAGCGTGGGTCACACTGATGTTCAAGTAGAACTAGATCAAGTATTTGCAACATTTTGCATTTCCCAGTTTCTTTCTACTCAGGGCTCTCCAACAAGAACTATGCTGCTTACATAGGGAAAACTGACAGTAGTAATAGTCAATGAAAGGCCTAAGGAAGCAATCTTGTTCCCTAGCAGTACAAAAAAGCAAACTGAGTGTTAGGACTTATTAGGAATGGGACAGAAGAAACCTGAACATTTTGCTGCCATAAAACCCCTCCTGTGCTTCACTCATTACTCCCTTCATTCCAAAAAGGACACTGGAGAATTAGAAAATGTTGAGAGGAAAGGCAACAAAAATAATCTGAGTACAGCATGGCTTCACTATGAGTAATGACCGATGTGATGACTTTCATTTTTTGGAGCATGGAGAAGAGAGAGACTATATAAAGGCCTGTAAAGACAAGAACAGCAGGAAGCAGGTGAACAGAATAATTGCTCCTTTATTCTTCCAGTACAAGGACTGGGGACAACAGATCAGACAGCCAGTGGCAGGTTCAATACCAGTTAGAAGCAAGACGGTGATAAAAAGCATCAAAATGGTGACTGTGTGGCATAATTACACACAACTCCTTTCTCCCTCACCCTCAGATGGGAGAAACTAAGGACCTATGCACATAAGAGCTGGGATTTGACTAACTGCTCTCACAGTGAAGCAAGGTAGCCACCAGTCTCAGCGATAATTAAATCCACTGCAGGAGTTCTTCAAAGCTTTTAGTTTTGCTTGACAGATGAGCAAACTGAACTGATGATAAAGCAACAGCTTTATCAATGCATTTCCATCAAGAAGTGAAAGGGAGAAACATAACTCAATGCAGATGTGCATTATGCAGAGCTTCTTAAAGAACATTTTAGCAGAGGAACACCAACACCAGAGTGCCACGCTCTGGAGTTCAGCTCCTTCAAAAGTGACAAGCTTTCAGCCCACAAAACCAGACATTGTGTCCAGCTTGCACCTTCCTATTAAACTTGCACTGCAAAGTGGGGCTTCACAATCCTCCCAGGGAACTATCCCTTTTCCAAGGCACACATAGGAACACAGCTGCAGAGATACATACAGTCTGGGGTAAATACTCAAAAGAGTATCATTGTATCACCTCCTCCTTACAAACACAATTTCCAGCATGTCTGGGGCCAGCCTGACTTGAAAAGAGGTGACTTGTAACACATTCTGAGCCCCCAAATCAAAACCTGAAGTCCCTTCCTCTCCTCCTTTGGAGACAGCCACCCACACACAGCAGAAGAGAACGACGCTGAGAATCTGGGCTGCACAGGAAACTGCTCACAAAACAAATCCCACAACCATACATAATTGAGTAATCCACATTTTGGCTTACTCAGGTTTATGAGAACCAAAACAGCATTTTAAATGCTTATTTTTGCTTTCCTTTAAGTTTAATTAAGCTTGCCTTAGGCTCACAAGCCTATTGAATTTGAGACTTATTTTTAAGATAACTGACCTGGAGAGTTCTCCCACCTGCTCTGCCCTTAAAGTGTGCCCCTAGTTCGTTCACTCTCTTTTACTGTTTTACTACAGGCTTGACAGCAACATGGAAATCATATCAGAGGAAAGGATTTTTTTATTTTTTCTTTAACTATCTGATAAACATTAGCCACACCAAATAGTTTCAGCCTCACTTGTAGACTCAAGGGGTCCTCCTGTGCGGCTCAAGATTAGGTAAGATAGGAGTCTTCACATAAAGGTTCTGCTCTTCGGTTTCTCCCTTGGCTCTGGAATTGGGGCTTTCTGAAAGGGCTCCTGGCTCCCACAATAAGCCCATTTGCTACAGGCTGGAGAAGCATTATCAAAGACCTCATTACAGTCATCAAAAGCTGGAGCTATTCTGCAACTGACAGGAAAAATGTGGGTTTGCAACACCAACAAATGCATCCAATAGATTCTCAAGTCTCCAAACAGGCCAGGAATTTGCCAGGGAAAAATAATCCAGAATATTTATGTTAAACCTTCCCCCTCCTCCCCCTTCCAAAAACTCCTTAAGTCAGCAGGGAAGTATTGTTGAAGCCAAAAAGATTGCTAAACTCAGTATAGCAACAAGGTAGCACTATGTTAATGAAGTCATTCTACTTTTGCATAGGTAAAAAGGATTATAAACCTGTGCTGCAGGGGAAAAAAAGATTACAAATACAGCTCTGAAGCCAAATATTTCAAAGACAGAAGAATCTAAAACTGTTTTGGTGCTGTTATGACATTCTAGATCACTAACAAAACAATTCAAGAGAAAAAAAATAGATGTATAGGCAGTGCAGTGTGGAAAGGAGGCTATAGCTCGAGGAAGATTTAGAGCACCAATTCCCTGTTAATGGTTCAGATTAATTCAGATGGGATACAGTCATAAAGCTCTAGGGATTCACACATCCCTGCCTCAATTCAAGACACTAATAACCAATCAGTATTTTAGATAAGACTCTATAAATATTTAAAATTTTTAATCTTTCGAGTGCCAAGAATAACATTTCCCATCATGTCCTTGCCTCTCCCACAGCAACAATGATGAGATTTCTCAGCTGGCATTGCTGGCACCAGCACAACATCAGGTGGCTTTAGTAGTGGCAGTCAATTAACTTAAAAAGTTACATCTACTTGATCCATTTCCTGCTCTGATAAACAATTGTAAACAAATACTTCTCTTCAAAGGAGGAGCTTTCTTCACAAATTAAAAAAGGAAAGGGGCCATCTGAATCATGCTAGTCATGGCTGTGGTCAGGGGTTGTATTATAAACACGATTTTTAGGGCTCTAAATGAGTGATGCGACAAAATATAACCAGCCAAATTCTTCCCCAGTTTAACATGACAGTGGTGCTTCCTCACACAACAATCTTTGCTTTTTCTTTTTTTAACCTCTTCTATGTTACTGACAGCAGTATGTGTGTATATTTACATTATTCTGATTTTCCTAACCCATGTTTAGCCTTTCTCCTTTATGCTCATTTTTGGCACAGGCAGCTCACTACCTCCTTTCGCTTATACTGTAGTCAGGTTCAGTGCCTGATTCCTGTGCCTCAGCAGAATAACAGCTCTAGCAGAAAAACAAGCCAAATCACTTCTGTTTCTGTTTGCAATTCCCTTTACAGACACCCACCCCCACCGTGTTGATAAGCGTGCATTTTGTGGTCCTTTTCCAAACCTTTCAACATGTAGCCAGGGAAAAATTTCAGTGTAAACTTCAGGCTTTTATGCTGATTTGAAAGAGGCCACAACACACACAGTTACTTGCAGTTATGTCAACTCCTCCACAACCTTTACTGAAAAGCCATGCTACTAGCTATTCTTCACTCTGCCCATTCCCCCCCATCTGTAATTTTGTTTCTGTATCCACAGAATGGAAATTGTCATACAATGACCATGAAGATATTCACTTGCCTCTAAGTGGTTTCAGATCCAATGATAAAGCATGCTACAGAAATGCTTAATTATTTTTGCTACTACTGCATTCTCCTCTGGCAGAGCACCAGAAATTAAGTTTAGGGGATTAAAATTGCCGCTGTCATTTCATTAGCAAAAGCATTTATTAAAGTAATTAGGAAAGGGCGGTCTGTTGTGTTTTTAATTTTGATATGGTCACATATCTTAGTTCAGGAGTTCAAGCCTACTTTTATTAAAATGCACAATTCGCTTAACACTTGAGTAGAGATCAAGTGATTGATTTCTACACACTGTCAGCTGCTATGTCTGTTTTGACAAATTCAGGGCGTTTCCAGTTCCAATTGCCATGACTAACACGGTTACAGTCTAAGACAGCTATTAACATGCCCATGAAGTTTCTGAAAATGATTGTAGCACCATATATTAATTATGCATTTTCAGGAGCTTAGGTACCTTCTGCTCGTTTTCCAGTCCAGACATCCTGTGTTCTACCTGACACTGTTTCAAAGACAGGAAATCAAGCCCAAATGCAAACCGGCAAACTAAACAATATAACCTGACCCTGTGTCCCATTTGGCAATCAAGTTCCAGGTCATGCTCATAGGAACGAGGTGTTTCCTATAAGCCTAAAAGACCACATCCAAGCTGTTTTACCAAGCAGCAAAAAAAGCTGCATCTTATTTACCAGTCCAAGAGCTTAGGTATGATAGTCCAGGACTAACTCTGTCTGAAACGGCAAGTTCTAGACATTCAATACTCACAAGTCCGGAAACCCAAAACAAAGTAGCTGCTTATAAAAGAAGTGATTCTCTGAAAAATGGATTCAAAACAGCAGCATAAGATAAATGTGTAGATATGTATATATACACACACACACACACAGAGAATCAATTATGAAGCATCTGCTCATCAGAAGAGAAAGCATTGAAAGTAAGCAGAAGAAATTAAATGTTATAATAATTAGCAGATATCAATCAACTCCAGGAAAATAATGTAGTAACACGACTCAGTGCCTTTTACTCCAGTGACAGTGTTAGTAAAGGGCAAACAAGAGGACTCACTGTCAGGTCAGAAGAGAGTAGGATAGTATCACCATGTCATTTCTACTACATCAGCAGTGTTCAGAACCACAGAATGTAGGGGTTGGAAGGGACCTCTGGAGATCATGTAGTCCAACGCTCCTGCTAAAGCAGGCTCACCTACAGCACAGGATTACATCCAGGTCAGTTTTTGAATATCTGCAGAGTAGGAGACTCCACAACCTCCCTGGGCAGCCTGTTCCAGTGCTCTGTCACCCTCAAAGGAAAGAAGTGTTTCCTCATGTTCAGGCGCAACTCCTTGTGCTCATGTTTGTGCCTGTTGCCCCTTGTCCTGTCACTGGGCATCAGTGAAAAGAGCCTGGCCCCATCCTCTTGACACCCGCCCTTTTGATATTTGTAAGTGTTGACAAGATCCTCTCTCAGTCTTCTCTTATGCTTAGAGAACTAACAGGGAAGTGTAACGTAGGGGAGCTCACGTACTGAAAGGAACTGGCAAACTAAAGGGAAGTGAACCTGGAGCTCTCCAAGGCTAAAACAAGTATGAAATGTCCAGAAGTCAGCTACTTTATCCTCCTTTGGAGACAATCCCTAGCAAAGCTTTTGGTGTCGAAAACATCTCAGTCTTGAGACCAGACCCACTGACAGAATCCAGGTTTTCTTAACCTTTCCTTTCTTGGGCCAGACTCCAGCCCTTGCTTAGATGTCAGCCGGACCCTGATAGGCTTCCTGGTCCAGCCTGTCTACAACATAATCATTAGTGTTGCACCGAAAAGCTCTAACAAGATCTAAATTAGCACCTTCCATCAGTAGAAGCTGATCAACTAAGTGTTCTTGTGTTCAGAAAGTTTGATATACCTGAAAGTCGGAGAAAACCCAAGCAACCATTGCCTAAGGAAGCCAGACTGCCTAGGCTCTTTTCTGTCATATTCACAGTTCAGCGATCTAGAAGCAAGTTCCCTCTCTGACAGGCCTTTCTCCAGAGTGCCTCTCTTCACTGATTACATCTATATCATTATTCCCCCCAGGACCACGTTATCTCTTAGAGCATCCAGAGATCAACAACAACTTCACATATATTTTGGAATTAAAAGATAAACGTATTTCCACCTTTTTTTTAAGTTAAGTTATAAATGGAAAAACAAGCATCAACCAGAATAGCCCTATTTTCAGCTAAGAGCATTATGCCCTTCTGATTCAAGACACCACAAGAACTTGTAGATCTTTTTCATCAAACCCACAAAGAATCCAGACCAAGAGAGAAGACAGCCCAGCAATATTGCCGTCAACAGCAGAACATTTGAGAGAAATAAGGGGAAGATCTGAACCACTGTAGATTTTCATATCCTTAGAAATCTTACCAAGCCTGGGCCTCAAGCCACCAAAGAGCTCACAGAACAGTAAATACTATCCTCAGTTCACAGAAAGAGGTAATGTAGATATCAATGAGGGCTTTTAATGGATTATCCTTTAAATACACCAGGTTCAAAGGAGGTATACATACAGGAAAACCAGGTCTGGAAATTCAGGTTGCATAGAAAGACATAGACCTCTACAAATAAAAACCCAAATGAGACTCAAAGCACGCATCTGAATGCTGATGCAGGGCTACCATTAAGTTTGAGGGTGTGTCTGGGCCATGTTCCAAGTCCATACAGGGACAAGACATGAATATACAGATGACATTTCCTACATTCCAGTTTTCACGGAAAAGAAGTGCTGGTGCGTGGACTGGAATGGAGCCATAGCTTATTTCAACATGTTCCTGATCTGGACAGTCAGAGTTCCCTGCAGAGAGCTCCCAAGAGTCTGTTTAGACACAGTCAGTGAAATCAAAGAATAGTGGAAAGTCACATGGCTGCATTCTGTTCAAACTATGGTACCTCTTGCTGTTCTAATTCAAGGATCACCACTTTGGATTTTACATAACAGATACAGCAAGATTAAAAAATTTCCTAACGTAGGATTAGAGCTGATTTGGGTGCTGGTAACCCAGGAAATCTGTTCTGTTTTGACTGTAATGATAAAAACTGAAATTTAAAAACACTGCCTAGAATACACAGAAGAATTATTGAAAAGGAATTAATCTTAGTAACCCAGAGAGAAAAAAATAGAAGGAAACAATAAAAGAAATTAACACAGGCAATCAAATAACTGGAAGTGCTGCATAAAAGAACTGCTCTAGAAGGATATTTATAAATTGCTCCCCTTTCTCAGAGGGCAACTAAATACTATGCTTGTGAAAGAAATAAAAAAGCAGTCAGATGCTGAAACAGAGGTATTATGAAGAGAGCTAAAACTAATAAACTCATCTACAGCTTAATGGAACAGAAGGAAGTGAATCACAGGTATTAAAAATACAAAACCGGAAGTTCAGTATAAAACCCAGAGAAACTGCTGGATACAACTGGACAGCAGGGCTGGGGGAGTTCCAGGCAAGCCTGGATGCTTCCTGGTACAAAGATCCTGTGGAGAGATATCAGTGAGGCTAAGAGCCCACAGAGCATGAAAGGCCAACAGAGGAAGAGGGGTCAGAGAGGCAATTAAACTAATGCAAACATAAAAAGCACCAAGACCACACAGGTTTTCAGTAGAGCTTTATAGCAGAAGACCCAACATATAAGCTACACAATCTTTACCCACTCTATCTGACATGTCTAGAAAGTGCAGAGGTTCCCAAAACCAAAAGTTGAGGCTGGTCTAGGAGTGCAAAAATAAACAGACTGAGTCTTGCACAGGCCAATCCTGTCTCTGAGGGGGAAAAAAAAAAAAATTCTCTACACAAAAAAATCCTCCCCAGAAGAACAATAACCATCCTTCCTCAGTCTATATGGTTTAAGTAAAGAGGCTTCCTATGGAACAAGCCACTGAGGTTCACGCATGGACTGCTGGAGCTACATAAGCACAGACATGAACTGGTAGCCAGGAACACTTAGTACAGAACTAAATATACTAACACATATAGTCTACTGCCAGACTGGTGCTGGCTTCTAACCTTATGTTTAGCTGTTGAACCCACAGCTGCTCTACCCAACTGTAAATACATACAGTAAGTGAGGACACTGCACAAATGACATGTGGTTGCTATCTGTCAAAGGTTTCTTGATGCTTAGAGTGACCTTTTGTGATAAACTATGTTCTTGAAGATTTGGTTTAAAAGCAACATAAAGACTGGCATAACCATACTAGACACCCATCACCTCCATCCCCCCAAATTAGCAGAGTGAACTCCGCAATAGTTCAACTACAATGAGGAGGAAGACACAGGTGTCCCTGATTTCCTCTTGAATTATTCACCTTAAATGAACTCCTGTTCAAAAAAAAACCTGCAAACAAGAACAACTCAGCCCCCCCTCCAACCCAGCTCCAATATAACAGAAATATAACATAAGCTTGTGCTCCATTCACATAATCTGATACTCATGTTAAGCACCTTCTCAGACTTGTATTATGACAAATGTAGATGAATTTTAGTAACACATTAAGTTGTAAGGTTTCCAGTTCTACTATAATTTTAAGTACGAGGCTGAAAGAATCTGTAATTAAACAGCTCCGAGACAGACTAGAGTTTGTGTGGTCTGAACTAATCAAATATGTATTGCTTCTAACCTCAGTCAGCTATATGAAATTAGTTTTTCCTCTTATTATTTTGAAAAGATTTGTAGGATAAAAAAAAGCCTACATTTTTCTTGGCTATGCACTACTGTAGTGGTTAAAGCAAAAGGACTGCTACACAAAATAGCTCTTCTGATTTGGTATATATATACACAGTTACAAAAAGCATTCTAGACATTGCTCAAAATGGAATAATCAGATTCTGCTCTAAAAGCAAATAAACTCCTAAGAATAATTATGGCTCCTGACAGCTTCCTCTGGAAACACAGGAAAACAATACCTACCAAAAGGCAAGTGGCTGGCACAACTCTGATAACCACCTCCAGGGAACCTTGCTGACCATGAGTTTTGAAGCAGAGACTGAACAACAGGATATAACACACATATGACTTCCATGGTTTATTCCATTCCCAAGTGTCTGAGTGTGTGCAAAAATGGAATTACTGGGGAAATACACATCCTTCACATGTGGGATTTGTTATAAAGAGACATGTCTTGCGTCTACTAAATCCAGAAGACCTCACTCTTGTCATCACACTACTTGGGCATGTAATGAAGAAGAGGGTAGAACCCTAAGCCAACTCCTCTGAAGTGATAAAACATTAAAAATTAATACCAAAGAGATCATAAAATTAAAATGCCAAATTGGCTTATCTATAACTGAAAATTTATGACAGACTAATGGGAATTTTCAAGTGGAAGCTATCTTGCCAGTCACTGAACTCAGATGGGCAGCAAAGCATCATTTCAAGTGCACATTTAGAAAACTTTAAGAGCCACAAAGTGCTCTGCTCTGACTCCTGTGGCTCCTGGTGTACAACTTCAAGTGCAGTCATGTTCTGGTCTTCCCCCTGCCCCCATATGAAACTACTGTCAGTTTATCACCTCATGAAAACATTAATCTCCTCCTTCCAAAGAATTTGTGTTGTTGTTTGCCCCCCCTCTTGCTCTACTATTGCTACTATTACTGGAAAGCTGTCCTGGAATTAGCTCACCCCAGAAAGCAGCTCTTCACAAGCACTCTTCAGCTAAAATTTATACAGGGCTTGCTTAGATCCCATTGCATCAGCACCATCCTTTAGCATTAAGGGCATGTTTCCGTATTTGATGCCCCAGCTCCATATACATATATTTTAAGTGGAACTAATAATAGTAGAATTGTATTTTAAATAGTATTTCCCCGTCATGTTTGCCCTCTTACAATGTACAAGGCAAATTCTTAGTCTCTTCTGCTTTCCCTAAGCATTTGAGTAGTAACCTGTTGCAGCCTTTGAATTAACTTGTCTTTCATGAGACTGCCAAGACCGCGAACAGTATTATAAACTGAAAAAGCTGATACTTCTGGAAAACTTTGTGCTCTGATTTTTCAAAATTAGAGTTAGCTGGATGACAACAGTGTCGGATGTGACATTTTCATTCAAAGGCGAAATGCTTATTGGGCATTTTGTTTTATCATAAAGAAATAAATCTGTAGCAAAAGCAATCTTGTCCTTTGGTAGAAATCTACACTTCCAAAACTAGCTTTACTCCCTGTATTTCCCCCATCATCTTGACTGAAAACCACTAAGAGCATCACTTCCACAGAAAGGTTCAGGAGAAAGCAAGTGGTGATGTTCAAAAGATGGGCATATCGGAGATACTAGCACTAGGTTAAGATCTTACAGAGATGGAGTAGAGGGGAAACATTTAGGGGCTCAGTAAACATCAACCTGGCAGAAAACTGAGACCTTCCTCTCTGTGGATGCAGTGCAGACAGAACCACTACCTGCACTCTTAGCTTAACTCAGAAACGAAATCTCTAATTCCAGTGAAAGGTGTTAAATAAAAGGCAGCATGAAAATCCAGCTCACTCAGCTGCATAAGTGTACCCAGTAGAGCTCTTTTAGCTACTAATTGGAATAGTCTTGATTTACAAGAATCCTGGAACTTTCCATTAGCTGTATCACAAAGCAAACGGAGATGAGGCTCAAGTAATGGGCCTGGATGCAAATTCATCATCATGACAGGGTCTCAGAACAGAAGCAGGATCCTTGTACTTTGCAAACACTTCCAGTGCGTCCAAAACCAGAACAACTCATCATCAGCCAGCAAGATCACCAGCCTGCCTCATTTCCCACTGCTAATCACCCTTGGCAGGAGGAAAGAAAGGACAAGGGGACGTTCCACGTCAAGCAGGGAGCAGGTTTAGAAGTGGAAATCCCTGCCGCAGAGCCTGAAGAACACGTTGCAACAAGATCTCTTTGAAGCCAACAACCTACTGAACCATGGAAGAACCTGCCTCCCTCCGCTGGCTCTTCTGGTATGAGACCACGTAGCAAGAACGAACCCTCAGATTTCCTACTGGAATGCACTGTGTAATTAGAAGGACTACTTAAAGGGGGCAGCTCCTCCCATTTGCAACTCCATGATCACTTTCTACAACTACCCAGTTGCTTTCAAGGCAGCACAGTATTAGGAAAATATTTGATATATTTTTAGCTTTCTTTTATTGTAGCTTAGCAGCTGGATTCAAAGAGAGCCAACACTGTGTGATCAAGCTGACCTGCACATGGATCAGTAACACACGCTCTACCAACCAGCCATGAGCCCTCTAAGACATGACAAAAAGGGCCAAGCCTGGGATTACAGTTTTTTGGGCACAAATCCTCATGGATCAGGGCATACATTGCTCCCCACTGCCATCCAGATTACTATGGTTAATCAGCAGCTTTTCATCTTTCAGTTAATCCTTGATGACTCAATTCCTGTTTTTTGAAAAATACTACTACTATGTGTAACCTGAGAGAAGACAGAGGACTAACTGGATTAGTGACCTGATACACCAACAATTCATATGGCTTGGCTGGCCATAAATCCTGCTTAAATACTATCCTCTTGCTTAAAGCTGGACAGTCAGTGACACTCAGCCCGCTTGGCCTGTTTATGGAAGTGACCAGAGTAAACCACCTCTGAGTAAACCAAATCCCTGCCTGAAGAGACATGCCTTCTCACTTGGCGAGGCGGAGAAGGGCAGTGAAGAACATGGTTGTGCTTTAGGTGGAAATTTAATCTGTGCTGGGGATATTACCAACTGTGGAAACATTTGACTTAGAGTCATGCGTTTCCATATATTAACATACTTCCCACACTTGCTCACATCTGCCCAAATAAGCTATGAAATAAATATTTTCCACACTGTAAATATAGCACATATTTCTAATGCTCAGTGATACATCATTTAATCCATAACGGTGTAAGCCAGCTTTTGCAACTAAGCCTTTCATGGTAAAGCTCAGCAGGCAAGTAAACAAGTAAAAAAAAATATTTTGCAGACAGTTTACTTACTCTTCAGTTTGCAATTCTCTTGTAACAGAATTTATTTAATTTTTTAAAAATAACTAGTATCAACAGCTTAACAGTGCAATGAGCAGTGTACTCATCTTCTAAAGGAATACCTGCGACAGGAGCAGCAGCTGCCTTATGCTTACTTGCTTTCTCGATATCAGCCAAACAGAATTAGCGAGATGGAATATTAGAATAAAAGGTGACTCGCAAAACCATTGGTCTCTTAATTTCATTATGTTATATTTTAAAGATCTTGATTTATCCCATTACATAATGCCTTCCTGTCATCCTAAGAATCCAATCATTGCTGTGTGCAGCCTCCTTTACTTTTGATAAATGATTGAGATATGTTGTTTAGTGAATTTCTAACAAAGATATCCTTTCTCCAAAGCGTTCAGTTAACTTTTACTCAAATACCAAATTTGTTGGTTTTCTTTTTTGAATTTTACCTTTTTCTAACCTGAGAAATACCACAGGTATGTTCCTCTAGTTTTAGAAATTAACTGGGTATCTCCAGAATATTAAACATTCAGTGAATGAAACAAAGACATTACTTCTCCAAAAGGTTTAGTCAGGCAACATAATAAAATAGATGTTAATAAATGCTGATTAAAAAGGTTAGAACCAGTATGATTAAAAAACCCTATCCAGTCCTACTTTCAGAGCTCTCCTATATTGCCAAGACTTCACAAGCTAACATGCCTACCAAGGTAGCCAAGTAATGAAATTAGCATTTGAAGAAAAAAAATAATATAGCAAATCTTTTTACATGGCAGAAAATTTGAATGGTACATCGTAAAGACACAGTACGGAAGAAACCACCAAAACAAAGAATGTCAACCAAATGATATCTACATGAAGACAACCATAATAAGGAACAATTAATTCTGGGTAATTTTCTGGCATTTTCAGCTTTATACAATATTAAGCTTAAAGCTAAAAAATGTATTTGCTAGAAAATAAACTACTCATAGAAAGCTGAAGCAACATTTCCCGCACTTTGCTAAGTTGTAATTGAATGAGAACTACTTGCCTTGTGTATAAAAAAAAATTCTAATCATACTTTTCTGAAGACAGCTACCACAAAAATTGCTGAAGTTGGATGTCTGTTCAGGATATTGTCTAAAATAAGTACTGGAGTATTTGTGCAGCTTGTACGGAAGGAAAAGGAAAGACTGAGGTAACTGCTGCTTGGACACTGGTCAAAGACTGTGAAAGGACTGATGGCTGGAGAATTCCTCCACTTGCTTAGGCTAGCATAATTGAAGGCCAACAGTAGTCCAGGATTTCTGTAAGATTGACCATAATATGCACTACCATACTTGCCTTACTATAGCTCCAGCTTAGCTAGCTTGCTTGACAAAGGAAGCAACAGAACAAACAGCGAGCTCCTTCGCTAGATTACCAAATACATTCTTGAAAGTCTTTTTTTTTTTTTTTTTTTACAGGCAAATATTCATCCTTGCAAGAATTTAGACTTACCATGCTTTCTCAGCCAGGCTTAGTAAATATGCCATTTTACTATTCTCTAGAAATTTCATTGTAGTGGATTAAATTCTAAAGAACCAGTCTCCAAAAAAAAAACCAATAAAAATAAGCTTCCTCAGCAGCTAAGTGGTGACAACTGTAAAGCTACGGCCTAGTATCCACGCTAATTAGAAATCTAAAGAGCAACAAGCACTGTGTGTTCTGCTAGTATTGTTTTTAACATGTGATGAAGCAAAGCTACACTTGGGCCACTCATCCTGGTAGATGGCTCTCAGTGATGTCCAGCATTAGGCCTGCTGTGGCAGAAGTCCAGTGACCCAGATACAGAGGAGCGGCCAGTGGCACTGAACAAGAGTTGCAAGAGAGACACTGATAATTCTTGTAGAAGTCTGAAGGGAACTGAAATGTTACTCTAAGCAGGCACGAACTACATGTATTTTCACAGTTTACACTGCAGTATTGCTTAGATGCACTATCATTGAAGGCCAGTTTACTTTATTTATTTATAGCACCCCTCAGTGCAGCACATGATTTGGGGCAGTTTCATCACTCTACCGGAAAAGGATCTTCTGTTAGCATCTTAATCTCACCAAACACCCCCATATTTTTGCAATGTAAGAGAGGCAGAAGACTGATCAGGTTTCCTCAAGCTACACAAAGTGTGGTATTTATTTGCCAAATGCTCTTAAAAGTTTTCTTCTAGGTCAAATCATCTTAATCCTCTGAGCAACTACCAATTCCTTGATTCAGATATTTTATGCTTCAATATTGATTCAAGCTCAATCTACCTGGAACCTGCCTGCTGCTTCTAACCATACAGCACTGTCTGCTAGTTCCTCCTGAGCGGCCCTCAATAAATGGCTGCTCACGTTTCTCTCCCATTCCTCAGTTTCTCTGTCACAGAGGCTCATAAAGCCTGCGAAATATTTCTTCCCCCCCCGCCTCCCCAAGTCAACCCCTCACTAAACTTTTCTTCCTCTGCATCAGTCCCAAGAACAGGTGATTTCTATTCTAGGAACTCCTTCATCACCCTCCTCTCTGGATAAACTTGACATAAACTTCCTTCCCTCTTCTACATCCTCCACCACCTATACCTTAAAGCGCTGCTGTTTCCATGTCGCTTCACTGATCGTGTCTCAGTCGTGCTTCCTATGTACACACCTGTCTGAACAGTTTTTAATCCACACTAGCACTTTGCCCTGGATTACATGTTATTTATTTTCCTCAATTGAATCTTAGGAGGGACATTTTGGAAAGCTTTTAGGAAACCCAAGTAATTTGACTCATCCAGGCTGCCTTTATCTTCCATCAACTTCTTCAATAATGCTGATAATTTAAAGAACTACAATTTCCTCACCAAAGCCATGTCATTTTGACTTAAGTTACATTAACCTAATTTTCCCCTTATGCCCTTCACATATGAAATTTCTGTGGGCCGAACTCCATATTCACTTACATAAAACCGTATCAGGAAAAATTTAAAAGATAATTGATGGAGTTATCCATGGCTATTGCTGTCCTAATAGGAAAATTCATTCCTCAATTTCATTTCCAAGAGCTGAAGTAAAATTAAGTTATATCTAATTCTCAGGCTCTCCCTTGAAGACAGACTTCATTTGCATACCTTTAAGGTTTTCAGGAGCACTTGTTAAAAAAGAACAGGAAGGGATTTTGAAAATGCTTACTGTGTTCCATTCACACAACAACTGTTTTATCAAGGAATCTACTGGGTACAGATTTATTGTTCTAGCTTGTCATTATGTCCACTACAGCATTTCAGTGATGTACTGCACTTGAATTTTCAAGAGATCTAACTTTCTCCTAAAACATTAAGATTTGCTAAGGTCACACACTGATTTCCATAAAAAAATGCCCTTGGAATAATAATTTCCCCTTCATCTTCTATAATGAAAATAGATGTAAAATAATTCATAACTTCCCTGCCACCTCATCATCTGCTTTAGCTATCACTCAAGTAATGGTGCTTTAGAGTGACTAGCCCTACAGTCACAAAAAAAAGGAGGACAGTGATCAGCTGGTATTTCTGCCTACAGAGCGCATAGAAAGGAAAATAAAGCTTTATAATACTGATCTCCTTAACTCATCATGAGTGCCACTTCATTCAAACATCAGAGTGGGCATATCCCAATCTCCCTCACTGCTTCAAGCCCCACTGAAAGGAAGGAGAGGAAAGGAAAAAAAAAAGGGAGCTTGAGAGAGGTGGGGGGAAGGACACAGAAATCAAGGAGGTAAAGAAATCATGATAGAAAAGGGTAAAAATTAAGGCTTATCTTCAAACAAAGATTTCAACAATATCTGAAGCTATTGCCCATCTTAGACTTACCACTTGCAGCCAAATATCTTCTATCTCTTTGAAGCTGCTTCTTGGAAAACACTATCAAAGCTATTTCACTCTCTCCCTTGACTATCCCACCTCAGAATTCCTATTTCCTGTCAGGTCGATTTACTTACCTCACTAATTTCAGATTGGACATTAGGAAAAATTTCTCCACTGAAAGGTTGTCAAGCATTGGAACGGTCTGCCCAGGGATGTAGTGGAGTCACCATCCCTAGATGTGTTTAAAAGACGTGTAGATGTGGTGCTTAGGGACACAGTTTAGTGCTGGACTTGGCAGTGCTAGGTTAACGGCTGGACTTGATCTTAAGGTCTTTTCCAATCTAAACGATTCTATGATTTTAATGTATATATGCCTGTGCAATATTGCACATTTGCTTTGATCCTCCCTTTTTCTCTGGTGCTGAATATACACAGCACACTGTAGGGATAGAGATTTTTCCACAAAAAGCCTAATGGCAGGACCACCAAGGCTCTCAGGAGTTCCAGCAGTACAAGTAAGTGCATAGTTCAGAGAGAAAAAGAAAGAGTGAAATGCCAGGATGGTCTCAAGATTTCTCAGGTGTACTTTATCAGCTCAAACGCTCTACTGACAGAACATGCACAGCCTCAGTAGGAGTCTCATACATCCTAAAAGCACACCTTAAATTTGGCTGAGTTCAAAAGATATTTACATCTGGTGATCATGTGATGGGAAGTACAACTAGCTCCCAGTACCACTATACTGCTGCTGTGCTGCCAGCGCATCTTGATGTGAATGCCTCTTCAGAGAAGACCGAGCTCTTAAGGAAGGGCAGGGTTGGGTTTACTGGACAAAGTTTATCCTCTGGCCTTCTCCTCTCTCCTGCTTTGGCCATCTGAAAATGTTGGGTCTGAGTGACACATAAGGACAGATTAGAAGGAACAGAGAAGAGCAAATTTAAATGGAAAAAGTTTAAGATTACTTATGTGCAACTGATCTACAACACTTATGTTCCATTCATACTCAGCTTATCAGCCTTCAACTGAAATATTTCTTCTGTTATGCTGAACCTCCACTGGATGTCCATGCTGTTAGTTAAGCAGCATGCAAAGCAAGAAGTGTCTACTTAAAGGAGCATCACATTAGAAACATCTTTGAACTGAATGCATTTTTTTCAGAATACCGATGTATGATACAAGACAAAAAAACATTCCCCCAAGACAGAACAGTGGATAAACTGAAATGAAATTCAGCACAAGGATGCAATTCCATCAGATCTTTCTGGTGACCTTATAAACACAACAAAAAATGCTATTCATATATCACCCAGCCAAGTCAATATTTATTTTCTTGCTTTATGCGTGCTTTGTAGAAGTGACCTTAATCATAAAAGCAAGGCACTAAAAAGCATGGTTTGGTCCAAAACTTGTTTTGGCAGGCACTACGCAGATTTCCCCAAGTAGCTCTGCCAACGTATCTCAAGCCAAACTTGCAATAGTCTGACCTAAAAGGACAAGAGCCCTGTCATAAATGAGACTACAAATATTTCCCACAGGAGCATGCTGTGCGCATAGCCTCTTTCCATGTTTGCAAGGGGGAGGGGAAGGGATTTTCCATGTCTGTATGTGTTTTCCATATATATTTGCCAACAGTTGCTAGATTATCCCCAGAGCCTACTTTGAACACCGGGATAACTGCTCTACTGTAGACTGTATTTTCTTTATGAACATGAAGACTTCAGAATAGAAGGCCGGATCTTGATTTCTGAGTTATTCTGGGCACACCAACAAAATAAATGAACCCTGGTTTTACTTCAGTGCCGTTGAGAACAGATTTAACCTCTCCAGTCTGCAGCATCTCCTGGGATTTAGGAGTTGAAATGGACGGTGACTATAAGAACAGGACAGCAGGCAAAACCCAGTTGGATTTGTTTCTTTACGTAAAAAAAAAAAATTAGATATTTTTACATGATTCAAGTGGCTCTTTCGAATAATGTCATTTTATTCCTGTAGAAGTACAGCAAATACATGCAGTGCTGAGACAGATATAAATTGGAATAAGACAGTACACCCCCCCCACCTCCCCCCCATATCCCTGATGAAAATATACTCTTAAAAACCCCATGGACTAGAAGTAGCTGCCCAACGCTTGACTGTCTGCCTCATCAATGAGAGATTCCTTCCACGTAAGCTGCCAAACTACCAACCCAATCCTTTTTGTTTCTTCCTTTGTCATCATAAGGATAAGTCTAAAAGCTTTCAGCGCATTTCCTCTCAGTTAAACTCAAATTAGTCCCCTCTGCTGGACTCCTACTGGGATGCCTTGGTCTATCCCAGAGCCCTTGCTGAGAAAAGCTCTTTTCAGTCCAGCAAATCACCTCAGTACCTGCTACTCTGACAAGGCCAACGCCATTATTTATTACATAATAAGCTCTCGCTGTTGAGGGTCAATTATTCCATTGACTGGGCATTACAATAATTCTTGGTAATTAAAAGAGGTACTTATGTGAATCTGGATGCATATTGAAAGAAACATTAGTCCTTTTGTTATCTTGGCAAGCCCTTGTTCCTAGCCCGGCCCAAGCAATTAGCATCTTTTGGCAATCCCTGTCAGCTGGGGTTTGGAAAGCCTGGAAAGAGGGTCACTCAGATGCTAATTTAGATACAATTGTGACAGCAGAGTTTAGAAGGAGCTGCTCCAAAGGCGCCATCGGGGTTTAATAAAGCAAACAGCTTGGGTCCCAGTGACCCTGCAGGGGTAATTAAAAAGACTGCTCTATGTTGCTGTGCCAAATGGGAGAGTGGCATCATGAAGCCTGTCCACAAAAACCATTTTTAAAAGACATATAATCACCCATTTAATCTGCTCATTAAACAAGTCTCTCATGCGGACTTAACAAGAATTAGCACTTTCTAAAAGGCAAAAATTGACAGAAAGCAGACAGTTCAAATGATTCTAAAGGTCATGATTCCTAAAGGTTTTCCCATTATTATTATAAGCTCATTTAATGCTAATGTATAATATTTGGGGATATCTGTGTTTAACTCTACCCTTTTAATGCTGCCTTTACAGAAGAAATATGAACATCCACTTCTCAAAGGTAACAGGGGGTACTGACATCAGCTTTAACAACAGTAGGAACCCCAGTCCTAAAAACTTCGTGTAAATAACCCCACACTCAACCCACACCAAATTCTGCAGGAGTACCACTGGCACTTTGTTTCCCAGGATGCATCCCAGTAAGAGAGCTCTTGCACACAACCAAAGGCTCAACCTCTAACACACAAGCAACCTTATGTACCTTATTATGTCCACCTCTTGTGTTCCCCAAGGCTGTTAAGAGTTAGAATCATGACTACTGACAGAGAAGCAAAATACCTCCCACTGCTTCAGATAAAGAAAAAAGAATAAAATGAAAAAAGTTCTTCGTCCTTCAGTCTGGAAAACAAAACTAAACTTACAGAGGTTGTAGGACACAGGGTAAAGAGTAAGGAAAACGTGCTTTGGCTTGACAATGACCTAACACGTAACACAGGCAAGCTATTCACCTCCATGTAGAATGCAAGACTTATTTTTGGAAAGCTATCCTGCTTCAGATTGGGGTGACCCTGCAACAGCAAAGGAGGAGGAAAACAATAGAGGAGAAAACAGAGGGCAATGCCAGCTGATTTTTTTCAAAGGAGGATGCATCTGGTAAGTCATCACAAACATTAAACAATTACATTGTTTGCTGGATATTTCACATTTCACTATACTGCATTCAAGTATAGCCTCCCAAACACCAGTCCTCTTCAGCCTCCTACTAATGACAGAATAAAACACCAGGGAGGCCAACTTGGCCCCAGAAAAAAAAAAACACACTAAGAAAACAATTAGGCATCGTACCATGCTCAGCCCAGCTACTAAACCTTCTCAGACTCACGAGGCTCAGTCCTAGATCTGAGCTCATAATCAACAAGCTGATGTTCTACTGAAGGCTGTTAATTAAAGACTCTAGAGATGGTACCAGCATACTTTGTATCTCTAGATGCACGCACACCTTTCACAAGGCAGAGTGCTGAGCTGGAATGACAACCTCAATTCCACACAAGCTAAAAAGTGGGATCTACTTGGCATGTCCACCTTATCTGGAAATGAAAGACCAAAGTCAGTTTAAAGCTCTATGAGCAGGTCATTTGCTAGATCAATGTTTCTTATTTTGTGGTCTGTGGACTGGTGAACCATGAGACAAGCTTATAATTCCTTTTACCTCTTGCTTAGCACATCACAAACAAGATCCTTGTTGTAGACACAGACACTAACTTATGCCTGCCTTGATGGTGACTACAGAACTGAGACTGACAAAGAAGGCAAGGACTCAGCCACCACTGTTCATTCTCAGAGAGCTGACTCAGTTGAACTGCACAACTGCAAACATGAATTGTTCCTAATTCTCAACATCACCATCATGCTGCAGTCACATGTCTGGCCACTGTTTCCGACATGACAACACTTAAGTGTGCTACCTTTTCCCTTCCCCGTTCCTCAGCCCTAAAAAGTTATACATACAGAAATACCCTCCTCAGCATCATTAAGTGTCAGAGAATCTCTGTGTAACAGATCCATACAGGTATGGCCTAAAAATTTCTCCAGTTCTGCCTAAGACAAGTGATGCAACATCCTACCTCGGGAACATTATCTCTGTAGAAAGATACTAATACCACGAGGGGATGTATTTTCCTCCCTCCAAGAGGCAGCATACATTATGGAACAGGACATGTTAGAAACTCTGAAAGACCAGCCACCACCTACAGTTTGCAGGACTTGCTGCAGTACGCTGGGAAAAACCGTAACCTTGGAAAGGGAACTCTGGTATCTTATTTGAGTAACTGCACAGGTCCACCACCTCCCACAGATTCACCTAACGAAAAACCTATTCTATAGGCATATGCACCAGTTAATTAGGTCAAGGAAAAATTATGATATAGGTGATGATTTTTATGCAGATTCCATCTAGATCCATTGATGACTGATGATCAGAGCATGCTACTTACTCGCCTTAGGTTGCTCCTAAAACAAACCACCTATACCTGGAACACAGCTGTTAAAAACGAAAAGAACTTTAGCACCACAAATCAAAGCTTAAATAAGTAGGGGGAAAAACAGTCTTTCCCACCATGACACAAAAGCTGAAATGGGTGTGGGATGGGGTGCTTGGAAGTAAGTCAAGAACTATTCATTTTCAGAAGACAATGAACATTACTTTAGACTCAAGTTCTTTTTTCTTAACTCAATATGGGGAAGGAAGGGGTGAGGAAGATGATGGCAACGTAAGAAGGATGAGAGAACATAGGGAACAGCAGGGGAAGAAAGAGGGAGAAGGAAACAAATCATTAAAAGATTTATAACCCTAGACTGCCTCACAGGGGAGCAGAGGAAAAAAATTACACCATTCGTCTACAGCATGTTTGCTTATTATCTCTTGGGAGAGCTTCAGGTATAATAGTTGACACCATTATATGTATGTGCAGTTAACCTTAACATATACTATTTCTTTGTACCTTTGCAGTTTATGCATGCACACAAGTATCTTGTACTGACAAACCATGTCTCGTTTCCCACAGAACTGGATATAGTACAATTACTATATAAATGATTACAACTCTGTGCATTGAAGTACACTTTGGTACTGATACTTGGAAATAGCTCTGTCTAGCTCCAATGACTACACACTCCCTATGTATTCCCTACTACCAAGTGTATTTCCTAACACACTTGAGAAAGTAATCCAATAGCCGAGCTAACTACAAGTACACTTTCAGGTCTATTTAAAAATCACAAAAACAATGTGTTCTTTCTCTTGGGAGAGCTACACTACCATTTGGTCAGACAGCAACACATTTTGGACTCACTTCTAAAGTAGCTGCATGTATTGGAAAGATTTATGGTTGGAAAGGGATTGAAACAGGGGTGTAACTCTCTGGAAAACACTGTAATCCATCCATAGATGAACCATCATGGGCAAAGTCACAGATGCAGTTTTCTGACCAGTGCTGCCGTGCAAGGAGATGGGGAAATTCATCTGACTACTACATTTTTTCTTAAAATTGATCTTCATGTCACAAATGAACATGTTTCTTTGCTGCAATATGTAATACCACCAGTAGCGTTTACCTCTGCTTCTCCCACCCATATGTGTGACAGCCATTCCAAACATTCCTTCTGCAGCTTTCTGTTTTCTTGGGGAACATTTAGAAAGCTTTTTGTTAGTTGTAAAAAAAAAATAATAAAAAAATCCTATTTTAAAATAAAGCCCCCACAACTGTGGAGGAATCATCTATATAAGAGCTTCTGAAAGAATAAATACAGCTGCTTAACAGAGTAAGAAGTCACAGAAAAAAGCACTAGTAGGTGCCACTCCAATTTTCTAATAAATCTTCAAGCTGAGGCTGTCCTTGGATTCTTTGTAGTTTTATTATTTTATCTGAACTGTACAGTTGTTCCTTTTTTTCCAAAAAAAAGTTACTTTAAATAATGCTGAAAAGCCAACATTCCACTAGCAGTTATTTGTAGTAATAAACATATAAACTACTCATATAAGCAAAAGCTGACTTATTAAAAGCATACTTCAGAAAAGCAGCATTAGTTACGCTTAGAGCTCTCGAATAGAATTGAGAGATTGAAGACAATTTAGGAAGAAAAGCATAGAGGTCAATTTCTCCTCAACAATGAATATTCATTTATTGCTGGTCACTGGGTAAATCTGCTTTTCTAATTCCTTTATTTAACTGTCGGAGGTTATAAAGATATTAAATCAAGATCATATTATTAGGCACATAGTTGAAACATAAAACAAATGCAACAGGGGTATGACTAGTATAAAAACCTATGTTCTCCATGTTTATTTCTCTCTGGTAAAACAACAGTGTCAATTGGAATTTGAAATGTTTTCTTTATTTAGATCTTGTAGGCTGAACAATAAGCCCTGACAGCTCCGCCTCAGCCCTCTTGAGGCCTGTACCAAATGAAGCCTAAACTCACTATTCAGCAACTGCACCAGCCATGGGATGTCTGGAATTTGTTGTGTGCACTCATCCTTAAAATGGAACAGCTGTCGTGAAAGGCTGTTACAAGACACCTAAAGGGGCAAAAGGCTCCAGTGACACCCTTATCTACAACCTGATACGAACAGCTTTTGCTGCTACCCTGCTCCCATCTCTAGGTGTAAAGTTACACAATATAAAGGTCCAGAATACTCCACTCAGTAAAGTGGAAATCTGTACGGCTTCTGTTCCTTTTCATGCCATTAATTGTGCATAGGATTAAATCATCTATAAAACGTACTTAGGGTAACACATCTGTATGCCCATTTAGAAAACATGCATTTTAGAAATCTACATTTCCACCCCCCACGTCTGCCCTCGTGTTTTAGTAAAAGCAGTAAGACAGTCTTTGGGCCACGCCGCGCTTCCCTTGCTCTCTGATTGACTATGTACTCTAGAAGACTGTAGACTAGTTTTGTGAGGGGCTCAACGAGAATTCAGCCATTAAGAATCAGAAAGCAATAGCAATACAGCAAAAATAGCTCTCAGGGGAAATAGATCTTCTTACTGCCAGAAAGAATATTTTTCTAAGAGAAGCATTTGTGTAATTCTTATTAGCTAAATAAAAGAGTGGAAACAGCCAGAAGGATAAAGACCCAAGGGTCTGAGCTCCCATCAGAGTCAATGGCAGATTTCCCACTGATTTCACTGGATACACAATCAAGACCAAATGTGAAATGCAAAGAGGAAACAATCAGAGGAAAGAATCTTATTCACAAATGCATTATGCATCTGCAAAGTTTGTACCTGTGATTGAATTGTGCTCATAAATCAGACTAGTGTCTACTCACCATACAACTGTGACAAGTTCCAGTTCTGATGGGAAAATTATAAGAACTACTTCTACTAAAAAAAAAAAAAAAAAAGACAGCTTCATTTTTTACAGATGCACAGCACTGGGGGGCAAAGCCCAGTACCATCAGAAGGTGAGCTTTTCCATGGACATTCCCCCTGCAGCCTCTGCTTTCTCCTGGGCTTGCTTGGGTGACCCAGAGACCTGCCAGGCTCTGCAACCAATCTCTTCCTTCCACCAAAGGCAGGTACTATTTCTTGCTAATTTTTATTTGATAAGAATCAAAATCAAATCAAAATAAAATCCTCTCTCTAAACTCTGTATTGTAAAGATGAAACAAGTCTGTAACCGGACAGAAAACGCTTGCCTCTAAACACTGTAACGCCTACATGAATGTTGTTGTAATTGCAACAGATCATCAGCCCCACTTCAGTCAGAGCTCAGTACCAGACTGTAGATGCTTCTTTTTCTTTTAACCAAACCACAATCTGTTATTTGGCTGTGTGGATGCAATTCCATTCCCTACCTCTCGCACTTACCTCTGGGATTTTGGTTTGCCAAATTTTGTTCCACTGCTCTTCCTATGAGCAATGATTCTCAGAAGCATACAATCCCACCCTCTACCAATGTTCTGGCCTGGGGCCATGCTCTCTAGTGGGACACCATGGGTTAGCAGCCCTACCTTCCCAAGATCACAAATAACCTACTCTTACACATGGAGTAGATATTGGAGTCCCAGAACAACAAAAATACTCTAAGGGAGTGAGGAAGAAATAAGCAGCAAGGGAACATGAGATCAATGGACTAATACGAAGTAAAATGCGGCCAGGCAGACATAACAGTAGTATTTGCTGCAATGGGGTTGAAGACAGAGTGATCCTAATTTGGATGCATCAAGACAGATTTTTGTGCAAGCCACAGACAATAGAGTTCTGCTCCAGAGCTTGGCTTTACTCTCCACCTCAAGATAATTTACCTATAGCAAGAGAGACAAGCCCAACACAAAAATCCCTCTCCCTCTTAGAAAGTCCCATCAGGAGCCACTACATTTGCCTTGGTTCTGAGGCAGGTTGGTTATCTCAGAGAGAAGGGAAAATGAATCAAACCCCCTTTTTCATCAACCACTACAGTACATATACCAATATCTACCATCCAGATACTGCCTGTTTTGGGCACATCTGGAAACAGATAGCTCTAAGATGACTGAGCCATCTGTGTCTTCCTTCCCTGTCACAGACCACTGAAGTAGTATCTTAAATACTCATTCAGTATTAAGAAATCCATTTTAGATGCCCAAAAACCAGTCTTCCACCTTAGCTTCACCATATTAATGGTGATAGTTTTACTATCTTGGACTAGGTTCCTTCTTACAAATTTGTCCAACTGTGTATTTGCATCACATTTTCACCTCTTGTTCCTTGATACTCGTGATGCTATCTGAACTTCCAATTCTTTAGGGCAAAATATCGTAGTTGGAAATTATACTAAAAACTGTAACAGTGAAGAGCAGCTCTTTGAACCTTCTTGTTTGTCCCACGACACACATGTGAATCATCTCTTTTAGTCCCCACTGTTGAGCTTTGATTGCCTTGGGTATTTCTGCTGCTTCCATTGCTGTTCTAAGCATTCTTCTAGATTCACTGTATTTCAGCTACCCTATCACCTTGAGGAAACATCCATTGGCATACAGACCTTCAGCCTCTCATTTTTATAGGTCTCCTGGAGTTGTTTTCATGCTTCAGAATTACTAAGTCAAAGGTTCAAAATAGGGGAGAGGGGGAAAAACCCCCAACCAACAAAACAAAAAGAAAACCCCACACTATAAACAAAAAACAAACCAAACTGCCTAGAGCTCTACCCCCTTGTTAACAAAAATGGATGACTGCCTTCAGCTTCAGCCCTACCACACTTAAATCCCTACTGAAACAAAGTCCTGGAGACAAATACTGTGAGCTCACTACTCTAACTGTAGGGGGTGGGGGGGGATTTGTGTCATTTGACTGAAATCTGTCCTGTGGAAGTCCACAGCCAGTCTCACCCTTCTCTGTGATCCAGCAACACACTGTACAATCACAATACCCCTCTTTGGATTTGTACTGCATTTTCTTCTTTCTCTCTCCTTCTTAGTATTAAACCCTCCTCTTTCTCCTGCACAGCTATACTGGGCTTATATTTCCAGCTACACAGTTGTAAGCCTCAATTTCATGTCTGGTCAGTGAACTTCACGACTGTTCTGTTTAATACATACTCTGTTTTTTGTGGCTGCCACTAGACTCATTGTTTTACATCTGTTCGCATTAGAGTGCATTTTCCACTGAATGACTCAGACACTTAAAAGATCCCAAATCCCTCTGAATAGAGTTGCATAAATTCAGAAGTGTTTGCCATTCCCTTCCTCTAACTTTGGTATCATCAGCTAACATTTACTTTGATCTTACATATGATATTCTCATTCAAATTTTTTATATATGTATTATTAAAAAGATCAGTCCCCTGGAGTATGCCACTAGTAACCTATTTCCAGCTAGAGAAATTATCATTTGCAGACAGTGTATGTAACCTGTTTTGAGACATTTTTCAAGCCAACAGGCTATTTTTGCTCCTCAGACCATAACTCCATGGTTTAACCAGTAAGCTCCTTTGTGAAACCTTGTCATTTGTTAAAGTGTCATTAATTCACACAGTTTTAATTTTCACAGTATTATTTTCTTCATAAGAGGGAAAAAGAGAACATTATCGTGATGCATCTGGAAAAACAGAATTCAGAGCACATGATTTCTCAAGATTCCTGATTTTCTGTTTACAACATTTTTTTCTTTTGACAAACAATAGCAAAAATACAAATAAGCTATTCAAGGGAATTTCAAAGACACAAACATTACAGCATTAAATTTAGTTCTCCAGCCCTTTTCTCCATTTGTCCTGAGTTAGGGTCCTATTCATTTTTCCTTTAAAATCATCAGCATTTCTGTATCTGACAGTTGGCAAGTAGGAAAGGAAATGGTTTTAAAGATCAAATTAAGCAAACCTGATTGAATAATTCAGATTTGCCATGGGACTCAATTATTTCTATTAGAAACCCTTATTTTTCACAGGAAAAAGTTATTTTCTTTGGCATCCAAATTATTTCTTTTACTTCTGGAAATGTTGAAGTAGTTTTTTCCTGAGGTTTTACCTGTTAACTCTTTCCTATTTTTCCTGAGGTTTATCTGTTAAGTCTAGCCAGAAAGAATGACAGATGCCCCAAGAACAAGTATACAGTAAAACAGTTAGGAGGTATTTTTCTCTTTACTATGAAAAGCACAACAAATAAATTTGCAGACTAAAACCACTACGGTATTTAAATAAACCTGTCCAAAATTTGGATGGGTTCTCTTACAATAGAGGTATTTCTCCCACCTAGTGTAAGTGCATGCATGGATAGTTAGGCCTGTTGCACAAGGCCTACACAACCGTATGCAACATCAATGTGTCAACTAGTTGGATGTCACCATGGTCCCCATGTCTTTCTGGAGCAGAAAATTAAGGTTAACAGTGACAACGTCAATAAATCGAGGTGAGGCAGCATCACACCTAACCACACAAATCCCAGGGCCACAGTACCACAGAACCACCCCCAGACGATGGGTGCACTCATCCACCCCTGCACCACTGAGGAACTACTCAGCCCTGCACAAAGGGTTGAAATTCCTCAATCCTAGACAACCTGCAGGATCAAGTCATCAGACACTGAGGCGATGCTGCATTTTTCAGCTCTGACTCTAAATATAGTAGCCTGGGGAAAGAAAGAAAAGCTATACAGTCCTCATCCAGGGCCTTATGCTGATGAGGGACATTCAGTTAGAGAGGATATTAATATAAAGGGCCTTGTGAATAACTGAAGGCTTATCATAAACCACAATCAACACTAACAATGTGCAAACTATTTGGAAAAGGGGTCCCTATATCAAAGTTCACAGTAAACTGACTGTATTAGACTTGATAGGTGATTTCCAGAAAGAAAAAAAAACAACAAAAAACCAACAACCCCCCCCCCCTCCCCCCCCCCAGCCCAACCCACCCACCTTCTATTTAATGCCACACCTGAGGGAGGATTCAGGAAACTTTCTGTGCAGAAGCCTGCTTGCAATGGCAGAGACATTTGGCTATTACCTGCTTTCCTCAACCCATCTCTGATCTTGTTCTATTCCTGTCCTCTTGCAGGGCAAGATGTCAGCTAGATGATATGGCATCTCGAGGAAGTCACATAAAGCATAGAATACAGAACTGAAAGGGTTATCAACTTTGCACCCAGTAGGTCTGTGTCCTTTCACAATAAGCCAGTTAAATCCTTTCATTCTCTGTTTTTTGCGTTTATACAGAGGATTCTTTCTTTTAAAGAAGAATCTTCAGATGACTTGAATTATATTTTGCCTGCAGAAACATCAGGCAGAAATAAGGCCCTGAAAGTTTTAATTTTTGAAGCAGAGACATTATCACTTTTTAAGTACATTTGAAAGTATTCCCAGGTTTTACAAAGAATGAGAAAACTAAACATAAGATGTTTTTTTCCAAAAAAGATCTTCAAAATTAACATAGATCTCAACATAGCTCAAAAAAGACAGCTGCAGCTATAGTAAAGCCTCTTGAAGAAACAGTGCCATTAAATCACTACATCTAACAACTGTCAGTGAAAGCTTACATGAAAAATCAAGTGGCAAGACAGTATTCAAGATTAAGATAAATATCAGTAATTAACAAAGACACACTACTCTGTACAGAGTGGTGCAGAAGGCATTTTCCTCAAGCAAATTGATCCTGCTGCTACTGGAGTAAGACCCCACTTACTGTGACTGGAGAAGTGCTCCAGAGATCTGGTTGCAAGTATTATATGCTTCTCTTTGTATTGTACTGCACTGCTGTTACAACTATTGAGAAAGAAGTGCTTCCTCAACTTGGGGCACTATTATGAGATTCAGTGACTAAATTCTGCTACACCACTCTTACTCTGCAAAATGGAGAAGTGAACACCTCTACTTGAGAAGCAACTGAAACAAGTGAAATATATGGAAGGGATCAGGTAGAATTACTCTGTCAAACAGTGAAAATACAGTATGACTCTTAAAGACACTCTGTGACCTTCAAGAGCACCCCCTATTTAGAGGCAATGGCTGTGTCTAAGCTGTACAGGAAGAATAGGCTCAGCAAACCGTGTAGGTTTGTTACATTTGATGACCTGCCAGCTCTGCTTCTGCACCACAGGCTGCTGACCTGTCTTTAAGCTTCTCCTCTGGATTATGCTGGAACTCGCAGATTTCATGCATCTCCCAGGAGTCTGGGCTGCAATACATTCAGTCTGATCCAGAACCCATGCAGCAGTGCGAGCTCATGCTCAGATAGTGACTGTTGCTCTTTGGAGGGCTGTTAGCTTGGCCTAACTTCTCACCAACATATTAATCTGTAAACAATACGAAGATTGACAGGAGGACCAGGACACAAGACGCTAAGAACCCCTCAAGGCAAATACACTCAATACATTTGTGCTTCTGAATCCATCAAAAGTATCAATAAAAGGATCTGGGTTGTGCAAAAGTCAGGTATTTATTTCCTTTGCAAACCCTGGTCTAAAAAGATGATGAAAAGAGTAACAAAGAGGCATGCTGAGGTCAGCAACATGGGATGAAAGATGATCCTAGCAGGAGACTAAAGACCATTCATTTTCAGGGATACAGTACTGTCCTTCTGGCAAAATCCTCATCACACATCATACTGTCCTGGTACAAAAAAGTAATTCTTAAACTACTCTATCATCATAGGTCCAAACCATAGGAGCAGAATTTTGTGCTAAACAAGTAATGAAATGTCTCTTTAGTCTCTGTGTTAAGAATAAGGGTTAGGTTATCATGCCTTGTTCTGCCTGACTCTTCCTAAACTTTGGAATATATTGTCTACATTCAAAGAAGTTTGGCAGAAGATCCCATCTCAGTAGTAGTTTAAGTTCACTCAAATTCCACTGAACTGAGAAGGCAGATAGAGATGTCCCAAAGCGCCCCTCGAAGAGCCCTGAGAATGGAAAAACTGCAGGGTAGATTCATGTGTTGGACAAATAACCCACAGGAGAGTGACCTAGGTACAAACCAGGGGTTTGACCACAGCGGAAATTATATTGCAGTAGATGGCTTGCTCTCATTTGGTCTCTGCTAAAGCTCCTGTTCAACCAAAGTAACAGCTCCAGCAACCTTTACATGCAAACAGTCACTGCCTTTCTACCTTTAGCCTGGGCATTTTCTCCTCCTGCTCTGACTTAGTGCTGTTACAAAACCAGTGCTGCTGGGAGCTTCTGCTGGTCTTTGCAAAATGATGACGGGCTTAGAGAAAGTTGTCTTGCATTCTCTCAGCTCCACTATCTGCTCACTCAAGATGAGGTATAGTGTTCTCCATGGTAAATTCAAGAAAAATTTTTTAAAGTCTCATTAAAAAAAAAAACCCAAAAACAGGAAAAGGAGTCCCGCTCCATAAATAAATTGACTCAGGACATGACTATTTCAAAACACTTGATGCATATTGTGTACTGCAGCATAAGTCTTGGCTACCAGAGTTTCCTCTGACTCTCAAAACAACTATTTGAAAAATAAAATCTTTGTAGTGCAGATTATTTGTCTTAAAAACATTTAAGAATTGGCAACACGCACTAGCCTTTTCTTCCTTCAAATAAGAGGTCAGATCTCACCTTAGTTTGACTTCACAGGAGCTGACTGCTGATTATTGACACTCAAAAGTGCTTCTTTCTGAATTAGAACTGTCCTTGATTCAATGCCATTTCAGTTACAGTCAGACTTTCAACTGCCTTGTGCAAATTTACACTGAGCACCTGATAATGAAAAAAAAGACCAAGGAAAAAAACCCAACCAAACCCTAAGCAGTCAGCCGAGGTCAAAGATTGAAGAGCATGCAATTATTATTTGGGGTCAAGACAGAACTATAATGACTGAGCAGAAGAGGAGCTTACCCAATGCCTGCATACACTGAAATTGCAACACACTTTAGGAGCATAGACAAGAGTAGAAATCCACGTTCAGGGTCTATTTTATTAAAATGTGTTTCAACTGGAAAGTTGGAAAGATCTAGGATGATATTAAAGAAATCAGTAGTGTAATTAGATGTTTCTGGACTATTCACAAAGTCTCATTTCCCCTAAACACAGCAGGAATGGAGTATCACAAGTCTCCTTTGATGCTCCCCTTTCCAACAAATTTTTAGTGCAGCATTTGGCAAAGGCAAGCTTCCACAGAACGACGCAGGAAGTCGTCTTACATAGATGGGCACGCACAACCACCACAATTTCTGCTGTCAGGCAGGGACCACCAAATGTTCAACTGTTTATTACAACCATCTTGAAAAAAAGGAGTGGTAGATTCTGTACGACATATGGTCTGCACAAAATTAAGCCCCAGAAAGGTTAGGGAGGACTAGGATGGACTGACTATTCAACTTTAGAAGCTATAAAACTAAATATAATATACTTATGATCTTAGTGGTGAGTAACAAGTAACAAAAGGGTAGCAATACCGAAAGATCAGCTATAACATCGTGAGTCAGTTCAAAGAGAAACAGAAGTAAACTCTGTTCTCATTTCAGACTCTCTCCTGGAGAAGCACAAACAACAGTGACAAAGTTTATCACACTGTGGTGGGCTGACCCTGGCTGGACACCAAGTGCCCACCAAAGCCGCTCTATCATTCCCCCTCCTCAGCTGGACAGGGGAGAGAAAATATCACGAAAGTCTTGTGGGTCAAGATACAGATGGGGAGATCAGTC
This sequence comes from Leptosomus discolor, assembly GCF_034619465.1. Lineage (NCBI taxonomy): Eukaryota > Metazoa > Chordata > Aves > Leptosomiformes > Leptosomidae > Leptosomus > Leptosomus discolor. The sequence continues at coordinate 21,974,104 of NC_141391.1, forward strand.
AACAATTACATCATGGGCAAAACAGACTTGACTTGGGGAAATTAGTTAAATTTAATACCAATCAAAGAGTAGGATAATGATAAGTAAAACCAAATCTTGAAGACACTTTTCCCCCTCCTTTCTTCCCAGGCTTAACTTCACTCTCTATTTCTCTACCTCCTCCCCCTGAGCGGAGCAGGGGGACAGGGAATGGGGGTTGCGCTCAGTTCATCACAGGTTGTTTCTGGCATTCCTTCCTCCTCAGGGGGAGGATGCCTCACACTCTTCCCGTGCTCCAGCGTGGCATCCCTCCTATGGGAGACAGTCTTCCACAAACTTATCCAACGTGAGAGAACTTCTTCATGAACTGCTCCCCTGTGGGTCCCTTCCATGGGGTGGAGTCTTTCAGGAACCGACTGCTCCAGTGGGGTCACAAGTCCTGCCAGTAAACCTGCTCCAACGTGGGCTCCTCTCTCCACATGGCCACAGGTCCTGCCAGGAGTCTGCTCCAGTGTGGGCTTCCCACGGGGTCATAGCCTCCTTTGGGCATCCACCTGCTCCACTGTGGGGTCCTCTGTGGGCTGCAGGTGGGTATCTGCTCCACCATTAACCTCCATGGGCTGCAGGGGGACAGCCTGCCTCACAGTGGCCTTCACCACAGGCTGCAGGGGAATCTCTGCTCTGGTGCCTGCAGCACCTCCTCCCTCTCCTTCTTCACTGACCTGGGTGTCTGCAGAGTTGTTGCTCTCACATATTCTCACTCCTCTCTCCAGCTGCCATTGCCATCGCACAGGTTTTTTAAGCATGTTATCACAGAGGCACTACCATCATCGCTGATGGACTTGGCCTTAGACCTGCAGGTCCATCTTGGAGCCGGCTGGCATTGGCTCTGTTGGACATAGGCGAAGCTTCTGGCAGCTTCTCACAGAAGCCAACCCTGTAGTCCCCCCGCTAACAAAACCTTGCCATGCAAAACCAATACACACATACAGAAATATGTTGTGCTCTGATGCAGAACTGCCTAGGAGAGGACCTAACCAAAGCCAGGACTCCAAAGTGTCAGAAGGTTAACACTAAACATCCTATGCTTCGACGAACTGTCAGCCTACTGTAACACAAAAGGAAGTTTAAGAAAAAGAAACTGGAAGCCTAGCATGCTAATAGGCCTGTTGTAGAAGGTGGGAAAGTTTCACCTCCTTGCTAAATGAAGATACTAGTAAGCTTGAAGTACCTTCCTCCACTGTTTCAGTTGCTTAATCTGACACCTCAGGTATACTAGCACCAGCAGGGTATTCTGTACTAACGTTATCAGGGAGTGAAACAAAACACAATAGCACTTGATGTGAGATATGAAGAGAGGTGAAAGTGGGATTCTGTACTAGCACAGAGACAGTAGCACTAATTCTAAACCACCTTATGTTCTGGGTGAATGCAAAGCATTATTGACACTAGTATGGGTCAACTAAGCCAACAGTATAGTCTGTTTCTTCATTAGGCAATATGGCAAGGAAGATCATATTTTCTCTATGTCTATTTATAGAAACAGGTTTTATTCCTAGCGTGGCTTGAGGCCACCCTTAAAAACCTTAACTATCTTATGTGTTAAATGGGTTACCTGGCCAAAGTAACACCAAATAACAGAAAAGGTTGAGAGGGGTACATATATTCAATGCGTATCACCAGCAACAGTGAAGATATGGGATCCTTGCCTGACGAACAGAGCAATTTCCTTCATGGTATAGTACATCAGGTGGAGATTTACTCTATTTCCAAAGCATATGAAAGCAGAAGGGGTATACTGCAAATTTTCTCCTGTTCCTACGCCCTCCTGCGCAAAGGCCACGCTCACGTTGCTTGTAATAAATTGGCAAGAGTTGGCAACACTAGAAACAGCATGAGGAGGAATTTGAAGTGATGCAGAGTCTGATTAATGGACTAGAAAGAAAATTTTAGCTGCTGAAGCCTGGAAAGATTGAAAGTGTGATTTGGGAATTAGGGATATCAAAACAGAGGAGTATGGAGTAATCAAGGAAGGAGATAATTAGCATAGAAAGAGCACAGGTTTTAGCAACAGACACAAGAGCATACAAAAACTTGTTAACTCTAAGATGCATTTGCAAGTCTGACTTAAAACTCTAATTTTCCTCAGTGAATAATGCCCAGAACTCCCTTTTGAAATTAACCCTTTCCATCCCACTATTTTAAAAAGAATAGGTGTTGGAAGTTATTTAGAGTGGACAGGGGCAGCTCGGTGCTAGACTATGTCCTTGCTCTTGACTGATTGAGAGTCAGAATGAGAGAAATTTGGCACACAGGATGCTGGCAGAGTTCCACCCATGCACATGAAGACCTAGGATGGTTCCAGTCAGACCAGCAAGTCACTTTTGTACCTGTACTGGAAAAGGAAGAGGACTGAGGGCAGAAAACACTTCAGGTGGAGCCTGGCACCTCAGATGGAGGCAGGGATTATGGTATCACATTATGGTGTGAGTGCCAGATCCCCTTTCGCACCCCTGTTGAAGGCCCGTCAACTCGCTAGCAGTTCCTGATGTAGACCCTTAATGCCACACTGGAATTTAAAGGATTCAGCATCAAGAAAATAATCTATTATTGACTCTTCTTGGAAAAGTCATATTGATCTAGTCAGCATTACAGTCTGATCTATAATATATGCTGGGCCAGTTTCAGTAGAACTGTTAGGGCGTGCCTAAAAGCACAAAGTTGCTCTTAAATTCGTTACTCTGCACTAGTGCTTCCCACATTACACTTTGCTGTACTAAGAGGTGGACCATAATCCCCATGGAAGTTCAAGTGGAGCCGGCAAGCCTGAATAATAGGCTGGCCCCTGTCTTACACTTCTTCAACAAGCTACTGTAATTCAAGCGTGCTGGAAAATGGCAACCTGTTTCCTGATCTCTTCTGAGTGAAGGAATGCAGGCACTCTAAGATGCAGACAGTCACTGGATAGACTGAGGGAAGATGAAGGGTGGAGAAGGGAAAAAATCAAGTGGGGTAGAAGTGATTTTCAAAAAGGAAGTGTAAGCCCTTCAGGTGTTCACACTTACCTACTTCTGTCACTACCTACATCTCTCAGTTTAGCCCTGTATAACTGTGAGAAGACCAACAACTGTACAAATGTCATACTCTGCATCTACTGCTCTTGTGTTGAGTTCCCATGCTGTCTGTAAGGGCTGTAAGTCCAGATGTCTGCCCGGTACAAGCCACGCAAAGGGAGATCCAGTGACATGGTATTAAAGAGATTAGCTTCCAAAAAAAAGCCAACCCCAAAAAAACCGAAGTGCTTAGTCAGAGCAGAAGTCTATCCTCCAAAGTTATTTACTGTCTTCTGGGCTGGAAGCTTATTCATTACAAAACTCACAGTGCTCTCCCCCACCCTTTCTCTACTCTTGTTCATCCTGTGGTTTGCAACAGTTCGGAAAAATTTAGGGGCATTCCTAAGCGGTTACAGATGTGTGAAAGATGCACACTACAGGCCACTTCATCAAGAGGATGACATAACTCTGCATGCCAGCTTCAAAAGTAGCTCATTTAATACTGAACTCTGAGACACAATTGTCCCAGACTCGCTGTGTGCCTGTTGAGAGTGATGGGATTATAACAGCAGCTGGCAGTGCTCTGTTCCAAGAAAGCTCACAGTATTATTCAGTCTTGAGTTCTCCCTTCCTCTGTGGAGCCATTTGATCCTTAATCTCTTCTATGGATTCTTAACCCTTTTGATGTACTTTGCCTCTTGACAAAGTTTTACACACACATCATTATACCAAAATATGGGAGAAGACTATTAATAAAGACATCAACCATGCATTTGCATGAAGAACTGTCTAGCATGTATTTTATGAAATTAAATACAGAGAAATAATATTTTAAAACCCATTCCTGAATCAGACTGTGTAACTGGAAAATATTAGCATGATGCTGCACAGTACCTGTGACCATGGGCTACTAATAAACTAGCTCCCTGTACCACAGTAGTATCTGCCACATGCTTTCCACACAGAACAAAACACCACTACTGGTTAAAAAGACTCAAAGTCAATAGTAGTTCGGAGACTTCTGCTCTGTCCATTATGGTGTCACTATTCTGCTGGGACACTCTGGTCCGGACCTACTTTGCTTTCTCTCAGCAATGTCTTATATAATTAAAATATTAACTACAACTTGCTATGTATGATCAGGTTTCTTCCCTGTACGAACTGAGATGGCAAGACACTAACATAAGAGCTTGGGACAAGAGGCAGCTTCTACAAGGAAGATGATACCAGCATTGTCAAAAAACAGAGACAAAAGAAAGCCAGTGGCTTGAGAATTAGTCAAGAAAGTGCCAGTCTGTGATAAGGAGATGGTGCAACTGGACTGAAGACAGTCCTAGTCAAAGAGAAGAAGTGGAAAAGACACAAAGGGTTACCAACATTACAGTGACTAAAGAAACAACAGGAAAAAAGGATAGTGGGGAGTATTTTGTGAAGCAGGTAGGAAAACCAGTGTGATTTGCTAGATATCAGAGGAAACCAATAGCTTATTGAATAAAAGAACATGAATTGATGCAAAAGAATTTGAGACACAGTAAACAAAGTGTTTTTGTGGGAGGCAGGACTGCTGGAAGAAGACAAGAATAATGGTGCTGATGGCAGAAAAGAAGACAGAGCGGCTGCATTAGATTTTGATTTCTCCTTCCCTTAAAGATCTTGCATAAAGTGGAAGGGACTACATGGAAATCAACACCAACAAATGGGTAGACGACAGATGGATGTGAAAATAACTGGGAATTGAAGCAGTAATTCAAGCAGTTCAAGGCTGGGAAATGGCACAGCCAGGGAAAAAAATGACCTTGAACTAGCACTGGTGGAGTTCCACTACAGGAAGAGTATTATACAGCTGAGGGACAGTATTTCAATACTGTCATTAAAATGTTTCATACATATCTCAAATAGAAATGCTATTCATCACAAGGGTTTCTTTTTAACCATGTGATCATTGGTATATAGCCCCTTGTAATGTGCCCCCCCCCCCCGCCCCGTTCTTGTCTATTTACTCCGTTCACACTATCAGAAAATCCAATAAATTTTTATTGAGTTAGACTTACATATGAACATCTCTCTTCTCCAAGGAACATGTTTTAATAATTTAGATGGCAGCTCTGTACTGCATCATTTCTTTGACTTCAGGGGATAATGCAGAGGGCTAGAAAGCTAATTTAGATGGGCTTAAAATGACCACATTTCCATTATTATCTTATGTTCTAGCATTCAGTTTGGCATATTTGGTGTGTGTGAATAGTTACTGTAGTTTTTTTCTCCCACAAAAGATTTCAAGGAGTATCATCTTGTACACAGCAAAGTAGCACTATCAAACATGACACACATACCCAAGTCATGAAAGAAATTACACAGCACTGCAAGCTATTGTTTGAAGGCAAACATGCAATTATAATAGCAGTCATATTGTAAAGCACACATATGATGGCAGAATTAAAGTCGCATTACACCTACTCGAGCCTTACAGGCACAGTGCTCAATCCCACAGCAAGATTCTACAGGAAAGCTGATGGCCATTTGGGATCTTTTCACCATAAGAATTCAACAATAGGAGATTTAGATTACCACAGAAGGGGAAATACCCAGCTTTCCAGTGGGAGGCAGAGAAAGGTCACAACCTACTAGCCTATAAAATCACAGCAATAATTACTTTAACACACAAACTTTCCCATCCTTTCACCTTCCAACCTCAGGCTCCAACAACAAAAGCATCCACCTTCCCTGCTAGATTGGAAAACTATTCTTCATGGAATTAATTTGATTAAAAACATCCCTATCAAGTGTTTTAAACAGCATATCTGATAACACTATGTGGTAGAAAGCATATATTGGCCCATACATAAGATAAGAATCTGGGAATCTCTTCCTTCTCCACTGCTATAAAATTCAGCTGCTTACTTTATGACCTTTAGACAGATTTCAAACCCATCACTGGCTCAAAGTTTAAAAAAATCACTTTATTTGACATGCTGGCCAGTATAGATTGGAAGAAGGAAGTTCCATATTTGGAAAAAAAATTGTGCAAAGGAAATCTCTTTGCATGTCTGATTCAATAAATAAAAATCCTCAAGACAGGCAGACCATAGGAGGCTGATTGGGCTTTGGAATGCTAAATCCTAACTGCAGAGTGCAGGTGTGGCAAAGAAGGGCTCTGCAAGTCACTGTGCTGACCACAGCACAGCAATGCAGCCACATGTTAGACTATCAAATTGATTTTTCAGCTTAAGACAGCACTCGCTGCTTTTTATGCTTCATAGTTAAGTTCTGGCACAGATGTTTAAAACTTTCGAAACTGTTTAACAGATTACACAAACGGCCAGCAGTAGCTAAGCAGGGAGGAAGGGCTCTAACTCAGTAATGTATTCTACTGTGACAAATTCCCTTTCAGTGAGGCTGTGACTCCTGTGCTAGTTGAGTCCCTTCAGAAGGAAAAGGAAAATGGAAGGAATCAAATATAAAGCAAAGAACTCGCTGAAATGACTCTTCAGGGCCTTCCCTGCAGTGTTGGCACTCAAAGCTGTACCTGGGCTCCACTGAGTCTTTAACCACAGTAACACTAACTAATTGAGGGCACTTTGGAAAATGCCCTTCAGTCCCCTGCTGTGACTGCCAGACTGACAAAATTTCTCCCTTGAGTCCTTTCTGCTCTTTCAAGGCCCTACTAGAATACGGACTGCACAGTCTGGGTCAAGGGAACAGCCTTCGCTGGGTGGGACCTTCCCCGAGATGGAGAACTGAACAGGCACGGGGAACCAGCAGAAAGCAGGACTGGGGCTGCTGGCCCTGCGTGGCTCAGGGGGCCCACAAGGAGCTCCATGAAGAGAAAAGGAGTCAAACTTGAAGCTGCCAAAGCTGTTCTTCGGTGGTCTCTGAGCAACCGCAGAGGAAATGGTGTAAATCCAAGATACAGGATAAATAAACTGAACATCTTATCTACAGAAAGTTGCAGGTACATTAGTAGAAATTAAGTTTTGAAGCACTGTATGCCTCTGAGCACACACAAAGAGCACGTGGTACAGGTAGCAACCATTATGAACTGGAATGAAGAATAACCTAATTGCACCTATGTGGGCATATATGCCGGTGTGCTGGCTGTATGCATCTGGGCAGCAATGGGTAGAGAAGCCAGAGGGAAGCACCCACGTCAGTGAGGGTGTGCTCTGTGCGGATTTTGAACACTGGATGCCTCTCTGGATATCGACAGGGAAGCTCACAAGAGGCAGAATACAAATCACAACTGATCTTCTTCCAGCCAAAGCTAGCAGCAGAATCTTTCAGGGGACTTGCACATGTGTTCTGACTCACTGTACTGAGACTGAGGAAAGAGCATTCCTTATGCTGCTCTTGACAGGAGCAAATGATTAAAATTCAAGTTTCCCAAGAATGGCAAAGCCAGCCAGAGGCTACTGACCCAGAGGCAGCTATTGAAAGACAGCAGGTGTGAGCAGATCTTGCCGCTCTTCTATTGCTAAATCTCACATTAGAGGATGTTTGAAGCTAGTAGTGTCGAGGGGGAGCTGAGCTGAAAGGGGCAAAAATAACACTGGATGTAAACAATAGCTTAAAAAAAAGGAAGCATAAAATAACATACTAGAAGTCCCAGCAGTTTGCCCTGAGTTCTGACCACCACTGCTCAGGCAGATACTTTCCATACTAAAAAAATCAGATTTATGACAAGCTTGTAATTAAACTGCCTGATGGCCCAGTAAACTTCTGCATGCTATTGTTTTTATGCCACTTTCAACAAAATTAATGCCAGTGTTATGCATGACTGGGTCTATCCTTGCTTGACTGCTGGGATACTTCTTCCCAGTTCCCTGTTTTCATGACCTACATTTCCAAATGTCCATCAGTGCTCCAAATTCGACGGCACAAAAATCTCTGGTCTGTTCATGTATTCTCTCACAGAGCAATAAGAAAAACTTATGATGTGTTGGTCAATGTATTTAACGCAGCTCTGCTTCTGCTGCTGAGGCACAGCTATTCAGCAAAACAGCAGCTAGTTCAGAATCTGAACAATTAATCAGCTTGTTTGTGAAACTCCCTGAGTGCCTCCTGGTTTATCATCAGCCATATATATGTGCCTGTACTACAACCAACAACAACAAAAAAAAAGACAGTGGTAAAGTCACAGTACATACATATTTCAAAGTGCTATTTTGGAAACCTACTTTGAAGTTTGGAAGTGCTATTGATGAACTTGGTTACATTCAAAAAGTTATGATTAAATACATATGCACCTTTGCATGCACTAATTTATCTAATGTGCAAAGAAGCTACTCCAAAATCCAATGAACATCCAAAGACTAAGCATTATGATTACTGCTAACATCAAGGTCTTCTATTTGCAGCTTTTGCTCTATGGTTTTGACCTTACTAGACCTCGTTTTCACACAGGCTCCCTTGCCAGCACACTTTAAAGAAATTTTCAGATAAGCAACTATTTGAAGACAATGGAACTGAGATAAAAAACAAGACCTATACTGAAGTTGGTTTTGAGAGGAAAAAAAAAGAATCTTGCTTTTTCATGTACCAGTAAAGTCACTATCAGATTTCAAGTGTTTGGTAAAATATAATCAAATAATAGTTACCTCAAATACTGCTATTAAAGTGTTCATCTGTCTGCCTTTAAAATTCTGACTGCTTCAGCTCTAGGTGACATTGTTATTTAAAATTCTAGATTAAAGCCAGCAAACCCAAAGATTCTTCTTTGATCAGGGACTGTTCACTTTGTTTTTCTTAATTTTTTACATAACGTGGATATTGCAAGCTCATATTCAAATCATTTTCAGACAAATAGCAACTGCTACTACTACAAAAACACAACCAAAAAATCCACTGATCTGAGAATCCATCCATTTCTTGTTAACTGCTGTAGAACTGCTGCTCTCCCATCCTCAGTGCTGTAGCACCCATTGAGATACCTGTCCTCTGAACATTTAGGAAGGCAGGGGAAAGCAAATTCTAGGACCATGTGAAGTGATGGAAATTCTTTTATAGGCACTCGTGGGGATCCAGTATCAAGAAGAGGACCAAAGACTAAAACTCCCCGAGACACAAGCCAGCTGACTTCATGTGGCCAGTATATCTGACTTTCTGTACATAGCAGAGACAGTTAAACTACGTATAGACAATTGCTTGTGAAAACCCAGACCCAAGTTACTCTGAAGACACTGAATGGTACAGCTACAGTTCTTGTGCTCCATTCTGAGGCTGGACATTTGGAACGTGAATAATGCCATTAATCCAGGAGAATTAGGTAAGCCCCATGGTTTTTCAATGACTTAGTTTTTGTCTGCACTAATTTTACCTCCAAATCTGCACGTCTGAAACTCCACACTCTTCAAGTCTGCTTAAAGTGATTACGTCTTTTCAGTAAATCTTGGATTGTTCTTTCTCCCGGCTGCAGAGCTGTCTGCCTGCAATTTCTCAAAAGAGCGCCAGGATTTCATGTCCATTGGCCCCTGCATTCCTGCCAAAGCCCTGCAGAAATGAGAGCTGCTGCAGCTGCCAGGGTTTATTTACACACATTCCTGCCTCAAATTGAATTAATGAGCATAATTTAACTCAGGCAATGTCCTCCACAGCTCTTATTTCTCTTTGCCCCTCTTGACATTTCTTTCTCTCACACAACCCCTCTTGTAGTCTGTCTTAAAGCAGTATCTAAAGTGATTCTGGTGTAAAAAGTAATTGCAGATGCATTTGAGCTGATAAGCTTGTACATATCTGCTTACAGACTTCTTTATGGAAAGCCCAGGATCCCCTTAATAAGTACCCAGAAAGTTAACTTGATTATTTGCTCTATTCAATCCAAGTCTGTCAGTTTAGCAACAAGCTTCCACAGTTTAATCACTTACAAAACTCCCAACCTTGGAAAGAGCTCTGATGCAACAGATGAGAGCAGCTGATGCTACAACGTATCTACAGTTGTTAGCATCCACACACTATATTTAGTAAATCTCTTCTACACAGGTCTCCAGCCCATTTCTACCCTCAGAAACTTGAAATTCTACCTCCGCAGCATAAGGGGTCCCAATACTAACAAGCCCTGCGGGCACTTTACAGACACATCACATACAGGAAGCTCCTGTTAAGCCACTAACCAGACCAATGCAGCATTTCCCACGCGTTACGTCAGAGATAGAGCACAAAAATATTTCTCCAAATATTCCCACCCAAGCTACTAACAAAGCCCATTCTCCCCTCTATTATCACCCTGTACAGTGTGTCTCTCACACTATTTATATCACACGGGGCTTGAAAAAACTTAGAACAAAATCCATGTAATTCTACCAGAAGGGTGGGGGAGAAAAAGAACTGAAACCATTAACGATACCGTATCCTACATCAGCACTTCACCAGCATCATGGATGAGAATGTTGCTGGCAATAGACAGGGTCCACCTGTCTCAAAGGGGAAAAAGGATCTTTGCACAGGAGTTAGCAGGGCTCATTGACAGAGCTTTAAACTACATTTGAAGAGGGAAAGGGATAAAACCAGACTTACTAGCGATAAGCCTGGGGGCGGCACGCCAATGTTTGAGGGACTCCGTGCTAGCGAGGTCCTTCGGTCTGCCAACTCAGTGGAGGCAGAGGATGGAGATCCATGTAGCAGCAAAGACACAAGGGTTAATGATGTGTTAAACGCCACAGAAGCACCTGAGAACGGTCAGGTAGGAATTATGGCTCCTCTCCCCCCCCCCCCCCCCCCAAACGTGGTAGGATCAATAGCCCAACTGAAATGCATCTACACCAATGCACACAGCATGGGCAACAAACAGGAGAAGCTGGAAAGTCATTGTGCAGCAAGAAAACTATGATATAGTTGCCATCACAGAAACACGGTGGGATAACTCACAAAACTAGAGTGCCGCAACTCTTCAGAAGGGGCAGGCAAGGAAGGAGAGGTGGTAGGGTAGCCCTGTATGTTAGAGAGTGTTTTGATTGTCTAGAGCTTAATGATGGTCACCAACATTAGGGCCGAGTGATTAACAGGTGAAGGCCAACAGGCAGGCATCATGGCGGGGTTACAGATCACACAACCAGGATAAAGATGCAGATAAAATATTCCATAAGCATCTAGTGGAACTGTAAAAATCACGCCCTTGTTCTCACGAGGGACTTCAACTTACCAGATGTCTAATGGAAACACAGTACGGCAGAGAGGAAAGAGTCTAGGAGGTTCCTGAAGTGTGTGGAAGATAACTTCCTGACACAGCTGGTGAGCGAGCCAACTAGGGAAGGCACCCCACTGGACCTGTTGTTTGCGAACAGAGGAGGATTTGTGAGTGATGTGACAGCTGGAGGCTGTCTTGGGCATAGTGATCATGAAATTGATAGAGTTTTTGATTCTTGGACTAGTACCAAGGGGGGGTAGCAGAATTGCTACCTTGGACTTCCAGAGGGCTGACTTTGGCCTGTTTAGGAGCCTGGTTGACAGAATCCCTTGGAGGGCAGTCCTGAAGGGCAATGGAGTCCAGAAAGGCTGGACATTCTTCAAGAAGAAAATCTTGAAGTTGCAGGAGTAAGCCGTCCCCATGTGCCAAAAGACAAGCCATCAGGAAGGAAGACTGGCCTGGCTGAACAGAGAGCTTTGGCTGGAACTCTGGGAAAAAAAAAGAAGAGTTTGGAAGAAGGGGCAGGCAACTCAGGAGGACTACAAGGATGTTATGAGGTCATGCAGGGAGAAAATTAGAAGGGCTAAAACCCAGCTAGGACTTAATCTGGCTACTGTCATAAAAGACAAAAAAATGTTTCTGTAATTAGCAACTAAAGGAGGCCTAAGGAGAACCCCCATCTTTTATTGGATGTGGGGGGAAACAGTAACATAGGATGAAGAAAAGGCTGAGGTACTTAACGCTTTCTTTGCCTCAGTCTTTAATAGTCAGACCAGTTGTTCTTTGTACCCAGCCCCCTGAGCTGGGAGACAAGGATGGGGAGCAGAATGAAGCCCTGTAACCCAAGGGGAAATGGTTAGTGACTTGCTATACCACTTAGACACATACACATCCATAGGGCCGGATGCGATTCACCCAAGGGTACTCAGGGAGCTGGTCGAAGTGCTCACCAAGCCACTTTCAATCATATCTCAGCTGTCTAGCCTAACCAGGGAGGTCCCAGCTGACCGGATGTTAGCAAATGTGACGCCCATCTACAAGAAGGGCTGGAAGGAGGATCCGGTGAACTGAAGGCCCATCAGCCTGACCGCAGTGCTGAGGAAGGTTATGGAGCAGATCATCTTGAGTGCCATCATGTGGCACTACAAGACAACCAGGTGACCAAGCCCAGCCAGCATTGGTTCATGAAAGGCAGGTCCTGCTTGACTAACCTAATCTCCTTCCACGACAAGATGGAGGAAGGAAAGGCTGTGGATGTTGTCCACGTTTTTTTTAAAGCCTTTGACAATGTTTCTTACAGGGTTCTCCTTGAGAAACTGGCTGCTCATGGCTTGAACAGGCATACTCTTCGCTGGGCAAAAAACTGGCTGGATGGCCAGGCTCAGAGCGGAATGCAGCTACTGACCAGTCACAAGTGGTGTTCTCCAGGGCTCAGTACTGGGGCAAATTCTGCTTAATATTTTCATCAATGATCTGGATGAGGGGATCAAGTGCACCCTCAGTAAGTTTGCAGATGACACCAAGTTGGGTAGGAGCATTGACCTGCTTGAGGGTAAGGGAAAGGCTCTGCAGAGGGATCTGGACAGGCTGGATCGATGGGCTGAGGTCAACTGCATGAGGTTCAACAAGGCCAAGTGCCAGGTCCTGCACTTGGGTCACAACAACCCCAGGCAGCGCTACAAGCTTGGGGATGAATGGCTGGAAAGCTGCCTGGTGGAAAAGGACCTGGGGGTGCTGGTCGACAGCCAGCTGAACATGAGCCGGCAGTGTGCCTAGGTGGCCAAGAAGGCCAACAGCATCCTGGCCTGTATCAGCAATAGTGTGGCCAGCAGGACTGGGGAAGTGATTGTCCCTCTGTACTTGGCATCAGTGAAGCCTCGCCTCGAATACTGTGTGCAGTTTTGGGCCCCTCACTGCAAGACAGACACTGAGGTGCTGGAGCGTGTCCAGAGAAGGGCAATGAAGCAGGTGAAGGGTCTGGAGAACAGGTCTTATGAGGAGCAGCTGAGGGAACTGGGGTCGTTTAGTCTGGAGAAGGGGAGGCTGAGGGGAGACCTTACTGCTCTCTACAACTACCTGAAAGGAGGTTGTAGTGAGGTGGGGATCCGTTTGTTCTCCCTAGTAACAAGTGATAGGACAAGAAGAAATGGCCTCAAGTTGCACCAGGGGAGGTTTAGACTGGACATTAGAAAAATTTCTTAACTGAAAGGGTTGTCAAGCACTGGAACAGGCTGCCCAGGGAAGTGGTTGAGTCACCATCCCTGGAGGCATTTAAAAGACATGTAGATGTGGTGCTTAGGGACATGGTTTAGTGGTGGACTTGGCAGTGCTAGGTTAATGGCTGGACTTGATGATCTTAAAGGGCTTTTCCAACCTAAACAACTCTATGATTCTATGATTTCAGCAACACTTTAAACCCCTAGATCCACAGGAAAAAAAAACAGTTGCTTGGCATGCAGCAGTTTGGCTTTCTGGGAACAGTATTCTCTTGTGAAGTTCCCACAACACCATATCTATCCAGTTGGGCTGATTCATGGAGAGGAATTTCCTTCCCCTAAACAAGACTAGTAACATCCTCAAGAATATTTCAACAAGAAATTGATGTATTCCAGGACTTGTAGTTGAAATGACAACAAAGTCTATGGACCTGAGTTTGCAACCCCTACAAAGAGAAGCTATTCAAGTAGTTCCAGTAAAATCAGTAGGATTCACAAGAGACACACAACTACACACCACGATCACAGAGAAGGCAAGCACTCTGGGATGGGAAGAGTTCAAAGGATCATCCCAGGATGAGCTCCTCTCAAAAAAACTTACTCCTGCTGGAGAATTTAAGACTGATTTTGAGGCACATGTCAATTCTCTCAATTCTCTTCCGCAAATACAACATCTGAAGCCAACACGTACAAAACTACCTGACATCCCTTTGCAGAAAGTAGCTTAAAGTGTAAAGGCAGCAGACAACTAGTGGAGGGTGCATGTGCACCTTTGAATATCCAAAACTGAATTTTGAACTCTCAAGCAGAAGCCTGCTTTAGCTGCAATTGGTACAGGCTGGTTGTAAATTCTGTTAACATTTGGACTAAACAGAAGTGGCATGTCCTGAATTCTCCGACTAATAAAGAGATATGAGACATTACCCCCAGTTACAACACTGATTATGTGTTGTGCTTCTGCAGATAGACTATTTAAATGAGGAAAACCAGGGGCTTGGGATTCCACGCCAAAAAGAAAGGTCCATGAAAATAAGTTATTTTCTTGGAAAAAATGGGGGAGAGGGTCTGGAAAGAAGTTGAAGATGCTGGCTGCAGGAAAGATCCTGGAAGTGGCAGAAGATCCCAGAGAACAGGGACATGCGTAGAGATGAATGCTGGGGAATGGCCAGGGACCTTGACCAGTAACACTTGCAGGTGGTCAACACTGACACCAGTGGCACAGCAGGAACCAAGCCAAATCTCTGCCCAGATTTCCCAGGCCAGCAGTGACCTCCCTGCCAGGAAGGGAAGTCAAGACCTAGGGAACATAATGCCATGATAAGAAAAAGCAAATGAGAATAATCAAGTAGGGTAAGAGTGCTAATCTCTCCAGTTCCGAAATAAACCTCAGTATCCAGATCCACTACAGGTTGTCATTTACTTTGCCTTGCCTGTGACAGCCAGCACTTGGCTAAATTTGAGTCCTTGCAGGCCAGTTATTTAGAAGCTGATGCAGGCGATATATGGCTTTAAAGCAATTCTGCTTGCTTGCACAGGAAAAACATGACAAACACTTATTTTTCTGACTTCTAACATCAAAAGACCAGAACACACCTAACTCTTCACAGTCCCAGCTCTAAATCCAGCCAGTAATTTCACTTAAAAGCTCCCTCTCATTTCTCTCTTTGGCTTTTCAACAGACTTTCATGCCCCTCTAATATTTTCTCCCTTACAGTTGAAATCAAATACAATTGTCATTAAATGTTTATTAGGTCCTTGGAAAACATCTTTGATTTTGTGCCTGCCTTTCACCCATCTTTTGGTCTGAGTGAAGATGCCAATGATCCAGGAGTTCAACTGTTCATCACATATATTCTGAATGAACGGTAGTGGTGAGACCCATCAGCTCACTGAGAAGTTCCTAACTCCAAATGGCAACATTTTTTATAAGCACCTAAGAAACGTGTTAACAGTGCCTTATTTTCTGTTATTCCGCTCCCCAACAGACACCTATCTCGTTACTCTATATGCTCACTTCTCCCTCATCCATTTTTAAAAAATTTCTTTTCATAGTGGCATCCAATTTTACAAAAACACAGTGGAAGTCAACTGTATAACACTACCAAAGAAATTCACCATCACTTACTCTGACTTCTGTATCATGACAGCGGAGAAACTTCACTTGACTTTGGAAAGACCTTCCCTGAATGCAGCTTCTGTTGAAGCTGAGCTTTAAGTGGTTACTTTTCATGCTTCTCTGAAATAGAAATACCCCCAAAAATATCCCTTTTTGGTACATATCTCTCAAATTATCTCAGAACTCCATAACAAAGATATTTCTTCCACAGGTGAAAATGAAATGCCAAACATTGGCTGTTCTAATGTATGTACATGCACCGTTGGATAAAACACTGCAACAACAGCTTACATAGACACAGGAACCACAGGACTAATAAGAGAAATACCAAAATAAATCCCCTTAGATGTTTACGAAAACAGATGCTTACTCCAAAATATTACACAGAAGAATTCCTTGTGAAGGTGACAGCTGTTCTTTGTGAAGTGGAGTCTAAACTTCCACTCTGCTAACTACATTATCTTCCAGTCTCTCACACATTTTGGATACCCGTGCAATGACAAACAATGAATTGAGTATAGCATGAAAGCTTTGAAAACCAATGGTTTTTCATTCTACCCTTCAAATTCCTGTCCCTCTCCATCTAAGAATGCCACTGCCTCAGCACCTCCTTTGCTCAGTACTATGTGCAGCTCACAGACTGTTACAGGTGGAATTGATGGCTGGTAAGTGTTCATCCTCTTCCTTCCCAGAAACATTCTGAAAACAAGAAATGCTCTGAACACATGATTTCCATCTAAACGAGTCCATCACTTTAGAGAATGAGATGAAGGAAACAAGTTTGCATACAGTATTGCTCTGGTTCATTTATTTGAAATGAACTGGCATCTCCCAGTTGCTGAACGGAGTACGAAGTGGCAAGAAGCACCTTCAGAGAAATGAGAAATGCCATTTAACACCATGAATTAGGGCTGATAAACTGAAAACAAAAGCACCATTTTGGGTCAATTCTAACATTTATTCTACAGTTCAGCCACTGTACTGAATAGTTCCTTCTCCTCCCTCAGCATCCTCCAAAAAGTACTCCCTGCTATAGAGAAAGGATGTTTACACCTACTTGTCTTTTTTCTGTGTGACCACACTACTGTCCAAGCTTTCTCTGCACTGGCCTGCTGACTCTACAGTAAGGACTGAATTGCCTTCAGTCACACACCAGAAAAGGGAGAGGTGTCCAGAGCTGCAAGGTGGAGCCCTGCAAGACGCTCGGCAAAAGACTGTAGCTTTTAGTAGTGGAAGAAACTCGCTTCCCAATATCAAGCTACTGAGAGGTGCTGTTGGGTTTTATGCTACAGAGACCAACAGTGGCGCATGTAACCACAACTGGCTCCTTCACGCTTTAGGCGTTATGTTACAGACAACACCTGTATTATTCCCTATCCTTGTTTCCTATCAATCATATTGAATCATGTACTACTCTTAAAGAATATACAGCGCTCTGGAAGCGTAAGCGTGTATCTGCTTAGCACCAGTGTTATAACACTGCTATTCTTTTCCACAGTCTCCTTCCTATGTCTTCTGATAAGGTTACTGGCACAGAAATACCAGCTCCGGTGATACACATACCCAAATGAGAAACTACACTCTACAAGCCACATAGGTGCAGTTTGACTTCCTGCACAGACACCCAAAGGCACTCCCAAAACGTACAGCGTTCAGTTCTAATTTGTTGGCCACATCCACCAACCAGATACCATCGTTGCAACCAGCTGTGAAGTTACCAGGAAAGCCACAGGGGACAGACTGCACCGGCTGACCATGGCAGCAGGCAGGGTACTTGGTAGGGCTGCACTCCTTCCAGCCTCACTGCTCCTGAAGCCTGTGTACCCATGTTTGCCTTACAACAACGTAAGAGAGATCATTTCCACTCCTCAGGGCTTTTTGGATCAAATTTTGACATAATACAATTGGGAAAAAATGATCTCATGAAACATATACTGTAGGGAGGAAAGGGAATAAAGGTATGTTTCAAATTGATGTGAAAATATTTTCCCATATGAAATAGTTATGCTTGTCTCTTACAAAAATGCAATCCAACTAGCACAGGAAAGAAACACTGGCATAAAGCACAAGTTCAGCTAAACAAACAAGAAAAATCCCCCCCGCCCCCCAACAAAACTCCTTTATAATATGTAAATTCAAAGAAAAACATAAGATGACCCTCCTGTCCCCAAGGAATGAAGGGAAAAACAACATCCCAACCAATCCCCAAATATCTGCTATCTAGGCTTTCCTGCATCCATCAGAAAACAAAACAACTTAAGTGTGACCAAAGCAAGCTATAAAACCCTAATTCCAACTCTCAGACAGTCCCCTCCTGCCCTCTGGAATAGATCCCATCTGCTGCTTCCCCAGTTTTCTCAAGGAGCCACAGCTTCACTGCCATGAGCTTAAATTCTCTTTCAAAAACCATCTTACATACACAATTACCCTACCACCTTCCTTTCCTTGTGTCCTAGAGATTATAGGAACAACAGCACATTGATCTCTCTACTTTCATGTCCTCTCTCTCCTGCCCATCCTTATCATGCCAGGCCATTTAGGCAATAAACTCCACATAGAAACAGGATATTGCTTGATGCCTTCACACCACCTGGAAACACGGCTGATACCCAGGTACAACCACCACAGACAGGAGTGCCGTGTAGTGAATGTATGCAGAGGTAGAACCCAAACTCTTGGCTATGGAGCCTCTCACATTGCCCTCCCGTCCACCCTACCCATCCCTCATGCAGCATACTGCTAGTCTACAAAGTTGATCTTCAAAAGATGCCAGAGAGGCTGCGGTCTTTGCAACAGGCATAAAAACTATTTGGCTGCTCTCCAGTTACCCTATCCAACAGACAAAGTATTTTTTCTGTTACCAAGATGCACACAAACCCATGTCATAGATGACAAACCCACACTGCAAAGCTATTTGGTTCTCCTCAAGTTTCTAATGCGGAACACAGCCTGCATCAGAAACGCTCTGATCCAGTATGGCAAGTCATACGTTCTTAGTTTGTCCTTGCTCGTCAACGGGGCTCAAAACACAGGCTTTTTTGAGACATGACTATTAGTACACACTGCCTCTGGTACAATATAGTAGCTGCTTTTCTATACTTAAAAGTCATCTGTTTCTAATTAAGAAAATACTGAATAGGATATCTTCCAAACATCTTTCCACAAGCATGCAACAAGGCTTCGCTAGTTTTAAATATATGAAAAAGTGATTTGGAGAAATTTTGAAGGACACCGAGCAACCCTGGACTCCAAATTGAAAAAAGATGCAATTTTTGAAGCACAGTCCATTACCATGGAATGATAATTCCGTCCTGAGTGAAGAAGCTTGTTCCAAGACACTGCTATACCCCACTCCAAAATGAATAAATCTGGATAATCTGCCAATTACGCAGAAGTGTTGTGTGTGCTCTGTATTTCTATTTAAGCTACTGAACAGCATTTAAACTTAAGGCTACCTGATCTCCAAACAGACATTGGCCAGACAGCGTGGCTAGCGTCCACGTTACACGGCAACACTGAAGGAAAACCAGCTGACACCCCATGAGCCATCTGTACAACTGCAGGTAACCATTTTTCCCCATTCGCTTTCCTATTGCTCCCCCACCTAACACACTGCCCTGCTAGCCACAGTTCTTCTGCAGGGCGGGAATCAAAACTGAAGCAAAGGCGGGCACAGGAAGACTTCAGTGAAGTCTGAAGGTCAGCCGACTGCCTCACTGTCAGCTCCCAAACCAGAACGAGCTTTTGGGCTCGTGGCTTAACCCTATTCTCACATGGCTCTGTATAGGAAATGCCAGCACAGTGCTGGGCACAGCTACATATACAGCCCTGCTTTAAAGCCTTCATGAAATACTTTCAAAGGAGAAATAAGTCTGGGACATCTTTTAGAAATATTTAGGATAGGTTCGCTGCAGAGTTGCCTAACAGGTAAAGTGGCATATTTTCGTGGGTTAGCCTGCAGAAAATAAGCATGTTTCATCTATGAGTCTCACATTAATTCACATTAAAATATTTATTTTTGTTTATCTCCATTTTTCCATCTTTCTGGTATATGACAGAACTACACCATGCCAGGGATCTAGAAGCAAGAGATTCATTTCTGAAAGCCATGTGTGGCTCATAAAAACAAACCCACTCGTTCAACAGATGCTTAAAAATACATGCATGCTTCATTAGTTCAATTTGTCTGCTCAGAGCCTAGTCCAAAACTGCAGAAAAAGTTCCAAAACCACATCAAGTGCCACAAAGACTGCTGTGCATAATAATAAAAACAAACACAATCAGCAGGCATTAAGGACCTCAATCTGCAGGCAAAGTCTGATTTCTGCCCAACAGCTGGTTGAAGCATTTCCACCAACCAAAACATTGACACCACAATGTAATGTGCAACCAATTGCAGACAAACAAACCACAATCAGAGCAGCCAATTTTCTAACTAGCACCAAACTGCGGAAACATGAGATGCCAGAAAGAACAACAACTGAGACCCCTGGAAAAAGATTCAAATGCAGAGAGAAAGGCAAAAATATTCTGGAAAACATGAAATCGTACATTAAGCTGTCAGCATTTCAGTGTGGACTGTAAAGAGCAGTGATGTCAAACCTATTTATTACGTTGCAATAATGATTATTAACTTACCTCCAATATTTTTTGGTTTTGTTTTGTGCTGTTTCCAAGCCTTGCAAACCATGAAGTTCTCACATGCTTTGGCAAGAACTGAATGAGCATGATTTAAGAGAGCTTCAGACCAAAGGGCAGCTACAAAACTGGCCATGCAACCAGAGTCCATCAGACCCTCTAAATCACCTCCCACCCTCAAAAGCCAACAACGAAGTGCAATAGCTAAGGTGAATCTGTCTTGCTAATGACATGCACACAGAGAAGAATGGGAAGCTTTGCTTAAAAAAAAAAAAAAAAAAAAAAAAAGATGTTTTCTAACCATTAATATGAGTAAGTCCTGCTACTGTCACATTACATGGGAACAAGGGAACAACCAGAGATTTCAGTTACTGGGGCCTTTTAAAAAGTATCCTTAATCCAGGCAAAGATGATGTACTGCTTCCTTCAAATCTTTATGCAAACAGACAAATAAGCTAGAAAGAGTTTGACAGTCTATCTGGGAAAAAAAGAAATATCTTCTATCAAGGATGTGGGCAACACTAGGAAACAAGAAGCACGCCTGCCATTACAGCTATGAAAGCAGCTCTTGCATGTAGTTGTTTCCAAAATGCAGAAGCAGAGCTGGTGGTACAACAATTATTTGGATTGTGATTTTGATGAATCTTCTCTCAACTGCAGTTGTACAGAAGTAATTTGGAAGTACACCAGCTCCAACCTCAAAATCTCCAGCCGTGAGGAGGCTGGAGGCCTCAGATGAGAAAGGACGTTCCTAATGCTGTCCTGAGATCAAAATAATGGCTTCCAAACTCAAAATGATTCTTAAACCCCAGTTCTGAGATACAGCCACATACAGCACAAAGCAAAAGTGTAAAAACTTAAAAGTTATTAACCTGCGCTTTGGATTAATCACAACACATGACCCTCTCAAAACCGGATTAAAACCCCCACTCTCTTACCCCCTCTCCTCCAGGCTGCAAGAATGAGACCGATACTAATCTTCCTAAAGATGCTTCCTTAATAGTAACAACCACTAATGAAGCAACGACAGGACACACCACTTCCATTAAGGGAAACAGATTGTAAAGGAAAAAAAAAAGCATCTCAGCTCAGTAGCAGTACTTCATCCACAACCTGTAACAAATGCTTCAGAGGGATAATGGAAACACCCCTTCCCTCCCACCTCGACTCTTCTTTAAAACACTAAAAATACAGTATTTTAGCTTTGGGTGGGGAAGGAAGATATCTGTTGTTCTTAATCTTAGATAATGTTTGGATCAAGACTCAAAGCATCATCACTTTCATACCCACATATAACATCCTCTTGTATACATACACATGCTTTCAGGTGCAGGTATCTAGGTATGTGCATGGGCAGGAATACCTGCACTCAGGCTTTGATACCCTACAGTATAAATGATCCCACAAACATAAAGTACGCTGCAATTTCTATGAAGAAACCCATACAAGAAAAGAATACGAGCAGCATTTCTGACATATCACCTGTACGACATCTGCAAGAAATGAGCACAAATGTTTCCTTTGGGACACAAATTTCCCATCCCTCAGGCAAACAGAATATCCAAGATCACATGAGGACAGGACTATGGCTAATGTGCTGGCCAATAAAATGCCACTGGGTTGAGCAACAAGCCCCAAAAGTTCAGGGAAGGATAATTAAAACGCACTCACACCCTTAGAGTGGTACATTTCTGTACCACCTTTTAATTAATAAGTATTGAAGTGGGCAGCACTTCTTAAAAACATAAGCATCTACTTGTTTCCAACAATCTGTGGCAGTAAGTCATAACTGCTGGAAGGTGGAAAAGGATTTACATGTCGTACAAAATACTGTCATCTGGAAGCGCTCATTCAAAAACAGTCAGCTCCCATTCAAGCATCCTGGCTCTAAAGGCAAGACAGAAAAATAGGCACTGACTTTTCTCACTGTCACTGTTCTCTGCAAATATAAAAAGAACTTCTTTTAAGAAAATAAAAATATTCGAGGAAGGCAAGAGAGCTACCAGAGGGCTTCCTTGGTCTTACATTATTGCTTCTGATACTATTAAAGGAAAATATTATCTGCGTATCTGAAAAAGTTCTCCCAAAACAGCCAGAGAATTTACTTCTGAAGTACCAGATATCATACTATTGGAAAATTTCTATTAAGGACTCTTGAGATTTTTATCACAGCTTTGTCTTATTACGTTACCTGTATTCTCTTATGAATACTGTATTGGAAACAGAAGAAGTATGTTGACTCTTTGACAGCAGAGAATAACTAAGTTGCTTCCCTTTGCCCTCAAGTAGGGAAAAAAACGGCATTATTTTCCCTGTGAGAATGCTCAAGATATAATGGGCAAGAGAAAGAAATACTTAGTGAAAATGGTTTAACAAATCCCAGCAGAAACAAAGCATCTTTTCACATACTTAGAAGTCTGCAATGGTCCATGATGACATTTGATGAATGGACAGAATAAAATGTTTTGCACCTCCTATGCCTTCTACTGGTGGCACAGGGTCCTGGCTGGCACAGATGCTAGATGAGTACTACAGCTAAAACCAGCTCTCTTCAAATGCATAGTATGAGGTTCTAAAATATTCTGCAGTTCAGTTTATTTGAAGATAAACACACTAGCAAGATTTAAAACCAAAACAAAGTAAGCTTTTCACTGTCTCATTTTGCTTTTAAGATACCTTGGCTACTTGTAAACACAGAAAAGAAGACAGAAGGAGTAAAGGAACAGCTGAAGTCTGGGAAGCAGCAAGGCAACTCATTTTACTGACTAGAGTCTAGCACGACCTCAGCTCATTTCACCATCGACTGCTTTTATGACAGCGACTGATTACTCAAGAGACTTTGTGTAAGTTAATGCAAGTGGTACACAAGTTCCCTTTACCTGGGGAGCCTTCCTTGATTTTACAGAAGGATAAAGGAAAAATCCAGTCTCTTCACTGCTGCTCCTTCTCTCAAAAAATACAAGAATACTGTGATAGAATAGTATTGATAGACACACACAGAGTGAATGCTACACAACAGATTATTTCTGAGTGCTTGTACTCAAAAAGTGCCTTTCTAGAATGATGAACAATCCATAATGCCTCTGACCGGTGATTACTGACTCAGGAACACAGCTACACAAGTACTGGACTAGACACTTAATCAGTCAAAGTAAATGTGTTCTCCATTAAAAAGTACATTATTTTCATCTCAGCAAGATATTAGTACCACTTCCTGAGTCATAACGTCAGAAAACCAGAGCATAAAACCAAAGTTTAAATAAAAACACTTTCTAAAAAACATAGTCAAGCAAAACCAAAACCTTATTAACAAGAAGATTTTGTTCTGAGGCCTGTGGTTTATGTTGGAGCAAATACTGATGACCAACACAATACAATTTTTTTTTGCAGTTACAATAAAAAAAGTGGGAGCTACTTTTGAATAGAAAATGCAACACTAAGCTAAAGCTCATAGTCTGACTCTTCTTGTATGAAAGAACATCCCAGCTTGCTGTTTGTGTTTTACAAGTTGATATGTTAATGGCAACAGTACAAGTCTGCTGTGGAGGACAAGCAGTTTGTGGCTCTGCATGATAATCAAGTCAAATATCTGCTTGATATATGAAAATGTGAATTAAAGCTACCGATGCTGTACGTGCTGTAAAACACACAAAGATCATGAAATACTATCAGAGGACTGAGGGTTTGTCTGTTAGTCACTTACTTGCTGATCCCAGCCTGTCAGCTGTCACTCTCTGCTGTAAAAAGCTGTTAACGAAAACCTACCATAGCCTCCACTATCCCCCGGTGTTTTAGCACAAGATAATAAAATATATATTAGGCCAGCAACAATATCATGCCTGACTGCTCTTGCTGAGTACAAATATGAGAGTAACCTCAAAAATTTCTAATTGGCTTCCCAACACTTGGCTTTGTTTTAAGTCACAAGGGTGACGTGTTAAATATGCTTAGATTCTTTATTAAAATTGTTTGCTTTTCTTCTTTCTATATCATAAACAACATCTTTGCATTAAAGGAAATTCTAAACTTATTACAAAATACCTTTTTCTAGCCATTGGTTCCACTGCTACAGAGTAACTTCTTAACATACATTTATGAAGTCCTTCATTGTTCATGGTAAATCCCTATTTTAAATATGCACAAAGCTCTTGAGTGATTTTGACAGACTCGTGACTCAATCTTCTCACCACGGGTTGAAATAATGACACCAAAGGGAAAATTTCGCCACCTGAAACTCAGCTGACACTGAACAAATCCAAAATTCCTCTAGTATTATAAAGGGACCAGTAATATATCAGCTTCCCTTCTGCTTCTGACCATCTCGTCATATTCTCAAGCAAATTCTGATTTATTTTAAAGGAATGCAGGAAGACAGGAACAATACGAAAGTAAAATATATAGAAGAACGATAAAAAAACCAAAACCCCAGAACAAACTAAATTTCTACCTAACATTTTGTCAAACACACAAAGCCTTACTAGGAAAGCACTAGCGAAAGAACCAGTCTCAGTGCTGTCCAAGAGAACTGAGAATTGCCATATAGCATCCACAGTGCATATAATCATGTATGATGTCACTTTTGGGGAGAAAAAGAGCTCTTCTAATGAGGAGATTAAGCTAAATGAATGCAGGGATTAAAAAAAGGTTAAAACGAAGTACAAGCAGTCTTACTAGAGCACAATTCTTTTCCAAGCATGGTGTGAGCATTCAGGAAGCAGCAGCGCCAGCGACAGCAGGGCGCTGTGCTGAGCAGCTTACCAAGCAGCCAAGCGTTGGTACTGACCTGCCCCAGCATGTCTGGTGCGATGGGGAACGTGGGCCAGATGGCTGAGTAGACACCGAAGAACACCAGCCAGAGCAGCATGCTTCCCCAGACGGCCAGGTGACTGAACTGTCAAGGAGCAGGCAAAGAAGGAGAGTCAACACAGGGCACTTCCTCCATCCACCTAACCTACAGGTATTTCTCTGTCCAGGTCTCTGTTGGTCTCACTCAGTCCTGTCTAACACACTTGGTTTCAGGCCAGTAGCACCAGTTGTTTAAACAGCATAAACCAGTTCTCCTCTTTAATCTTTGCCGCACAACAGGGCAGACAGATAGGCTTCTCAGCCAATCTGTCTTACTCAGAGCTCCAAAACCTCATCAGATTTTCCTCGGAACTCTGATTTCTCTCATCTAGTTCCTGCATCCTGTCATGCACATGCCAGGCTCAACATATACATCAAGGTAGAAATTTTCAAAGACTCAGATTAAAGTTGACATGGACAAATCCCTTATGGCAGAGAGTATGCATAGAAGCCATATGCACTACTCACATACCTTTCACAGAGGAAGATTCAGTGCTGTGTAATAAACTACCACAATGAACACTTATTGATCAGCTTTGCTTTTTTTTTTTTGTTGTTTTAAAGCTGTCCTAAGTGATTTGCAGATACGCAATGTAGTTTACGCCTTCGGTGATTCTTTAGTCTGTAGACTCAGTAAGCGCAAGTAAAAGTAGTATTAAAGTGACAAAGAATATGTCCAGCACAGACTTCGTTTCAGTTGCATTAAAGAAAGTAATTTTTCCTACACACTCAAACAATTTGCTGTTCAGGATGACTTAAGCTGTTTTACTTTTACACTGCAGTGGATGGAATCAGTAATTTCAGCTGTAAGAAGCAACTGAGCTCATTACTGGCTCCAGCTTTTTTGGATGCCAGCAACTCCTGTGGCTGATGACTTTGGCTGCAATTCAGAGACATACCTGCATAAATCTTAATTACTAATTACATATGGGTTTCGGAACATGGGAGTGAATTCACACACTAGTGGTTGTGGTGGACACAGTGCATTTGGTTGGTTCTGAGCTTTGTACTTTCTATTTGATGACTGTATTTGTTACTTTTTGAGCAGTATGTCTCAGAACCAAAGAAGTGACCCAGTATTGCGTTTTGCCCACTGTGAGACAGACACAAACTTCTGAAAGAAGATAGATTCCACTCTGGAACCACTACGCATCATTGGAAAGAAGAGCTTTCTCCAGCACAGGCAGCGAAAATGAACAAGCAAGGAGTCCGCAGAACCAGTGCAGACTTGGCAGATAGCTGGGAGCAACTGGAGGCTGCCTTACAGTAGAAACATTCATATGGCAAAACATCAGAGGTGACAGAAAGAACACTCTTGTAGGCACTCTCAGAAATCTGGAAAATTGTTCAACCCTAAAAGTTGCTGGGCTAATGAGCAGGACACAGAATAGGCCCCTTCCTGGAGAGACACAGTTTGGCAGGGATACGTTTTCAAATTTTGCTGTTTACTCCATTTCACCCAGGAAATCTGACCAGCAACTGCTTTATTAAAAAAAAAACAACCCACAAAAAAACCCAACCAAATTTTTAAATTCAGTTCTAATGTGAATAAAACCAAGAAATGGGAAGGATTATTTTTTTTAAAAAAAAAACACTTGAATGAAGCAGGGATTTTATCCTTCCAGTCTACTTGCTCTTCTGAAAACTAGGGACAATTCATGTCAAGATTCTGACTAAAATAAAGCCCTGCCACAGTGAGCAATCGTAGTGCTCAGCTCCCCAAAGAACAAGGACTGCAGGGCTGCTGCAAGAATTCATCTTTGAGAACAGCCAGCCCCATGCAATGGCAGAACAGCACCAGCACTCATTTCGCAAAAGGACATGACATCTCCTCTTGAACCACAGCCTTCTTTCCAAACCAGTGGACAGAAGGCTCAGGATAGCTTGGACTGATGCTTCCGAGCAGCGAACTCCTCCAGACTTTATGATTAAAACCAGTAAAGATAAAAGCAAGCAGGGAAACCAATCTAAGACATAGTATTACTTTGTAGGAAATGCAGTGAAATGACATCCTCATTTATTTTTTTCTCTCCCTCTCAGTTTTCTTTCCAATCTGCTGGTAGGAAAATTTTTGAGTTTTGCAGCTCTTCACCTTGCCCCTTCCAGCTCTGCACAGCCTTTGCTCATTTTATGATGTCTTCATCCTCATCTTATGGTTATCCCAATCATCTCTTCATCTCAGGCTTCTACCTGCCTGAATTGCTTCTCTACCTTTTAAAGAGTTTCTGCTTTCAGGAAGAGCCCTCCTTGCCCTGCTTGAAAACATTCCTTATACACTCACCCCATCAACCTTTGTACTGTTGATTCTCCACTGACCTCTGTCATTTACCCCTGGAGAACTCATGTGAAAAGCAGGAGGGAGTTCATCAGATGTGTTAAATCAATGACAGACAGAAAAAAGAAATCAAGGTGCTCACATAAAAACTAGACACACTATAGTGCTATCCCTGCACGTCCTATTTATCTGAAATAGTTCATGCAGTGTGGTTAAGCAGCGAAGAAAGCCGTAAGTGTGTTTGGGGAAAAAGCCTACCGCAGCACCCCAGACAGGTAACATGCAAGCTGCTCCATAGAGCTCCAATGTGCTGATTTTGTTATACATGATGTCACCACTTTTACCAAAGTCTTTCTTTCCACACTACCTCCTGGATATACCAGGCTCCCAACCACTTCGAATCTGCATTATTTACTTAAAGCTTTCAGCCGAACCCATCATGTTCTCCCAAGTGGCAGTGTTCCTCTCACTCTCAAGAACAAACTGCATGTAACCAATCGACTTGATGATGGAGAAGAGGCTTAACTCGATGTTGTACATTTAATACTCTTCAAGTAACCTAAAGATTCTGTGTGATGATTCACTCACAGCTGAAACAACACTTGTAACCAGCATCAGATTCCAAGATGATGAGAGCCACTGGTCCAGGTAAAGGGACAGGAATTACAAGTTGATTCTAAACATGACTTTTCTGTGCCTAACAATAATTTCTCTATAAAATGCCAGTGTTAAAGAACACCGAGATCTACTAAACACTACTGTATCTTTTAAATTAAAATTTAGAGAAGAGGGGATCATGATTATCCCCATGTGACTGAAAAGACACCAGTTACCCAGGGAAGGAGAGAGAGAAGGAACCATCAAATAATTCACAAAAAAGATCCAAACAGGCTCACGTGCCTCCAATGCAGACTTGGGATATATCCTCTATACCCTCTTCTAGTGCATGAGGGATTAATTTAAATATTTTTGCATTTTAAAATGTTGGTACACAACACATAAGCAACAGCAGAAAAAGAACAGATTTTATTTTCAGATGAGAGAACGAGGCAGAGAGTATTAGCATCTCCCTAATAATTAAGTAACCCATACAGATAGCAATTCATCTTTAAAATTCAGAGCAGACATCAGCTCATTAATCTTAACAATTCCTCTGCGAGGAATGAAAGAAAACATTTTACAATCAGCAGTAGCAATGAGGTTACAAGATTTAAGCCAAGCCCCTCCAAAAAAACTGGTAAAATAATCTCAAAACAGCTTAGTCTTGAGGGCAGAGCCTCTTAGTATGTCATGAAAACTAGATTCCTGTAAGGCATCTCGTAGGCGTGGAGAAACAGGGACTCCATCAAAACCAAAAGATTAGTGTTTCAGAGGGGCTGGAGGAAAGAAGAGGAGAAAGGTGTTGAAGGTTCAACCACCAGGAACACTCCTACCTCCCATATTCCTTGGAGGTCACTGACCTGCCAGATTCTGATACCCACCAGTAACAGAGAACTTGCTCATTGCAATGAAATTACTCAAATCTAGGAATCAACATAAACATTTGCCTAACAAAAAAATCTCTTCCAACATGAAGTCACTAGTGCTTTTTACTAGCTTCAAAGACATTCTCAAAGCCCAGTTTTTCTGTGGGCAGACACCTTTCATTCCCTATTGTGTTAATTTTTAAAGGAGCTACATGATGTTCTTGATCTACTTCCTTAAGAAATTACAGCAGTATGTCAATTTAATGCAAAATTTTCTCAATTTTAAATATTTAGAGATGTTGGCAATATACCGTTCAGTGTTCTCTTCCCATTTCTGACACGCTGCCCTTTTTCATCACGCATATCGTGTGATCTACAAGTTCATTCTCCTCTCACATCCTGTACTCAGGAGCTTAGCAGTTTTTCCTTATATGAAAGATCCAATTAAAACACTGCAGCCTCAAATGATTTTTAGTATTACTTTTCTGTATTAATATTCATTAGGGAAGAAGGTGTGCTAATAAAATAAAAAAATACCGAGAAGCACTTACTCTAGTCCATGCAGTTGTTTCCAAGCCAGCTTTCAGACAAACAGTGACTACAACATACTGCAAGTAAAGAAGAAAAAAAAGAGACAAGTTTCAATACTAACACTCTCAAATTCAGAAGGTGTTCATGGCCCAAACTCCCCTTCACATCTAAAACATTACTACCATTTAGGTATCAACTCAGGACTTTGGCAATGTGAGATTGGGGAAAGGCAGAGCAGAAGATATTGTTGGTGCATGCCTAGGAAAAAAAAGAACAAATGAAGAAAGAAGCGGGTCAGGGTGGTGGGGGGGAAAAACTCACGCACACAGCGTAAGTTTATTTTACTTGTACATTTTTTTCTGGTTTACACCACTTTCTGATGGTAAAAAAAATCCGTAAAGAAATTCCACCATTCAAAAATTGCTAGGATACACAAACTTACAGTATAAACTATGTTTCCAACAAACAAATAGTCAATTCCCTGGCCATTTGTGAATACTGCATCTGAAAGAAAAAAAAAAATTTATCACATTTGTTATCAGATTATCAGAATGATGAAATAACAAGGAGATTTTCAGGAGAAAATAACTGGTCCCAACCTTGCCTTTTAGAACATCCAAAAGCACTTTTAGAAGCTGTGAGATAACGGTAATGCAGAAGTTGGGCTAAGCCAGGCCTTAGACACGATGCTCGGATAGAGTGTATATCCATAGTCCTGGTTGCCAGGGCTAGCAAAAGGGAAGTGTTTGCCAGTCCCCAGTATGTAATTTGCCTATAAGAGCTGAGGTATGGCAGTGTCACTTTTTCTGTCGCTATCTGTTCTGTACTACTTATCGGCACCTCTAAGAAATTCCATTATTTGCTGTGCCTGTGAAGAAAAAGCTGATTTGTGGTGAAATAGAGCTGAGTTAAGAAAAGATGCAAAAGAAAGTTTCATGTATAAAGACACATGTAACATCTAAAATATCTTACTGGAGGTTAATTCAGTAACTAAGCAGCAGTAAGTCTCCATGCACCCCTTCTCTAGTCAAGTGTACACAAGGGTAAGTACATGTTAATCTATCATTTGAAAGTGCCAACCTTGGCAACACTTCAAATGTCTGTTTAGTCTTCCTTAGCTCTTGTCGAATAAAACCGGAATGCCATGAAAGCAAATTCGACAGCCACGCTAATGCCAAATGAACTCATACTCACAGGAGCTTTCAAGCACTACTCAAGCATGATAAATATTGCTATTTTCACAGGTTTTAAGACAACTGCTAGAGAAATACACAAACAGCAGGGATGAAAAAGGCTTAAGATAAAACTTTGGACCTGATCCTAAACACATACTGCCTAGCACAGTGTTTCTACTACGAGGGTACCATTTTGCTAGATATATGCAAAACTGGATGGGACATTCTTAAACTAGGGTCATCTACTTAGTCAGCTACGTTCCTGTAACATAGCTCTCGAGGATCAGTAAGTTTTTAAGTCTATTGAGAGAAGAGTCCCTGACACTCTGACCGCTGTAGTGAATTCTCCGACCAGCTTACATGTAAAAAGACCACATATTTAGTCAGTGCAGTTACCCCAAGCTACTTGTTACGGTTTTCTCCTATAATGGCTGCATATGGCTGTGTCCGAAGAACTGACAGGTGGTGACTATCTTCCAGAAGCTGCTGGTTCTATATCCCTGCTTTCTTTTCTCTTTCGAACCTCAACTACCAAGAAACAGCAGCAGACAGACCAGTAACTAACATTGCAACAGGAGCTAAAGCCTGAGACAGTTTGGTTAGGAATTGGTTTGGTTTCTAGCCACTGGCATCTCTGTCAGCCCAACTCGTCCCTTGGTACTCTGTGGCTTCAGGAATTTACCACATCATTCACAAATACACATCAAGTTCTAACAGTGCTCCTTCCTCTAGCACCAGTGAAACAGGTGAAGAGCACTAGAGAATTGAGCCTTCTGTGTCCAACGAACCCTGCTGATGCCAGAAGTCGCAGTTTATTAAGAAAATGCCTAAATACATACCAGTTTTGACAGACCTAGAACAAACTGACCTAGTGACTGCCAGTATATTACTCTATTACGCAACATCATAGTGCACATGTAAGTAGTTGAATAATTTTTGGTGAGTCTCAATTTTTTTAAAGTTACATTTTAATGCAGTAAGTTAATGCCTTTTTTTTTTCCCCCCAGCTATTTCGATGACCTTCCACTTTGGGAGACTAAGCAGTCCTGAAAGGAATGATATTTCTGTAAATGAGAACAGCAGGACACTCAGTGAGCACTCATTTCTAAAGCTATACAAATGCCCATTCATGGACTACACGCACTTCACATTCTAAGGAAATCGAGAGGTTAAACATCTCAGTGTGAATGGCACAGTTTTGTCTCTAGCACCGAAACCCCTTTTTCACTTGGAAATACAAAGAAACTTAAAAATTCAATATTCATTCCTCTTTGGAAAGCAAACTAAGCAATCTATTCTAAAGAACTCAGTTACCATCTGAGCAGGTGAGTATTCCAGTCTTATTTTAATCATTTAAATTAAAATTACATTATCTATTTAGGAATTAGTTAGAAAAACATTTATGGAAGACTAGAACAAAAACTGTGTTTTTCTTTAATGGTAACCACTACAGATATCAGCCTAAAATTTCTGAAGCTAGATTTAAAGAAGAGCTATTCAAGATTAACATTTCTCACACAACTAGTGAAAAAGAACAACAAAACCCCTCAAATCAAAACAAAACCTCATCAACCAGAAAACTCCCTCTCCCCTAAAACTGAACTAAGCGCCCAGCCCACATATTGAGAAAAGGGAAGTCCCTTTCTTGTATGGTCCATCAGGCAGCGTGTGAAGCTCCGCTGAGGATACAAAACTGACATTTTACTCAGCCAGGTAGAGAAACACGAACCTGCCTCCCACAAGTATCTTTACCATCATGCCTCTGATGAAGCATTCATCTTCCCTCCCTTTCCATTTTCTTTCACCTCCTCCCCAATTAATCCACCCTGGAACTGAGAAGGTTTTCTTGAAATCAGTGTTTTCCAGGACAGTTTCCGTTTCGAAAAAGTCATGATTTTAGATAAATACTATTCCCCCTCTGCTCCCCCACAATTCCTCATCTGATCTAGTCCTATTTCTTACGACAGTACAAGAACCAATTTCCCATGTTTTTTCCCGTGTACACAACTACACTGTAAAGCTAGGTAGGAACCATACGGGACTTATTGTTTCCTGAAATACCATATCGTATTACCTTTCAAAAGCAAGACTTAATAAGCTGAATTTGTACAACAAAAAGTCTCATTTCCCCAGTATCTCTGACTCCTGATCTGGTTTACTTCCATTCCAGTCAATTCATTTTTTTCCCCACAGACTTTTTCCCAACAACAGTAAAATCTCTCTATTTTATCCTATATTTTACAGTACTGTGTATGGAATAAGAAAGGGACAAGATGTAAAGCAAACAGTTGTAATGCAGCTGCTGTAAGAACATTATACAGTAAAAAGTTGAGATCTCAACCCACTACCCAAAAAGACATTTTATACAACATTATTCAGTATTTGAGTAACACTTTTTGACAAAGCAGCAGTTTAATTTTTCATGCATTAAAGTCACTATATGAACAATAATTATGTTAAATTAGAATAAGTTCTGAAAGCCACTAGATAACTAGCCAAGTTCAGCAGCTACAGCCTATTGAACTGTCTGTTAGCATTATCTTCTTGGGACTTGTCACGACCTCCCATCCTGCAAACACACTGGCCCTGTACGACTGAACATCAGTTACTGACGTAAGAAATGAGGCCCTTACCATGCTCCAGCACTTTCAGTGGAAACCAGAAGAGAATGATGGAATGGATCAGGGCATTGATGCAGTGACCCCAGAAAACCTGAGGGAAAACAAACCAAGTCGTCAGTGAAGTCCAAAACTCTTGACCTCTCTTTAACTCCTAACAAACACTTCATTGTGTAGTTTAGAGTCAGACAATGTTTGTCCTGAAGTGAAATACCTAAACTTCTGCAGGATCCCTTTCCTCCTACAATTTCTGCTCTTTCACAAGAAAACACTAGTTCAGTTGGAGGGTTTTATTCCAACAACTTAAAATATAACAGGCAAGCATGCTTGCAATTTAAGATCTTTATCAAAATACAGCAAACAGATGGAGTCACCCTTCTTTAACTACCTCAAAGAATGGTTTTAAAAGATCGATTCAGTACTACGAAATGTTCTACTTTCTTTTAACAGGCAAATACTTCGGGCCCCACAATTTTTAACTTATAGATAATGCAGTTTTGCAGGAACTGGAGCTTTACGTACCCTACAACTTCCTCCCTAAACAAATCAATCATACAGCTTCCTTGATTCAGAAGCACATTTAGATGTGCCTGTTGTGGAATAAAGACAGAATTCCAAATGCTGGCATTTTCCAGCATTTAAATAGCAAAAAGTAGTAAAATGTGTTCTTCAAAACTCAAAGTCCAAAGAAACCAACTCAAATTTATTTTGGAAAAGAGCAATGGGAATAGAGTTATATTAATTGTGAAAAAGCCACCTAGTAGATAGCATTATGACAACTTGTGTATTAAATAAAATCCAGGCAATGTTATCCAGTTCCTACTAAAGTGGTAAACTCACCACTTACCAGTAGTTGTGAATTGAAAAAATCATACTCAGATACAAATCTTACTTTGAATCAAAGTTTATATGTATTTCAGGACCAGCTTCAATTGAAACCATAGCAGAAAATCCTTATAAATAAATATGGACTTTTTTTTAAAAAAAAAAGTAACCCCTTGAAAAGAACTGGGAGGTAGAACAATCTTAATCTCAGCAGCTAGCATAAAGCAGAACTAACAGTGGGGAACAAGTTATTTTCTATTGAGAAGAACATGGAAGATAAGAATGTTCACGGTTATTCTTAAAGAAACAGACTTTCTCTTACCCTTGTGTTGAACCCATCTGCATTTTGAGTAATTTTGTATAGCTGCGGAAATCGAAGCATACTATCTTGAGTGCATGATCGTTCAAAAATTCCCAGAGTAAAGGGTGGCAGCGCTGTGAAAATCTGCAAGGAAAGCAAATCCTAATTAAAAGCAGCTATTAGTTTTAAGTGCATCTCAGATAATATTTCAGTATCTAGACAACAGCAAAATTCCCACAGACTTCAGTGAAGACTTATTACCAACTAGCCTGTTATTTGACATAATTTTCAAATGTCCAAACAAGTCCAAACATGAATTTCAGCAATTTATAACCCTCAAATACCGACTTATGAACAAAAGAAACATGAAAGAAAATTTGTATTGTTAACCAATTAGCTTAAATCCAAGAAGTTAAGCATCATTAGTTTCTGATGTACCAGCTAATCTAGCAAGGATAAAACACGTCAAACTGCAAAGGAAAGACAACATGCACTTTTTCAACAAAGCCTTGTGGGACTGCATTGAAATATAGCTGCAGTCGTAGCCATAATTAAACATGTAATATGCTCAACCAAAGCTAAGTTTACATCAACCAAAGCAAACGTGGAAATCACATTAAAAAAAAAATCTACTGAAAAACAAAGGCCATTCTGTATTACGGTACTTTGGGGATTCTCCAGGCAGGCACAAACAGATAGAAACAAACTAACTGCAGTATATGTCTGTGCTACAGGCAGATGCTTAGATGACCAAGCCTCGGAAGTTTTCCAGGAGAGGCAGCAGGACACTGCCAGAAGCAGAGTAAATCAGCCTTTGCTGAGTCCCACATCACTGCTCTTAAAGTGTTTCCAGGGTCTGAGGCAGCTCATTTAAAGCCAGCTTGGGTATCTATGTTTCTTGCAGTCTCAGTGCAGGCACAGAGCGAAAGTACCACCAGTGTGCATGTCTGAATACCACACTTCATTCACTTCCTATTACATTAACAGTTTATATTGGAAAAATAATTTCTAATCCTATATATACATATATTTCCAATAGTTGAAGTGTTCTTGAAATTATGAATTGTTTCTAGCGTGTATGCATGCTTGCAAAAGCTGGGCTGTGGTTCCCACCACCAGAGAGCTGGCAGTTGGGGAGTAGACAAAGAACAACACAGAGGACTAGCAACTACTGAGAATCAATAATTACATCCTTAGATACAACTGGGAATGTTTTTTGCTCATACAGTGATAAACCAGACAGTTTCAGTTCTCCACCCTCAGCCTGCTGCCATTTTAACTAACACCACTGGTCTAATATATCCCCAAAAAAAACATGTTCTCATATAGCTTTAAGGTATTTCCATAGGGTTTCCCTTCTTGTGCTTATTGGGGCATTTACATTCTCACTTGAAGTAAATCTAGTGGTTTCATTTAAGAAGGTAAACCTCCAGTGTGAACCAGTGTAAAAGCAGGAATTACGATGCTACCTTGATTTCCTACACTTAAGATTTTAATAAAACTACTAATGAAATAAAGGGTTAATCCACCCAGAAGAGAATGACAGAGCTAAAAACACTTCAAAATCTAACCCCTTCAAATTGTGGAAGTGCCTAATATCCTACTAGCACTTGATTCTTCATGAGTCCATGCCATCAGTTTTAATTTCAGAAGACACTGACCTTGCCAAACAAGGGTTAATTTCTATTTCACTGATTCTAGAAGATGAGTTTCATCCATTAGCTCTATTTAGGCTAGGTAGATCCATCAAATCATGTTTAAATATAATAGATGCAAATATCTAAACATGAATGACAGAGACTGAGTAACAGTTGAGAAATTAGGGTGAAGAGAATCAAGGGAATGGAAAATCCCTGAATAAATATCTTCACAAAGAATATGAAATCTTATGGAATATGAGGGTTTGTGCCATCATTTTTAAGATTAATGTGACAGAAGTTAAGCATTTCCATTAATACTACTCAGTGATAGAGATAATTTGCTGGCTTTTTCTGTATTACCATATATTTGGAATGACTTTCTTAAAGAAAAAAAAAAAGGTTTCCTCCCCCCAAAGAGAAATGCAAAGGATTTTTCAACACTGACAGAGTGTCCTAATGGCTTATAAATCCAGACACTAGGTCACTTGTCAGTAACGGTACAAAGGTAACACCGTTGAAAACACCAGCACAAGTCCATGGTATGCTATGGAACTTGGTCCCAGAGATCCTCCAGACTTTAATCAATGCTATTGATTAAATAATATTGATTAAAGTTATAAAGTCACGTGGCACAGAGCGGCACACTGCAGAGCACGGCAAAAATCAGAAATCATTCCTGGATAACAAATGCTGCTCTTGGTTCAAGTGAAAAAGGCTGGTGACATGCTGGTGTTGCTACTTCCCCTTCTACACCTAACGCAGCATGAGTCAACTCAAAGCATCTGCATGACGCTTCTCTGAGCATTTAACTCTTCCAGGATCTGAGAAAAAAAACAGTAACCAAAATTCAAAGATTAAAACTCTATTTTGAACATGAACAGTCAGCAAAATATTCAGTACAAAAGACTGAAGATGCTTTTGAAGAGGAAATTAAATTCCCCCCAAAAGCTGCAGCATTTTATGGAGATTATATTAGACCAAACATGTATTTCCAAGGCATTTTCCCAAACGTATTTTTGCAATAAAAAAACGATCCAAAATGAATTTTACCTACCTCAGAGTAGATTCAAAATGGCTTTTACAAATGAACTCACCTTTCCTGGCATACACCCAAGACAGTTACCTGTGAGAAATGGGACACGACAAAACGACATACAAATCCCAACCACCATCATGTCAAAACATGTAGCACTTACCACATTATACAGACCAATGCACCATCGCTCAAATAAGATCTGCCCCGAAAATCCATTAACGAAAGCAAACCAAAGCTGAAACAGAGACAAGAAGCTTTAGATTACTACTGCAGTACATGTTTCCATTCACAGCAGAGCAGAACGATGTCGAACACAGACCAGAATCTGGAGACAGCTGCTTGTCACGCTCTAAAAATAATTATCAGCAGTGCCAAGCAGTTATTCTCTTCTAAAGTCTTACATTTTAAATACTGTCAGAGTCCTGAGTATTTAAAATAAAATACTCAGGTGAGGGAGCAACTAAAAAACACTAAATGGCCTCAAAGTATTTCAAAACCCTTATTGCTGACAAATTAACATGCTTGAAGCCAGAAGCCAACATCGTTTCCATCATGGCTGGCAAAGACCAGAATTTTCAAGGTAAGTGTGTTTTGATGGATGCTCTGCTTGACTTGTGTGTCCTCTTTTTACAGTCCCAGAATTACAGTGATACCAACTTATCAATTACATAACTGTATTACGATTTTTATTGCCTACATGATGTAAACATTACTATTTAATAAACTACCAATTTTGGAAGAGGTTGCCCAAAGAGGCTGTGGAGTCTCCATCCTTTTACAAGTTTACAAAACCCAACTAGGCAAGCCCTGACCAACCTGGTTTGAATTTAGTGTTCACACTACTTCAAGCAAGAGGTTGGACTATATGACCTCCAAGTTGCCTTCCAACTGAGGGGATTCTGTAAATGCCACAGTCCCAGGAAACTGCTGTAAGCTGCAGTACATTGCTAAACTCTTTTCAACATTTCCTTGCACCTAGCTTCTTTGAGCCTACTTCTTATCTTGTTTAAGCAGCTTTCTGCAGCAAGAACTGCATTATTGGGGTGGAAAAAAGTTTCTTAGTGGACACTGAAGGAAGCTTAGGAAAGAATATAACAAAGGGGGAAAGAATTATTGTTTCTCAGGTAAATTGGAAATTGGAGCAATAATCAGCGGTTTAAGGGCATCCGGAAACAGTTTGCATATGAATCATTGCACTTAATAGATAACAAAGTATTTCTGTGAATTTGTGGCTGTAGTCCCTTTTAAAATCCACACTGCACCATGCCACTTCATTCAAAATTATTTCAACATTGGGTGTGGGAACACTCCCCCTCCCCACCCCCTTTCAACATATTTTGTCTTGCATTTACTTCACAAGTTCACATTGCACTGGATGCACTAGATATTGCAGAGCAGTCAGGGATGCCCACGTCTGTTCCCTTCTCAGTCCCTGAGAGCCCATGGCACTCACTGCCAGGCATCTTTTCTGACACCACTCTGTCACTCACATATAGCAGCACTCTCCTACCACCATCATTTATTCTCTGGCTCACTTGTGCAGTATTAGTGTCCTAGCAAAACACCTCAGATAATTAGTTAATTCAATGTCATCTGTTCTCTTCTCTGCTCCCACCCCAAATGGATATAGAATAAGTAGGAAAGAAGGCAACAGAAGATATCAAGACTGCACCAAGACCTACAACTGTTTTCACAGATGCAATATCTGAACAGACTAGGACTCTTCAGCTTGGGACAGAGGCAAATTAAGGGAATATTAAAATAGATTCAAGATGAACAAGAACAACAAATAGCTGCTCAAATCAGGACTACTGCAAGACATTAGACTAGCAGGCTACACCAAAAAAAAGTGAAATGTTTTCACACAATATGTGGTTCATCTATGGAACTGCTTGCCAGACAACGCTGGGGATGCAAAAAAGCAATGAGAAAAACACAGAAGGAAAGCTGGAGACCAGATGAGGCTGCCAGAGAACTACCACTGTTCACAGAAGACTGGAGGCCAGGTTAGTTGAACTCTTATTCTGACCCTCTACAGCTGGTTTTCCATCCATTCTATCACTGTTCTTGTTTAAAATTAATCATCATTCTAATGCACTCTCACTGTTCAAGTGTGAAGAAATGACACTGATCTCAACCCATTTGCTTATACATATGCCTTGCATAATAGGGCCAGCTATTTAAACCTATTTCCCACAATTTTTTAAACCTTCATCTGCTTTTTCTAGTAGGGAGTTTCTATTGATTTTTACCCTACATCGTTCTGAAGTTTGCGCTTTTCTATACCTGCTGCCCTTCTTGCAGCTCACAGTTTAAAAGCGCCCTTGTAAGCTCACTGAAGGGCCAGCAGTTTCATTCTGTTTCCATCTAGTTGAAATGCGTCAACCCAGGATAAACTGCAAAATATTTCTCCAGCTTCCTAAAAAAAATTCCCTTTCTTTCACATTTCAATGCTTATTTAATTTAAATTAATGCATGATTGACAGTGTTCACCTCTCCAGCTCTGTCCAGATGAAGGACAGAAGGAAGACACATCCTACATTGCAACTTTTTCATCACTTCTACTATATTGATACCTTGAACAATCGCTGCTTTTCACTCAAAGGACTCAATTAATGACCTAAAGCAGCATACTGACCAGCCTCACAACTTGCAGTGTTTCACCCTGCTGTGTACCTCAGTATTTCAAATAAAAGATATGAAAGAGATCTTGGGTACATAGCCTAGGTCCCAAAAACAAACTACAACTAATTCGGAGCTGTCAGGTAAGTTACATGAGGGTTTCTTCTGCTAGGAAGAAACACAGCTTTAAACAAGCATACTCCCAGATATTTGGCAATGATGACCTAGGCATTTATCATCTCCTGGCATCTTGCAATTAATTTTAACTATGAATGAGGGCAGCAATCCTAGAAAACATAAATAGCTTACAAATCAGAACCCTGTCTGCCTAGCTGACAACCTCAGCCTGTGCTCTGCTCAGTTTTCTAGATCCCACTGGGCAAAGCAAACTTCAAAGGTTTGGTAACAAGTGTTGAGGCCTTTTATGACATTGCCTCATACTACTTAGGAAACCAGTGCTTTCTGAAACCACAGCCTCCATAATAAGTCCCCCAGCACAGACATTTCTGATTTTCCATCAAGAGGACAAAACAAAGCAGCCAGACTTTCTGTAGCTGGCCCACAGCTGGAAGAAAAGCCCCAAGCCAGGCAAAGCTAACAGCTTAGATTTACATTTCTCAACAAAAATATTAGCAGTAACAAAGTGAAGATACAATCATATAAAACTTGGAAACAGCAAAGCTGTTAAGATGCCTTACAAAGCAGCAGACAGACTGTCAAAGTAGAAGCGAAAAATACCCCCTCAACAACCCAATCCTTCCTACTCAAAGTTCCCACCCTACCACAACTGGGTGATGCAGAACTCATTAAAGACCTTGCTAAAACCACTTTGAGATCAGGCAATTACTATAGGAGAATATTGAGATGGATGTGTCTGACCATGGTAAATATGTATCTAGGCATGTTATCTTTAGTCTTCTGCAGTGTCTCTCAACACTGAAAGAATTTTCTACAGAAGAGCGTTCTCCTTATTTCAAGGCTGCTATGATTTAGATGGGCAAGAACTAACATTGACAAAATTCAATGTTCTGCTATTTCAAAAGCCAAATTTGAACTTTTCTTCTGCCAGGATCCATACAGGTGAAAACTAGAAGCAAGAACATTCCCAACGCTTACCCAAGTCTGTGTGCACCACATGCTCTAAACAGGGGGCAAAAGCTCTTACAGATACGACACACTGAAAAATAATGGCTATGCTGGTCTCCTCCGGGGACTCACTTTATCAAATGTCAATCGACAAAGAATGTGTACTTCCTCAGTATCTTAATGTTGAAGTGAATCAGACACTCTGCCCAAAATATACATTTACTCTGCATTTAACACAAGCCATAAATTGTCACGCATGGTTTACAGACCAGTTGTTTGTAGAGAGCATAGTATTATTTAAGGTCAGCACAGAAGAAAAAACCAAAACCCAAAAAGCCCTCTCCACCTCACCGTTCCTGTTAACAAAGTGCACTAAATATATTCGAAGTTGCAACAACCCATGCTTGACTCAGACTTGGTAAGCTGGTAGGAAAACTTGCCAAGTCTGCCTGGCTTGCCAAGCTCCAGGGGTTTTGCAGGGCTCAACTCCAGTACTGCTATGAACAAATGGACCCAAAGTTATTAAACTGCTTTTCTTGCTGGAAAAAAGAAACCTTTTCACTTTAACTATTACCTGGCTGCCAAAAAGCTGGAAAAGCCTATTTGTAACTCAGCTACAATATATATTTTTCTTCAAAGGAACAAGAGGTCCAATTTAAATGTAAAGAAAATCAGACCCAAGGCTGAAATCTGGGTTGATATATTGCTGCACTTTATTACAGCAGATACTGCAAAGATCTGAAACCAGTAGGTATTGTGCACAAAGAGTGGAACATGTTGCAAACTGAAAACTAACCCACATTTCCTGCCTTGAAGTGGGGCCATGTTCTTTAAGTAAGAAACCCCATTGCTGAAGCACTCAATGCCAGCTGTGATGTGGGCACTTCACCATAGAGAAGGGGGTGGGGGAGAGAGGGAACAACAACAAAAAAACCCAACAAACTGCTGCCTCCTTCCAGAGGTCAACAAAAGCCAACAGATGGTAATACTTGGTTAATATTGACTTGAGCTGCAAGCAAACTGAGGATCTCGAGGTAAAACAGTCCTGCACTGCTGTTTTGAGCCACACAGCCCATCCACCTGCTCTAGAGTATATTTTGAGAAAAGATCAAGTATTATTTTCAAAAAATATTCCCACTTGAGTAAGTTGGAAGGCAATTTTAATTGCATTATTGCTTCATGCATAATTACCACAACATTAATGCCTGAAATAGTAGGAACTAATTTATTTAAGTGCTCTAAGGCACTGGGATGGCAAATCATCTATTCTAAACGTGTATATTTATGAAGTCTTGATAATAGACAGCTTAACGAGTACTAGAAATGTTTTCCCAATACTGCTAAAGGGCACAGAAAGCTAATGTAGTCAGGGTATCAACAACTGCCACAGGCACCAATTATAGCCAGGCTGGATGCCTTTACTATTCAGAAATGAGTTAAGTTCTCAAAATATCCTCTCTTAGCACACACACATTCTGCATGTTCTTACCAAATAGGCTCATTTACAGTTTGCCTACTAAAGCAGGTTTGTGTGTCTCCTGTGCAGTTCATTAATAATGTATGCTGATTAAAAAATCTCTCATTGCAGATGTCTCTCGATGCCAGGCTCTTGTTCCTGCTCAAATGCACAGAGCCTTAAAACAATCCCTTCATTAGAGAATGTACAGCACCAATTTTATAATACAGGTAAAGAGCCTTATTAACAAGATTTGACAGGGTAGGCATGGCTGCCTGATATTCACTTGATTTGTCAAGGAATATTCCCCTTGCTCCTTTTATTCCCCACACTGTTTATTAACTCTTTGCTGAAAAGAGACCAATACTTTTCAATTGAAAAGCATTTGCTCTAGGCCTGTGCACCCCAAATAAGTGCCTATTTAAGCTTAAAAATAATTTCCAATCTTCTCCACCAGTGTTAATTATTTTTAAAGTTTCATGCTGCTTTTGTCTCGCTAAAAAATCCTATGCATTTACTGCAAAGCTTGGTCAGATAAATAGATATCAAAGCAACCAATACAACAGAGATTCCCTGGCTTCAAACATTAATTTATTAAATAAGACTGAACAGCTGTTATTTCTTCTATTGCTGACTAGGGATCGACAGTTTATATTTCAGCATACTGAAGAGCACCGCTTTATCAGCTTCATCTTTCTCTGCTTATAGAAGATGCATATGCAGAAAATTTGATATCTTCCTTATACATGTTGTTTCCATGCTCCTCTTCTCTAACCTGCCAACATCCATCCTCCAAAGCACAGGTAACATTCAACATGAGAGGCAAGCACAGAGCAGAACAGAGGGAGAGGGGGTGTGAGGAGCACCACCCCACAGTTACACAGACTAGCAGTTCTTACAGTTTAAACCCTCAGAATAATTCCAAAGACTTGAAAGCCATAAGAATTAGCAAATCTGGGGTTTTTTTCCTCAGTGGTTGCCATTAGAGAACAATCATGTTTCTTGTCCCAGGAGTTTTGAGCATCACAGAAAAATACCGCATCTGCAGATGACTATGCAGTATACATCAAATGACCTAGCCGTTAAGACATGAGAAGACTGCTGCTTCCAGCAACATTTGGCCCAGATAGACTGATTAATGTGTTTTAAAAAACCCAACGAAACAGCAGGCCATGCAAACTCCTTTTCTTCACAGCAGAGTGGCGTTTTTCTTTTTTTGTGTTCCTTGAGTTACATGAACATCTAATTAGCACACCAATTTATGCATTTAACATTTACGTCACCAGTACAACGAACATGCAGCACATTAGAACAAATTTAACAGACAGCTGTAATCTGACTTTTTTTTAATCTTACGAAACCAAGTAGAAAAAGGGCAGGATATTTCTCCAGCTCTTTCGGTGTGAAGTGTTCCAGGGACTTAGTATTTCTCCAGCACACTAATTGCTGCAGAAGCAAGTCTATAATAATGCGATTAGAAATGGCCTGTGTTGCCAAAGGGCAGATGTACTTGCCAAAAGATGTGGTTAAACTGAGCTGTTCCTCAGAACTTTTACAAATAGAGCCAGCTCCATTCTGAATTTATTTTTCATCCTTTCTTAAGTTTTCTGGAGTATGAAGAAAGCTGACATTGCTACACTAGGATTGTCTCATCATGTATATATGTGACACCCTAGAGATGACAAGACTCACATACTGACTTTAAAAAAAAATCAAATTAAAAAGAATGTGGCTCGGGACAGTTCAGTCAAGCCACATCAGGATGCAGTTTCAGCAGGCCTGCATGGTCAAGGGGGCCCAAACCACAGCCAGAGCAAGACTATCAAGACTGATGCCACTGGGAAGTCACTCATCATTACCCTCCAAAGCCAGCAGAGTGTCCTAGAAATCAGGCTGAGATAGGTGGAAGATACCAGCTGAGAGGGAACAAGGCAGGGACTTGTTGGCCACATCCTCCTCCCATCCCTGCTTGGGGAGCAAGGGGGGCTCAGCTGCTTGGCTGCAAGCTGGAAACATCACACCAGGCCACTGCCTGCTGCTGAGCAATGGAAACTCATGCTATGCACTCCCAGCACCATTGGCCTCCTTTTACAAAACAAACACTACTCATAACACTCCTTTCTTTAGCAAAAAGAGAGCAGCTGTAAAGAAAGGTTTCCGTTGACATCGAAGACTTGCTTATGCCCACAGCAGCAGTGACTGCAATGTTGGAGCCAATTTAGCAGTGTTAACATTTTTGGGGATTTTATTTTATTTTTTTTTGGCCTTCCAGATTTGCCTAATCGACGACTTTAACTGCCCTTGAGTACTAGCACATGACTGTGGAACAGATAAGTACAATATGACTTGGCATGTATTAATGAGAAATTATGGTATCTCCTCAGCATGTAATCACTTCAGACTGGTCTTGATACAACTTTCACAGCTGTGTAATTGACCCACATCTCACATAAAAAGATAAGGACATGCTATTACATGGTTTTAAATGACCTGCTGGCTTTTCTGAAGCCAAGTGGTATCTTTAACCAATGATAAAGTAATAGAAGTGCTTTGAGTTTGTTATTCTTAATTTGTTCTCTGGTGCTGAAATAAACGGATTAAAAAAAGACAGAAGTTGAACTATTTATCTTAATAGGTGAGGGAACATCAACAGTTTCAGGTAACTTAATCCACCTGAAATTTTGCTAAGCACTTAGAATCCAGTAACAAAAAATTGTATCAGAAAGCAAGAAAAGCCATATTTGAAATAGGAGATTAGGGAACTGTGGAGAAAAAGGCTACTACTGCTACTATTACCCAAGTAAGGGCAACGAAAGGGAAGGAAAGCTCCAAAACGGCTATGGAAAAGAGCAACATACCAGCAAGTCTGGTATTGGATGTACACGCAAAAGGAAAGCCAACAAAACACAG
This sequence comes from Leptosomus discolor, assembly GCF_034619465.1. Taxonomy (NCBI): domain Eukaryota; kingdom Metazoa; phylum Chordata; class Aves; order Leptosomiformes; family Leptosomidae; genus Leptosomus; species Leptosomus discolor. Next base: position 22,019,011 of record NC_141391.1, read on the forward strand.
CGCTCCAAGGGTGAGGCCTGATAATGCCACGAGTCAAAAGCGAGGCTAAACCCACCAAGGCTCTTTGCACCTGGGACGTGCACTAGGGCTCACTGCAGACTGAATAAAGCACATCACCACAGACCTGTAACAACAAAGTATTTCAACACCTCTCATACCGAAACAAGAACATACAGAGACCAGAAGCTTTAACACAAACTGGCCTCAGAAATTAGTGCACAAAATGCAGAAAACCCCCCAACATTGTGTGCATTTGGGAAAGGGAGAGTGGAAATGTCAAAAACTGGTATTTAAATACCCACATTGGGACCCCATGTCCGTGTGGAGCTGTATCTCTGTGGGACACTGGTGGAATACACCTGGTCCCACTCGTGCTGGAGCTGGCCTTACTGTAACACACATTCTATCACATACCTGTATGTACACACCCTGAAGCAACTAACAAGCAATCCGTTTCCCTAAAGTCATAGTATCCTGTTTGCACATCCAGGTAGCTGAACAAACAAAACCCCAACCCCAGACCTCATTCATGTAGGTGCCAGGACGGCATCAAAAGAACACAGGAACATGTAGCAAAGATTTCCTCGAATCTAGAAGCACCCTTTAGGGGTATAGGTTATCAGGATGGAGAAAACAGAATTGAATTAGAAAAATGGCTGTATAGAATGCTGTAATTCGTTAAGAAAATGTTACTACTGTTGCTCTTAGTTTGCTTAGTTTCCCATAGCATCATTCCATAGAATAATTTGCTCTTAGTTTCCCATATCACTGTGTTGCTGGCCATTTAACATGCACCTTAATGAAGCAGAGAGTTCCCAATCCACATACAAATGCATTCACTTATACCTGCATATGGTACAAAGGGCACTAGGCTAAAAAGTGGTAAGGAGATCAATATTCACTTAATGTAGCTAAAATACAGTTGTGCATTCTGATTTCTTGCATATGAACCTAGGCAATGTCTTACAGTAATCAAAACTATTTTAATATTTTCAAGGACCAAATGCATTCCCAGTACTGAGTGAATAAAGCTGATAGGGACTAAGACCATGACTGTTACTATTCAGCTCCTGTTTTACAGGACATTTCACTTCAGTTCTTCCCCTTCTTGCTTTAATTTGCAGAAGTCCCTTATGTTACACTTACAAAAGCAGGTTCACAGATTTTGCTTTCCTTGTCACTACATAAAGGAATTCTTCTGCAGAGCTGCTGAACTGAGTGTAATAGGAGCAATTCTGTGGCAAGGTCATTTTAGGTCCGGAACCACAGTCCCCTTACGATTCCCTATTATGACTACATGAACTGCCAGGTTCCCCTTGAAAGTCTGTTTTCCCCCCTTCCTCCCTACGAAATAAAACTCAGCCTCTGTAAGCCCTTGCATTAAGCTACTTTTATCCAGGAAGTTTATATAAAGTTTTCTGACAGCTTGGAACCCAAGGAAAATAGCAGGAGTAGCAACAGAAAAGCCAGACCACTACAGAAACTGCACCTCGTCTTCTGTCATACTGACACGAGCGAATCTTTACAGCAGTAATCCCAGGAGCAGCCCATGTTTCTCAATACCCACAACTCTATTAGCATTGCAGCACAGAAACAACATTCTAGCCCAAAACAACAGGACACTCGATGCAATTTTAAAAGCTCCCTAGTAGTTATCTTACCTTTGTTCCATTTTTATTTACTAATACAACCATTTTCTTGGTCAGTGGGACAATCTAAAAATAAACAGGACTTACCATTTTCCTTTTTTCACAGCTGCTTTTAAACATGCTACCCCTTCCCTAAAGGCTCCAAGACTAGTTCACAAAAGGTCTCTCCCCTGGTCTCCTTGCCACTCCTCTCATGTGGAAAACACATACAATATTGGTAATTTAAGTCTAAACTTCTTTCTTTACATGCTGGCAAAAGCTAAGAGACTTGGATCCTAAACATCTTTTGCCAAAATATGCAGCACATTGTAAGCATGTGCAATCATTTCACTGGTAAATTACTTATTGATGTACTTCTCACTAAAGAAATAACGTTTGAACTTCTTTCAGAAAGTGATTAGCTTTCTTTCACTGCCATAGTACATACAAAGAAATTCTTGGTGTGCCTTTAAAGCATTCGCTGTATCTTCTGATAGAGCTGTGTACAAAGAAAAATCAAAGTAACTTGGAAAAACACCTTAGACGAGAAAAACCCAGAAGTTCACGCACAAGAGCAATGCATTCACGTGATTCCTGAATTCAGTCCAAGATTTCATTATGTGGCTTTGGGAGTGTATTGTACACTCACTCACTATACCAAGCAAGCAGCAGAGACTGCTGCTTATTATGAATGACTCTCCTAAAAAGGCTGGGTATTAAAGGAAAGACTATGGCAGACTGACTATGTTTGCTACAAACCAGCTCTTGGTTTTCACAGCATTCTGCACAGTTTTTAACCAGAGCAAGCTAACTTGCACCGTCACCTTCCTGCTGGGGAAACCCTTCATGACAAATGACCACCAAACTGTCTCTGAACGCAGGCCAGGGATATGCCTCTGGTTTCTGTAGCTTTTTACCAAGTCCCACAAAAAACACAGTAACACTGAGTGGTTACACATAACAAATCTGAGATGGCACCTGACACTCACTGTGAGGTGACACCCACAGGAATAACATCTACAAACGAGGGTTAAGCTTAGGCAATGCTGTAATGAGTAGCTCTGAGAATGAAGGTGTATTTGTCATCTTTTATGCAACATCTAGCCACAAGCTTACTTGAAAAGCAGGCAAATATATATAAACTGTGAAAACACTATTTGTGCAAGACCCTAAAGCTATTTCAGAAACAAAGTGAATTTATATCCTGAGTAGAATTTCCACAAACTAACTATAGTACAGAGCACGAGCGTTGCTAGCTTTTAATACAGCTGACAGTGGAAGGCAGGGAAATACGCACAGAAAGCATCCATACCACGATTCACTTGATCTACACAGAATAGCATGACTCTAGCTGATGTTCAAGTCCCTTCTAGTCCTCCAATAGTAGTTGTGGTTCAGAACTAGAGGTAGGTTTGGAAAAACACCTGAAAAGTTCAAGAGGGGATAAGCAGATGTTTTCCATTTGCAAGCCAAATGAATCAAATGCAGAGGAGATGCACATTTACTCCCTCTTAATGAGTTCTTGGGACAGTGAGCTCTTCAGAACACAGTAGAGGCTCCGAAAGACATTCTTCTCCACAGAAACCATGTATTATATGAAAATTTGTCAAACTAAATCATAGTTATGCTTTTCCCCCTATTGCATTCTCCCCTCATTCTAGATAGGAACTGCATACATCTTTAGAAAAGTAGCTCTCCTTGCTGCAGAATGTGGAAATTTAACATCGGAGTTGAGACACACTAAGACCTTTAAAATAAAAAAAGAACCAGTGCAGCACATGGTGTAACCTGAAGGCAACTAGGATAAGAAGAGTAATCAGCTGTATGGGAAAGCTTCTGTTCAAATCATATACATTACTGTTTCTTTTCTCCTTGGAAGCACGTAGCAGCCCTCATACAATCCTGGTTACCAGAAAAACTGCTCAGCTCTCTGAAGGAGCATCCCAATTCCAGAAAGAACTGCAGACACTAACTTTGGACAAAAGTATCAGGACAACCATACATATCAGGCCCACGGCTCATCCCACCTAGTTGCCTATCTTTAACACTGCATGCATGACAAGCCCTAGGGAAGAGTATGAACCACACAATTTCCAGGTACTCCCCAAGTATCTGCAAATACCCAGCTTTGTGGGTTTTCCAAGTCTCCTGTGCCTTGCCTATAGAAGTAACCTGCATCAGCTCTCTTTCTTGGTGGTTTCCCCATTTCGTCTGAAGCCCCTGTAAACATCCTGCAAGACAACATCCTTTGACAGAGACATGCAATCATTTACATGAGGCAGAAAGCTACAGTGCAGCAGTTGACAGGTTTATTTTTTAGGACCTACCTGACTAGCAAGGAGAAGGAACATCATGAACAGGACACCAGCTAGTCAAGTAACGTCAACAACTCCACCAGCTGGTTAATAAGCAGCATTGAACACTTTGGTAACAGATTTTTACCAACTCTACCTAGACAATAGGGCTAGTGACCAACAGACATGAAACAGAGTGGTACCCCAAATCACCTACAGATGTTTTTGGGACAGCATACGAAAAAAACCCCACTTGTTTATAAACAATACTGCTAAGAGGTAAGAATAGTCATCTCAATCTAGGCATCAGAAAGATTTCTCCAGTGGCATTTAAGCTATGAAACATCTTCCACCAGATATGGCCCACAGCTAATCTAAAATCTGGCACCGTCAACACATACAGTTCTTCAAGCTATCTTGGCAGGCTTAGTACCCTCAAATGTCCTCTTATCTTGCCATATATCCACAACATAAGACCTCACTAATGCTATAAACACAGACCTCATCCTTTCTGGCACGTCAAAGTTTAAAAAAAAAAAAAAAAGGCAACCCCACAGTTGGTCTGCTCAGAACAAGCACAAAGGGCCACAAGACAAGTCAACCTACTACTCCTCCAGGCGGTAACACTGAGCAATACGGACACAAGCCAGTCCACATCTTCATATAAGCCTGGTAGTCAGCTCTCTGGAAGAACTGAAAAACACCGCCTAGCTATTGCTCCCTGAAAAGACACCGGAGACACATCTGGAATTAAACAAAGCAACAAACCTTGTATTGCATGGGGCTCTCCCAGCCTCCAGTCACTCAGGAGCACTTTCTCAGAAAAAGTAATTTCAACTCCAAATAGGATATCACAGCAGACAGTGACTTAATGTTTCATTTAAGACTATGCGTTCCATACTGCAGCACAACAATCAAGTCAATTTAAAATGCAGGTTTTAATCTGCGGAACAAACTATCCAGGCTATCATTTCAGTTTAAATCAGGCTTAGAGTGCTCACAGAACATTTGGAATCAATTTAAGTGGATTTACAGTCACATCGCAGTTAAACCACTGTAACTTCCTTGTGCAGGCAAGCCTGTATGGCAGGCAAGGGAACATTTGTTTATAGTTTGGATGACTATATGAGGAGAAAGAGGATGTCAAGAAATAGCCTTTGCTTCACTGCTTGGGCATTTCAGCAGTGAAGGTTGAAAGGTGAGGGAAAAAGCTTATGATTTTGCTTGCGCTACTCAAATATTAGAAGAAACCTTAAACCACTTTACACTGGGATCTGTCTCTGTTGCTCAATTCTAACAACAGAAAATTTACCACCACATACAGCCATGCCCAGCCACTTTTGGGGAAATATGTCCAGAATTTACATGTTGGATCTTCTACCTTTAGTAACCTAGGCATTTTTCAGGTAATTTATTAAATATAAATATAATGCTTTTAACCCCAAACTTTCCTTTTAAGCTTAAACCCCAGAAACACTGTCAATCCTTTTTCATATCATCCTTTTCCTTGCCAAAATATTTGCTCTTCAGATAATTTTAAGATGGCAAGCGATTACTTCCATCAGCCATCTTCATGCTATTTAAAAGTTGCCATTCAAAGTTTTTGTCCCCTTTGTTCCCCAAGCTGAAAATAACACACAGAGGAAAAGCCCCAGCCTCAGAACCGCCATATGTATGACATGGCTAATTCCCGGACTGCACTAGGCTCCAAGTCCCTTGTAAGGGGCTGACACACAAACGTTCAGTCCTCAATGCCTTCAGTCATTCCTGAGGAGCTATTCTCTACCTTGTTTGTCATCTTAGTATCAGCTTCTAGCACGAACACATGTTCCTTTTGCTCAGATACTACAATGCCCTAATTGAAGACTACCGAGTATTTTCTTCTTGAAGGGAAGAGGATTTGACAAGTTAGGAAATATTTCCTGAAGTAAAAGCTACAGCAGCTGGATTTTAATCATCTCAACTACCCCACCATCAACATGCCCTCTTTGGGGTCAAAATATTTTTCTTGCTGCTGAAAGAGAGCACAAGTTATTTCAACCAAATCACCACCCTGCCCCAGAACTACAGCGCAACCATTTCACATGTTTCCAAACTTCACGCTCAGCTATGGAGAAAGAGACCACACACGAGAAAACAAGTTATACTCCACAAAAGCTTCTACCTTCTGCCCCATGTCAGAGATGCAACCAGTCATTCAAGAAGTTGCCAGGGCTACTGTTGGGTAATTTTTCATATAACAGGGCACCTCCCTGAAGAAATCAGTTTATATGAATACTTTTGAGCATTGGGAACTCTGAGTTTCCTATGATTAAAAAATTAAGAACAAAGCAGTTGCACAGCAAATAAAGAGCATTCATTTTACACGGCAAGTTCACAGTATGACACACATATGCATACTATTGAACTGTAAAGCCATCTCACATTGATTCTTATGGATAAATCTGCAGGTTAAATCATATTTAAAACAAGATACTGTGCTCAAAACTGCTGCGTTAGTTTTCCCCAAAAATTAACAGAAGAGGAAGAAGAATACTGGTAGTTACATGTTTTAATTGCACTCAACGTCAAGGTCTCTCAGATAAAGTATACATGTTAGCCTACGGAAAAAATGTTTTGCTTTGTCCAGAAATTTTAAAACCTTGCAGGGTTATTTGTAATAAAGCACAACGCTTCTTCTCAACACAGCACTAGATTCAGAGTCATAACCAACAACTCTAATGTCTTACGAAGATGAATCATGTATCTTGAATCAAATCCAGTGCTGCAAAATAATTTATACCTTAGCTAGTTTTAAAAACCCCAACACCTAAGTACGTCACAAAAGCATATTTCAAGTTACTTCTCATGGCTGAGAGTGTTCCTGATTGCCCATAGCCACTACAGAGGTATTTCTCTTAGCTTGCTCTGCATGCGTTGCCATCAGCTTGCCAAAATTACACACGATACAGGCAAATTCTTAGATTCCAATGCTACAAAAAAATCACAGAAGACAGTTCGGTAAAAGCATAACAAGTAGCTCATCTTCTCAATACTGCATTTTTAGTAATTCCTCCCACACTTATACACAGACTAAGGCAAAACAGAACCCTTGTCAAACTGATAACACTGATGAAATGGTAACATACTTGAGACTACAGTACAGCAATGACTAAGTTACTTATATTTCTGGAATTCTTACAATAACCTGTTAACTCTACACAGCTTAGTTGTTGCTATGTGAAGGCAAAACCAAACCTCACTCATTAAGAACATCTATAGAAGTAGTTAACTAGATAATCTTCCTTGCTATTGATAACTTTTTTTCTTAAGCTTCTGAATAATTACTAACATCACTATCTTCCTGTCAGCATCAAAATACAAAAGATGGGGAATCAGTAAAGCATCTTCACCTCTGAAAAGGTGTTTTTTTTCCCATCCTGGCACCTCTATTGTATAGAGCTTCACGTGAGATAAAGGAACCAGCAAAGAGAAGGCACTTTCTCTCTACTAAGAAAAATTGGAAGCGTAACATGGACTTCAGATGCGTACCTTCTAAGAACTTTGGGGGAAAAGACTAAGACAATTGAAAAGTATGAGAGGAAAAAACGGTTAACACACTTGAAAAGAAAAAGGGCCCTGTGGTTAGTAATGGTTGCTGAAGACAGCACAGAAGTTTGTTGTTTTGTTTTGTTTTTTGCTTTGTTTTGTTTTTTGAATAAAACTGACTTACAAGTCTTCTGCAAAGAGTTCTATAGTTTAATAATTTAGCCCACGGATGAGGCTTTATTAACGGCATGCATCAGACATCATCACCGGAAAACTGGATAGAAGCCCAGATGCCTGGTTTAAGACCATTTTTATTTCCTACATTTTCAAAACATTGCATGGGGCTTTAGCTGCACGACTCAGATGAACTTAATGAGAGTCATGCAGCTATGCCTGCATATGCTGCTTTGAAAATAGAGAAGCACTGTGTTGGTTTCTGTTTTTCTGAGGCTCTCCCTGGAGTGATTTAAAGCTGTTTTTTCCTCTCGGTCTTTTCTCTAAAGGTCTTATACACTTCACTTCACCATGTCTGACTGATAAATAGCTGAAAACTTCGGACACCTCATTTTTCAAAGACTCCAGTACCCAGAGCTTGTGTAGCATGAAACCAAACAGTAAACAGCCAGGCAATTAAATTCAGCCAATTGTGTGGATGTGCTCAATTTAACAGCAGTATGTTCCTTCAAATCAAAACACTGCTGCAGGCACTGAGCAGAGTTACAACTTGGTATCTACATATGTCATTTATTATGATTGATTACTACTTACTGTAAACCATTTTAGTATGTACACATGATTAAACTTATACCGGTTACACAGGTTCAAATTAGAACTTCAGTACATACATTGCGTTACACACCACACAAACTTCTACTGGAAAGCCATGCCGCAATTGTAGACCAAGGAAAAAACAACCATATATGATGTGTCACTTACAGCCTATTAAAAAATTGACTTTGCTATATTTCTGTTGATAAGCTATAAGAACAGTTTTACTGTATTCTCATCTTTCCAAATAACTTAAAAAACAGATTTTCACTTTAAGCAGGAGTGCTAATCTTTCCGTTTCTGAGCTTATGAATTGCTTGTTTAAACAAAAGCCCCTCCAATTAGCATCCAGTTTGCAAATCTGCCTTTGGGTCCAAACAGAACAAGCCTGTGAAAGAACCAGGACTTCACTCTTGATCTTTCAACTCTGCAGTGACATTGCAGCAGAAGTCTAAAGGGGAATAAAAAGATCGTGACTTTCCATTTTCAGTGCTCATATTTTATAGAAATAGATGTTACCAGACACCATGTGAATCTTTCACAACTTCATAAAACGTTTTGAGAAAAAGAGCAAGCAACACACGCAGGATCACTTCAGGGAAGCCTATCTAGATCAAAAAACCACAAATAATGTGAAGAAAAAAGGATCTCCTGTGGTAGGTCAGTAAGAGTAACTTTAGACAAAAAGCAACTGCAGCACAAGGATGCCTTGCCTTCATATAGGAAAGATGGACATGTGTACACCAACACTACTGATGCATAAGCTACACTTCTGAACTGTGTTCATAATCATTACACAAGCCATGACCCCCTGGAAAACATCCTCCTGAAAGTTTAGAGATCCTGCTGATCCTGACCAGGAGTAACGCAACGGAGTATCACAAACAAGACAACGAGCTTGCCTTCCTGTAGGGTTTAGCCAGGATGACAGCTTCTTCTTAAGTTTCCTGCATTTCTTAAGACCCCTGGGCTCTAGAGAGACTCATTTTAACTAAAAATACACACACAGTGCATCCTGTGTCACCCTGGTGACAACCTGTCATCCCCCAGGCATTCCCCAGCTGTCAGTTTTGAACAGTATTGGTTAAATCATTCAGTGCAGCGAAACATTACGGAATCATACCATCTTATACTCAGGTGCATTAGGTTTTCATATTCTTTGCTAAAGAGATTGTTTTGAGGTAAACATTTTAAAACAGGGCAAAAAGACAGGCAGGCAGCTCCGACACGTAACATGCCACCAGCGCACAGCAATTTGGAAGTAGGGAACTGTCCCAACCCTCCCCCAAACAATAAACACAGTATTTTCCTCCCAGATTCAGCTTTCTCTCCCTCCTAACACGGTTACTGCACTTCTGGAGAGAGTATGAGCAATGCTGCAAGCAGTATCCTGCAGCTGTTTGCTGTTTACAAAGCTGCTCCTTAAATTGGGAAGGATACAGAACTAAGGTGACTCCAACTGTACTCCTGGCTTTTCTGTGCTCTGGCTTGTAAGGGGAAGAAATGACTGTCAGCTCGTCATTGCAAAGCTGAAATTTTCCTGCTAGCCACAGCTGACTGCTGCTACCAGCATGTGCCCAACTGAGAAAAAAAGAGAAAAGGAAGGAAAGGAAAATACAGGGGGTTGAGCCCCCAGACTGGCATCTACCTCTGTAACAAAGAGCACCACTCTGCGAAGGAGCCAGAAATGCCATGCTGAACCTCTAGATTGGGAGAGCTTAAGCAGTATCTTTGCAAGCTTGAGTTTTGTGCTCAAGTAGATCCGTTCATTACCTGTAAGAGAATGATCTCAGCAGAAAATAAAAGACCTGCTCATAGTGAAACTGGATTGTATTTAGTTAAGTTACCTTTGTCTGTCCCCTTTTGTCTAGACAAAAGCCTTGCCCCAGTTCAGAACCTGGGCTGTTAACATTTGCCAGTAACATTTCCCAATACTTTGTACAATTGGTACTGAAGCTCAATCCACTTCACTTACTCTGGGCAGCAAGAAGGCACCTACACTGATGCTGAAAGCAGAGGCTTAAGCTATTTTATTTAAATATGAAACAAAGCAAGGGCAACCTTTTATTTTAAAAGGATAAGGAGATTCCACATATTATACAGAAGTGGGCCAACGGGACCAACACAGAGTCCAGTTCAGATTTGCTATTTCACAGCAGGATACCCACTGCTATTCCCACCCTTACTGACCCATAGGACACTTCTGTCTTCTCATTCATGATCAAAGATGAATGAGCCACGGAGACCTGAATGGTTGAGGTGGAAATTGGGCAGAAAAGAAGGACATAAAAAAACCTGGCTGCAAATTCTGGCTTCTAAGCATAAGTTGGATACACTGTAGACTTTGTTAGGGGCAGCTCCAAGTGAAGTTTTAAGAGTGATTACAGAAAACAACTGGTACTGAGGGCAGGTTTTCTTGTGCATACCAACAAGATGGCCTTTCAACAAAACTTGGCATACCAACATTAAATCAATGTCATCTCACTCATAATGCATATTTCCTAGAAAAACCAAATTCAGTATCCTCAAGCTGTTGTTGGCCTTTTGAAAGTGACAGCAGTGTACCTTAAACTTTATATTACTACATAAAGCAGATATAAATACATTGGAGAAGTAACCACAAATGACTTGTAGCTGCAAGAGAAGTTGTCATTATAGCAAAAAATTAAACAGAGATAGTTTAATTTTTTACCCTTTCTTTTCAGCAGCACCAAGTGACAACATTTTACACTCATGCAACAAAGGCAATTGGTTTGGCTCCATCAGATTAATTTTCCTAACAATACAAATATTCTTTCAGAGTATTTTATTTGTATCTCATAGTTCAGTAAAGAATTCTATTCTTGTTTCAGATTTTGGGAAACAGCCACCACCAATTCAAATATTGAAAATATTAATTTCAATACACCTGTTATACTCTATTCCTTTTAAATTTTCATTAGCAATTGATTTCTTTTGAAGATGAGGGCTATTGGGAATAACTAAGCCTGACACACCGCAACTATATAGCCTCCTGCTGTACACAATGGGATTTCAAAACAGTTTGGGAAACAGGTCTAGGCAAGAGTAATGCAAACATAGAAATAGCTCCTCTGAGAAATACATCAAGGATACAGAGGGACATAGTCATCCAAGTGAGTCAGTTCAAAATGCTTGCCAAGAAATAGCCGAAACTCACTGATCATTAACAGAATATGTTAAGCTATTAATTCTCCAATAGAACTGTGCTGTTTGCAAAACTACAGAGAAACCTGGAAGTCTATTTTCATTTTAGTACTATTACAACTCTTCTGCTTTTTCTTGCCCTACTCCTCTTCCCCAACATAGTGGAACAGATGTGACTGACAACTTTTATTGAGGTACCATTTCCACTTTACAGCACACAGCAAACGTTTTTATGAATGGTAAAGCAAGACACCTTCAGGTGCACATGCAATTTAGAAGGAAGCCTTTCATGGACTGGAAGGAAAAAAATCTAGAAGTGCTACAGAACAACATGCGCATTTCTAGGAAAATGCCTTAAAACCTCTAATTCTTCTCCGATTTAGCTGCAATCAGTCTCAGATGATGCAGCAGAGAGCACTTGAACAACGCCGCTATTACCCTGAATGATTTTTCAGGGATAGAACTTCCTAGAACAGTTTTGCAAAAATAGATAATTATTTTGGGAATATATTCAAACAAAATCTAGGATTGTAAAAAGATGCTTTTACTTTCTATATTAAATGCTCTTCTGCAATGTAACTGGACAGTTAGAATACTTTTTGTCTATTGCTACAAACTCAATAAATCCAACATGAAATCCTGTAAGAAGATACATTACCACCACTCCCCTTACCAATATCAAAGCACAATTGCATCTAAAACAGCTTTTCTAAAACAAACATAGTTTCTATTGCATGTAAAAATTTACTTTTTCTTCTACTATTTTTCAAAGGTGAAAGACTCACTGGCAAGGCAGAGCCATGGAATAAGAAGGGATTCTGTATTTTACTGTCTAAGCAGTGATTCAAGGAAGAAAGATTTAAGGAGAACTATCCCCAGTATAGTGTTACAGCTCCTAGCAGAGGAGCCAGATGTGTAATAGCACTGGCTTGGAATGAGCTTACGTCTTCCAAAAGATGACACTGCTGCAGGACTCTGGCACCCACTGGAGGAAGCAGCCAACCCTCAAAATTTACACCAGCTCCAGAAGTGCTGACAAGAGTTGATAGTATTTTTTTTTTTTTTTTTTTTTTTTTTTTTTTTACAACGACACCTCAAAAGATTGTTCTCGGTACCAAGCTCCACAAGACAAGGTCAGGACTATTTGCAATGGAAACAGGAGCTATTTAAATGCAATACAAAAGCCATTTTTTTTTAGGGTATCATTCTTAGTATAGCATTAAGCAGTCAGGCATCTGCCAAAACTGCTTTTTAGAACAGGATACATACTCACTGCAGGAGTTTACTATGACTGATGCCAGTGGGGGGGGAAATAACCGAAGCCTGGCAGGTGAAGGTCTGTTTCTCCCCATTTACTAGAATTATATAGTAATTACTTCTGTTCCAACAGAAGAGAGCAGACATTTCCTGCCCACCAGAGTGGCTTCCAGCTGTATCTCCAAATGGAGAAATATGCTAATTAAAGTTGCATCGATCTTCATTATTTTTAATGTGACAGTAGATGTGGGAGTATTACTAGATTTTATATTATAGAAGTGCACGCAGCAGTAACTTTCCTTGCAAATAAGAAACTTAACCAAGTACCAGAGCACAACCCCAAGCAGAGTTTATTGCACCCAGCGTTTGTATCATTTACTGTTGCTTTGGGGCTGCAATAAAAACCTGTAGATTTGCTTCTTAGTAAGAAAGGAATCATAAATTTAGTGATGAATCTCAAGTGAATACCAGTGTGGTTAAAGGGAGCATCGGAAACTTCTCATGAGCAAGATTTCCCACTGACATAACAGTAAAATAAGTAGGAAGACAGACTTCAGTCAACACAACCATAACCACGCCACCCAAAAAATGCCAGTCAGTCACCAGCACTCCAATTACAATGCAGTCAGCCATGTGAAGAGTGACAGGCAACGACTGGAGGAATTGTGTTGAGTTTCTCAAGAGCAGAGCTCTCAGGAGACCGTCATTTACTGATCCGACAGTCTGCTCTATAAGGAATGAAGTCAGACTGAAGGGAACAAAGAAAAAAAAAAAAAACCAAACCCTACCAAAACCAAACCCACAATCCAAACCCAAACTTCCAGGCAGATACACCTTCACGCTCGTGAGTAGTTCTGACTGAGTGTAGCTATCCTGAGAGTATGCAGAAGCAAGCGTCATTCACTAGAAACCATGCAGGTACCAGCAATATATTTGTGTATTAAAATCAGCATGCTAAAAGTTGCATTTTGTCTGTTACACTTTTTAAGATGCAAATAAGGTAATGACTTCATTGCTAAAGAGACAAGACCTTCTCCTCAGCCAGAGATGCAAGTTAAAAGAGGAGAGCTTTGTGGCTATTCAAATGCCACCTAACCCCCAACCAAAGAGGGCTTTACAAACCCCACAGAGACCCTTCACAAACTACGAGCACACACTCCCATTTCTTCACCAAGCCCAAGAATAGAGGGCTTGCCAGGCTTACCTGTGACATTTTATGTAGCCAAGCCAAATACATAGATTTCCAGTCCTAATCCATATTTTAAAGTTTTCTAGCTTTTCTCTCATGCCTTCCCTAGAATGCTTTCTCAGCAATATCAGGCAATTTGAAGAGAATAGTAGTTCTCACATCTTGCATCCCTTGAAGGACTATCCTGGTTTTAGGTAACATATTCCTGCTTCTTCCCCTAGATGTACTGCTCCAACCTTCTTATTTCAACTCAGCATAAACTAGCAACTGCTTGACAAATAGTAATAACTGCTTCCAGAGCAGCAAAGTCTGCCAGGACTTTCACTGCTATCATTTTATGACTCCTCCATTCCAGCAGTACGTTGTATTTTAGTACAAACCAGGTCCTCCTTGCTGCCCAGATGGCCTAATACACATTTTTAAAGATTTCCGCCTGCCATATACCACAAATCACACACCATAAAACCCAGTAAATGTGCACAAATTGTGTTAAAATGATGGTCTCCAATGTATTTTCAGTTTTTGAGAGATTATAGCTTCTTTGTGCACATGAACAACACGTGACTGCCATAGGAAAAGGGTTTTTGTTCAGATGTGCCTTTGGGATCAACTACCACTTCTCAACTTCCTTCCCTCTTCGCCAACTCTACATTTGGGATATCTTTGAGTAACGGATACCCAGACAGCCCAGAAGGGAAAAACTGGCTGACTATAAGTCCCCAAGCAGTTACGCCATGAGATGACTAGCAATAACACGAACACAAGCTCATGCCCTTCAACTGCTCTACCTCTACATTTTTCTGTCTTTTCTGCAGATGCATAGGCAAAAGGTCCCACCTTCGCTTACTAAAATAACATGTACACCTAAGTCTGACAAAAGTCTATGCTACTATCAGAAGACCTGGTCCCACTTCTCAGCCAAGAACTCCTATGTACATCAGGAACATGATCTGGCTGAACCCTAACCTTAAAAAGCCCATCCTGCAGCTGTACAAACACTAGTGTCCTGGCAAGGAAGGGGGAAAAGAACATACTCCTAAGGAGAAATGAAGATCAGACTGCCCTTTTTAATGGTAGCGCGCATTTATGCTGGATTAAAGCACAGGCCAGTTATGGATTCAAGAGATGGTAAAAGCGCAGCCCAGTGATGGGTACAGCAACATGCATGACAGTTGGAGGGAGTTGTGTTTTCTCAGGGAAGTGACACCTTGAAGGCAAGCACTGCACAAAGCTCCAGTGCAGAGAGCTGCTGCACCCACAGCCACAGCATGGCATGGTGCCACCGAAGCAGACCGCAGCGCGCAAACAAGGATTGATGATGCCACTAGGGAAGTCACATCTTGAAACTTCCTAGATTCCATGCTTTTACATGTTAAATCACAACACTAAATAAAAGCAAAACAGAGGAAAATAAAGCAACTCAATAGTCTACCCCTATCTTGTCCATGAAGCAGGACATATTAATAGGCATAAACACATTTCCGAGTAGTACAAAACCACATGTCATTTTTAACGCTAACGAATGCCAGCTGACACAAAGCACAGGCTGACTGTCACATTGCTTAGCTGCTCCAGACACCTGTCACTCCTTGGCAACAAAAGGGAGAAAAGGTCAAGACACTGTTAGCAAACCCAAAAGGGAGACTCACTTTTCTACTGAAATTGAACTTGACAGGAACCATCATCACAAATAATGCTGAGAGGTTCAGGTGTTACTGGTTACTGATGGCTACACTTCTGCTGCTACCAAGCCACCTACATATTTTAGTCAGTTAACATTAATAAAATCAATCTGCTCTGTCATTTATTAATAAAGATATCATTATTTCATTTTGGATAAGAATATACAATATTAAGAGTTCTTTTCTTACATAGTATTTATACAGTTTATACAAAAATATACATACTTTCACCAAATCCCTGCAGAACTTAGATACAGCTAAGGCTAATATATTCCACCTTCACACTTTCCAAATCCTTAATTGTTTTTGCAGGAATGCAAAGAAATTCAACAAGAAGAAAGCAAGCAAAGTAACTGTCACATTCAAGAGCTGGCAGACCAAGTTTTGACCTCCTTCACTCTTCTGACAGCGTGAAGTCATCAGTGGTTATCCATGTCTTTATCTTGATGAGGCAGAACTGGATTGTAACACACAAACATGCTTCAAGACCACTCAGCTCTTGCTTTTCCACAGAACGGACCCCTGTGCCTCTTGGGGTATAGTTCTGGGGGTTTAGCCTAAGCCCATGACTACTGGTTACACTGATGTTTATATTCAACATGCAAGTACACCCAAAAACGTGTTATGGTGGTCTCAGCCTTCAAGTATCTGTCCTGATTCTCCTCTCACTCCTCCGACACAAGCCCAGTTACAGTGAACTGTCAATCCTGGTTCAGAAATATCAAAACCACCATCGGTCCAGGATGCCCTTACTTCAGAGCAGTTACATTCAATTTGCAACAGTTTAAGAAAAGAATCACGTTCAAAGTAGTGAGAAAGAGGAGAACTAATGGAAAACATTATAGAATGGCACTGGAATATCTGGGGGGGGGAGAAAGCTGCATCTGACTCATTTTTGACACCTTGTCAGAAAGATAGGCCATATAACTCAGAAGTAATACTATCACTAGGTAGCATGATTTGTTATTTCTAGTGCATTTTAATGTTCTAAATGATTTTGTTGAAAAGAGCAAGGAGATACAAAAAGCAATGGCATGCTCTCAGAGCATATAAATAACCAAAAGCTTATAAATAATCATAACTATCTGCATTGTTCTCAGCATCTCAATATAGAGTGAAAAATAACCTGTTCTGGACAGGTTATTCAAAGCTGTTACACTTGCTGTGTGCTATCACACAGTCTAATGCATCCTAATGATGGCTCAATTATGCAATGCAGGATTCCCTACACAGGAAAGGAGCCTCTCAAGGGCACCGAGTGATAACAACTCCTTTCCTCCTGTCCCCAGCCACAGAGCTGTAGCTCCTTATAGAGCAGATATCCCTTGGGTCAAACACAATCTAACCACTGAAGTGGTTTTACAGCAGAAGAGGCTGTAAAAGCACATTTGAAAGCAACACCTATATGGCTCCAGATTTGCACTGGGTACTGGAATGACCACAGACGATACAGTATTTTTTTTTACCTCTGAGCCTCCTGCGCTAAAAAAATTTGGTGAGAGACCTTGAACTCAGGCAAGCAAAAACTCCAAACCTATATTCTAGATTCTTTCCTTCACAAACATAAGATACATTTTATTTTAATTCCTGTACATGCACTCAAACTAGGTTACAGATGCCTTTTATGAATCCCAAAATAAAACAATCTCTAGTGGTTAATTAGTGAAACTGGATAGTGGTATTTTTATCATTAGTACTCATCCAAGAGAAATGGAAAAATTATTTTCTAGCAGTATTAAAAAATGGAGTCTGTATTCAGTTAAATTTGTCTCTGCCCTAGCTTCTTTGGGTCATGATCCTAAGACAACAAGAAACCTCAAAATAATCAGGACCAGCTGAGTTCATGATGCAGATACTGGAAAGAATGAAATTTTATATTTAGAAAAATCTGGTGACACCACATTTCTGAGCTAGTGTTCACAAGGTTTTTGTAGTTGTCTGTGAAGCAGTATTAAGACAGTAAGAGTCACGAACTCACCAGTTGCATGCATCTGTACTACAGGACACACTAGAAAATGTGGCCATTAGAAACATATACCCCAGTGGTGCCTCCAAACATGCCAGAGAAACACCATAAACAACTAGAAAGGAGAAGTTGACAGCGAGGCTGCTGTTGGACAGGAGCTCAGGTAAGGGTATCTTTTTTTGCTTGACTTCCCAAGAACGAAGAGACAAAGTACTAGTAAATGCTTCAACTGAACACCAAAACAAAGTATTTCAGTGTTATGATCAAGTTACTCATGCTTAAGAAATATTAAGCCATATAGCCTGGCCTTACTGCTGGGCAAGCATCTGGCAGCCAGGCAAACTTCTATTCAGTTCAGACAAGTGAAATGCAGCCCACGCACACCAGCACGCTTTTTGTTCAAAAGCGCACAACAACAAACAATATCCTAGCGTATGGCTTGGAACAAATAAACTCATTTTAATCCGAAGAACTGCCAGGGAAATAGAGAATGCAAGTACTATTCAGTGACTTTAGTGGGACCGCTCACAGGCACGCCACCACACATTTCCAGAAGTGGATGCCAAGTTAAATTTCAGAGTACTTTGGGCTTAAATAAAAAGTTTAAGGATTTTGTGAAAATGCACAAAAGCACGACTTGTGAATCAATACTACACCTTGTCTGCAACACTTAAATTCCCTGGCACTACCTAAAAAACACTTTACAAAAAGCTGTGCAAAAAGAACTGCAAACCCCTCCTTGCACCTAGGCTAAGTAGTGTTTTTAAAGACCAGGGTAACACTCAAGTTTAACTGCAGCAGATACAGCTAACTGAGTAAAAGTAATTCTGCTTTTCTCTCCCCTGGAATACTGAAATCTTCCACGTTGCATTAAGCTACAGAACATGCACACTTACAGGGCCACTGCAACACGACTGCCTCAAAGCATTGCTGTGGAAATGTATTTTGAACATAACTGTTCAGAGCAATGAGGTACAGGTGAAAAAGAAGAAACTCTCACTCCTTCAACATGCCACTCCATGACTTCTGTCTACTAAAAAGCAAAACAGACAATAAACCCATCTTCACACATATGTTATGCATAGGACCTTACTCTGCCATCAGTTATTCCCATGTAAGTCAGGAATGTCTCTACTAAAGGGAGTCTATTTATATGGGTATAGACCAGATATAAAGAAAACCAGTACAGGCCCAAAGGATTTGTGTGTAAAAGCTGTATCCCTGTATATGTATCTATGCATACATGTTGGATTTTGAAAAAAAGCTCTCCACAGTTACCTGCTCCAATGCAGTACAGCACACACTGCTAAATGCAGCATGAATGTGCTAAGCACAAGTATGTCCCCAATAAGGTCCTTTTGCACTTTAACATTGATGCAAGTTTGAAATTTGGCTTTCTCTGTACCCACAAGTCATGCTATATGCACTGAATTGGCCTAGGTGGATGGGAATGTAGGATCTGTTCCCCTTTATTTTTATTAAAACAACTGGTTATCCAATAATATTGAGTCAGAGCAGTCAATGTTTTTCAAGTCAATATTCAAAGCCATAAGAAGAGTTATATTTGATAAGAAAACTTTTAGTTTTTGGAAAGAAAGTAGGGTTGAAATCAAGAATGGTAAATTCCTGAATTTCAAAGGTGTCTTTGTTTGATGAAAAACACCCCTAGGTTTGGATTTTCCTATCTTTCAAAATACAGGTTTAGCTCCCCTCTTAAAAGCTTCCTCACATTAGGTTATCTCCTTCTAAACATCAACTTGCATTTTCATTGGTGACATAGTTGAACTGAAAAAACACTTACTGATGACAGAATTCTGTCTTTGATGAAGACATAGCTAAGGACATGGCTAATGTTTCACACTTAATGGCCTCGGATTTAGAGAACAGCATTATTATTGCTTTGTTATAATCCCTCCAAATATGAAATCAAGATCTTTTTTTCACACCAAATTAAGCATATATTTTACAAATTAAAAATATCACTATGCCTATCATACACCCCTTAGGTATACTAATATACACAAAAAATGGATCTAGGCACTCTGAATGTATTATCTGCCCAGTAAAATATCACATTGGATCTCTTCTTGAATAGTCTGTTGCAATGCGTATTGAACCTGTTAGGTGTTTCACCTAGAGATTTTGAGACCATGCTGAGGAACCTAATTTATCATTTATAATACTTGTGATGTTGAAAAATTACAAGCTGTGTTGGTTTAGGGTGTAATCAAGGCAGTGTTCATAAGAAGTCAGAACAGCGCTGGTACTCATTCCATCGCTTTTGAAAACGGTCATAAAAAATTTGAAACCAGACGCTTAATAGTAGAGTCAATTTGGTTTTCAAGGAAGATGGACTGTTCTCTAATGATTCACAGTGCATAGCACTAAAAAAGAAAGGAAAATTAGCATGGATTTATCTTTCTGACTGATTCCTTGGAAACTCTTGGGATTAACATACTCCATTACAATTGCAAAAAACAAGAAGTCAGTCATGGATTAAAGTTGGTGAGACCAGCCTATATGCAATTCTGAATTTCTTCAGACAACAGGGGGGTTGAAATACGGAATAAATTGTCAGTGGTAGCAATACAAACTAGGTACTGTAAATCAGCCAAGACAGAATTAGGATATATTTTTAAGAACAAAAAGCAAAGCACCATCTGGACAATTTTGGATTAGGTTGGCCAACTGTATTTTACAGTATTCCAAGAAGTTTGGCAGGCTATTTGCAGGATCTGTTTTCTGTAACTATTGCTACTAAAGAATGTTTTCTTGAATTGGAGCCTACGATTAGCTGGGTGGGAAGGGGATAACGTTCTGTGCTGCCTTAGGTCTTCTATTTCTGTATGGTAAACCTGTGTACGAGGCTGGTAAGAAATAGCGCAAGAGAAAAAATAAGTATACACATAAGATCTGTTTTTCCAAAAATTATCAAGAGACAGTGCTGAGTCTCACAGGCTTTGCTCCTCACACTGTGTTCACTACTGCCTTCTCCAGGTCTGGAGTTCTATACTGTAACTTCCATGAATTTGAAGTTTTTGAATTGATTAATGTTACCCAAGCTGAGGTGTTTGGATGCCTTTCTTCTCACGTGTTTCAAAAACAAATGAACAATAAGAACAACAACAACAAAAGATTCCTTCATTTTCTGGATAGGATTCAGTTACCTCAGCACAGACTTCTTAGTACTAATAATGCTGCTGCAGCTTCAGAGTGGTGACGGTCTTTTGCAGGTGCTGTGGCACACCTGCCAGTCCCTGCTCTCCAGAGCATCCATAAGGACCATCTACATCGACTCTACACAGGTTTCTCTCAGGCACCTAAATTTACACCTGATACCAGTCTTAAGGACACTAAACCCCATTTTTTGCCTATGTGAAAGCAGACGTCCACAGAGAATGAGTTATGTATTCAGGATATTCATGTGTTCGCAAGAATTCAAAAGCCAGATTTCCAAGTTACATAAAATGGAAATCACACGCACATTCCTACTTTGCTTCATCATGATACAGCATTGTTATAAGCTTACCACACCAACTGAGTATACGCGCACAAAAGTAATGCCTATTAAATGCCTACTGGCAGTTGAAGTATTTGAACAGGAACTGAGTAATTTGAATATGTAAGCATGACAAGACAGCTAGTTGCCTCTATTATTGTTATCCCTATTAAAAGAATTTTACAATCACATGTTCTTATTCTTAATTTAACACTGGGGGACAACACTGCTCTTACCTTTTAACAAAGTTGCTTTTTATGACAACAGTTATTGCACTTCAGTCCTCAATTCATTGCAAAAATCCCCACACTTAAAGTTTTCTATTGCCTGGCTGTACCCTCAGAATTGCGAAGTGAATTGGAAACAGAAAGCACAGGGATGTAGGTAAAAATCAGATTACATAAATCATGGATAAGCACACAGAAGCATTAGAGCTGTATGTTTTTTAGTATCATATCAGATGCACTCAATTCTGCATTCCATTTGGATAAAAGGGCTAAAATTCCCATATCTGCTTTCCATATTTTAAAAAACCCCTGTTGTGTTTGACAGGAAAGCATGAAAATGGGGAAAACAAAAGAAAGGTGTCATGCAGCAACATTTCATGTGTGATTTCATAGCTTGTGCTATCGGCTACTTTGAAACGATGACCACTACGAGTGTGTGGAGCACTTGACAGCTCTCATTGCCAGACCTTGCTGGACTCACAAAATCACCACTTATTTAAAAGCATGTTTATCTAGGCATTGCGTTTACTCAGAGCTTTTAACACTTGAAAATTCAGCTCAAAGAGAAACTATGATCCCAGTGTTTTGTTCCTTAGTGCATTTATCTTGTTTCTTTAACACTGCTCCCATATAAGACTACCCTCTCAGCCTCCACAAAGAAACAGCTTTCCAATCTGCGCAATTTACAACTTTTCACTGGATTCTTACGGCAGAAAAGAAATTAATGCAGCGTCCAGGGTATATGCACTACACTCTCCCCTTCCCACTTGCCATTCATTTCTGTGTCATGGCCCTACACTGCCAGACCTTGACACAGGGACTGTCTATTTCTCCCCCCGCCCCTCATTCTGCATTATGCAGCACAAAAGCGCTTCATATTAAGTGTGTTTCAGATAAACAACATGTTCCAGAGAGGTACTGAACATGTTTTTCCCGCACGCTGTGTTGGCCTGAAAGCTATCTTCCATGCTACTGTTTCCACAGAACCATTCCCAAATGTCTTGAACTCTTACCTGATATTTCTGATATTGCCTTTGATCTTGCTGTGTTTCTACTTCTCCAAGCATGACATGCAAGTAACATTCCTGTATTCTCTTACATTTGAAATCAGCTATATTTCAAAGCTCTGATGTCATCAGGACAACTTTATATCCTCTCCACCGAAATATATCTGCTCAACATATGTGAAACAGATCCTTTCTTTCACTACTCAGTTTAGAGCCAGCTACATAAATAATTGAATGAGACGATGTTTTGTAATGATGCCCAGGTATTTGTACGGCAAATCTTTAAAAGCCAAAACCCTTTCACTGACCTTCTGCTCCAGGATGATGTTGAATAATTGACTTTCCTCAGTACTGGTTTTAGTGCACACTGCTACTGCAGCCAGACGCAGGAAATAGAGGAGTGGACACCAAACAGGCAGCTTGATATTTGCATTTCACCCCGCAGCCATCTTGGTAGCCTTCTATGTGGATTCCCTTGCCACTGTTAGGACAGACCCAGTAGGGCCAGTCAGAGTGGGGAAGCAGCAGCAATTAATCTGTCAACCAGCTCTGTGGATGGAAAGGCTTGATTCTGCACCCATGTGCTGGTAAGTGAGGCCAGAAACAAGGGAACCCCAACTTTATACCCTGAAGCACCTTGGCAGGAGCAATATGCAAGGGCTCAAGAATCAGGCTAAGAATCACCCCGAAAGGATCTGAATTTCCAAGACCCACTTCTCTTTCTGCTTTTGATTTATATTTCAATGAGTTTTGTATTTTCAAAAACCAAGGGGAGAAATTAAAGAGAATGGCAGGAGGACAACAAAGAAATGCAAAAGGAAAGAGAGGTCAGGTCCAAGAAAGGAGAGCAACGTTAAGTTACCACCTGTTAAGCCAAACCAAAATCTTTTCAGACTTCACTGAGCTTTATCACTTTGATGACTTAAAATTTACCTCTGAAAAAAAGTATTAGGAAGGCCTTATCAAGGTAAAGGGAAAATACACTCTTATCTCCATTTCCCCCACAACCGCTAGACTGCAAGGCCTGCCTTCTGCTCTATATTAGCTCTCTAGCTGTGTGAAACTGCCCCAATATAGGCACACATTTTAGTCCTTGTCAAAGCAGCTGAAAACACAGTTCCTGGGGCCCCTGTCTCCCCACAAAGAATTGCCATTTCAGGAAGGTAAGCCTTAACCTAACAGCATCTCTTAGGAGTAATGCCCATGATGCCAGTCACCTGAGTACACTTCCCACCAAACCCCAAACTCTGTATTTTTTTAATTACTGCTTTTCCCAGAAGCTGAAGGAAAGCTGATGAAATTTAGTGTATCAGAGATGCTACAGTTTGGATCCTCCTGGTATAGAAGTGACTGGTATCAAGGTGAACTTCTAAGGATATTAGGGGTTTTAATATACCAATGTTGGGATGCTAGGAAAGGACACAGCAATATGTTCTCCTCAAGCATTTATCATTGTTTAATTAAGTTTAATCTTAACGTATGCCTCTGCAAGTTGTGTCCAGATGTTCTGTGTGCTAAGCCTGAGTACCATCCTCTCATTTCTCTCTTATATTTGGAAAGTGAGGAAATAAAAAGTTATGATGAGCTCCAGCGCTTCACTGCTGCAGAACTCATTTACATAAGGCTTACTATAGTTATTCCTCAGGTGTTAAAACTTCATTGAAATAAAACAGATACAGCAAAGGTATATTCACTGATGTGCTTTTTGATTCAACTCTATAAATATTTACTCAGTACAATCCTTTAGAAGATTAACTTAGAAAGTAGTTGAAGTTCAAATCCCTGTTTCATTACGATGCTAAAAGAATATTCCCCATACACGACACATGCAAGCAGGAAGTACAGGTAAATATTAAACTTGTCCAGAGCACTGGGAAACAATCAGGAACATACCATATGCACAAGTGCTGGGCACTCAACTACCATTCTCTCAAGATGAAGGATTTATTCCCTTGTGGAGCTTCTTTCACGAGCATCAATCTGTACCACAAACTGATCAGTGCTCCCAAGCCTCACAGCAGAAATAAAAAACAACTCAGCTTTCTTTGTATAAAACTAAGAAGGGAATTAGAGACCTCTTCGCTCTCTCCCCTGCATCCCTAGGAAACCAAAATTGGTCTCTTCGGTTACAAGGCAATTTGGCTAGTTTTATGGGGTTTTTGGAAAGGACATTCCTTAAGATCACTAGTAAGGCAAACTCACCAGGGGAACTAAAACCAAATCAAGCTCTTCCATTGCCGCAGGTCCACAAGATTTCTTCTGTCACTGCACCTCCCTTACACCTTAAACTTGCTCCCATCTTCTACAGAGCACAAGCACAGAGGGGTAATCAAGGCATAGGCCTGAAACTCATTACACATTTTTCAGCACTCAGGTGTTAGATGGAACAGACTCCCACCCTTGGCAATGGAAGTCAGGAGAAACAAAAGCTCATTTGCCTCAGTACAGTATGCAGAAAGAACTGAACACAGACTAATACAGTGAAGAGAACATCTAACCTCACATATACAGAGCAGGCTTGCATTTCATGCATCATATAGCGATACCTCTGGCCAATAAAATTCCTCCCCATGGTAAGACGATTAAGCTACTGCAGGCTGGTGGTCCCAGAGGCCTTCACCTGTCTTAAACACCTTCTACAGCTCTCACACAGGAAGGTGAAATTTAGCCATACAACATCTCATGCAGAACTTCATTTACTTGTTAGACTACAGTAAATGAAACAAAGACTTACACAGCTACAATGGCCAAGAAGCAGGACTTTCAAAACTAATTTTCAAATGGAGAAAAGAATCATAGAAGGCAATCATGAAGCCGTTAAGCATTTTCTGAGCAATTCAGGGAAAACCTCAGCAATTCCTGTGCTCAGTAATAAACCCATTGGAAAAGTTATTTTTTCATTTTTTATATTTATTTTGCACAATAATGAATATTGTTGTAATCTGCAACAACACTTAAAAGCCCTTACTAAAAACATGAGTTATGATCAGCCCAAGTCAAATTAAGGACTATTTCAGAAAGTAAAACATGAACCAAATTCTATCTAAGTGTGCTAAATTTGTCTCAGAGCTGTGAAGGTGGCTTCTGCACTAGAACAAAAACACACCTGTGAAATCTCAGGAACATGGATTTCAATTTGGCAGAGAAGCTGGCTAAAGAGTTGGATCACAGTCAAGATCTGGATGCTTAAAATTTCGAAAAGAATCAACTCATTTCAAAAATATGGCATACTGCAATTCACTCAACCATCCTGATCTCACCCAGTGCAGCAAAACAGTGCCATAATTTTGATGGCATAGTACAACTCTTGCAGTAGACTAATCTGGGTTGAAATTATAACAGCCAACAGTTAATCCAGAAATAGTTAGCAGTGGAAAAATAGGGCAAGTTAGTGGAGAATGTTTGTTCTCTAAGAGCTTATCATCACGCATAAAAGATAATCAGATCCTGAGGGAGTCAGGTATACATGCACTGACTGTGATATGATTCACTGAATAGCAGAACCTTACTTACCTGCTACCTCCTGTAATTGATATAACAAGCACCTAATTATAAATGCTCTAATTTTCTTATCTGTTAACCTCATTCATGTCTGCTTAATTGCAGAAAGAAATAGAAAGCCTAATGTGTACACACAGATCTATATAAAACTGAAGAACAATGTGGAAATTGCTGTTCCAAGTGACCACTGGATACTCAAATGACCAATCCACTAAGTTCAAGTTCCTCATGTGTTTCTAACCAGGCAACAGCACACGATAAACATCCCTTCCTGATCCTTCTTAAATTCAAGACTATCCTGAAGCACGAGAACTACACTCCCAAGCAGACTGAAATGCAATGTACTAACATTCATAACAGTATTCAGCCCTCTTTAAAATCGAGATTCACTACTTGACATCTTCAGGCAATTATTTTTTCAAAACAGATACATTTGATTTACTATTAAATCAAATAATCAGTTTAATTTCATAATTTTACTGGATCCGTAGAGCTAAATTATGTTCCCTCTTTCCAAAAAAACAAGGCAAACTAATTTCAGTTCCAGCTAAGCTATGATCTTTATAATTTGGAAGAAACAGCTATAGCTTTTGCCTAGTTTATTATTTGCCTCTAGAGTTCTTCCAGATTCTATTAAATGAACTTTTGATTTAATTTTCACCCCAAACTCAAGTTTTATAAACATCGAGTCCAACTGAAATGTTTCCATGAATAAAAAGAAGCTTTCAATGAGAACATTTACAGAGAAAGATTGAACTTTGTCCCTGACATCTCATATCCAAGGCTTCACTGTACTGAAACCTTTAGTTTTCCTTCTGCAAACATTAAAAGATCCAAGTGAACTAACTTAATCTGAGAAAGGAAACAGAATTTTAAGCTGTTAAACATGGAAAAAAGCGTCAGTCCTTTTCACTCAATACATTTATATGAGTTTTTCTTTTCATAAGGGATGATTTGAGGAGTAAGCACCAGTAAGACACATCCATTTAGTTACTCTTACCTCAATAATATATAAAACCACGTTCTTGTAGAAGCAATATAGTATACACTTGGTAACTCGATTATAACTCCAAGCTCCATGGACCAACAACAGCTTCTCCAAATATGAAAACTGAAAAAGAGAAAAAGTTTTTACACCTATGAAGAACTGTTTAGAAAAAAATTGAACTGAACACCTGCCCTCAGGAAAAAACCCTCAGATCAGCTATGAAAGCTGTTCTTCAAGCGCAGTATTTAAATAGCTTAGCAGAACAGACAAGCAAAAAATAACACTTAAAATATTTACAGGAAAAGCCTTTTTTTGTAGCAAACCCTCTGAATGTTTAAGTGGTCTTCACTGGCTTTAAACAGCAAAAAGTCTTCAATTAGTATTACTATCATGATAGTAAACCCAAGTAAGATTAATATAGCCTTGTGGATCGAATATGAAAGTGAACTCTTCATTTCGTGGACAAAAAAAGATGCCTGTGTTGGAGTGTTTAAAAGGTTCAGAATCTCCTTTCTCTGTGTTAAACATACAGTCTGGTAATTAGAACTGTCTTCAGCTGAAATAAAATGCACAAAGGGGAACTAAGTGGAAAAATAGATGCATAGAGTCTTTTATAGAAAACGAATACTTACATTAACATTTTCAGCCCACAAAATTTATACAATTGTGTGTTATACAAAGCGTCTAAAAATTGTACAAAGAAAGACGGAGCATTTGCCAAAAGGGCAAGTAAATGAATCTTGTAAAAATGGATACCTTTTAATGCTAGTTCAAACCACAGATACAGCTCAAATTCAGCTTCTCAATTCAGCAGTTTTGATAAAGGACTTTTACAGAAGCAGTCTCAAATGCAGACTAGGAAATGCATAATTTTCTAGTCTCGGCTTTGTCAGTGAACTTTATGGCCTGCAGCATTCCTTTTTTGTCCAGTTACAGACACCTCAAACTGGTGACGAGATTTACCATTCAGCACACTTGTCCCTGAAGGGTTCTCAGACACTAAGGTGGGACCACTACTTCCTTTGCTTCCTTTTCCATGAAGTGATTTGACAGGGAAAGCTTGACTTCCTAAATTTAGATTCAAGATTGTTTATTTTAACCAAAACTTATTTGAAATTGAAAGCTACAGTAATGAATTAGAACTGTCATGAGATAGCTCTGCCCCCATGATTTCCAGCACTAAAATCACTGAACCACAAATCCTGTAAGAACAGCCTCTCTCCCATGCATCAGCAACTCAGATTTGTTAGGATATGCCAGCAAGAAAGAAGGAGAGAAAACAAAAGTGAACCAAGCTTTACAGTTCAATCTCTGCCCAACTGGAGTCAGGATCGAAAGTGGGACATGTAAGGGAGTAGTTGCCCTACTAGACACTTAATGCCTCAATTAATACGCAGCACAGCTACTGCTTTCCTCATCAAAATTAATTAACAAAAGACATCAGCAGTGATGGGGAAACTTGCCACTATGTCCTGACAAGTCGCCTCAAACACCTCTTGTGGAGAAGAAACAGACACAACCTAAAAACGTCTCCCTGTGCTGAGTCTAACAAGTGACCATCTCTTCTCCAGAGCTCAAAGCAAGGAAAAATCCTACCATTACTTGCTCTCTCATCTGTATTCTCAAGAAAATAAGTGTACTGCATAGCACATCAAGGAAGATATTAGTAACCTAAATAACACAGTTCTGAGCTTGTTCACACTGGTGAAGAATCCCATTAAGACGTGGCAAGGAATTAAATCTGTTTTGATGCTGGTCACTGAAATTATGCAAATGCACAGCTGCAAGCATACTGGAGCAACTGTAGGGATAGGGCTTCACTAAGACACTGCCCTTTTTTGGGCACTACTGTATTTATGGAGTTTTAAATCAGAACAAAATATTACCACCATCTGGTTGGCCTATCTGCGAAACAGTTTCTACAAGTTTTCACAGTCGTCTCTGTACCAACCCTAGCATAACCTTTTTCATACAGAGATTGTCTTTTGGAAAGATACCCTCCCATCTTGACTGAAGGACGATGTGATGCCACGTTGGAGGTGGTTTAAGACACGGAAAATGCATCCAAAATGCACACCAAATTTTCCAAAGAAGAAAACTAAAACAAATATTCATTTAAGAATTTTCCCTAGTTAAGTCCCTAGACACCAGATGCTCTCTGGATTAAGATGATAAAGCCTTTTACTGAAAAAAGTTAATGAATTCTACTACTGTCTCTCTAAACCGTTAGGTCATTTGATTTAGCAATTCTCTAAATATGGATCACTGGTACAGTATCATTTCAATGCAGAAGGATGATTCAAACAGATGCTCCTTGCACCTGTGGAAGCTATTTGGAATAGAGTTAGACATGAGTTGCCTTTTTATTTTTTTTTTCATTTATGCTTTGATTCCCCCGGAATCCTGAACAAGCCTATATAGACTCTCTGTTCCGTAAGTGCCTACTACTGGCACTGCTGCATTTGAAATACCATTTGAACATGAGATGCTACATTATAGTGGTCGTCTTAAATTACTCAATAAGAACATACTCTGCCTTCAAGGAATGCACATACAGTAACGCTTTAGTGGGAGTTGTATGTCTTTGCTGAAAGAAATATACCTCACAGAGATCAAGTTTTTCCTTTGAACGCTTTTTTTTTTTTGAAACACACATTACCATACACTATTAGTCTCCTTTACAAGAGGGGTTCCTTTATATGTTATATATATAATCAGCACAAAGCTCTTCTATAAAAATCACAAAAATACAGTTCCACAGTGTTTTACTCATTTTTGAAGGTCAAAATTCTCTGCTGTGTTACCAGTTTTTACTTCATACTGAACTAAGAAGATTCATTGCTATTGTCAGTAACTCTCTGACTGGAATTTAAACCAAGAGCAACTTACTCCCACATTCTAAAACTAAATCCAAAGACAAGGGTTTTTGTTAATGCAGAACCAACACATGAACATAGAACAACTACTTCAGATTTAATGTTAATTCCTTTTGTGTTAGTTCCAGTAAGTAGTGCCCTCTAAGAGCAAAACTCCCACTACTTATGGTTACTTATTAAAATGAAAGTTATAAACAATCTGAAGAAGTCAAAAGCATTCGATCAAGTGATACAGCAGAAGCAATATGTAGTTTAGAAAAGTTAAAAATGAGAAAGTCATTGGAAGATACCACATACTTCATGAATATGGCAGTTCTCATAGTGCCATGTATTTGGAATACGCTACTGTTTATGACAGAATAAGCCCTTGATAAAACAGCCTAAAAATTTGAAGATAAATTTGGCGAAGGGTCTCAGTTATTCAAGCCTGAAACACATGGTGCTTCATCAGACCACAGAACAGAGCAGCATTACAAGACCGGCACTTCACAGCAGGGCTAACACAATATACAGTTATCTGTGCAAACAACAGCATTATCCATGCCTTTTCAAAATCTCACCTTCTATCGAAGCTATCAAAAGATGATGGTATTTCATACCACTTGGTAGAATAAGTCTGCCTATACCCTGCCAGAAGAGAATATCAGCTGATGCTCACAGATCATTGAGGAGACAGTGTATTGTCTCTGCCTCCCGTCAGCTCCATCTGTTCTTGCCCTGCAATCTGTCTCCAATACATACACAGGGCACCTCAGTTGTAAATAGCATTCAGAGGATGTCCAGCAATTGAAGCATCTCCTTCCTTTCTTACATTTCTTTAAGTCTTTATTCTACATGTTGGTTGCTTCAGTAAAATGAAAAGGGCTTTTTACTCTTCTGTTTAGCTGAAGTAATCAGTGCTGAATTTGATGGGATAGTTTGGGAGCATTCACCCAAATAATTAAAAAGGAATTAAAAATAATTTCCAAACAGCTGAATTCTTACACACCTGGTTATAACGCCTACTCATAGTAAAGAAAAGAGCTTGCACCAAGAGAGATAAGTTACACTTAGAACCATATTAACAAAAGCATCTCAAAGTGCTTCTCCCTGATTACTGAAGAGCCAAGACATTCCACAGCTGTCAGGAGAAAACTGAAACTTTGAGGGGAGGTGGAGTTTTGCTCTGAAGAATACAAAATTGTAATAATAAATCCCAGAAATACATCCAAGATATTTGTTTTAGAGAGCTGCCTTGGTAAGGAAATGAGCAGAGATGCAACTAGCTTGAAGGCTAGGAGAAGCCATCAAGCACTACACGGCCGCACAGTGCATTTCTGACAACAGGATATGGCAGTTGCTCTTTTGCCTCTGACCTGTGCAATAGCATAATCCGAGCAATTGGTTGCCTGCATGCCCTCATTGCCACTGATCCCCACTCCAACGTGAGCTGTCTGGATCATTCCTACGTCATTGGCGCCATCCCCAATGGCAAGTGTTATGGCATTGACGTGTTTCTTGACCATGTCTACTATTTCAGACTTCTGTAGAGGAGATACTCTGAAAAGGAAAGAAAAAGGTGTCAGTTTCTCACATGCTGAGCTATGTGCCTTTCCCAAAAGGACAGCTGTAATCTACATTTAGAAGTAATCAAAGGACAGTTGCTGGGAAGTTTCTTTACTCAACAACTAGGCTTCAGAACCTGTGCCAAACTATTTCAGAAGGAGAAAGTATCTTTAAAAATAGTTTCACATTTATCTACTTGCTCATGTTTTATGCAAAAGAGACATGAAAGGTTTTAAAGCTTGGTCTTCCTCCCCCAGCCCCACCCAATTGCACTTTGTCATACACCAGTCATGTTACAGTGGGAACACTGGAGAAGGGTGTTTCCTCTTCAGCTATGACAGTTTACAGATTAACAGTGCAGGTTTCCCTGTCTGCTGTTGACAGTACATCTCCATCCAGAAAGACCACTAATATGCTCAAAGAGTAAATCCATCTGAGACATTTTCCGTGGTTTGGCAAAAGGTACTGCAGGCTCACCTTACTCCCTCCTCCAGCTTCCTTCCCCACTTGCCAGGCCATCTTTCCAATCTCAGACTACACAGTTAGAATGAAAAAGAACAAGGCGTGTCCCTGATCTCACATACGCCTTGCGTGCTGGTGCAACTCTGACTTCAGTGATGATGTTAATTTGAATTTGAAAACAAAAGGCTGACTTCATGACATCTGAATATCCTTACCAGTTTTAATGGCAGTTACTTTACCCTGATCCTTCTCTCATTTTACATCAGTTCCAGTTTGATAAAAATTCATGGAATTCAATAAACCAGTCTAAACCAGGAAGAAGTGGAAAAATACTCAGGACTAGGTTACTAAATTGGATAAGACACCTAAAATGCCCATTTTTCATGGAAAAGGTAGATCAGATTACCAAATCATATGAGGTATTCTGGAAATACCTACATGTAGATTAAATATTTCCATTCTAACCCCATCTGTACAAACAACCCTAATTCCTTTCCCCATCAGTTTTCGTTAAAGTTCCAAATTATTTTATATTCCCTTAAATAAAGGTTTAGACAAAACTTTTCCAGATCTCAAGTCAGACACATAACACTCAACAAAAAGAATGTAACTGATATCTAAAAGCTTTACTATTAAAATAAGAGGAGAACAGGGAGCTTGGGGAATGGGGGAGACAGGTTTTTTTACATGGCATGTTTTTTTTCCAGAGACTACATCCTGTGGGAGCTACTTACATAGCCTTCTAATACACCTGGCTGCATTACTGCTGACCAAAAAAAGCAGAGTTATCTTGTTCAGCATGTTGCTTTATGGCCTTAATTTTGTTTAGTGCTGATCCTCTTAAAATAACTTGAGTAATTTTGGGGAGAAGGGTTCCTAAGAAAAATTTGCTGGGCTCAAAATTCACATGTGAACTACAGCACCTGAGAAGTCTAGCAGCTGTCCTGTTCCTAAAAGCTGAAAACAGGAAAAAGTTGACTGAGCCATAAAATTCACTTAATACTGTTGGCTAGATTTATTAAGCACTCAACTACCTGGCAACGAAAACACCCCTTGGTACTGCAGAGGCCCAGTTAAATTACCAACACAAAACCCCAACACACTGACCAACCTATGGTGCACGAAAGGTGTCGGTTTGTAATTATAAAGCAGCTCTGAATACAATCTGCATCAATTCTTAACTTATCTCACATACATACATGCTCACACACTCCCCTGATCCCTAATATTCACATAATAAAATATTAAAGCATGGAGCAAGGACTCAACAAGGACTTCAAGCCATAAAATGGGAACTCCAGAGGGACGGGATTAACAAGTGCACAGAATCCCATTGCCAGCCCCAGGGGCACCTCCAGTGCACAGGACCACATGCTTTTGGCATTCCTCTCGTGCAGTTATTTCACTGCAGCTGAGCACTGTGTGTATCTGCTAACATCCTTCTTGGACATACACATCCCTCCAAAGTCCAGTTTGAGTTCATTTAGTTTTCAGTTACATGGCAATAGAAATAGCTAAGAAGTCTTCTGGTTTCAAATATGCTTAAAGTAACAGGGCAATGAAAAAAAGGTAAGACTGAACAGCATCTCTGACTGTAGTTTAAGCTAGCAGCTTGTCTACAGACATTTTGGACACAACTAGAATGCAACAGATATTCTCAAGGTTGTTCTAGTGCAGTTTAGCTGTGACACATCAGGCAAGCTAGTATAACCTGTACTCATTTCTGTGCCTGCAGTGTAAGTGTGGCTTCAGATTTTAAGTTGATTTTGCCATTAACCATAGACTGGTTTGAGTTGGAAGGGACCTTTAAGATCACCTAGTTCCAACCCACTGATATGGGCAGGGACACCTTCCACCAGATCAGGTTGCTCAAAGCCCCATTCAGCCTGGCCTTGAACACTGCCAGGGAGGGGGCAGCCACAGCTTCTCTGGGGAACCTGTGCCAGTGTCTCACCACCCTCACAATAAAGAATTTCTTCCTAATGTCTAATCTAAATCTCCCCTCTTTCAGTTTGAAACCCTCACCCCTTGTCCTATCACCACCCTCCCTGATCAAGAGTCCCTCCCCACCTTTCCTGTAGGCCCCCTTTAAGTACTGGAAGGCCGCTATAAGGTCTCCCCGGAGCCTTCACTTCTCCAGGCTGAACAACCCCAACTCTCTCAGCCTGTCCTCACAGGGGAGGTGCTCCAGCCTCCTGACCATCTTCATGCCCTTCCTCTGGACCCAATCCAACAGGTCCATGTCCTTCTTACACTGTTAGCCCTAGAGCTGGACACAGTGCTCCGGGTGAGGTCTCACCAGAGCAGAGCATAGGGGCAGAATCACCTCCCTCGACCTGCTGGCCACACTTCTCTTGAGGCAGTCCAGGATGTAATTGGCTTTCTGGGCTGTGAGTGCACATTGCTGGCTCATATTTAGTTTTGTATCTACCGGCACCCCCAAGTCCTTCTCTGCAGGGCTGCTCTCGATCCATTCTCTGCTCAGCTTGTGTTTCTGCTTGGGATTGCCCCGACCCAGGTGCAGGACCTTGCACTTGGCCTTGTGGAACTTCATGAGGTTTGCACAGGCCCACCTCTCCAGCCTGCCCAGGTCCCTCTGGATGGCCTCCCTTCCTTCGAGCGTGTCGACTGCACCTCACAGCTTAGTGTCATCAGCAAACTTGCTGAGGGTACACTTGATCCCACTGCCCATGTTGCCAACAAACATGTTAAATAGCGCCAGTATAATGACCCATTATTTGTCAAATCAGTGGAATGCTTCAATATAAACACATTTATCAACTACTACATAATGTACACAGTGTGCTTTTACTGTCTTGACCAAATAAAGTTATGATACCCAGTTATATAACACCCAGTTAAAGAGTAACATATCCACCTGCCTAGTAAGACTAAACAAGCTACAGGAAACACTAGATAAATACTTTAAACACCAACGGTATTTCTGCACTTGGTTTAAGGAGATGAAAACTAAGACAAGATTTCAGCACAAAGAGCTCCTTGATTACAGCTGTTTATTCTAAACACAAGCTTTATAGCAAGCATCCTCTTGAACACCTCCCCATTAAGTACAGCCCCAAACTCCAGGGTACACATTTTGCTGCACACAGTATATTACATATAGAAGTTGCAAATTGAGATGGCTACTGATTTCCTGAGGGGTTTTACTCGCCTCCTCTCCCAACTCACTCAGCCTCCAGACCTCTTCTCTCCTTGTAATCTATTTGGTACCAACACATTGCATTAGATGACATTAATCCCCTTAGCCAGATGATCAGAGCTGCAGCCCATTTCTGCACATGTGATAGGCTGTCTACATGAATAACTAGAAGATTATAGCACAGGATACTATTAAACTACAGCTTGCCCCAGGTGATATCTTGGAAGAGGAGGAGGAACAGCCAAGTTCACAAAGATTCCTGGACAAGCGAGTAAGTTCAAAGTAACAAGCATAAGGAAAGAATGAACTACTTTGGAGAAAATTTTTGCAGCGACAGGCAACTATTGGCAATTATCATTCGGTGGAACAGCCCTGGCTTTCACTGCAGAGCTCACTGCAGCAATATCAGGATGTAAGCTTTGCCTTGATATACACCCAAATAAGAATTAAGATGCAAGCAAAACATCAGTTACATCAAAATCTTCTGCTTACTCATGCATTTATTCACCAGTCAGCAATGCTTCTTTTAAAGGTTCTTAATAGCACAGCTCAAAAGAGTTCACTGGAAACATAAGTTTATATATAAGTTATTTTTATCAGCTCTGCTCAGAAGTATCGTTGACAACAGATCAATCAACTTAGTCTAGACTGATTTGTTTTTACACATACTCCTGGAAAAAAAGAAAAAAAAAAAAAGACTCAGGTTTCAAATATCACAATTATAGCTTCCAGATCAAGTCTTCAGATTCTTGCTCCAACTGCTTCCCTGAGAATCTGAATTTAACCTGCTCAGACTGCAGAGAGCCTGAGGTCAAGACTGTGCCTTTATAACGTGTTTAGTGTTCAACATCTGCCTGTGCAATATAAAGTGTTTGTGATGACAGAAGAGATGTATAAAGTTTAGTGTCACCCATACTGTAGACCTGCTACTTGCCCACGTCTGGGACTTCTTTCCAGTAGCCTTGCTCTTAAGAGGGTAAAAGCTTGACATGGAAAAATGGAAGGTTCTCCTCAGTCTCAAACATGCTTAATCTTTAGCAGCACCTTTAACAGATTAATACAGAAAGTTTCTATCCTGAATGAGATGACTGATGCTTTGATATCACATTGCTTCCTCTGTAATGGGACAGGTGGAAGCAAGAGAGGGCACAAAGCACTATGCCTTGGGGAGAGGCTGGGACAGAAATGCAGCCCAGAGCCAGGGACCCTCAGAATGATATGGACCTTATCATCCTCAAGTCACTTTAATCCATAACGAAAATTGTGGAAGGAGGCAGGGGTAAGTAGTTTTTGGATAATGCAGTACTAGACTGTTACTACCTGTAAATACTTTAAGGTCCCTCTTGTACTTAGAGGAAGCTCATGAAAAAAATAGTACAGGGCACAGCATGGATCAGTAACACAGCTGGTTTTCACAGAGGATGTTGTAAGCGGTTCCCACTGACTTCTGCAGATCAGCTCCCGACGGTTTTAAAATTTTCAGTCTCCATTTGCTCCTTTAGCCTGGCTAAACATTTATAAGCAAACTTCTTACATTTTCAGAAAAGTTCTACTCTCGTGGTTTAGTCTTATGTAGTTCATGAGGAGCAGGGAGCTGGACTCTATGATCCTTATGGCTCCCTTCCAACTTGAGATACTCTCAGATTCCACACAGTATTTCGCTGGGAGGTTTGTTCAGGCTTACTTTATTGCTTTAAGAGAATTCAAGCAGAGGTATAGGATCTTCCAGTTCAATTTTTTTCATCAGGAACACTTATGGGACAACCAGAATAATTCACAAATTCATATCAGCTCTGTCACCTTTCAGTAAAAGATCTCACAAAAAATCCCAACCCAAACCAGTGAAGTGATGATATTTTAAAAGACATATCAAACACTATTTAGAAACCTGTTCAGGTAGGAAAGTTTTTAAAACCTCAAAAGTAAGCAGAAGCAAAACACATCCCATATCCATTTTAACCAAGCGAAGCAATGCAATAGAGCTTTAATTTCAATTTTTAATGTACTGCATCCGATTCAAATCAATCAAATCCTTTACTGCATTTTTTGCAATCTAGCAAGGCAACTCTCCCTCTTATTCCCAGACTCAATCTAATATATCAAGAAGAATGCAGCCACAAATGAGATGGGAAGGACACAATCAGCACAGCCAGTCCTGTGTCACATAGGTCAGCTACGCTCCACAACATGCTATCAGCAGGAAGTGAGAAACGGTTTCTTCATTCTGTTCCTGTGCATATCCGTATTTATAGCACAGTTACAGATGCATGAGAGAAACTGATGGCAACTGTAAACAATATTTCTCACTCAGGCCCTTAAACTACAGCTGCATGATTGCAGATGCTTCAAAATATACAGACATAAACCACAGATGGGAAATAAAAGTGTAGTATTTCAGAAAATGGTTAGTTTTATTATTTATTGCATTCAAGTTTAAAGGACCCAATGAAGACAGGGTTCTGACAAAGAACTAGCAACTGAGACTACCAACTGTATATAAAAAGAGACATGATCAATAAAGTTTACTTATCTTGTTCTTTATTAGAGTCCTTTAATCTGTAAGAGATAGGCAGAAAAAAGATTAGGTAATTTAGAAGAGCTCAGTTTATATCCAGATCACCTTACAAGGCCGTGAAGAGAAGGCAGCCCCACAAGCTCTTCTATACCTCAGCAACACACAGCTTGACACAGAGTCTCAACACTCTCCTCTGTTCCAGCTACATGTGTTATTTTGTTGGGGTTGCTTTTGTTTGTGGGTCCCCTCCCTGAAAATGAAGAGACTAGAGCATTTCTATTGAAGACTGCATACTTTTCCCACCCCCAATTTGATACAAAATACTCTTAAGACGTTCTTACCCACACTTTGAAAATTTAAATGTTCATTTGTGAAAAGAGGAAGGCAAGGAAGGAAGCTGTTTCAATTATCTCCTTCTGCTTCAATGCTGTAACACCGATTAAACACAAAGACATTAATGTCTTTAACATGAAACACTAATTTGATATTCTACTTCCTTGAAATGCCTTGTTAATGCAACACAAGAGGCCCTTAAGAGCCTTCCCTTATTGCAGCGAACATGATTTTACCCTGTTCTATCATAAAACACAGTAGTACTTCAAAACGCTCAGTGACCTCATCTTCAGAAAAGGCAGGGATGGGATACAGTCCAGAAAGAGCTGAGCGCTATCAATAACACTGACATTTAAGTTTACGCAGTCCCCAGAAAAAGCAGCAAGATACCATACCACTAAAAGTAACGCTCAGAAAGCAAAAAATGTTACCGTAACATCATATTTACCTGTTTCTAATTACACACTGATTTCTCCTGACACACACCAGGGTGCAGACATCAACCATGCGTCATCCACACAAGGGCTACTCTTGAATTACAGTCATGATGCTCTGAGATACCTTAGATAGACTTATAATAATACAGTAACCCACACAAGAAGAGCAAACAAAAGCACACACGCATCGTATCAAATCCAAACGTGCATTACATTGAATGCTTTTCATTTACCAAGTGCTGTGAGTCTCCTTCACCTGCTGACAGCCACAATTTCACAGGGACTGGCTCTGGTGCAGTACTTACAACTTTGTAGACAGCACTGAGGGAGCTGATGGATAGTTTAATGTTTATAAATAGCACCAAAAGAATTAATCTAAATATAAATACCTCCAATGGAGACATCTCTATCTGCACTAATCACACCATGCTTCTTCTAAAGTCAATGGAGAGAAACAGGCACTTCTGGAGTGTAGTTCATCTGGCTTATTTTAGACATGTATTTTAAGGGTATAGTTCATCTCCTCTTACAGGTGCCTTCTTCCCTCTACCACAATAAAGGGGGCTGAAGGTAACTAGTTCACGTGAAAAAGCCTACTACTAACACGTAAAAATCACATAGGACCAAACCCATCTTGTATTACTGCAGTGCTAAACATCTTCAAATTAATCAGCAGCACAAGGTTTTGCTCTTTTGCTTTCTGGCAAGGTGGAATGCCTGCTTCCTCCCAACAGAGGCACCCAATGCTGAACTGACTGATACAGCACATCCTCCTTCCTTTCTCTTAAAATTCTTGCTCCTTGACTGTGCTTCCAGCTCTTGCTAATTCTTTTCTACAGTAATTCCCCAATCCCATCTCTTCTGAACACAGACCACTAGAGGTCTTATCAAACCTCTACTAGCTTCTGTAAAAACAGCCACAGCTTCATCACCCTTTGTCACTTCAGCTGCAGTCTCCCTTCTCCATACCTTCTTCATTTTTTTCCTGAGCAGATCAT
Organism: Leptosomus discolor; assembly: GCF_034619465.1. Lineage (NCBI taxonomy): Eukaryota > Metazoa > Chordata > Aves > Leptosomiformes > Leptosomidae > Leptosomus > Leptosomus discolor. Next base: position 22,058,036 of record NC_141391.1, read on the forward strand.
CCTCCCAACTGCCTCACTTGTCCACATTCATCAGACTGGTTTCAAGCCTATTTTTTGATTTTAATAAGTTTTACATGCCATTTCACTTAGCAGGAGTCTCATTTCTTCTTGTTATAACTACAAAAAAGTATCTTCCTTCAGTTTTTCAGCCTCACTGACATGCCAGTCACACACTTGACTTTCTGAGCAACATGTATTACCTCTAAATTTCGGATTACCCAGAACAGAGCATTTTTGATGCTATCACTGCTCTAAGACAAAACACATGCACACATCCCTACATACAGGCTGACAGAACACGTGGCAGTTCTTTTTAATTTAATGGTTACCAAAATAGTTCCTTCTGCATCACTTTAGGTATAACAGAAATGCCTTCTTAATGAGGTGCTCTCTCTGTAGTTACGAAGCCCCTGAATCATACACAGCCTTCTGAAGAGGAAGAACCCAAATCCATTCCATACATTTTTACCACAAAGATTATATTTTACTAATTATATATGGGGTTTTTTTAATATATGTAATATATTTCTCACTTGCATTCCATATTTCAGCAACTCATTTGCTACTGAAATGATGTGCAGAGGACAAGGACCATGAAATAATTTCTTTATAAACTGGATTCAATGTTTTAAGCAGTGTGATATAACACACAGCACCCCAGCGAACACAGGGTTAAGTTTCGAGTCAGCATCTTCTTCCTCTTTGATATCCCTCCCTGCATGGTTCTGATTGATTGCCCTTCCCCCAACCTGCTTTATGGGGCAAAGATTAAACAGAGAAAATCTAGTTTGGAAAATGAGTGATTTGGAAAATGATGAGTTGGCATAACCATGGTGTTCAATGGGAAACTATTTTGCATTTTTAACTATAACGGTCACTAGTGGCAACAGCTATAATACATTTTTAAAGTGAAACTAATGTATCTAATTTTGAGCTTCCCTCAGCCCAAGCTGATTAAGGCACATTCATTTCCATGCTAATCAGCCTGAGCAGTTCTCATGCAACACAGAAATCTGCCTTTTTCTAATGACAGAGCAAAAAAATTTCAGTCTTTAAAACATACAGATTAGTGCCTTTATAACCTTGAGGGCACACACAGAGCATGAGCACCCATGTGTTTCACACAGCAGAGCTGTTTATGAAGTGACAGCCAGGACTGTGGACATTAATAAGCCCATCAGCCCATTTAGCAAGGTTCTGTCCTGCTGTGAAGCCAACAGATCAACTGGGAGTGCCAGGGTGAGCACCTGCCTCTAGAAGCAGAACAGCAACACTGTGGTAGCATCAACCGCGCCACGTGGGCAGCACTGTCACCTGGCAGGCACTCTGCTCCTCCATGCTAACTACAGCTCAGGAATATGAAACACAGCAGCTTCAGACAGCATTACTGTTGTAAACAACTGCTCCTTTCAGGATCATATACCTAACCCAAACCGCAAACACTGATGCGGGAGGAAGACGAAGCGATATACAGCTAGTAGATTTAAGATGGCTTGCCATTTCAGCAGTGCTACAAGCACTGTCAGATTTTTCTTCATTCTGAGTTGTAACAACTCAGCATGATTTATTTTTCTTCCTCTCTACAAAAAAGTCCCCTGGCATTTAAAATGAGAACACACATAAATGATCAACTTGCAACTATATATCATTGTTCAGAAGCCTAGGATCTCCGAATTACACACTCCTGGAACAGAAACAGACAATCTGAAGCATGGTACCTTACCCAGTAATTATTGTCAGAGAATTGCAATGTAGCAGTATATCATTTTGAAGACTCGCTACCCAAAATTAAAGTACCACCTATTCGTAAAAAAGTGAAATTTTCTCATTTTCAGAATTACCAGTATACCTCAGAAGTCAGGGTCCTGTCATATTAAAGAAGAAATGTGAGCTCCCCCCCAATTTTTTTTCATGATACCACCGCAGAAATGCAAGTTATTTCCCACCCTTCCCTAAAGTCCAGTCTCTATTTAAGAACAAAATGCTTGTAGTGAAGTCCCTAAATCTTTACACACTTAGGAAAAGAAAAAGGACAAAACTTCTGGTTTTCACAATCTCTCCACAGCTAGGGAAGCTGAGTACCAGGGTGTTCCCACCAGGACGGAAAAAATTCAGACCACTTTGATAGAACAGACCTTGACAACTGGAAGTTTGACTGGGACCAGCTCAGCCTTGGTCAGCTATTAAATCTGTGCTCTGTTCAAAGCCAGGTTAAGTATTAACTTACAGAAAAACATTCACAGCATGCTCACTACTCCCAAACACAAGCTGCAAGAAAGGATTTTTACATCAGCCTCTAACCTCAGACTCAGTACAAGCAGCACTGCTAAGAAAAGAGTGGGGAAGGGAAAGAGGAAGAACAAAGGAGTAATATTCTAGAGCAAAGTAAGTTATACACAAAGTTCGTGATGAAATTAAAGCATTAAAATACAGCACCTATAGTAAGGGTGTGCTTTTGTTGTGCTCAGTCACCCCCTATACTGTAAGTTAATATATCCGAATTTACATCAAGAAGGTTTAGTAATAGCATCTCTGCCCATGGCCATATTGCTAGGGCTCCTGTAACCCTTCTTCCAACATATCTGTACCTCAGCAAATGCTTCTGTTTTCAGGTTTAAGAAACAGAAATGCCCTGTGGTTTGTGAAAACAACATCGATTCATAGCAGCTGCTTCTGTAACAGCAAAAAACAAAAACAGAGAGCAGAGCACACCACATACATTGGTCCCCTTCACTCCTGATTTTCAAGCAGCTTTCAGGTGTGAGGACCCTGTTGCAGAAAAGAGTACATGAAACTGAAGCTGCACATCACAGGCTATCACACAGAGCATAAGCACACCACCTGCCTTAACAGCATTGGCAACTATCAGGCAAGAGGCGGCCAACCTGGTCATCTCACCCCTGCCAAACCTGGGGAGCAAGTGCTTATGCTGACTGCCTCCAGAAGCTTGTCCAGGCATTTTGGAGCAGTCCAGGCAGAGTCAAGGAGTACTGTAACAGTACAGGATGGACAATCACAGTCTAGTGGCCATGCCTGCTCCTCGGGGCTATTATTAAGAGTGTATGCACAGCCTGAAGTGCTTAAACATACAAGGAAAAGTCTCACAAAACTCAACTTCCTCTTTTTACAAACTTGCACTGACTTCAGAATTATGCCTCTTTTGAAAGCTCCAAGCTGGCCACCTTGCTGTTACTGAAAGGAATCTTCAGGGGTTTTGAAAAAATGCATCAAAGAAATTGCAGTTTTCACTTTCTGCACGTGACAAGTCCCAGAGCTGATTTTCTTCTGCACATATGATTTTTAGTCTCATCCATATTTCTGACCACAGAATACCAGTAAAGACAGAGCTTTGCACAGGACAGCGCTCCATGAAATACAAACATTCAAAGAAAAGCACAAATATTTTGCTTAATAGCTCAAAGTAGGCCAACAATTTTGCTTCCTGAATTAGACTAAGAATACAGAACTAGGAGCCAATTCTTCACAATGTCAAACATTTGCATCTTTATAGAAAGGAGACAAAATGCTGCAGTACCAGTTTGGTAACATACACGTCCATGTTTCACAGGACATGCTTAGTTAGTGCTAAGTAGTAGATGCCAGGACAGATTGTCCCTTCTACCACTCCTTTTATTCAAGGAGAAAAAAAAAAGAAACACCTGAAAAATTGTACGTAAGGAGCAGAGAGAAGATGGGTGCAGTCAAGTTAAGCTTTTCCTGAAAGTATGTAAAAGGAAATTGCCCGAAGGACCTTCTTTCCTAGAGAGAAATAACAGCTTTGAAACATTTCTATAGGCATTATAATGACCCCTTTTCTGCTAACTTGGGGTCCTTTAAAGTGAACTACTGGGCAACTGAGAGGCAGCATGAAGTACCAGCCCATTACTAGGGGCAGAGGGGGGGAGATTTCTTCCACATCCACTTTTATACCTGATCAGTCTTGGAAGAAGAGAGGCATACTATCACTGCTACTGTGAGTTCAAGCACTGGGCTGCTTCAGACCATCAGTGCCACAATAACATTGAATTTGAGCATGTCCAAGTCATTAGTGCCAACGGAATACGAAGCATCAGACAAAGCTACCTTATTTTTACTAAGGCAACCTAAATCACCCATAGCCTGGGCTACGACTGGAACAGCTAAATGAGCCAGACCACATGAAACATCTCCTTAAAAGGACACCATGGAAATGGAAGCAAAAAAGGAATTGCTAGAAGTTGAACTGTATTCACTGACACTCTTCATGACTCAAGCATGATCAGAAGTAAAAAAAGCTGGGAGGAAAAACGATGACTTGCCCAGTGCTGAAAAATTAATGGGCTCTATAGGACCCAGGAAAGCAGCTTTCATTAAGTTAGATAGGATATTCTCCACATCTACCACAGTGTATCAGTAAGGCTAACTTATGCTTTCTTTTTTTAAATCCAGTCATGAAAAGCAAGTCAGCTTACAGTGCTTTATGTCTAAAGAAAGGCTTAGAGCCTATGCATGCTCACCTGACTCAATAAAATGGCTTTTGTAGCAGCATATAGCCTACTCTCAATTTACACAGTGCATTTTAAGTTACAAGTCAAGACTTGGAAGTCTAAGTTCATGAAAACCTGTTTATTATGTATCCGAAGTTTATAACCTCATGTATTTAACCCACTGGCAAAATTCAAATAACAGAAATACGTTTTCAAAATACAGTGCACTGAAAAAAATCCCATAGCCACACAGGCTACTGAGGTAAAAAGGGAGCCCCACTTTCAAATAGCAACTGAAAGCTCTTAAGACATGTTGTAGAACCTGAACGTAAATGTGATAATGTGAAAAGCTGTAATGTTCAAAGGACTCTGCAGACAAAGTGCCTTCTACAAACTCGTACTAGCTCTACAAGCTAGTCTACACAGCAGGATATAACGCATACTAACGTAAACACTATCTTTATATCAACTGTGCCTAAGAGAGCCTACAGAAGGCAGGTAGATGGGGTGGAAGATGGGAACAATACACAAAAGGCTGATCACAACCCTCTGAAGTCAGATGTGCCAATTGTTTTGGTGATGACAACTGCGTAAGTGAATTCACTGTCAAGAGTTCACACAGCACAGTTCGTACTCTTAAGTGCCAAAGCAGCTGGCTGTCTCGCTGGGCTGCCAGCCTGCATCTTCAGGGCACTATATTTGCTTAAATTAAGTTTTGAAAATTCACTTCACTTCATATACATCTATACAATCCTCTACACCCTATTTCTCCTAGTAGGGTCACAGTAGCCTTGCTAGAAGTTTGCTGCCAGTGATCAGTGGCAAGTGCAAGGCATAGTCAAAGGTTACTACTTCAAAATTCCAGGAAGACCCAGCAACTCTAATCTAACATGAAAGTGGTCAAACCACTCAGTTCATGAAGATGGAGAGATATTATATGAGCAGCTCTCCCATGAGTATAATGGAAAAACATTAAGATTACAGACTACTACAGCCTTACACTCACACTTGATCATGACTTTTAAAAAAAAATCAAAGCTAAAACTCTGGATTAAAAAAACTCCATAAAAACAGTCTGAATGCCAAAAAAAGTAAATTACTAAATCTTCTGGATGTAAAAAAACACCAAACAATTTACATGGAACAGAAAATCTGCTTATTCTCTAAATGCACTTGGCTATAATAGTACTGTAGACGCCCTGCTGTTTGATTTTTTAGGAATACAGATTTTATTCTCATTCACATAGTTCATATCCAGGACAAATAACACACAAATTCAAGCCAGTATGGAGTGATTAGCCCAAGTGAGGATCCAACTGTTTTAATGTATCTGAGACATAACTAATACATCATTCTTCATACAACATTTAGTTCACAGTAATAAGGTCAAACATTCAGTATTCAACTTGCAATGGTCAGAGTATCATTAGGGTCCATCCTGCTCAACATCACCAGCAACCCAGATGGTGATGAACAGGATACCCTCAGCAAGTCTGCAAATGGCACTGAACTAGGGGGACTAGATTACAAGGAATCACAGGGCTTTTATTCAAAAGAACCTTGAGAAAGGTTCAAAGACATTAAGTTACTAGCAGCCCTCTCCTCAGCACAGGTGAGGCATCAATATGTGCAGGTTTAGAGCCCAAGTTGAAAAGAGGAGAGAAACTATGAAGAGTCCAGCAGAGAATTACAAAGATAGTCAGAGGTCTAAAATACATAACTTTAAGAAAGGTTGTGTCATCTGGGCTTGTGCAGATAAGGGGTAGTTTAACAACAATAGTGTACTACTGCTTAACATGGAGTTCCTTCAACTCTTCCATCACGTCAAGCAACGTAACAAGGGTCAACGGCCACAGATTGCAAACTGGGAGGTTCAGGTTGGATATTATGGATGTTTTCATGAAGGTGTTGAGCAATGGAAAAGATTTGACAGAGAGGTTGTTGAATCTCTGCCCATAAGCATTTTCAATGGTTCAACTACAGAAAGTCATGGCTGACATGATCTACTGTGGATGACAACCCCACCTTGAGCAAGAGGTTGGACTAGGCCTTCAAAGGTCCCTTCTATCGAGACTGTTCTACACCTGAAGGCTCAGTTTAGTGACAATGGAGGCACTTTCCTACTAAAGGACTGATATGGTCCCTGAAGAGGGTTCCCACATGGTTCTGTCACACAGCGAGGCCTGGATTTCAAACAAGTATACTTAGACACATGCTACCTTGTGTGCTAAAGGTCTCCAGTGAGACACAGTATAATTGGGTGCTGCTGTAGAGAAGCCACCTCATCTCCTTCCCCTCCATGTAGTCATCATCCCATGTTATTCGTGCACCTTCCCCAGGCAAACAGTTTTCTCCTTCCAACCTTGCCTCTTCCTCACCCATCAGCACTTCAGACTCTTCTCACCATCGCATCATCCCCTTTCTTCTGTCTGATTTACCCAGTGGTGTTGGAAGTTATTTATGTAACTTTGGGGATGATTTCCTTAATGTGATATTTTTGTATTTTAACACTGGATACATTAGTCTTAGCAACTTTAGGTTAACAACACTTTGGATAGACACTATAATACTTCTTGGTTATTTTTATGCCACAGACTCTTCACAAAAAAAAAAAATACATCTGGCATAAAAGCCAATCCATCAAAAGAAATAAACAGATATCTTGAGAAAGCTAGACAGCCACAGTGTAGACTCAACAGAAACTGCTCTGATCCAGCAAAAAAGTTCCACATGGGAAAGATTCCTTCCAAAAGGGTCAGATCTCAAAGACTTACATTTTTAGAAGCACTCTCCACATTAAAATGTTAATTTTTGCTAGATTTGGAAATAGTTATCTCATAAGTCCATAATGTCTGATCATAACCCAGTTTTCAGAGAAAGTTGGACCTTGTAGTAACAAGTATTTCTAGTTTCTTTCCCTTACCTTTGCTAGATAAAAGGGAATTGAGAACTAGACCTAATACTCCTAATTTAAGAAATCAGGAATAAGTAGTAGAGCTGAAAATTGACCCTTAGCCGTATTTCTCTATAACAGCTGCTATAATACTTTAGCATATGTATCAGAGTTTGATTCTCCTAACTGCTATGTCACATATATTTGTGTTTTACTGTGAAGATGTTTGAAGTCACAGAGGTTCCAAGAAAAGCAAAACCTTTTTCAGTTGCATTGTGCCACAGTTGTCATGGTCAATGCTAATTTCCACATTAAGATTTCCCAGCATTTTATGTCGGAGCCACATTTGTATTCCCCCCTGTCCCTTCCTACGTTTGACTACATATCTGTGACATCTATAAAACAGCATAAATAAGACTATTAGGAAAGCCACAGATGCATTTTAAGTGTGTCTCAATTTAACAGCTGACAGTAATCACTATGAGCCCAGTCTGAAGCTAATCCTTCCATAGATTTTAATGAGGGTTAAAAAAGGTCCAGATGATCAGTCAACCCTCTGTAGACCTGGGTTCTCCCATTAAGTTCACCTTAAAAAGTTTCCAAGGGAAGTTGCATCCTTGTGTCACACAGAAATCCTGAGTGTTTCTGGATTCTGAATGCAACTGTCTCACCATTACTATTCCCAGTACATCGTGCAGCAGTAGATATAGAAATCCAACTCAATTGCGCATGCTAATCAATGAATGAAACAAACCATCACAAGAGCCACTGAGAGTCCTCTCCCCATCTGTAGCATTTGCCTAGTTGCTAGAGAGACTAAAGGAATTAAAACTTTAAAAAAAAAAAAAGAGAAGGGAACTTTTCACAACCATGTAACCTGAGCTGGAATAATTGCTAGTACAAACAGGCTCATTTTCAAATATACAAGGGTCAGAAGTAACAGCACAGCTCAAAGCAGCTGCAGTCATACTGTTTACTCTCCTTTTTGACATAAAAGCCTTTTTCTCTGTGAACAGTTCTTAACGCAGAAACATCTGAATGTATGCTAATGCCCAACAGAGCAATAACTTCCTTTGATTGATTCAGCAGTACTGAAAGTACCAGGAAAAAAGATCAAACCAAGTATTACACAAACAACCAATGTCTTCAATATGGTATGTGTCAGCATGAAAGCTGAAAGGAGTTGAACAAGCCAGCTACTAATGTCTTACACGGTTCTGAAAGTGGCAGCGTTCTTAAGTGCTTGCAGATAAAAGTGTTTTTCTTAAGTTGTGACATCAATTTATAGAGCTCTGTAATATAATGAAAGTGCTTTGATTTAACATGATTGATGAAGCAAAAGCACTTCTGGTGTCTTCAGAAAAAGCATAGGAGTTTACAATAAACACAAGACAATTAAGTAATTTTGCAGCCAGTTACTCTCCTGAAATCATAATTAGGAAAAACAAACATGACCTACCTCTTCCCTTTTTATGCTGCTTAAAATTCCTTCTTCTGTCTTCCATTTCACTGACTCACCTTTCTTTCAACATCCTTTCAGTAGACAACTTGCAGTAACAAATTTCTCCAGCATTACTTTAGTGAAGACATTTTCAACTTTCAACTAGTCCTGTTTTCTACAAAGTTGCTACGGTGCTTACAGAAGAACACTAAGACACACACACACACAAATAAATCTGAACAAATGGTCTATGACTCTTTCAAGTGTGTCACAAGTAGTACAAACTCTGACTGTAGCATGTTATGTTTTACCCTCTCAGGGCTCAGCACGATCTCTTTTTTTCCCCTGATGTGTACTCTATAATTGGAAGTCATTTAACTCCTAGCAAAACAATCTCTGGTTAGATTTAACTGACCACATCCCAGCGGCATAAAACACATAAGCATAACTGAATTGTTCCTTTAGGTACAGACAAATTACTAAGTCCACTTCAGAGGATGGGGATACAGCGAGAGGAGATGGAGGCATTTTGCAGAGGAGGTGGGAGCAACAACAGGAATAGGATTTAGAAATCAGAATCCCTGTGCTCTTGTTCTCTTCAAATAGCCCAACAGGAGATTGGTAGCACACCTCACCTAAACCTGAGCAACCAAAACAGTAGTTGTGGTTTTAAACTCCCACAGTCTAAAGAGGACACTTAGCTTAAGCCTGCTTCATGGGGTACCTTCAGCATGCATACCAAAGCCAGACCTTAAAAGCATGTATACATATGGAGGCTTATTTCATGCATCTCAGAAATTCAGGCATGATAACTACTTGTCAGCTCTACCAATAGCCCTTGGTCTCAGTCCTTCTGGTCTTGCCTGGGACACGTCTAGCTAGAAGCCACAGGTTTACAGACATTCAGTATACCAATTGTTAGGCAAGGCTTTGGAGTAAATAGTATTTCTGAAACTAGGACTCCCAGTTCCATGTAAGGAAATGGCTCAGCTATGTCCAAAGAATAAAAACTTTATAAATCCGCAAAACATAAATGACAAACCCCCCCATTATGTAAGTGCATAAATCCATGCTGTATCACCACTCTTAGTAGGCAGCTCTTCTCAAACAGCTAAAAAGAACCAGAAGATGTCTAAAAAAAGTGAGGCAGGGAAGATCAAATATGTGGAAGTGCTTTCAAACAAAGACACTTTATCGAAAAAAGACAACAAAAAGTCACTATATAGGAGGCATATTTGATGAGGCGGGCGGGAAGAAAAGCAGTCAGGGTATAATTACTCATTTCTTCAATTGCAAAACCTTGAAGGCATCCAGTGAAATTACCAGGCAGATTTAAAAGCAAAGAGAAATACTTTCTCTGCACAGTACATAACACCCTCTGTCCAGGGTGAGATTATAGACTGAACTCTAATTGAGACTAGAGTTTAAACACATTCAGAGAGAAAGGTTTAAAATCTATGAAAGAAAAATTAAATCAATCAAGTATTATGAAAACAAGATGCAGATAGAACTGCTGGCAACTGAGGTCTCACATTCACTAATTATGTATACATTCCCAAGGCAGCTACTACCGGTCACTATTTGAAACCAAAAACTGGATTAGATTGGGTCTGGTCCAACACAGACACCCATATATAAACCCGGGCTTAAGATCATTAGCTGACAACTACAGGAAATATAAGTTTCTACACAGATTTATCACTAGTCAAAGAACAACTATACTGCAGTATCATTCACTGAGTTTGGAAACATCCTACTAAAAACCTCTTGGAAGAAAAAAGCTAGAATCCAGCTCACCTAATTCTGGAACTGCAATGAACTGGGCAGCAACCTGCGCAGTGAAACATAATGCACTCTCATGCCAGGTAATCAAGCTCGTATGGCTTTGAACTGAAATCCTGACAGTGTTAATGCTGCTGTTCTACAAGTTTTTCTTCTAGGCAAAAACACATCAGTTATCCCTAACAACATAATACCAACTTGAAAAATTTGTACAACAGCTTAAATGTACAAGAGGTTTTGAAAAGTTACAGTATTTGTGAACACTGAGAATTTAAGTTTCTTTTTCAACTCTCATTGCCTGTTTATTTCTGGATAAGGAGAGTGTTCACAAAAGAGAAAGACAAGCTTTTTCATGAACATTATGGATTAATCTGCTTGGTCTGCTATCATCTCCTTGCCTTAGATTCAGCCTTTTTCCATATCTGGCAGGGGTAGGTCAGCTATTGCACTCCTGTCTTGCAGGGTCCCTCTTGCTTTTGTTCTGTCCCAGGCTTAAGTAACTCCATTTTTCGTAAAACATATATCTGAAGGTTGCAGCAACTTTTAAAAAACAACTCTTATGTCAGGATAATCTAGATCGTCACAAAAATATCCCAAGATCACAATTTCTAATGGAAAACCTGCAAAGAAAATTAAAGGATTAATTTAATTTCATTGTATGTGTACCACAGCTCCTCCTCCTTCCCTTCAGCAATAAGAAACAAAAATGAAAAGAACATGCAACACAATGGAATGTTTTAAGAAGAATATTTGGCCTTTGATACACTTTAACCATTACTATCTAAGGAAATCCTCTCAAGAAATGAAAAGTAAGAAAAAAAATAAAAGAGCACAACTACCGCTATTCCTAAAACATCAGACAGCTAACAAGCAGAATTAAATTACTCATCCACATAATTTATTATTTACTGATATTTTTGTTCCTTTGTTTCTTTGATGGCAGTTGTCTTACTTGCCTAACTGAGCTAACACACTTCCAGAAGTCAAAGCAAACAGGAAAGACAAAGGGATAGACAGCAAAATCCCAAGGCACTCTCACCAGGTGAGAACAACAAGGTGGGAGATTATTACACCAGGATTTTCCCCCCCAAAATACCCAATTAGCCGCAGCATACATGCAAGAACACAACTACTTCTCCCTAACCACTCGATTCATCCTTTGACATAAAAAGCAATCTCAGAATCACTCAAAACATTAAAACAGTGTTTTGACAAAGTACATTGACCTCAGGTAATGCCTTTATTCTTACTCAAAGTGAGAAGTGAATGCATTGTGTGTGACTCGAATACAGGCGCTCACCTGATTAGATGGGGAAGAGTCACCACTTACAGGACAGGAGCATGGCAGGGCAGCAGTTTTGTTACACAGCAGAGGATACTAATGGAATACATGGCCTACGAGTATCTCAATATAAACTGTGCTGTGTGTTCTATGAGAAAGTGTTGGGCACCATTATACAACTGAAAGACTTCCAGAGATCCATCTGGCTACCTTGGTTTACATGATCACACCCACTCATTGCTCCGTTTGAGCAGATGTCGAAGGGCTCTTCAACCCACATGCGGCACAACAATACTCGCATCAGGCAAACTATTTTCCTGCTACCTAAAGTTTCCTGCTATTGGTCTCCTTTTTTAGTCTCCTTAGTGTTTTGCTTGACAGAAGCTCCTCAGCTTTACTACCACCATACCTTCCAAACAGGGAAGGTGGTGGAAACAACCAATTACTCCATTGAAGGATATTTTTCCTTCTATTGCACAGATTTGGTAAAAGAGAAAACAACCTGTGTGAAGCTTTGCTTTCAACACAGCACTATGGAAAGCAGACAAAAAGCTTACTGCTTCCTGAACACTGAAATTTAAATACTCCTCTCTGTACTCCAGAATCCCAAGGAAGAAGATTTCTGCAAGAAACGCACCAACTAACACCATATTTTAGGAAGTACATAGTAAGATGCTGAGGATCAGTTTTGTCCAGATCATTTTTCTCCTGTTCCTGAAAGATAACTATGAAGTTTCCTCCATCCAGCTTGTTGACACAAATGAAGATTTTTTTTTAATTTATTTTTTTTAAAAGGGCAATATATCTATTGACACAGTGAGCCTGGCAACTCCTCTGGCACACCCATGTACCAGTGATGTTTGCTGTATCTGCTGAAATTCTATTCCGCTCCCATTGAAAGTCCTGGCTTTTGGAAACAAAGAAATGGACAGAAATCAAAGTTTCTCTGAAAGTTTAAGTAAAGAAAGTCACACCAGCCCCAAAGAGATTACAATTTGGAGAGACCAGTTTGATCCAGAGAATTGAATGATGACAAAAAGTGATTATTCCCACTGTAACATGCTTACACCAGATTTTGGCCAGATTCCCACTCATATTTCTTTAATTACGCCTGTATAAACAGAACTATTACACATCCAATGCAGTATAATCTACAGTTAGGGAGAGATGTCTAAAAAAAAAATTTCTCATTAATGAAACAGTATTTTTCAAAGGGTCACTGAAAGAATGCAAAGTCATCTCCACGAAGCAGCTGAACCTCACAGAGCTGCAGGGTTCGGTGAGAATGACCTAAGCTGGAAGCACGTTAATACACAGTCAGCTTCCTTCTCAGCATCCTGTCAATACCACCAGGGGCTGGTCTTATTTCATTTACATATGCCATAAAAATCTTTCCTGGAGAAGAATATTGCATTACCGTATGCAGATTTTCAACCAGGAAACTGAACTTGAGGACAGCACTCATGAGACCCGGCTCTTTAAAAAAAACATATCTTGCAGGCAAGGAAAAAGGAATAAAGCAGCCAGTAAGCCAGCATATATTTCTTCCACACTTTTTTTTAAAAAAAAAACCAACAAACTCTCCTGTTCATAAAGACACTAAATATCTGCACCAAAAAAGAAGAAAATACGCAGAAGTCTAGCAGTGCCATCTGTTTATTCTGGTACATGAACGGATAAGTTAACACCAGCATTCCTCCCTGCACCGGCGTCCTGTCAGACAGCTGCCCTGCCAGGAGCCTCCACTCTCAATGTCTGCAAAAGTTAAGCATGATATCCTGGCCAGTTTAGTCCTGGGGCCCATCCTAGAAGATCCTGTTAATTATGCCAAAGTCTGTTAAAATTATGCACAGGATTCTCTCAATATGTGTCTACTCAGCTAAGACCAATAAGCCCTCCAATCCTTTTGGTTTGTCAGGTGTCCAAATGAAACAAACGAAAACCAACGGAGAGATGCTAAGTGTCCCCATACCCCTTCAGGAACGGATTTAACACTACTGAATTACCAAAGGGAATGTCACAAAGAAATATAGGCTTTCCATTTCCTAATGCACAGTATCACTGGATGCCTATACTGCCTGTTTGGACAGCAGGATTAGCCTTCCATACGCTCCCACCTACTTGACACTACCCTCTACAACAGCGATTCATACAGCTGGTGTCAACAAGTTCTTGATCTCCCCAGATGGAGCAGAGGGTTTTCAGACTATTAGAAGCTTACACCCCAGGGCTGAAGCAGATGCACAAAGCTGAAGAGCTGGGGAAAATACAGCATCATATGAAAGGGAAAGGTAAGCAAAAGGAAAGGCCAAAGAAAGTGAAAAAGTCTGTGCTGGAAGCCTGTGAGACCCACGTATCCAAAGCAGGACCTAAAATATCTACAGCTCCAACTGTTCAGTAAAAACCCAAGGACAGGCTGAGGGGCCTTTGTGAGAAGGCAACGAAGGAAAAACAGGGCAAGGGGGAGAAAAGGAACAAACTACTAAAAGGTCATGACATGAGACATTGCAGGGTTTAAGCACAGACTGAAGCTATTTCCTGTTTTAAACCTGAGAAAGTATTGATTAGTATCAAGAAGACTGATTTAGTCAGATAACATAAATCAAACTTTTCAAGAGTTGAAATGCCAAGAATGTTCTAGGTTTTAGAAAAGGGTGGAGTTTTGGTTTTTTGTGCATGTCATGTGTCGTCCGTATGTGTGTGTGTGTCCCCAGCTTTGTGTAAATACACTTTAGCCCAATACAGAAGTAGAAAACAGTGATTCCCTGATTCCCCCGCGCCCCCCCCCCCCCCCCCCCAGAGGAAAGAAGGGATATTGGTGGCAAAGACAAAATTGAGAGAGACCTTTGGACCACAGTGGGCCCAAAGACAGTTTCCAGTGGAATGAAAAAAGCCCCAGACAAAACACACACCTTTTCCAGGCAAGCAGTGCCTTTTTTTTTATGTTTGGTCTTGTTTCACCTTTTTGTTTAATTCAGGTCCATTTGTATAAAAAAAAATTAAACACAAATAGCACTGCACTGAAAGTTTTTTGAACACTTACTTGCAACACTGAGTTTATACAGTTGTTTGATTTGGGTCCCATCCCCTAAGAGTTTTGAAAAGAATATGCTACTTGTTGTCCACCTTTCACCTCTGCCAGTCCTCTTCATAAAACAATGCTAGCAGTGCCCGTTTATTCCAGCTTAAGTGATTTCCTCTGAGTTAAGTGCACTGTGGTACTTACAAAGACTTTCCTCAATCACTACAAGTCACCACCACACATTTGACAACAGCATCCTTTCAGCCCCATGCATTTGCCACATCATCCCCCACATACACTGAAAGAGATGTCTTTCATCTGTCATTACTCCTCTTCAGTTTAAGAATGCGATCACGTGAAGTCTCAAATTTTGATATATGTAACTCCAAAAGGAGCTCAGACTTGCTACATGACCTGCTAATATAAAGTTAAAGAAACATCCAACTGCAAGGTCCCAAAGTAATCTCACGTTTGAGCAATAGCTAGTGCCACAAAAGAATAAAACAAAACTATGCTTTCATACTCTAGCTTATCTCCAGTCTGATACGTAACAGCAGTTAACTCTCCTCAGATAAGTCCTTCCTCCATTATTTGTACAGTATAAAACACTGGCCTTGGGGCAAATTACCTCAATGTGTTCACAGGCTTCCTTGCAGCTGATTGAAGTGTTTTCTGCTGTTCACTGCAGCTCATGAACTGACAAACACTTTTATCAATACATCTGTGACTATCTCAGTCTTTTCCTTTCAATGCTTAACATCATGCACCTTAAGTTACCCGCCAACACAAGCTATCAGACTGTACTATGGCTAATCGGGCTTTAACTCAGCCTGTATGAACTCCCCAGGTCTCATAAATAAAGGCAACTTCTGAAGGGGTTCTGCTTTCCCTTGACACTACCTCATTATGATAAGTAAAGTGACATTTATGAACATATTTGACAAGAACCCTCCCTACACAGACAGCGCCACAGCTCTCTCCTGTAATCCCTGCCACACATCCAACCCACTAGCATTGCCTTATCTACTGCACCTATAAACACATTTTGTCTTAGCTTCGTAGCTGAAGTGAGATGTGTTGGGGAGATGGAGTTGTAAAAGCACGTTCCTCTGTTGTACCACTTACCCCTACATTATAAACCTCAGATCTAGGAAATGTGGATGCCTGCACATCACCTCTTCAGTCCTGTAGTCTGCTTTCCCTCTCATTTGCCTCTAAGACTACTTGGCATAAAAGCTTGAGCTCAGTGAGCTTGTCAGACCCAAATCAAGCCACAGGCAAACACTCATAACTTCTGGACACCATGGATCCACACATCTTAAAACTGTGTGGAGACAAATCTGTTCTTCAGTGATTTGCAGATTTGGCACAGTTGGGGGAAGGGCAGGAACTCTGTCCAACTTAAATCTCCCTTGGCTAATATAAACTCTCTTAGAACAGAAACATTACAAGTACTGGAGACCTAAAAAGGGCGCGTTTCCAATTCCGTAAGTACTTCGGTTTCAGAAGCCTTCACACCTTCACTTTCCATCCCAGAAAGCAACAAGTTCTGGTAAATCAATGTTTGTTCCTTGCAAAATTAAATACCTGCTTCTTAATAATAATAATAAAAAAAAATAAAAAAATCCCCACAAGTATTTACGAGTCCTGCTTCCCCTACCGAAATATCCTTCCTACATTTTTATAAAAATTAACACTTAAAACACATGCTCTTTGTTATTCAGTTCTCAGGCAGGTATTTTTCACACTTGTCTGAATGTATTCAGATCTCTTAATGTTTCAACCAGGCTTTCTGTTCTCTTGACTAAAGGAGCTCTGTTCACAAAAAAACCCAACTGAAACCTCTATTAGATCTTCAGAGTTACATACAGGTTTCGAGGCCATGGAAATTTCTTGAAGTCAGCTTCCAGCTTTATGTCCAACTTTCATTTTTACACAAATACAACAGGGGATCCAAAGCAACTGCTCCATTGATACACTGCCTGGTTCAGAGCCTGATGGTTCATCCAGCCCATTACCGAGGCTCGATACCCTTAGACTTAGATACCAAATATACTTTTCCCTGCCTTGGCTGAGAGTCTTCTGTTTTAACTTCTTTTATTGACTAGGTTGCTCCACAACCATCTTTCTTTCATCTCCATCTTTTTGAAAGGCTTTGAAGGACCAGTTACAAATGACACTGCCTCAGAGGTGGGAAATTTATCTCCTCACTTGCATTATTTCTGCATGAATTCTTAACAGCAGCATTTAACCCTTCAGTACACCTCAAAAGCACCATCTAATTGAATCTACCTGCAGCTCCAGGGCCTTTCATGAAATAGTCTCTCAAGAAGCACGCTGCATGGCTACCCAGTCCACCCTTACATTGTCCCAAAACACTACAGAGCACAGCAGAATCATCTGGTGAAATCACATCTATCTTAACACCTACCCAAGTTGGATAGGAGCACGAAATGGCGAAAATTTGGCAGAGGCCCACTTCACTGCCTGCACATGCACCCTCACCTCAAACCCCACCTCTTACATGGGATAGGAAGAAAATCGTAAGCTAGGAAGTGGTGGTATGTGTATTTTAGGAAAGCAGTTTCTGGTTCTATGCTGCAAAACCTTGACCAAGGCTGGGTTCACAGGCCCCCTGCTACGCTTCCTTCTTTCTCTGACGAGTTCCTCACACAGTCCCTCCTGGGTGGTAGATCAGGTTTGGCTCTTCGGTCATAAAGGATGTGACATGAAAATTCATAGGACCAATACTTCTCAGCGCGCCAAGAGAGGCACCAGATTTCTTCACACTACCTCCTGGTTTCACATTTTCCTCTAGCATTTTATGTAATCACATGAATAGAATTTAAGTCCTCATTTTTGACAAGGAGAACAAAGTAACTCCACTCTTCTTTGCAACAGCTTTTTACATCCCTGAACTCTTTTCCAGACTGAACAGTCTCACAAGTCGTTCTTCATTCATGTTTCTAGAATGAAAGTCGTCCTTACTTCTCATTTTTTTCTATCAGTCCACACCATCTGCATATACTAATTCCATGAGCATATCCCTGTTTCTGCAAAAGCAGAATCAGTGACTGTTGTTACCATGCAAAATTTATTACTTTTTTTAAAATGGAATATTCCACACTATTCAAAGCTACTATTTATGCTCAAGACAACTCGTTAGAATACAATACACAGTATGTTTGAAATAATTTTTTTTCAACATAACAGAGAATCCATAGAATGCTTCAGCACAAAACAAGAATAAGCTAAAACATTACATGATAACAAGATATTTAGATTAATACCTAATGCCTTCCCAGCTCAGAAGCACATACTCTTTTAACTGGTTATATCCCTGTCTTGATCTTCATTAACTCAATCTGGTTATCACAGCATAAAGCAAAATAGGAACTTTTTCTTTTTTCAAACCTAGAGGAAAAAACCACAAAGTTATTCCAAACGCTGGCGAACATTTGGGCTGGAAGGAGAAGAAATGGTGCGGGGTGGGACAGATACTTGTAATGAATCAAGAACAGGAACTGCGTAAGTAAAAGAGTTTGACAGTGTAAATACCAGAAGAATCACTGGACTAACCAAAGAACTCACTTTTACCCATATAGTTTATTAGAAAAGTATTATGAAGAGAACAGTACCTAGCTTTGCAAATAGTTGTTGAATAGATTCTTTCCCTTCCCTGTTTTGTCCTTTGTATGGGCTTTCTTTTGTTTGTGTTTTCAGGCCTGCTATCCATATTTGTAGCCAGCTGTTACTATACCATAACACATTCCCCTGCTAAATCCCACAGAGCACGGCTCTGTGTGTCGCAGTGCTTGAGAAGAATTGTCTCAGACAGATGTCAGTTCTCACATTTCTCAATATCTGAAGCTGGCACCAAGGATCCCTCCCCTTGCCTGGCTGCCTTCTCTCCCCTCGCTGCTGGGACCTTCTGTGTCTGAGAATGCAAGTGTCACAGCGAGGGCAAAAGAACCATTAAATTGCTTTGTGTAAATTGGTCAAATTAGGAAGCCAAACATTTCTGCTGAGGGTTATTTCCCTCAAGGTAACAGAACAATGTTTACTCTCTAGTAATAATTTAATTCTGTCTTGGCCATATCTCAGGACCAGATGCTGTTTTGTTTTTACTGTTTAACTCGGAGCGCAATGCTTGGGGTGGGTGTGTAGGGGGGTGGGTGGTGAGTTCTTTTGGGGGTTGGATTTTTTTGGGGACTACGAGCAGTGGAAGAAAGGAAGGGAGGCTGGAATTGTACCTTGTACTTCAAATTCACTGCTTTATACTCTGAACTAACTGCAACTTCCAGGTGAAAGAAAACAAACCCCCCACTACTCCTTCTCACTGCTGCAATAAAATTCAAGCAAGTGCTCTGCATTTCATTCTGTAGTGTACAGCTGCCCCTACTACATATAGATGTGATTCAGTGTCTTCCTTTCCAAAAAAATCCAGGCAGACTTTATGACTGTCTTTCTTCTTGTGAGCACAAGAGCAGCCATAAGCTTTTTCATTATACTATAAGCAAAGATATTTTCACCATCCTGAAAGAAAAGGCAAAAAACACGACTGTTTACATTGAACTACGAATAACTTACAGGAGTAATAGAAAATTTTGCTGTAACTCAATACAACAGCCAATTCCAACAACAAGTTACTAATAGTAGAAAGGCAGGAATTTCATATCACGTCCTACCTTATTAGTTTATACATGTTTTCATAACAATATTACTAATTTGCTATGAATAAAGCTGCAGCAGCAAAATAATTCCTTTGTTGGAACCCACAAATCAAAATCATCTTTGACAGCTCTCAAACCACTTTTACACAAACAGCTTCAGGAACTCAGCCAATCCTACAACAGAACATGTTTAATTCATCATCATTCATCAGAAAAGAAAAATATGGAATCTTGAAGGTCCATTTACACTGAAAAAAATAACTAAATCCATTTATTTTAATTCACAGACATAATGGAAGTGTAGAATAGTTAAATTGAGAAAACACACAATGCAAATAATTTTGCAAATAAATTTAATCTAAACAGCAAGTACTCTCAAACAAGACAATTTCTTGGAATTCATGCAATACTGCCTACAACAGGATGCTGAAGAGACCTCACCACAAAAGCAATGCAAAATAGTTTATACTTGTGTAACAGCAAAGTTTTTGCTTTGGAAAAACAGATATGAAATACTACTAAAACCCACCTTTATATTACATGTCAGTAATGAAATGTTTTACTGAAGTTTTCCATATTCATTAAAAACTCTGATGACAAGATACATAGAAGGAATTTACAATAAGAAACTACGCCTATCAATTTCCTGATAATTCCTTCATTGACAGATGATATGTCTGGTTTTTCTGTTAAAGTTATGTTCTAATCTGAAGTACAAAATACTGATGTGCAAAATAAAGCATTTATGTCAAAAATAATCTAAACATAAGGAAAAATTATTAATCAGTACCTAAAGGGAGCTATTGTTCAGCTGGCCAGCGTCTCAGCGTCTCCGAATTAGCCTGGTCCTGTATGTTACAGGGCCCATGCTACTACTGTCAGGAAAGCAGTATCAAATAGCTCTATCAAAAGCTATTACATGGACTATCAGCTTTCAAATGGATGAGCATTAACCACCTCGAATAGTCTTAAAGACTTTCGAGTAGCCAATTGCCCATTACAAAGACCGCAATTACGCCCAATCTACAACAGAGAAAAAGGTTCAAGCCTGGAAATAACAAGCATCCCAAAACCAAGTTCTCTTGCTCTCAGTGGAGTACTCAGTTTTATGCTGAAGGCACTAAGTACCATGCTGAATCTGACCTCAGAGACAAAATTTTATCACCATCTGAAAGTATTCCTGCTTTGTATGCGTATGTTTCAATTGGTGCCTCGTTTTCTTCAGTAAAACATATTTTCGTTGCTCTTATACATTTATCCAGAGATCCATTATTTCATTACTTTGGCACTTCAGTCCAGTGTGCGTCATTATCTTAAACTTCAGTGCACATCATGTTTGCAAATCTTCCAAAAAAATCAGAACCAAGCCTTCTAACTGCACACATTTCTGCCTTTAGGGAGAAAGGCAAGAACAAACATGCTGGTCATTTTGCTCAATACATTGTGCAAAAAACCCCACACAGTATGAGAAGTTACATGGATCTCTCATCCAGTTTAATACTTACCCTCATTCTGATTTTACTTTTTTTTTTTTTTAAAAGTAACACTTCAGATGGTGAATAACTTTTTACAATACCTTCACGGACTTGAAGTCAGAGGCAAATTTCATTTTCACCATTGTATTCACGTTTGAAATTACACCCAAATTTCAGCAGCCTGCCCCTTAAATACCATTTTTTTGCCATTTCAAACATTCTACAGAGCCTTTTACCATTATTTGTTATTAATGAAAGCAACACGGGATCACCATGGCACAAACTGGATTGAAAATCCTAATCCCACGTTTTGTCAAGCACTCAACATCTAATAGGAGGCATTTAGCACCTTGCAGAATCAAGTTGCGTAAGAATTTCATTAGAGAGTCTTTAAACCACATCTACAGCCAAACTTATACCCCAGAAGACACAATTTGGCACCTGGTATAAAAATGAGAATGAAGTAGAAAATACTGAAAAACACTGGGGAAAACAAGGAAGGGCGAAGACACCACACATAGCCACCTTCCTCCCTCTTCCTTCTTCTGTTGACTTGGTTTAAAACAGGAAGGTGTTTTACTGCTCTGTAATAGCCCCAGTTCCTTGCTAGACCACCATTCATGTAGCCTTTTCCCCAACGTATTACCACCCAGAGCACTACCCCCATGTCATTCAGTGGAAGCAAGTGAGGGGCAGAGTCTCAGGTGTTTCTAACAGCTTTATTACTCCAAAGATCAAGGCTGCCCTTCCCTATACAGACATTTCACTCTGCTTCACAGCACAGGAGAAGAGGAAAAAATACACTCGCCTACACCTCCTATTTGGGTGTCTGTCGGTCACCTTTAGGGAACCACTTTGCTTGATGTCCTCTAGATCCTGGCAGCTGTAGGTAATATCTGCAAATGTATGTCTGAGGTTACCTATCAGTGGCTGCAGGGTGCAGGTGAGTTCTCAAGTTTATCAAAAACCACCCCATCTCCACAGTATCTTAAAAGCTACACATTGCAAAGACAAACCTCTCAAATCACTTTGGTAAGTTACAGCTTCCTGATAGCAAACCTCTTGGGAAATAGCTTTGTGAAACTTCCAAAATTGCATAGTTGCTCTTGTTCAAATATGTTTGGCGAACACAGCTAGACTGGTTAGGTTTAAGCAACAAGAACATGGATAAGCAATTTGATGTTTTAAGTGATTATTCATCAGGGCTGATTTCAAGATAGATTCACATTTGCTTCTTCTACATAAGAAGATATTTAGTACATAAATATTCTCAAAGACACAGCACTTGGGGGAAAAAACTGATGAGTTTAGGTCAGAAATCCTAAGAAAACAAAGAACTAAAAGCCAAGACATGGCCAACAAGAGAAGAGAGATTAATTCTCACCTGTAAAACCACTTTCAGATAAATACTATGCCTGGCAATTCAGTATACATGACGAGGCTGCCATCCTCAGGGGACTGGAGAGCTATTGCAGCTGACTTCCAGAGAGGATGTATGCTTGGACCGCCACAGAATAACTCAGGTAAATTAATTCCTCAGTAACTGTCTAAGAAGCCAAATATTAATATAAATTAATAAATATTAATATGAATTATCTTCAACGTTATTTTCCCTAATTGCGATAGTTCTCAAATGTTCGACTAAAACTAGAGTGCAGGGTCATTCAAGCCTTCTAGTCATAGTGCTGTACAGAAAGCTCTCCAGTACATTTCAGAACAAAAGGTTTCTTTAACATGTTGACTTGTGTGCATAGCTGTCCAATAACTAGCAGCAAAATAAGAGGAAGAAACATGATTTTCCTAACAGTACACTTAATTGTCTTTCCACTGCCACATAGTACTTGCATCATTTTATCA
Source organism: Leptosomus discolor (assembly GCF_034619465.1). Lineage (NCBI taxonomy): Eukaryota > Metazoa > Chordata > Aves > Leptosomiformes > Leptosomidae > Leptosomus > Leptosomus discolor. The sequence goes on from NC_141391.1 coordinate 22,080,927, forward strand.
CATCAAGGTTTAAATGTTACATACAAGTCGGGAGACAGGACACAAGAAATAAGACTGTTCCAACCATTTTCAATACCTTGTCATGATTTGGGAACAGCCTTCTGGGAAGAACCACCTCTTCTTCTCTTGACTTTCAACCACTCATCCAGCTTCCTGCACAATAAAGCTCCTTTCCCCAAAGGCACTGTGGTGCCAGCTGTGAACAGGTCTTCTCTTCTGCTAGTAGCAGGAACCAGGCATGGAGTTGTCTCCAAGTACTGTCTTACACACAAGCCATTAGCTTCTTTTGTAAACCAACTACTCCACATGTACTATATCCTTCATCCTAAATGTTCTTTGGATTAGGTTTTTTTAAATGAAATCTTAGTTTTTCTATTTCAGGATACAAAGATAGTCTTTATGCCACTTTAACTATTGCTCCTTTTGGTGCAGGAGAAGGAAGCGAGAGACATCATGAACTTGATTTAAAAGTACTGTTACGCTACTTATCTTCATGTTACTTGTAGCATAGAAGTCTGTGAAAAACACAGAAAGTAAAAACCCTTAAATATGCTGCTTAAAAGAAAAATTGATGTGCTCACACACATAGCAGTAGACTGGCTGTTTAGATGCATTGAGCTTCCTGAATTTGAGACAATGATACTATTTTAAGAGAAACTGTTAGTGAAATCAAGTTTAAAGAAGATACACCACTGGATTGCTGCCAAATGCCCATCAAAAGCTAATCAGTTTAATCAAACGTAAGCCTGGGTTAAGTGAATTTGGAACTCAGTTCAGATTGCAAGTCTAAGAGAAAGGTTACCGTAAAAAAAAAAAGTGTTTTTTCCACACCACCTTTCTTGTGATAATTGCGAATATCAATAGCTGCAGAACTTATCTACTGACACACCAAAACACACACAGAGCCCAATTTACAACTTGTGCCTTACTAGCCAGCAAAACCCAGCCAACAGGTCTGAATGTAATCACAAAACTGATAATCCATCTACCATGGATGAAGTATTTACTCTACATCAAGCCTTCCAAAGGTATCTGATGTTGAGCTAAAAGGAATTAAGAGTACAGGAAAAAATGCAAAAGTCACAGCAGAGGTGACAGTCTGCAGAGAACCTTCCTTACAGTGAGATACTCTAGGAGCTCAGTAATTTTAATGCATCAAGGTTCATTCAGCTGCTGTCTTTATACAATAGGACAAGTTCTCTTTACTATTGTAGGAGGTGACTGCTTTTTTTATCTAGGCGGGCAGTCACAGGAGGGTCACTGTCTATTGAAGTTGGGTAAAATTTCCTCTTTCTAGGAACAGTAAGCATAAGGAGCCACTAGAAAGACTTGTTTAAGATTGTGGTAGATTCCCTATTTCAAACCAAATTTTCTCCAAGAGGCTTTCCAGCTCAGTTACCTGATTCAGTAATTATTTATCACCTGGATATTGTTGCATGAAGAGAATGGACAGTATTTTGACAACAAATCCACATTTCAACCTCGTTATTTTTTTTCCTTCCAACTTAACTGGAACACTGTTATTGGGCCAAAAATCTCATTCTACAAGTCAAGAAAATGGTGGTGGCTGTTCTCTATCGGTCTTGTCAAAGGAAAGCTATGTCTACTACACAACTCACATTTCATGTTCCTTCCGTTGCTTCCTGGGAGTAACGGCCAAGTACAGCTATGACAGGCCCCAGAGTGTAGAAACTGGACCTCCCCTATAGATCCCAGGCACCAACAATACTCCACACCACTGTATGAGATTATTCTGATTTTTTTTTTTTGAACTCTGCCCAGTGTAAGAGCATACAAACTACATACAGAACTGTGGAAGCTTATTCAAGAAATGTTTGTTCATCATGAGGAGGTAATTAAGCAATAGCATGGGATTCTTCAGTTCCAATCTACTCTGGATTCCCAAGTAGGAACCATACTTAACACCTGAAGGTCTGAAAACAAAACAGGAAAGCCTACGCCAATCCTCATCATCTTCCAGAGCTGCTGCAATTCTTTTTACTTCTACAAACCCTGCCTTCCCACACAACAACATAAAATGCTGCTTCTAAGAGATTACTACTCATGATCAAACTCTGATCTCTAAGTCTCATTTCATTTTCAATATTCTTCCTGGCTTGCCTATTATATCTTACCTACAAACCAAGTGGCCTACCCTTTACTTCAGCTGTTCATCACTAATCTCTCAAGTTCCCCTCCCAAAGGGGGGGAAAAAACAAAACAAAACCAAACACCACTCTTCCTGAGCTTAATCCCTTTTTGCTCTCTGTACTTCCCATAAGTATTTCTGTAGGCACTCCACCCTTCAGATTTTTTCTTTTAGTGCAGCGACGGCTCTGTGGCAATATGCACAGAAAACTTTAGTGCTTAAGCATCCAGTAACTTGTGTTCACAATGACATTCAGATTCATCCTGTAACAACTGCAAGCAGCACAAAATTTCATCATATACACTGGCTGTCTAATACACACCTCCCTCTGTTTAAAACAAGGGCTGGCTTCTCAGAAAAAGTTTATGAACTGCCTGATGCAAAGCTTCCTGCTGGAGCCCAGCCAGGTTCCATCCTTCATTAGCTGAAGGATTTTTCCCTTCTTCAGTGCTGGCAAGACTTAGTTATGAAAATTATTGGACAGTTTTTCAAATGCAAGGCATTAAGAAATATTCTGAAGATGTTCTGAACCAATGGTGAGGCAAACTGATAATAGGACTTAACTCAAACCAGGAATTTGAAAGGTTTAATAGGAGTAAGTCCTCAAAATACTTGAGTTAATTGATAGGAAGAGTGGAAGGCTTTGAAAAAAAAAATCATTTTTCCAAGAGTAATGACTAACGTTAAGTATTTTGTGTTTGTCTGTCTTCATTATGTACATTAAACCAAGCAGAGTCTATCAGTAGAGGTTTTGGAGAAAACTGTCCAATGTTTCTTACTAGGGATCTTAAACTTTTCTTTATAATGAGCATGACCAATTTAAAAAATGCTAACATTGGATTTCCTCAGTATTACATGTTTTATTAATGTAATCTATAAAACAATGCATTCCCCAAATTGTAATAATATCAAGCATCAGTTACAACAGCATCTAGTAAAACGTTTTTGGCAAGACTGACAAGTATAGCACTATTAGATCCAGAATTGCTCTGTTCCCTGAAAGCTAATGAAGTTCTGAATAGGGGATCTACTGAAAGCGTACCAGTGCTCTTGACCCTACACAGCATTGCACAGAGAAGGATGCTGATGTCACCTACTCCTCGCCTACACAGCTCAAGTGCCTTGTAATGTAAACATACACTGGAGATCCTTCACTTCCTTCTCTAAAACACCCCACAGGCACCATACACACATGCCCCACACACGGATTGTGGGGGGGAACAGCTGGCCTCTCCCTCCCTCCTCCAGCAAGTGCCCTACAAACAGACTAGGAGAAAACTTGTTTCTATTAAATATTTTGAAAGATGGCAGTTTGCATAAACACAATAAGCTAAACTGCAGCTTAGCTCAGGGCATAAACTGTGATAACTACCTCTTTGTGAGAGAAATCTCTAAAAACTAGTTTGATTTATAAAGTATTAAACATCCTCATTTGTTATTACTCCTAAGGGATACAGTCCCTCAGCACCTTTGCAGAATCAGACTGATGTTTGGAAAAGCATGGTCTTACGAACAACATCCTCTGACTTGTTACAGTATTTATAACCAACTTTAATTCTTACCCATAGTCTTCAGCACTAGTAAGAATTCAACAATAATTACAGTTGCCAAAGCACATCTCTGGACTAGTACAGCTGAGGCATACATACAGCCAGGTAAAACACTCTGAACAAACTTCTCACATATAAAAATATGCCAGTTCTCTCTTCACTAAAACACACACATATTTTTCAGCTTATTTTTATACTGTCTCCTAAGATCTAACCATTCCATACTTTGTACTCCGTGTTTTCTTTCCATCTGAGCTTGCAAAAAAAAACCCATTTAGTATCAAGTTGTGAATTTAACTGATGAGCTGTTTAGCCCCCTCCTTTAAATCATTAATGAAGACATTCAACTCAACTGAGCCTGATGCTTATCCTACAAACACCATTCCCTGCCCTGCAGCTCAAATTACAGCCGCATCTACTATTTTTGCTCAAGGTCCTTCAGCAAGTTTCCAGTCTACACAACATTCAGGCCAATAAAGCTTTTTTTCCAAGTTTTATAAGGAATTTCTTCCAAACAGCTTGCTGAACTATTTGCTGCATAAAGTATTCCTCTATCAAAAAAATACTTTAACTTGATTTTTTAGAAAGAAAGAGTATGCTTTTTAATTTACACATATCAGCAGCTTATCACCCACAGCTCTACTATTTTCAAGTCTATTAGAGATGTACTTTCCAGTGTTAGTGTTAATATTTTATGTAAGGATAGATGCATAACTAACATTGAGGACTTACAGTTAATAAACAGATACAGAGCCAATGTATTTGCAGCAGACACTCTGGTGAGCAGATATACACAGCCCAGCTATAGAAGCCTAGCCTTCACACTATGCAGTTTATCCTGTTGAAGAAGCTGGTGGCAGCTGCAGCTACACTACTTTTGGCATCTAAGCCAGTTAGATAGTTAATTAATTCCACAGCCAAACAGCGGTTTGTTCTTGTACTTTAAGATACCAGTGCTGCATTTCTTTTTCTTATCTGTTACTATCACCAGCCTTTCAAAACCCACTTGCTAGTTTTGTAAATTCAGTAGCTAATCCCTAATCCCTTTATGATTAAATATAAAGCTACTCTTCATTTACAGATGTCCTTTCACTATTATCGTGAAATAGATTCCCACCCACATATCTGCAGAACCACTCAATTGTCTGAAGCCATCCTGGAACAAACAAGCTATTAATACAGCCTCTCATAGTGCAAAGCCTGCAGGAACAGGCATTGTCACATACATAACCCTGATTTTACAGACAGAGAATTGAACTACAGGGAAGGACAGGTGTCTTATGTCTCCATAGCAAATTGGGAGCACAAATCAGGTATTCAGACTTCCGAAACAAGCACCACAGACGCAAAGCCATCCAGTTCCTTGTACCGCTCCTTGAAAAGTCTTCAGAATGTGAAAGGCAAGAACCTGACATTCTCAGCCTGTCTCCTTCCAAAGAAGGCATTTCTGCTTCAGTATGTGTGATCCTGCAGCCTGCCAACTTCAGCATTACACTTCGACTTTCACATAGTTTTTGAGTTTCATGCTTGTTTAATTAACATGTGACTAAGCCACATGCAGACTCCACCTTTGCAAGTTCGCATTACACTGCAAGACACGCCAACTTGCATTGACTTAAGAGAGTCAAATATGTATGATTCACAGCCTCTATAACTCATTACACTCAGAGATACAGCCTTCATGCTGCTAGCACTTAATGTTTGACATTCCAACAGGATCTTCTCGTAATGCCAGGAGATATGGTACCAGATCTCCAATTTCATTGCTGAAGAGTCCAAGGCAAAATAATCATTTGTGTCACTGGCACTGCTGCATGAATGCCAAGACAAAAAGCTCACAGTATAGGAATTCCTAATAAAATACTACAGATCACATTTGAAAGTTACCTCTCCCTTATACCTCTTCCCACCACCCCTCTTGTTTTTCAAGAACGTGAGAGGGAATTACCAACAATTTATAGACAAACCCTGGGTTCACAACTGGCCATGAAAATGGCTCAAGGCATGTAAAAGCTTAACTAAAGTTAAATGACTAAAAAACCTGAACTCTGTACGATGCTATCCAAGCTACAATTCTAAGAGACTAAAGGTCAGAATGCTCATTTCTTTAAAACCACTAGAATGTAAAGGAACAGAAGTCCTCTTTTGTTCAGCAGCTTTCCACTCAATAAAATCCCCCCATTTCTCTTTCCTTTCCTGGACTTGACTCTCACTAATCAGTGCCAGCCGCCAATTAGGAGTGACAATAGAAGAAAGTCTTTTTATGATCTTCAGTCATCACTACATAAAACACCATACTGTACTCCATTCTGCATTCAGTTCCTCCTTTCTCAAAAACAAAACTTAAAATAAGTTTACTGGTGTTCTAATCCTTTTCTTGTTCTCAGGCCAAAACCAAAATTCTTTCCAATCCTCCCATTCTGGACTTCGACTGTGAATACTGAGGATGCATATCAGGCTTGTTTGCTGCACCTTCAGCTAAATTGCTGCTGCCGCCACTGTTCCTGCTCTCTACCTTCACGTAAAATATTGATTTCTGCAGTGCATACCCGGTAAAGAAAAAAAGAAAATAATCAATTTTCCCCTAGACACAAAAAACTGGCAACCACAGAACAGATCAGCTTGTCAGCCTGGCATGCAAGACTAGCATCCAAAAATGAACTGAAGAAACGATGTGAAAGTGGGAAGACATATGGGGAAAAAGGGAATGCAAACATTCCTTGTAGCAGAAGAGAGCCAGACAAGAAAAGGTTGTTATTATTATGAAAGATGCAGCTTATTACATCTTTAAAGTTCTCATTAAACAGTGTATTAAGAATGCAGTACCCCATATCAGCATTTCTACAAGACAACCAGTGATCTGTATGATTCCATCACACTCATCTGCCCTGAGAAATTTTGGCATAGGCATTGAAATAGTTTAATAGTTACAAATACACTGAAAGTAATTAACAACAAACAGGATGAGAAAGTAGTCAGGTGTTTGGAAAAAAAAAAAAGAGAAAAAAAAAAAAGAGCTGCACACCTTAAAAGCATCAGCATAAATTTCATAGAATGGTTTGAGTTGGAAGGGACCTTTAAGATCACCTAGTTCCAACCCACTGATATGGGCAGGGACACCTTCCACCAGACCAGGTTGCTCAAAGCCCCATCCAGCCTGGCCTTGAACACTGCCAGGGAGGGGGCAGCCACAGCTTCTCTGGGCAACCTCTTCCAGTGCCTCACCACCCCCAGAGTGATGAACTTCTTCCCAGTATCTAATCTAAATCTCCCCTCTTTCAGTTTGAAACCCTTACCCCTCGTCCTATCACCACACTCTCTGACAAAAAGTCCCTCCCCACCTTTCCTGTAGGCCCCCTTTAAGAACTGGGAGGCTGCTATAAGGTCTCCCCGGAGCCTTCTCTTCTCCAGGCTGAACAACCCCAACTCTCTCAGCCTGTCCTCACAGGGGAGGTGCTCCAGCCCCCTAATCATCTTCATGCCCTTCCTCTGGACCCAATCCAACATGTCCACGTCCTTCTTACACTGTCAGCCCCAGAGCTGCACATAGTGCTCCGGGTGGCATCCCACCAGAGCACAGTACATGGGGAGAATCACCTCCCTCGACCTGCTGGCCACACTTCTCTTGATGCAGCCCAGGATGCAATTGGCTTTCTGGGCTGTGAGTGCACATTGCTGGCTCATAGTCAGTTTCTCATCCACCAGCACCCCCAAGTCCTCCTCCACAGGGCTGCTCTCGATCCATTCTCTGCTCAGCTTGTGTTTCTGCTTGGGATTGCGCCGACCCAGGGGCAGGACCTTGCACTTGGCCTTGTGGAACTTCATGAGGTTTGCACAGGCCCACCTCTCCAGCCTGTCCAGGTCCCTCTGGATGGCCTCCCTTCCTTCGAGCGTGTCGACTGCACCTCACAGCTTGGTGTCATCAGCAAACTTTCTGAGGGTGCACTCGATCCCACTATCTCTGTCACTGACAAAGATGGTAAACAGCACTAGTCCAAATACTGACCCTTGAGGAATGCCACTCACCACTGCTCTCTATTTGGACATCAACTCTTTGAGTGCAATCATCCAGTCAATTCCTTATCCACTGAGTGATCCATCCATCAAATCCATGTCTCCAATTTAGAGACAAGGATGTCATGTGGGACAGCATCAAATGCATTGCATGAGTCCAGGTAGATTATGTCAGTTGCTCTTCCCTTATCCACCAACACTGTAACCCTATTCACAGAAGGCCACCAAATTTGTCAGATACGATTTGCCCTTCCTGAAGCCATGTTGGCTGTCACCAATCACCTTATTTAGAGAGATAACTTAGAGAACCCATGCCGGAATCCCACAATAAACACGTTCTTATTCCTTGAAGACAAAACCACAGGCAACGTTTGATGACTAACAGAGAGGAATAAGGTGTCACACGTTAACTGAATCAATTTGAAACAATACAAAAAAAAAAACTGAGCAAGACAAATCTCCCAGACATGCTGAAGAAATCAGTTTCCCCCTTACATTCTCCACTCTCAAAGCTCCCCGCTGTGACTGCAGCAACTTACATCTTTCAGCAAAGCTCTCCAGACTCTCTGCAACTCCTCCTACGTTAAGAGGGCCCAAGCAAACTCACACCGCTGTGGAGCACATGCTGAAATGACAGCCCTGCCTCCATCACACCACGGGACACCTGGGACCAAAACAAAATGCTCAATCTTCTCTCTCCCTTCACATTCTAACTTGATCTAACCCTACGTGCCAAGCTACAGAAAAACTTGCTGTGTTTTACACACTTTAAAATACGCCTCTTCGAAGCTGCCAGCCACTGAAAGAGCAACAAGTCTGACCTCTTGTACCACTTGGGATGCTTCACATGATCCATCCTTTAAGCCAGGAACTGCAGAGTCCAAGCACTGGCTTTGCCCCAAGAGACGCCTGCGTAAAAGCCAGAGCTCCTGGAATGCTTCCTCCCATTTCAGCACAGCCATGAGCCACACATCAGGAGCCAACCTTTGATAATAGGCACAAATACACATTAAAACAGAGCTCAAAATCAGTGGAGTTTTTTTTATATACTGTAATAGATCCCAACTGTATCAAAACATTATCATTGAGCTCTCAGGACTAAGGATAGGGTATTGGGTCCAGGATACATGCTTTTCAAAGGTCCCTAAATGCTTATTCGTATAACAAACCACAAAAGCTCCAAAAAAGCTGTTGCCATCTGTTTTCTGGACTGACATTTCTATATGATCCTCTCCCCCACCAACTGCTATTTTCTAGAACACCATAAAAAGGAAACAAAAGAAGAAACTAAAATCAGAAAAAGTAAACCTAGGACTACATCCTTGCGTCACAACTCTTTTCCTGAGTACTGTAAGGACCTCCAAAGCTCTGCAAGGTGTAGTACAGTAAGAAGTTGTGTTGTGGGCAGAGTTTAAACTTTAACTCTACATTTCCTTACTTTTATCATGTAAATCAGGCTCTTGCACAAGCTTTTGCATGTGGTTACGTCCCACTTTAATGTGAATTCATTTACTACTTGAAATTTGAAGTGGACATATTTCTGTTTTAAACAGACAAATCAGAGGTGGTGGTTGAGAAGGAGGGAACGGCCGAAGTGCTATGTTTCTTTTGATCCTCATATCTTCACTAGGACACCTGAGACATGCAGGGGCCCCACTAACCACATCATAGATGAGGTACTGAACACATTTTGTCCAAATCCTATAAAACATTAGTCTTTTGGACGAGCAAAAGTAGTAATTCAAATATACCAGCAGTAGTTATACAGAACAGATTTACAAAACCTGAATATTTGTTTAAGCAGCTCCTTGCTTTTCTCTTTTAAATTGAGATCAGGTGCAGTGCTTGCTTTAGGGAGGGCTACATCTACTGCATTATGCTTAAGGGGCCCCCAGCCACTGGCTATTGTTTACGAAAGTGTCCTCCACCTCTCCCACCCACCCTTTAATTTAGATTACCAGCTCTGACAAAGGTAGTTTACACTCTCTAATCCCATCAGGACATCATGTTAACTGTTTTAAAAGCAGCAGAGGTAAAGACCTAGTAAGTGACAACAGGCACTGACACCCAAGGAGCACACACAGCACTTGAAGGCCAGTTCTTCCACCAGCCAAGGACAAGAATTAAGCAGTCTCTTCTCTGTAGGGAATATCCTGATGGCTGATCAGAATCCACAACACTGAAGATTCATACGCATTCTCCAAGCAAGTCGTTAAACATTAGAAACTGCGCAGAGAAAGGCAAAGATAGGATTCAACTTTTTAATACATACAGTTTCTCACAGCCCAGGACCACCACAAGCACCGCATACTCACTGCCACAGCAGTGGACCAGAGAGCAACTGCTGGGTTCACCAGCCTCCACTAGGACATGCCCTGCTTTTCCGAGGCGTGCCAGCCCAAATGAGATGCCTATGGCCTGTCCACGCTGATCTCCAGGTTAGCCACAGCATTTCAAAAAACTTCAAGTAGTCACAAGATCTGCAGCTCCTGCATATGACCTGCATGACCCTTGCACATACTTGTATATACAGGCCAGGTTCTTAGAAACGAGAGAATCATGTGTAGTCATCTGTTTTAAAAACAGACATGCAATATTTACTGTAAATGCAAAGGCACTTGATACTTTAAAACTCTAAAAACTACAGTTCAAAATGTGAATAATAGTCACCTCGTCATGAGGTGAAGCAAAAAAGCTTAAGCGCTGCCATACAGCAAGGTACTGAACCTTTCACAAAAGCAGCATGCAGTTTTCAAACTACTGAGTAACAATTCTGAAGTTACTTCACCATATTTTGGACTTACCAAAATGCAAAGAAGTTGGTGGCAGTAGCACACAATTAAAGGACACCAAGTTATCACCCCAAGCCCATGGTTACAAGCAGACATGGTCAAAACAGTTGAATAGGGTTCTAGGAGACCAGGTACAGCAGGACAGTCTCCCAGAACAGCTCTATTGTTGTACACAAGCTACATAACCACTTTTTAAAAAATAATCACTATTTACTTCACCCATCCAATTAGCCAGACAAAACCAACAAATCCCACGAGTGTGCCAAGAACAACTGAGCTCAGCAATTAAGGCAAAAACATTCATTAGATTCTTGCACTTGGGCAGGATAAAACTTAGTTCTGTGTTGCCTTTAAAAGCCTACCCTAACAAAATATCCTTGAACAGCTTATATTTCCAGAGCACAAATGCTGGTTATCAACAGAAACAGTCATGAGAAAAAACGAAGGAGAAAGCTTGCACACATCTCTTCCTTAGACTCCTAAAACCCATTGTATAGAAAAAAAAAAAGGCAATAGACACTCAGCACCAGTACAGGGACAGTCACAAGCATCACGAGTTAAGAGCAATAGGGTCAGACAGCTTGAAGGGAACTGCTTACAAGTGTTGCTCAATTTTCTTTCCTTCTGAGATATAATTGGAACTTAACCAACAGTAATGCAGCTACAAACAGCATCTTGCAGAGTATCAAAATAATCAAGCAGCTGCTTGTTGCTCTAGAGATTGTCCCCGACTAAGTTGAACTTTGTCACGTTCTGGCTCCTGCTATACCAACCAGTATTCAACAGCCTATAAAGACCTGATCTGAATACCAGAAAACCCAATAGCACAGCTATTTTGATAAATACTTTGTATTTATCAAAACTACAGTGTCAAATCTTGTTTCAAAACATGTCTACACCAGCTCTGATGATTTTATGAACTGGTTGCTACTTTTATCAGTTTTAAGGATACTTGTTGGGGGATGGGAGGGAGAACAAACACACAAAGGTCCCAGAAATACCCCTCAGAGCAGAGACATACACTCATCTGATACTTGGGCAGTGATCTCAATGTCACCGCAGTTCAGCCTTGGACACACTTCTATCACTATGGCAGTGTACAGAGTCATTCTATCTCCTGGACAGAAGTGACTGACACACAGATCTGAGAGACCCATCACACAACTCAGACTGGATTTGGACAATCTGTTCATACAACCCAGTACCTCACCTGCAGGATAAGGAATGGAGAGGCAGAAAGTTTTGGAGAAACTTGGCACTGACTTTGGTGCTGAACATACCATATGGAAAAATGACCATCCACTTTCTGGGTACACACTGTTCTGAGCTTAACACTTCACCAGACGAAAAGCTAAAGCTAAGTGAGAGACCATGGAGAAAATAAACTCCAGCAAATGGCTCTACATACATACCAGAGCAGCCTTTCTCAAATTGCAGAAAAGTTCTTCTGACCTTCCAGCTTCCACAGAGACTGCCAAATCCTGTCTCTCCACTCAGGATGATCAGTTCTTCACCCAGCAACTGCTGAATGCTCAGTACATGTTTCTGGAGAACAAGAAGCTGTTTTGCAGAAAGACGATAGGCATCTGAGTTCACACAGATGTCTTCATCCCACCTGCATCCAGTTAGTAGCTTGTCTTCATTTTGAGACCCTAACACACTTGTGTTGCAGGTTTTTTTGTTTAAGACTTTTCGCTTCTTCCTTCAAGATCAGGCTTGATGGGGCTCTGGGCAACCTGATCTAGCTAAATATGTCCCTGCTCACTGCAGGGGGGTTGGACTAGATGCCCTTTAATGGTCCCTTCCAACCCAATGCATTCTATGATTCCTTACTAGGGCCCACAAGTAACAGCTCTTTCAAGATGCATGTAGGCAAATAACCACAGGTAACATCCTACACAGGTTTAGAAGCTCTGATCAAAGAGCTCCCCATAGGAACTTGAGATTCTGTGTGTTGTACACAGAAGGTATATGTAGGCCATAAATAAAACAATACTAGAAATGCACAAAGACAGCATATTTTATGAAGTGAGACACTTGACAGACGACCTGCGGGACAGAGCAATTTGAAGTGTGTGCTGTGACAGGGAAAACAGTACGAGAAGGTGGATATGAAGGAGCAAGCTTAAAAAAAAAAGTCATTTTCAATGCCTATCACTGTATCATCTATTCTAGATACTATGGGAGAAGTTTAAGAGTGGAAAAAACTTAAGGCAACACAGATGCCAAAAAGATATCAAAACAGCCTTCCCAGAATAGGGTGGAGCTATCAAAACCTGATTTTTCAGACAAAGTAAAAGAAAAGCCTAAAGGTGAATGTAGAATCTGAAGTTTTTATCATTTTAACCCTTCTGGTGGCATTCAGAACACTGGCTTCTCTTAAGCTAAAGAGTAATTCACCTACAGCAGAAAATTAATTTTTCCTCAAGTTTTGGAGTATATCTTTGCAAGCCCAGGTACTCCTCACACAGTTCTTCGCTTGCCTTTTCTTAGAAGTACTGAGGAGAATTACTGACACAGAGAGAAAGATTTTTCTTTTTTGAAGGATGAGTTTAGTATTGCTCTGCATAAGCAGGTGAGCATCGCTTACAGTCAGCACACCCCAGACTGCAACACACAGGAGCGCTTCTGTCTGTGGGGAACTATGCAAAGGAAAGTCTAAATCCCCCCAAGCTATCACACCATCAACTAGAGATGGCTGTTTTGCTAAATCACTTCCAACTGGGCAGCCTTGATTGCCCTGCAGAATATGGTGTAATTCACTCACACGGTTACAGAAAAGGCAACTCTATAGATCTTGCCACATTTCAAGCACACAGGCATGCCAAAACCCACATGACCCACCAGAGCCAGTGCCTCTTCACTTTCCTGCTCACAGCAACAAACCTGAAAAGTTTGCTTCCTATTCCAGCTTGTTGAATCAAATCAGGTTTACTACATTTCCCTGAAACAGTTTTGTTTTTAAGTACCGTAACTTCAGAGATACAAACAGCACAGAAATAAATCTAAGTCTAGCTGTTCTACTCAGCGCAACGTCAGATTTTTCTAAGTATCTAGTACAGATTCAGCTACACTCCTACTTAACTTAGTCATACTCTAGTCAGCTTCCACCAACACTAAGCACTCTTGGAAACTCCAATGATAGACATTTTACCAGTTCAGTGTCCCGCATATTATTCCAGTGCACTAAAGCCCAGAGTTCTCATCAAGTTAATTCCCTGCAGTACTAAGAAGCTTGCAGAGCAGACTGTTCCTACCTCTGTAATTTTATATCCAGTACTTCTAACAATGGAAAACACAATATTTAAAGTGGTCCTGTGGGATACAGCACAAGACTGCTGGATCTTATGAAAGGAGTGATATCACAGTTGTTTGAGTGTCTTGTTTCCAAACGCAGTGCAGAACCACATACTCTTTAGAGGCCCTCCTCGTCCATACATTCATGCATCTAAGCATTAGTCAAACTTAAATATTATATTTGAAAGACAAAAGTAAGTATTTCAATAAAAGCAATGTGTCCTCAAATCATCTCCTCCTAGGAAAAGTTTTGAGATCTTTTATAACTACTCAATATTCAGACAAGGCAATTCAGAATGGTAAGCAATGATCAAGATGATGAGAATTATCTAATCCCTTTTAACATTCTCCAAACTATAAAAGAACACAGAAAAGGAAAAATATTTCCTTGCAGTTGCAGCGTGGCAGGCAAGGAATTAAAGATCTTTTCTGTGCAGTCAGAAGCCTTTAAAACCAGTTGCAAAAGTTGCATAAAGGCACTAGACCCTTGGTCTCCATCCAGCCTGATGGACCAGCAGGGAATTCCATAAGAGGAAACATTCAGTCACTCCCTGGCAGGCGACATACTGTTCCAGGAATTCAGGAAAGGGGCATTTGGTGCAACAAGCAAGAAGCAATAAGAAATAAGAGGACTATGTCAAAAGTCTAACCATGTCAGAATGCCTGAACAGGAAGAGTTCTGCATGGCTGAGGTCTAATGGAGAATCAGAGTATCTGACAAACTTTGGTTTGGTGGGGAAAGCTTCAAGTGGAGACAAGACAGTTCACATCCACACTTCATCGTATTAAGAAACTGTTCTTACCAGATATAGAAGCAGATGTACCAGTAAATGCTTTTGTACACCCTGCGAGAGACCACATATTATATATGCGACATAAGCCATCTTGAAAGAGCTCAAACATTTTGCTGACAGCAAAGTTAAAGTTGATTTACAACTGCACTGGTAAACTGGAAGGACTTGGGTAAGACCAGGGCGAATATGCACCCTCTCCGAACTGTAAAAAAGTTTAAAGGCAGTGGTGATAACATTAATGCTTCCAAAATTATTTTTACAAGCCAGAAGGCTAAAACCAAGGATCACCAATAGTTAGACCTGGGTTTCACAAGCACCTCTGGGTTAAAACCTGGCAACCTTTAGCATTCACACCAACACCCTCACAACAGCTTTGAAGAGGAAGTGAAGAATATTATATTCAATAGAGAACGCAAGGGGAATTTCAGTGAGAAGAAAGTAATCGTTCAAGTTGGAACTTGACCAGAATACAGGGGTTAACACACTAACACTTGTGGAAAGAAAAATATACCGGTACTATGAGTTTCTCATGGAACAGAAGGTATTCCAAACCACAGTTTTATCTTTCTTCTAAAATAGCATACGTTCCAGCAGCATAGTGTTTTCTCATGTGCAGTATCTATGGAATGTTTATTTTCCAATTTGGGAAGTGTAGCACTAAACATAGCATTGCTGGCTGCTTCTGCTCAAACTGAAAAGACTGGTAGCAATTTGGACAACGTACTTAGTACAATGAGGAAACTGATACCGATACCATGCGGAAATCTTTGCAGGAGTTGTAACACCATTGCTCAAAACTGGAATTTCACTTGCATTTTATGAAATAGATCAAGTGAAACACTAAGGTTTTGGTCACTTAAATATTAGGTTCAGCTGCAAAAAGGCAACAAATATACTTTAGAAACAGCAGCTAGGGTAAACAGTACTTGGAGGAGAAACCTGTTAGTTTTTATTAGGACATGCAGCATTTTTCCTACAAAACTGTTTCCAAAGAAAAATAAAAGTCGGTTGCTTTTAGCTGTATTCATGCCTCTCCTCCAACTTCTTCCAAATACATCCTGGTAAGTGAATTTGCTAGTACAAATGATTACAGAAATAGAAAGTTCAGGTGAATGTAGTAGAATATTTCAGGAGCAAGTTTTTCATTCATAATCACAGTTATGGGCATGAGAAGTCACTCAATTGGTCATCTGGTATTAAAAAAAAACAAAATAGAACAGGTACCTAATCTCCACTGAAGCATACAAGTTCCAAAAACACAGTACAAATTTACTCCATTAAGTTTTTTTCATTAATAGCTTCAAAAAAGAAAACATGTTGCCAAATTGTGAACAACAACAGAAACTGGAATAGTGGTTCAACTTAGAGAATACTTTGAGTCATTTCCTCATCTCAGAATTATTTTCCTTTTATGTATTTAAGTATAGTCACGGTATGATGGGTCACAATGATGGGACGAAGTTAAGCAAAAGAAATGTTTGGCCATATAGCAGGAATCATTTCAGATCAGACTGTCAGGCAATTGAAATTGGTTCACCTGTGTCATTTAAAAAACCAAACAATACCAGTCAAAACAGCATATTTAGGTACTTTTTTCACATAAACAAAAATAATCCTAAAGAAGTGAATAAGTGATTCACAGATGTTTCTGACTTGATAAGCATGTATTTCCTTATAAGAGGACTACCCTGACTCTGGGATGTTTACCTTGATTTATGCATCTAATTGGTACAGCAACATTTTGAAGAAACATGAACATACTTAGGTTTAGAGTCAAGTCTGGTTTTTGGGTTCCCCTTGATCAGACAAGTGACTGGAATTAACAGTAATTTTTTTCCCCTTTAAACACTAGCTATGTGTTTGAATGGTTTTAACTATGAGAGTGAGGCTCAGGAACTGCCATACCTCAGGACACTGATTAGCAAGAACAATCAGAAGCCAGAACATTCAGCACAAACTCAATCTGTCACTCAAAGGACAAGATAATTACCAAAATTTATATGACCAGCCTTCTACTAAAGTTTGCCCATTTTGGCTTTCCAATACAGAACTGGCGGCATTTCACAAGTTTATTGAGCTCTTGCAAAGCAGCCAATAGGCTTTTAAGGGAAGTAACAGTAAGAAAAAGTCCCAAGACTGCTTTACATGTACCTACATACACACTGGACAGTTTAGGCAATCATTTCTAATCATCTGCGAGTATTGTTTATTCAAGAGTGCAGAGAGCACCACATCATGCTGCAAGCCCAAACCTTCCTCCCACTTCAATTATCTACGAACATTAAAGCTACCAGAATGGTTCTTCCCTCATGGTTTTCAAAATCATAAGATGAATACTGCTGTCATGAGTTGTCAGAAATAGAACAAGAGAATGAGCATTGATAATTTAGTAGGTGACAGATGAGGAAAAACATAAGATGTACATACAGGAAGATTTAACACATCCGTAATTTTCTTTGGGACCAATTACTGTTAGAATTTGTTTGCATACCCTTAATCAGAGTTGTGTTGCAATTGTCTATCCCAAGAATGAGGATCTTTTCTAATGAAAGCCAACAAGATAATTTTTTTATTTAATAAATAAATACATTCTGAACTACACCACAGTATAATCACTTTGTCAAATACTAACACCAGCAACAATATGAGCCTTAAGGGCATAAATATTTAAGAGGTATTCCAGATGTACATTTTGTGAGCTAAATTATTAATGTCTCCTCCAAATGATGGAAGACCAGAAGCATCCAAGCTACAGTCTTATAACTCCAAGTGCCAAGACAACTTTTCCATTGTCTCCTCATGTCTCCTCATTACCTAGCTGATGAAGTGACGCCAACAATTAGCAACAGGTACTCTTCACAGGCTGCTTTTTTCCTTCCCTTCTCCCACCGTCTGTTTCAGTTCATTAAATCCCTTCCCGAGCAGGCACACTCTAGTCAAAAGGTACGTTCATTTCAGAACACTCAGCGTCTGTTCGCAGAGCAATGTTTTTGGGCTTATGTCCTCCCCCCACCCACTCTGCTACTATTTGAAATATCAATACAAGTGGTGAAACAGTCAGGGGGGTGTTGTTGGGGTGGGGGCTGTGTAAAGAACATTCCTTTTCTGACCTTGTTTACTTTGGTCAGTTCCTAACCATTATCACTCCAGCTCCGCTATTGCTCAAGGTACTGAAAGCAATAGTTTGTGCCACTGTCACCTAACAAAGTTAGCTGGTGAGGCTGGCAGAAGTCCTGCAGTCAACGCTCAGATACCAAGTGACAACTGCATGCCTTTCACACTTAAGAGCCAGCAAAATCATGCTGATGTAGTAGCCATGAAGTGGCAAGTGCCCCTGTGGAAACAGCAGATAGTCCATAGAAATCACTGTTGCTGGATTTCCTCCATCTCTGTTTATGCTGCACCACTTCATAGATCTCTGTGGGACAGGAAATCTGATAAAAGCAGGTGAGAAAAGTTGACAGATTATACATTCAAGACATTTCTTGGTGGTCCTATCACCTGAACTTTGTCACAAGCCAAAACCCAGCAATAAGATAAAACCTCAGGAAAAATGCATTGTTCAAAACAGACATTGCAATTTATTTTACTAACAGAGCAGGCTGATGAAGTCATCATAGCTTCATTGAATTCCCCATGGCCATACTGATTTTCACCAGCACAACATGAACAGCAGAAGCAGGTGAATACTGCATTGAACAAAAGACATCATGAAGGGAAGGAGGTATGCCTACACGGAACGACGTATACCAACACATGTTATGCAAGAAGTGGACAAAAAGAAAGGTAATGAAAGTTGCTTTGACCACATTAAGCTGAACTACTTCATCAGATGCAGCAAAGCATCAGTGTCTTTTTAGAGGGACAGGTTAAAGCAACAGAATTTCCCTGTACAGGCAAGTTTTCACAGCTTGCTATGAAATACCTAAAAAAAAATTTGACTGGCCTCTGTTCCAAGTTATACACAGTGAGTATCTGAGGTGAACAGTTACCACTGAAACACTGTATGCCAGCTGATGATCTCCATCTAGGAACACATAAGTTCTGAAGAGTATCTCTGAAGAGTCAGATAAGGTGGGGGGGATCATTTGTTTTGCTACAAAGTCACAAACCCTCTCCTACAAGGGCATCACCTCACTGTTTACTCAGTTGAAAAGGGCTGCAGGATCTACGTACAAAAGCTCAGTTTGACATTCTTGCTCTGCAGATACACATGTGGAAGGGCAATACTCTACTCAAACAACATCCCAGTACCATCACCTCTAGCAGTATTGCAGAAGTGGCCAGTAATGTAAGCAAGAGAGCTAAACCGCCACCCTGAGGCAGCCCAATGAGGGATGTGGTCCCAGCCTCATGCCACACATCTCTGGAGATGCTTGCTTCATTGTGCTTACACCTGCGAGAGAAACTAACGGCAGTACCACTTCTACTGTTCAACAATTAATTCTAAGTACTAAAGTACTTACAAACTGCTTGGAATGATTTAACCTGTAAAATGCCAAGGAATTGCTTCTTCTTGATACAAGTCTTGTTAACATGGCATTAAACCCATACAAAGGCAGAGTCACTGTCACCTGCAGAAGAGTCCCATTCAGCAAGAAAATCATTCCCAAAGCATACAAAATCGTAAAAAGTATTTCTGAAACACCACATACTTCAGTAACAAATATTGCAGTTCAAGGCAGACTCTTCGGCAGAGAATTATGCTGCCATAACATGCAAGTTCCCTAAGTCTCTGCTACTTTGATATTCAAAGCCAAACACAGCTATGTGCTGTACAAACTAGCTTTCTAAGAGGTATAAATACTAGATGAATGATAAAACTCCATTTTGTTATTAAAATAAACCCCCCTCACTTCTACATAAGCCTTAACATTTTGCTGCTCTAAAAACATCAATAAAAACAGGTTCTCTAAAGAACATTTGAAAACCAGAGACAGGCAATCAACAGGTCAGATCTCATAAATGAAGTAATGAGTTCAACTGCCTTCCAAACAACTTCTACTTCCACTGAAAAGTAAGATTTGCTTGCTTTTGACATACTGACATCCCAATCAGTGTCAAGGAAGCTAATAAGATCTGTCAGCTTCTGGAAAAACTTCTGAAAAAAAGGCTTTTGCTCAAAGAATTCTTTGATTTGATTTTGCAAGCTTCACCAAGGCTCCTGAAGGGTGTATTTTTCTCACTGTGTCAGTGGCCTGTTAGAGACACTGTAACTGCGGAAGACTTAACTCCAACAAAAGATACCATCCCTTCACCTTAATGCAAAACAGGGCCAGGTTTACTGCAGTTTTCTTTTAAGATATTATCCCTGAGAATAAAGTTCAAGTATACTTTACGCATAAACTCCAGCAAACGAATATACAGAATATTTTTTAAAATATTTGAATGGGAAAAGCAGCTGAAACTCCTCAGAGGAGATGAAAATGCTGTTGTAAATTTATGAAATAAGTCCCACAAATTTATGCTACTTTGAGAATAGCAACACAACTCCTCCTAGAGTGGTTAAACATTGTACCACTAAGTTTAAAGACCCAGATCCACCTTCCAATTAACATTTTTGTTTCAAGACTAATTTGAAATTTCCTCTTGCTATGCCAATCACATTTTAAAACTTTTTCCTGTGAAGTTTAAGTGCGCTGTCTTACTTGACACACAAAGTACCATGAAAAACAACCCAGAGTAGAAAAATGTTTTTCTTCAGTATCAAGCACCTGGCAAATAAATGGAAGGCTCCTGCAAAGCCTTAAAGGCTATTAAAGGCATTCCTCTTTCTCCCTGGGGATTTAAGACTCAGTTATTTTTATTCCTCTTTTTAAGCTTATGAAATTACATCATCTTTTCCTCTTTGATATACTCTTTACAGTACTTTTTCTTAGCTGTTCCTCAATTTACTAATTCACTAATAATTAAAACTGCTGTTGCCTTGGTCATGAAATAATGGGAGAGGAAATGTCCAGCATTATGTGTCTCTGCAAAACAGAAGCATTCATTATATTCAGTTAGTTATATATATTCATGTAGTACAATCTCAGTAATTTGCAATTTATTACTTGTTTCAACCACGTATGTCTTTGATCTAGCTTGTCAAATCTTTGAGAACTAAGCTAACAAAGTGCCTTAGAAGGACCTCTACCAAAGCATTATGATAAGAGTATCAAAGTAAGAGCTTTCTATTTGCTCAGTGTTTTTAACTTCCCCACAAATATAACAGCTTAAGTCTGCAACATGGGGTCAACTCCCTTCCTGGGCATTTGGTGCTCTCTAAGCCAAGGCAACTTTGCACAAAGAAAAGAAAACTAACCTTCTTTACAGATTTAAAGATTACTGCAATTGTGTGAGCTCCCTCTTCTAAAACACTCTTGTTCACTCCCATGAAATAGCTGCAAAAGTAAGACCCTTCCTCTAACACCTCATGCCCTCTCCCTTCACCCTCCCCCCAAACATATATATATATAAAAGTCAATCAGCAGAAGCAAAAAATTGCTATTAAAGGACCAGTTTAGGAAAATCATTACAGTTGACAAGAACAGCACTTGAGAGAAGGACAAAGAGCATTGGCTGGAAAAAAACAAGACATCTGTCCCCAGTCACAGAATCCTAGAATCACCCACATTAGAAGAGACTTCTGGAAATCAGCTAGTCTAATGCCCCTAGCTAAAGCAGGGTCAGCTAGAGCAGGTTGTCCAGAACCATGTTGTCCAGTTGAGTTCCCCATGTCTCTAAGAACAGACACTCCACAACCTCTCTGGGAAACCCATTCCAGTGTTAGACCACACTCTCAGTAAAATAGGAGGGTTTTTTGTGTTCAGACAGACATTCACATGTTTTGTCTGCTGCATCTTATCCTGTCACTGAGCACTAGAGGGAAGAGCCTGGCTCCCTCATCTTCGTTTACTCCCATTACATTCATACAAATTGATAAGAACCCCTCTGAGCCTTCTCTTCTCTAGGCTGAACACTCAGACCTCTCAGACTCTCCTCATATGAAGGATGCTCCAGTCCCTTCACTGTCTTCATGGCCCTGCACTGGACTCTCTCTCCTTTCAACTCATTTGTATCTTATATTGAAGATCCCAGAACTGGACACAGCACTCCAGGTGTGACCTCACTAGTGCGGAGCAGAGAAGAAGGATCACCTCCCTCAACCTGCTGGCAATGCTCTTCATACTGCAGTCCAGGATACTGTCGGCCTGTTGCTTTCTTGCCTGGCAACCCCCTGGTGTGTGGGGCTGTAACACCCCAAGCACAGGACTTGGCATTTCCCCTTCTTGAGCTTCATAATATTTCTCTCTGCTCAGTTCTTCGGTCTGTCCAGGTCCCTCAGAATGGCAGCACAACCACCTGGTGTATCAGCCACTCCTCCCAATTTCGTATCATCTGTAAACTTGTCAAGGGTATACTCCAGCTGATCATCAGGTCATTAATGAAGACACTAAACAGCACTAGCCCCAGTATTGAACCCTGCAGTACACCAGTCCATGAGTCCCAGCACTTGGAAAGAAACTAGTCAGAGATGGAAAAGGCCAATGAGTTCATCTGCTTCAGCTGCATGGACTGCAACTGCTTTTGCCACACAATATTTGTATACTATGCGCACACATCTAAATATATGTAAGGCTGCAAAACAGTAGTACCAGGTCTCCATACTGTCATTCCCCACAGAGCAGGTCTTGCTTCTACAAAGCAGGTAAGACTTCCTGTCCACCTAAACCAACAATCCCTTCTAGGCTACCGATCTTCCCAAATACCAGCAGCAAGCACAAACACATATACAGACACCTACACACACATTTCTAAAAGCTGTGTGATCTTTCCAAGGTAAAAATGATGTAGCCTTCTTCTTAAGCAGAAAGTAAAGCAAGCCAGATTTTTTTTTTTTTCATTTTTGTGGCTCTTATTTCCTTCCTTCTGAAGTAGTCATGACCATATCTATGTATTGCTGAATCCACAAACAGTGTCAAATGCTGCTGTGATGTGGCAAAGCAAGCGGTAGCCTAGTGTTTAAAATAGGACAAGTTGCACTATTACACACATTCTTGTATGGCATACATAATTGTCAAGACAACTTAAGTTCACCCAGAGACCTTCTCTACAGCTACATTGAACAGTCACACAAACTTCTTGCTTCCTAATTCAATTCCTATTGCTTACAAATGACTACATCCATACTACTCCTTCTGATCACTGTCTACTATAATCTGGCAATCAAGCACAGTATTTTCTCATGATCTCTCACCGTTTTACAAGTGATTTGACTCAGTTTAGACTGACTGTGGCTGAGGGAATTGCATTATTAGATGGCACTTAATTTTAGTGAAGGACTTGCTTCCTCCTCTATTGGAGCAGGAAAGAAGCTACTAACCCAAGCTGCTTTCCAGCATACTTATGAGACTGCTTCCAAGAGCTAGCAG
The DNA here is from genome assembly GCF_034619465.1 of Leptosomus discolor. Lineage (NCBI taxonomy): Eukaryota > Metazoa > Chordata > Aves > Leptosomiformes > Leptosomidae > Leptosomus > Leptosomus discolor. The sequence continues at coordinate 22,103,937 of NC_141391.1, forward strand.
AGTCCTACCATCAGCAGGGAAGATGCAGCTGACAGAATTCTGACCTGAAGGTGTACAAGCTCTGCTGCTGCACTGTAGAGCACCCTGTAGAACACAAAACTGAAATCTTAAACTTGTTGGCCTGTAAGTCACCCTTATGAATGCTTTCACAGACCTGTTTGTGGTATAAGAATACGTCTATAGTCCTCCTTTACTCCTCCCAGCACAACCTCACTTTGTAATAGTTGTAGAGCAGAGAAATCAATTATATTATCAAGCAGCTCACCACTGCAGCTTGCCTCCTCTTGAACATCACATTATTTCCCCTACTTCTGCATTTCCTGTGAGCACTATAAGCATAAAAGTTAACCTATTAGGTAAAATCTCATGGGCTTCATAGCCATTTTGTTACCAGAAACTTACCTGCAACAAATGACTGCTTTACAGGAGAGTGCCAAGTCCAGAAAGCTCTGCCTGACTTCAAATGAAAGGGCATACTTCAGTGTATGGCCATCAATAATCAGTGCTATATCGTTTTCCTTGCCCAGTGACTCCCCCAAACTGGTACAATGCTGAGTCAGAGACGCTCTTGTTGCCTGAAAAATAAACAGGAAAAAAAAATCATGTTTCTTCCTAATATAAGAAAAGTGTATCCAAACTACATCAAAGCATCTCTGGACTATGCAACAGAGCACAGTACACACGCACCTGAACTAGCACTGACATGAGTCAGTGTTTTTACAGGACCTCATGCAGACACATTAATTTGGGCCACAAATCAGCAACGGCAGCATCCACTTGCCGAGGAACATAGGCCTTGTTTCAGTGCAGACTGGCATCTCCACTACACACTCCTGCACAACGCATGTGCCCACAGTAGTTGAGGTACACCCTTTTAGTGCATGTATAACCTAATGCCTTCCATGGTTTTTGATGCCATAAGTATTACTACTTATTCAAACAGTATTCCCTACCCTAAAAACATTTTCATTGACAGTTGATGCTGGGAAAAAAGAAAAAAATCATCTGCTCTTGTTCCACTGTCACCCCAAATATTTCAACTTTCCTACTGCAATGAAATTCCCGCTTAAAGTGGTCTGTTCCATTCCCATGCAGGTTAGTTTAGCCATCAGTTCCAGCCGAATTAACCACTGCTAAACGGTTCAAGAAGTTGCTCATTATCTGAAGCGTATGCACACTTTTTGACAGAGAAGGTCTTGAGATGCAGGACAGGATGGCAGAACATAAAAAGCAAAGACTGCTTTTAGGTGACAAATGATCACTAACTGCTAGACTACATAATTTTACTGCTTTTTAACAACAGGAAAAACTGCATCAGTGGCAAACAAAAATAACTGGTTTCTGTTTTAGAAAATTCTCACCCAGTTTCCAGTCTAGTGTTCTCTCCACTCTTAAACCAACCAAAAAACATAAAACATAATCCTGCTCACTTTAACTGTGCAGTTTTGAGTAACTACAGATGCTTCTGCTTATGGATATTTAAAGGCACTTGTTTTGTGATCTGTGCTGGTCTAAGGAAAATACTTTTTTTTCTTTATATAGCAAGAAAAGACCTACTAGTACAGAGTTACAACTGTCAGAAACGGAAATGTGGTATTTATTACTCATTGTAACCCATTCATCATTTCATAGATCCAGATTTCTCCAGAGGATTACAAAGCCAAACTGTTGCCAAGTGCTGCATTTCCTATTTGCACCTGCAGTTTCACAGAGAGATGTTGAAAACAACAACTAAGGATGCTAAACTAGTTACTCTGAACTACACACCTGCTGGAAGTGATTACCTCAGTGAAGAACAGCATTAATACAGAGTCCATAGATTTCTCTCTACATTCAACAGAGAACAGGAGTTGAGGTTTTCACACATGGTTGAGCAAACCACCAAAGCTGTACAGAAACCCACACATGTGAATCCACTTATGAACATGGCAAAATAAGTACTTAAAGTTGCATCTCTTTCATATCGAAGACATCTGAGCAAAAAAGCTCCAGTTCCATATCGCATGAATAAAATAGTGGTAAACAGGTTTACATTCCTAAAAATACTTCCTTCAGTGATCTCTCCAGCATCTACCCATGAAGGGAAGAGATGGGAAAAACCAACACAAATTGCTTCCTAGTACCATGGCTTCTTAAGTTCTTGATCTAAACGTTCACAAGCTGTTTCTGTGCACTCTAAAGAACAGAAGTGTCATACCAAGGTGGGTTTTTTTTTTCTGTAAATAGAATGATAGGAAACTCCCTCCGACCTAGGTGCTTGCAGAGCTGTTTCTCACTGCCCTCCGTCCCTCCTCACCGTCTGTGAGGCATTTTGTCCTTTCTTAAATGTGCTTTCACAGAGGTCTTGGCAGAGGGGCTTGGTGGTTCCAGAGGTCCCATCCTGGCAGAGGGGCTCAGCTGTGCCCTGCAGAATCAGCCATCCCCAGCATCAGGCAGCCCTAGCCTCTCCTTGCCAAGGCCCCTGCAGCCCCCAGCACCTTGCCACAGACACCCAGAACACCCGACCAGACAGGCACTACTACAGGGCTCAGCAAAGCTGAGGTAGGTCAATTCAGTATGTCAAACCACTGGAGACCAAGAGCTGCTCTGCACTCTTCAGGATGAGGAACCACAGTCAATGCTTCTGATTACAGCAGAAGACCTCTCCCTCCATTTATTTTTTTTTCTTTTTCTACACTTCAGGAAGACCACACTTGCTGGAGACCAAGTGCCAATAAAGTTACGGCTGCTCAGATATTGTAGAGCCTGTCTGTGCTTCCCAGCCGCCCAACCGCTGCAGTCCCACGAGCCACCATCATGGCTCTGGTGTCTTGTACTGCAGCCCTCAGGTGGGCTGGACTCTGCTGACTACAACTGACCCCTGTTCCTCTCCCTTCTGCCCCACTTCCATTTTGATGGCAAAGTTTTAAACACGGTTGTAATGGTAATATTTACCCTGGCTAGATGTATCCTGACCACAGCCATCAGCAACCACAACCAGTCCAAACTTCACTTCCATCACAGTAACAGCAGGATCATCAGAAAGAATTTGGACTTCAACCATTCCAATAATGTTTTACTGAAATAACCAGCAACAAAAGTGCTCCTTTTCTGTTGATGTAAGTTTTTTTACAGATTTCCCCTACATGATTACATCAACAACCTCTAAACACCCATGTTCATAAGATCATGGCAAAGGACTTTTTCCTTCATCTTTTTTTTTCAGCTCAAATAAGAATCACCTTGTTTCATAAAAATACACTAGCTTCCCAAATTAAATAATGATTTAATTGAAAAAGTGTTTTCCATGCATAATACTGACTGAACTTGATCTGACTTCTGTCAAGTCAGACAGCCACCACAGTACACCAGCAAGACTGAGTGTAATGTGGTGGTTCAAGGCTACAGATTTTTGTTTGCCTTGAATCATGTGTCTCATACAAAACTCAATAACTACGTTAAAGTCTGAAGTGTGTTGCAAAACTGATAAACAGAGCAGTCCCTTCAGCCATCTGCTACATAAAGTTCTGCAGTTTGCCTAGATCAGTTTCACACAAATAGAGCCAGTAAAATAAAAGACAAAAATAGCCACGCTCAGTCAAACCAGACCATGTCTGTGGCCAAAAGCAACCAAGCAGGAATGAGTACAAGAATACAGCAAGCTTATACCAGCACTCCCAGAAGAGCCTCTGAGCCCCTGCAGCTGGCAGCTCAGGGACCTCCTGAGCCAGATGCAGAGTCTGTTATGTGAGAGCCCTCAATCCCCAGCTACCATTGAGAGCTGTGGGAAGTGTATCAAAAAGCTAGCAAGAGGAGAGAGGTCACTTCTCCTCTAGAGCAAAGCAGGATGCAGAACAGCATGTAAGCAAGGAGGAAAGCCCAAGAAACACCGGAGATTAAATGAATTTTGAGTGGTGAAGAAGTTGAGAACATGACAGAAGACAACATTACTGAGCAAAGGAGGAGGATTAGGTAGCCAGAATGACTGAACTTTACTGGTCCAAACAGGTGGAGGAGAATCAGGCCACTTTCACACAAAGAAGAGAGGTGGGGAAAAAAACCAAAAAGGAGGTCAGGTTGTTATGCAATTTATTTTCTCTTGCCCCACTCATTGGTATGGTATTCAAAACAAACTCACTCTGATTCACTAAGAAACTAGCCCCAAAATGAAGGCAAATATATAAATTAAGTTAATGAGTATGACAGAGCAAACAATTCAACCATTTCAGATACAGATTACATTTTGCACCTTCTTCATTACAAGAATGACTGCGTGATTCCCTGCTTCCCTGTTAAACTGCGAGGGATTAGATTTACGACTTCATGGCATGCTTTATTTACACTGTACCTGAAGATTTAACACAAAGTATATGACTGTGCTTAAACCATCACAGACTAGTGCCAGGAAAACAAGGGTATGTCTTGGGGGAAGAAAGCTGTTCTATCTAGTTCAACTATGCAGTGACAACGTTCACAGAAATCCCAAGGATGGTATAACGAGTACAGTTTGACTAACGTCATCAACAACAGAATTTTAACCCAAGAACCCTTGCCCCTGGGATCTTGCAGTAGGTGTCATTTCTTTCTTTGCTGCTTCCTCTCAGTCTTGCTTAAACCTTTTTCTTGCTCTCAAATGCAGAGTTGCCCCTTGTCCTTCTCCTAAATCTAGCATAGCATGAAAGACTTCTGACTATTTGAAACCAAGGGAGACAGTCCCTGCCCTTATTCCCTGTATAGCCCCCCAGCACTTGAGAGGAAACACCTTAATTTCTGTGTTGCTTCTCCACCCGACCCAAAGGAAGGTGAAGGGCCAGGGCCCAACCAGCCACCCCCACAGAAGCAGAGGAGAACCTGAGGGCAAGTTCAGGAGGATTATTCAACATCCATCAGCTGTTGCCCAAAAGAAAAAAAGTCAAATGGCAACAGGAATACTTACAAAAAGTGATGTTGCTTATCAGATGAGATTACTAGTCTCTCCATAGTTTGTCATCATGGCTATGCATAAGCCTCATCCGATTCATGCCCTCGTCACTGACTTACTTATCTTACATACAAGATACCAGAGAATTAGTAACAGGGTTAATAATATCCCCAAAAAGCTGTACATCAAGGATTACAAATCAGGCACTTCATTTAAACAGCATTTTGTAAAGTTCTCGGTATACTCTTCCATATGCATGGCTAACATAACCTAACAGCTTATACAGTAAAAAAGCACTAATGATTATTTCTGTTTTTCCAGCTACTCAAAAATGCTATGTTTTAAAAAAAGAAAACAAACTACTGCTCCTGTAGGCCAGTGCAATTAAGCAAAAGAAACTAGCCCTAAATCTCATGGGGTATATAAAGACCTCCTAAGTAAGCAGAGGAATAAACATTTGGAAACCATGGGGAAATACATCCATCCTTAAGCAACTCTTTACTGATAACTGGAGCAGAAATCTCTACTTTGATATATCGCTTTTACTCTGTGTTTGACATCAAGGAATAACTCTTCTTTCAGCCACATCAAGCAAGAATAAATCCATTCTTTACTAGAACAAGCATCATGAAGCAGAAATCAATAGTAGTCTTAAGAAACTATCTGGATAAACTCAGACCTGTGGAATACCCCTGCCGTTTTTACTGAGTACCTACCAAGAGTAAATGGAAAGTTTGTGAGAAGTTCTAACAAAAATAGAACGTTAGAGGAGAATATTACAAACATTTCACTTATCCATAATCAACTCTGTTTTCTCTCCCTCAAGATTTCCTTTAGTCAAACAAGAGCATTCAGCTGCTCTAGGGAAACGTGGAGAGGTACTTGCCAATCAGACCTTATTGTACTGGCATAACAGATAATTTTCCACCAAATATTAAAAATACAGATACCGTTTTATTTAAAGATCAGAAAGTGCATCAACTGAGCAGTCCATCGGTTTAGTAGCCTTGATTCAGTGGGCTATTCAAATAAACATGGACACTTCACTAGCCAGTAGAGGATGTGCACATGCTTAAGCTGTCTGTTGAATCAGAGTAACATTATCAGTTTAATTAGAGCTTCACAAGGGCTTAAGAATCCATTCATACAAGACCAACAAGTAAAACAAAGCTTCAGAGCACAAACAAAAAAAAAAAAGATTGGTTAGATTACAGAAAGGCAACCACAGAGCTCAAACTGAGGAAGCTAAGGAAGTTAGGTTTGCATCTAAAGTTATTCTACTTGTGCACATTGGACATGGTTAGGGGATTTGATTCTAAAAATATCAACAATTCTGACTTACACATGCATTTAAGGGTTAATGTTACTATGGTCTCTATGCTTCAGTTAAATTCAAGACATGGTGGTATACTCCATAATAAGCCTACCTGCTTTTCCTGTTTGCTTTCCTATTTCCATTTTAACACGTCACAACCACAAATACAAACCTTGAGCACAGCATTTATTTGCATTACTGTCTTAAAACAAACTTTCAGATTTTATTGTTTTGTGAGTGCATAGTTTCCATCCAGAACAGAGTAGCATAAATAAGTACACTATTATCAATCTCCATAGCAGAGTATAATTTCACAGGCAGAAAATAAAGACATCCTGAAGCAGAGTTTGTGTGGTCTCTTCTCTGGACTGCACTCTCAGAATCTTTAACAAACCTTTTAATAGCATGTTTGTATACTCTTACTTTCTAAAGCCTCAGAAAAACACCCTGCTATGCCCAGCTTTGTGTTTAAGTAACAAAACTGACAAATTCTGGGATTTCCCAGGCTATTGTTCTGTGGTTTAACAGAGCAAATAGCAATTTTCACATGATGCTTAGAGTGAATTTTGAAGTCAATGCAATCAGCATTAAGTTAATCAGAGCTCTGCTTACTCCACTGAAAACAAAGAGTTAACAACTTGTACTGTAATAAAAACATTAGAAACATTTTATAACAGGACCTTAAAGGGCTTTTTTGTGTGCCTTTGCATGTTTTGCGGGTTGATTTTTTTTTTGGTTTTTTGGTTGTTTTGTTGTTGCTGTTGAACAACAGCACAGCATACAGCCCATTCTCTCCCATGAGGGCTTGGGAAGTTTGCATACTACAGCAAGAAATATTAGCATGTGAGGTAATCTGCTATCCAAGATAGAACAACAGTATGAGATACTTGCCAAGAAAAGTCAGTAGGACTTGTAAAAACTTTGGGTACAAAAGACTTCAGTAGCATAACAGTCATTCCCTAAATTTATCTTACAAACAAGCTGATAACCAGAGAAAAATCACCGTAAGATGATCAGCTTGAAATCTCCTCTTCCCCTTCCTCCCCTGCTTTTTCCTGGAAAGGCTCACAAAGTCACTGAGATGACAGCAGCAGGAAGAAACAAAGCCTCATTTGCGCAGCAACTACACTTGTGTTTCATTCTAAGCATAGAGCGATATGCAGCCCACAAGGCAAAAGGTCTTGGGAAGAAAAATAAATTGCAAGTAGCATCACGTAGACAAGAAGGCCTCTTCAGAGCTGAGAAGAACTGCTCACCCCCAGATCTGTGACCTCCAAGACACACACTCATTAAGCCTTAATCAGTCTCATGTTCCGGCATTCTTGGGCTTCTACATTTCATGCACCCTTCCTGCATGGCCCTTACTCCATCTCAGAAGAGGTAAAGTGATCCTCACAGAACAAGCTCGTGCAGTAAGATATGTTAAACTAACACATTAGTTTAGCTGTAAGCCAAGTCAACTGCATACACTACTTGTTGCTATATTTATCACAGATCTAGGAAGTACAACTAGCTACAGCAGCTTAAAGATTTTTCCAAGTTAGCTTCTTCCATCATCCTATAATTCAGTTCCAAACTATGAAGTCTATGACATGATTTAAATTACATTATCTTCTAAATCATTGTTCTGGAGTACACTGAAGTGCCAGCTCAACCTATTTTACCAATCCAAGAATTTACTTTTTATGACTTCTGCTGTTTCCTTCCTATGTGTGGATAACAAATAATCAAGTGTAACAATTCTTTTACTGTGCTGAAAAAAGTGGTTTCAAGTCAAAGTACCAGCCATGCCCCCTGCACCCCTTGTGTCAAAAGAAAAATCTTCCAAGAACTTAAGAAAAGCAAGGACTTCACTGCATATCCCCATTCAAGATAACACTTGTCAGCCCTACTTCATGGAAAATTTTCCATTGTATCTTAATTGGAACTTAGAAGTTTCACCACATGTTTGGTGAAGTCTTTGACTTCAAACTGCCTAGCTGCTGTACCTGAGGGACCTGTAAGGACATCTGGCAGAAGCAAATTTACAGGAGACGAGGGATAATGAACAAAAAGGCAAGACAAACTAATGTTTAAACCAAAGCTGGTGGAACATGATATAAGTATTTAGAGCAATACCTGTTGGGCAGAAGAGTCACTGGAAACACTTTCCACAATAAATAGCACATGTGCAAGTGCTAACCTTGAAACTCCTCTTGAAACTGAGGAAGAGATACCACTTCATTTCCAGAACAGCTACTCACTTTCACCAGTCTTCCAAGATCTGTACACCAAACTTGGACAGCAAACAACTTCTGTTTCTGAAAGCTGACAGGCAACTTACAAAGACCTAGTCATAAACAAGGGTGCAAAGTACATTGCCACAAAGCCTGGTAAAACGACTCCTTGTGCACACAAAGGCCAGCTGCAAGATTTGTTGGTCAGGTTCCTCTGCTCCAGCTCTTATGAGACTTCTTACAGTAATCAGTCTTGAAACAGCTGACTAACTGCTGCTGTGTACTTTCAGAGTTAGATTGTGGATGCAAATACAAATGCAAACGTAGAAGTATTTGCTAGGTGCACTGTGTCACCTGCTTACATAAAACTGATTCAAAAGCCATGGTTCATGACCAACTAAATGGAAACTCAGAACATCAGCAGAATTGCAAATATTTAGTTATCAATGTGAGGACATCCACGGCCTAATCCAATCAACTCTACAATAACATGGACCTCCATGTTCAACTTGGAACCTTTTAGACAAGCACGTGCATACTTTAACAATGAGTATGTTCTTAAGAGCATCCACAAAACTCCCTTGGCTTTCTTCTACCCTTAAAGCTGTATCACAATGTAAAACAAAACAAAAAAATAAATCAAACTTGACAGTAGTATGGTCATTAGTTTGACCAACTAGCTACACAGTGCAACAGATGAGGCAGTATGTGTTGAATGGAGCAGACTATATTCCTATGCTGTACTTCCTTGCTTTTTGCCTTTTTCACCACAGCGTAACACTTAACTCATACTCAGCTTGTGACCCAGCTACTCCTTTTCTGCTCCCCATCTTGTGTTCATGCGGTTGAGCATAGCTGTGCAATAATATCATCTTCCGTCTTTGCTTTTTCTCCTATAGCTTACTTTAGAAGAGGCCAGGATAAAGGATTAGAAAAGCAGGAATGTGCAATCAGATGCTCACAAGTTCTAAGAGTCATGAGGGACTTTGAAGTGTCTCACAAGATGAACGTATCTCAAGGAACAGCAGTAATAGCGGGACCTGTAAACTACAGGATTACGGCAGAAGAGGCAAGAGGAGAAATTAGACCAAGATGACTCCTAGAAAAGGAACTTCTGTACCAAAGTATCTCAATAATACGCAAAGAGACAAAGTATGCAGCTCCATACGAAAACGCAGCACCTGTAACGTTCTTGTAAAGCCAAAAGTAGAAATACTATCAGGGAGGTTGTTTATTAACTCACTGAAAAGAATCATTAAGGTTGGATGAGACCTCTAAGATCATCAAGTCCAACTGTGAAAGACTGCTATGCAGAGATACCTCTGAAAATTACACACTTCTAAACCCCAAATTTAAGAGTCCATCCACTCCTTAGCTTTACAAAAATGACACTCTCTAGTTCCAAAGCCAAGAGAACCTTTGAAAGCTGAGAACTCCAACTGCAAATGCTTTACTACTTCGCTTCTCAAGCAAAATACTAGAAGCATCTCCCACTTTAGTAAGCCTTGAACACTTTAAAATACACAATTCACTTAAACCCATACACACAAAACCACTCAAATGGATCATGGGAGATCAGATCCCAGCTGACTACCTTCAATTCACTCTTTTCAGCAAGATCAAAGTTTCACCAAAAAAATGCAGGCTCATCAACAGCTGTCGCTCAGTAGTACTGCAGTGCTCAGCCTGTCACACGCTGATTTGAAGAGATACATACGAGCACACACTATGTGAGCACTCCAGTGACGCTTCACTCTGATAAACGCTAACTCCATCTTCTAACTCCCAAGCCATTACTTGACTTCGCCACTTTGAAGCAATTCTCCAACAAAAGATTGAAAGGTGTAACAAAGTGTCCCGTACTCCCTCTCCAATATTAAACAAGCATGATTTTGTTAAAACTTCAGCCTGAACTAGTTATAAGACATTTGATCCCACATTCCTTTGACAGGAGTGCCAAAACAGTTTCATATTCTCAGAGCCTGGTAAGAACAGCAGTGTGTATGTACAACAGCTGGGAAATAGTCTATTCTAAACCATTTCTGCAGGTACCATTTAGAAAACATGCAGTTTCAAAATCGTTCCCAACAAGATTCCTCACAAAGGCCCTGGAAGCTTCCATTTAACTCAGTGGTATGAGCGGATAATTTTTCCAAAAGATGTTATGTTCATCATAGAATCATCTGCCTTCCCACAGGAGTCTATAGAAGTCAATGAAGCAACATCTGCATTTCTCTTACAGAAGTATTTAATAAGCTCAGCTGCCACAATTGCACACAAACCCAGCAATATGCCATCTGTTCATCTAAACTCATTTAGGAGAGTAAGCTCACCATGATGTTTAAAAAACCACAACATGTAAAATACTAAGCAAATATTGTTACAAAGCAACTGCAAAAAATCACTAAAAATACAAAGCAAGACAAGAACCCATTCCTAAAACACGTCAATCAAATGACTGTCACTGACTCGACACAGCAGTGCTTGCTTATTTGATAGCACCATGATTCTGCTTGACGAATATGGTCTTCTACCATGCCAAGAAAAACATCATATGGAGGACCCATAGATATTAGATGGCCTCAGTCAGATCATTTTCACAGCTTTGAATCTAAGTTCAACCTGAAATTCCTTCACAGTAAGCCAAGTAATCTAAAACATCTATATAACAGAGTCCTTAATCTGCATAGCGAGGCTCAGGTTATCACACAGACCAAATCTTGCCTTCAAAAATTCGATAAACAGATCATATCAGCACTTTTATGTCTCCAGTGGCAGCTGAAAGTCCAGATGAATTGGACCATCAAGAGCTATAACGAGAGCTGTAGGTAATTATTCAAGGATGTTTTCGGTTCTGTAACAAACTGATTATGCAGGAGCCAGGGAACTTGGTAAAGAGGAAAGAAAATATACTCTGAAGGAACCTCTGTCCTGTCAGCAATATATTTATCTCCAAGCATGTTCCAGCACAGTTTAAAAAGAAAAACGAAACATCTTTTACAAGCTTTGTTTGATCACACAGAAGTCATCTCCAAATATGTCAGACAAACTACCATCTCAAATGCATATGGTGTATGCAGGTAGTTCAAGATCATGGTAAAGAACAGCACCTAACAGCTGACCACTTGAAAAGTACATGGTTAAGTGTTTAAGTCAAACAATGCAGAATGCCAGATGGCTGCATGCTAAACTTAAGACTCTCAGTGAAGAAAAGTGGTGTCTTTATTAAGGAATACGTATGAAGTCCCCCTGAAACTCATGAGCTGCTGGCTCAGGGGGGAGAGAAGAAGTAGGGGGGAAGAAAGGCTTTTTCCAAATTAGGAGGTAAAACTGATTTGTTCAATTTCACTACCCAGACATGTCCCATCTTGCAGATTAAGTACCATGGCAGTGTGTGCTGCCAGAAGTGGTGCACCTAGAATTTCAGCCTTCTGAAATAAAACCTGCCATTTCCTGCAATATTACTTTTTCTTCAGATTAAAGACACACACTGATTATGGGAGTGGGATCTTCAAAATGCCAGTCTTCACTGTAAACCCCCACTAAAACACTAAATTTATTTCTTTAAAAAAAAAAAAAAAACAAACAAGGAAAGTGACAAAAGTCTCAGCATTCTCAACCCAAATAATTGACATCCTAAGTAGTCATCCAGTGCAACATGGCTGCCAAAGGCACCATCTTGAAAGCCACAAGCCTTTTGCAACCCTTCTTCGAGCTCTCAGAGGGCAAAGCTTGCAGCATAAGAAACAACTGCAGTCAAAGGGACAATTCACCATCAAGTGTTCTTCAAATGCTATGAAGAACACAGTATCACATTGGTTCATTTGACCTTTTTTAATATTTCTAACTTTAGCAAGAAACATGTGTACGCTGGGAAGACTAGGGATTTCAAATAGTATAGCTAAAATCCTGTTCTCTTCACACCAAGAACAGCATTAGGCGTATTACATGATTTTCATTTATTCCAGAAGCGCTCTACATAGGACAATCTCCCTATTGCTTTCAATACCTATTAGATGTTTGACCACAGAATAGTTTATAGTACATGTAAGATAGTTTCTCTCTCGTACTACAGAAAAGGTAAGAAAAAATGCTTGTTCTGGACACTAACACATCTGTACTTCGCCAAGAGGAAGCAGTCTGTTAGTTTTGCTAACAAGCTAGAATGCCTCAGTGTCTTTATGTTTTGATATTTTAGCTTTATTAAATTCATTGAACACAATAGGCTTTTTGTTTTATTTCCTTCTGCTTCTATCAAACCAGTCCCAATTGCTTTTTCTCTTTCCAGTACAACAGTCTGGCTTTTCTGGAGCAGGAACAAGCTCTTGTTTAGACCTCCAAGGAAATTATGTTTCTGCTAAGTAATTTCCCAAAGATAAAAGCCAACCTTTCAGCTCACTGGATAAATTTTCAGATCAAGAAGATACCACAACCTTCCACTTTAGATCAAGAAGATACAGGATTCTGTGTTACAGTGTCTTAATCACATACTTCTGTGTTTCAAGTTGTTCCTACACTCAGTTGCCCACAAACTGCTAAGGAGAATTCAGCCAAGAAAGTGACACTGGTGTGTGGACATAAGAGTCAGCCTATAATTTATTCCCAGGAAGTAAGTTGTATTTTCTCATTCTATGCATATACTGTGCTTGAAAAAAAAAACAAAACCAAATCCACAGATCTCAGCTAAAGACCCTGACTTTTTCATGTGTGTGTATATATTAAAAAAACATACAAAGTAATGTGTATGTATATTATCACTATTATGTCCTGGTTGGTATATATAAAATATAACCATCCTGATTCGATCAGATTAGAACAACTTTTCCTGAAAGGTAGACAGAAAGAACAGCCAACAATATAGCCAAGACTATACTTTAAGAGTTTCATCATTGCTAGCAATTAAAGAATCCATGTTTATTAATGTATAAATGACCGAACACTAGCCGCAACGAAATACAGACTGGATGACAGAACCCATCTTTTCTCCAGAAGAATGCTATCCACAAGAAACACATACGATTGAGTAGATTGATTTGTACAAGACAGGATTGCCTCAACACAATTTTCTCGTGCTGCAGTATCTTGCCAGTACAGACATCAGCATGTTACAAAAATAGTGTTCACTATGAAATATTAATTCAGTATTTTCTAGTCATATTACATCTGTAGTCTGGAAAAGAAAAAGTTTTGGGTTTACCTTTTCATATAAGGTAATGTCAACCCATAAGACATCAAAATGAAGTTGGAAGGACAGAATTTTCCTCTCTACAGACTAATAAAATTAAAAAGGTGCTACAGAAAGCCAGAGCTTCAATTATTTTTAGTCTTCCACTCTCAGTTTCCTCTCCAAAATCCCCCTTGAAAAGAAAAAAAAAAATCACTATTAGCATCTGTGTAGTTAATAGCTCAGTTGCATGCTAGTGTAAGTAACAGAGGCCATATCGCTGTCAGTTCATAGCCAAAATTATTCCAGTACTTAAGGAAAAGGCAACTGCTTTGAGCATTAAGCCAAACAGCAAACTATAAACTCAAAGCTATTCAAGACAGTCCCATGCATGCAACAGGCCAAACTGTCATATTAGTCTTCCTTTCAAGTGCTTGTGTATTATCAAATCTGTTTCTCCAAGTGAAGCAGAGGAAGTTCCAGAGCAGCTGATTAGCACAGGCAAGCTCTGTAATAAAACTGGCTTTTAAGAAGCGGATTGCTTTTAACCCAAGTTGTTTTCTTAAAGCCCTGGTTTTGATTTAGACACAATACAGGTATTGAACAGAAATACGAGAGATCTAACAGTTCCTGAAATACCCTTTGAGATTTTACTTCTACCTTTAAAGCACAACAAGCATCAGAAGTTACTCACACCCCTTGGACCGTATATTTTTCCTTTTTACCAAAGGCTGACTAGGCAATAAAGCAACATACAAAGGTGTTTTCAGAAGGATTTGAAACAAGCTGTACTCCTATAACCTTACCTCTTTCCCAACAGCCTCTTGGAAATGGGCAACACACACACTTGCTGACTGTTCCCATCTAACTGGGATTGCTGTAAGGACTCCTGAGCTCATTTACAGTCCCAAAACATAACTTAGACTCAAAGAATCAGTATATGCTTCCTGCCCTTCAGCAGCTGCCCAAGAGTAGACAGAGTGCAACAGGCTATCCTGGGCACTTTGTTCCTGGCCTCAGTCCCATCTGTGCTCTCTCAGGGCTTCTGATGAAACACAGTCCAGCAAGCAGACAGCAAGGCACCGTCCTCCTGCCTGAGCTAGCCCCTTCAGCAAGCAACTGGAAAGATGATACTCAAGTCTGACAATGCTTGTGTGTAAGACAAAACAGTGTCCAAATTGCCCCACAAGGGCAGGTAAAGGCTGAGGAACACCCTGAGCAAAGAAAACACTAAGAATGCCCTGAAGAAGCAGCATCCGGACACTCCTGAACCTGAGAAACAGACTGTAAGAGAAAGAAGTAGAGATGGGAAAGTTGGAACAAAGATGCGGGAAACCGGGTTTTCCTTCACAGCCCAAAACTTAAAGGAAGAGCTCTATAGCTCAGCATTCAAGAGGACAGTAGCAGGACCAAAAGTGTTTACCTTGGATTACAATTTTTTAAAACCATCAATTACAGTGCTGAAGTAGAGGCATACACTATGGAAGGTGAGAAACATTATTGGGCAAAACAAGCAAGACGCTAGGAAACTTTCCTGCTGCATTAGCAGAGATCTTCACTATCTGAACAGCTGCTAGATCCATTAAGATCAAATAATTAAATAATTCTTATTGAATAATTTAAAAAAGTGACAGGAGAGCTGTCCTAACCACTGACATTAGCAGAACATTTAAAAAAAAAAAGTCACAAAACTGAAGTTAGTGTTACACTGAAACACCAGAAATCACTATATACTTGTTCAGCTGATACAGGACCTATAGCTGAACTATCTGCAAAGCATGAGAACATGAAATGAAAAAAGCATGGCAAAATTATCAAACTGGCATTACACAAGCCAGCCTGTTGAATCCGTTTACCAGTTTTGATCAAATGAGATTTGGTCACAATGCCAACTCTGCTGCCATTGTTTAATTACAAAATTAGTACTACACAACAATAACATCAGGTAAATACCTTAAGATGGTCCAGCTTTAACACCTTTTGTCAGAGGAAGCCTGGAGAGTAGATTTTCTAATGGAGTTCTACCAAAATCAATTCATGCTCAATGCTACTGTTTATCTTTAAAGTACCAAAGGCAACACAAACCTTTGTCTGGCAATTCGAGTACTGCAGATTAACGAACAAGAAACAGACAGAAATAGAAAGCTCTGAACAAGCAAACAGAAGCGAGCTCTCTTGGAGCAACTGACTTCACTTCAACTGGCAGCACAGGTATGAGCAACAGCAAACAGAACACAGCACAGCTCCAAATCCATCGTCCTAACCCCAGTTTCACTCTTGACACCGGGTACTAAGCAGCCAGTTCCTCCAGTCCATCCCTCACCATGTGGCACATGAAGAACCGGCAGCAGGGTACAGCCACTGCCCACCTCCTGAAGGTCACTGTCTCGGGAGAAGTGAGGCCCAGGTGTATGGACTAGCTCACCACAGCTAGTCCAGACATTGCCATAAAATCATCACTGTTTCCGCTGACTTATACTCCAGTTCTAAATCAAATTCAATTAACTGTTGTACTTTTTTTTTTTTTAAAAAAAAAAAAGGTTTGCTACTATACCACAGCTTTACCTGCTCAGAAGCGACTAGGCTTAATGATAAAAGTGCATGGCTGGAGGCTCCTAAAGGCCCTGAAACCTTGTCTACTGGGTTTTAAAACACAGAGAAACCATGAAAAGTTTACGGTTTATAGAAGATGACAATACAAGGCACCAAGATTTTCCTGCATATCAGTCAGTAGCACAAGATTATTTCATGCTACTTGGACTCCCTTAAACAGGCTATATCCCTGGGGAAGGGTGATATGCACGAACAAGCACAGGTCTCCTGACAGCAGCTTCAGAGAGGCACTGCTTGGGGATGGTCTGGCCTTGCAACATCCCTACACAGCTGTGGAAAAGGACACAAGCAAGAACGATGGCAGGTTGGCCACTGGCCTCCTTACAGATCAGAGTAAGCAAGTGCTTTCACTCAACTGTTCCCGACAGTGTTCCTAGTTATTCTGTTAACCAAGATTGTTTTAAGAAATTATAGCAAAGTCTTCAGCATTCCAAGCACCTCCAAGCTGCACAGGAATAGGAAAAATGGCCTTTGCTAAACAGAGTCCTATTTAATACTACGTAGGATGACACTAGGAGAACATTTGAACGTTTGCCCTTGCCATCACATCCTGCAGTGGTTAGGCAGTTTCTTTACCAGCCATAGTGCACAGTCAACACTGATACTTCAGACAAACTGCAAATTGAAAAGATTCCACATGTTCAGTTGCAATTTAGTGTCTTCATATTTTCAAAGCTACACAAGAGACAACAACCCCAGACAGTATGTTTGAGTGGGACAGAGGCAAGACATTTTCTTGTTTCAGTGACTGAACAGTTCATGCAAGGACTACTTTGTGAAAGCCGTCCAGATGCCGGACCCTAATGTTAAGTTTCAACTCACTTCACACAACTCTTTGAATCATCTTGAAGTTCCAGTACTAATGAGAATCTATGGAGAGCTCCCAAACAGATAATTAACAACACTGTTTCAGTGACAATTATATAATCCTAACATCGTATAACAACCAGTTTCAGAAACTTAATATTTTAGATATAAAACTAATTCACAAAATATTAGATATAAAAAAAATTCACAAAAGGCTTTCTCCCAGCTGAACTCAAGAAATGCTTTACCTGGGGCATAAATTCTGACAAGAATCAGAAATATCCAAAATAATGAAGGCTATCACAGTAATTTTTCAGACCGTATGCCCCTGAAACCCACAGGGATGCTGAGCCTTCCTTTACACCAGTCTCCCAAGGCTCCAGGTACTGCATTCCTCCCAAAACTTTCTCCATTATCTGACATGATTATGTTCACTTACAAAAAAAGAGAATCTATACAAATGCACAATTTCAAATGGCAGCATGGCAAAGATTTTCAGAGCTCTAATTCCAGCATACAGTAACACACAGTTAAGGTAATAATACTCTTAACTAAAAGCAAAATATTCATTCTTATATCATACACGCTACCTTTCTGACTACATGAACTGAAATCCTGTCATATGGTAATTAGGGATTTAGCCACAGTGACTCTGGCACTGAATTTAGTTCAGGCAGAACAACAGCTTTTGGAGGACTCTGGCAGAGTTGAACAACAGAGAGACTACCTTTAAATAACATGTAGCAGCAGCAATCCTGAGCTTGGCCAGTGGTCTTCATTGCTACAAATACATCTGTACTTTCCTGCTCCCAGCCTCCTTCAGGCCCTACTTAACCTTTGCTCATAAAGCATTACATGTCCCAAAAATGCTTAATAGAAAAGCATATTGTAACCAGCCATTTGTACATGTGAGCCCAAACTCAGGACTATTGAAACTGCATTTATGAGGCAGTAACTTGGTCTTAAAACCACACCAGCAATTTTTCCAGCAGAATGTATTTCTAGTCTGTGTCTTATTGGAATACAAAAAGGATTTCCCCCCTGTTTCAGTCCATGTTATTTAGCCTATTTAGTCCTTAAAATACGCAGTCTACTTCAGTCCATATTAACACCAGGCTTGTGATAAGCACACAAGCTGTAACAAGCTCCCCTCCATTTAAAAAAAAAAAATCATGAAAGTGTTCAAATACTGATAACAGCAACAATGACAGTATGTTTATTAATAGCCAAAAATCCCAGGCCATTTTTTGGTAGATGCTGTTATGACTGAGAAGCAGAGGCACTCCAGTGTTATGTTCACTGAGCAGGCAGTACAGAGCAGTTGGTTACCTCACCTGTCCAGTGATCTAAGTTGCCAGTACAGAGTTTAAGGCAGTATGAGTAGGAGTGCTTCATCTCTTAGAAAAGTAAGAGATGGGCTAGATGCATGCAGGGTCCTACATGATTACAGTTCACTTTAAGATGCATTCTGAATAACATTCAGTTTGAGAATTTCCTGTAGATGAGCACCACAAGAAGTTATATTGCAGATCTATGTAACTTGGGAGATTAGTAGCTCTACTACACTTTCTGTACAACAGCTACATCAACTTATTTCCTTGAGCACAGCTCTCTCCCAGTATATTGACAAGTAGGAATGACTCAGTCTTGGCAAACATACCTTCTAACATTTTTTTGCCAGAAAAATCCCTCTGATTCACAGATGTCCTTATTAAAGGTTCATGCAGCTTCTGGGTGCTGGACAAACCATGAGTCAAATAATCTGTAACAAGGTCTATTTTATTTTCTACCTAAATAATTAGCTAAATTTCCATTTCTTAGCTTCACATACTTCCATCATACAAAAAAACACCTAAAACCACCAAATAAACTAAACAACTACCTGCTGCCTTTTCTCCCTCCAAAGCCAGCACACTGGATTTCTCCACTGTTTGACATCTCCAAAATACTCTGTCCACCCACAAAACAAATTCCAACAGAACTGCTAATGGCAGGTAAGGAACCACAAAAGAAAGAACATCTTCCAGACAATCCATACCCTGCCAGACTCCCACAAATAACCCATTCTATCCACTTCCTCTATTGCAAACTTGTCTTGTTTATTCCTTGAAGATTCATAAGCAACAAACAAAAAAATTGACATACGTTTGTTGGCAATTGCTACTGCTAGGAATGACTACATTACATAATGCACACAGACATCATAGAGCAGCTTTTATGTAGATGCTGGTTTTGTTTGACTAACAACTCTATAATGCATTATAAACTAGTGGTTTACAAGAGCATTTCAGATAACCTCAGAAGTATCTGCATCCAAAACACAAAATTTTAACATTGCTGGTCCTAGTCCTAACAACTTAAATGTTCTATTCCCATATACAGCTGGTGCAAGTCGATGTTTTCTTGACATTCACAGGTAGCTCAGGCACAAAGAGCAGCTCTGCTGCTGCACTGTGCATCATCTGCCTGTTTTTGCCTAACTCTAGAGAGAACAGGAAAAAAAGCTTATTGACAGTGTTGCCCAGCAGAGACACTGGTACCCACTCAACTGAAAAGCTCGACACACCACCTGATTTGCTTTAATCCTGATTGTTTCCTGTATTTTTTACTTTTTAAGCCAAGAATATAAAGGTGCTATGTAAGAAAGCCCCAGGCAAACTTCTCTTTTCCAGTCAAATAAACACCATTCCCTAAGGTGAATACTAACTTTCAAAGACCTTTTTTCCCAGAGTTTTAAAAACACACCACTTCATTCCCTATCAGTTTACCCCATGAGTACATCTGAAGTTTTTATTAAAGTTTATCTAATAAATATGATACCCGCTTCAATTACTAAAAATAATTTTAATAAGAAAACTCCACAAAATCATCAAGATCATGTTTCTTTTTTAAAATTAAACCACCAGAGTAATTTCCCTAAAGATTTAGTTGTACAATAGATTTATTTTATTAATATTTACTAAACCTATTAACTCTGTCTACTGAACTGTAGAGTTTGTCTGTCAAGCTCTAGATAGAACTATAAATCCCTTGAGAACCTGATAATATTAAACCTAATATACACAGAGCAATTAAATTTTAATAACTTGAAAAGAAAGTCGAAGTTTTCAAAGAAATCAGCTAGTTAATTTTTGAAACCATCCCCCCTTTCCTTGTGTTATTTACAGATAAGTTGGGCAATATTAATTCTAGAATGAAGACATAAATATTACCATACCAACCTAGATATTACAAAGTCCTTTAATTGGTTTTATTCATCCACATTTTCCCAGACTTCTACAGACTACTAAACTCTACATCCAAAAGCATATGCTCTTCTGACCTTTTTCCCCCCACTGTGAGTACAGAATTCTTGAAGCCAGACAACTTCAGTCACCATTCACCACATAAATGGTCCCCTGTTGTACCCCAGAATTTGATACCTTATCTTTCTACAAATAGCTTTATCTTATTATTTCAGTGAATTCTATAGCTACAAAAACCTGAATTAACAGACATCAAATTCCTCCATCTTTCAAAACAGCAGAAAGCTTCTTGTGATGTGTCAGTTCTGCTGGACACAGAAAATGGACAAAGACTTTATGTCCAGCTTTCCACTAAGTGCTGATCACCATTTCTCAGTCTTTTGAGGTAATATGGATATTGTCAATCCATTACCAATATGACCTGGGCTGAAAAACATTTCAAATTCTAGTTGTCTCAGGGGTCACCTTCTCTTTTCCAGAGTGCCACAGGCTGTACGTATTAGCCTAAAGAGTAAGCAAGTGCTTAAATTGAGAAGGTCTGTATGAGCATCTATTTCTACCCTATGGTCACTGTTACATGAGCCAGCAGAGGCCCCAAAGTAGAATACTTAACAGCTGAACAGTTCTTGCCTCAGAGACAACATAGAAGACCCTATTCAAAATTAAAAAGCTATTTCTCCCAATGACACAGCTTGTTCATGACAAGCTCATAATACAGTCCTCGACAAGGGGTAATGCAGGTGGTCTGCTCTACCATAAAAAGACCCCATCACAATGTGACTATACCATAGTCTTTTTGCTTTAAAGTTTGACTGGGTTTAAAATGTGAATATATAACCCTGCTGCCATAAGACCAACAGGGTCTTACAATGCTTATTTGAGCAAACAGCAAGGATGTACAAGAGCTGCCTTAACAATTCTGCTTTTGCAGGAATATACTTTTCTTCTCTCAAGTCAAACACAAACTGCAAAGTCTAAACTCTATGGCTCCTGTATATGCATAAATTTGAGATTTATTGAGGGAGTGGGAAGAGAAGGAAGTGAAAAGGTTGGAAAACTACCTATTCAGAACATGATTATGTTCTCTACAGCTAGTTTTGCCACACAAATAATCTGTCACAAGATGTTTATAATGCTGCATTTAGAAAAACGCTAGCAAAAAAAGATCATGATATAGAAGGAAAAAAATTGAGCACTCCCAGGATAAGCTCATCTCACAGCAGAACAACAGACACGGAGCTGAACAGGAGGCTTGCCACAGCTTGAGGAGCATGCTTCAGTGACTAAGCTGAGTTTATTTTATGACATACATTTCACTTAAGTGAGACATGCCATGAAATACAGCCAGTCCACCAAGAAACATGCTCACAGAACTTGTAACCATTACTCAAGTCAGAAACTCACTATCTACTTTTATCGTGTTGGGGTAGGAGGGAGAACACAGTGGTGTAAGTGAATAGTTAAGTTTTCCATGGATTTTGATTCTCTTGCTGAATTCGCCTGTTTCTGGGTAGAAGGGAAAAAGGACTACCCGAGAGGCACAGAAGACTCAAGTTTGCAAGAACTAAAGAGATCACACCAATTCTAAGTTTTTGAGGCAATTTGTCCCAAAGGCTTCCCACCACCACCACAGCAGCCCATCAGGGCTGTCAGGAGCTTCTCAAGTGCACTCTTACCTTGCCTGGTTAGCTTGAAAAACCAGAGCATATGACAAGCACACTTACCACCACAATCCAGCACAATGGAAGCTTCAAGAGCACATTTGAACCACCTCAGGTCTGGTTAACACTTATATTCCCAAAGCGCTCCAAAAAGGCATCAAGTTCTGACATTTCTGAACTGTGACATCAGGCCTGCTTAGAACACTGGTTATGACAGTTTAAGGATTTAGGAATTATTTGAAAATGCGAGATAGTCAAATCAGTTTTGTCTGGAAACTATGGAAAGAAGATGGCACTCACTTCCTAGCTTCAATCAGCTTATCCTCTCTAACAAACCTCTTTGAAATAATGAAAGAGCAAAACTGACCCTCTAGCATCACTACCTCAGTTAAATGACTAGAGTTACTCATGTGAAAATGCTTTTTCAGTAAAAAAAAATAAGCATACATCTTTGTGGCAAAGGCACATAAAAACACTAGAAGTTTCTGAATGATTTCTCTGACCCATTCCACTCTCTGCATAAGGAACACATACACAGGCAGGTGTTAGTTTCATACAGCTAGAGAATTGCTTAACTAGTTTCTGAAAGACCAGTCAGCCCAGAAAAATTCAGTGTGAATTTTTCTAGCTTCAACCAATGTAAAACGTTTTCTTCCTTAATTCTCATGGGAAGGAAATTTATTCTTATGTGACTGATGAGCAGGCTTACAGTAATCAAGCTTCAGCTACAAGAACGATTCTCTAATTATTCAGAAAAAGGAAATAATGTTCATTAGAGGGTTTAACAAAGTAGTAAGTCAGTATTACAGGAACCACAAATATAAGACCACAGACGCCTATATCTCTCCATCTTTGTTTTCTGAAGATGTGATCAAGACATACCCTAATTCCTACCCTGAAGCAGTAGTTTTCCATTAAGTTAACAGTGCGAGTGAATAAATCCTATTGCTTTAGGCTGGCTCCACACCAAGAAAGGAAGACTGCTTCTGCTTAAAAAACCCACACAAACTTGCATGAACAAGGACTCCTCTTCCCCTTCAATGAGAGCAGAGGATCAGATATGAAAAGAGTATTTAGTTCTTACTCTTCAATACAAAAGACAAACCTGAATTATTTCTACAGATGTGTAATACTAGCCATGTAAGTCAAGAGGATCGGTATCCTTAACTCATTTACCTACAGATCAGATGCCCACTTAGTCTTATTCCTCTAAAAAAAACCACCACACCATCATGCTTTAACAGAAGCAAAACCTGCATCTCGTAGGTAGCTTCTCATTTAACAAAATCCCACTTATACTTCATTATGCATCCTTATGTTTCCATGGTCTCTTGTGCTTATTAGAAAGAAGTGTATCATTATGCTGCAGAGAATCTCCTCTTCAAAGCAAACAGCTTTGAAGCCATTATTATACTGTTACTTACACAACAGAAAACAGATCTGGATAACACTGAGAGATCATCTATTGAGAGATAAGCCTTAACATATGTGAAGATCATTAGCAGTTTTAAAATAAATAGTGTTTGTTCCCAGTCATTTTCCTTCAACATACGTGAACTCTTACAAACGAGACAGCAAATTTTAGATGCAATTCAGGGGACACACACTCTTCCTTTCTGTTTTTTTATGTAATATGATCTATTTTGTCCTACATCATGGACAAAGCATTAGCAAGATGAGCCCCCAGCTGCTAAAACACCTGCAGCCTAAAGCTGCAAGATGTTCTTCAGGTCTTGTCAAATGTGATTACTATTAGAACTTAAGAAATGAAGGGAAAAGTGACCTAGTAAAGAGTGTTTGGGTTTGATTTTTTTTTTTTAATAGCCTCCCCCGCCCCCCGCCCCCCCTCAGTTTTCAGCTACGGAATCAAGAGTTATTTAGAAACCTGGTCTTCAGACTCCTAAAGATCCTTGCGTTCCTTGAGGTCTAAGTGCCCCCACCTCATTCAAACCAACTATCACAGTGCCAGAACACACTAACAGAAAAAACAGCACCAGAGATAAGTGAAAACAGTCATTAGTTCATGCTGAAAAGGGAAAGCAGGCCAGTATTTTTGTTTCATCCCAACTCACTCAACACTCACAACTCAAACCTATTAGTATTGCTTCCTGAAAAAATGGTAATCTAATACTTAAGTTACACAGTCCTCTGTGTACTTAAACCTACAGGTCCAGGTAACACCTATAATCTTTCATTTGTAATTCCATGCAGTAGGTTCAAATCAAAGCAGCTTTTCACATGACGAGCTGTATATCTTCCATATCCATACAACTAACTTTCTAAGAAGATTATCAAATACCTTGAGTTATGAAAGATTCTATTTGTTCCTTGAAAACAAAGAAAAACACTAACACTCTTCTACCTATTACTTTCAAAATGTATCTGATCACTATAAACTATTCCTTGTGAAACAGACATTAAACTAATGAGTAATAACTAGATGAAGAAAAACAGAAATTTAAGCAATAAAATATTTAGTACAATAGAGAAATTTACGCTTTCCCTAGTTTTCCTAATTAGCTTCCTTTGCAAATTCCCAGTACCACACACAGAAGAGCTGATTATGATTCCAGGCTGACCGGTAATTGAAGTAACTTATCAGCCACAAGACTCCAGAGGAGCTTCCCAGATGCCTCTGAAGGAGAGCTGATGGTTGGCTAAAACTGAGCTTGTCCACATTGGTCAGTTTTCCAGAATACTAACTCTATCTGAAAACATTTAGGCAGATCATACCAGGGGAGGTAAAAGAAATTCCCAGTTTCCCCTCTCATGCAAGACACAAGATGTAATCTTCAAGGCAGTAGCAGCACAGGACTCATTCTCATCTCCCCAGCAGTTATCTGCACACTTTACTACCTTCTGATAGGACCGAAGTACATTATACTAATGCTTTGCAGCTCCCAATAGTAACTAACTTCAGTTTTCGTCTGAAAAGCTGACAACGACTTTACCCCTGTTCCTTCAACACAATGTCACTGACAAGGCATCAACATCTCTTCTTCCAACAGCAGGAGCAGCAGGATCCAAAAAGCACCACCTCCAAAGCTTCTCAGAACTTCACAGGCACTGTCTCCTGTAGTTGTGCTCAAGAATTTGAAATAGAGACTTATATAAAACAACTTACATACTGTTTATGCTAAAGAAATACCAGTAGCAAAGCTATTAACATTCCTGTGGAAGCCATAATGCTACACAAATCTTTCTGGCCTAGTAAGTATAGTCAGAAAACACTATTGGAATCATATTCTTTGCTTGAAGACAGCCATGCTGATAGACAATTTATTTTTAATGGCCTACTCCTTAGGTTTTCCTCCATTCCACAGACAGTCTGAGTTTTCCCAATTGTTATTAGAAGAAGTTGTAGGCAGCAACTCAACAAGACCTGCTTATTTCTAGCATATGGGTAAACCAAATGACCAGATCAGAGCTCTACTTAAGAGATCCGGAGCAGTTTAGATGCACAATTCCCAGATAATCCCAGATCTACAGGCCTATAAGTATTTAAATATAATTAATAATGGTGCCTGCTAAAGATCTCCTTAGTAGGTTTGGTTTTTTTTTAAACTCTGTTCAGAAGTGTGGAAGGAAATGTGCTCATGAGAATGAAGGTCATGAAAGTCATCGGATAAGCATGAGAATTTTATTGGATTTAAGAGATTTTCGTTATAGGTTACAGAACCTTCATAGTAATGCTACTCTACAGAATAGGAAAAATAAGATAACAAAACAACCAAGTTATCTACAGATACTAAGACCCAGTTTGGGAAGCCAATACACTGACTGCTGACAGTAAATTACACTGTGAAGTTGTGTTTGCTTTTTAAGAATGCACACAATACCATGGCAGCACAAACAGGTTTATCCATGCTCATGTTCAATAGCCTATCCAAACAGTGAAGCACGCAAAAGATACAGATGAGCAAGCAGAGAAGCAAGGGAGGCCAGCTTCTGCTTCCATGTTTATACTTTTAGCCAGATTATCATCAGAAGGCACTGGCATCGAGGGTTCATATACTGGAGTATCAGTTTGTTGTTACTTACACATCTATGTATAACACAGGACCATGACTATCAGTCCAGGCACATGACTTCCGCAGGACACATTCACTGCGTAGCTCCATTTCTGTCAACAGAATTATTTACAACAAAACACTATCCACTGGTTCAGAACTGGGTGCCTCCAGTCTTGCCTTTCCACTACTGTTAAATACAACTCAATGGGACAACCAATGGATACAGTTCCCAGCTCTCTTTTCTACAGCACTGGAGGTAGGGGGAACACACCCAATGTTCCTCAGCTGCAAGACCCACTCCTTTCATCTCAGGCTTTCCAGGGCCTCTCTGGGTCATCTAATTCCCCTTCGCAGCTTGCCATCACTGCTCTTACACTCAACTTCTACAAGATGCCAATGAAAGAAATTTGTCCAGGTTGAGCTGCACAATAAGACTTTATGGTGTTACCAATTTAATTAAGCAGAAACTGAATCCAACAATTACACCCAGAGTAAATCTTGTGCTCAAAATATTTTAACTTGAAAAAAAAATGCTTTATTAGGAAAAGAAAAGAAAAACCAAGTGAGCATATGTGTGCACGTAGCTAAGTCTATAAGGGATAAACATTTGCAGATTATTATGCTAAGTTTCTAGAATTCAGCTGAATCAAGCTAAGGATTAGTCTTTTCTATTCCCAGTAGTTCTCTGAAGAGAACAGAAATGATTGATTTTTTCCCTCAAGTGCATGATATATAAAAAAATTTAGCTCTCAAAACCAAGCCAAGACAGTTGTTCGATCACATCTCACCTGCTGCTGCATGCCAAGGAGCAAAAGTAGGGGAAAAAGTCACAGAGGGACTGCAGAAAGGGGAAAGTGTATCAATATTTAAAGGCTCTAAGCTCAACTTGGATCTTGTAAAAATTCATTTTTAGCATTAAAGGATTTCAGAGGTGGAATATATTAAATATAATGCTACAGAATTTCAGTGAGAATCTTCTATTGATAGATTTTAGGCTAAGTTGAACAGGAGCCACAACTTCTGTCACAGGTGCAACATACAAAATAAGTATTACAATGGAGATCCAACACTGAAATAGTGGCAATAAGTAGCTGAAGACACTTACCCTGGAATTAAAAGAACCACTGGCAATTATTAACAAACCATATGAAAGCTTTATGTTTAGAGTTATGCAAAATTCAGTTCTACTTTAAAAATGGTGATAAAAGTACTTAAAAAAACCAACAGAATTACTTTAGTTTGAAAATAAGATTGATTTAGTACAAAGCATTTTTGATGTACCAGTTCAGAAGCTCCACAAGTTTGTGCTCCTGTTTTGGAAAAACATACGTTATCTGAGCTGAAGCATCACAGTCACCTTCAATATTAGATATGTCTTCACAATGCACCATGTAATCACCCATTTTCTTCAAAGACCAGACACTATATATCAATGAGTTTTTTTTCTGCTTGTCTGACATGCCACGGTTATCCGTTTCTCTGCCTTTTTTTTTGGTTGGTTGGGTTTTTATGTTCTGAAAGCTTCCATTAGTTTTCATGTTTACTGAAAAACTTCTAATACTGCCATCTCAGTTTACAGCTGGATTCTATAACCAAAGTCTACCACACATGAAATTATTGGAACAGGTATTAGGTGAGGGGGCAGCAGAGGGAAGTTAGAACATGCGCTCACTTTCCACAAAGTTTTTTTTTAAACATACAAGTGTCAAAATAGAACTTAAATAAACTAAGAACAGGTACTATCTTTGCTGGTGCTTTTGCTAAAAACTTACTAGTACTTGTTAAGGACTCTGCATTACTCAACATGAATCAACCATGGTTATGTTTCACAGGCCATTTCAAGTATAAAAAACTGCACTTAACACTGAAATGCTCCAAGAATATTGATGCATGGTACGTCTGAAGTAAATTCTCAGCTTTGCACAGGGGATGCTGTTTAACAACTATCAGTTTTTAAACTCAAATACCTCCAACAGAAGCCATGACGCCTTCCTTACAACCTCTGCCGGAGACTTGTACAGCTAAGATTAAGTTTCTCTTCTCCAACTCTGACTCATTTAAAGTTACAAGACCAGAAAAGAGATATTATCAGCTTTTTATAATGTCTAAATTTAGGTGATGTTATTTCAAAGAAGTAAAACTACATAAATGAAAAGCATGAAAAACAGACAGCAACCTTTCATTTTTTTAGCACTGTTGTAGTATTAGCTCACATTTTTGGCTCATAAAAGGGAAACTGGAAGGAATTAACTAGAAGGTGTGGAAGATACGTTGCTATGCTCAGGTAGAATCCTTCTAGTGTTTCTTCCCATTCTCCCACCACTACCTTATGTGCACCAAGCACCACATTAATTCACCACAGTGTTTAGCACTGAGTTCTGCAAAGTATCTTCAGCTAGCTAGAAAGGTGAATCCTTAAGTGTACTGTGATACTACTGGTCAATACAGCCAAGGCCAAAATCAAGGTGTAAAGCACTCAATTCAACATAAGCCATCAGCAACACTGCCATTCCAACCTGAAAAACATTAGAAGCAGCTGCTGTGCCATCTGTATCCCACAGAACTCCTCATTCAGCTATATAACTGAAGTTAGCAGGTGGGAAAAGATGATGATAGAGTTTCCTTTTTTATCTAGGGATTTTAAAGTACCCCTGATAAAAAGTTGACTGCGTATTTCTTTCCTATGTTGGCAGAGGTCAGACAAAAAGAGGGGGAGGGAGGGAGAAAGGGGTTTCATTCTATGTCAACCCGTGTTTGATCAGGGCTTCTCATTCTAGTGTGTCTTACTGAGCTGTGTGGCCAGATACATATGAAATTGCTCATATTACTGTTGGTGTCATCCTCGACCTCTCATGCTTTACGTGTATGACTAACTGTTCTTATTTGAGGAAGAGATCCATCTTAATGGCCAGTATTCTGTAGAGTCAGAAAGTCTCTCATCCCTACACACTCTTTGAAGACAAATACAGAGTCCTCAAGGGGCTTAAAATAGGCTCCACACCCACATCTATCCAACCAAAGTGCTTTCTGGCATCGAGACAGCTATAGACTTGAGTAATATTTTTGTATGTTTTGCATGTGACCAATGACACCCTTTACCATCATGGCGTCTATCTGTCAATATACCTTCGGTGTTCAGAGTGGAGAGTGTTGATTAGATAAATCGGCCAACACTTCAACATAATAATAGGACAGATTGTCAATAAAAAGTTCTAACAGTAGTTTTTATCATTTCTCCTTATCTTAATCTCTATCATGAAGACTAATACAACCTCAAACCTTCCTAGACTGTTCAATCCACATCCAGCTTATCAGTTTATTACCCTGGGTTGGTTTTTTTTTTTTTTAACCCATTTTCTTATTTGTAGTACAGCTGTTTAAGAAGTCCAGTTTCTTTAGGAGTTAAGTCAACCCTCTGGAGTTAAGATCCAGAGATTAACATTTATTTTCTGGGTATCACTGAAAAAATGTATACTCCTGCATTCAGTTTTCTAGACTTCCAGTTTCCACTTGTCAAGCAGTTAACAGAATACCTCAGAACAGGAACACGGCATTATGAGAAAGCTTAAAAATTATGAAAATAATTGCTTGCCCTACTATTCTTATTGATTCTAGTCTCCGTCTCCTCAAAAGAGGAGGGCTGTTCATTCCTGTCCTCCCCCCGCTGCCTTAGAAGACTTCAATCTGAAACTGAGCAATGGAATCAAGATTCAGCAAGTGGATGGGGTAGATCTGTCACCTTTTCCCTTTCATACCCTCCCTTTGATAGGCAAAGGAATATTTAGCCTTTTTTAACTTATTTAATGAATTTCTTTCTTTTGGTCAGAGGGTTGGAACACCTTTCCTACAAGGACAGGCTGAAAGAGTTGGGCTTGTTCAGCCTGGAGAAAAGAAGGCTCTGGTGAGACCTTACAGCGGCCCTTCCAATACCTGAAGGTGGCCTACAAGAAGGCTGGGAAGAGACTTTTTACAAGGGCCTGCACTGATAGGACAAAGGGCTGGAAGCTGGGAGAGAGCAGGTTTAGACTAGCTACAACGAAGAAGCTCTTCACCCTGAGAGTGCTGAGACACCAGAACAGGTTTCCTCAGGAAGCTGTGGCTGCCCCCTCCCTGGCAGTGTTCAAGGCCAGGCTGGATGGGGCTTTAAGCAACTTGGTCTAGTAGAAGGTGTCCATGCCCATGGCAGGGAGGTTGGAACTAGATGATCTTTGAGATCCCTTCCAACCCAAACCATTCCATGGTTCTGTGATTTCCACAGGAGTCCTGTCTATCACGCCAAGTGAAGTTTTGGCACTCTACAGTATTTGCAAAGCTGGCACATGGGAAAGTGAGAAGAGATGCTTTGGTCAATGACATTTTCTCCCAGTTCAGTTCCCACATTACCTTTCCTTCATATCTCTCGGCTTTTGGGAGAAAGTTGAATACATAAAAACTTCAAAGTGCACGTGCTAAATACAGAAAGGAATTAAAGTAAGCCTTCAGGTATTTTAAAATAGGAGATTCCCTCTATACTTTCGTGGAGCACAGCGGTCCTATCTTTCAGGATTTTCTGTACCCTATATTCTTTAGCGTTTATTTCTTTCTCCAGTTTCATTTTCTCTCTGGCAGCCATTTTTGCTTCTGTAGATCTATGCTAAGATAAGAAGGACAGGTTTCACTTTGTTACAGTTAGTTTGGCATTCAGTGTACACAGAAGGCAGGAGTTGTCAAGGGAAGCTGTCAAACAGGCAGCTGACCCTCTGAGAGGTACTCAGAAGAGGGGGTAAAAGGCCTTCCCCAGAACCCACATGCCCAGCCCATCAACTGCAAGCAGATCAAGCTGAAGAGATATGGTCTCACAATTAGTTTTTGCTAAAGCAGCACTTTTAACATCACATAAGATCTCCTGAATCAAAACCAGCTGTCTTAGGCCTCCATTTTCTCATGTTTCAAGAGAAGAATCAAAGGCTTCTCTAAAAAGCAGAAGGATCTAATAGGACTTCAAGAATGTCAAGTGCATAGACAAAATTAGCTAAAATCCCTGCTTTCCTAAAGCAATGAAAAACATGCCAAGTTACAAAAATAAAACACAGAAGCCTTTTTGGAGTCTAAAAATCCTACAGTAACATATGTACATGCATTTCTTTGTACAGCTACATGAGATACGTTTCAGTAAGTTTGCCAGTTCTGTAAACGAGACTGGACTGCAATCATAGTAGTTACCCAAAGCTGGTTCTACACATTTGCCAGGGTCAAGCTGTTCTTCCTGCTGAAGATGGGAAGGGAAGAAAAATAAAGTTGAGACCTAGGCACGTTTTTCTCACTTCTTATTGCTTAAGTCCAGCCTTTCATCCCAGAAAAGGCAAGTTCACTTTTGCCTCTTACTGAAAATCCTTGAATCAGAGAAAGTCCTCTTTATCAGAAAGTACAGTGATAGGACACAGGGTAATGGATTTAAATGGAAAGGGGGTAGATTTAGATTAGACATTAGGAAGAAGTTCTTCACTGTGAGGGTGGTGAGACACTGGCACAGGTTGCCCAGAGAAGCTGTGGCTGCCCCCTCCCTGGCAGTGTTCAAGGCCAGGCTGGATGGGGCTTTGAGCAACCTGGTCTGGTGGGAGGTGTCCCTGCCCATGGTGAGGAGGGTGGAACTAGATGGTCTTCGAAGTCCCTTCCAACACAAACCATTCTATGATTTTAACTGTTCTACCTACACTGCCGTTTGACATCAAAAGGAAAAATCCCATGGTTGAAGTAATCACCACTAGGGAATACATAGTAAGCCATTTCATTATTTGTCCTTCTTTCTCATGGTCCTTTCAGCCAAGTAACTGAAGTCACAATTTAAAAGCAGGTGCTGACGCTGTCAGGTACTCAGCATCTTTTGTAGTATATTCACTACAGAAATATCAAACTCTCTCTCTCACTATATCACTGTATT
Source organism: Leptosomus discolor (assembly GCF_034619465.1). Taxonomy (NCBI): domain Eukaryota; kingdom Metazoa; phylum Chordata; class Aves; order Leptosomiformes; family Leptosomidae; genus Leptosomus; species Leptosomus discolor. The sequence continues at coordinate 22,135,791 of NC_141391.1, forward strand.
CAAAACCAGAAGTAGTAAAAAATAATCAAGTTACCATGGCTCAAGGACTTGTCCAACTTCCAGACGTTTCTAAATACCAAGCAGTGTTAGCTCCACTTTCTTCCTCTCATCTAGCAAGAATTTTCTGTCCTGTTTTCAGTCTGCACCCCTTGCTTTAGCCGTAGAGAACGTTAATCTAGGTCTCCTATTATTTCTGAACAGTCATCACAAAAGGCACAGTTTCTGAAAATCTAGAGGAACTAAGCTACTTTTAATTCAGATTGAAATAAGAGCCTTATTTCCAGGGTCAAAAAAAAACTTCAGAGCTTCAGAATGTGTAAGAAATTTTTTTTTAATTAAAACAAAGTACAGCAATTTTCCTTCTTCTCGATTGAGTTCACACTGCATTCAGGAAAAAAGAAAAACCTAAAGTTTTCTTATTCCTACAATTCTAACCCACTAATCTTCCTGCCTCAGGAAACAAAGACCACCAGCTGCTCATTTTCTGCTGAGGTTCATTTTTCTTCAGGTTTAGAGGTCCAGTCAGCCAAGTGTGGCACAAAGCTCAACAGAAGCACAGTATTTTGATCTCACAAAAAGGAAACAGTTCCCTTAAAGAGGGACCATACAGAAGTGGAAAAATGGGAGAAGATGGTCTGAGCAGATGGGAGTCTTCAGCAAGGTATTTAGATATTTACTTGAAACAATTCAGAGACTCCAATCTACACAGACTTAACACAGCTAGCGGAATGAAAAAAAAAGAAGTAGTCTTACCCCTCCAGAATTATCTGAACAAGTCTCTAACTATGCACAAACACAGAAAACTTAACTTATGCATGAAAACTAATACAGTCTTTGTCACCAAAACTCAGGAGCGAAACAGCTCCCATCACAGTGCATGGAAACTGGTCATCCAGTCTCTGAAGGTAGATCATCTGCCCTGGAATTCACTGGGTTCCCCTGAGTTCTGGTGAGCTAGAACTAGGCCCTGAGATGCCACAACTGCATACAAAGAATTTGAGTGAGCTGAAAACACTGTCAAGGCTGCTGTTCACCAAATCACAGACACAATTGGAAAGTAACACCTACCAGGCAATTTCTTTGCCACAGTAGTATTCCTCTCTTCTACCACATTTCCAGATATTCAGTAACAACTTCGATACTCAGAGATACAGGTTTTGCATCTCACATCCAGTCAAGCAGGATGAATTGCCAACCCTAAACACAAGTATCTGATGCTGCCTGTTATAGATATTTTAATCTGTCCAACAAATATCTCTAATAGTAATCAGATATTCAAGTGCTGATATTGCCACTTACACCGCAAAAGTGGACAAAAATATCTACTGGGAAGACACATGTACAAGTGTACGATTTTTTCCTAGTTAATTTCTGCATATACCAGAGGAGCATGGCAACTACTTGCAGGGAATTTTCTAGGTCTCCAGAGCTGTACATAGGCAAGCTCACAATGCAGTTTGCTCAGGCATCGGTTTGGTTACAGCTGTTCCATGAAATGCTGAAGGTGACTCATTTCAACATGACAAGCTTTTTAGCTTAGTGCTTTTTCTTTCTTCAAACATGTTACTCTGCTATCTATACCTTAAAGCCTAAATGTATTCCTGATGACATTGTGCCTGCTTCACTAGTTTGCAGCAGAATCAAACCCATGGACCTAATTAGTTTCTTGTTCTAAGACTTCAGTTTGATCTGTACAGCTTGTGACTGGAAGCCTCAGGAGTACATTTTGTGCAATACTCCCCTGTTTTAGCATAAATTGTTTATGTTGCTACCCCTAAAGACAAGTGAGAGATAAAATGAGAAAGCTCAACAACTTTCCCCTTGTTAGCAACACCTCCTTCTGCCAAGAATTTCACCAGAATTTGCTTACTTACATCTAGTGAATCCTCATTGACCAGGATGAGAGACATACTCTGTGAAATGAGTCTGCAAGAGTACCCTGCAAGAGAAAAAACCCACACAAATTTACTTTTTGGAAGAATATTTAAAATTTAGCTACACCTTAAGATAAGCATCTATAGGTCAGACGACAATTTACTTTTAGAGCAGTTACTCCTATCAGGCAAGCAACTAGAACCATTGGTGTACAGGACACACTCCAACTTGACAATCTTACTAGCAACACAGGCTGCATTTTATCTGCATTTCCAAACACATCACTTCAGATGTTTTAACCAAAGAAAACACTCTATGACCTAGATGAAGTAAACACAGGCTACAGACCTAAAATGAAACATTCTATACCTACATTTTTTTTCATCTACATGAAGGCAGAATCGCCTTCAACACATTACAGAAACCAATGTGAACACACAGTTGCAGCTATGCCACATGACTGGAAGCACACACATAGAACCACAGTTGGTGCTACCCAGTCCCCTTAGCCCACACTGAGGTTACACGAGCATCTTTTACGCCTGAGTTTAGTGTGGAAGGTCATGAGCTTCATCAAAACCAGTGACACACACGGTGTCAGTGACCTCTAAACGGAGAGCCCCTACAAACTCCTACAGGCATTAAGTAATTGCACTAGATAGTTCTCAGTGTAGGACTACGGCATGAAAGAACAAGAGCAAGTTCCCATAGTCTGGAACAGCACTCAGAAGGTAGTTCTGTGCATTTGCCAGGACACCAAAACTCAAAGCAGAAATTCAAGACAGAAAAAAGCCTCTTATTTTTGTAATAGTAAAAGCCAGTGATTGCAGTACTACTCAATACCACTGAAGTGGTGGTTCCTCTGCCATTAGATTGTCACTGACATGAGACAGAGTCATATCCAGGATGTACGTACTTGGTGTTTACAGAATAAACAGTTTAATTCCAGCTCATATTAATAGCAAAAGACAAATGCAAACTCACATCAGACTGACCCCATTGCGTTATCCTAAAAGCTCATGCAAGTTCTCTTGGGATTGGCAGCCATATAGCTCCATAAAACAGCAGAGAATTAATTTATTTGAACAACATGACTTTTATTGCTGATCTAAGTTGCACAGGAACAGGAAATAAAACAGACTTATTTTGTATTTCTACTGTGATTTTGTATATAAGTGAATCACAGTAAGTTTAAGAAACTGCTGTCAAATAAAATGAGAACTCAAGAAGTCTTTTAGTTCTCTTAAATGAAGACCGGAGACTACTGCAGCATAAGAGTAACATCCAAGTGATGAAACACTGCAAGGCCAACAGTAGAACAGCACAGTCAGTGTTAAAACTAAGCGTTTCTCTCCATACCCTCACAACACCAAGTGAGTAACTGAACCATAAATTTATTTTCTGTGAGAGTCTTGGTTCTTTAGGAAGGCCATACCAGTTCATCAACTGCAATGCAAATCATGTCCTCAGGCTACAGAATCTTTGTAGTTGGGCGAGTTTTGTAGGTGTAACCCAGGGTTAACACGCCTGCACGAACAACTTCTGTCAACAAAGCAAATCCCTCATCTTCCTTTGTGGAAGGCATGCTTGTATGATATAGCCAGGCACTTTCAGGAAGCAGGTTTAATCACCTGCAGAAGTTTCGGTTCTCTTCCATTTTCACAGCTGTGTGGAGTACAAGTATCAGGTGCAACCTTGCAGACACATTTTCATCTTATTTGTGCTAACGAGCTAAGGTTTACTTTCTGCTTTAGAGAACACTACAGAAGGACATTGAACTCACACACACCTGTTGGGAAAAGGATGAATTGTACTCTAACAAAGTGCAGCGTACAACATAAAAGCTTTGCAGATAGCCTCTGATTCTGCCTGTGAACAAGTCTTAGGTGGTAGTACAGAACTGAGTAATGAAGCTTCAACAGCTGTAGACAAAACTCTGACCTCAGAAAAAAGTCAGCTTGCCATTTTTAAAAACTAGCTCCAGGCTGAAGAGACACTTCCTTATTTTTACCAAGAAAAAGATAGTATTACAAACTTAAGCACTTACCTCAGTATCAGGGTTATTCTTTCCCCAGAGAACAGCAACAGCCTTGTGCAGTAGACTACTTCAAATTCAGTATAACTAATTCAAAAGGATTTTCTAGTAGCATTTGATTGGAACAGCAGCTGCAGTAGCAAGCTGTAATTTCTAAGCCACTGCTGTTTCACTTCACCTCTTTCAAAAGAAGCAAGATGCCATTCAACAAGTGGAGCTGGAAAAAACACTCAACTGTGGAAAACAGAGTTGCTCTGCTGTGCACCTTGGAAGTCGTGGAGTCAGAAGAAGTAAACCTACAATTCAGGTCATTTTGCATCTTGTCATCACATTAAATAGGAAGGAGATCAAGATTGGAATAGGAGGACATAAGCATAACAACAGTTCACAGGAGGTCTATACATTATGTACAATTCCAGGCCTATGACAATGTTAAAGTCTAGCGCTAGTATAAAGCAAAATAACTAGCAAATGAGATGAAAAGTGACCTTTGTAGTCATATTTTAAAGTTTTAATAGTTTTATAATAGTTATTACTGGCAGTACTAAAATGGCAAGCAAAAATATACCCTAAGATCAGGGCGTATTTTTCTCAATGCTTCTGAGTAGAGTAAGAACAACTGCTGGTTCAATGGTACAAAGGTAAAAAATGTCAGCCAACACCTGCAAGTTGATACCTAACTTTTAAATTAAAGTCTGACTAGCAGTCCATGAAGCAGATAACTGGGTACTTCTGGGAATGATTTCCCTTCCAAGCATCCTGGGAGAAAGACTGTGTGAACCAGAGTTCAAGATCATAGCCCACAGGCACATTCATCCTGCAGGCATACAGAATCCAGCATCTGAGGCAAAAATGATTATCCTCTATGTTTAGAGAGGGCACACATGCTCTGCTCAAACTTCACATAGGGATACAGGCAAACATGCTGGCATTGCTTCAGTTCCCTCAAGTCAAAAACAACCCCCACAGCTCATCATAACAGAAGTGTTCTTACCTCTAAATTGGAGAGATATGGGTTTGATGGATGGACTGTCTGATGTGTAAGGAATTGGCTGGATGGCTGCATCCAAAGAGTTACAGACAATAGCTCAACATCCAAGTGAAAACCAGTAACAAGTTGTGTCCATCAGTGGTCAGTCCTGGGACTTCCAACAACAACAGACAGTGGGATTGAGTGCACTCTAAGCAAGTTTGCAGACAACACCAAGCTGAATGGTGCAATCGATATGCTAGAGGGAAGGGATGCCATCCAGAGGGACCTTGACAGGCTTGACAAGTAGGCCTATGAGAACCTCACGAAGTTCAACAAGGACAAGTGCCAGGTCCTGCACACTGGTTGGGGCAATCCCAAATATCTATCAGTACAGACTAGGAGACAAATGGACTGAGAAGTACCTAGGGATACTGGTGGATGAAAAGACCCCACCTGGAGTACTGCAGCCATCTCTGGGGTCCCCAGCACAAGACAGACATGGACCTGTTAAAGCAGGTCCAGAGGAGAGCCCAAAAAACAGACAGTTGGAACACCTCTCATGAAAAAAAGGCCAAGAGAGCTGGGGTTACTCAGCCTGGAGAAGAGAAGGTTCTGGGGAGACCTTTCAATATATAAAGTGGGCTTACAAGAAAGACTGAAAAAGACTTTTTACCAAGGCCTGTAATGGTAGGTCAAGGGGCAATGGTTTTAAACTGAAAAGGGGTAGGTTTAAACTGGACAAAAGGAAGAAATTTTTTATGATGCAGGTGGTGAGACTGGAACAGGTTGCCCAAAGGAGTTGCAGATGCCCCACCACAGGAAGGGTTCAAGGTCAGGCTGGATGGGGCTTTGAGCCACCTGACCTAGTGAAAGATGTCCCTGCCTACAGCAGGAGGATTCAACTACATCTTTAAAGGTACCTTCCAACACAAACCCTCCTATGAGTCTATGATTGTAAGGCAGTGCTCGCAGCTACGAGTGCATACTTTAAGTAAAAGCTCTTCACTCAACTGTAGGGATTGATTCCTTGTTCAAGGCAGGGACACAGTTCAGTAAACACTATGTTCCCATTCCCAGAAAACAGTCTGTTACTAAAGTAGTTATCGGCTGGAAGTACATCAGTTCTGAGTTTCTGGGAGTCTGCTGAGCTATTTAATAGCTGCAGGAGGTATTAAATAGAAATCTGCCATAGGTGGGGTTTTTTTGCCTCAGTGAAAGGCAAAGATGACCCAGAGCTTGCTGATTGTTTTAAGAGAAGGATGAAGCTACAAGAACACTGGTAAGTCTTCTAGAATTGTCTGCAGACTGGCTAAGGACTGTTTCAGTTGATAAAAACTGAAGACCATACATCATGCTCAGAGATGTTTCCAAACCTGGAACTCCTACTTTCTATAGTTGGAGAGTTCAAATGGTTGATCAGTATTAAAGCTTATCAGGAATACCCTCCTCGCAGCAGGACTATCAGCTGGCACATGGCTGAGTAGAAGGCATACAAGCCACCCCACAGCAAGGTCATTCATTACTCTTCAGAGAAGTCAAGAACGCAATCAAGAGACAGACAGACACACACACAAATTGTCAAGACCAAAGAATCAAGAAGCTGGAAGAACTCCAGCTCCTTGGGGCAGCCGCCAAGAGCTCAAATATCCCTCAAAACATATGTATATCCATACAGCAAGAGTCCATAAGCTTAACCTTCAAACTAAAGGAGAAAATGAGAATAATTTTTGCTCCCCAGACAGCATATTTACACCTGAAGCATAAAGCATACATATGGACTGGGGTTTAAATTGAATGCTTATTACAGTTTTAATGGGCTACATACAAAAACTGGAAGGGTGCCACATGTTTGTACTTTCAAGCCAACATGAACATGCAGCTAATTAAGTTCCCGAGTTTCACTACAAAATTGTACACTAAACAAGTGATAATTTAGAAGTTGTAAGGGAGATGCTCATTCAAGTTGCTATCAGAAAAAAACAAAAACAAAAAAAACCCAAACAGTTTTAGAGACAACCTGGAAGTTAGTCTCCCTCATAGCCTTCAAAATAAACAATTTCTGCATTACAAAGAGCATCGTAAGTCAAAATGCATCAGCAAGTTTGAGACAAGAACATCCATATTAAACTCTACCCATATACTCAATAGCAGGAACACACTTTTACTAATAATCATGACACACTTAACTAACAGATATGCCGTAAGGTGACAGCAGAGGCAGTTATTCTAGCATCCACCTACTTCCACAGACAAGGTTTGCAGGAAGTTGCAAGCCATACACTTTGTATTACCGTATTTCCCACTGTATCCCAAACTCCATTGAAGACTAGAAAAGGCAGTCAGTAAGAAAAAAAGCAGTAAACCAGTTTGATATAAAGCACAGTGTAACTGAAACGTTACAGTCTACAGTTTCCATGAGAAAGCCAGGTTATCCACATTCACTCTATACAAGAACTACACTTAACCAAGAGCAGACATGTCCTTTTTGCCTTAAAAATCCCTGACTAGAGCCTGACACTCAGAGCAAAGGCTTCACTCCTAAATCCTCCGTTCTCCACAGTGAAGGCTATCACATGCCTGCCTGCCACCAAGGAACCCCTTCTATAAGAAGGTGCCTGATTTGGTTTAAAGCCCCATACAGCAGGTGTAGCATGTAGCCTGCTACATATCAGAAACTCAGAGTAACCAGAAAGACAGATACCTATATTGAGGGCTGTTTCCTGTTTGTCCCCTGTCAGAATCCATATCTTAATTTCTGCCTTCATTAGAGTGGCTATTGTTTCTGGAACACCTGCTTGCAGTCGGTCTTCAATGGCTGTAGCTCCAAGAAGTAATAAGTCCTGTAAAAAAAGAATTTGAGGGATTGTTTTCTTAAGATAAACGTCTGTTTGGAACACACTCAAAAAGGAATTAAGGACAGCATGTTGCACTCATTGCTAATACAGCATTTTGACAAGCAACATACACTGCAGTAAGTTTCTGGTGTGGCTATTCTACTTCCTCTGCATACAATTCACACTTCAAGAGATACAGAATGAAACAGAGTGTTTCTGATCAGTAAGATGGCAATGTTTCAAGAGCAATTAATTGAAGTTATACAACTCCAAAGCTAACCTCTGGATGAACATATATACTAGAGCATTCACTGATCACCATAGCAACACAATGAGTGGTCACAGATTATATATTTAAGCTCACAAAATCAAAGTCACCTGGCACCACATCATTTAAACTAACTTCCCTCCTATAAAACATACATACAGACTGGATACAATCACTCAAAGCAAAAATTGTGTTTATGGATATAATCGCTACATTTATGTAATACAAGTGGTATGAACATTAATGAACCCAAGTATCTCCAGTCGACATACAGATGTCTGCCAGAAAACTATGTCTCATACAACAAATTTAATAATAGTTAGCCATGTTCTTATGCAACTCTAAAGCAAGTGCTTGAAGAGATTTGGCCATGTTAGAGAAAAAAGTCAAGCAGACAAAAAAACCCAAGAAATAAACCTCATCAAAAGGCACAATCTACTCAGCAGATTTTAATTTTAAAAGCATTTAATGATTCCTTAGACATGTAAAGACATTCAATTTAAAAGAAATTGATACAAACTGAGTTTAGTTATACTTAATCATTTCAGGAATTGCACAGAAAAAAGGAAAAGCTTCTATTCTTTGTAGGAACTACAGTTACTCAAAACAAGTGAAAACAGATGAAGTGAACAGAAGTAGGTGATCAACCTGGAGAAGACAAGGCTCCAGAGAGACCTTACTGTAGCCTAATATATAAATGGGGCTTAGAAGAAAGACACAGAAAGACTGTTTATCAAGGCCTGCAGCAGCAGGACAAGAAGCAATGGTTTTAAACTGAAAGAGAGTGGATTTAAATTGGACATAAGGGGATTTTCTACAATGAGGGTGGTGAAACACTGGAACAGGTTGCCCAGAGAAGCTAGGGATGCCCCATCATTTGGAAGTGTTCAAGGCCAGGTTGGATGGGGCTTTGAGCAACCTAATCCAATGAAACATGCCCCTGCCCATGGCAGGGGGATTGGACTAGATGATCTTTAAAGGTGTCTTCCAACCCAAACCATTCTATGATTCTATAAAGAGAGCTTTAGAGCAGCTCCTGCTTGCATGCATCTATGCACACATAAAGAACAGAAGGGGAAGTTATTATTCATACAGGTGTGTAAGCTAGCATTAGTTACAGGTCTTGACAAAGCTTAATTTTGTAAATGAAATATCCAGCTGGTAAAGGTAGTAGAACCAACTCCCATAAGTCATTTGCTTTAGTACTGTATAACTTCCAGATGAAACGTTAGCCCTATCAATGCTAACAACATTGGAAGATTACAAATGCAAGCCAAGTGTGCAATTGTAGATTGTCTGTTATTCTCAAAATCACTTGTTAAGCAGTTAAACTTGACAGCACAGGGATCAGCATGGCTGCTACCTGAGCAGGGGAGTTACTATTGCACCTGCTGAAGCCCTCTCAGTCAGTGTACTGGTGAGGAAGGAAACCAGTTCAAGTTTGTCTCCATGTGTGCACCTGCACTATGATCCAATGATCTCACTCAGACTGACAGTCTCTCACTTATTTGAGCCCATAGATTAAAAAAAAAAAAAAAAAATCAGCCTGTTAAAATACATCATATTTTACGTACAGCCACAAGCCAGTTTAACTACAAAGAACTGCCTACAGACCAGAGAATTTAACCTGGGAAATATCAGCTCTAAGTTTCAAGTACAATTCCCTGCTCCTTGGTATGACCATTAAGCAAGCATTAACAGCAAAGGAATACAGTGGATATTTCCTACCAATACGGCACTAAGTTCAAAACCCCAATTCCACAACCCACTCATGTGCCCCCTTTTTTCAAGATATTGATTTCTGAAACGAAGCAGAACATAGATGGCCAAAAATGATCTAAGGTTTGAGAAGACATTTTGAAGTAAGAGGATTAAGCCATGTTCATTTTCCACCACAGTGAAAACAGAAGAGTATGAGAGCAGCACAGTACAGGAAGCAGAAAGTGGAAAGGAACTATGCAAACCTACAGAATCAAGGAGTAGACCACCACACTGCTACTGACTGACCAACATAAAATAAGACTTCAGGCATTAGTTTGAAAAGCAAGACCAAATATTTGGCTGTTAAAGAGTTCTTGGAGTTTTTCTGTTACCCTATGAAAGTTAGCTCCCATCCTAGTCTCAACCTCCTTCCCTCTTCTGTACCAACTGATTTAATTTTGAGAGTACTGTTGGTTATTTAAGTTGCATTTTCAATATTATTTTTTAAAAAATGAAGTTCAAAGAGTATTTTAAAGAAACCTCTAAATAAAATGAGAGGGAAAACAATGGAGCAAGGGGAAAGAGCATGAACAAGTGCAGGTGAGAAGCACAACTACCAACATTTCAGAAAGCAGCGAGGCCAATAAGTATCAAAGAAACACTGGCCTCTAGTGTTGACATTTTAACATTTCATTCACTGTGGGATTACAGAGTTTCAAACCGGTTCTCTGATACCTACTCTCCCCTTCCAGAATTATGAGTTCTGTAATTTGCATGGAGAGCAGTTTTCCAACCTTTTTTCAGTGCATTCAACTACAGGCCTGGATGAGCACTTTGTTTTGTCTACAGTGTCTACAACAGCTTTCAGAAAACCTGAACTGTGCCTGCTGCATGAAAATTAACAAAGCTCTCCTCATAGACTAGTACACAGGAACTTGGTGCAACACAACGGTTTCATATGTTAGCAAGTCGCATCAACCTTACACAAGATAGTAAGTTCAAAACAAAGTGAGAAAAGAGTTTATAAGTAGAAGTGACCTTTTATATGTAAGTGTCTCAGAATTACAAATTAAAACTTTAGGTCTATGGACTGAACAGGTTGCCAATTAAGAATACCTTTTCAGTTTCTCATGAATGAACTTAACAGTTTATTTTACTGTATAATGCAAAATTCCACGGGAAGACATACACATAAGGGAATCTGTATCTGATCAAAAAAGCATGTCTTACCTTCTCGATGATCTCGTAGCATTCCTCCAGTTTCTGAGTTCTGTCTTTCAGAACTGTACTGCTTTCATTGTAGACATTCAACCACTCTCTGTAAGAGTTTTCTGACAGATCTGCATAAGCAATACACAAAGTCCTCAGACCTATAAAACAGAAGACAGCCATTACGCACAGCCAAGTTACACTGGTATCAGCAAGTCATTAACGCCCTAACGAATGCTAAATTCCATCCGCCTCACTGAACAACTGGAGCTTTTAATGCACACTGTTAAACTGCATTCCAGAAAATCTCCGTGTACATTTTTAAATAACTCAGATTTTCACAAATATAAAACAAAAGTCTGGCTCATTTAGATTACTAATGTTGGTGCAAATGAACTTAAGAGCCTTGATCTCACGGGCACAAACTTCTCCCTGATTTTCAGTATTACATACTGGAGCAACAGAAGCGTCATCTTTAATCTTTTAAGTATGAAAGCAAGCTTGGCTTTCATGAATTTTTAAAAAGATCAAATTAAAGGTCTAGCTACATACTGTGACTGGAGATATTACTTAGTCAAACATACTGCACAGTCCATGTTTCCTTTTAGAAAGACTGTTTCCCCTTTCAATGTATGCACATAACTCACATTAATAATGGGAGTTACACATGCACAAAAGAGTAGAGAATAGGGCCCATGAAATATGAAAACCATTTAATTAGAAAAAAATTGACAGGAGTAATGATTTTTTTTTTCTGGTATGAGTCAAGCAGAAACAAGTGTGTGCCATAAAATACAGAAGTTTTGTTACTGAGAAAGTGCAACTCTGCAAAAACTTTTTTTTTTTAAGCAGTGGAATAATGTTTTCAGGTTTAGAATCAAAATTTAAAAAAAACCAACCATGATTCATGGGTTTAGTATAATGCAAATGTCTCCTGCTACTGCAGAAGATGCAACAAAGCCAAGTACTTCCCTGTGTTACATTAGTCATAAAGGCCTTAGAGATCATTTCAGATCATCTTTGATGTCCCGTCTTCAAGCTTCTCAGCATGTTCAGGTTATCGGGGACTTTGTCATTTGACTGTTACACTTGTGAAGCGACCTCTAACCCCAATGTAATTGAGGTATTCCAGGTGATACAACTCATGCCCTTTCCCTTCCTCATGGGCACACAGAACCCCACCTTTTCCTTCCAAACTCCACTTCCCTCCTGAAATCGCACAGAAGCGAGGCACAAACTTCCTTAGGCTTAAAGTTATCCTACAGGAGTTAACTTGCTGATTACACACCACTTAATGCATCTTCATAACCACCTTATTTGGCATTGCAAAGCTTAGACAATGCAGAATATGCTGCAAGTAGTTTGATAAATTGAATTCTCATGACATGCTGTTTCTCTTACCTTCTGTTGCGAAGTATTCAAGATGGCACAATGTTTGCTCCATGTACTGGGAATCTTTTGAAAGCCTCTCAAAAATTACATTATCCTATTAAAACCAAATTCATTACAACACAGTAAGTCTACACATGAAGGTTCTATTTGTGTATTTACAAGCTCAAGTGAAATAACCGGAGTGAACTTGCTAACATCAGAACCCATACTCTATATTTACAAGTAATACACATGGGTTTTAGAGACTCTGGTTTGAGTAAGTAACCTGGATTGTGCCCAGTGGCAGAGAGACTGCAGCCACTTTAAATAATGGGGACAGAAGTACATTCTGCCCTCCTCCCCTCTTTTCCATAAAGGGGCTCCTGTCACTGGGCAGTACAGAATACTCCTTTCTCAACTACTAAGTGGATATATTGATTTTCAGAGAATGTCTTGTCTTATTAAGTACACACCGTAGCCTCACACAGAAAAGCTTCTTGCAATCCTTTCTAGAAAAGATTCCCACTGATGCTAAAAAACTAGAAGGCAGAAACACTGATCATGTTCTATCACAAAATTATCTCAGAAGTAACTTTCCTGCTGCAACAGGTTTCTTCCTCACTAAATCAAAGGGCAACTGAAAGGCCCAGATAACAGCTGCAATCAAAATACAGCATCATCACCTACATATCTAGAGTCTCTAGATTTTATTCTGCAACTACCAGAACAAGCTGCTACACACACGTAAAATACAGAAATCCTGCTTTTGCTCAAACAGGCACTCTTAAGCTAAGTAAACAGGCCTACACCATTGATTAGAGACAGGCATAAAAAAAAAGTAATTTATGGCAGAAGTGACAGGAGGGGAAATGAGTACCAGAACATGGAAGAGTTCATGTAGAACAGGCAATTAACTTACATTAAATGAGTGGTGGATGCAGCAGAACATACAAGAGAAAACACTAGATTACACTAATCACTGCAACTCTTTTGCTCTGTTAGATATCTGAGCCTGCTCATATGGAAGATAGCACAATTTTTTTTTTTTTTTTGCACTACGAACTCTCCTATTCTCCACCCCTTCCAGTGCAACACTCCAAGAAACAGTGTGAACTCAGGCACAGTGTGATCAACAAGCAGTTGCAGATCTGTGCAGTCCTACTCGACATCCAAGTTTGAAATACCACACAATGGCAGTGGCCTTAATTCACTCCCACCATACCAGCATGAAGCTGGCATATCTTTATCAAATCAGAGGGGGTCAAACTGAAGCAACAGAGCAGTGCACCTAGACCTATATATCAGGACAAATTCAAGTAAATCAGATTCTTACAGAAGTCAGAAATGGTATTCCCTGTTGCAAAAAAGCCATCTCCGTAGTTTTCCATTGAAATTAGAACCACTCTGGCTGTGGTCAATGCTACTTTTACAGCCTTTTTACTTCAGTAAGTTATTGCTCTTGTCAGTGAAGGCAGAGGCACAACATGGTGCAAGTCATGATGACAAATAACAGCAGGTGCAGACATGCAACAGAGCCAGATCAAGAGCCAACCGCTTGAGAACAGGTTTTAGTGTTACAGATCCAGACAACAGCATTTAGTCTAGCTCCTGAACTGCTGCTACACAGCTGCGTGAAGTCCTGACTTTGCTTAAGTAAAGGGTACTGCTCCCACTAGTTTCAGGATTTGAACGAGGTAGTAGAAAGTCTAGCAATCTTCCTGCCTGCAAAAAGAGTCAGAGGAGGAGCGACAGATCTCTGAAATCACTTGGCCCTGAACAGAAAGCCAACAGGTATTATGTATGAGACATGAAATGCCAGGATCAGCTACAGCTGTTGAAACAATAACTGGTGGTGTTAGTTCTCCATTAGGTAGCATAATTACTTACAGCTCCTTTGCAATAGAGACGTAGCTGTCCTGCTGGAGTTCGAACAATCACTGACATTCTCTTCCTGTTGCTAGTAAAAAAAATATTTGCTTTCATTAGTCACAGTAACGAAGAGCAAGCCTTGTTTTAGCCAGTGGTTTTTCTCAGATGCGCTTAGTGCATCTGCGATCAGATGAGATGTAAGATTACCCCGTAACCCTTGACAGCAAGGAGAAATACTAAATTGCCCGTTTCCAGCTTCAGCCCTACAGCTCCTTTGGCAAGCACTCAACCAGAACACAGACGTGCACCCTAATGTGAGCAAGAATTTGGAAAAGAGCAAGATGGCACAAAAATCCTCTTGAAACAAGATGAGTCACATTTATTCTCTGCTTCTATCTATTCCTCAAGCTAATTTATTTGGGGGATTCAGCCTAGAAATGGCATCATTAAGGCTGAACGCATATTTGTTATAGGCATAACAGACCCTGAAATAACCATCCACTGACAAGGGCAGTAATTTAACTTCCCAACTCACAAGAATGCAGAAGTGTCATAGAAAGAAATCATGGTACAAATCAGCTCCTGGCCTCCCTACAGGTTCTTTATATTGGTCTAATCAGACCCACATAGTTGGTATCATGTAGAACAAAGTCAGACCCTCTGACCAGGGCTGCATATCAAGATAGTAAAGTTTGGGATACACTTTTAAAACAAAGGTAAACAGTGGCATACTGTACACAGGTGTTTAACAAAGGCAGGCAAGAATTGTGTGGGGTTTTTTAAAAAAGATCAATTTTGGCTCCTTTAAAAAAGCCATTGGGAAAAAATGCAGCTTGTAAGAGGCAGAGGCAAGCCAATCAGCTCTCATCAGGAGAATGCCAGGAACATATGGTTTCATATCATTATTTTCCTTAGCAAAAGGAGCACTCAAGCATCCTCCTTCTTCATTCCCCTCTTGCCAAAGGCACAAACAGATCAGAGTATATAGCAATCCTTCTCCTCCTCCAAAGTTCCTCGGGGAGATCTAGCCCCTTTTCAGGGCTCAAGAGCCATGTGTAGGGAAGTAAGGTCTTGGCCTGCGTGATCAGACAAAACAATCCTTTCTGAGACTTTCTAAAGAAAGTCTGGAAGGACAGCAACTAGCTGTACCCAGAATTTCTGCAGCAAGCTAATGACACTGAGAAACTTTCAGATGCTTTTTGAAATCTAATCATAGGAAATCCCTCACTAGTCAAGTGGGAAGCTGCTACACACAGGGAAGAGCCAAGACAGCTCTCTTCTGCCACATGCAGGCTACAGATACTCCTGTTTACAGATACCAAAACACCTGCCAACTTGTCTGAAACCCTAGAAGAATCTTCTAGTACCTTTTTAGACTCCCACAAGTAGCTTAAGTAGCTACACTGAGTGAAAAGGGGAAAGCAGTCAATAGTAATCTTCAAAGCAAGCCAGGACACAAGAAAAGCTGCCTACCCAAATCCTCCCTGACTGTAGTTTCACATAATCCTTAGAGCAGAACCAGCCAACTCAAAGATGGCAGAAAACGACTTCAAGGCTTTAAGCCACAGTAAGAGTAGAAAAAACAGCAGAAAAGCCTGCTGACTAGCACAATCCAAACGCACAAAACTTTATTAGCTAACAACGAGAAAGCACTTTTTGTCATCTCCAGAGTTTTAGGGGTCCCAATTCATCACACATCTTCTTGCTACCTAAGCAATGCCCACCCAAACTAGCCTGGTAAGTTAAGAGTGTTTGCAATGTTTAGCTTTTCATAGCTGGAGCAGTTGTTGAAGAAGCACAAAAAAAGCCCTCCAGTTGTGAATTCCACCTACTCAAAACCAAGTAATTTACAGAAGCACTATAAAGGTGCAATTTCAATCTCAAAGCATGTTTTTAAAGACAACTGACATATCAGGAAATCAGTGATGCACAGAACGACACTTCCAGGGCAGTAACTTCTCCATAAAACAGCAGAACTGGAGTGGCAGGGGAGTTTCATGCTCACATGAACATGAGCATGCCACCAGTTTGTCAGCAGCTCTGTATTAGTCCTATATTGGAAACTAGAAGACTGAAGGGCAGGACAAAAATCAAGGAAGTTCAGCTTTTCTACTGCATCAGCTAAATTTTTTATTCTCATCAATATATTTACAAAAACAATTCTCCTATTATCTTGCATCTAGTATATCAAAAAGAAAACTTACCTGGAAAACTCCAGCACATTAAGAATTTCAAAGGTTTTTTCTTTTCCCAGCTACAAAAGAAAGCATGTACCATTAGAACTTGCAGTATATTCTTACATATGTTAACATGCAAATCGGTTAAACCCCTTTGTTCACACAGCCCAATGGAATTAACATGTGGCAATAGCTCCCTCTCCTGGTAACGTGATGTAGAGCTCTATTTAATGAAGACCACCTAATCCTACTTGAACATCTAAGTATTGTGGCATCCTCCATTCACTATTTTCACACTATTTCAAGGAACTAATATCTTAGACCAGAAAGACAAGCATGCTCTGAAAGCTAAGATGCATATTGACTTCTTAACAGTATCGACTAAGAGACATATTACAGACAGTGAGCATTATTCCAAGTTAAAATAAACACGCCATCCAGATTTGGTATTATAACAACTTCCATCTGAATTGCCTTAATATTTCTTTTACTTGAATTTACAAGCATATTAGATTATATTTTTTGTGGAAAAAAAATGTTTAACTGAGGCCTAATTCCTGTTTATCAGGGGTTGAGCATGAGCAACCTAAGGAAGGAAAAGTATTTTGAAACACCTTGTCTTTGCCATTCCTGTTGTATAACAGATGGAGGGAGCAGCAGGAATTACTGGAGTCTCAATACTCCACTGGTATCTGTAACACGTGGTTAAAGAAAGGGCTTCAGCAAAATCTAACTGCAGTACAGAGTTAATGCCCTACAAGGCACATACCAATTCTGCGATATCCCCAAGTCCACAAGCCATCTCCAACCCATGTTACATGAACTGTCACTGATGTAGGCCATGAGGAGAGACAGTAACCTCTGGGAGTGACCTTTTATTGTTGGCTGTAAAACAACCATGCTCCCAGCTCAGTATATATGAAGAGCATGAAACTAGGTCAGGTGGGCCTGGGTCTTCCTGCAGAGGAGCGAAGAGCCTAGATGGCTCTAGATGACACTGCTCATCCTAAGCTCTTCCTCTTAAACTAAGCAGGGGTTTCCCAAGAAGTTGGAAAAAGTTTGTGACAAGTCCTAGAAAGATATGTTTTAAGCACTTAGCTTGGCAATGTACCAAGAAACTTGAAAGGGAATGCACCGGAGAGGAAGGACAAAAACATATCCATTATTCTTAAGCACCCTACTAGTTGCACCTGGGTAAGTCTGGAGACACTTCAGCTTAGACTGCAACTTAAGTCAGAATGTGACCCTATGAGTTTAAGACTGCCTGTGTCAACTCTAATCTATTAACTTCACACCTCTGCACACAGAGCTCAATAAGCAGATACATCTTCTACAGATCTTACTCAGAAGAAAATTTCCATTTTAATACAAGAAACCAACCATTTAGAAGCACAGTAACCATTAAACATAATGGTCAGAAAATCTCCCAGACACATGAATTTCCCTCTAATGTGAGTGTTCTTATCTGTGCTTCCCAGACAACAGAAATATTCTTCAGGCACAGCTGCTGTCATTTCCCATATAAGCTTGCAACTTCCTACTGCCCATGCCACACAGAAGGGCAAAGGACTTCGCACCTAAAATTAAATTACGACAACTTTTCCCAGTTTGCAAAGGCCTTTTCCATGTAGCATCCTAAATGCCCTGTAAAGGGTAACACACAAGAACCACAAAGGAGACATTTATGCTCTGCATGAACCTGGCAGTCTGTTCCATGCACATCTACTACTCACCGCATCAATGATAACCGAATGTGGAGTCCGTCCTGTGAAGACATAGCCAAGTTTTTTTGCTCCTTTCACTAAGGCCCCTTCATCTGCAAAAACAAGAAAAGCTTAAGTTTAATCTGGTACGTAGAAGCAGCCTGCAAAGCCCATACCCCAACGTGCCACACAGCTGAAACACAGAAGCCCCCTTTCCCATGCACTCCTCCACTTGCAGGGCTGCTAGAGTAGCTCTGCACACACTTCCACAAGAACATTCACAGTTTAGTCCTACAAAGGCCATGCAATAGCAACTACACAAAGTTCATATTCAATCTGTATAAAACATCTTTTAATTAGTGAAGCATTAAAATCTTATTGGTGTGGAGGAGCCATACTTTTCTACATGAAAGAGCGGAAATACCTGTTCTGAAAGCAAAATCAAAGCTACATTACTCTACATTCTTACAACATGCATCTAAACAGTTGCCTGCTGTAAAGGCACCAAGTTCAGGTGCTACAGAAATACAGCATTGTCTTCTGGAGAACGAACTGGGCAGTGTCATCATGAGCTCAAGTAACCAAGCTGAAATCACAGCTAACACCTCTGCTTCTAGTAGGTAGTTACACAGCCTTGTTAAGGAGCAAGTGGCATTAAGTACAACCACCATATAGATGGATTTAAGTGCCCAACTCAAGCAATCTTAATTTCACTACAGCTCCCTTAGTCTCCTCACAGTTCATCAACACCGTGACTAGAGCTGCCTTACATGGGCTCTTCACCCTCCTTTTCAGGCAAAAACACAAATAAGAAACAATCCTGCTTCATCACTACAACAATTCCAGAAACATCCTCATAAACTGACAAATTTGATGGGGAGCAGGGCCTTGCTGTTCTGCATTTTGGCCCTGTCACCTCCTTCAGTACTTCTGTGCTACCTGAAAGAACAAAGAAACAGGGGAAAGGCAGGCTCAAATACAGCCAAGACTCTTTTATTGGTTGTATTGTGTTATGTACCAGCACCTTATATCTGCATAGAGCAAGATGGGAAGCTACTAGATCAAGAAAAGCAGCTTGCACCAACGCCAAATAAAGCAAGGGTCTGTTCAGACACAAATCAGTACTTCCATAGATCAGCTCTACACACTGAAATGTGTACTTTTGCTTTTCATTCCTGCAGAAACACTGGAGTAAGTCTCATGACAGCAGAAGGGATCATAAGCCCAGCCTAGTTCTACAGAAACACGATGGACTTGGCAGTTTTCTAGGAGGCATTCAAAAGCAGTGTGCACTGATGACAGAAGATGCCACATCTACTGTTAACATCATAGGGGACATCTTGCTTTCAAAAATCAGTGACCTTGAATGAAATTTCTGGACCTTCCATCTACTTCTACTCCCTCCCAAAAAAAGAAAGCAAGAACCAACCTGGAGAGGAGGCCTGGTAGATTATTTTATTTCCTTGTCTCTCAGGAACAACAGTATGACACACTGCCAGCAGAGTGAGGAACTCCTGTATGTGTACAGCTGTGGGCTAGACAGGACATCAAGAGAGTCAGGTTAGTATTAGACACAGGCTGAGAGGCAGCTGTTCACTAACCAAGAAAACCTCTAAGGTACCACACAGAAGGGGGGGGGAATCTTTTCTGTTTACAGTAGTCATCTTCATCCCAGAACATCAATACAGTGGAGTTAGGGGACAGGATTAATGAACTACAGCGCTAATGATGAAGACCTCACTTAAGTTGCAGAGAGCTAGAAAATGAGAATATTCCCCCAACCCCCCAAAACACAAAAGCATTAGCTTTGTAGCATCCCAAGCTTTATACAGGCAAAGATGTCTGCCACAAGATGACGATGATAATCAAACAACAAGACATACTACTTCTGTAGCTGTCACAACAACTTTCGAAAGATCGACAGTAACACCACCAGAATTAAACCCATTGCAACTGCACCATTAGCGATGAACACCCAGAGCTGACAGCAGCTGGTTAGCCAGTACAAGGCAACATCATGTGCTCTTCCACAGGAACACATCATCCAGCCAAGCAGAAATTTGATTGATGGTCCCTACACATTCAGCACCATGAGAACACACAATACAAGCCATCGTTCACAGACTGCAGTCACTAGCCATCACAAAGGGCTTAGAGACACCAGGTCTACAACCCAGTGAAGATGCTACAGCACTTACATCACAGGCCTCTGATCAGCAAATTCTAGCAACTGTAGCTATAGTCCCTTGAAATACAGTCCCCCATCCCATTGGTTCCTCCTTTCCACCCTTGCCTCAGGCACAGCATTTCTAGTCTCACAGCAGTCAAGAATGGTATTCAGCTGCCCAGCTCGCAGTCTGACACACTAACTTCATCCACGTTCACACAGATCTTTAAGATGCTTGGCTTAAACAGCTAAAGTGACCACACTTCCCTTTAACTCTGCTATATCTGCAACATCCACCATTGGTAGCATCAATATGTTAGTCACTAAGCAAGCAGCTGCTGTGATGTGAGTCAGATATGAACTTAGCAGTTCTACCTTTGCAGAAAGCCTTAGCTGACTTTGTGAACTCAGAGTTTTAGAATATGAAAATATCATCTCACTTCCAAAGTTTTCATTAGCACAGTATATTTCGTATATGTTCTGTCTTAACAGAGTGACTACAAAATCAAGAGCATTAAGAGCTGTTAGCACAAGGTCAGACCAAAACACCACTATTGTAATATTAAAACAAAGATCAGATGGAAAAGAATCCTCCAAGATTCTAGTAAAAGAGAATTCAAGGTTTTTTAAACAGCTAATTAAAAGATGTTTCTACACAATTTATTCTGCTAGTGTGCACCAGAATGTTTAACAACAGAAAAAAGGCTAGTGTTCAAATGGCACTTCAAGTGAAAACTACATGCCACCAAAAATCCTCTGATGAGAGACTTTTCTTACATCTCTTTTTCTAGGAGTATATGCAGCACTACCATCTGAAATGCAGCACACAGTTATTTGACAAAACACTTTGATCACATAGAACTACCAAGACAATAAAGACTCCTCCATTTCTCACTTACAGGGGCACTTAAAATGCCATTTCTCACCATTAGGCCAGCAACTTTCATAACTGGCTCTAAGACACATTAATGCTTTTCTCCAGAAGCCAAGCTATGTGACAAAAATAAAACCTAAGTTTTGTTCTACCTCAGGTCCTATTTCAGGGACAAGACCAAGAATAAGGAAAAACTGTTGAGTTTTTGTTTATTTTTCTCAATATGGTACACACAGCCTGCATATTCATACAACAGAAAAATGCACTGGCAATAGCAAAGTTTAATTAGCAGGAAGTAAATTACTATGAAAACCACAAAACTGTCAGCTGACAAATGTTGTGTTAACATATAAACAAAAAGTAAGCGTATCAGAAAAGTGTAATAAAAAGACTGAAGATCCAATACTTATATTCTTGGTTTACTTCATGTACTTTGTCACTGATACTTTCAAGTAACTGTTTCACACAGGACTTTTACCTCTGCAGACTGAAAATTCTGAATTGTATAGTCACACATCACTACAATAACAACAGCTGTAGCTTTTGACACGCTGGAGTGCAGAGCCTGTGTTCAGGAAATGAACAGACAGAATACAATCAAGACAATAGTGCGCAAAATGTTAAGTTCACAAATTACCGGTCAGGAGGTTACTGCTGCTCCACTATTTCCAGGGAAAGCAATGAAAGTTTTATCTCCATCTTAAAATGCACAGCCTGCCAGATTCCCATTTCAGCATCCACCGCTGCAGACCTTTGATGTCCTTCTTCCCTGTATATTGTCTAGCCCCTTCCATGCTTTCACAGTATATGTCCCATCAGCTGGAAACCACCCATCACCGGTAATGTCATACATTTTAATCCCTTCTCTGTACATATTTTTGCTTTCAAGCCAGCAATATAATTTGTTGCTGTCTTGGTATTTTCACAGCACACAATGTATTACATGGCAATCTTCCAATTCTATAGCAAGAGATCACCAGAGGCCCAGCTTATCACATCAGCTCCTTCACACAGCTGTCATTTGTTCCCTTTCTATATCGTTCCAGCATTGACACAGTATTTGCTGCACTAGCACGAACCAGGATGGAGCATTCAAATTCCTACTTCAGAGCTGTGAACAGAAAACTCATTAATAGCTTCTGTGGTGATACATCCCTTGCACCATGCCAAGTTTAACCCCAGCATAACCCACAAATTAACTGATTGTGCTTTATTACTTATTTTCCTCTATTAAAGCAATTTTCTGCCATTTTAGCACTCAAATTGTTACTGATAGTCTCAGACATTGCTTGTCTGCTCATCTGTTAAGCTTAGCGCTGTGTCTTCCCACCCCTTTTTTCCTTCTCTATTTATCTGTAGCAGGAAAAAAGTGCGCATATTTTAGTTTCTTGTTCATGTGTCCACAAGCAGCTCTAAGCGCCTTCTCCCCTGTTTTTTCTCTCCATGTGCACCAACAGCTCTGGGTGAAAACTACTGCTTCTCTTTCTCAGTCTTTTCCAAAGATCCATGGAACACCTGGAGTACAACCACCTCCACCAGTGATATACCCCACTGGCTAAACTTACTTCACATGCAGCCCCAGCAAGCTGAGAACTACACACATATTGAGACATTCTGGAAGCAGTTTCTGGACTGTTAACTACAGAGCTTTATCTACACTGAAAGCAAAGTCTCCCGATCTAGAAGTACAGCATTATCCAAGCAGGGCAGAGACCACTAGTCAGGAAGCTGCATCACCAGTTTTCATCCCTTCACATCCTCCCTTATTCAGATGCAACAAAACACCAAGTCAAAATTCAGTCTTTCAGGGAGCTACATATCTGCACATTTCTTACATATGTCTTCATCTGGGCCTCCTCACTCTGAAGACAGAAACTGCTATTCACAGCCTGATAAACATAACAAGAAAGTGGCATGTGACATTCAAGATACTTATTAATCTCTCCTTTTACTTGTAGCAGTATCAGATCAGCACCTCCATTCATAGTATTTCCAGATAAGAACTGACACGTTTTTGAGCAAATGGCCTAGAAAAGGCCAATGGGATATTAAGGCACAGTCTAACAACTTGAGGTTACTACTTCACATAAATTAGCATATTCTGTCAAGGACAGCCAGTAAAATACTTATCTACTTCATTACCAGGCAGAATTATGACTCAGCATCTTATAAAGATGTGAACTCCTACTGGTTTGTTCATTAAAATACCTGGAGAATAGTGTGAGGATCTGGCCATGCTGGGCATGTCTAGAACAGTGAATCTGGTAAGGCAGTAGGGGATCAACATACTTCAGGTACAGACTCAAGCCACATTAACCAGTATTTGAGTACCACAGTTAAATGCAAGTTTATCTTGCCCTGAAATATGCCTTCTGAAATATGACCTTCAAAGATACTGCTTTGTACTTGAGCATAAGTACGAAAGTCCCATGCACAATAAGGGCGAAAAGCAGAAGAGTAAAAGATATTTCTCACCAAGCTATAACAATTTGTCAGCTGTGAAATGGTATGTTTTGACAGTTTTTAGGCAAGTTACTTGGTGAACTAAAGCCTCCCAGAGGTTCTCACCACCTGAAAGTATTTTCCCCTAATGTATTGTAAATCCCAGTATTTTATTCCAGTAGTGATACGCTTTTCTTGTTCTGCTTTTCCTAAGGAATTAAGAATCAGCTGACAAAAGCAGTTATTTCAAAGCTTGACTGGATAAAAGCTTCAGTTCCCACACACTTCATGAAAATAAGGAGACATGTTGAGAGATCTAAACAAACACTTTCACTGAGCTAAAGCCTCAACATGAGCACAACAGTTATCTGTTCTGCCTGACCAGCTGCTTAACAACTCATCACACATACTCACTGAATCAATTCACACATTCTGTAGCTGTGTCATGCTTGCTGCTTCTTGCCCAAGCAGTAATTTGTGGGCCAGTTGATATGCAGATTCAAACTAGCAGAGGAAGTTCAGAGAGAATCCAGGGAGATAGAGAAGTATAGGGTGAGATCCAAGTCTATTAGCTCTTCCACTTCTTGACTTCCCTCCCTGGACTCATATCATCAGGATAAAACACCACACCACATCCAACATGCTTGCATCTCCATGATGATTTTATTCACAGCACATGTGCAACTCACAAGCACCAAGATAAACACCGTCCATCATATTCCCCAAATTTCCTTTTTAGTTTTTGGAAATAACTGATCTTTTCCTATTAGAATAAGCGTTTACACCATTTTCCCTATAGAAACAAGCCAGCATCGTACTCCTGGTGCTGTTGCACAGTTTATCCAACAGAAGCTGTTATAAAGAAGAAGCACAGGCAGACAAACCTAGGTACTTTCTTCCACATTGAAACCCCAGAGAAGCCAAGAGAAACCTCCCCATGTTTTCAAGACAAGTTATTTTTCCTTGGAACAATCCCTATAGGGCAATAATTCTCTGACTGTTACTCAAAAGTAGACTTGGCCATCAGTCAGTCCATACACACCAGTGGCCCAGAAGAGCCATGAAATTTAGAGGCAATGCAGGATGCCACAAATCTTCTTAGCATATGGAAGGCAGTCTCATGAGGAAAACATGCTTTTTATTTTCAACCTGGAAAGAAAACTACTTGGCACGTAGACAGCTCTAAACTAACACTTGTGACCAGATTGAAAAAATATGAAATCTTCAAGACCACAGCAATGAACACTTATTGAGTGTCAGAGAGACAGCACACTGACAACTTCAGCTGTAAAAGGGCAAACGTTTAAAGAGAATTCATTGCCCAGCTGAGTACAGCACCATCTGACCCCACAAGGCAGCTTATGCTACAACACCTCAGTTTTATCACCTCAGTTCACTAAACAAGTAGAGATTGTCAGACATCAGTAAATAGCATTCAGAGCCATCTACTAGCTATGAAAACTAAGACACTAAGGAGTTTCATGTAGAAGGAAGCAGTTTATGCTTCCTAATGCAAAAAGCTAATAGGGTAGAAACATGTGACTCTTCCCTCTCCCACTCTCCCGAAATCCAGCCTTCATCTTCCCTCTCCCACTCTCCTGAAATCCAGCCTTCATCTCACTGATACAATCTGACAAGTGGATCTGAACTTCCTCAGCAAACCGTCACATGAATCCTTGCATTCTTGTGTCTTGTGCTAAATCACCACTTTTCAGGGGGTGGCATCCATCCCTCCAGTACAGTCAGGCTCCCAAAGATATCTTTGGCCTACACAAGGTACACCTTAAGTCTTATCAGCCAGAAGTCTCCCCAGTGACTGTCCAAGGGCTGAGTCCACAGTGTGTTGTGCAATGACAGCAGTATTTATCTGTTCAAGTTGCCAACCAAAAGGAAAATTGATACATAAGGGTTCAGTATATAAAGAACAAAGACTTATCTGAGCTGTCTTGACTAAGTGACATCTAAGGAAGCTACCAAACAACAGCACATATTCCTTCTATCTCCTAAAGCAGAAGCTCTACCCAGAAAAAAAAAAAAAAAAAAAAAAAAAAAAAAAAATAAAATCAAAGAATTAGAGACAACCCAAAGTTAAGGAGCCATCTCAAGGCTAGATGAGAAACTCCATCTCACAGCCCATCTGGTATGTGTCCTTTCTGCTGAATCTATTAAAACGTATCAAAGCACTTTTCTGTACAGATGCCTAAAACAACAGCCAGTGAGGAACAGCTCAAACACTTTATCTGTAGCCTGCAGCTAAACCAGTAACCTTCCACTCAGAATGAGGGCCTGGAGTCAGCAACTGCCATAAACCATAACTGTAGCCACATATAAAAAGAAACAGAACACAAAAGAACAGGAGGCAACCCAAATCTTGGCTGCAAGTGATGTGCAGTGGCAAGTTCTCCCAGTGCAGATGATTACAAAAGCCTTTAGGACACAACCAGTTAGACTAAGATGATCAATCACCAAGTCTCAGGCCAAGTTTAAGCTTACAATTAAGTCCTATCTCTCACATCCTTTACACAATTGGAATTCCAAACATTTGCAGTATTTAAAGCAGGTCTCACACCAGAACCACCTTGCAATGCTCTGGATTGATGTTTAAAATGGCATTTTAACAGCATGGATGTTTGAACACTCAAGTAGTTTTTTTCTTTTTAAAAATTACGATTTCTACCATCATTTGCTGCAAGACACTATCTTCCATATACACTAGCATATATGAAGTCATTTTACAGCTATCTGTTACCCATACTGATGCCATTGTTTTTATAACTCAGTAATAAGACAAGTGGGCAGAAAGGGGTTGGGGGAGCTACTTCAATCCCTTTGTCCCCACTCTGTGCTTGCATGACACACCCGCAGAGCAGACTTCAGCACACAAGTAGATTTGTTTAGCATACAATTCCAGAGAAGCCTAGAACAGGGTGTTTAAGAGACATGATATTCAAAGAGTAGACTTACATGGTCATTTTCAATGTTTTGCAGCAGTCTTGGGTCATCAAATTCACATGATTCGCTGGTGGAAGGAGGTAGCTGGCTGCAGAGCAAGACAAGCATATTCAAACATAACAGTGGCAATTTTTCCGATCTTACTACATCTATTTTGTTGGGAAGCAAAGGAAAAACAAAGTAAGATCCCACTGTCCTTGGAAGTATTTTGAAAAGATCATATGAATAATGCACAAAGTGTTGAAAATGAGCAATAATTTCTTCAGAACACCAGCAAAAAACCCAAAATGGTTATGCTTGAAAGCATATTTGAGAAGATTCAAGTATCAACACATTTCCTAGGACACATGTAGCACAAGCAGCTTTCAAGTGTACTTGAAATACATTGCTCTCAAGGTGACTTGCTCTTAAGATAGATCAAACATCAATATCCACACACTCCCTCTCTAGTCAGCAAGTTCTGCTTCAAGTTGACCCCTGGAGTTAAGACTAAGCTTGAATAGTCCAAATTACTACCTGGAAGAAACTCTTCCACAGAACTGACTAGAAATGGAGCATACAAGGAGAGAAAAGATAGCAATGAAAGAAACAGCAATGTATTGGAAGAAAAAAAGAGGCATCCATAGAAATCACATCCC
Source organism: Leptosomus discolor (assembly GCF_034619465.1). Lineage (NCBI taxonomy): Eukaryota > Metazoa > Chordata > Aves > Leptosomiformes > Leptosomidae > Leptosomus > Leptosomus discolor. The sequence goes on from NC_141391.1 coordinate 22,162,879, forward strand.
AGCCAAAGTAGCAACATACCATCACATCACCTTACTAAAAGGTGATCACAAATATGGGGCAAACCAGCAGAGAAGCCTAACCTAGTTCATCAGACAGTGGCTAACAGCATTCAGTGTCTACCTGTTTCTTGGGTGGGAATTCACTTCTTACCTGTATCTGCCCAAGTCACATCAGCCCTCTCTGGCTCTTCCCCACTCCCTGTTGATCTGAACATGCTAGTGACACCTGCCTAACACTTCTAGGTTTTCACACCTCTGTGTGTAATGGGACAGACCCATCACGTCTATTAATTAAATCTCTGAATAAGGAGGAGTGGTTCTCTTAACATGAGACACCTTCATATCAAGCTCTTTCCAGGTTCAATTCTTTATTAAAATGCTATGCTTTAATAAGTTCCTTCTCTTCTCTTTGTCAGGTTTGAACTTAAGTGACTGTAAAGAGTAACTTTCAGTCTCTAGCTAGAGGTAAGGTTACTCTAAAGAAGGTTACTCTTAGCTTGTAACTTGGTTGCCTGCAATTATAAGGAAGCATTGCATGAGCATGCATCCAAGCCACCCCAGCCACTGCCTATCCCTCACACCCCCTTCACCCACCATCCCCCTGTACAGAAGGAAGATCCATCACCACCCACCAGCTCTACATTAGGCTCCTGCTGGAAGAGCATTTTACTCAAACACATTGCTCTCTTGGGCTTCTTCCAGTCCCAAATTGGAAAGCAGTCTTCACATAATTTGTTCCCACTCTGCTATACAGAACACAAACATCTCAGCATATATTTACCTGAAGTCTTCTGATGAACGTTCTCTTTCCAGCTCGGGAAAGTGACTGAGGGGTAGAAAGGAAAAAAGAACATTCATTCCACTTTGCAAACCAAAAAATAGGTAGAAGGCGAAGATCAATGAGTCACCACACATACAAACATATGCTGGAACCAGGGGTTCAGCTGTTCATATATTTGAACCAACTTCTCTGCCTTTTGAAATGTCTAATTTAACTGCCATGAAATCCAAAGGTTAATTTGCACAGAGATCTCAAGACTATCCATTTAAAACTAAGCAAAGACAAAGATTTAGTATTCAAGACGCAAAGCACTAAGTGCTATGAAACATCGGCATGACTCAAACAGATCCTTTTGACAGAAACAGAACAAAATCAGTAAGTGGGTATCCTTCCCATGCAAGGAATATTTAACTCTACAACTACAGTTACAGCTATATGGTTGTAATGAAATCCTGGTTCATCTGAATAAGTCACAGAAACATGACTGATAGTTGCTACCCTGGGGCTGCATCGTCTTCCCTCTGGAAAGGCCAGAGGTTATTTAGCGCTTCTTGTTTAGTTTAAATCATAGTCAGATAAGTTAAGCAGCAAGTTGTCTTTATTTCATGTAAAGCACTCCCCAGCTTCGCATGTCATAATTTGCATCACAGGACATCAAAATGAAAGCTATTAACTGAGACGAAATATACTAAAATACAAATTGAAGAGCACAATGGTCTAATTCTGTTCCAATGTAAAAGTACGTACCATTAATACGCACATATTAAACTACAGAGTTTCTAAAAAAAAGTGATACCTACCCATATGTCACTCCAGCAATACTACATTTCTTAAAGTTCATGATATTGCATGTGAGAGTACCTGTTTTATCAGAAAACAGGTATTTTACCTGGAAGAAAAAAAAAAGTCTAATTTTCAACTTGCGAAGTAACAAACTCAAAGTGGAAAATAAATTACATAGCAGGAAAATTCTGGAAGACATACGCCTCAAGTGCTGCGGTATTGGCCAAGGCAGGCTTATTTCAACTTGGTTTGTCTTACTCAAAGCTACAGGAAAATCACCAGGGAAGTTATTTGATGGCACTATTTCTTCTTTATCTCTAAATTCAGAAAGGCTCAAATAGTAGCTATCAATTGCCAAGGCTCCAGTATAGTCAGTACAGGTGTACTTACTTGTGCTAGTTAAACATTCACCAAATCTTTCAACAGTACTAATGTCAAATAGGAAGACTAGAAATTAAAACAAAGATTCAAGACTGTTGAAGAACCACTAGAACTGAACACACTGAAGAAATTGTGTTCCAAAGATCACTAGCATTTTGTTTGGGATCCCACCCCCATAAACAGTATTGTACCAGGAATCTACAGGTCTACAGTAAGACCAAGTGGTATTCTGCAGGCAAACATAAGCTGCTTTTCCTGGTATCCAGTCACGAGCAGTCCTGAAGTGCAAGATGCATAGCCAGTCAGCACTGCCCAAGGTAATAATCACTTAATGGAAACCAGTGACTTTCAGCTAGAACTTGAAGACGACCTCAACACAGCAACACTAATTCTTAGAGCACTAGCAGACTCAAGATTCCCATCTTGAGTAGGCCACAACAGTCCAAAATTAATTGCAAGCTAATTTCCACACTGTTTTACCTCTGCTCCAGGCAAGATTTTGAAGGAGCAACAGCTAAACACAGGAGCTAGCCAGTTTAAAGACCAGAATATTTTGCCTAGAGTTCCAAAAAGCTTTTCCTTAATACTTGGAATTCAGTTCAAGACAGGGCACTGCACTACCAGTTAAGTGATCCTTCAGCTGTGCACTACACTGCTTCTGAATACAGCAGTGTGGTGATTTGGTCCTGGCCAGATGCCAGGTGCCCACCAAAGCCACTCTATCACTCTCACCCCCCTCAGCTGGACAGGGGAGAGAAAAATCTAACAACAGGTACGTGGGTCAGATAAAGACAGTTTAATGAAGCAAAAGCCGCATGCGGAAGCAGGAACAAAACAGAAGATCTTATTCTCTACTTCCCATCAGCAGGCGATGTCCAGCCACTTTCTGGGAAGCAGGGCTCCGGTACATGTAGTGGTTGCTCTGGACAACAAATGCGAAACGAATGTCCTCCCCTTCTTCCTGTTTTCCCCAGCTTATACTGTTGAACAGACATCATGTGGTATGGAATATCCCTTTGGACAGTCTGGGTCAGCTGTCCTGGCTATATCCCCTCCCAAGTTTTTAACCACCCCCAACCTAATGGGGAAATGTTGGGGAAGCAGCCTTGGTGCTGTGTGAGCCCGGCTCAGCAGCAGTCAAAATACTGGTGTGTTATCTAGCTAAGGATAATAACTGGGAGAAGTGACAAGCAAAACATGGATGTAACAATGTTAGAAAGCAAAATGATTATGGAAAATTTCTGTTGTAATTGTGGTGAAGGGCCAAGGGGTAGATTGTCTGTGAATTGTCCACCTTTGTTCGGTGATGTGATGAAGTTAATTTAATTTTTGTGGGGGGAATTTTTTCTTGTGTTGATGTTGAGTGAAGTTTGTGTGATAAATGCAGATTTTAATGACAATTCTTAAATACGTGATTCACAGAGGCGAGGGGTGGAACATAACGGGTCTGCGTGGCAAGGTTTTGGTAGCAGGGGGGTTACAGGGGTGGCTTCTGTACGAAGCTGCTAGAAGTTTCCCCCATGTCAGATACAGCCAATGCCAGCCGGCTTTAAGACGGACCCGCCGCTGGCCAAGGCTGAGCCAATCAGCGACAGCGTTTTTCGCCTCTGGGATAACGTATTTAAGAGAGTGAAAAAGTTGTTGTGCAGCAGGAATTGCAGCAAGTGAGAGGAATGAGAATATGTGAGAGAAACATCCTGCAGACACCAAGGTCAGTGAAGAAGGAGGGGGAGGAGATGCTCCAGGCGCCGGAGCAGCAATTCCCCTGCAACGTGTGGTGAAGACCACGGTGAGGCAGGCTGTCCCCCTGCAGCCCATGGGCGGTGGAGCAGGTGACTGCCTACACCCCATGGAGGGCCCCCACGCCGGAGTAGGTGGATACCTGAAGGAAGCCGTGACCCCGTGGGAAGCCTGCACCGGAGCAGGCTCCTGGCAGGACCTGTGGCCCATGGAGAGAGAGAAGCCCACGCTGGAGCAGGTTTGCTGCTAGAGACCCCAGGGGGGGGGGCTCACGCTGGAGCAGTCGGTTCCTGAAGGACTGCACACCATGGAGGAGACCCACGCTGGAGCAGTTCATGAAGGACTGAACCCGTGGGAAGACTCACGCTGGAGAAGTCATGGAGGACTTTCTCCCATGAGGAGGACCCCACACTGGAGCACAGGAAACATGTGAGGAGTCCTCCCCCTGAGGAGGAAGAAGCAGCAGAAAACAGTGTGACGAACTGACCCCAACCCCCATTCCCTGTTTTCCCCCTGTGCCACTGGGGGGAGGAGGGAGGAAAATCACGATCGAAGTTAAGCCCAGGAAAGGAGGGAGGGGTGGGGGGAAGGTGTTTTAAGATTTGGTTTTATTTCTCACTACTCCTCTGAGTTAATTGGTACTAAATTACATTTCCCTTCAGTTGAGTCTGTTTTGTCCGTGACAGTAAGTGCTGAGTGATCTCCCTGTCCTTATCTCAACCCCACAAGCCTGTTATTTTCTCTCCTCTCTCCTGTCCAGTTAGGAGGGGGAGTAATAGAGTGGCTTTGGTGGGCACCTGGTATTTTGGCCAGGGTAAACCCACCACAAGCAGCACACAACGATTATGTATTTTACAGACATACACATTGTCTCCAACACTAAATTCACACAAATTATGACATTCATGTAGTTCAGTTACATACCTATTACTTCGGTAGTCAAGGAAAAAAGCTTGGATTTCTCAATGGTGCTACAGAATTCCAAGGGAAAAGTTGTGTTTTCCAGTAACCTTGTCTTAGGAACCCCTTCCATTTTGAAAAAACCCTCATTTGCAGAATTTGTAACAAATCTCTTAACAACTACAAGTTAATAGACAGCTACCTTTATCTGAGAGGAAAATGGAAATGCTTGAAAAAACACAATCTAAATTAGGATGAGAACTGCTTTTTTTGACTTACATTTCCTGTGACATGGTCAGAATCATGAAGAAATAAGAACACAGGCTAAGGCTGCTGGCCTGCTCTTCAGCCAAACTTAGCCTTGTACATTCTGTTCTGGTATAGACATTCATGACCACAGAATCTCTCCAACATCATTGAGGGAAACTCAGTTTAGAGTGAACATAAGAAATAAAGATCCGATTCCCAGGCTTAGAACTGCCTATACAACCTCAAATTTGGTATCTCATTATTTTACCTTTAATACTTGAACTAAGAAAAGTAAAGATGTCCCATTAACCTGAGCCACAGGGCAACAAAATAAAGCAGATTTGTACAGCATGCTCTTATACCTTCTGTCTTCCCAGAACATACCATAAACAAGAGACTTAAGAAAGTGTTGTCTTACCTGCCCGAGCTCCTCATTAAGGTTTGAGGTTCTGGCCATTGCAGGCGTATCTGTTTCAGGATAATACATATCTATGTCCTGAAATGAGAGTAAAATTAGTCCTATGCTATGCAAATTAAAACACTGAAATCTCTAGTCTTCTTTTAGTCAGCTCCAACTTTGCTTGATTGACTTAATTCCACTGGTGGAGGCTCTGAAGGCTTGAGAAACAAGCAGCGTCCCAGGCTGAACAGGGGTGCCTCCTTTCTAAAGTATACCTCCATGCTACATGTACATGAGAAAAGCCAGATTCAGTTACAAGTAATCATCACTCTCCTCATTGCATCTCTAGTTAACAGAGATTAGCCATGCTAATCATAGGTCTTCAGTTACAATGCAATTTACTCTAGCCACATCCATGACTGAATAGACAATTTAAGTGACTGCAAAAATCAACTCTCATTACTACATTTGAGAGGGTAAACAAAACAGCTGCTACATCAACCAATAAAAAAATTCTCAGGTAAGCTAGTTATGCATCTCCAATATATTATAAGCAGCTCAGAGAACAGACATTAGACCTTATTTACTTGCATTTGAGAAGAACCACTGCAACTTTACTGAAAGTCCAAGGATTAATGTATAGCAAGACAAGGTATTCCTCTTCGTTTTATTCAGCTTAAGAGACATCTCTACAGTAGTTTTGGTCCACAACTGAAGAGAAACACACTCTGAATTCAAAGCTTGTCTGAACAGAGGGATCACTGTTTTATTGCACGAGGTACCACCAACTCATCCCCTTAGAGAAATACTACGATTCATACCAGAGGTGACTTTAGACCTTAAGGCCAGCCTCAGGATTAAAAAAAAACCAAAAACACAAAAAACACAAAAAACCAAGAAAACCAAACAAAAAACCCACCCCCAAACAAGCCTAGTCTTTCTCTCTGCTGTGGCTGAGAGAAGCTATGAAGTACCGAAGAGTTCTCGAAAGACATTTACTAAACATGAGTCAGCTAAGACCTCCTTCAACCAAGCAAGCTGAGCCTTCCTTCTCACCCTGAAAGCCTAAAAATATACAAGTATGACCACCTGCACAGAGGATCTTCCTACAACTAAGTCTTTTCATTTTCTGTGGAACACGGAACTAATACAGAATAAATCCTCTGAATTCCTCCCTGCCTTTCCCAGAAGTTGCATCAGAAAATCTGGTAAAGATTTCAGGGTGGTTTTGGGTTTGTTTTTTTTTAATGTCACTTCCCAAAACTGACATTAAACACATTTATTCTTGTTACTTACCCAATTTATAAAAAGAGCCTGAGTAAACTTGACAACTTCCAATGTCACCAGAAGACTGATTGGAATAAGGTTGTTGTACAAGATTATAAATGTCAGCAGATTGTATCCAAAGTTGACAGACAGCATTTCTGTGGACCAAAAGACATAAGGCATCAGAAGACAGAAGGCTGAAGTAAGAGTAGTACAGGACAGTGGCAATCATCTTTCCACAGCTGGCCTAATGAGATTTAGTAGTGCTAAAATCATCAGCAAGTGTGTTGAGGCCTAGTATAAAGGCCTTCTTAGTATTGATTTCCATAGTACATAATAAACACCCACAGAACACATGCCTGGATACACAGCATATTATGCCAGGTGAAGAAGGGCAAGACTGGTGAGGCTATACATTAGAGAACAAAACACTTTCTGAACAATTCTTGCTAAACAGATGGCAAGAAGTATGATATTCCACACTACACCCCAAATTTAGAGATTTATCTGATGTGACAACTGCCCCAAATAAGAGCCACCAATATCAGTAGTAACATAACTTTACCTTTCAGAAAGTGCCTACTTGTCTCAGTAGTCAGAAATAAAAAGTAAAGTTTAAAATTAGTTTTAAAATCTGCTAGCACCAGCAGAGTTGAAAAGTTACTCACATCAAAGATCTAAGAGAACAAGTTGACTGTTAAAGAGACATCTAGTAATTCAACTAAGGCATCCTGCTGAAGTAGAAGAGTTACTATTAATGGTGGCAGTGTTGGGCAAGTTGCCCAAATAAATCTGCCAGGAAAACTGGTCCTAAAGGGATGGGGAAGCATTTATAGACAGCAGGCAGGCATGGACACAAGGCTCAGCAGAGGATGAAGGCTCCTGTTCATGGTGCTGCCCACAGCCTCTCTTTACATCTAAAGTCTCTGCATTTGTCTAGTCTTCACTTTCCTTGAAGCTGAGGGAGGCACTTTAGTCAGCATGAACAGTACAACGGGGTCACAGCCCACAACTAAGGGTTTTTCAGCATTACAAATAAGTTAGCAAGAAGGCAGGGGAGCAATCTAAGAGGGGGCTGAAGCCAGAGAAAGTTGTTGAAGAGTAATGAAGATCAGAGCAAGACCTGAAGTTCAGATCCATGTACTTCCAAGTGGGAGCACACACAAATTCCCTATCTTTGAGCAGTTTAAAGAAAGAGTAGAAGCACACTTGGTATCAGAAAAGGTTATTCCAATATAGTCTTTCTAGAAACTAGACATTTCACAAAAAATTTAACATCTACCTACCTAGCACCGAAAAGTCTTTCCCATGTGTGAAGTTAGAGAAGCAATAAAAATTGTGTGTTCAATTTACCAAAAAAAGCATCTACACAGACTGTCATCCTAGTTTATTACAGGTTGCACCTGTTTTACATTAGCACAAGTTCAAGAGTTTGTTCCATTCATCTTTTCCAATCTTACTTCCATCATTGAAAGGCACAAATTTAAACTTCCTCGTTAAAAAGCAAGGGGGAGCATAGGAAAGAAACTTTGAAAGTTGCTGATAGTAGTACTTCTAGCTGGTACTAGAAGACATCACAACTAACAAAACCAGAGTCAAACATGAGGCACTTCCATGCTCTTTCTATATGATTTTCTTCATTATCAAAACTGCAGTTCTTAAACTGCAGAAGACTCCCTTTGCCATCTGTTTTGCAATCTCCAGCAGAAAGCCCATTTGCAGTTCATGAGAATTGGTTTCAGATCTGCATGTCAAGATGTTTGTATCACCTTTTATAGCTAGCTAATGTAACCCCCCCAAGTCAAAAGTCTACTGGAAAGCAATTTATTTCATCCTTAAGTGTTTGCTTAAGGCCCACCTTTGATATTTGAATTAATAAATTCAAGGAGTATGAATGAAATAAAATAAGCCCCTTTAATAAGTATGCTAAGATATCAGTTCTCATTACAACGTAACCGAAGTCAGAAGCCAAAAAGACCGAAACACTATCCAATAAACATAAAATCATATCATTTAGCACTTAAGTTTCCTCTACAAGAGCAGATCAGCATTTCTGACTGAAAAAACAGCTACAGAAATCCTTTGCTTCTGTACATTAGCATCAAGATGAAATCAGTATCATCAGACTGTTACCTGCTACCCTGCAGTCAGGTACAGTCAGACACGATACACATGACCTGCTCTGAAAACAAATTCATGCACGGCATCTCCGCAGAGCTGAAAACTTGAACATCAAATATCCTAGAATAACTTTTGCCCCTCTTCTGTTTTTGCCTGGTCCCCATGTGGTAGCCTACTGACATTTACCTAAGCTTTGGAAAGTTCTATTAACAGAAGCCTCACTGGCAAGTTCAACCTACACCAGCCCATTCTCCAGAAAAAAAATTGGGCCATTAGCAACAGGCTTTGTTTCTTGTGTTTCCTTCTTTGTTTCTGATTTTATGCATTCATTTAGCAAAGCTAAGAGCCTAGTTGGCTCTACAGTCTAATACATCCCTCACACACTGCCTGCATACTCACTGTTGGAGCCAAGGTACCAGACAACTTCGCCATGTGTTCTATTCCATAATAAGGCACCTACAGAACTCACAAGGGCCATCACCAGGAGAATACAGAACAAAACCAGGATCTGCATGTTGGTCACTTTCTCCACATTTGATCTCTTCAGAGGTGCTTTGGTTGAATTCTGAACAGCAGCAGAAAAAAAAAGTCTGGCAATGGCTTATACAGGAGGAAACTGCAGAGAAACTCAGTCTTTATTCTTAGAGTCCGTTACACAACTTGCCACTTTAACTCTGTTTAGCTCAATATGGTATGCAAAGCTGAACAAGGTAGTAATAAGAGCCAATACTCCTAATGACTCCAAAACTGACAGGAGATTAAACAAACAGAACCATTCAGTTTTAAAGACCACATACGCTCATCTCCTGGCTGTTCATCCCACTGATGGTCAGCAGAAGCAGGCAACACATGCATGTGGCTGGTCTCTCCAGGCACTCCCTGCCATTAAGGCAATACAGAGGCCGCAGTCTTAACGTTATTATCTCTAAGCACTAAAATTGTAGGTGGTCATTACCACATCCTCAGCTGTGAGACCTCAGTTTTAAACATTGTCCAGCTACCAGATAAATTAAGATAAAATATAGTTAGTTTCTTACATATTGAAGTGTTTTGAGACAAATACCTCAATAAATGCCACATGGAACCTCAAGTACAAGGCCTCAAGGCGTCCAGGTCTTAAACAGCTACAAGTCAAATCATTTCATGAAATCAAGTCCAAAAAGACAAGTAGAACACAGGAAAGATGACCAGCTTCTATCAGAACATGCTCTAGATCTCCTTAAAAACTTTACCTGCATGAGTTTTGTATCATGTCCTGTATACACAACAATACCCAAGACCCATTGAGTGTTTCTCAGTTGTGCACCTCTCAGCAATATCTGGTCTGGACCAACAGGAACTGGGCTGCAAAGCAAGAGGATGTAGCTCTTTCAATTGTTGTTAGGACTTTAGGAAAGTAATTCTCCTTTCAGCCTTACTCCCCCCTCAAAAAAAAAAACAAAAAAAAACACCACACCACAAACCACAAGAGGAAGAAAGCAATATCATGAACTTACATTGTCCACACAACTCAGGAGAGCACTGAAGCGTGTGCAAGTCTAATCCCTGCTAAAGGACTAAGGCCAAGGTGATACAAGGGAGCTGTTCTAGTTACCTAAACTTGACAACCTACCTGGCAGCCATAAGCCTGCTCTGCACTTTATACCTTGGCTCGTATGTTCTCTCTCACATCAGGCTCAGAGACTCACCACACTCGCTAAGAGACCATCCATTCCAAGCACACTATAACATCACATATGGCATTAAATAAGCATTTCAGGAATCTGTATCACCCATGTGATTTTCAAGTGGGATGCAAGTGACCTTCTACTATTCTTGCATCTGTCACTACTCAGCTGAGTTACCCAAGGAACACAGTTTTTGTGCAAGAAAACAGGTACAGCCAGATGAAACCTGCGTGTTCCTACTGACCTTTCAAGTTCTTGAATTCATAGTACTAAAACCAAGTTCTTTTCTTCCAAGAGTTGCAACAGACTAAAGTCATACTGATAAAGACTCCAGATTCTGGGATCATTTTTATTTATAGATCTGAACTTGGTGCAGCTCTAGTTGGAAGGGAAAGGTCTCCCAGTTCCTCTGCAGATCTCCTGTAACAAAGCAGCCCTAAAAACCCCAACCATTTCCCCCACTCCTCCTTCTCTTTAAATGTTACTTCTCATGAAAAAACCCACTATGATTCTCAAGAAACTACTCTCCCATAACAAGCAGAAGACTCCATAGGAAGACAGAACTAAGTTACCTTACACTGGCAGATGCTCTGATCAACAATTGTTAATTATTACCCTCCTCTTCTCCAGCAAAAATATGCATGTGCTCAGTGTTGCAGACTAAAAGCACACAGGAAGCACTTTTCCTAATCAAACAAATTTATGGCTTTGTCGTCAAGTCAATACCTTTGACCATCTAAGCGCAAGTTTCCAGTGAAGTCGTACAGATGGCGGTTGGGTCCTTCACATTCTATCCTTCCAGATACTTTCATCAATTCTTCTCTTGACTGGAGACTAGCAGTTTGAGACAGCCCCTGCAGAGAGCAATCCAAAGGAGGTTCTTAACAGAAATCATTACTAGAAGGCAACCTAGGAAAATAGTGCTTTATTCTAATATCTAAGATACCAAGTGTAATTAAATGTGTGGAGGTTCTCTTGCATTTGTTGGGGGGTAGGGTTTGTTTTGGGGTGGTTTTTTTAATGGGCATTCAAGAACTCTTTCCTGCAAGGAAGATTCACTATGAGCACATATGATCCTGTTTACACAGGATTGGTCTAAATTCCTCTACACAAAAAGAGATATCACCTACATGATCCTCTGTAACCAAGAGGAAAGTCCCATCCACAAAGCACGAAGTTGCACACACGCAGGAGGAAGGAGACAAGCAGTATAAACAGTCCGGCCTTTTCTCTGAAAGTGTAGCTCTACCCATGTGTTACTGCCGCTAAATACAGTCACTCCTAAGTGTAGGCTCTCTTAGGTCACCACAGCCACTACGCTCTGATCCTATTCAAGGTTAATTATCAACCCATCACGCAACTGTAACCTAACGTATTGCTATTCCACCTCAGAGTGCACATACAATGTTCCATCGCTCTTCATTTGTCTATGAACAGCTCTGCTTGGTTAAAAGTGATCCATTTATTGTTTCTTTTGCCAGATTTTGACTGCAGCACTGCAAGCCAGAACAAGGTCTTCGAAGTCCCCGCAACATTTTTTTTTCGGTATTTTAAGTATGTGTCCTGAAGCAAATAAAATCTCACAGGAATTCAAGATCTGATCTATTGGGCTGATAGAGAACAGTAAAACCCATTTCTACAAAGGTAGTAAACAAGCAGCAAATGTATAGCTTTTTTAAAAACAACTAATATGCATTTCAAAATCCTAACCCAAATTAATTTTTTTGTAATGAAAGAAGGTAAAGATTCTGAACTATTTCCAAACACTATAATGAACAGTATTTCCTCAACAAAACCAGAGAGATCCAAATAAATTCTACTACTTCCACTACAAAGAAGGAACTAAACATAAAAAGTCCTTTTGCACATTCCACAGAGGCAGCAGCGGACAGAGTGGCACTTGTAACAGCAGAAACTGCAGCTCTCTTCACAAGCACAGCTTTTTGTGGGGTTTTTTTGTTTGTTTGGGGTTTTTTTTTGTTTTGTTTTGTTTTTTTTTTAATACAGCTCTACAGTTTCACTTACTGGACCTTCAGCAAAACACAGCCAAGGTCTGCTTGATTTGCCTTTGTGGGCTTATACTACTTCCTCCAGATTAGTTCCTTACACTTGCACAGGAAACATTATTGCTTGAGTTTGTCTGTTGGAAAGGAAGCCTACAGCCACCTGGAAAGATGTATGGTTTGGGTTTTTTTTTTGAAAAAGAGTACTTGTATTGCTGTCATGCAAGCTAGACTCTTTGTAGCTAATATTAAATACCTAAACTGAAAAAAGGGTGAAATTCAATTTGTTTTACCTGTCTTATCTTGAGATTCGTCTCCCCATCGAGATTAGCTGTTTCAATATAGCACATGGCTTGTGGTTCACTGTAAGGAACATAAGATTGTCAATATTAAAACTCAGTGCTTTTTGTATAATAGTTTTGCACTGAAATGGTCCACAATACACTTCAATGCACTGCCAAAGACAAAAATCTGTATGAGCTGTATATGACTACAGAAGAGCCAGCTGAAAGTATGCACTTCACAGAGAAGTCCGAGTATGAACACTCTCATACAACAAGCTACAGAGAAAGACAAGTCTAAATCAGAAGGTTAGTAAGAATTTAACAAGTCATGATAAACTTTGATGCCTGAAGTAGACTATTCCACACTGCAATCCATAAAACTGCTCCAGACTGCAAAAGCTATAGACAAAATACTAAGTATTGACAGCAGGAAAAGGGAACATGCTCTCTGCTGTTATGTCTGAACTCCATGCACAAAAGGTCTGGCTGCAAGATCACCCTGAAGTTACGGGACTCGTAGAATTACATCTGAAGTCACTGCTAATCAGCTTTTTTTCCCAGGAATCAGAAAAGGGTACAGCAAGATTGAAACTGAGGGCTGTGATCTGCATCTTCCAGAGATACTCCTGCCCTTATCAACAGATTCAAAAAACCCAAACCCCAAACACTTCCTCACAGAACTGAATTTTCCATTAGTCAAGCTCTTACCTACAGCTAACACAAAGGAGCTCTGCATACGTAGCACCTGTGATAAGAAAGGGCACTTCGATCATTGATCTTCTCCTGACATGCCCCTTAAGATTTAAAACCTCTGTATGGCACCACCAAAACTATTTTGCCCAACTGCCTTCTCAGGCTGCTAAGGAATCAGTTTCCCATCTGGACTCAAACAAGAGCGTGTCCAGCATATCACTTTTCATATTCTTGAGATGCTGCTATTTCTTTTCCAAAGTAACCAATTGCTTTAACAGCAAATGTACTTAAGCAGAAGAGTCAGTAATAAAGGCTCTTTAAGGACAAAAACCATTAAGAAACAGACAGATGCAGTTAAAACAATATAAGCAGCTAGATTTTTCTCTCTAAAGAATTTTTTCTTTAAAAAAAAAGGTCCAGAGTCTATTCTTTGTCTCCTTCTACACAGGCAACCTGAATCTGAACCCAGGAAAGACACCAAGTCCAGCTTGACTCCAGTTTTACTCCTGTCACAAACACCTTATCTACTATAACTGAAGTGGTTAACTCAGGAGGGAGACCTCTTAATTTCACAGAAATGTGGAAATGTTTCCATAAAAAGTTGTGTTTGGATTCAAATATTTTATTCTCTACATAAAATTCATTTGATGTCACCTTTCTTCTATAGGAAGGGCGGGGGGGAAGTCAAGATAAAAACAACTGTTTATTTCACCTCTGACAGTCAGCTCAGACACAGAAAGTAACACAGACAAGCAAGAGACCCCACCCCTTCAGAGCATGCAAAGCCTTCTGATGAACTGAGGACACTTAGTGTTGTCATTTAAAACAATCACAGGAATAATACCAGTTGTAAAGCAGAACTGCCATAGAAATTGTTATACATTTCAAGCAAAGCTTCTCCCAAATCAACATACTTCAGGTTAAATTCTCCAGTTATTACACGATTATCAGTGGCAGCAGGTTAGTAGAATAATGCAGAAAAAGCTGACTCATGCAAGTTAAAAAATAAATCAGAAGGTTTTTAGTGTAATACATTAGAGGAGAAGTTTTCAAGTAGAACCAATATTCTTCAATGCTGAAAGCACAAGTTATTGATGTCACTGTATAGCCTAACTGCTTAAGGTTGACAACTGCTTATTTAAAATTCAGGGTTTGTTTTTTAAAAAAAAGACAATATTGTATACCATGGAATGAAGATGCCTCTATCCTTATCATGCGACAGTTCAAAAAGACTGGGCTACCCCATACAGCTTTCAAATAAAGTGAAACCTCCCAGGAACAGCACAGACAAGGAGGATGGAGCAGAAAATGCACTAGCTTAGAAAACCAGTTCCCTTAGAAGTTGGGTCATCTGAGACAACTGTAACCTGGAGACTAGAGCAACCTGCAGTCTCCACTGAAAAGCATGTGGACAAAGAGCAAGGTGTCTTAAGAATTGGCTACTAGAAAAAAGTATGTTCAAGAACAGGAACTGGACTACTGTCTCTTGTTCAAGCCTCTGTGTAAGTGGATCGTTGTCTCTACTTGGCCTCAAGTTGTGCAACACAATATGCAGTCTAGACTAGCAGTCAAGTACCACTCAAATGGTTTTAAGAACTAACGACCAAGCTTTGTTTGCCAGTATAACTGTATAAAGAAGTTGTCCTACATTTCACAAACTAAAATGAGCAGGACTCAACAGTTTATGGTTGCTACCATGTTGGAGATGGGCTATACATGCACTGTATCAACAACAAGGAGTTGACTGAACAACAAGATGAAGCCCAAAAGCTATTTTGCAGGCTAGTTATTAGATGCCAGCTAGGCTACTCTTTCAGAATTACTGTTTGAACGAGAAATCTTTCCTGAGGGGCAGAAAAATATGTTGGAAACTCAGTGGACTTAACTGGAAGAAAACTTAAGCTTGCTTACTTAAATGAAGGAATCCTCAGAAGGCCATAGAGCAACTGACTGCTTGAAGTTTGTGTAACAGACCTTCAGTCTTCCAACAAACTCAGTGATACACTCCATGAATTACACATACACAGCACTATGAAGTCTTAAAGAAGCCTTCTTTAAGAACCTATCTATCTACAACGACACACAAATCATTCCCTACTACAGCACTGTTTTCACGTTGTTGAAATTTGGTTTTAGATGTGGAGAAGAATTAGTGCCATCTGATGTCTGCTTTTATTAATAGCAAATACAGAGTTTCAAGTCCTCTGCACCTCAGTTCATCAGACACATCATTTCCACACCCATTCAGGATACCTGGAAGATAGAATGATCATGTCTGCTGGAAGATGTTGCCCATTGGTGACCTTCACAATATCGCCTACCGCTACCTGTTGAGTCAGGGGCAGGAGTACAGTAGCATGGAAAAGAAAAACAAAACAGTTCGCTTGTCTGCAATGTTAGTTTTGTTACTTTATTTCACCCAGTCAAAAGGACAGCATCATGCACAAAACAGCTAGAGACAGTGCTTCTGAAAGTCAGAGTACTTTTCACTGCAAGTTTGGAAGCAAAGCCTTCCCTTTTCTGAAGGCAAGGTAAACAATTCTTTATAGAAAAAAATAGATGCATTCAACTGGAAAATGTGAACTTCTCAGGCTTATATTTAGCAAAACCAACTTTCTTCTGTAATCCTGCTATCATCCAAATTTCAGAGGTCTTTTCCTTTAGTGTTATTTCATGTACAGAAAGATTCTTCCCCCCTCAGGAAAAGAGTTATCTTTAAAACCCTACAGTCCTCAAGTATCTAGTTTCTCCTATTCCTTCTTCATATGACTGACTTACCCAGTCACCTCTACCATTTTCCCTTTGCCCTTTTTCTATACACTGCTTGTACTAGTCACTAGCACAGAGTATTGTCTCTACAGCTAGATAGCATCAACCAGTTCTTCCCTCACCTATAGCCACTCGAGATAGATAAAGTCCTGATTTCTGGAATACTGATGATATAAGAGTTTCTGGCACCTTTAATGGGAGCCACACACACACAGGACTTTCATTCTAGTTAGATCCAAGTAGCACTCTCAAAACAGTAAGCCAAGATTAGCTGCTAATTGTCAGGCTGCTTGCATCAATGCATTGCTGAGAGTCTGAAATGGGCTTAATATTTTTAACATATAAATTTCCAAAATTTTAAGTGTTCGAACAGCAGATTCATTGTCTTACTCCGATCCCACTGAACACAAATTCCCTACCAATTCCAGGACAAAAGAGATGAGAAGTCTGCCTTAAAGCAAACAAGGTGGCTAGTACAGAACTGTTATTCCCCAACAATAAATGTAAGGCTGGACAACATGCAAATGCAGACACAGGCCAATTCGAGAAGTGCTTAAGAGTATAAGAAAACCAGATTTCAGGCTCAGCTTTAAACATCTTTCAATTCCCCATCCTCACTACAAACAAGACATGGAACTGCATAAACAGGCATGAGCATTAGCCATGAGAGTCCTGGCAATCTTTAGTTTCTACTATAGCCCAATACTATGTAGCAGGATTGCTTTCAGGTCTCTTGAGGCAGGTCTCATTTCCCAGAGGTTTTAAAAGGGTGTATTTTTTCCTCATTTATTAGATAACAGGGCTGATTTCATCTTTAAAAATGCATTACAAGCCACAATTAGATCAATATATGCTGAGGGATTTTAGGAAGTTCTAGAAATAAAGCTTACCAGATCCTGGCACAGGGCTTCACAGAACATGGGTCGAAACTGCCTGAGGCAGCAGCAGGGCTTGTGCTGAGGGATTTTAGGAAGTTCTAGAAATAAAGCTTACCAGATCCTGGCACAGGGCTTCACAGAACATGGGTCCCAAGTGCCTGAGGCAGCAGCAGGGCTTGTGTTGCTTACTTTAGCAAACAGATTTCTAATTCGCCTCAAACCCCAAGAACTTCTTAGCACAGGTAGCAAAATAAATCTGTTACACTTTCAGGGGAGGTACAGCATTGCAGTGAAAGTTACTCTTCTAGATACAGACTAAAACCAAAATACCGTTTAAACCCTGGAGCATACTAACTGCCCAAGCAAAAACACAACAGTTCATCAGCATGACTAAAACTTAGTACTAGGTTTTAAAGAAGGGTAACTCAGTGCCTTGCTCAGGGCAGTTTTCAGTATTGCAACAGAAAGGTTCCCTCCCACCCCAAGTCACAGGGAGTTCTCCCACAGCATACGTTAATTCTAGACCTCCAAATTCATTTTGGCAAGAGTAATTCTTTAATACTTTCTCCCACTCCCTCCCATCCCCAGTTATATTTACCTCTTTCCACATAATGTTCTGCCACATCCCATTTCTTAGAACTGGAAAGAAAGTTTAAAGTTAAATTAGACTAAATAGCCAAGATTCAGACAAATTTCAGAACAACTATATCAACAGTAGCCACCATTGACCAGAACAGGAACCAAAACACAGATCAGAGAAGTACTTTCCAGAAGCTGGGACCACACTTTTGTCCCCAGCTGTAGGCATGCACATTCAAGAAAAAGGAAGAATCTGCCCTTAATGTTTATATCATATTTATCACCTGCTAGACAACAGTTGGTGGCCTGATTTCTTTTTGGCAGCCTTTCTTACTAACCTACAGATGGGCAGAGTTGTTACTTCTTAGGGAAATGACCTTCCTTGAAACAAAGGGCATTACTGCCCACTATCAATCAGTATCAGGAAGCATCTTTACTCTATGTATGACTTAACCACAGAGTTTTCACTTCTCACCTTTTCCTTGCATTTTACTTGTTATATTTTGACTCTGACACACCCAACTTCACTACGACGCCAATTGCCCTTACAAGGCTGAGGCTTAACCGTCAAGCAAGTTCTAAGTCCTAATGGAAAGCAAACATCTGTTTTGACAGAAGGAGAACCCTAAATGCTGAATTTCATGCTGAGACAAGAAAGAAAACAAGGTACTGAAACAGGCCGTGGCTTCTGTAGTGCTCAAGTCCTACACTGCTGTCTTAACACACTCATTGATCATCCATCTACTCTAGAACATGGTTTTCCACCCAGGTAGTTCCTCTAGATGCTTCTACATATAATTAATGCTACTCTAGCCTAAATAGTAAGGTAAAAAAATTATGCCCAGTCATTACTGAGTAACCAAATGCAGTGCAGGTATAAGCACAGCAGGTATACTTAAAACTCAAACCCTTCACTAGAAGTGGCTGCAGCCAGTTTTCAAAGATGTTCAAAAAGCATAGCATGCAGCAGACAAAAGTCAAAGAGGCCAGCCCCCTGCTTTGAATACAAACAATATTCTCCTCAGTTCCACCCAATTCACAGGCATAGCTCGTTTGAAAGCCATACTAAATTCGCAGAAGATGCTATTCTGCTGAATACAGCCCAACCATCCTACGCAGGTTAGGCCATTCCATAAACAGGAATGCAAGATTTGCCAGATTAGATCAAGCACAACAAACCCATCTCTTGATTCCTGTCCTCAGGCCACACACTCTGGAGCACTGAATCCTGAGATTTAACATTACAGTGGACGGATCACAGTGAAGAAAACTGTTTAAAAAAAAATGGTGGGCAGCAACACAAGCACTGCTAGTGATGCATCTAAACTGCTGAACTTCCCCCCACACAAGTATATACAAGTTTAGAGGATGAACAGGGTTTTTTTGCATCACTTCCTTGCCTCTTCTAAGCTGTGCTTGAATTGAGCTCTGCGTACTTCAGAATTCAGAAGTCCTGAGTCCAGAATTCTCAAGTGAAAAAGACACATAGCTGCAGCCTTGACTCAAAACCCACACCCTCAGAGAATTGCAACACAGCATCTCCTGTGCCTTGCTTTAAGCAGCTCCCTGTTCCACCAGCAAATTCTGGAGATGTTTTAGCAAACAGTTCACATTGTTGTATGTTTATATGCAATGAAGGTATTTTGTAGCTTCAAGTGCCATGAACTCAGTCTTGTAGATAATTTACTTAATTAAACAATTTAGGTTGTGCTTACTGAAGTCAATTTCATTATTAAAATTAATTGGTCAAGGAAATTACTGAAGCAACTTTAACTCATAGCCCCACAATCTAAAGAGAAAGCTTCCATTAGACGTGAAAGTTCAGAAACTTTGGGGTTGCAATTTTGCACTCTGCTTAACCCAGTTTTATAGGAGTACTCCAAAAGACAGAAAAGACTGTCTTTATAATATTTACAGGAGTGTAAGATTGATGAATTATTCATTGTCAAAAGGTATTTGGTTAAAATAACAAAGAACAAGTACCTAAAAAGACCGCTCCTTCTCAAAATCAGAGTTTCAATAGAAACCTCCTAAGACTTTCTAAGACTTAAAAACAGTGTATTGGATGTTTTAGATCTAAGACTTAATGCTGTCACTCACATCTAGGTGTGTATGTACGGCCATATGCTGTTCCTGAAGGGCAAGCATTTCCCATCAGTCTTGCACAGCAGTTTGCTAGCCCTGTGTCTACTATTAGAGGACACCCCACACAGCATTAAACGCTCATGGCTTATTCTGTAATTTGACAGTAAGAGGATCAATACCTCAGAACAGTTATTACTAAGCTCTCTACATTTATGTAATATGCTGCTCATGGGCTCCACTTGGGATTACATTTAGTCTGGTCCCTAGATTCAATGTCATCTCCACATACACCACATGAAGCCATCCAAGACATGAAATGTTGGCTCAGAGCCTAACACGCTCCAGCTCCTAACGGAGATGTACAGTGCTCACCTGGAGCAGAACTTTCAATTTAGCTTCCTCCAAAGGGAGTTTAATTCCTACATACCAAAGCCACTCTGCAAAGCAAATCAATGTTTTCAATCGTAAATTTAATCTAGGAAATGTGCTTTGAAGATACACTACTGCTCAAAAAACTGAACATGAAGGTAAGTTCAAAGCCTACATGCATGTTACTGAAGCAAGTGTCTTGTCACTGCAGGCAGTGAAGCTCAGAACATAGCCAAGCAGCCAGCATACATCTACTTTTGAGTGAGTTAAACTGCTCTCTATACTGATTGAACTAACTAGACCTCACTTGGCTATAAGAGGAATCCAAACGCACATACAAAACTTTAATTTAATTCATCTTAATCGCACCCTGAACATGAATTAGCTTTTCATTCTCATAATACAAGTTTCAAGAATGAGCCTCTTCAGCCTTCCTCTTAAGAAATATGAGAATACAGTTTTAAGTATCAATTTGAAAACTGTAGTCAAATGTAAAAAATAAAATTATTTTAGTGCAGGTTTTAAAAGCCAAGTTCCACTTCGCCCCATAGGAATACTTTGTGTTCTCTAAGGTTGCTTCTCCACAATTACTGTGATAAACTTGCCTTGAAGTGGTTTTTAGCGCATGTTCTCCAACTACAAATGAATTAGAACTGCCTACGTGACCTTTGAAAAAGCAGCCTTTGATATTACCTATAACAAGGCCTGTTGCGCTACAGCTAGTTAATCGCTGATTTCTCATGACTAATACATACAGCGTTCTTGTACTTGAAACATGTTTCCAGACTCTTAGAGAAATTACCTTGAAGAAGTGGTAAAGCAATGCTTTTTGACATTCATTAATACACAATCTCAATGATCAAATTAACTTCTCAAGCAGGAAGGAAAAACCAACTCACTGAAAATAGTCCTGCGAACACCATGCCCATTAACTCAAGCATGGAGCTAGCAGGTTGTTCAGTTCCTCATGTTCCCTTAAGTGTTACTCTAGCTTTTTGATACTTGAACTAAATGAATTTGGGAGGAAGGGGCTCTACTTAAATGTCAGGTCCCTGTGTTTTCTGTTTCACCTGCAGATCTCCATGGAGGAGTAGCAGAGGAGCTGTCAGCCCAGGAACATGGAGATCCATGACTGAAGCACAGACTGACCACAGGGCATCCATCAATGAACTCTGTATTTTCTGCACAGATTTTCAGTTATGGGAGATGAAGGAAAAAATTATGTCTTCAGGTATTCAGTGCCAAGTAGTGTCAATACCTTCAGGATATGTAGGCATTCAGAGGATATCAGTGTTCTCTTTCAATGACAATTCAGGAAAGCAAATCCACAAAACCCCAAGAGATCTTCCTACATTTCAAGGGCAGCAGCATTGATAAAAATGCCTTAAAAGCCCTTTGACACCAACTTTTAGTGTTTCAAGGGTTTGTTGGTTTTTTTGGGGGTTTTTTTTTTGGTGGTTTTTTTTTTTTTTTTTTTGGGAGGGTGGTGTTTCTTTGTGGGTTTTCACTCTGGGTGGTTTGGCACCTTTTTTTGCCTTTTTTTTTTAGGCTAGTCAGGATAGAGTTTGGCAGGGGAGAAAACTGCTTGTTTTCTTGGAGGAACTCAGAACTGTGTTACTTTGACCAGCCTTGAAATTACATGAACTTACTAATGCTAATAATCCCCCCCATGCCTCACCCTCAATTGTCATACTATCAGCAGTCTGAAACATCTGGTTAAGTCAAATCCTAACACAGCAGTAACTACCTAGTCCAAAAAGACATGCATTCCCCACCATCATGACTGTTTAAGCAATACAATTGTTCAAAAATAAGTGTTCTGGTATTCATTATTTGCACTTTAAATATTTAACTTGAAGACTGTTTAGTCTTACCTATTGTTTTCTTTTTATTTACCGCACTGTCTGCCTTATGCCTTTTCTGCAAGGAAACAAAAACATTTCATTACACCTCATTACAGATTGCAAAACCATTAGAGCTAGAAACATGACAAACAGCAAGATGACAAAAACGGGTCATTTTTGCCTTTATGTTTGGTTTTGTGGTTTTTGGTTGTTTTGGTTTGGTTTGTGTTGGTTGGGATTTTTTTTTTTTTAAAGCCACACAAGTCATTTAAATCAAAGTAGTTTGTAAAAACTTAATATAACTTTAAAGTGAGAGTCCCCATGTTGGACATCAGGCTCAAACCTGGATCAGCAGCAAAAAAAGCTAAGCCTCCAAAACTGGTTTTTGGAAGGAAAACAAATGGAACAACAAGAAATGGTATATTTAGATGACAGCTGCACTATACATTCTGTGTGCTGTTAGTTTAGACTGATTTCTAAATTATTTTATTCATCACAACTTTGCAAAGCAGAAAGACCTCTTTATTATAAACAGTATCCAAGCAACTTTGTGCAGATTTTCACCAAAACAGTTTGCTCTATGCTAAAGTTGCTCCCCCCACACATTTTCAAGACCAACTAGAAAGGCCACGCGTGTGTCAGGCCTCTACAGTACCTTTTTCACCAGGCCTTTCTAATAAAAGCCTAAATAAACAAGCTTGAAGAGGTAGAAGTGTCCTGACTTCTACTGTTTCCTTGTTCCCCATCTATAAAGAAAATGCTTAATTTACCTCAGTGTGCTACAGAAATTCTAGTCCAGTTCAGAGCTTTGAAAGTCAAAAGGATATTTTGCTGCTGTTCAGCAGGGACTCAGACTTCAGAGATGCATAGCTTTGTGCCGGTTTGTGGCTTTTTTGAAACGCTATGTTTACTACAGCCTTCCCCATAATCATACTCACATAGTCTTCTATGATTTCTTTGATGCCAGCAACTGTTAAAATAAATAGCAATGGCACCAAGGTGGTATATCTTCCTGTTGGAGAGACATCTGGAATTTGCTGTGAACAGAGGGAGAAGAGATACCCGTTTTATATTTGTATTTAAAATCAGTTTCTAGCAAATTTAGAACTCTATACAAAGCTCTCGGACAGGAGAACGCTAAGCTGTATGATTTGTGCCTGACTGACATCCAATTTCAGTAGGTAAACTAATCTAAGCTCTCAGTAGGTCTGAAGAAACTACTATCATAAAGTGAGAAGATAAAATTGTTGTACATGCCTTTTACTCTATTTCTCTTCTCCACAAGCAAAGCATTAAAATAATGTAATTCACCTGGAATTGTGATAACCTGAACTAAGCAGTCAGCATTTTCACAAGAATGCACACATGCTTTTTCCAGTATGGTCAATAGCTCCATGTTTTACAATACTACCTCTTGTTTTTACTTAAGAATAAAAGCAGCTGTATTTTACAAATTACACTGAAAAAAGTCTAAGTTGCCTTCTAATTTAAATTATTAAGTACATACCTCACTAATATTATTATTAAAATGTCTAAGAACCTCTTTGCAGTTAAGCATAACAACTGAAATAACTTCTCTACATTCCAATTTCATTTTATAATCAAGGCAAACCAATAAAACAATACCTGCAGTAAGGCAATGAAGAGGAAGAATGCATTTGCAGCTTTTCTTATCTGCTCATACAGGAATCGAGGTAGAAATGTCACCACACTGTACTTGGCCGTGCTGCAGATTAGAAGATTTTTATTTTAGCGCTTCATTGGAAGATCATATAGGGATTGTGACCAAAGAGTTTCATGAAGGCCTCTAAAAGCCACTGTTAGAAAGTGGTTCAAAGATCACACAGTAAAGACATATAGTATATGGAGGAAGTAAATTGCCTGTGTTATGAGTAAGAGCTGTACTGAACAAAAGAGATATCACACAGTCCCACTTAATCACTGGTACTTTTATTATTGGATTGACTGTCAGATAATTTACTACCTATCTAAACTTCAGCACCATGAACAGGCAATCTTCCACCTCAGTTCCAAGCACTTGATCAAGTGCTTACCCCCACATCAAAACATGGAATTTAAGCATTGGGCAAAAAAGAGTTGAATATGGGAGAAGTTAGAAATTCTGCATTGCCATTTTTGAAATGCCTCATTTCCCAGTTCCAGAACCATTCTACACTCAGTTATGAAGCATATTCCAAAACGATACATACTTTTTCAGATTAATCTTTCCTGGGTATTTTTCTTGAGTAATTATACTACTATTTCTACCTTAAACCCAAAGCACACTCCACTAGTCTCAATAATCTATGTATTTCTTGTCTTCCTCACATCAAACACATGATAGGCACGAATACAACTTCAGGAAAAAAGTGTCCAAGACAACAAGATGCTTTAACCATTCCATTTTTTTAATAAGTACAGTAAGCCACCTCCAAAGGTGGTAACTGTCAAGTTACCAAAAACAACCAAAGAGACATTAAGACCCTTGATCTTGCAAAGTCCTTGCTTTCTGAACACATTAGTTACAAGCCAGTCATCTACATGCCTTCTTGAGACAGTACGAGGAAACTCATCATACTGCAGAACTTGTCTGAGCTGTATGAGTGACTGAGTCCATCTAGTAGCATGTGGTGTTCCATTATATGAAGAAAAAAATATTCCTAGAGCAGAAAGAGCAACTCTGCCTCACTTTCCCCCACTGCATTAGCACAGCACCTTCCCCCACTGTTAACTACTGGGCATCATCCCATCAGTTGGAGTTGGAAGAACTTAGTGCTTGCAGCTGTAGTTCAGGTGTCTTCCCCCAGACACTGAGCTTAAGCTCTGCAAGAGCCAGACAACCTGTGACAGGAGTTCTGTTTGGTTTGGGTCATGATTTTGGTTGCCTGGGTTTTGGGGTGGGGGGGAATTCATTTGCTTGTTGTCTGTTTGGGGTTTTTGGTTTTTTCCAAGTTCCATATTTCCAAGGAACTGAGAACCACAAGATACTCCTTTCAAGAAAGAATAAAAATTGTTTCCTGAAGCATTAACTCCACCAACACAGGCAGATGCTGTTTTACTGAAGTTTCCTAGAAGTGTCAAGAGCACCCTTCCGTTAAGCCTGGTCCTCTATTCGAAATGCTTTTCTAGCTTTCTCCCACCAATAAGCCTTCCAGATCAACTGAAATCCATGGCATTACTATTCACAAATCACGAACGACTAGCATGATCAACTCCTTTATCTACATGATCTGCCTTTCACAGTTCACTGCTATGCATAAAACTCTTACTACAACCGTGATCCACAAGCAGTTAAGTTCAGTGCAGTTCTCTTATCTTCTTATGTTCAAGGTTAGAGACCTGCATCCTCCAAGACCACTTACTTGCTTTAACCATTTTCATCTCCCTCTCACCTTCCCCATCCCCAAGTCCAAGCCATCTAATGAGACGCTGCTGCATCTTCCAGAATCAAACAGTAACAAGCTACGACTTGGCATACTTTGTTACATGAAGTTCTATTTTGGACACCAGAGCAGAATCAGTGGGGCAAGTTAAACAAAAAACAATTAAAAACCAATTAAGATCCCATCTTATCACCTAGTTCCCTCCTCAAGTAGCTACAAACCCCTACTACATTTGATGCAGATCAGTAATTACTTTAACTGGATCTCTAAAAAGGCAACATGACATTTCTAGTACTATAACCTATAGACCTCCTATTGCTCCTACTGCTCAGCAAAATCATGTATTCAAATACTCAATGTGATACTTCACAGAAAACTCAGGTGGCAGATCATACCAACTAAGTGAACTGAATTAAAATACACATCCAGTTCTAAAAGCATGTAACATACTACATCGATTGTATAAATGAAGTTACTTCCTTGAAATGCTATTAATTTCTTCCAACTAAGTATTTTTCTTTTTTAAGCCATATT
Organism: Leptosomus discolor; assembly: GCF_034619465.1. Lineage (NCBI taxonomy): Eukaryota > Metazoa > Chordata > Aves > Leptosomiformes > Leptosomidae > Leptosomus > Leptosomus discolor. The sequence continues at coordinate 22,188,588 of NC_141391.1, forward strand.
CTCTCAGTCTCATGTGTAACAACCTCCCTTTAACACAGAACAAAATTAAACACACACGCCTCAGAAGTACCATGTGACTTAAAAGATATGTGTTAATCAAGTTAACAGTTTAGACCTACAAGCAATACTAATTAGGAATCAAGCACTGGCAGATTTTTGTATCAAAGCAGTATTATCCAGAATCCTACATTGCTATGATTATATTAATGCAAGAATTTGATTGCAACCAAGCTGAAACATTTATCAACAACATTCTACCATTTACTAACTTTATAGCTAACTGGTCCAAACAATATTCTTACACTAATGACCATGTTAATGCCAACACAATAAGGCTCTTTTGAATGAGCTTTATACATACTTAGTCACTCCATGTATTTTGTTGCTTAACTAACATGACAGATGTCTACAGAAAACAGCTACAGTTCTAATTAGAGGGGCACATTCAGCTGTTACCCTGCAGACCAGGAACAGTAATCATGTGTATGCATAAAAAGCAGGTGCACATTATTATTCAACAAGAAAGCTTCTTATGAAAAGCTAACTAATACTCTAAGCTGGGCAAGAGTACTTGATTAATTTGGCTCTGAAAAAACAGCTCTCTAAAGGACAAATACAACACTTACAAATAAAAAAAAAGCTTTGTGCTCTCTCCAGATGCACTTAAATGACTCCAGGATAATCAAAGCTCAGAAAGAAGTTAAAACCTACAGGTGAACAGGTACAAAATTCAGGCAGCTCACTCACAGCACCATTTTGGACACTAAAATATCTGCAAAAGTTAGCCCTCTGACCAGCCCCAGAGACATCTTATCTTCAAAGAAGTGCTTGTTACCCAACTCCAACACCACCAAGTCTTCAGCTCACAGAACACACTGTGGCAGGGGGAGAAGAGGACTACATGCAACAGCTTTTAACTATGCAAACCTTGCTTAACTACACAAGTTTGATGTTTAAACAGGTACTCAAACATTAGAAGAGATGTCTCCTTTGTATTCACAACTTAATTCATGTAAGCCATGTTTCAAGTCACACCACGGTGCAAGTCCGGAGGAATACTACCAAACCCTGTAAATAAACGAGTTCGGATACGTATCAGTACAGTCAAGAGTCTGGCCCCACTGTTCCCAGGGCAGCACAGAGATTTCCCCGCCCCCTAAAGCAATCACTGTATAATTTGAAAAGAGTTATAGACTCACAGACTGTTAGGGTTGGAAGGGACCTCGAAAGATCATCTAGTCCAATCCCCCTGCCAGAGCAGGACCACCTAGAGTAGGTCACACAGGAACACATCCAGGCAGGTTCTGAAAGTCCCCAGAGAAGGAGACTCCACAACCTCTCTGGGCAGCCTGTTCCAGTGCTTTGTCACCCTCACAATGAAAAAGTTCTTCCTTATGTTAATGTGGAACATCCTGTGCTCCAGCTCGCATCCATTGCCCCTTGTCCTGTCACTGGTCATCGCCAAGTAGAGCCCAGCTCCATCCTCCTGACACTCACCCTTTCCATGTTTACAAACATGATGAGGTCTCCCCTCAGTCTCCTCTTCCCCAAGCTAAAGAGACCCAGCTCCCTCAGCCTTTCATCATAAGGGAGATGTTTCACCCCTTAACCATCTTCGTGGCTCTGCGCTGGACTCTTTCACGCAGTTCCCTGTCCTTTTTGTTAGTGTCATTCACCTACCTTAACTCACTATCATGCTACTGAAGTACCAAGGATTAGTTATTTCGATAACACTCAAATAAGAAGTGGCAAATAGTATACTGAGAAACTCAGTAGTAGCTTTCCAGTATAGTTCCTCCATTTATTAACATGGAATTTTCGCATGACATCTCCCATAATTGCCATTTTCCCCATTTCACCAAAACTTTTCATAAAGTCAAGTTTTATTCTATTGAATCATCCTCGAGGAGGCAAAAGCTGCCAATAATAGGGGCAGAGAGGTTACTTCCCTGAGAAGTGTAGGTGTGCTGGCAGTGTGCACCTGAAAACAGCTCTACACTTTCCCAGGCAGCCACCTAAACCACTTCCACCCCTTCCTCAAGAATTTAGATTTACATCTCTGAGATGAATTTCACCTTCAGGATAACCATGATAAAGAAAACAGGACCTCCTTGAGACACATGTGGTCTCATTTCCAGGGGTGATAATTACAACAAACTGTTCCTTCCCAGGCAGCATTCATACACAGCTATACATTCCACCATTCATGTACTTCAAATACTCTCAAATCAGAGAGCTGAAGAATGAGTATTGCTTGATATTAGTGCTTTTAACACACATCAATTCTCAGGAGCAATTACTAAGAAAGCCAGGCATTAAAGTGAATGTTAAGGACTTGAACTCTTCTCTCAAACAGGTTTTGTTTCTGTTAACACATACAAAAGATCAAATGCTCTTTAACAGAGAAGGGAGAAAGAAATAATAAAAAGCCAAGATCATATGCTTGAAGGGCTTAAATACTGTCTTCAGCGGAAAAGTGTGCGCATGCTAAGGTACTGCAAGCACGTGACACTGGCAAGACTGATATCAGCTTCAGAGGTGCTGCTGTAGCTCTCCAGTACAGAACCAGTACGAATACAAGCTACCTCCAGACAGTCACCATTGCTGCAGGAGGCACAGCAGCACGCTTTACATGTTTCAAGTGATATTGAACTACATTGACAAAAAAGCAACAGGTAACTACGCTGGGTACAGAGAAAGCTCATTCGTAATAACATCTCGCCAACAAACAGCACTGCCATGGACAATACTGGCTAGGTTGTTACCAATCACCTTGTCATGAACAAGGTTTTTAGCAGTTGCATGCATATGACAGTCAAAGATCATCTACCTCCTTGCACATATAGAAGATTGTGTACTTTGATCATGTAACTAGCTACAGAGACACAAAAATCAACTGTTCACAAATTCCCTAAAGAATACATCATGAAGGCTTATAAGGAGCAATTACTTATATGCCTATGCAATGATTATTGGTTGACCAGAAACTAGGTCCTAAACAGAGTTGGTCTATTATAGCAGGCAGCAATTTCCATCTGAACCAACACAGCCCCCAATTTAATCAAAAGGCCTCACTCCATCACATGAATCCTTGAGATGACAGTTCCTGCAGAGGAAGACTCTGGCCAGTAAGGGTTTCACTGCTCTGTACATGGCCTGTATGCTTCTGTCAGGTAAGAACAGGGCATGAGGTGCTTAAATACCCTAGGCAGTTTTGAGACAGACTCTGAGCTTGGTGTATAAAAGGAGCAAGACTTGATCTTGCACAGTAAAAAGTGCAAGACTCAAATTCTACAAGATATTATTGCTTAAAGCTTGCCAGAGCAAGGCAAAGAAACAAAAGCCATCACACTAGAGTATGTGTCACCCAGCTCGGGAGAAAACACTGTTAACAGTTCAAGTGTCTGTCTTCTGCTCCTGTCAATCTTCTCCTGCACACCCCTACAGTTTCTCTAATTGCAATGACATCTTACATATACAAGCTCATATACCATCAAGAGACAAAACAGGGCATAATTTTAACAGGACATTCTTATGTTCAGCCACCAAAGCATCAAACCCCGAAACATTTCTCAAAGCTGCAGCAATGCTGTAGAAGAGGGATAAATCTGTCGTCCTAATTCTCTACACAATGAAACTGACTGTGACTATTCAAGTGTATTAGAAGAATTGATCCATTTGAACTTTGGCAGAAAACACTTTTAGCAGCTTCAAATTGCAGTGCCCAGTAACTTGTGAAAACTCTTACCAGTGCAACAGTTTTCATCTCAAGGACCTTGCCACCTCCCCAGACACTTCCTAGTGCAAAGATTCCTTTGCTTATAGGATGGGCTGCCCCCAGAAGCAACTAAAGGTACCACTGCATGTTTGGAAGACTTGTTCTTCCCCTCCTTTGTAACAGGAGGAACTGATCACATCTTAGAATCTGAGACCTCTTTTCTCAAATGATATGATTTGGGGAGAAAGAGATGGTTTCATACAGGTTTAAAAGACTCAGGAAACATCAAGCCAGCACACTAACTCCCCTGCAGGTCAAGTTCCACCAGAACTTGGGGTTTTTTGTGGGCCAGAACGGTTTAGGTCTGCTGCAATAAGATACTGAAGCTCTTCAAAAGAGTCTACTTCAAGTTGAATTCAAGACCTCATATATACCTGAATCGAAAAAAATAAAAAGAGAAGCAGACAGCTGTTGGCCAGACAACCAGCCACTGATGTTTACAACTGTTTTACACAAGGGGAAATCTAAATTAGCACAGACATCTCAAGTATATTCTTACATCATTATTTTGTAGTAATGCACATCATTAGTATTGTGTCCTATGCCAAAACCTAATAAAAAGGCATGGTGGTAGGGTGCAATATTCGTTGATTACCATTGCTTCTGAGTAGTGTTATCTACCCTAATGCACAAGTCCCATTTCAGGAGCAAGATGTTTAGGCTGACAAACACAGCTTGGCTGAGCTATCTGTACCTCCTCAAAAGCTGCATCAGCCACAAGCTTACCTTCAAGTGCTTCATTTTGGTTGTTATCTTTGTATAGACCTTTTTAAGACAAAAGTACATGAAAAATGCATTATGAACTCTTGCCCACTGAAGCATGAGAGTCTTACTACTCTAGTTCAGCAAGATCACCTCCTAACCACCTAAGGATTTTTCAGAATTTCTAACCTACCAATTCTTGTGCCAAAATGCTCCAGTATCAGCAGGAGTTCTGCCATGCATAGGCAGTGAAAGACTGCTAAAACTAATGTAACTGATGTTGCCAAAGCAAGTATTACTTCCGCTAGAAAGGCCTCCTACAGTAGTGCTCACAGCAGTCTTAACACAGAACAGGCATTAGCATGACTGCTTATGCTCAGTTTAACCTAAAAACAAGACCTCGTGGTCACATTTAATAGAAGCGATAGCAATTTTGCTTCCAAATCCTGTACCCTGGAGGCTCTTCCTAAAGCATGCAAACAGAAAAGGCCTTTCCATTTGTTCTCTATTCATGCAGTCACTACATAAAGGGGAACAGACTCCCGGCTATTTTTGCGTTACAAACACATTAGACAAAGACTGTTTAGAAACAGCACTAAAAGCTCTGTAGGCATGGTATTGTTTCAGCATGCTCCGATACTGTCAGGTCATCACTATAGAAATATGCCCTTGCTTTTCAGTAGCCCTGCTGGCAAGTACAACTCGATAAAATACAGCAGACTGGAACAGTTAAGCTAGAAATACTACTGTCTAATAAAGTAAGTTTAGTACCGCATTTAGTTACTGTGCAAACCCAAAATAGGCTTTGCAGTAAACACAGCATTGATATGAAGATGACTGAAGAAATATCAAGACAACTCACATAAGTTAGCTAGCTGTCTAAAAGCCAGAGTTTTAACTTCAGTTTTAAAGCCATTATTTAATTTCAAGTGTCACCACAACTTCAACAGTTACTGATCTAGTGAAAAGCAGGGGGGTAGTAAAAGAAATGAATACTTAATATTTCTCTCAAAACTGAACAAATACCTTCACAGTCCACAAAACCTAAATGGAAAACAATTATTGCAGTTCTTGAGCTCTACTTCGGTCAACTTAAAAGAATTTTACTCTTATACCCTTTTCTACAGGCCACGAGCAGACAGTGGGGTCTGTAGCACTGAGCAGAAGGCTATGCATGCAACTGAACAGCAAGAGACTTCAGAAAGCGTGATTTATTGTACATGCCACCTAAGTCCTGAAAGACACCTGCTTTGACTCCACCTTCACTCAAACTACAAAGAATCACCAAAAACATTCAGTCTCTTCCTGTTCACCTGTCTCTCTGGACAGAGATCACCAACAGCAGAGGAGTAAGTAGAAAAGCAGAGTCACAAGGGAATACACACCACTGAATATGGGCCAACATGTACTCAACAAGTATGTGTGAAAGCAGCTTTCCTTGCATGAAGTCAGACTGCATTTAAGCTTTGGCTCCAGTGTCTGAGAGTTGCTTAAAATAGTAACTTTAACAAGAGGAAAAAGGTTTAATTCGCCTGCTGTGTTGCTACTGCTGATGTAAGAAACCCATCGTGATACAAAAAACCAAACCCAAAACAATTTCAGGACGTGAGAGAGCTCAGAACGCAGCAGGTAGAAGGGGACTAGAAGTCTCATCAGTTTCGTTTTTTTTTCATCCAGACATTTCATCTAGGCAAAACTCAATAGGTCAACTCTCCAGGGGCTCTGACCTCAGGAGCAGCCCACAAAGACCAAAGATGCAGCAACTTCAAATGCATTGGCACAATCTGGAAACGCAACATCAACATCAGGCATACAATAAAAAGTTACTTTTAGTGAAATTTAGTGGCTAAAAGAATCCTTCTATAGCTTTTTCATTGTGATAGATTAAAGTAGCAGCAACAGCTGCACTGCAGGAAAGTTAAGTTTTTGCTTGACAAGAAGTATGTAACACTGAGTATTTCTTTTCAGCTAAGAACAGCATCTACCTAGAACTGAAAAGAGTTCGAGGATTAGTTTAATACATGATTAGACTTGTACCATTCAGAATATAATAATACATCCTATCTTTGAAGAATTCCAAAATGCTTTTCTGCAGTCAGGCAAGCAATCTGTTCACATGACAACAGAAGAGATTTCCAAATGTAGTACAAACACTAGTACAAATGGCCAGTGTCTGAACTCTACCAAGAATAAATTGAACACACATAGGGGCAGTTTTACCTGAAGAGCAAGGGTACATTTTAGTGCCAAAGGAATGCTGGTGTACAGCGTTAAGCGCAGATGAAGGCACTTTTCAACAGCAGATCTTGGAATATCCACATCACAAGGGTCAATACTAATTTGCCAGTGATACCTGCTACTTGTATTTCAGCAGCAGGGACCCATTATGCACCAGTGAGAACCTCCCCATACATTCAAAAAGCGTTAACACTTTACATCGTGACTGTCTTCTACAGTACGTACTTACATGCCAAGCAAGCAAGGCATTTTGCTTCATTTAATGCAACATACAACTGAAATTAGAGAGGAATTCAGACTGCCTACCGTTTTCTTACCAGCAAGCATCCTGCAGACACTGATGAGACAGTCTGGGACTACAGATAAACAACAGTGTTTAACAAAGGACTTGTGGTGCTATCAGAAGCCTTGTTACAGTCCTTGGTGCTCAATTCATAGTGGTGGTCCTTCTGCCTTATGAAACTAGAAATTCCTTTTCACCCATTTACTTGAGTTTTAAGATTCTGCACAGTTCAAAAGTGAACACTTAAGACTTTTTGCTTATTACCTCCTCTAGCAGAATTTAACTTTTGCCTGTATGGAAGACAAGTGTCTGAACTGAGGGTTTTTTGGATATCAGAATGCATCTTTTGGGACCTTCCTAATAGATCAAGCCACCAAATTCTGTTCTGATGAGAAGCTTTTCAACAAGAACATTAAAAGCATACAAGTCGAATTTTGCCCTTCCTAACTGCTGCTCCGCTCATGACCTCCCAGTTAAGCCACATACCCAGGCTGAACTTGGAGTCCCGATTCAGATACAAGTCAAGACTTCTACCAGGATGCACCACCAGGCCTTGAATGTAAGAATATTACATAGAGCAACAATTACAACAGCAACTACAACGTACTTAGAAAACCTGGAGATAGTTACAAGTGTCCCTAAAGTTATTTCAGCACTTTTTTGCTTCCAGAAGTTCCAACTACTTTCACATCAACATTTACACACACACACACACACACACACGTACGTGAGGGATGTGAGTCACTTAACTAATGATTTCCTGCATACAGTGGAAGAAGTTTCAGTACAGTTACACAGTCATACATTCAGCATAAGCCGCTGATGTCAGAATAAATTCCCATATTAATAAGAAGCATCAAGGAATTTTATTTACATGAAAGCCACATCTATATAACCTTCTGGCTTTAAGCAAAATAAAGCAGTCTTCACTAAATATATTTGCCAAACTAGTGGCATTAATACTTTTCCCATCTCAGAAATATTGACCCAGGATTCAAACCCCTATCATCACAGCTCATCTGTATATTTGCATTTTTACAAGGAAACAGCCAAGTTTGTTTTGAAACTACAGTTTCAAACAAAGTCACCTCCGCCATCATTCAGGTAATCCCATAAATTAAACTTAGTAATAAAGAGCTATGGTTTAAGCAATTGGGCAAACTCAGGCAGCCAAAAAAAAATTTCAAGTCAAAGCCACCAGATAAGCTGGCACTTCTGCTCAACAGCATTTTCATGCTGTGCTGATCTGCTACATAACGAGTGTACAAACTACCATAATCACTCACACTGAATCAAGCCAACAGTGGAAGAGCTAGAGGTTGGAAACTTTAGTGATCCACTATCATTGTATTTCATATCCAAATTACAAGTAAAAGCCAGTGTTTCAAAGAAGCACAAAGAAAGCCTTTTCCCACAGCACATTGGAAGAAAGGAAGAAAATCCTGGCTGGGGTCTCTGTAGAAGCCTGACTACTATCTCACACTGTCTGCAGTGAGGGATGACTTTGGTTTATGACAACTGTTAGTAGACTTAAATTCCCAACTGTAGAATGCCTGATTACAATTACTGCCTTTAAGGGGCATAGAGCTGTGTACAGAGTGGCTGGAAGTTTGCAGGACATAAGTGTTTCATTTCTTACTGCACTTACAGTACAGAAACACTCCTATTAAACAGACACATAGTTAAGTTACATATATTGAACAAGTCCAGACAGGTATTAGTAGTTATCTTTCATAAAAGCAAACACACTTAATACCACAACTACAACTGAAAATTGCACATCATTTACCTTTTATTAAAAGGTCCAGAGCTACATATAACACAAAGCTTTTCAAATTGAACACAGCAGGGAAGAAAACAGTTCTCACACAGGCAGAACATACATTGCTACAGAAGGAATCACTGCTGCTGCAAAGTGTACACGCACGTAAACCACCAAGCTAAATCCAGCCTATACCACAAAGTTTTACAGCACTAAGTTTTGAAATAGTTTGTCAAAGTCTGAACGCAAAAAAAAAATTAGCTATTGCTCTACAAGTTCTCATAATCTCACTTACTTACACCAGAAAGCCTGGTGAAAGGGGAAACTTCCTTCTACGTCCTCACGCTAAGACTTCCAGAAGTGTTAGTGTCATCTTCCCGTCCACCTAGCTTTTGCAATAGCACTGCATTATTTAGAAGTGGTACTAGGGAATCAGCAATTTTGCCTGACTTGTCCAAAATTAAAACACATTGGTACTTACCCTTTTTCTTTTTGCTCCCACAAAGCACTTCACTTTTAACAGTGCCTCTCTCCCAAAAAAAGTTAAAAAGCTCAAGATGCTCAGAACATATTAAATGAAAATGCACACCAGTGACCTACCCTCCCCCACCCTCTGCACCTCCATTTCTTGTTGTATATTGCTTAGTTTTGAGCAAGCTATTCCACACTACCTCTTAATTTGGAAAACTTCCTATGAAGGTTCACAAATTCCGACACTCTTTCAGAGAATCCTTGATGACTACCAAAAAGGTGGCAGAAGTTCCATGACTTACAACTGTTTTATCCTCTCCTTCAGTTTAATTTTCTATAAGCCCTAATGTACAAGTGTTTATCTGCTGACACAGCGCCTTGCACTGTGGTACACTGATGCTCCCTGTGGAGACATCTTCAAATCCAAAGGCCCTGAGAAATCCAGAAGCTGAACAGAGGCAATAAGAAAATCCAAGAGCAATACAGGACTGCAGTTCAAGAGAAACTCCAATATACATAAGCAAGTGAGTAAATAAATCACCACTCATAGTCCACACAAGGCATTCTTACTGAGACATTACAAGCTCAAGTCACCTTTGCCTTCATTCCCACCAGGCTGAGGGAAGAAAGCCAATCCAGAGGATGGAGAGAGCACAGCCAAACCCTATCACCCTTTCAAAAAAGTCTGAGAGATCAAAGCTTTCTTACTAAGCAGCAGCAAGTTATTATAATGTGAATTTCATTTCCAAGTGACACTAAGGAGCTAAGATCCCTAATCAGGTAATGCAAACATATCTACTTTCCCACTACACTACCTGTATTTTGTCCTATCGCTCACACACCAATACCCCTCATGACTGAAGTTGCCCTTGTCATCAGGCAAAGCTACAAAAAGCTATTAAAAAAAAAAAGCTTTCATAGCTACCAGCGGATGGCTTCCAGACAGCAAGCTGGACACAACAGCTCTCAGGTGTTGGTAACAACACTATCGGAGCAAGTTCTTGGTAGCAGTGTCACACACTACTTTCTCATAAGATTAAGCCACATCAAAATAGAATCCCTTCAGGAAAATCTAAACTACAGATTCTGCCAACCCCTCTATTCCCTGCTTTCCTTTCCATTAAGCAGGAAAAACGCAAGTAGTCTATCGACAGAAAACAGTCAAACTCAGTCCATAATTAGTGAAGGAAAAATAAAAGTAACGTGAGAAAACATCCAATGTTGCTGCCCACACAGAAAACCCAACACTAAGAAAATCTGTCATTTTCACTGCTCCTGAACCATAGACTTTCCCAGACAAGTATATAATAATTTGAGGTTGAGGAGGAAAATCCTGTATAGGTAAGTTGTACAACCCCAAACAGCAGCATCCTTCCAGGGGATATTCTTAGAACTGCCCTTGATAATACACACAATAGACCAGCTCACAGAAATCATCATTTCAGTAGGATATAAAATTCCTCTCTTTTCATAAAGGCAGCCATTGTGTAAACCATTCTTTCAACAATAACTCAAACATCTGCATTAACAAACAGAAGCCTGCTAAATAACACTCCTCCTTAGTCATGGCAAGAGCCATCTGTTCACCTAGCTAACCCACAGCAAGTATGGCAAGCACTACCACAACTTGCTTATGTTATGTATCCACACACTCCATGTTTCAGTGTACATTATTTGTGTTTCCAAACTGCAATAACACAGCATTAATCATACCAGCATTAGTCTTAAATACACATGCTTACAATGAAAGGCTCCAAATGCCAAAGAAAATTCCCTGCTAGTCTTCAATTAAAGACAAGTAGACCATAGCCTTGTATGCATGGGGATGACAGTTTGTAAACTCTGTATTTATTCTTGTCCTGTTAGACTTACAGAATAGGAAGGGAGGAAAAGTATTATTCTTTTTTATACTCTAGTCACTTACAGCTAGATGCTACTTTTCATGAGAATACTCTATGAGAGTTTCTATAGTGGATTCTGTCCAAGCCTCAGATAAAATTTTCATGGATTAGCCCCTGTGTCCAGAAGTACTAGATTAGGTCTTGTGATTCCAAAATTTAGTGGCCCTATTGAAGGGGGCCCTCCTGAGATGAAGCCCTTTTTATGGATCTTACCCACGCAGCTGTACGAGCTCCCTGCTCTCACTACTGTGGATACAAGCAGCTTGCCCCTTGCTGGATACCTCCCTTCCCGCCCCTCCCCTGTACCGCTAGCCAGACCCTGGTGCCCACGGCGGCCAAACCCGGCTGCCTCGGCAGAGACACAACTTACCGCGCTGAACCCCGGCGCGGGCAGGGACGGGAGGCTGGGAGAGGGACCAGGGCCCTCCCTGCCCACGGCTGCCGGGCGTGCAGGCTGCCGCCTGGAAGGGGAGAAGCGGGGATTGCTCCGTACCTGACCCAGTTGTCGCGGAACTTGCTCTGCTGAGGCTGGTTCAAGTAAATGGTGCGGGCTGGTGCCTCGTCCAGATCCGCCGAGGACGTGGCTCCGGACATCTCATCATCCGCCTTCTTGTAGCCCGAGGGGGAACAGACAGGTCCTGCAGGGAGAGCGCAGAGGGGCGGCGGTCAGCGAGGGGCCGCACCCGCCAGAGCCGGGCCGGCAGCTCCCGGGGCCGCGGCAGCTCCCGGCGGGGCCGCGCCGCGGGAAGGAAGGGCCAGGGGCGGGCGGCGACTGCGAGCGCGCCCTCCCCGCGGTGTGCCACGGCGGAGGCTGATAAATAATGGACGACCGGGGAGGGGGCGGCGGGGTCCGCCCGGGGCCAGCTGGCAGCGGGAAGCGCGCCGGGGCCCGCGCCCCCCGCCCCGCCCCAGGGCCGCGGGGAGGGGCGCAGACCCCGCGCCGCCCCCGCCGCGCCCGCCCCCGGGCCCCGCCGCCGCGGCGGCAGCAGCGCCACGGCCCGGCCCGGGCCAGCCGGCACCGGCGCAGCGCAGCTCCAGAGCCGGGAGCCGAGGGGCTGGCGGTCGGTGGCGTCGTCCCCCGCAGCCTCCCAGCGCCGCAGGCCCCGGTGTGGGTCAGCCCGGGAGGAGAGGGAGGGCCCGCGGGCGGGCACCCACCGCTCCAGGCCCGTTTCGAGGGGCTCTCTACCCCCCCGAGCCCCGATCCACATGCAAGGAACCGCGCACCCCCGCCTCACCTGCCTGATGCCCAAGGGGGCTGCCAGTCGGCTCAGCGCGGCTGGGGCCGGGGCCGGCCGGAGGGAGCTTGCACTCAAAGACTCAGTTTTAGACTGAATTGAGTAAAAAACTTTTTGCTTTACACCTGCAGCTTCAAAGCTGAAATCTTTGACTTAAAGTAATTTTCAGCTCCGACTGCTCTGGAGTGAGTTGAGCCCTATGAAGCATTATTTGGCTTTGCATTTAAAGAACACTAAAATACAAGTGAGAGGAGCTAGCTCTTTCCTCTGTCAACCCTCAAAAATATGACTCAAGCTGTTGGAGACAGATTTATTGCTTTCCTCCTCCATTCTGAGCCACAGAGATATCTAACTGTACTTCAGCTGTAAATAGGTAAGAATATCAGTTTATGAAATAAGCGATGGATTTACAAGCTAGCACAGGTGGCTCTAGACAGGAATAAGACTACTTGTTCCATAAGAATCTAGTATAGGTCTTATTTTAGGGTTATTTGAAAAGTCCATTCAAAGATGACAGTAGTTGCTTCTCAATGTTAAGCCAAATGCAGAAGGTATTGACAATTTCTGTACAAAGCAAAGATCATACTGCAACAAACTGATCTGTCCAGACAGCGGCCAAAAAGGACCCTTTCAGTGAATGGAGAAGGGCCCCCTGAAATGACATCCTTCTGAACTACAGCTTGAGGGGAAAACTTCCGTCCTCACACAATCTTAATATATTGAACACTTGAGTTCTCGCACATTACCAGTACTTGCCTTTAAATAGAACATAGGTCTACGCTAACATCCTCCTCTTTCATCCCAGACTTTCCAAATGATGGATTCTTTATTGCTAGTGCAAACAGACTGTAGACGTTAGCCACTGGAGGGCAACATTACCCATTCATCTTACAATACAGTCTAGTAGACAAAACACTTCACAATGCTCGTAGCTACCCAATAAAGCTAACGTAGTTAAAAAACTAATATGCTTTCAACAGCACTGGCTCTTGCCCAAGGCAAGTGTTGCCCATTGCAAAGTCATACTTTGCCAACATTAGGCTGAACTTCTGAGGCTAACTAATTGATTTTTCTTTCGTTTCAGTTGACACCAATTCAGACAGCAAAAAATACACCAAGTTGATAGTATTTACTTTGTTAAAAAGGACATAAATTGAAGAAGAGAAATATGTAGGACTCTACATTATGCAAGACTACATCATTATAATACTGTATTAGGTTACTCAGCCTGAAGAAGCTTGCCACAACACAGAGGACTGCTCAACCTTGCTGAGTGAGTACTTTCCCCTTCAGATAACAGAGCTAAGAGCACTACTGGACACTTGCTGTTCTTTCCCATTGATTTCTTGTTGTGTAACTGCAAAGGAGATCAAACAGCACTCTTAAGAGCATTAAGGGCAAGGAAGCAGCTTTCATCTGTTTTCCTAAGTCAAGCTCCAGAACAGCAGTGCAATTATTCTAGAACAAACATGCTGTAGAAATTGTTGGTTTTCAGACCTTATTTGTTTCACTTTTTCATGACTCCCTCTGATGCTTGAAATCCTTCTGCTGACTAGTTCCCTTCACTGCAAAGTATCATGAAGCTGTCCCACAACTTCAAGGATTAACTGAATCTATACAGCTGGTAAAGTTCAGAGGTATTTAGGTATACTTAATGCACTATGCTCTTGGCTGCTCTCTCCAAGATACTGTCCTTGGGGCACCTAGCATTTGCCTTATTCTTTAGATACACTGAAATATTTTTCCAAAGCAGACTTGTGTGTAGAAACAGCTGTACTAAGAGGGTTTTCATTTTTCAAAGTGGCTCAAGTCAGCTGCTTCAACTCTTAGTGGAATAAGCCTTATTTTGGAAGATTATGCAGTAATCCTGCCCATCAGAATGCCTTCCACCTCCCTCCCTGTCACTAAGCAGATGACACCCAGAAGCCTGCAGACACAGTGACCTATGCTACTGGCCATAGATGCTCTCCTTCCCTGCACTTAGAAAGGTTAAGGAGCCCTGAGCTCCTGAGTGGCTCCTGGTGAGCAGCAGTCCCAGAGGCTACGCCACCTTCAGAAGGCATCCCCTTCAAGGAGAGCTGACCACATGCAGACCATCACTTGAGCCACATGAAAGCAACTTCACCTCTGCTCCTTGTTTCAGAAAAGCTATGGATAAATACAGCGCAGGTCTGACCACCTCCAACAGTGGTGGAACTTAAGTCTGAGCAGCTTTTATTCAGTAATGTTTACTTCCCTGGATCCAAAGGGATTGGACTCATTGACTTCACTTCAGGGCACACCAACTCTTCATCTGGGAAGGCTTCTCTCCCACAAGACCTGCATCTTGTCTGTTATTTGACTGAGGACTTGCAACACTGGTACACAATTCATCTTGGATAAAACTACTCGTGCTTCAAGGAGCACATTAATGGCAGACCATTGTACCTCATAGCCTGTTCATTTAGTATGTTTAGCTGCATCAGATTTTGCATCTTCTAACTACATTAATCTTAAGCCTACTTGCATCCTGTATATAGTTGAATGTAAATTCATTGCAGGTGAGATGTTTAGAAGTCAAGGCAATTTGATAAAAGGAAGCTGATTCTACAAGAATAACCTAGCATTGTTTTGGTGTGCTAGTGGGGTAGCTCTCCGCACTTACTGAACATGTCATTTGGCTCACCTCATATCTCCTGAGCTCTGCTCTTGGTCTTCCTAGTCCTCCTCCCAATATTTCCACCCACACACACACCTCCCCAAGAGATCATGAAAATCCATCACCAGTGCCACCACCTCCTCTGCTCTCAGCTTGGTAACCTGTACTTCAGGGAGAAGTGAAAGCAGAATTTTTGCACTGGCCAAGAGTTGCCAGGAACAGAATCAAAACATGTCATTAAGTAATTATGCCCACTCATCTTCAGGAAATAAACCTTTAAAAGTCTCAATTGACTACAGCAGAGTAAAAAACATCGAAAAAGTAAACAAAAGGGCCTGACAAAAAAAAAAACACACCTCATAGATAGACTTGCTTGCAAGTATCCCCTAGGTATTCTGTGAGAGTACTCAAGACCTAGTAGAGCAGTGTGATTATTGTAGTAAAACACTATAATTACTACCTGGTTTATGGAATTTACATCTTTACGGATTTTAAACAGTGTCCAATACATCTGGCTTCAACTCTGAGGCAGGAGACTACTGCAGGAATCTGTTTCCCACTATGCTTTACAAGTTCCATGAGTCAGCCTTGAGTTATAAACTCCGTTTTATGAAGCCAATTTTTTTTCTTCAAGGCTCTTAATTTACACTATTTAAACAAGTTTATTTTCTAATAAAGACGGGATTAAAGCTTGACAAAAATACCAAAAGATTCTATAGCTTTCTGTCATCGTTAAGAGAAACCAGGCTTGATGCTCTGACAAATTCACATGGCATTTGTTATCACCTGAAAAGCAATGAATTATAATTTAATACTCTTAGTTCACTGGGCCTGCAAAGATGACATTTTCCATGTGTATCCATCTCCTTAACGTCTGCTTAGTAATAATCATAGCTTCCCTATGATTAAGTAAATAAAGTGTTGTGAATTCTGTAGTGTTTTTAAAGATGAGTCACTTGGGATGCTTGCCAACTATCAGAAGTCACAAGAGAACTCTTAATGTAATTGTATCACTTCTCTCAAGTAGATTAGCCAGCTACCACTTCTGTCTGTCTTGGTGAGGTGCTTGATTGCACTAACATGTGTTCCATTTTTAAGAACAAGTGATAACTGAGCAGTTAAGGACCTCACCAAGACAGACAGAACTACAAGCTATGACAAACAGCAGATTTGTAATGGAGAAGTTCACCAGACAGGCTTTATCTTGTCAAGTTTAGAATCTAAAGCAATACTAAGCGTCACAGCCAAGAATCATCCTACCAATTTTGCTTGCTGTTGCAGGACTAGGATCTAGAAGAAAGGACACTGAGCTAAAGAAGCCAATCTCACTTGAGCAGAGTTGGACTACAATCTCCAGGTCCTTTCTAACCTCAACTACTCAACAATTCTAAGCTTAGTGACAAGTTTAAATAGCCATACAGAGTTCCTCATGTCCCCCCAACTGTATTAAGAGGCAGTTGTCTATTAACAGACATTTGAAAGACAGCTTTCCTCAGAGCAAAAGACCGCCTTACCAGAAGCCTCCAAACTGTCATTTACAGAAGACATGGTGTTATTGTTATAGGCTTAGCCTCAAAGAAAGAGCAAACTGAACATCTGAAAAGTTAAGACCATATTTATAGAAAGGTGGCAGATGAGTTCGGACTTTTGTCTGCACTGAAATACAAACTTTGCTCTTAACAAGCCACCCCAGACTCGGTGGCTCACCATCACTTTCTGGGGATCACATCTTTTTCACAGGATTACTTCCACAAATCAAGTACCAAAGATGACACCAAATGAGGAGTTCTGCAGTTCAGATTTGTCAAGAAGTTTATATAAACAGTGACTTGGAAGCTTGGGTGAGTTGGTTTTACCTGAAATATTCTGTCTTGCACTGTTTCATTAGCTGCCTTCACCATTCCGCAGAAACGCACTTGAAAGTGAATCTAAAAGTGCATAAAGGTAAGAGTTCAAACAGGCAGAGCACAGCATGCTCTCACAGGCAATGCAGGGGCATGAACTCAGCTACCAGGTCTTCCAGGAAAGCTTTGTTCCCACCAGGACTGGGATACTTTAACCTTGAGCTACAACCAGTTCATGTGAAAAGTTGAACAGCATTAAGGTTTTATTTTTTGGATTTTAGAAAACTTCTGCAGTGATTATCAGTGTAATATTGTAATTGTAAAAGGCAAGTGTTCCAACATCTTCAGTCCAAAGAAAGGAAATTGTGGAATAATTCACACTGGGGCTTTTATTTTCTAGCTCTTCTGTTAAGAATACTTTTAAACATGCTGCCTTCTTTGTAGATATACATCCTGCAAAGTAAGATGCCCTTGCATCATCTGCATGCAAGTACCAGGGTTCATAATAGCAACAGCCTTGAAGTTGCAAAACACCTCTTGCTCCTCAAGAATTAGGCCAGAACCGCTCTGCTTGAAGTTGTTTGAGATACAACGGCCCTTTCATTTGCTAAAGGAGAAGCAAACATGGCACAGTCTTCCTGCCCAGATGACATTTGTGCTGTATCTTCAGAGTAAAGCAAGTTGCATCAAGAAAATAAGCTATTTTCTAAAAAAAAAAAAAAAAGAAAGAATTGCTATATATATTTAGTAGGTAGTTTTTTAAGATCTCTTTTACTTCAAGCTGTTTTCAGGTTTTGTAAACATGGATGTTTAGAAACTTAAAGCTTTCAGCAGCTAGAGTTAAGAAGTCTGTTATTCAATTACTTTGATCATGGAAACACAAACTATCTTGTCAATTTTAATAGGCAGTTATAAAGCAGAGGGGAAGAGGATACCTTTCCTCAGCTTTCCCAAGGGAGTTCCTTGGGGTTTGAGGCCAACCAGAAATTCTGTAGAGGCCATTTACTAAAAGCAATCTTTTGTGTGTCATAGTAACAAGTATAAGATTTCCACAACAATGCAAATGGCGAGTAGGAAAAAGGAGCAGAGTAAAGTGCTGTATATGTTTGCCTAGGACTTCACTAGCACTGAGCTTCTGCTCTAGTGATGTCTAATCAGGTTAGAGGGCAAAGAGTTACTTGAAGAGTGAACCGTGTCAGTTTTACTAACATGAGGGCTAAGCATAAGCAGGTAAAAGTCTTTTTAGACTTGAATACTAATATTCAGTGCTCCAGTCTAGAATAACAAGGAGGCCATGACAAATTCTAAGGCCAGAAGATGGTTGCTACCTACATCCTTCACAGTATCATCAGGAAATCCTTGTGACACTAGAAGCAAGAGCTATCCCTCCATCTCCATCATTCCAGGCATTAGGAACCTTGCAACAGACCTTTTACACAAGGATGAAATGCTTGCCACCATGCAACACTAACAAAGTTGACAACAAGTTAGTACAATTAGATGTCTGCATTAGCAGTTCAGTAATTGGGTGACTAGTCAGATCAAGACCATCCAGTTACCTGCTTGACCAGTAAGACACAAGTTCTGACACTAACTGGTAGGTACATTCTCCAAATGCCTGTAATTTTGGGAGTTTTTTTGGGGGGTGGGTGTTGGTGTTTTGTGTGGGGTTTTTTTCCTTAAGTAGTTGCATGTTCCGGCAGAACTACCAGAATACCGACTGAGCAAAACATTAGAAAGTTCTTCCACGAGTTCTTATTCTCCAAAGTTAACCTGAATTTATGTCTGTCAACTGCTAAAGCCATAGTGCAAAACCTTGTGTTCTGGTCAAGCAACTTGAGATTGCTATGGAACAGTCCTACTACAAGTCAAACTTGGGACAGTGGGACTTCAAGCTCTCAGATAACTCCTCTGTTCAAGTCAGAACACACAAAAAAATACATCCATTCCTTTGCAGCAGATGTTTTAGAGATGCACAGCAAGAAATAAAAGCTATTTTGTGCACAGCAGAAGCTCAGATTTGAAGACAGGAATTTTTCTGTGTTAGATACAGACCAATAAAGAAACAG
Organism: Leptosomus discolor; assembly: GCF_034619465.1. Taxonomy (NCBI): domain Eukaryota; kingdom Metazoa; phylum Chordata; class Aves; order Leptosomiformes; family Leptosomidae; genus Leptosomus; species Leptosomus discolor. The sequence continues at coordinate 22,207,509 of NC_141391.1, forward strand.
ACTCAGATGAAGGCAGTAGCCCCCAAAAGGATATGAAGAATAAATAAAGCTTCAGAAGCATGATGAGAGGACTGAGCAAATAAAGCTTATTTTCTGAATTCCAAGACGCAAGGAGGAAGTTGTCGTCAATCAAGCTAACCCAGATATTACAAAGGAAATTAAACAGACACAGGTCTGTAACATTTCTTCTTTTCATAGCTACACAATGTGTGTAGGTTATAAAAAAAAACAAGACTAAGAAGTGTATTGTTGGACAGGAAAGTTAACCAATGTGATAATGCTCATGGATTTCAGAAGTTGCTTTAAAACTCAAGAGCAGTTGCCTCTAAGAGTAGACAGTGAATGGTTCTTCAAGAGAAGCCACCATGCAAGAGGAGCTTCTATTGAGCTTCTCTCTATGATACAAGCTGTCATGCTGGAAAGAGGTCACTTGTCAATCTACTGTGAGACCAATTCTGTGGATAATTTCATTTAATCAGTCAAAACCACAAGACAGGTGAGTGGTTACTAGTTTGGGCTTCCTTACTTTGAATACTGGAGAGGTACATGAGCTTACAAGCATCAGTCTTGATAACATTTATATGTTTCTGAAGGCTGGATTAATGTAAGAGTCCTACAGTACAAACACCTAACAGTGCACTTCAGGGATCAGTGCAAGAAGTGCTGCTATAAACTGGGAGGTCAGCTAAGCCAAAACAAAAGCTTGACCCCACTGGTCAATCCAAGGAGGACTGATTTGCCAGCAAGATGTAGCCACAGGAGAACTGCAGCTTCATGATAGATGCAGAGATACTCATAGTATAGGTGGATCAGTGGTTAACAGATGATTGATCAATCATGTTAGTAGACACAGCATCAGCAGCTCTCACTTACAGTACAGCTGCACACATTTGCAAATGACTTCTAGCTGATACAAAAGCAACTATTGAAATTACAGAAATGAGAACAAGAACACCATTTGCTTGGCCCTGTTGATGTAAGCCTTAACAGGAATAGTATACACCTTGTGAAGTTAAGTCACTTCTTTCTTATGTTTATCCCTGATTTACACTAAATTTGACACTGAAAAAGGTCTTTCTGAATAATCTTGAACTACAAACTAGAAGGTTCTTAACTGCAAGAAGTTCAAAGCACAAAACACAGCTTGTTTTGAAGAGCAGCCTTGATCAGATTGAGAATGGAATTGCATGCTGCAAGCAGAAACAGCTGGAGCCTGGATTTTGATGCATATGCCCAAATTCATTTGGATGAAGCAGCTAAATGTTGTCACTAATGACCAGAACAGATTCCTAGCAAAACGCTAGAGACTTCAGAGAACTAAAAAGCAGCAACCAGGATTATGCTACTGCAGGAGCAGAGTATACAGTTTAGCAGAAGCTATAGACAGAAGATTCAGATGCATGATCATGGACAAATACTGGGCATTTTGAGACAGAACAGAACTCTTATTGAGGCAAGGGATAAGAAGCAGGTCCACCCAATAAAATCCACTTCCCTCTGTATGAATAGACAGCCTCACTATTCAAAGCAAAAATGAGTTGGCAAAATACTCAGGTATGGGAAAGCAAAGGTGCATAAGGTTGCCTGTGGTCTGAGTTAAGGTCTCCTTGGTGCATTTCTTTCTGCTTATTTGAATGGCAAAATAAAAGACCTGATGTTTCTTTTCCCTCTAACAATCCTCACATGCAGCCTTGGTGAAACCACAAGAGGAATAGCACTTTGCCTAAGATAGCTCTTCATCTCTCAGATCATTTTGTACCTGCTTACTTAATGTCAAAATCAAGCAGCTTCTGCTGATAATGCAGAGCTAATAAAGCTGCACAAGACAAACACAATCTATTCTCATTCTGCCTCATGCTTCATAGCCACAACTGTCAGCTAAATTCCAAGGCTGAACCTATATCACTGGTAAGTCAAAAAGTTAGTCCCTTCTTCCTTTGCCCCAGCTTTCAGACTAACTTTACAAAAACATTAGGGGCACTAGTAACTGACACTAGTTAAAACAAGTTTGTTGTTGGTTTTAAGTTCCCATATCGCATTGGGCAAAAGTGGCATTTCTAGAAGCTTCAATCCTATTGCACTCTTTCTTTAGTTGTTCTCCAAACTCACTTGTGTTTTTACTAGCAGCTTGTCACTATAACCTGGACTTCAAGCAGTTTTTTTTCTGGTATACAACATTTTCTGATTTATGAGAATCAATGATACATGTGGGGCCTGAAAAAATAAATTTCAGGCAGCAGATAAATTAGATCCAATAGCCTGACACTAAGCTGAATACTCAGCTTCAGCACCTACTGTTCAACACCAAAATTTTAAACAGACAAGTAGTACTGCAGCTCCAGCAAGCCAGAAGAGCCTCCCAAGCTGCCCCTGAAACCCCTCAACTCCAAATTCAAACACTTCATGTGCAGTATGTTTTCTAAGAGCTGGTTCAACTGGCATTTCTCAAACTCAGATTCAAGACTGAAAACTATCTATGAGTTCCATATGCTCCAGGTTTCCAACAACTTAGCAAATACAAGCAAAGCACCAAGGTATCCTACAAGAAACGTCATTAATTTTTCCGAACTAACTTTAACAAGCCCCATGAGAAGCAGCAGTGAGGCAGCTTTGAAGGAGGTAATGGAGGCATTGGTTCTGTGAGAACTTGATAGACCAAGCACTAGCGTACTCCATTTTGGGTTACACAGTTTTCAGACTTTGGGGAACTATATTCCTGCTCACCTATTGGTGATGTCACATGTCAACATTTTGCTGCTCTTTTCACAAATTCTTTTTTTTTAACTCCTGGATTAGCATGGCCTACTGTCAGTCAAGCTCAAGACACATTTGCACGCATTAGAGAGCACTGAACAAGTCTTCAGCATTTGAGACCGCACAGAGGACACTGAATTTAGAGCTCATTATTTAACTTCAAAGCATTTTATATACAAGGCAGTAACGCAAATGCAGATTCCACTGTGCAAATACATGAAAACACATACTGTGGCCATTCTACATGCACTTTCAGCCTCCAAGAGGAAGACAGCTTTACTAAGAATCAGATCCTTTTCAATTTTCACCTCAAGAAATCTTCCCATACAAAGGAAAAACACCTTCATTTAACACTGAAATAATTGCATTTGACAATGTGCAATGGCAATTCGACTCCCTTCTTCCAGTATCATTACTCGCAATTCCCAGAATCTACCAGATATTTGCTTGTTAAAGAAGTTGTAAGAAGTGAACATGAGGTGGTAGAACTTACAACTAAACTGGATTCTTACACTCCAAAGAAGAATAAGCACTGCTTAAGGAGGATCCTGGAATTCTAGGACTTCTGTCAGATACACCTTGGATAACCACGACTAGTAGTGCTATTTGTGGGCCACTATCAAGCACAGTGGATCTGTTAGGCGATTAGTGGAATATTTCAAAAACAGCCACCAGAAATCTCCTTAGCACAACTGACAGTCACAGCTAATCCTTAGAAGAGCGCAGTTACAGCCTTCTCTCCTCCCACCTTTAAGGCTTGTTTCCCTGTATTAATATTGGTTGAAGCTAAAAATACCTTTGGCACATAGTAATTCTATTAGTATTCTGGCACACAAGTGCTTTTTTTTGTTTCTGTAATGCATCTGTTCCTGTAACAATTTACTAACAGCTTTAAGCATATCAGCTGCAAGCACAGCTGATCTTGATTTCTAAGAGAACAATTTAAACAAGAAAAAGAAATGTTTTCCCATTTATACACCCATGATGTAAAGCTATCTGTATTCGTCTACTAAAAGCCCAGAGGCTTGTAATGCTGGCTTCTAGCCAACACTAGAAAGATTTACTGAATACATACTGACCTTTTGCTCTAAAGCATTCCCAAAGCTGCTGTTGTTAATTCTGTCCACCCACAGTGCAGTGTAATACCCAACAAAAGCAACTGCCCATTGTACAGTTACCTAGAGAGAAGCATCTCCTCCAGCGACGGCACAGAGACATGATGTTCATTCCTTCTTGCACTGGCTGCATGAAGATGAACAGCAGTAGTCCTTCAAAGATCTCTACAGCATTAGCAGGTCTCAAAGCTGATTAAAGTGATCCCCATGGTAATCTGTGAAATATATGTTTTGCACTTTCAAACTGTTCCATACTGGATTCACAGAAGGAAAGTGTGCAGTAGGTGCCTGTGTATACCCATGCATAAAGACAGCTGGGGCTTTTGCTGGAACATTCTAATACATTTCAGCAAAAAGGGAATTCAGCATCATCCTGTGTTTCAGCACTTGAAGCAATCACCTGCTCAGTTCCTGAACTCTGACCCTTCCCACACCGGGTTTCAAAGCACAATTTCTCAAGTGAAATCCTCGTAGAAAGATACAGTAGAACTCAAGTTCTGTTCCCACTGGATATGCTACTTGTGATCTTACAGGTCATAAGATCCATTCATCTTTGCAGGTATAAAGGATTATTTTTTAAACTTACTTTTCCTTGCCTCTGAAGAGGTTTAATGGCAAAGTATTTTGGCTCTCCAATTAATAAGTTAAAAATTAATTCAGCTATCACTTCAGCTAATAAAAAACCCCCTCCTTTAAGGAAAGAGTAGTTTTCATTTTCTTTTAACCTGTAGTAACCCCATTAGTATCAGCCTCTTTTCAGAGTCACATCTACTTATATGGCACTTGCAGCAGCTCTGCAGGGTCCTTCCTCCCTGGCAGTCTGTCTCCCCTCCTTCCCATTGTCCCCCTCCAGATTATTCACTTGCTTTTTGTATGGAGAATAGGAAAGGCAAGATCAGCTATGTGCTTAAAGCCTCAGAAGACATTCAGAGGCAAGGATTTGGCTTTTTGGACTCTATCTGACATTACCTTCCCAATGAAGTATTGGATCTGCAGGACACTTCCTTGTGGCCATCAGGCCCACTTCAGTGCTTCATCAGCTATTTTTAGTGAGGGAGTACAGTCACACCAGGACAGCTGCATGCTCTGAGAAAGCCAGACTGCAGCAGCAGGCAAAGAAGGCAAGAACCACTACTGCATGTTAACCACCAACTGCAGCTTGGTCTGTTCTGAAGCTACCAGCACACTATTGTTACACCACCAGCTTTGGAGTTTAGTTCTGTATATGCCTGTGCAAAGCCATACTGCAGGTGTAAGGGGTGTATCAAGCCCATCTCTTAGCACCAACAGGAAGCTGGGTGGAGCAGAAAGTCAGAGCATTGCCTGGCAATTGGCACAACTCAAGTTGGTAAGGGATAATCGTGTAAAGGGTATCAATTATCTATGAGCAAGACAATGACAGGAAGTCATGGAAGACACTGCTAGCTACAAGTAAGTGCTTTTTCCTCAGGAGAGGAAGCTAACTCAGAATTTTAGTTGCTCTTATCCAGCTTTCATTAGGGAATATTGTTGCATAATGCATGAGGAAAACATCCGAGAACAGTGTTTGAGAGCATTATCTATTCCCGACACAGATGAGTCCATGAACAGACAGTATTGTATCTGTTTGTCCCCTGCATATAGCCGTACTCTGTTTTTCTTACTGAAACAGTAAACGCTCACCATCTGACTAGGCTAGCCTTGATTAGCTGTTCCCAATTACAGGGCATATGAATGGCCTATCTTGAAACACAACTGCTTATCTCCCCTTCTCCAGGCCAGCGAGATGTGACAGCAGAGGCACTGTTATCACACACGGAGGTGAGTAAACCAATAGCACCAGACTGGCCAGGCCCAGAATCAGTCTGGCAAGGTGTCAATTGCTTTCTGTCCTGGACTCCCCTTCACCATCTCATCACAGCCACCCCTGAATCCACCTTCTTTCAAAAGCTCAGCTGCTGCCAGAATGTATGGCCTTGGTAACATCTGCCTAACATTGTTCTAGACAAAAGCACAAGTTAGCCACAGCACTTACTATGTAAGTATTGGTACTGCACACCCCCTAACAAAGCCCCCCTTGGATCTTCCCAAACTTTGTAGCTTATACTCACAATTGCTAAAGAAGGCCACCTTCGGATCAGTAAGCTTGAGCTATCTATGTATTTGGGACAGAAATCTGCTACAAGGAGTCCTTGATCAAAATAAGGGATTACACTAGAATACGACCAGATCACTCAACTTTGTTATTTCTTTTCCAAGACAAAAAACCTCATCTAAACACACTGCACTGGTACTATAGCTTCAAGGTTTTCAAGATCACTTATTTTTTCCTTGACAGATATAAGACAGACATGATAAGTATACTCAGTGGAAGGGGTAAAGAGTCTGACTTAACCACATTATCATGACATTTTCTATATTGACTAGTTTTATTTTGTTGTCCCGAAGCCAAGTATGAACTCGCTACACATTATTTCTAAAAACAGCAATAAAAGATTAACTCACAGCATGCACTTAACATTAACCTCCAGGATTTTTGTCACTACTCCAAAATCGTATAAGATACAAAACATGTTCCTCCAAACAAATTGCAGAGTACTTCTCATCAAGCAAATTGATCTAGTTCAAATTCTTTCCAAACTTGTCTGTCCCGACAGCTTCATACATCCTCCAATAGCTTGTGCAGATCCCTCTAGGCATTTCTCAGAGCAAGTAGAGCATACATAAGCCATGTTCAGAGTATACCAAGAACCAGTAGGAGGAATGTTATGTCACTACTGTTGGTACATTTACCATCAATTGTGCACTGCTGATACCAACAGTGTTTGGACATTGCCTTACTTAAATATTTTCTAGTAATGCTTCTGTACTTTCTAGCTTTATGCACCGTACATGGGAGCAACAGTGAAACTGTGTAAAAACAAAATAACAACAACCAGGACTTTCCAATGGAGGCAGCACAGAATGTTTCTTACCTTGAGGTAACGGCTTCAAGGTGTAGAGCTAACTGAGCAGCCAAGGGTGTCTGAAGGCTGGCAAAGCATTTCTGCAAGAACAACAACTCCAGCTGTGCCCTGAAGTGAACTTGGTCTCAGATGAGTGGGGGCACCTACCCAAATGACCACCCGAGACCCCTGCACATGTGAAGCACGATTTTGCAACACTAGCAATATGCAAATAAGGTAGAAAGGTGGAGTCAAGTATGACAAGTAGTGATGTGTGTGGCATGTAGTAGTGATACACAAATTCTAGTACCTAAATACGCTCAGTTTTCATTTTAGCTTTGCACTCTATTTGGGAACTTCCCCAAGTGTCCAATTATGCGCACTACCAAATAAAGCAATTGTCTCCTTCCTAAATGTAGTTTCTTCTCTGAGTTTTGGGAGTTTGGCTAAAACAAGAACAGTCTTGTATCAGTACAGCTTTTTATTGTTGGAAATACTTCCACAGATGATGCTGAGTACCAGCATGTCCATACTGGAAGCTCCAGGCATTGGCAAAAAAAAAAAAAGTCAGGCATCAAAACATTACAAAATCTTTTTTTTAGGCATCATTATGTTTAGAGTCTTTGAGTTTGAGGCTTGTTTTTGTTCTTTCAAAAAATTCATCTTTTCACACCTGACCCTTTATAGTAAACACAGGTCACGTTTTCAGGATTGCCTGCAGTTACAGCTTGATCATTCTGCAATGCAGGTTCACCTCCCCACGTGCTACCTCAGAAGTGAACTGGAGGCTCAACATAAGGCCAATCAGAGGTATCACGAAAGCTGCAAGCACTTGGAATTTGCTTTAATGCTGAAGATAAAGTTCAGCCCTGATCTAATAGATGTTTTTGCATCAAGTTTAGCGATAACACTCAAAGTACAAGTCATTTAGAGTCCAACATTTATTCTAGTATAATATCAGACTTGAAAGTAAGTTTCAATTTTTTGTGTACCCTTCCCTAAACAGTTTTTTTGCCAGTTTAGTATTTACCAAGTATCCCACCTGGCATGTATATGAAAGGACTAGAAGAATTTTACTGAAACCACAAACTTAAAAGCGAACAGAAAAACAGGTAATTCCTTACCCATTCCTTCCCCAAGGGAACCACTCACACTTGAACAAACTTACTAACAATCACAGTGAGTGACTAAATATCAGATCAGTTGTAGTATTATATGTACACTTACATCTGCTCCTAAAGTCACCTTCTGATTTTTGTCATCTTGTTTATCCTGATAATCAGAACTACATGCTAGGATAAACCAGGAATGCACAGCAAAATTATTTACTAAGCAAGTACCAGCTATCAGCAAATATTTTAGAGTCACCAACAGAAGCATATCACGAGGAAATCTCTAACCACCCAATTCCTAAGCGTTCATTCAAGTCTCAGCACACTCAGCCACCACCAGGGGTTTCCTTTTTTGCAGCCAGGGCATTAGCACAGCTGGCTAAGGTCAGAGTTGGAGCTGTGCAGCACTTCGACAGCACAGAAGAATGTCTTTGTGTAACAGGGACCAGGCCCTTCCCACTCATTTCCAGCAGTCCTGCCTTTGAGATCAGTACTCAGAGATAGGTACCAAGACACAGCATTCATAAAATTGAGCTGTTCTTTGAGTCAGATACCATTAAGTATTTTATTACTGAATAGGCTTTTAGGTAACAGATTTCACCACCAGCACTTAAATTGATTTCAAGAACCCAGCCCCAAGAATTCATGCAAGTCTTAATCCTTCCCTGGCCTTTGTTCCCTACAAACCCAACCATATCCTTTAGTAATTACTCCATAACCTTTTGGGATACGCTTTTTTAAAAATACATCTTTTACCATTAGATTATGGACCAGAACAGATTAACTTTTAAAGGATAATTCTCCATCAGGCAGAACACAAGCCTCTTCCCCTTCCCGTTCTCCATCTCCCAGATTTGACTCATTAAGGTAGCCTACACTCCTCAGAAGAGCCTGCATCAGCTCCTTTTTGGCCCTTGGGGGCCAAACCTGCTAGAGTAGACATCGCTGCACCTCACAGCAGTACCGCTGCCACTAGTGCTGCACTCAAACTTCCACTCTGGTTGCACTCCTCTAGCTGTGCTGACAGCTGACTCCATCAAAAACATGAAACAAGTAGGCATTGCTCCCATCCTCTAACATCACTACACAGTTACTATACATATCTAACATAACCTCACAGAGGTGTAAACTACCAGCAATCAGACTTCTCACAGTACAAAACAGAATGATTTTTCAAAGCTCTGCAGCTGTTACTATGAAATAATTTGAAGTTAAATATAGGATTTCTGTCAGTCTTCTATACATTCTGGTTTTTCAAGTCTACATCTACTTTGCTTCTACAGTTCCAGGTCTCCAAAGGAGAAAAAATTTCTTAAAGAAATGCAAAGCAAAACACCCCAACTGCAAATATGTATATAGCCAGAGTTAACACCATTTTTTTAAAAAAGTAATTTTTTTCCTACTTGCTCAATATAACTTTCTCTTTAAGGGTATTAGAATTCAGTATCTTACTGTGTTGAAATAAATCTTCAAGGGCATTGCATGTTCAGAAGGTATATAAACACACTGGCCCAACAGTGAAATAGGGGCCTGAATTACTACTGCTACTGGTGAAAGCACATATGAGAAAAAAAAGAGGCTGTGTCAGTGACACCTGAATAGGAGCTCATCTAGACAGGATACCCCTGCCCTGGGAGTTAGACCTGGCCCTTCCCTAGTATATGCACTGCTCGGGAACAAAAGTGAATAAATGATTTTGAGTGGAGCACTGCAGAAAATCTTCAGTTCAAAGATAAGGTTTAGCTTAATCTCTCAAGTTCTGACACATTCCTACACATCTAGCAAGAGCACAGGCCCCAGCTGAACAGAATTCTTTCAGGTTAATTTTATGCAAGCCTCTTCCAGAGCATATTGTTCCACCACCAGATATTCTCTTTAACACCCTACTTCCAATATAATACAGTTTTACTATGATTAAGTTGGAGTTTGTTTCTTAGCAACAAATCAAACTAGTGAAGTCCAGGACTACAAGTGGCCAGTATATCCTAGGGAACAATGGCTGCAGAGACAGATCTGAAGACAAAGGCTGAGCATCAGGATGTCAACTTTTTTTTTTTTTTAAAGCTGTCCTACTGCATCTTCATGCTTCCATTTTTACTTGTGAAATGCAAATACTTCTAGAGGTCGGAAATATATTTGACACAGTTCACCATCACATTCACTGTTGTAACTCCCAGTAAAAAGAGCTTTTCCTTTTGTAGGCAGAATGAGATTTGCGCTCCTCAAGGAGGACAACTCTGTAAACAAGTTTAAACTGCTTAACACTAGTCTAGTTCAAATTAAGCCACTCCTGTGCCTATGCTTAGACACATGATCACTGTGTGCTAAGCACCTGTAGCTCCTTCATTCCATGCAAAGTAACTCCTTAAATGTGTATCTACCAGTTGGTGACCAGCAAGGCACCTTCCCTTCATGTGGTCAGTGGGACAGTCGGAGAGAAACGCAGCATAGCACTGGAAGCCATCACACCACCCACAGCCACAAGCAGAGCTCAGAACACTGCAAGTTGTTAAAAACTTAAGAGTTCCACCAAATAATAATTACCAATAAAGCAAATATCTCTTCATTTTTTGTACTTCAATGTGGCAAGCAAGTAAATACATAGGCCAAGTTTCTGGCAAGCCAGTAAGAAGGACAGAAACCAAATATCACTACTGCCTTAAGTGCATTTGTTCCTGCTCTAGTGATTTGATGAGTACTGGCCACAAACCACACCAATTAGCAATTACTCAAGTCCTGTAGCAGCTAACAATTTCTAAAGTCTTGAATGCAGTCCTTTGCAGCTTTATTTAGACATAAATTGTATTTGTTGCATAACAATTTGCATTCTTACTACCTAACAACAGAAATTTGACATTTTGTTTAAACACTAAGTTAGAAAGCCTGTGTTGGAGTAACTTTGAGATAGATTTGGTATCACTGAAGCTCTGGGAGTTTTGCTGTCAGTGCAAGTTTTCAACCCATTACACCTCACCATCCCACCCAGTATTAGCTTACCTACTATTTCACTCTAAAAGGTTAAAAAGCTTTAGCATGTTGACCCAAAACATATCAGATTGGTGGGGTAGCATCTAAGTAAAAGATTTCATTCCTTCTACCCAAGGCTGCTGTTCAGAGAACAGTGTGGTTGAACACTGAAAACAGCTCCTGTAAGATAAGTTTGTCACACAGTATATTCAAGCGATTTAAGATCATCTTACTGGTGTATCAAACCCCACTAGTTAAAGCTCAGTTTTCCCCAATTGAGAAATCAACTTTTCCAATGCAGGTAAGAAGGAGGGTAATAGCTGCTACAGCCCCTTGCACTTGAGAGTATTTTCCAGCCAGAAGTTCAGGCGTAACCAATTTCTGTTATTTTTTGTTCTCAGCTGGATGTTGTTCAAGTTCAGAAACCTGCTCTTTGCCCTCCTCCAGGATCTATCCCTTCAAGATTTATAGGAAGCACCTGTTCAAAAGAATCTTGAGGTAACATTTGCATCAAGCCCCAGTTTTATGTATTTGCGACAGCAAACATGGGCAGGTGTACCCAGAACTGCCTGCAGGGTCAGGAACACAATTCTTCTAACAGGCATTTGTTAATAATGAAACAGTAGCTGTAGGTTCTCTTTTAACTGTATCTCCCTAGCTTGTATAATCCGTGTTCTCTACCATAGACTGGCAAGGGAATTAATTCTCAGAGCAGCTCAGCAGCTAGGGAGACTGTAGTGTAACCTCTAATAATTTAGTATGAATTTTCAGTTTCCAGTTAATTTTTAATCAGAGCATCTCCAAACTGCTGAAAGCATGGCTCAGAGTCAAGAAATAGTAAGCACATGCATGCGAATGCATGCAGTACAAACAAGAAAAAACACAACTGTTTCCAGACTCTTTTTCTATGCTATAATGTTACTGGAATAAGATTAAGATATCTAGTGACGAGTCAGTCAATTCACATTTATAGAATTTTAATAGGAAAAGTGAGTATAACTAACAATTTTGATTCCATAATTGTGCACCAAAGCCCATATTTCCATAAGATCTAGAGAGGACTGCTTTTTACACAGCTATTTTTTTTTATTTAGAATATATATTGAAATCAGTAAATGTGAGATTAATCACAATCTAGTAACCCACTAAAGAAGGCCTCCCTACATTCCCATTTTCTGCAAAAACTACTTTCTTCGCAGAAGGTGAAGGGAAGAAATTAAATTGCAAGTGTTTTTTCCATTGCAAAATGGGAGCCTTAAATACAGCCAGGTTGAGCTACCTCCTATTTTGTGAGGCATCCCTCAACTAGCATTAAGGCACTTGATCCCATCTGTTACCAGTCTTTGTTTCAGATTAGTTTTACATTAGTCCTGACTGGAAGTCATCTTTTCTGTTCCCCTGCAACCTCTGCAGCTGCATTACTGGGCTGCATCAAGAGAAGTGTGGCCAGCAGGTCAAGGGAGGTGAGTCTCCTCCTCTGTTCTGGTAAGACCCCACCTCGAGTACTGTGTTCAGCTCTGGGGCCCCCAGCACAAGAAAGACAGGCACCCATCAGAGTGGGTCCAGAGGAGGGCCACAAAGATGATCAGGGGGGTGGAGCACCTCCCCTGTGAGGACAGGCTGAGAGAGTTGGGGTTGTTCAGCCTGGAGAAGAGAGCGCTCCAGGGAGACCTTGTAGTGGCCTCCCAGTGCTTAAAGAGTGCCTACAGGAAAAGTGGGGAGGGACTCTTGATCATGTGTGGGAGGACATTTATGAAGTAAGGGACATGTGAACAATCCAGTCTTTCCAGAGAATCTGAGCTGGGACGTACCGGAACTGCGGAAAGCATAAACAACTTCCCGTGCAGGGGGCATCAACATCTTACAGGTGCAGGAGAAGAGACAGCCGCCATCAATGACGCAGTTTTAATTCTCGAAGAAGATGGGTGTGAACATCTGTGAACGTGACTTGAACATGACTCGCAATGTGGCCAATCGGGTTGGACTATGGGCTGTTATTTGCGATGAAGCCAATCAGTATTTATTGGGTGTGGTCGAGGGTTATAAACTGCACTGGAAACATGGAAATAAAGGTTCACTTGTTAGATCACATTGATCGTGTCAGTGCCCTCACGCAGCTCCCGCAATCAGGGAGTGCAGTGACAGGACAAGGGGTAACGGTTTTTCTCCCTAAAGAGGGGAGATTTAGATTAGATATTAGGAAGAAGCTCTTTACTGTGAGGGTGGTGAGGCACTGGAACAGGCTGCCCAGAGAAGCTGTGGCTGCCCCCTCCCTGGCAGTGTTCAAGGCCAGGCTGGATGGGGCTGGGAGCAACCTGGTCTGGTGGAAGGTGTCCCTGCCCATGGTAGGGGGTTGGACTAGATGGTCTTTAAGGTCCCTTCCAGCCCAAACCATTCTATGAATCTGCGATTACAGGAGAAAGATGCCTGCAAACTAGTTTTGTATTTAAGTGTACACCATACAGAACAGTGTCACAACTTTTGAAAACCATATTTTAAAACAAACACAACAGAAGCCAGCTCCTGTATCAGAAGCTTCTCTCTACTGGGCAAAACCAGCTACACTTTCAGAGGCAGTTAAGCCTCCCTCGATATACCAGTTTTGCCCTACTGAGAGTGAAGAATCTGACTTCACACAGAACAGCCAAGTTCCAGCTGAATAAAACACCTGGATTGTCTTTTTTCCTCACAGCTCATATCTCTTGCTGTAGTTTTATACCATCCTCTTCCCTTACTTCAACTCCACTTAGCTTTCTGCATGATTTTTTCCCCTTCAGCCACTACCTCGGGCTCTTTGCTGTCTAAACAATCCAATCTGATAACCAAAAGCTGTAGATGTGATAAATGATGGTTTCCATAGCTACAACTTCTTAGAGCAAGATCTCTTTTCCCTAATCTCCTTTCGTTCCAGCAACTAATGCTCAGTTTATTTACCCAGATACCTACTACACACAGCCCAACAGGAGAAACCTGATGCTGTTTTGGGCTCTGTCAGTAAGAAAGCAAAAACCCTGTGGGCCTTCTACAAACAGAAACTGCCACAGTAACTGAGAACAGCTATACAAAAAACACTTTGCACACCCCCACTCCCCATGCTAATATCGGTCCTATATCAACCCAAAGTGGGAATGAGTTTGGACTCGATTTGGACTGTGCAGTCCTGCCTTTCCCATTACGCTCCTCAGGCACAGCAGGTCTGAAGAGCAAAACTCAATCTTCCCACAAGCGGCCCAAAAGCATACAATGCAGCCTCACTGACTTAACATACAGAAAGAATGGCTTTTGCTCCTCCAGTACACACTTCAGCCAGTAAGTTTCAAATTTAAAAAAATTGCAGCTTAGAGAAGTTTTCTAGTTTCAAGAACTTCGTTTTCCAAGTTGTTGACATATCTGGTCAAAAAAAAAAAATCTATCCAAGTACTGAAACATTAATTCATCTCAAGAATTTGACTTCAGGCCTTGATCTCAAGGTTTACCGCAAAGGAGCACACCAAGTCCCACAGCAGAGGTGGTACCATGGCCTGAAGCCTCCACAACTTGTCCGAAAGACCATCTTGCCGAAGTACCATTTTTCATGACTATTCCCAGTTAAGCTGAACTGCACCATGAAGTTAACCAAACTCTAAAATATAACAGCAAGAGTAATCTTGTCCACCTACCACCAAATTTGTGCTGCTTGCTTACCACTGTATAAGTATACATCCTTAGAGGCTTCTTATGGTACAACTCTAAGCACTGTCCCATCTATGCACATATATCACCTTAAAAAATGCATTTTCCAAGACACCTGGCATCCAAAGGAAGCAAGAACAAGCTTTCCATAAAGCTGCATGTCTCCCTAGATTATGTTGGTACTACCTACAGCAAGTGCCCTTCATGTTTACAAAGTGCTTTCCTTTCCATAAAGGATTATTCATCAAGCAACCACAGTCAAAATTAAAGCACAAACCATCAATTTTATCTTTATGGAAAATATGAAAGAGGATAACAATGACTCATATTACTAGTGGCTGGGAAAAAAAAAAAATCTCAGAGGCAGACATTAACAGTTATCACAGTGAACCTCTGTTCTCCAAGTACTCCAGAGCAGTCTTCCGGTACTGAAATACAGGAGATGCTGGATCACATCTACTCTCTCTGTAAACATGTCCACATCCACAGTGTTGCCAACATGGTGTGACAAAACACTTGGCACCTCCAAAGCTTTTTACTTGTACAGCAAGACTCCCCCTGCTATGTGTATTAGAAATACAGCTTTGTCAGTTGAAGTCATCTATGATTATGACCCCCATAAAGACATCCAGGACTATCAGAAAACAGTTCTTCAAATATTGATTTACAAACACTCCTGGGGGAAAAAAAAACAGCAACAAAAAAGAAAAACAAGAAACCACAAAAACCCCAAACTTGCAGCAGGAACAAATTAAGTCTTCAGTTTCACTAGCAGGTCAACCAACTTCTCACCTTCATCCCAACTGGATCTCCCTTCCAGTTAACAAAAACCAACACACAGAAACCCAGCCTTTAAATAAACAGGAGCAATGCCTATATACACTTATTACCTGAAGATAATAGTAAACATAGTGAACTATGTTCAATTTTTGTGAACTAAGATCTGTCCTAGCTTGTGCCACCAAAGCATGACTATTAATAGACAATCCTTGCAATCCAGTTATCAATGCTTTTGTGTCAATGTTATCAAGGCAGTTGCTTCCATATTAAATAGGCTTTCTACTTTAGAAAGCTAAAATATTGATGTAGATAAAGAAGATGAAGTACTTGCAAACAATGTAATACTATCAATGAAAAGAACAGGTATTTTTCTTCCATCCTCTTAATATCCTCTTGAGTAAACACCAACAGAAGTATTCAGCATGTTAAGATAATTCTAGTTTTTTTTAAATAGCCTGAAACCACTACAGCTTCTTGCTTTTATTTGCACTTATATCAACTCAGCATCAACAATGCTATAGAGCTGATTTAGCTCATTTATTTTTAGAGGCAAGAACACTAGATAACTGTAAAAGGGAGGAGAAAACAAACATTTAACAAAAATCTTCTTAGAGTCACAGGATAAAGCAAAGAAATGCATTCCTTGTACCCCATAGCAGTAGCACTTGGCCTGTGCCTGGGACTGCTGCCTTCTAATAGGCCAGATGAGAACTCCTTTACCAGCTGAAACATAAAAATACCTTTTGAAACTAAAGGCCACATATGCACTAATCCAAAATGGAACAACATCACTTAGCAGTTCTTGCCTAACACAGCCCTATGACCTAACTTGCAGCCCTTGGCCAAAGTCTAGCTGAGAAGTTAAGGATTCAAATATGACGTGCTATAGTTATAAGCACAGAGACAAGCACAGCCTTTTCCCTACGGGTTCTTAAGACAGCTTTAATGCAGCCCTGAGACTCTTCCCATGAAAAAAGTTCTAATGATTAGTTGATCCTTTGGCACTCCCTTAAGAGCAATCCTTATTACACATCAAGAACAATTGTTTAAAAAAAAAATAAATCAAAGGTATCAACAGCAGGCAGACAGGCTGCAACATAGGGATAGCTCCGTCTGGCAACTGCAGCTAATCAGTCCAACCAAGCCTTGGGGAAAGCTGGCTTCAGGGGAAGCATAGAATAGCTCTAACAAAATCCAGATTTGCATTAGATGAAAATCCAGTATTGTGTATCTTCTGTCATCATTCAACTTCAGTTTCCCCTCACTCACTAGACTTGTTTGATGCAAGCCCTATTAATTATTTACACAGCACGCCTGCTCTAGACATACAGGGCATTAGCAGGTACCCTCATAACTGAAGTACTGACGAAGAGGAAGCAGGAGGGGAAGATGAAAGACAGCACACAAGATACGCCACTAGCAATACTAAATGCGCAATGTTTGCCCTTCATACTTGGTCAGTGAAATAGGCTGCAGATAATTCATTGGATTTGTCAAAGCCAGCTTAGACCTGCCACTTGCTCACTACGCAGCGCTATGCAACAGCCATGGACAGAATTGCTGTTACCCTTAATGGGGTGAGGTAAGGGTCCTGTAGCTAAAAGCCACAGACATGATCAGTGGAGTTGCTAAACTTCCATCAGCCAACAGCACTCAGATTACAAAGACAAGCCCACCACTTCATTAAAATTTAAGAATACTAGGAAAACAACAATTAGTTTAGGAACTCATGTTTGTTCTCTTCTCATGTCTGCACATGTGTACAGGTATCGTGGAAGACCTCCACAGAAGAACACGCATTAGAAAAGCAGCGTTTCTTAGAAGCATCTAATCTATTATGCAGAGACAAGGATGAATATCTTACCCTGATCAGACATGGGCAATAGCTGTATTGGGGTGAATTTTAACTGTCAAGAACAAAACACAGCAGACTGCAGCCTTAAGGCCAACCAAAGCAATGCAGGTCCCTCTGTATTTTGTGACAGAGCCTATCACAAAAGCACAACAAACCCAATACTGTGTCTTCATCTCACCACTGCCAACTGCTGTCACTGGAAAGGGCTCAACCAACAGCAAGCCTGCTATGTCTTACTGAACCCCGTGTCCTTACTAGTGCTACTGACTGCTGAGACAGAGCCACATCTTGCATGCTGACCTGAGCTATGACATGGTAAGGGAATGACCCTGCAGAGTAGAACCAGCTTTGAAAGACAGTGAGGCTCCCTCAGCACTCTGAGGGCAACTCCCAACTCACCCCTACAAAATCCCTCAGATGCCTCATCTTTTACCCCCACATTTGTCCAAAACAGCAACATAACACACTAAAACCCATCAGTCCATGCTCTAGAGGATGTTAGCAAAACACCAGTCTTAAGGAAAACATATTTAAATGGCATGACCATGTGGGCATACCCTGAGCATGCCAACATGCCACACAAGACAGCTGAGACCACCTTTTCCAGGACACATCTGACTACAAAGTAGGAACCTAAGGTTTAAACAACCTCCCATGAACCCCAGGGTTTCAAATACATATATACCTTCCTTTGCAAGGGAAGGAAGAAAGACTAGCAAGACTGATCCAGAAATAATCAGGAAGAACTGTTTGATCATCAAGGACAGGCTGATGGGTACTGATTAAGCAGTCAGCCACAATCTTTGCTCCCAGCATTTCTTCAAACCACTTCCCTCTGCTTGGCAGCTATGTCACATGTACTGCAGAAAACAACAGGGAAGGATCACTTGCATTAAGAAGACACTAGAACCCCCTGAAGTTCATTTCAGATCAGCTATTGCAGAAGCAAGGCCTAATTTTACCTCATCCTGCCCCTGTTAGATGAAGAGCTTGCTATTCGGTACAGGCTTGTGCATTTGAGTACTCACCTTAGATACACAGATACCCCTTTGGGCACGGAGCAGATCTTTTCTGCAATGCTAGGTTTCAGTGCCTGGACAAGCCACCAAAATGCCTCTGTAAGGCACTGATCCTACGCAAGAGGGTACCCGACCATCACACTACAAGTTCTAAGGATTGAGTGTTAAACCAAGAACAGCATATTATTAAACCACTATATCCTTACTACTGTTGTTTCTGCTTTCTTCACGTGTGCTCAACACAGAACAACATAGATATGAAAGAAATAATGGGGAAAAAAGTTATAGTCTATTCCCCTCACTGAGGCAACATTTTTGAAATAGAAGTCACACCAAGTTGTTGAAGAAGTACTTGGTAAAACAGGTGAAAAACCTGACTGCATTGTATCATGACAGAACAAACATGCACTAAGCCACACAGGCTTGTGTGGGTTATGTGGCTTATTGTATTCATTAAATGTTCACTACAACTGTTAGTGGGACTCTTAATGGAATGCTTCAAGAGAGGAAATTGGCAACCAATTCATTCTCACTAATTGCAATATACTTTCAGCCATCTCATGCAGCAGCCAAATGCCTTGCAGAAAACAGCATCTTTCTAACAGCCTCGTGTAATAACTAATAAAATTAGACTATCATGTTCTTGTTAACTCTTATACTAATTTTTCTAATGTAGTACCTAACTATGTTCAAGTTTAACAAGACTGTAATAATATTGTTCCTGCATTATGTCAATCAGACAGCATATTTTAGCCCTCCACCTTCAGACCAAGGACTGTTCAGCAGTCCCAACATGGCGGAGGGGACCCTCCACATGCATATAGAGGGCTGCACTGAATCCCAGAGCTATGAACATAACCCATTCAGACACATCACTCCACTCCAGTGAGAGATGCCATCCTTGGTGCAGAGTGGGCAACATGGAAGTGACTATTAACAGCAGGAAGAAGAAAAAAACCTCAGGCTATTTCAGAGCTCCAAGAGTAACAGAATCATTGCAGAGTGACTCTGCTATCCTACATCACCATCACAACACCAACAGGACATGCAGAAGTAGCACATTCCTCAAGAGATTCATTTTCTGGCACCAACAGACATTTTGTTCCTTTTAAGGCGCCTTAGAACAGAAGTATCTATGCTGATGTGAGAATTAAAAGCCCTCCCCACCACCTGGCAGTTTCGAGATGACTTGGAGGCAAGATTGAAACCATCACCTCCCCAAGAGGAAAGTTACAGCAAGGGGGTGGAATAGTAGGTGTCTGCATTTCATGTTTCTTATATTTGGACCTAGAAGAGCAATTTCTGTACTCCCAGCCTTGAGCACCACATAAAGAATGCAGTGCAGAACCTCTCATGTTGCTTATAAGTGATCTGTATCACCAAGGACTACCAAAACCAGAACACAGTTAATAATCTTTAAGGCAGCTAAACAGAGACATACATCTGCACAAAGCTCAGGACAGACCTGATAATCAGTGTAGGACAAGTTTATTTTTAGTTTAATGGATGTATAAACAGACTTCCAAAACAAAATTCAACAGCAGTTACACATTTAACCAAGGACAAGAGAAGAGCTGCCATCACACATCTCTGCCTGTCCCCTGCAGGAAAAGAGCACTACTGACAGATAAGAGAGGCTTACAGATTTTGCAGTATCAGCCAGTCTTATCTCTGCTCTACAGCCTCAGTCAGAAGATCAGATCAGGGATGAGAAGAAAGCTTATTGAGCTAGAACCTCACATGGATCCTTCCTTTTCTCTTTGAAGCATGTTATATAAAAAAAATATAATTACCAGTTATTTTAATGCTGCAGTAATAAGTGTTATTTATCCACCTGCTACTGTTATGCTGAAGTCCTATAGTATAACTGCAGAAGTTCTCCCCTAAAAGTATTTTTATTAGCAAAATCTCAACTTAATAAGCCTTTTTAAGCTAGTTGTTCTTCCTGGAACAGCTATCTTGTCTGCAGCATCTGTAGTGGATGAGTTCTAAAAGTATTCTTCCCTCTTTTTCACCTGCTACCACTCCCCCCCCCCCGCCCCCCAAGGTGAGATAATAGTCTCAGTGGCTTGATCTCTAAAAGATACATTATCATGGTTCTACAGATTTTTCTGGGAAGCCTATAGCTCAGACACTGAATTGATGCAGATTGGTGACAGTGAATTTGATTTAGGCAGAGTTATGCTGACTAGACCAGCTGGGGCTATGACCACACAGGTCTCCTGCTAGAGTTCATGCAAGCTTGTCATTGCCAAAACATTAAACGTTTGTTTTCCATCAGATCAGGATACAGCTTGACCTATTCCACCACTGCTGAGAATTAAGTATATTTGTACTGTATCCTCATGTCACTTTTGAGACATTCCAGTACCTGTCTGCAATAGGCAGAGTTTTATTGGAACTGCTACCAGAACGAGCAAAGACAAGAATCACAGACTTTTCAGTATTTAATTATCTAGTATTGCACAGGCTGCTGTGGATTTAGAGGAAATTATGCTTATGAGTCATATGCTAGTACTGGAGGACTTTTCCATGACAAAGTAGCCCTAGGGAGGAGAGGGGGAAAAAAGCCCAAACCAACCAACCACTGCTGAAAGCTGAACGTCACCACCTAGCTGACTCAATTTCCAAAGACAGTGCATCCATCCAGGTACAGCAAGCACTGCTGTTTCCTTCCTAAGAAAGTCTTACTAGCTAGATGTCAGCCACTCTTCTCTTTCCTGCTGTTCAGTGCAGGGAATGGTTCAGTCCAAAAGTGGTTCTAAACGCTTCAGGACAGAGCTTCAGGCAGTAGCGAACTGTATCCATTACTGGGTTAGATACAGGTTGCTCAAGTTTCTCATTCCTTCATGAATGAGGATACACCTTTTGAAAGGGAAATAGTCATTCCCAAGCCCAGTACAAGCTTCACTTTTAATACAATATGAAATCAAGCAACCAGTTCTCTCAAATAACTACAGGGGACAAAAATCGTATAGTAATTTTTTCTGAAAGCCTAAAAGCCTTGTTTTTCTTCCCTCCAAAGACTATCACAGAAGGTATTTGTTCATACATGAGCAGAACTCCTCAACTAGTAAGTATTAATTTGCTATACCATGTTTAGAGACCTTCAGAAATACTATTATCACATTATTATCACATAGCTGTTTTACTTTGCTATCAATAGTAGAGCTACTCAATGGAGAGAAATCCATTCACTGTCTTAATAGTGAACTCCTTGTTAAAACAACAGTTCCTCACCGCTAATTAGCCTTACACCCTAACAAATTTGAAGGAGTGTCTCACATTAAGTATACCTTCCATCTTTAACATAACTCCTACTATGCAGCTGTTGAGAACCAGCACTGTAGTGCTCACATCACACAGTTTAAGTGCCTATGATGACAGCAACACAGGATTACCCGCAGGAAGGAATTATCCTGATATGGATTCATAGTTGTTTGATCTCCAGGTTGAAGTTTTAGCTATATTTTTACCAACCAATATCTTATCACAAATAAAAGAACAAACCTATTACAGTAAAACCAGGCATTGGCTTTGCTTACCACAAGACTCATTCTGTACTGCTGAGTAAAACTTCCTATCAAGAAAACAGGCTTTCAGCTCTTCCACATAAGAAAGTGAAGAAAAGATAAAGATAATCAGTATCTACCTCAGATTAACACATGAAAAACACATTTTTTAATAAATGCAACTTTCCCTCCCCTCCAACAAACTTACCAGACTGAAATCCAAAGCTAAAAGAAAGGACAAAACTCCTATGTGCTTATCCTACCAAAACCTCTACAGACATAACCCCCTACTGCTTTTCTCCTCTTTTAAAGTCTTATCTGTCTGCATTACCTTCTCTCACCCACAAACTAGGGGGCTGGGGCTCATTAGTGTAAACACAGCTTTAATAATTGGTATCAGACAGAACTTGTATCTAGTTAAGCCTACTTTCTGGTGAGTAGTTAAAACACAACCTATTCAGCTTGAATGGTCACTATGTTGCCTCACCTGAATGAGAATAAGTAAAACTTACTTTTACTGTTCCTTTGATTTTGTAAATGTTGGCGTTATTACGAGATTACTTTTTAATTTATTTGTAATAGTATACAATAACCTGTACAAACAACCAGAAAAGGTTAATGGATTTTTTTTCTGGTGTTTTAAAGTTTAGTTCTTTACCTCTTAATTGACTTCTTATTGAGTCTTCTTTCACTGTTCTTTAGTATGAACTGATTTTCCTTTTTAGAGGTGTATATAATAAGAAAACTCCTTTAATATCTCTTCCTATCTTTTGGTGTATGAGACAATTCTAAAGCGTCTATTTCTGCTTTGACCTTAGTTTTAGCTACTTGCTTTTCTTCTGTTAATCTAATTCTATTTTTGGCTATAGCCCCAGTCACAGCATAGTCTTCTACCTGAAGCACTGCCAATCTTCTTAATGTAGGACTTCCCTTCCCCCTTCTTCAGGCTGCTAATCACTCTTCTCAAATTTTAGACTATAAAAACTGATATATCAATTTTCTTATTAGAATTGTTTATGCAGGAGTAGAATCATTGTTAATAAGCTATTTAAACAATAAGAAATAATGCAAAAAACCTACAGAAATATAGCTTATAAAATGCCCTTGTAAAAATAAACCTTTACAAGAAATAAAGGATTAAATGAAAGGTCATGCTCTGTTTGTCTTTTCCAGAATATCCACATGGACTTGGTTTCATGAGGTCTGACATCACCAAAGCCAGATGGCAACTATGAAAAAAATGTAACCGTAATGGCTGCCAACAGACCTGACTAAAGAAACCTTTTCATAAACCATTTTCTATTTCCCAGCACCACACAAATACTGTGTAGCTGCCTGAAATCTTCATATTGACCCTGTGAAGTAGATAACTAAAGTTATTCCCTTGCTCTGGAGACACTGATGACAAAATACTTGGAACTGAAGTGAAACAGCTTTAGCTCACCATGAAGACAGAAGCTACCACATCACTGCTGTTCTTCTCCACATCAGTAAATTTTGTGGCTGCTGCTTAGGGTACTAACATTTTATTACTGAAAGTTAGTTCATGTACTAATTCTGATTAAAATAAAAAATATGGTTGTTTACGGTTGCTGAGTCCCAAATTAATGACAGTGTACACTCCAATAGTACCATCTGACCTGTCTAGACATGAACTGGGACATAGAAATATAAATCCTTTCAACAGTGGGCAAAACTGATGTCCTGATTTAATTTGTAGCCTGTAGCAGAATGAGGCAGAAATTCAGCAGTATGTTTGTGTGTAAAGTATTGGGTGTCTTACAAGAGGCTTTAACTGAAAAAAAAAAGGTTCCAGTAGAAAGAAGGAATAAGATTAACTCTTGCCTCTGGTTGTCAGGGATCTCTCTACATAGGAGATGGCACTGATAACCTGGTAAAAGAATTTAATGTCTCTTTAAACAACAGCAATCATAGCAGGAACGGCCAGTGCACAGACCCTGGGAAACCTGGCTGTCTAATGAACCAAAAAGTACCAAAAGGACTACTGAATTATTTAAATCCCATGCTATTTATCACTAACACAAAATTGCACTGTCTCAACAAAACCATGTCAGACACATTATTGCAGCTATTTTATTCCCATATTTCTCTCTTTGGGGTTCTGGCAAACAGCCTTCAAAGAAAATGGTTTAGGTAATCAGCAGGCAGACCAAAACTTCAACAAAACCATCCAGTGTTGAGGACTGCAGAATCTTCTTCTTTGGAGCCCTGGATTAACAGTCTTCCTTGATGGTAAAAGTTTAGGATTGTTGAGATCTTTCCTGCAGTTCAGTCTTGGAACACTTACTGCTCTCTCCCATGCCATGCCAGATGCAGCCCTTCGCATCTAACTGGAACTCCTACCAGAACCAATGTGGGTGAGCACATTGAAGGGAGATGGCATGGAGTCAGTGGCGGAAATGGACAGCGATTTAAATGGCAGGTGCATCTACTGTGAGACAAAAATGACTTCCTCATCAAGCTGCTTTCAGCGGAGATCCTGTAACTCAAGAGACCTTCTTGGATCTACTGTAGGATCTGGGATTTTGCAGTTCTCCTATGAGATGCTCTGTCAGAAGAGAGGGAATGGTAATGGGGAGATGCTGTGCACAGAAGACCATGCGTACATAGTCCCAGCTAACAGAGACCCATGATAGAAGGGCTCCCTGGCATGCATTTAGGGAAAGCATCACCTGTGTTACTGGGCAATTTTAGGATGACAGCATACATTACAACTCACAGGAAGTTCTTGATAAACTGGCAGTAGGAGGGTTGGGAGACATGTGCTGTCCTACCTCCTGCGTAAGTCATGTATACACCTCCCTTGTGGTTGGATCGCCAGCTGTATCCAAAGGCTGTCCATATTCCAGAGTGAAAAAAAATACCCTGACTGGACTTCAGGTTGTCAGAAAATACAGTCCAGGCAGCAGGATACTCTCAGAGTTTGTATCTCTGTCTGCACACAGTCACACTGAAAAATCGAAAGGCAGAGGTTCTCTCTTTATTTATGGTTCATAGGGACAAACACATTTTCTTTTATCAGTTCGGACTGCCATGGTTGTAGTGTCCTCAGGTTGTCCTCTTTTGGCGTCCAGAGAAACTGATCTATTTTGTTCCTGTTGGCAGGACATTCAGGGATACTGACTCCCTCCTTCCCCCTCTGCCACCACGCTCTTCCATTATTTTACATTTCTCATGTTACTGCCTTTATGCACTTTTTGCTTTTTTCCAAAACAATTATTGGTCAATTATAAGTAAGAAATTAATCTGAAACTCAAATGACAGGAGACAACACAGATCAACCCAATCCTAGCATGGTGAAAAGGAAGTACTGGAATATACTCCATCTGATGGTTGTTATTGTTCAATCAAAAGCAGATATTAAGTGCAGGTGTTATTTTACAACCTGCTCCTGGGAAGATCAATGTATACACTCTATTTTCTGCCCATTAAGTTCCTGGTTCTACTTGGTGTTTAAAAACAGACCTAGAAGCAAAAGGCTGTTTAAAAGTTCAGATGCTCCTATTCCAGATGGTTATTTCATAGTCTTTCACATATACCAATCAAATTCAATTATGAGATCAAGCTAGATTTCTTTCCCGCCATTCCTTCTGGAAAGCTTTTCTGAACAGTTCTCTGATATTTAGAAATACGTTATTACTTTCTGACTAAATGTCTGTGAAAGTTTGTTCTTGCACTAGCATTATCCTCTACTTGAAATAATATTTCTCTGTCTTGACTATATGTACAGAAACTTAACTGTTTAGATGATAGCTAGGCTAACAGAAGCTTGCGTTTGGTAGCTGGGAAGTAAAATATCAAAATATTGTGAAGCCCACAATAAATATAGAAGTACTGGCCAAAGTGAAATGGCATATTCTGTCCTGAAGAGCTTAGTCACAATCAAAACATCAACTATAGTGGCCCCTTCAGTAATGTGGATCTATACGGTATCAGATTATATTGCCCTCACCCTCTCCAGAAAAAGTATTTTTAATTCTTCCCATTACAGGGGCTCAACACTATATATAAAGACCTGAAATGATGTCCAACTCCAATTTCTCAAGATGGAACATACCTAAAATAACTCTAAAATAATGAGTTCTTTTGCACATTTGCCTGTTAATAAATTTACCAATAATTGCACTTTCCTGAAGCGTCTTAATTTGGGACCTCAATGCCCGAATCTTTTTGCTTTTTCTGTAAGAAATCAACTTTCTCCTCAAGTCTTTCAAATCTTTCTAGCCACTCCTTTCTCTTTCTGAAGACTGATCACCCCCTTTTGTCACCCTAATAAAGATTTGTAGGGTTTAAAATGTTTTGAAAGATCAGATAAGCAAATTTCAGATTTGTAAATAAAATTACTTTCATCAAAAGCAGAGGGTAAGAAGCTTTTTACTGTCTGAAGATTGTGGGAAAACTTCAGCAAGGGTCAGGATTCTAGTTAAGGACTGAAGAGTGAATAGTCCCCGGTCTCCAGGCAATGCAGAATTAGGATGAGTTTGACTGAGGGCAGAGAGGGAGAAGGATAGCACTCTCTCCTCCTGTCAGTCTGCTAAACTCTTACGAAAGCTCTTCTTTCCCCCCTATGACCAGGCAGACAAATAGCACAAGAATGGCTTCCAGGTGCAGACTTGTATTAGTGAAACTCTGGGAACAAGATCTGACTGTTAATCTGTAAAGCAGGACTGGTCTGGGGAGCACCCGCATACCTTAATTCCCATCTTTCTGTCCCTCTTCAAAACAAGGCACCAGGACTGAGGTCAATGCATTTCAGTTCAGCAGCCATGGGACCACTGAAGCAGGAATTATGCTGAGCCTCCTTAGTGACGCAGAAATGTTGAGTAAATGACAACTGGATTTCAGTTTAAAGCTTCCAAGTTAAGTCCCGAGTCCCATCTGTGTAACTGATATGACAAGTGCAGATGGAGCCTCCGTATCTGTTTCAGAGTTATGATGGCTGCTGTTGACTTTGCACATATTCTTTCAGCATCTCTTGTCTCCCATTTACAGACACACTGCATCTATCAAGTTAAGGTGATGTCTGCTTACAGTAAAGGCACAGAAAAGCCTGGGTTATTTGTTTCATATATCCTTTTTATAAGCACTGGGTTGAACGTTCCTAGATCTCACCGGCACAGGATGTTGGATTGCCTTCACTCTGCTTCATATGAATGGGCAGAGCAGTGCTGGGTCAGCAGGAGATAACACCTGAGCCCTCCTTCTATTCACAGTAGCAAATGAGTCAAGGTGGTGGCATTGTGAGGAGATAAACATTTTCGCTTTCACTTTTTATGACTACCTACGTATTTAATGAAATCAAATAAATGGGTTTGGTCATCTGCATTTGAGAGATTAGGAATCAAGACCTTCCAGTCAGTTTTAAGTAAGATGTAAGGCTGCCTTCTCTCCCTTACAGAGCCTTATAATTTCAGTTGTGTTAATCCTGATTTACAACACTTTAAAAGAAGGTAGGTTCATCAGAACAAACCCTTGCCTAAAACAAACTGACATACTTGGTTGGATCTATTATGACATAGAAGTCTGACCCAATCATGGCTCTTCCATTTTACAGAAGTGGAAGACAAGTTCTCATTTATTTGCACTTTGCACTGATGCCCCAATGCAACGATTTCCAGGTTGTAAATTAGAACTAAAAATAACAAAAATATCCTATGTGAGGGTGGAAAGCAGTGGAAATGTATCTAAAAATCCACAATATGTCTTGTGATTCTTTATCACAACATGAAGATATTGAGACTAACTTACTGACACTCCATGTCCTTTCTAATTTAAACTGGTTTTAGTGCTTACTGAAAGGATAACTACATTGTTATCTGTCTGGAAAACCTCCTCTGAACGTCATGTACATGTATGTGACATTCTAACTATATGGATTATGTGGCTTCTCTGAGGAGTGCAAACAGGTATTCTGACTGGGTCACTCATTAAAATCTGTATCATGTCAGCTTTGTCTTACCAGGCCTCAGCTTGAAACACAAAACTTAGCATCTTCTGTTTTCAGGTGTGCTTGCTCTGTTCTAGCTTCCAGTATTCATATGAAAAATGTCAAGAATTACTGCCATGGTAAGACATGGGTCTTAACCAGTGGTCTGAGAGCCAGGAGCTTCCTAACAGGCAGGCAGCTATCTCCTCCTTAGGCTGGAAAGAAACTGCCCAGGAACTTTTCTAGTAGATAGAATTCACTATGAAAAGGTGGCAATAATGCAAATCATAAATCTGAAAGCTTTCCAAACAAACACTGGAATAACTATTTGAATAAGAAGTTTTCAATATTGATACTTCATTTTTTTATTTTGCTTTTAAAAAAAAATCATACAATTTTACTTTTTTTTCTCAATCTTCCACCATGTCAACAATCTTCCACAAGTTACCCTTTGAGTGTAGCAGCTGACAATCGGTTTAAAGCTCTCAGATGTCATATCTTATATACCTGCAACTGCTCCAAAAGGCTTAGCTAGAAAATATGAGACTGGAAGGAAACATTTGTTGAAAAGGGAAGCCACACTAAACGGCTGCCCCAGAAGCAGAAAGCTGTTGCTGCAGAGATGTTCAACTGCATTTGAAAGACTAATATGTTGCTCTGCTCAACCAGCTATACATACAAGACAGATTTTGTGATCAACTATCCCTTAAAGGGACCTGCCAGCAATCAGGCTCTACAGACACTGTCTGTAACAGATTTTCTGATATTTGTACTACAACTAACTAATTAAAATGTCCCACAATGCAACATGGTACTCCTGTATTTGGGCTAAACCAGAACTAATTCTGGTTTAGTGCTTTAACTTTTCAGTTAAGTCTCCTCTAACTAACTGCACTTTCTGAAACAGCAGCATGTTTTTCCAGACAGTGACTGCTCCTAGCAGTGATAAGGCCTGATGTTTATAGTTCATACCAAGGAATGGGATGCAGAATGGCCCTTGCTTATCCTTGTTCTTGTAGTGACCAAGGGCACTGCTAAATCTTGTACTCCGTGTTGGGGTGCCGGGAGTGAAAAGGGTCACAAGCACAAAAAAGGTCACACCTGCAGGGAGGAGCAAACTGGACAGGTGACCCAAACCTGACCAACAGAGTGTTCCATCCCATATACATCGTATTCAGTATAAAGCTGAGAGATCACGAGGGTCTGTCTCTCTTCTTCGATGGCCGACATCTGAGGAGGACTCTGTCCGTCCTTCTGTCGTCAATCCCGATCCGTGCATCCCTGAATCCAGTGCCTGGGTCCAGCTCCTGCATCCCGTCCCTGCCTGCTGCCGAGTCCATGTATATACTTCATTATTTCCTCATTCTTATTATTATCTTTTCTTTCATTGTTACTGTTTCATTAAAGCTGTTTTAGTTTTCTTTTCCAAACCGTAAAGTCTCCCTCCCTTGTTCTCTCTCCCTTTCCCTTCTGGGAGTGGGAGAGGGGTTAATAGAGAGCGTCTGTCATTCGTTAGTGGCCGGCCCAGCCTCAAACCGTGACAGAAAACAAACATGAAACAGTAATCTGTTACAGTAATAAAGCTAACATAGGCACTTAGAATATTACTTCACAAGTAGCAAATCAGCCCTCTCAGATTCAAAGACTATCTAGAGGGTACGCTTGATAGCTCAAAGAAGAAAGTCAAAGGAAATGAACCAGCTAAGAGTACCACCGTGTAGCAAGTCTATAGAGTATCCCCTGACAACCTTCCAGAAGAGCAGAAATGGATGACATGGTTGTTTATAGGGCCCTCAGCAAGTCTTCACTACAATAAAAATGTCTTATGAATTGGTAACTAATTGGAGAGTGATAAGTTTGAGGGGCAGCCATCAATTTTCAGATGATCATCCAAAATGCCATGTAAAGTCAATGGGAGCTGTCAGCTTGGAACTTCTTGGGGAGTGAAGAAGAGTTAATTATCAAAAAAAAAAAAAAAAAAGGAATGCTTTAAATCAGCATCATTTCTGAAGCTGTAGATTTCCACATAAAAACTCCCTACAGACTTAGCAGAGATCAAGACTGTACTCAAGCCTCGTGGCAATGAAAATGCAATACAAAACAACTGTTCTTTCTGTACCAGTAAGCGCAGTTTCATTGTCCTGGAAATACTCTAGGACCCTGAACAGTCAAGCAGGTTTCCTTGCAATCATTTTACTGTCAGATGTTTCAATCCTGCATGGAATTACAACAGCATGACTGCCAAATCATACTACCAGGGCAGTACTTTTAGGTCTCCTCAGAAAATGATGACACTGATTCGACCAGCACAGGAAAGCACATTAAAAGCAGATACTGCTAGGGAACTAAAATCTGAAACAAAAGTCTTGTGGAGAGAGAGTGAAGCAGAGAAAGTATAAAATAGTTCCTATAAATAGACAGCACATGTCTGTTTTCAGTGGAGTTATGAATATACAAATAGCATAACATAAGAGAGTACATATATTGGCTATACACTGGAGTGGAAATTTTTTTTTTATTAAATACATTTCATTTAATTTAATCTTAAAAACTGAAGTTTAGTTAAATCTCTTATCTCTGCAGCTAACTCCTAAATAACTGTTCCCCATCATCTGAATGGTTTGATCTTTAACAGATTTATTCATGATTTCACCTCCCCCATCACAGTAGGGCAAAAAAGCTACTTAGGACCTTGTTTATTTATGAAGTTATTCCCTAGTAACTGTGCATACAACATCCTTTTCTAATTCAGTGTCATAAGCAGATGTATTTTAAACTCCCTTCTATCCCAATGCAAGGTAACTCCCACAGCCAGACAAGCTTTAAGTGAGTTACCCAAGACAGCAGAAGTTCAGGTTGGCCTCCAGTTAGCCCCATCACTGTCACCACCTCACTTTACAGCTGAGCAAGATCTCACACTGCTTGAGAAGACTGCTTTGTGCTACTCCAGAAATGTAGTAATGTAAAACATGGGGATTATTGTGATGAGGTTTTGCTGAAAAGGCCTAATTGTCACTGGTATTTATGGAAATAGGATCGGGCCTTTGATGTGATTGAATAAGTTGCACATTATACTACATTACGTGCCAGTTAAACATGGATAAAAAGAAACAGGAGCTCTGTATCACTTCAACAAAATCACCACCACACAGTCTGAGTGAGCAAAACCACACAGGTACTTTACTCTTCACCTGGAAAAATTTCTCAACATAGAGTAGAATGTCTATGTGCCAACACTATGGTTGCAATCATCTTGCTGGATGTCTCTAACTCTCGGTAATGTTCATGGGCACTCAGTGCATTTGCTGAGGCAGTGCATCCCTCTGTTTAGTGCCCACTGTCACTATGCCTGCCAGGTACATTTCTCACAGCAGAATAGGGCTTTTGCTCTATTAAACATTTAAATGTTAATATTTTAGGAATCTGTTAGCTCAGCACTGTGCTGACCCCTCTCATAGGGTTTGTTTGCTTAAAAATGCATTCAGGAGAACTGCTGAGATGCCTGCAAAATATGATGTAGCTATCCCGTGAGTACAGCTTTAGCCTTCCCCATGCTTCTTACACTATCTGCACCTGACCTCCGCAATACCGAAAGCACCTTCTTTGAAGCAGCAATATGTAAATAGTGCAAATCTGTCTCTAAATATTTCACCTATAGCTACTGTGCATTTTACATACATCTATAGGAACTGTGTCTAACCTGTAAATGACTACAGATGAAAGCTTTGAGCAAAATACAAGTGCCTGTGCGCAATTGTAACTGCTCCGTATGACACTTCCCAACAGTTGCAATCATGGCAGTGTACTATCACAGCACAAAACCAGGATCTAGCCCAAAGAGGTTCTTACATAGACGTTCCTCTGACAAAAGGACAAGACGGATCCTTTATAATCAGACAGCAGTAAGGCTCTAAGAGACAGTCGCTGTTCTTAAAACCAAATATACAGCATAAAATATAAGCAAATATTTCAGGGGAAATGTAGATGGGAAAGATATAAAAGGTGTATCGTTTCACAGAACGAAATGATGTTTGTATTTCAGCTCCTCATGTCCTAGGAGAAGATGCTGTCATTATCTTTACCCTAAAATATTTCTTCTTGCTGATGTGCACCACTGAGTAGTTAAAAAAGACCACAGTAAATGACATCAAGATCATTTGTACCTTGAATCCATTCTAAAGTTGGAATTCAACGGTTTTTGCCCTAAAAATAAAAATGTTACTGTGTAATCATCCAATGTGTTATTGACAGTTGCTTATTTTTAGTGGCTTTAAGGAGACAGGAAGGAGAAGAACAGGTTAGCCTTTGATGTCTGTGGTTCCAACAGCAAAGAGCTGGAGTCTTCTTTGAGAATAATTTAAATCTCATCAATTTAGCTCACTGGTACAACATTACAGCAATAAAAAGATGTAGTTGTACAAAGCAAAAAAAAAAAAATCGATTAATGAGCAAATGCATAAAAAGAAGAGGACTGATCATTTGAGTGGCAGGAGGTGACTCTTTATCTCTAAATTCCCCTTTTCACATCGTCCGCTCTTTTGTGAAGTCCTTTCTACTAGTGCTAAGTGGGTTTAAAACTCTACCAAACACACCGATTACATTTCATACTGTACTAGTACCTGTGGAAGCCACACTACAAAATGCAGGAGGGCAGAAAATCACAATTGGATCTGACATGAAAAGACATCATTAGACCATCACAGAGGCAGTGTTCTTCTTGATGAAAGAAGAACGCCTATAAGCTACTGAAATACTTTATACAGTATGAAAATAAATCTGTGACCCAAACTAAAAGCTAATACTTTAAGATTACTAAAACTCCCTCAAAAGTAAACAGGACTAGCAAATAAACCACAAGAATGCAAAGCAGCAAACATCTTCTCTTCTAAAAAGGAAAGAAGACAGAATATTCTGATACGTAGGTGCCAAGAAAACCGCAGTGGATGAAGACAGAGTTTCCTGACCCTAACTAAGGATGACAAAAGGGCGACCAATCCCCTCTCCATGCCATTCAGCTCAGGAAGGGTCTTCAGATTTTGCGATGCCATCACACAACCACATTTGAACTGATTTTCAGCTGACAGTGGCTCAGCCTCCAAACGTGTGCTTTTACAGTGGGGTTCACACAGCCCAGAGCCCCTTGTAAGAACCTCTTCGGCCCAGACAGACAGCAGGTCTGCACATCCAGCCACAGGATGCTGTGAAAATCAGAGCGCTCCTGCCTTTCTGTGTTTGTTCCCTGCTGCCGTTCGAGATGATACAGACCAGTAGTGAGCCACATCAGCACTGATCCGGGTGACCATGTAACCATCTGATGGCTAACGCTGACAGAAGCAAGGCAATGGGAATGCGCAGGAAGGGGGAAGGCAGGACCTTCTGGGTGGAGCCCCTAGGTACTGACCTACATCAACTACAACCATGTTCTTTAATAAGTCTGTGTATTAAGTTACACAAACCTATAGTATGTAATTTTAATAGGTATTATATGTACCTATTCTAGATACTATTCTGTTATCCTTCAGAAAAATATTCTAAATAGGAAATACATTGTTCAGCAACGGAGAAGCAGTGACAGTAACGCTAACTAGCAAGCCCCATTGTTCTTCAAAGTATCATCTAATTTGGATTTTGCTTACGTGAAAGGCAGGGAACATGTAAAAGTCTAAAACTGTGTATAGATAAATCCCAGCTAGGAGATCTGGGCACCCAGAGCATGACTGAGGTGTAACTTAACCACCTAGATCCGACTTAGAAAAGCTGAAGCTTAAACTCCTTCTGTATCCCACATTCAAGCTAAAGATTCTTCAAGTACCAAGCGTTCAGCATCTGAAGGCCTAGTTTTGGGTAAGAGCACCTAGGTTTGGATTCCAAACATTTGGTCAAAAACAGATCTGCCAAACTGCAGCTCGGGGAAAGGAGCCTCCCAGCCACAGGACAGGGTTTCAGATCAGACTGCTGAAACAGACACAACCCCAAGCACTGGAGAGTGAAATCTGCTTAACTGCAACTGTTTCATCCGAATGGCTTACACTGAAGATAAGTAAAGCTGGTAATGTGCTAAATCCTACTCTGAA
Source organism: Leptosomus discolor (assembly GCF_034619465.1). Lineage (NCBI taxonomy): Eukaryota > Metazoa > Chordata > Aves > Leptosomiformes > Leptosomidae > Leptosomus > Leptosomus discolor. The sequence continues at coordinate 22,241,240 of NC_141391.1, forward strand.
ACCTCCCCGTTTCCTATGAGTTAGCATTACACACCTCTTTGCTTAGCATCCTGCTTACTCCAGCAGCTGTGCAGAGGTCCCTCAGGTTCTGTCCTTATTAGCAAGCAGTAAGGCCAAACAGGGGTAGAGTGACCAGGTTGTGCAGAGGAGCCAAAGGGAAGGTGGCTTCTCCTTCAAGCCAGCTCTAGTCTGGTTCCATGGGGTGAACAGCCACGCGTGGCTGGAGGACATCTTCTAGTTCAGCATCGTCCAAAAGCAATCCAGCAAATGCTCTCCAAGGTGCTCTGAGATGTAACCCAAAGCAGAGCTGATCAGGAATCTGCTTCAAAAGCACATTCTTTATTCAAATGAGAAGCGCTGAAGGACTATCACACTGCACCCTTACTCACTGCTGAGATAGTACTAGGCACCTAAATATTTTGCCCAGAATGGGTGTCTCAGCCTCCTCCTGGACCTGTCTGAAAGTCACAGACAATGTCATTGAGGCTTCAGCTATCCCTAAGACACCACAGTGAATTCTGAATGCACCTTGGTCCTACAGAAGTCAGTGGAAGTCCTTTGGGACCTGAATTACACCCTCAAATTATTCCATTTTTGTCTATTTTCTTATGAACGAGTTGGAAAACATTTTCCTAAATGAACCTCTTGAGAAACCTTGTAATATATCTCTCTGCAAGCTCACAGCAGTGCCTGGTGCTCTCCCCACTCCCAACCACAGGTCGGAGGCCCCTGACCGGGCTGATGGGGTGCACAGCATCCCTGCCTCCCCTCCCCCGGCAGGATTACCCTCCGACCAGATGCGCACCAAGAAATTTTCCTGTCAAAAACTATCAGAACCAAAGGAGGTCAACGTCTTGCCCCCTCAGCAGTGCCATCCCGAGAAGGCAGCACCCAGGCTGTCCGCTGGAAGCTGTCCACCACCTGCCCGGCGGCTCAGGCAAAGGGTCGGCAACGCCTGTGCTGCAGCGGGCCAGGGCGGCCCCGGGCCCTGTCGGCTGGGTGCCCTGTGGGGTGTGGGTGCTGGTGGGGCCGGGGGCCCTGTGGGGTGGGTGTTCAGTGGGATGCAAGGGCCCTGTGGGGTGCAGTGCCCGGGGTGGCTGAGGCGTGGGAAGGCCCCGAGCGGTGCAGCGCTGGGGCCGCGCTGCGGGGGCGGGGTGCCCGGCGCCCATGGGGCGCGGGGGCCGGGCGCGCAGCGCTGCCCTCTCCGCCGCGGACCGGCGCGCTCTGGTGGGCCGCGGCGCCTCCTTCCCGCAGAGAGCCCCCGGGGGGCGGCACTGCGGGCTTCCCGCCGCCGCCGAAACACCCCGGCGAGGGCGGCGGAGGAGGAGGCGGAGGGGGTGCGGGCGGCGCGGCGGCGAGGCCGGGCGGCCGGGCCATGGAGGCGCACTCTCCTTCCCCTTCGCGCTCCTTCCTCCGCCGCGGCGCCTCCTCCCCCCGCCGCCCGCTCCCGCCTCGCCTCGCCCTTTCCTCACCGGCCGAGGAGTGGATCTTGGAGGATTTCCGCTGCAGGGACATCCTCAGCGCCGTGTCCAGGCCGGCCCTGTTCGGCATCCTGCGGCCGGGGCGGCAGGCGAAGCCCGCGGCGGGCTAGGGCGGCGGCGGCGGCGGCGGCGGCGGCGGGCTGGCCATGGGCCCCCCCTCACGCAGACGCCGCGCTGCGGCGGCGGCCGCTGGCACCGCCGCGGCCTGGCTGCGGGGGCGGGCGAGGCGCTAAGCCCTTCGCCGGGCTCGGCTCCTCGCCGGGGGGGCCGGGGAGGTGCCCTCCTTGAGGAGGGGGCTCGGCGGGCGCTGTGCCCTCCACCACCCCTTCCCTCAGGGCCGGGGCCAGAGGCAATCCCTCCGGGCGCAGGGGCTGCCTCTTCTGCACCGCCCGGCTCGGGAGAGGGGAGGGCCTGCTCCGGCGCGGACCCGCGGCTCGCCGCCGCAGCCCGCGCCCCGGGGGGGCACCGGCCTGAGGGGCAGGTGCGGCCCGACGGCCCCGGGCGCCGCCGCTAACGCCACCGGGGACAAGGCGGGATGCGGAGACGCGTCCTGACCGCTTCCTCACCGCCGCTTGCGGCAACAACCGCTTCCCGGGGGGCAGAGCGAACGGCCCGGCCTTGTTGTGCCGGTTCGCAGGTTATAAATGGACTCGGTCTGGTTCCCTACTGCCTCACATCCCTGAGCCATCTGTACCTCAGCGAAGCGCTACTCCTCTGGTAACAGCCTCTCACAACTCCATGTATCCAGTGTGAGTCATTGCATAAGACACGATAAAGTCAGGGCCTGGGGTTTGGGTTTTTTTTTTTTTTGAGATGTCTGTCTGAAACTAGCATTTTACCGACAGTTTAGGCACAGAAAACATCCCAACAAAGCCCCCACTGGGATTAGGATCCCTCACCGGGCTTCTTTGTTCCAGTTACAAGGGCATTTTCATCACCGTGGCTTGCTGCCAGCCTCTTCACGAAAGATACCGTTCCTTCTCAATGTAAAATATCTGGTAAATCAAGAATAAAAAAAAGAAATAGAGAAAAGATTAATCAATATACCACTTAACTGTTAGCATTGCCTTTCTGTGCAAAACATTTGCAACCATGAGAATTTACCTACAAAGGACCGGCAAAGAAGGAATGACATTGAAGGGCAAAAAATTAATTAAAAAGAAGCCCCTCGATTTTTACAGATGCTGGTCTCAGTCGGGCATAGCTAGCACTGGTTGCTACACCTTAAAAGGTTGCCTTCTCTACGGTGAGCTTTGAGGTAGGATCATTTTAAATGAGGCAGAAGTTCCCATGGGATGAGGATATATAGAGTTTTGGGAAAACCTACTGCATAAGAAATGGTCCCCAGTACCTTCATGGTCTCTGAAAAATGGCCCTAAATCTGTAGCTAAACCACTTGACCATACAGAGTTGGCTAGCATACACCACCAGAAAATGGGGTGTTATTTCAAAGAGCTTAAATAATGCTAAACTGCGAATCTCTCTGTGCTTTGCTGTCCTCACATATAATATGGAAACTGATACTTTCCAGCTACAACTTCACAAAAAGTTGCAAACAAAAATTTTGTTGACAAATCACATTGCGCTTTGTAAAACCAAAGTAGTGTAGAACTGCAGCATTTTACACCAGCTTCACAGGGTGCATCATAGTCCACCTGGAGGCATTCGCTTTGGGACAGGACTGCTGCAGACACATATTTCTTGGCCTGTGAGAAGCTTTTACTCTTGTGGATTATATCACTCTGGGAGAAGGCTAGCTCAAGAGTTTTTGTGAACAAAATCATCCAGTAAGGGCAACACCAAATGCTGACGTTCCTGCATGCCTTTCCCATTTTAAGACCATGTTGTGGAGCTGATTATTTTAATGAACAGGATTTTCTCCATCAGCTTACTGTTTGACCTCTCCACAAATTATTTTCTGATGTGGTCAGTGGTTTTGCATGTGTGTTGTTAGCTGGTAGACAAATTAAAGTGAAGTTCACTTTGGGTTGAAGCTGTCAGATCAAAGTCAAGGAAAGTGCTTCAAAAAAGGACAAAAAAGAATGGCAGTTCCTGTTTTCATGTTTACTTTTTTCCTCAGAAATCAACCCTCAGGTGAACTGCGTTTACAGTATGCTGAAAGTATTGTTGAGTGTAAGCTGTCAGCCTGCAAGCCCAAGCAACAGCTAAAAGCACTCACTCCTTCTCATGAGCCGCGCTTGCTTCCACCTCTGCACCCTTGGTGCTCTTGAATAGTGCTCCAGCTAACACGCCATCTAACTTGCATCCACGCAGGCTACTCAGTCACATCAACTTGACTACTCGAGGTCCTCAGAGAGATTTAATTACCCAACCCACACTTATCTCAACAAGCCTGGGATGTATCCCTGTGGAAGGCAGATCCCTGAGCACCAGTGATGCTTCATGCAGGAAAGCAAAGTGTGAGTCCAGGTGTCAGTTGTGTCTCTGAAAGCTCACGTTCATTAGTAACCAGCTGACAAGCAGCAGGTTAGCCCTGAGTTTCAAGAAAAGCAACAGATTGTTCAGCGGTGCAGGACTCGCCTTTGTCCTTTTGTTATGCAACGCCTGTCTTTGTCATAGCACTGATGTGCGCTGAATTATATACTATCGGAGCATGAGTCATGGCAATATGATTCCCTGGGGTCTGTCATAATGGCTCCATAGTTCGAATGATGGACCGAAAACCAGGAGTTGGTATTTTTCAAATTACAATGCGCTCACTTCTCTAGTATTTATAGCAATGTACTTTCAAAGAGCTCAGTATGAATAATAATTATTACAATGTAATAAATAAAGCAAAGGCAGGAAGAATGGTCCTGTGGTTAATGTGCCAGGCTGGGAGACAGGATATCTTTATTCTATTTCTGACTGTGCCAGATACCGTCTGGGACCTTGGAGAGACTGTTAAGCCCAAATTTCCAAAAGATGCATCCTTTGCTCCAATTACTAATGTTATGCACAGAGTTTGGTTCTGAAAAAAAAAAAAAAAGAAACACACCTCACTCCAAATTTATTATTAGTATAGTGCAAAACTTAACAGTCTAATCAAAGAATTATTAGGTGAGAGCTAATTATTACAGAAAAGGAAAGAAAAAGAGAGATTAAAGAATTCTACTACTACAAAAAATCTCAGAAATAATAATGCAGTTCATTTTTTGTAGACGTAGTCTTCCCATCTGTCCTTTTTTTGGTGTCGTGCTGACCTTCAGCTGCCCCACTGGGATCTAGGACTGACAGTGCTGGCCCTCCTCAAACAGTGGGTGTCAGGGCTGCAGCTGGTCATCAGTGTCTTCCCAACAAGTTATTTGCTGGACAAAATGAAGGACTATTATGGGGCTATTTTGTATGTTTTTTTAACATGCCTTTACACCTCTCTCTTTCTTCATTTGTTTACAGCTCCAGGTTACATATAATTTTACTATGTGTGGTGCCATTTGTGTATGTTACATACTTGTTCTTTGTCTTGTCCCTGAACGAGCTTTACCCAGCTCCCAGGTCTGCACTGCTTTAGCTGACTACTGGAGAGCTCTTCACAGCCCTGAGTTCTGCAGTGCCAAGGCTGCGCCCCGTTTTTGTCATCCTATGCCTCCTCTACAGTGCCCTGTATCCCCACTTTCAGGGAATTCTGCTGTCATACCAGGCCTGTATTCTTCTGCACTACCTCATTATGTTAGTTATAAATATCTCGTTCTACACAGTATAACTTCTTGTCACTCTCCATATAAAAGCTACAGTTGCACCACACAAAGTTAAGCAGAAGTAAAACAGACGTAGCCGCCTGCTCCTTGGAGATATTGCTGTTACAGCTATGGAAAGTAAAAAGAAAGCCACAGACAGGTCAAGAAAAGCTCTGACGAAACAAATGTTAGTCCTGAGGCCTTTCAAAGTCAGGACAAAACCTGTGCCCTCCTACCAGCCACGGTGTTGTTGGGCTGCAGGACTGGAGTAATTGCAAGCAAGTTCTGCTTGTCCAACTCCACTGCCTTAAAAAAACCCACAGCAGACTGTTTTGTGCTGTGGTGCTTTGCCCTTGTTACATGCATAGGATCAAAACCAGCATGGTGCAAATCATATGCTGAGACACGTGGGAGGTATTTATCACTCATCACAACATTTTAAAAAAGGTCCAAAAGCCAGCGCTTGCTGTTTTCAGATTTGTAGGGGAAGCTACTTCCACATCCAGAAAGTGTGCTTAGCATCACTCAGCTTCAGAAAATACATGAAATAATTTACAAATCTTCTTCGCAGAGATACTGCGTCGCTACAGACTGATATGGGACATGACCGTTAACACATGGACATGCATTAATGCATGCATGGCCCACCCCTAACCTCTTAAAGGATCCTAGACTTTCTAGTGCAGAAGGGCCATCACTCAACAACACACTGCTCCTACAGTTAACCATAGCCCACAGATTTAATCCAAAGGTGGAAAAAAATGATGATGAATTGCACACGCACACACGCAATGAGTGCGGGGGGGGGGGGGGGGGGGGGGGGCGTGGCAGGGTGGAGGAAGGGTAAAGCTTTACCTATCAATGCAATGGTGGAGAAAACAGTCAAGGATTTGGGAATATAGGCATCTTCATTTTTCAAGTCCTATTCAAAGCTCATTCAAGGCTATACAGTTCTTTCATTTCCAGCAGCAATTTTACATCCCATGAAACATAATCAGCACCAGGCACATCAAGGTCTACCAGATGACTTTTGAATGATGACACATGTCAATAAAATTATAGCAAGCGGAATAATCACATTGATACGTTGGAAACTGAAATTGGTACTCATTGTGTAGCAGGAGGTGATCTGTGATTTGCCTGAAAAATACTGAGCCCTTTCTGTATTAATACTAACAAACCCAGTGAAACTAAATTAATAAAAATAATGTAATTTTATCTAGTATAATCAAGACTGAATACTTACTATAACAACTGTTGGGGCTTCTTCATACCTGCAAGTTAATCCAGGAAAAAAACATCAGTATTTATCACTTTACCAGAACTCCAAGTTTGTATGCTTTTAAACATACATTCAAAATACAGTAAGCCAAATCAAAACAAGTAATCTTTATTCCATGATGATGGTGTCCACAGAAGGAATTCATCAGGCTGGCAGTTGATGGAAAACTGTGTGTAGAACAACCTTTACACATGCTTTGCACAGAAAGGACATATTGTACAGAGGGCCATAGTTGAGACATTCCCTCAGCTTATACAAAGATATTATTTAACATCTTTGTTGGTGGCATGGACAGTGGAATCAAGTGCACTGCCAGCAAGTTTGCTGATGACACCAAGTTGTGTGGTGAGGTTGACACACTGGAGGGAAGGGAGGCCATCCAGAGGGACCTGGACAGGCTGGAGAGGTGGGCCTGTGCAAAATTCATGAAGTTCCACAAAGCCAAGTGCAAGGTCCTGCACCTGGGTCGGGGCAATCCCAAGCACAGATACAGGCTGGGCAATGAGTGGATCAAGAGCAGCCCTGTGGAGAAGGACTTGGGGGTGCTGGTGGATGAAAAACTGAGTATGAGCCAGCAATAAGCACCCATCGCATCCTGGGCTGCATCAAGAGAAGTGTTGCCAGCAGGTCGAGGGAGGTGATTCTGCCCCTCTACTCCACTCTGGTGAGACCCCACCTGCAGTGCTGTGTTCAGCTCTGGGACCTTCAGCACAAGAAAGGCGTGGACCTGTTGGAGCAGGTCCAGAGGAGGGCCACAAAGATGATCAGGGGGCTGGAGCACCTCCCCTGTGAGGACAGGCTGAGAGAGTTGGGGTTGTTCAGCCTGGAGGAGACAAGGCTCTGGGGAGACCTTCTAGTGGCCTTCCAGTACTTAAAGGGCACCTACAGGAAAGGTGGGGAGGGACTCTTCATCAGAGAGTGTAGTGATAGGAAGAGAGGTAATCATTTCAAACTGAAAGCGGGTGGATTTAGATTAGACATTAGGAAGAAGTTCTTCACTCTGAGGGTGGTGAGGCACAGGAACAGGCTGCCCAGAGAAGCTGTGGCTGCCCCTGGCAGTGTTCAAGGCCAGGCTGGATGGGGCTTTGAGCAACCTGGTCTGGTGGAAGGTGTCCCTGCCCATGGCAGGGGGGTTGGAACTAGATGGTCTTTAAGGTCCCTTCCAACCCAAACCATTCTGTGATTCTGTGATTCTATACTGAGCCAAGTTAGTAATGAACTAGTAATGAAGAAATAATTGTATTCCCAAAGAAGAATAATACTGAAGAAATTAAAAGCTTAATGAAGAAATGTTTAAGATTAAGCCCATTTCCAGGATGTAAATGCATTTTCGTCGCTTGCACTCAGTCCCTTGTCCCACGCCGGGCTGGTCGCTAACGTGGCCCTGCGTTAGCCGCTGTGCAGTCGGCACCATCGGCGCGGAGGGCCCGGGGCGGGCCCACGGCACCGCCGCCCTGCCCTGACGGCACTCGCCGCTCCAGCACCCCGGACAGCTCCCGCCGGCCGGGGCGGGGCGGGGCGGGGCGGGGCTCCGCCGCCGGGGCCGGGTCTCCGCGTCCCGCCGCTCCGGCTGCAGCCGCCGCGGGCCGGGGCGGACGCCAGGCTGCGGTGAGAGCCGCCTGCGCCCCGCGCTCCTTCACCCGGCGCGGTGCGCGGGGATCTGCAGAGCGGGAAGGGGAACCTTTTTTCCCCCAAATCTTTGGGGTTTTGCCCTCCCTCTTAGAAGGAACTGGGGCTCGGCGGGAGCAGCGGCGTGTCCTCCCTCGCTCCGCGGGGCTCGCTGCGCCCCCCGGTGCCGCACCGCCCGGTCGCCTCCTCCCCGGCCGAGGCGGGTCTGTGCCGCAGGGCGCAGCGCCAGGTCGGCGCTGGCTCCTTGCTGGCTGGCGCCACCTTCTGCCGTGCGACACCTCTCCGCCTCGGTGGCTCCGGGTGGGGCTGGTGCGGGCACGGCGAGGAGCCCTGGGCTGCCGTCCGTCTCGCTTCTGTCGTTGTGCCTTCCCCGCTTCTGCCGCCACCGACCTTCGAAGGAAGCACGTGGTGGTATTTTCTGGGATTTGGGTGTCTCCGGTTGCGTCTCTGTCAGCCACGACCGGTTCGTACAGCGAGGCGGGAAAGGAGCTATAACCGGATTCAGGGGACGGGCCAGATCTGCGTGCGGATGCAGGGGAATGGTGTGAATGGAGCCACTGAAACCATTTGGGAGGCCAGAACCAGCGTCTGAGATTCATGGACAAGGAAAAAAAAAAAAAAATTGGAGTCTGAGGACTTGGAGACACCTTAAAAAAATAAGGGGCTAAATTTTAGAAACCTTTTGCTGAAATAACCCCAAACTTGGGCTTTTACTCCAATCCCGCATCGAACAGAAAAATTCAAGAGAAACAAACGAAGCAAATGGCATTTAAACAGCCTAAATAAATACGAAAAAGGTCTCAGCTGTCACAATACTGGGGATAGCCCCCAACTGCAGTGTCTATATGGTGCTAAAGTGGCCAAACAGAAGGACCTGAATCCAGAGGCACACTAATTCTAACTTAATCATTACACCGTGATGCTTATATTTTTTCCTTACAAATACATGCTTTTTCCCATAGAATTCAATTTGTGTATGTGTATACATGTGTGTGTGTGTGGAAGGGTGTCCAGAGGCATAACCTACAGTGCTAGGCAAAGAAAATGATTCTTTACTCTCCCTGTGTGCATATTCAAGTTAACTGCTACACGTACACATTAACTGCACACTAACTGTATGCTCATACACATGTTGGCATTCCCTATTCTTCCAGTGTTTATGTGTACGCTGTTAACATTGAGTAAATGGAATAAACTGCATGCCAAAAGTGTTTAAGAATCAGTAAAAGGAATAGTACTGGCAACCAAAGTGCTCTGTTCATGCATCACTCGCTCAGATAAGGGCAAGACCTCTGTATTAAAATAGCAACCCGGCATGCTTCCCTGAGCACACATGCTTGAAGGTAAAGGGATGAGCCATCATTAATGTAGCTCAAATCTGTGTGAACTGCAAAAATAGCTTGCAGGCTATGTAAGGTATGTCAAATGTTCAGCACAGTAGAACTAATGTTGCGTAAGGAAATGCATTATAATAGAACTGGCCTAGATGACAGCTTAATAAGAAAGTAGAGGCAGAAAGGTTCAAGACAAAAATTGTAGTGCTTTACTTGGAAGTAGAAGTAAGCAATATACTCTATCTGTCCCACTTTACTCAGGACAAGAACCCCAACTTGGGTTATAAATGCTTGAAGTCAGGCCTTTATGAAGGACTGCTTTAAAATAACAGGACAAAGTGATCCCACATATCCCACTATAGCTGTTCAACCTGTAGAAGAAAATAAAAGCTGTGTTTGTTTTGTTTTATTGTGTATACATTTCATTTTTGCACTTCAGGCAAGTTACATTACACTAAAGATAAATTTAGTGGTGGGATAAACACCTTCTGGAATACGTGTGAATGCCAAGGAGCAACTTGCACTGAGCTGGTATTTGGTGAACCTGCTCCAGGTCTCGTTTAGACTAGTCAAAGTCCAGGGAAAGAAAGGAAATGGGAGAAATTTTGCTTTGAGGTACCTTGTGCCTCCAAAAGGTGGGCTAACCCCATTCCCACTGTAAACAAGAGCAGGCTGAGGGAAGGCTGCAGGATGCTGGGCAGTACTTGCCTGTTCCTGGTTTCTGCATACAGGCTGAAATCAGATCAGCTGTGCAGCATCTCAGGAGGGCAAATGCTGCATTTCATTTTAGAGACTCATCTCAGCACTGCACTGTCAATGTGCCCATTTCTTTTGTTGTGTATGCTGCCCTTATCAAAGCTGGGCATGCACAGCTCCACAGTCATAGCCACAGGATGTGACTGGATAACAGTAACACAGAGCCTTCTGCCGTTTGCCCCGTCTCTCCCTTAAATCCTGCAGACTTCACTGACGTCTGGTCGGGGCACTCAAAAGGAGAGTCAGGTCTCAAAGCCTGGTAAATCCTACAACCTCTCAATCAACAATGTCAGTGTCTCTTTTCAGCGGTGTATATTGAAACAAATAGACCTTAAATTTTGATGGGAAGAGGAAACTGGCAAGAATACTCGCTACCATTTGTGAAATGATAATCCAGAAATCTCCTGGACTGTTTGTGCCCTGCTGCATAACTCTTCCAGCAGATATCAGAGTGGTTAAAGTCCCCCAGGAGGAACAGGGCCTCTGAATGTGAAGCTTCTTCCAGTTGTCTGAAGAAGGTCCCATCTGCTTCTTTTTCCTGACCAGATGGTCTATAGCAGACACCTACTACAACATTGACCATGTTGGTTTGCCCACTAGTCGTGACCTGTAGGCTCTCAGCTGGCTTCTCATCCATCCCAAGGCAGAGCTCATGCATTCCTGCTGCTCTCACACATGCAGGGCAGCTTCTCATTACTGTCCTGGGCTGTGCTTCCTAAAGAGCCTGTATCCATCCATTGCAGCACTCCAGTTGTGTTAGCTATCCCACCGTGTCTCTGTGACCCCGATGAGATCATAGCCTTGTAACTCCACACACACCTCTAATTCCTCCTGCTTGTTCCCCATGCTCTGTGTGCTGGTCTACAGGCACTTGAGATGCTCGTTTCCCAGTGAAGGTAAGACATCTGTCCTGACCACAGTGGCCTGTAGGCCCTTCCTTATTTGTGTGCACACACCTGGAGTGACCCCACTTCAACTGTTTTCTGTTGATTAAGAGTTTTCTCCTGTTCACTTCACCCTGCACCCTCTGCGTATCAACTCAGTCCACCACTTCCTCACTTGGTTGCGGGTTGTCATGTCCCTCCCCGCATCACTCCTATTTGGGCTGGTGGTCAGGTTGGCTTCCTCAGCAGGTTGGCTGGGCTCTGATCAGTCACTTGGTAGTTACTACATGACTGCACAGCCTGACTTCAGCAGGAGCTTGGGCATGGGGAAACGGCATCTGCTTTTAAAAATAGGTTATTTCCCATCAAGGCACGAAGTGGCAGGACATAACCTGCTATAATTTACCATCTCCTTTCATACTTCCAAATTTGCACATTTTGCTAATTGTTGTGTCAATACCTCCAGAAAGCTGCCCTCACACATGCCTTGGGTGCCTTTCTTTATGTACTTACACAGTTATTTTTCATAGTAATTAACGGTCTGCCTTATATTAATAGAACTAGGCTGTGCAACTCTGCTTGGCTGTACAAGTTCAGCTGTGTTTATGCCAGATCGAAGCCAAACCTTACTGGCTTCTCTATATTAACATAATTTAACCATGGCTGTGGCTTAGAAAGATGCTTGATGCCAAAACCAGCTTGATAGCCTATCCTGAATGTTCCAGTCAAACTATCGTATTTCATGTTCCATTTTCCATTTAGCTGTTGTTTTTAGATGAAAAGGCTCCATTTATAATTCAGTCGTCCATCAGACAACAAACCACCTAATTAACTAATTCCCTCTTTGTATTTCTAAAGATCTAAAAACATGAACAGAACAACCACTTGACACTGAGTCAAGCTAAGAGAGGTTGTGCAACCTACCATGGCAGTGCTGCTGCACAAGTCATAACTTCTTGCATTATTTTAATTCAGACTAGAGTTTCTGACAAACCCCTTGGTTCACAGCACTGCGCATATATGCTGTACATCTTGCTTTTCAGGCTTCTCTGCTGTGGCTTTTCTGGTTTATGGTGCAGTATAAAGCAAACATCACTGTTATGGTACAGACCTATTCAAACACAAAACCAGTATGATGCCCTTGTATTAATTTTGGAGCTATTCGGGGACACTGTGTTCAACAAATACTGAAAGTGAGACTATGAAAAACAGGAGGGGTGATGCCCCTGTTATCCCAAATCTCCCCCCCTTTCTAGACATGTACATGGTTCACATGAACTTTTCAGTAGTGCCAGAGGAAAGTACTTCACGGAAATAATGTGTTCCTAAGAGGAAAGAATGAAAAAAAGCTTGGAAATGGTTACAGGTGTACAAAAAGATCTAAATGAATATGGGAGGGAAGGAAAAGGAAGTTGGAAAGAGTCTGAGGAATGGGATGGAATTAAAACACTGCTTCCCAGTTTGCAGTTATTTAGCAACACAGGAATCAATTTCTACATCATCTATTATTAAAGACCATTAGAGATGCATACAAGGCCATAATATCAGCTAGAAAGTCACTGACGGCATCACACATGCAAGAAATGGAAAAAACAATTAACTTAGCCTGATAGTTATCAGTATCTTTCCAAGAGCCCTGTCCAATCCAGCTCTCTGGGTCATTTTCCACTTTAAGGCTTTCTAGAGAAGTTCTGGGTTAGTGCTGCCAGTTGACCTGAATTTAATATTTCATTTGAAATAAATTGTTATTTTTAAAACTTCTGCCCACATTTTTCTATTTATTTCCATAGAAATAAATTACTTTTCTTAACGTCACCAATAAAAGTCATTTAATATGTCACTTACTTCTTCCAGAGACAAAACTACCTTGATGGCAGTACCAATAGCTGTGCACCCTGGAGCAGGAGATGACCAATACAAAATGTCTATTGGAGATCAAACAAAGATGTATTTCTTTGTAGAGGACATTGCCTCTAATTAGAGGATATAATGCTGGTGGTCATCTTTAACATGTCTTTATTTTTAGCTTCCTTTCATGCCATACAATTATGTTTATGTAAGCTACATCCTATTAAACACCTGAACAGAACACAGTCAGATGGAGAAACAGATGCTTATTTTTTAAAAAAAAAGAAGATAGATGAGAAGTAAAATTTCTAAGTGCAAAGCAGATCCTTCTCTCACAAAAGTATTGAGAACATTACCATGAATAATAAGCATCATCAAGTAACTCATGAAGAAGCAGATTAATTCCTTTAGAGACAGGAATCTAGAATCATGGAGTAAAAAAGACTCCAAGGCATATAATAAAAGCTGAGGAAGGATTTGCTAGCAGCTCAGTAAGCAAACCTGACCCGCTTGGGGCTCTGAAAGAGGCCACATTTGCAGGGAGAGCCAATATCAGCATGGAGAGGCACTATAAAGTCGACCTCAGGTGCCGTGGGCAGCCTCATTCTCAGCTTTGCTGTACCCAATTTCACAACTGCAGCAGCATTTTGTTTCTGCACAGACACGTGCATGCTCGGCTGTCTTCTCCCTTATGCTGTGCACCCGTGCCACAAGTGCTGGTCTGGCTCTGTTGAAGAGGTTCGTTACCCCAACCAACCAGCACCCTGTTCCCTTCACTGCAGTTAGCTGTAAGTCTTCAAGTCTTTTATATCCAGTAAATGTCATCATTACTTATCTTACATAGTTTTCTACAAGATCTTCCCCGCATTTTAACCTTCACAATAAGATGCACCAACAGGCTGCAAAAACTCCAGCCACCCAGAGGTTCATAGAATTGGATGCAACCTCCCTCTGACTGCTATGATACACACAAAAGCTCCAGACTTGCTTTTGGAGGTTTCACCCAGGCTAGGCCAACTTCCCAGCACACCTGGGAATAGCCAGAACTCAGCACCGTGAAGCACTTTCTCTGGGTAGGCAGCTTTCCAGTCCACGTTTTTATAGCAGTAAGAGCTAACATCACGTTAACTGACAGGCAGGAATTGCACAGGTGACAAAATCATCACACATGCTTTAAATCACAAGCCTGAGAAGTGCAGAGTCAGTCCCACAGATAAATCCCTCATGCAGCAACTGATGCTGGAAATTGTGCAAGGAAAGTGAGTGTGTGGACCCACCAACATGTATAGGATACAGCTTCCACATTAGACACCTCAAGACAACAAATGCAAGAGAGCCCTAATTTATTTTTGAGGTTTCTTGTACAGAGTACGGTGTTCAGATTGCACAGCCTAATTTGAGAAGCGTTCCTCCGACACAGAAACCCAGATGGGAAGTATCTAGCTCCTGCCGCCTGCAGCGTGAGCCACAGTCATCCGGGAGCAGATGAGATACTTTCCTAAGTCGAGCTCAGCAAGGGTGGTGAACACAGTTCCACAGTAGTTCAAGTGTTACTTTGAAAAGGGAGGAAAATGTGCTTAATGGGGTCTGTTAGAACAAGCTGAGAATTTCACTGGAGGAAAAGTTCTAACTGGGAGCTGAAAGTCAACTAAATTAAATGAAAATGTCCATGAGAAAATGTAGATTACACTGAAATTTCAAGAGGAAGGAACACAGTGGATTATTGGATCGTTTGCATTTTACTGAGAGAGAACTGTGGAGATTTACAATGCGGAGAAGAAAAAAGAAGAGAACAAACCTGTGGCATTCCAGAATTTGAACATTAGGCTTTGGTATTTCTTTTTGTGGAAAAGGACTACATAAAACTCAGCTACAAATACTGAAATCTCCAAACTCCAATAACATGTTAAGAAATGAAATTTTCAAAACCAGATTTCGAATAATACAGGCAATGTGTACCCTTAATACATTTGTTTAAAAAAGCTCTTTAAAAACGAACCTATCCTGTGCCACTTTGAAATGTTAAGTGTTTAAACTTACTCATAAATTGACTGATAATGCGAAAATTAAGTTAATAATTGCTAAGCGAGTGAGCTCGATGTTACTTGTAGGCACTTACTTCAGTGTCTGACCTCGGGTTATTCTGGGGACAGCAGATGGGAACACAAACTGCCTCCTGCTCTTGACAGTGAACGTGATGCACAAATACACTTTGATGCCTTTCTAATTCTATAGATGAATTTGAGTAGACAAAGTGTCTCATCATTGTGCTATATACGTATCAGAGATTTTCTTTTAACGACCTGTAGCAACATTATAAATCTGTCCTGTGAAGGAGGATATGGGCAAAGGCCATTGCACCTTTACATGAAATACAAGAGTAACCAAGTATTACTCCTCTCCTCAGCCCTCTTACAAGCAAAAGAAAGGATAAAATGTGTTCTTCGAGGCCACACCTCAAATGCCGTGTACAGTTTTGGGCCCCTCACTACAAGAAAGACCTTGAGGTCCTGAAGCATGTCCAGAGAAGAGCAATGAGGCTGGTGAGGGGCCTGGAAAACAGGTCTTGTGAGGAGCAGCTGAGGGAACTGGGGTTGTTTAGCCTGGAGGATGCTGAGGGGAGACCTGATCGCTCTCTACAACTACCTGAAAGGAGGTTGTAGTGAGGTGGGGGTCTGTCTCTTCTCCCAAGTAACAAGTGACAGGATGAGAGGAAACAGCTCAACTTGTACCAGGGGAGGTTTAGATTGGACATTAGGAAAAATTTCTTTACTGAAAGAGTGGTCAAGCATTGGAACAGGCTGCCCAGGGAGATGGTGGAGTCACCATCCCTGGAGGTGTTCAAAAAACATGTAGATGTGGCATTTCGGGACACAGTTTAGTGGGCATGGTGGTGTTGGGTTGACGGTTGGACTTGATGATCTTAGAGGTCTATTCCAACCTAATGATTCTATGATTCTTAGCTCACCAAATCAGATGGAATACAGGGATAACTAAAGGAATTTAATAACCTGCAAACAAGCTTCATTCTGTCAGTGCTTTACTTAGATTTCAAGTTCTCCTCAACAAATGTCAGCTTGAAGACAATTACTGTATTTATTTTCTGAAATTCTTCATATATTTACCTTTAGTCCCATTTTATTAACAAAAACAACTCTCACAACTCCACTAATTAAATAGCTAGAAATAAATGGTTAAACTTGATTTAGAAAGCATTGCTACTGAAATACTTGTGCTATGTGACATACTCATAAATGACCAGAAAAAAGAATTAAGTGGTAACATCTGCAAATGGCACAGAATTATTGGGGTATTAAAAGCTAAGACAAACCACAGAAAGCAGGGTGCCCAGGATGGTAAAAGGGCAGAGAAAATTTGACTTGCACAACATACAAAATAATCCAGGAAAAAAAAAATGCATACAACAATACACAAGAAAAGCATGCAATAAGACATTCTAAATTAGCAATTAACATTCAGGAAAGTGATTGCGAAATCTTTTTCCATAACTTGTTAAGATTATCAGCTCAGCGTTGAGCAGCAATCAAAAGTAAATGCAGAATGTTAGGAATTACTTGGAAGATAACAGAGGGGAAAAAAAGTTGTTTTATCACCATATAATGCCTACTGCATCTGCATCTTGAATTCTGCATGAGCACCAGTCCTCCCATTTCAAAAGAGGAGCAAGAACAGTTAGAAAAGAATAGCTTCTATATAGAAAGAGAATAATTAGGACTCCTCAGTTGTTGGCTTTTTTTTTTTTTTTAAAAAAAAGGGCTAAGTCACTAGCAAAGTGAACAGAGAGGTGTTATCTATGGTGACGTTGCTTCTTACGGCACAATAACCAGGGACTGTAAGATAATGAAGAGCAAGTATCAAACAAGCACTTCTCACATAAGGCAAACTGTGTAACTCTGCAAGGGGCAGCTGCAGAGATCAGAACACAGATGCATTTGAGAAATGCTAGGAAATGCATGGAGAATAAATTAACAAAGCTCTTAAACACAGATAAGGCTGTTGGAACACGAAACCCCCAAGCCATGGACAAAGTAAAACAGTATTTGGGGGTGCGTGTGTAGAACTGAAGGAATGTCACAGGAAGGCAGGTAGCAGAAGCCAATACCAAACCAAACCACTGAGATCTAATTGGTCCCATCAACACAATTTGCCAGGAAAGCTGGGTGACAAATTAAGTGCCCTTCCAATGGAGGGTAAATACTTGACAACTCACATGCAGCAGGACAGAAATATTGTATGGGAGACTTTGTGTTTCCTAGCCAATAGCCTATGATTTCCACAGAGAGCTCTCACTGGCCTTTTGGCTATTTCCCCACAGCAGCTCAGCTGCAAGTACTTTGTCATGCAGGATCTTGTCTTGAACCACATATGAAATGGTGCTCTTCAGGTTACACAGCGAAATCCCATGAGAATGAAGGCAGGCACAGGGAATCTCCCTGTACCTCTAGTGCATTAGTGTAGCAGTTGAGCAGGGTTCTAACTAGTTAGTCAAAAAATGCAGCACAACAAAACCCAATAAAATCCCCTATAGTACAGACTTAAGTTAAAATTGACCTTAAAAGGACCAACCAGCAAGGCAATGGTGAGCCAAAGGCAGGTTTCTACTGATGTGGCCCTTGAGTCAGACAGCTTTCAAATATAAAGGAGACCAGAAAGTAGCAGAAGACACCACGTATTTAGACACTGTCAACATCAGGAGCTACAGAAGTAACAGAAAAAAAAAATAACGTCAAAAATAAGCTAGCTCTGATAACCACATTCACATCTCCTCACTCTGTAATATGGCTAAGGAGGCACTCAAGGAAGGTGCAACAATGTTTTCAATAATTAGCAATCCAAACCACCTCAGAAGAGATCTTAATCATATCCTTAAACTCATCTAAATCTCATAAGAGAACTACTTTTAGGAACAAGAAGAAGCAGTTCTGTGGAACTTCTGACACAAGTTTTTCACTTGCAAAACTGAAGGAGACATCCAGTAGCTGACACGGGATTTTACAGTTTCCCTTCACAGATGTCACAAGCAGCTGTTTTAACTGAAGCACCTGGCACAGAAGTGCATTTGTCAAGGCCATCTGTATGCAGAGAAAGTCAGTAGGACTTCTTCACTTGAAGTATTCTTTCTATTGCTCAGAAGATACAGACATAAGAGCATTGCACAACTCTCCTTTTTCTAAGAAGCGAGATGCACACTGCTCAGAAAACTAGCTTTGTAATGTTCACCTTACTTCCAGGAGCTTCAAGAGTGCTTTGCCTTGCATTTTTATCTACCATAAAGCTAAACACACTTGTGGAAACACAAGTACGCAGCTGGGGAAAACCGAGGAAAGAATAAAGTGAAAACCAAGACTGGACATCAAGAATGAGAAATCTTCTTACCAATCTACAGAATATGGCTCAATAGTAATTCACACAAAGCCTCAATTATTTACTTTGCAACTTTATTTCTTTATAAGTTATTCGTATAAAGTTTAATATCTAATTATACAGTAACCTGGGGACATCAAGGGAAGCTTCTTTTGTCCTTTTTAGTGTCTTTTGCCATTTGGTCCTCAGACTTGTTTTAAGAGGACTAATATTATATGTGTACCTTAAATTTCTGTACAAAAACACTTCAAGCCTTTGCTTTGCTTTTCTGAGTAGGACGCACAAATCATGCATATTGTAGACAATGTAATGGTCAAGGAAATACTTCCCTCTTTAAACTAAGGCAGTTAAAATCCCATGAATATCAACTGAGTAATTTGGAAGAGTAAAAAGGCTTCCTCAGTGCTCATTTATTCTTTGCGCAAATACCATGTTCAGTAAGACATGTCCTCTTGAAATTATCATCCATTTGATTGCTGTCTGCATTGAAAAGACAGAGATTGTCAAAGACAGCATTTAGTTATGTATATAATCTTATAATGTCACTAACCCATCCACTTTTGAATATGAACTCATCAGCATTAAGCATTGTGTAAAACCACATGCAAAAATTGCCATAAATTTTTTTAGATAGAACCAAATTGGCAAGTTTTTGGAAAGGATATTTCAATGTTAAAAAAAATATAGTCTATTAAAATGAGCACTTCAAGTAACTTAAATATCTTTAGCAAACATGTCCAGCAAGAAACTCTCTGTAAAAGAAATTGTTCTTAGAACAAAAAGCTAATGAATGGCTATTTAGACACTAATTTTCCAACACAGTGGTGGGTCTGTGCGAAACAATTTGTAATCTAAATAAAGTGAGTCCATTACATTGTTAAAAAAACATACATTAAAGCAGGACTGATTAACTATTGCATTTCTGTATTTACAAAAGTGCTTAGCATAACAAAATTACCTAAAAAAATATAAACTTTACCGATATTGTTTGGTTCTATGTGTACTCCTAGATCTGCACTTGGAGAAAAATAGTATTTACATTGCTAGACTTAGACAAGTTTCCTAATATTTTAAAAGAAATTTAACAAAACTCCCCACGCAAACGGACCCCTATGTAAGTCAATTCATTCCATCTGGCTCATCATAAATAGAGCAGAAGCAAATCCTTGAGTACTGAGCAGTTTAAGTAAATCTAGCCATTGTCTGTGGCATTAGACCCCAAAACAGGCTGCCGACAAATTGGGCAAGTGGAGTTTTCAGAAAGCCAGCGATCAATACAATGAATGTGAAACTCATGCATACAAGGTAACTGCCTTAGCTTATTCCCTGTTACATATTCATTAATGCAAACAGTACACGTTTTACTTATTTCATTTTCAGTGTGAATATCCCCATAGCTCCGGGTAGAAAGATTGTCAATCTGCTCTTTGGTTAAACCTCTTAAACGATCATCGTCGTCATCTTCGTTCAGCAAGAAGAAGTGAGCAAGTTGAAGTATGGGCAGTGTTCCATTTTCCACTAGGTTGTTCGCATCTTGAGACTGCCTGTGATCTTGGGTTTCATTATTGCGACTGTAGTTTTGAGTATCATCACTCTGTCCACTTGTTTCCCTGCTGCCTTCTGCTGCGTGCCCGCTTCTCGGTGAAACCTCACTTGGATCACTGCTGCTGTCTGCTGAACTTGAGCTATTCTGCTCTGACTGTACACTTGGTAAGAGATGACCACCCCTTTGCACTTCTGAGTTAGATTCAGTTTCCATTAAAGAACTCAGTTCTCCAAAGCCTGTCATAATTTGTCTAAGGATTGATCGAAGAGCCACTGATGAAGGTTCACCAAGCCCAGTTTCTGAAATCCGGCGAAGAGGTATCCGTATAGTGCTAACGTAGGTTCGAATACCCGCACGTTCTGACCGTGATATCGTACGCCGAAATCCCCCGCTGTCACTTTCAAAGGTAACTGTGTTTTCTGCCATTCCTACTCTAGAACGAGTTCTGCTGGCAATGCTGTCCCTATCTCTGTTTTCTCCAGGACGAATTCTTCTCACCTGAAGGTCTAATGTAATTGTTGGATGCCTTCTAACAGCAGCTACTGGCCTACTAGCTTCCTCCTCTTCCAAAGTTATTCCCAAGGATGGGGCTATACTGGAAAGTTGAGGAGTCTGAGTGTTACCTCTTGCTTGTTCTTCAGCAGGCCGCAGAGAAGGCTGAGCTGTTTGTCGTCTTCTTCTGTTGACTTGCTGTGCATTTCTATCCTGCCTCCTCCCACGTTCCTCAGAGCGAGCAGGATCACCTTGCCTTTGCAGTGGAGAGCGGCTTCGACTACTTACAGTAGACCTCAGCCGCAGAATTTCTAGTCTTTGGTTTGTACTCATCCGAACATTAGTTCTACCTCTACCTCTTGGGACTCCTGTAGATGTACCTCTTTCTGGCATTTCTCTTTGTTCACCAGTAGCTGCAGAATTATTACGTGCAGTAATTGTTTGGGAAAGGCCTGCTGACTCCCTTGTTCTACTCCTGAGCCTCCCTGAGATCAGAGAGGAGGCTGCTTCAGAGCTTTGTGCCACTGATCTCCTTACAGACCTGGTCCTTGCAGTGCTCGAAGCCTCGCTGTTTGCCTCCCTTGCAGATCTCCTCCTCGTTCGTGGGGTTACTGGACTGACAGCTCTTTGATGTCTCCTTTCTAAATACATTCTGCTGCTATCTATACCCACATACTCCTCCCCAGCAGTTTCAAAACTGTTATGCTCGTGATTTATGTTGATTTCAAGACTAAATCGAAACTCCCCACTGTTTGGATTTGTTCGGCTCACAGCTCTCCAGGTTTGGTTCCCACTCTGTCCACTGCGAGTAGCGTTTCCTGTGCGACGAAATGTGTTCAGCCATTCAAGCAAAGAGTCACCATTTGAGTTTTCTCCAAGAACATCAGAATCTGAGAGGAACAAAGAATTGCAAACATTCACACAACTGCATGCTCAGCAGACTACAGTGCACAGCAAATCCTCTGCTGGCTGGACCCTGACTTCAGAAACGATACAGAAGCAGGACAGCTGCCTTGCTGTGCTAACGTAATTTTGCTAAAGATACGCTGTATGTAAAAATGCCAGCAAAACTCATCAGTTCAACCTACAATTTTTGTCTCACCAGTCGATACAGAGAAACGAATATGCCCAGACGGCCTCTTCTGAGAAAAGCGTTCAGATTTAGGCAGTCCAAAGTTAGTTGTATTTGTCCGGTATCTGTCCCCCACTTAAGCTAGCTGTTTAAGGGTACCTTAGTCAACTGATTTTGATAAAGCAAGGAAAAGTATGACAGATTTTGTCTGGTTTTGGAAAACATTTTAAAAAAATTGTTTTCTACAAGCAGTGGAATATACGATGCAAAGTTTCAACAGATTTGCTCCTTTTGTGCAAATACACTCTCTTCCTACTACAATATCCACAGCTCCGTTCCCAAATCTCCTCCTAGTACAGGTTCAAGAACAGACACAACTGTTGTGGTTAGTGCTACCTATGTGTGTAAAGAAAGGCAATAGTCATGATCACAGTGAAGGTTTTCCCTCAAAGGGATCAGACTAAGCCCTCCCTGCTTCATCATCTCCCTGTTTGCATGAAACCTGCAAGAACTTTGCTATCTTCATTTTTAAGTTGCCTATTCCTCTCCTAATTCTGACTAGAATTGGCCAAATGATCAAGCCAATATTGCTGGGGAAGCGAAGGCAGACAGTGCACATACTACAAGCCTCACTCCATTAAAACAAACTGAAATGAAACAACAAAACCAACAAAACAGTAGAGAGACTAACTGTTTCCCAATTAACTTCTTTTCTGTTCCAACTTCTCTAATACATGATAAAACCTTTTAAGAATTCAAAGATGAAAACTATTTTTGTGCTATTACGTTTACTAGCAAAGAGAAACCAGGAAAAGAGGAGAAAGTCATTTGTGGTTGATAAAATCAGGTTTTATGAAGTATTTCAAGTTTGTTCTCATATCATCAGGAAAACTCTCTTACTTTTAAAACAATCCACAGAGGCACAATGAAAAAACAAGACTTGAAATGACTGGTACCAAAATCTGTCAGCATTTCTCTTAAATGTCTGCACAGAGCAATATATATGCATCACGTACTATGCGTATCTAGATATATGAATGAAGAATGTTTACCTCCAACAGTTCTACCTTCACCTTCTCTGTTATCCAGATCAGTCTGCAATGCCAGACGTTCCTTAGCCCCCTCCAAGCGTTGCTGCAACTCTTCTGCTGTTATTTCCCCTGAAACAATTTACATTTTAATAATACCGTTAGATAAGACATTATTATTGGCTCAATATTCAGCCATGCAGAAATAACAGTATTTTCTATCTTGAATGAAAATCTCCAGAAATAAGGTAAAATTAATGAAACCAAAAAGAAAGCAGCACTAGTGTGAGACTGGCATGCAGGTACACAGATAACAGAGGAAATAGGTACTAGGACTGAAGAAGAAAAGACACTGAATGTGTGTCAAGAGCACGCCAACTTCCAGTAACAACTCAGAGACCCCTAAAATGCCACATACCAACAAATATACTTTAGTGTACCAGATGTTAATTATTTGGGCTTGGATATCACCTATATACGGAGATGTTGCATTTGAAAGAGTTATATTCTTATTCCAGCTTTAGTATCTATTTAAGTTATTAATTTCTACTGAATATAATTAATTTTGAATGGAAACGGAGGTTTTTTCCTTTCTACAAAGCCACAAAGTCAGGCCACTGGAGTCGTACACCCACATGCGGTGCCCAACAGCAGCAGCGTTACATCACATGACATCTGTTCTACTGATGGTGTCCCCCTCTTACCAGGAGTGCCAAGCAGGTTGCGGTCTCTCATTAACCTGTAGTCTTCTTCATTGAGTTCATTAATGAACTGGTAATAGGCCTCCTCCCTACTGAGGCGCTCCAGCTGTCGTTGTCTCTCATCTTCACCGTGGCTGCGCTCTCGTGAAGATGCCTGCTCATTGCCATTTCCCGCACGGTGCCGAGAGCGATCCATAATGAGAATGCCAGGCTGCCCGACACAAAACCAGAAGGTTAGGCTGCACAGTAATTACGGTAAGAGTTTACCTCATTTACAGTTAAAAGTTCCCAGCATTTTCAATTAAATTAGTTTATTAATAGCTAAAGATGATTAAGGCGAACCAAGCTCCATGTTATTTGCCCAGTCAACAGTGTAGTTTATTATGCAAGTATTTTGCTTCTAGCTTGCTGAAAAATAGCTAGAAGTCTCCTCTGCTCACTGAAAGGACATACAGTTGGTACAGCAACTTTAAAATAAAAAAAAGCAATGACAGATTTTAAAAATTTTTTTCTTCTAACTAAATAAGGATATTCTAGGAAGTTATAGGAATAATATAAAATCTATTTCCCTTCTCAAAAGTCAAATACTACAGCAGCATAGAGTATTTGAAAGGCTACAAAGTAATTGAAAACAT
Source organism: Leptosomus discolor (assembly GCF_034619465.1). Classification (NCBI taxonomy): domain Eukaryota; kingdom Metazoa; phylum Chordata; class Aves; order Leptosomiformes; family Leptosomidae; genus Leptosomus; species Leptosomus discolor. The sequence goes on from NC_141391.1 coordinate 22,264,990, forward strand.
TGTTCTCCAATTACTGGACTGTAATTACTCAGTGTAGACTCCTGACAACCACAGCTACTGCTTTAGAGAAGACTATCTTCCACTTGAAACATTTACTGATAACGAGGTAAGACTACGTTAGTATCCGTTGGTACTACGCCTCACATAGCACAAAGCCTACAGATTCGTTTTCGGTGGAACTGACTCTTTTGACACTCCTATGTTTCTTGTACATTTTCCTTGCACTCTTTAGTCCAAGGATGAGCTAACAAAGGGACATCCATCTCCAGAAAAGTGGTATAAAAAAGAAAGGGCTATACTTTACTCACAGTTCTTCATCGCTTTCCAAATATTGAACCAGTGGGACTGCGCTATGAGAAGGCACAAATAACCTTCTGGTGTCAGAGGCATGATCTCTGTTGATTTCTGTGCCATTACCACCTCCCTCGGGTCAGGATTCAATCCTGGGCCAATCAGCTCTCAGACCCCTCCCCAACTTTTCATTTTTCTAAAGAAAACCTGTTCTTCAACATTCAATTTGAAAGAAGAGAAAGTGTCATCCTTTTAACGGGGCTTCCTGTTTAACAGAAGCCATCTGTAATACCTGCTGAGGCAGACACCTGACAAGAGATCACTTCCCTAAGGAGGAGAGCACCAGACTAAAACACCCAACCATATGGTACCATTCTGCTTGCATGCAGAGAGGAACTTATTGGTTAAGTACTTTTTCTTTTTTTTATTTATTTGTCAATTCACCAACATATCAAAGTCACTTCAAGTATGACTTATGGGGAAAACACAGAGCAGCATTCTCAGTGCACTCTCCATCAGTAATTAGTCTTCACAAAAAACGTGATGAGACAACAAACAGACCAAACCAACTAACTATTAGAGATACAGTCAATAAAGAGCAAATCTTTATCAATGCTGCCAACAGGTACGAAGAAGCAGAAAATGTATTTGCCAACAGCAGAAGCTGGCATACATTTGATATACCTTTCTTATGTTCTTTGTGGGATCCATTCTGATGCATCCTTGGCCTCCTCCTTTTCCACCCCATATGCTACCTCTCTCCCCACCTCTGTAGGTAACCACACTTCTAAACACTTCTTCCCAATCAATCTTTCCACTCATCTGCCTCCTGTGTCCAACACTGCACTTCAATGTATTGAATACTTCCCTCACAACTCTTTAACTCACTTAACTTAAAAGAAATCAAATCTGAGTATCTCTCCTTCAAGACATTTCCTATTCCCATCGTATTTGTGGGGGGGTTAAATTTACTGTCACCTTCTTGGCTCAGCCCTACAAGCCGTAGGTAACTCCTGACTTCCATTTCCCACAAGGGCTATGTTCAAACCAGGTCTCTTCTCATATGACATTTCTAAAAGCAAATTTCTCAGCCAGCTCTTTGTCTTACTACCCTTGTTTCCTCAAAACAAATGCAATTCCCACCCACCCCCCCAAAACCACAGTCAGCACTATTATTACCCTGATGACACTTGTCACTTGACTATTATCAGGAAAATGCCCAATCCATACTGCACTGAATATTAAAGTGCCTCTGTCCTAGACGACTCACAACTTGATACAGGTAAAGCAGGGAGGGGAAAAGAGGACAGATAAAATTAATTTAGTTTCATGTAAGGTTGTTATTTGGATGAAACAACTAACATGTTACTGTTTGCCCAACAATGATCATACTAAGTTAACTGACTTTCTGGGTATACCACTATATTGTTGCACAGACAAAACGACATATAAATTCTTAAGATGAACAGTCCATCACATGTAGTCCCACTCAATTTAAATCTTAACTGTTGTTTAAAAGATACGTACTTTTCTTTGCTTCTCATTTCTCATCCACTGAAAATCTCTTTGGATTTTGTGGGTGGTAGAAAAAAATTACTGTTTTGTTGACAACTGTATGGTAGGATGATTAGTCACACTCTTTAAATGAGTCACTTAGAAACAGTAAGAAGTGTGAAGTGTTCAGTTGTCCCATCTGTTTAACTGCAGGGATCACAACTACTATTCTTATTTATCAAATGCCATGAAAACTAAGTACTTTGGCACTTAAAATATTTCAGAGTAGTAAAAGTTGAAGGGCACTAACTGCATCAAAATGAAGTACTTTGGCACATAAAATATTTCAGAGTATTAGAAAAGTTAACAGGTATTAACTACTAAGATGTAAAAGACTGAAACTGAAATCCAGTTATGACTCAGGGTTACTCTTCCTTTGCAAAGAAACAGGGGCCACATGCCAATCGTTTACATTTTCTAGAATTTTCAACCTAAGACTAAATCCTTTAGTTCTTAATTCATAGTTACTCTGGCCCATTCTTGAATATTTACACTCATTTTTACCTAAGCAATATATACCTTATGCTTTTAGGCTTCTTTCCATGAATTACTACCTCCAACGCAATTAGGTACCCATTTTCTGAAAGACTACCACCTGACTGCAAGCAAGACGACTACGGAGTTTAGCTGAGGAAGCCTCCCCGAGCGACACGGCTATTTACTATTTCTGTCACATTGCAGCCTCCAGGCGAGATGATCTCACTGAATTTGGAGAAAAGAAAAAAAAAAAAAAAAAAAAAGGAAAAAAAAACCCCAAATCCAGAAACCCCCCCCAGAGCCTGGGGAAGGGGAACAGGGGGAAGGGAGGGCAGAGAATCAGAAGGCAATTCGGAAATGGGCCGCAGGACACCCAAAGCAATCCAAGCGCAGGGCCCGGGGCCGCCCGCCTCCCCCCCGCGCCGGCCGCAGGGCCTGCGGATCCCAGCCCCGCGCCGGGCCCAGCTCCCGGGCCACCCCCAGGAGGGCCTCGGGACGGGCCCCGCACCCGCGGGCGGCGGCCGGGGAACCCGGCGGGAGCGGGGAGCCCCCGGCCCGGCCGCCCCCGCCTGTTGCCAGACGCCTGGGGGAGGGGAGGATGCGGGGACTGACTGACGCGCCTCCCGCCCAATCACCTGGCCAGCTCCCGGCAACCGACCAATCACAACAGGGCGGGGCAGAGCATGTCCTCCAGCTTCTCTCCTCCCCAGGCTCCCCGGTCGGGCCCCGCCACTAACCGCCACCGGTTGGGTCGACTCCCTCCAGCGCTGCCCGCACCCCCGTCTCCCCCGCCCGCCGGGGAGCGGCGTCACCCGCGGCGACAAACCGGGCCGGCGTCCATGCCGCCGCCTGCCCCGGGGGACTCTGCCGAGAGCGCAGCCGGGGACACCCGAGAGCCCGTCCCTGCCTGCTGCCCGCGGCGCCGACCGAGGCGGCCCGGCTCAGCCCCGCTCCCCTTCCCCCCGCGGCGGCAGCAGCAGCAACCGCCGCCTAACGCCGGAACCAAACCGACCCCTGGCCGTGCGGGCGGCGCGCTCCAGCCCCGATTGCGGTCCGGGCGGCTGCCGGCAGCCACCAGCGCAGGTTCCGGGCGCGCGAGGGCGGCACCCCGCCGCAAGCCCCGCCCTTCCCGCACATGCGCGCAGATGCGGCGCGGGCGGCCGTTGGGCGGGGCGCGGGGTGTCGGGTCAACGGATGCAGCGCGCGCAGGCCCGTGGGGGCAGTTTTGCACTGGCCTCCCACCCGCCTGCGTCCTTGGCCCCGTGAGGGGGGGGGAGGGTGGCGCCCGCCGGCCCCGTGAGGGGAGGGACAGCTCCCGCCGGCCGCTTCACGGGCCCGCCGGCCCCGTGAGGGGAGGGACATCTCCTGCCGGCCGCTTCACGGGCCCGTCGGCCCCGTGAGGGGAGGGACAGCTCCCGCCGGCCGCTTCACGGGCCCGTCGGCCCCGTGAGGGGAGGGACAGCTCCCGCCGGCCGCTTCACGGGCCCGCCGGCCCCGTGAGGGGAGGGACATCTCCCGCCGGCCGCTTCACGGGCCCGCCGGCCCCGTGAGGGGAGGGACAGCTCCCGCCGGCCGCTTCACGGGCCCGCCGGCCCCGTGAGGGGAGGGACAGCTCCCGCCGGCCCCGTGAGGGGAGGGACAGCTCCCGCCGGCCGCCTCACGGCCTCGCTGGCCCCCCGGCTGCCGAGGGCAGCCCCGTGAGGGGAGGGACGGCGCCTGCCGGCCTCGGCCCGCCCGCCGCTTCTCCGGCTGATTCGCCGGCCTCGGACCCGGGCAGCCCCGCTCGGCGCCTGTGTGTGTTCTCACTGCAGCTTCAGAGTTGCGTGTTGTGCCTAACCTGCCTCTCTCCGCAGCCCTGCTTCAGACACGCAGTGGAAGTCGCTTCAGGCACGGCACTCCGTCAGCAGACCCACGGCTGGTCGAAACTCGCCTGCCTGTCCCCGCCTTGGTGGGTGCGAGCCTTGTATGTGAAGGTGGATGAACTCACACAAAGAGGATTTCACAACAGGTTGCTTCTCAACTGTAGAGCAATCTCAACGAGTTTAACCTCATCAATGACCATTATTGGTTATATGACCAAAAACCATTATTGTGTTTTACCAAATCAGCACGAGGCTGCAGCTTCAGTTACTCATTTGGTAGTTTAAAATAAATTACATAAAGAATAAGATGATAATCACTCTTTTCCCCTGCTCTCTCCTTAGGCCTGTATTTTTAAATGGGACACTTCTCCCATTCTCCATGACTCTGTGCATCTCCTTCCTTCCCATTTACCTTTCCTTCTGCAGGAATTCACCTTCTCCATTTTCTAAAATAAACCATTAATTGCCCAGTGCCGTCACAGAAACTGTTGTGTTTTGAGCTGTGGTTTTAGTCATTTTGATTCGCAGAGCCTCGGGAGTTTTTCACGCAAACCCCTGTACAAATTTCACGTGCGCTAATTGCCGATATGCTGATGGCATCCACAAACTCTTTCCTGAGTTGCTTCTGCAGATTGTTCCAACTGACGGCGGAGGCTGGCAGGCGGTCACGGAGGACCACGTTTCACACCTTATGTAAACTATCTGACTCAGCAAAGCGAGAGGGTTTTGCAAGAAGGACGCTTCGACTGTGTGAAAGCACCTCACCTCTAGAAAATCCAAGCTGCTCATGCTCCTGTTCAAACTTGTTTGCAGAAATAAACACAGTTTGGGTAGTTTTTGTGCAACCAGTCTCAGTGCAAAGGCAAACGCTCACTAATGAGTGAGGTGGCAGGAAGGGCTCAGGGCTGGTGTCCACTCCCCACTTCAACTACACACCCCAGCATTTCTTTGTTCTGGCTGAGAAAAAGAGTTTACAGAAGAATTACTTTTAGGTTTCGTGCTAGTTTACGCCCCTTTTGTGCAGTACATGGTTCCCATGTGACAAATTGAGGGTTTGGGACACTTCTTAGCCTGAGGCCAGACCAGGGACTGCTCCTTCCCTCACTATATTCAAAAGAGGAGGCTGAGGGGAGACCCTACCGCTCTCTACAACTACCTGACAGGAGGTTGTAGTGAGGTGGGGGTCAGCCTCTTCTCCCAAGTCACAAGCGATAGGACAAGAGGAAACGGCCTCGAGTTGCACCAGGGAAGGTTTAGATTGGACATTAGGAAAAATGTCTTTACTGAAAGAGTGGTCAAGCATTGGAACAGGCTGCTCAGGGAAGTGGTGGAGTCACGGTCCCTGGAGGTGTTCAAGAAACATGTAGATGTGGCACCTCGGGACATGGTTTAGCGGGCATGGTGGTGTTGGGTTAGTGGTTGGACTTGATGATCTCAGAGGTCTTTTCCAACCTGAATGATTCTAGGAAAAAATGGAACTCTCACCGTTATTCATGTTCCTCGCCATAGTATGAATAATCGGTATTGTATTATGATTTCCTTTGCCTGGAGCAATTAAAATATTACTTTCCTGAAGATCAATTTTACTTTCACAATAAAAGTCGAAGTATATAAATTAGTGCCTGTATCCCTTGAAAAGTCAGTTTCTTCCCACAATTATTTTTTGTCCCTTTTTAAAAATCTTTTCTTCTCACAGTTTTAGTAGTCATTATTCCCCGGTAACACACAACAACTTCTCTGGTGTCGAGCCCACATAGGGGCTTTAGCGAGATAAAGAAACCTGTATTTCTGTACTGAACCTTATTTTCCACTGACCTGTCCTAAACGCAGGATTTTGTGTTCATGTCCTGTTCACACTGGTGTTTCACAACGGTGCACTATAGCTATGTGCAGTATTTGTTTATTTTATGTTGTGTTGTTAACACAAAATAACAGTAGCAGATCTTTCCTGGAATATTATCATTGCACTGTACCAATGCTTTCCACAGTAAAATATTCTCTTTGGAACTATAATAAAAATAGCCTGTGGAGGGCAGCAAACCTCAGGCAATTACTGAGTTTTGTACTCAGAAAATCTGTAACCCTGGCTGTAATTTGATTGTTCAGTCATTCTTTAGAAAGTAACTTTATTCTATTCTATTTTAATACTTGGTATTACACAAGTCAGGCAGAACCTCATAATCAGTTTTTTTAAGCTGGATCTTAATACGTGCAGGGGATACCAAAGTGGTGACATTAAGTTGATGTGCTTGAGAGGAACCTGGACAGGCTGGAGGAGTGGGCCGTCGGGAATTTCACGAAGCTCAGCGAGGACGAATGCCAAGTCCTCCACCTAGGAGTGGCCAGCCTTCGGTGACAGCACTGAGTGGGGCTTTACCGGCTGTCTCTGCTGGGAAGGGTGGGGGACCCTGGTGGGCAGTGGTTAACGAGGAGTCGGGGTGCAGCCTGGCAGCATGAAGGCTAACAGCACTGTATCAAGAGGCACACAGACAATGGGTTATCAGGAAGTGATTATTTCCCTTGACATGGCTCTTGTTTGCCTACATGTGCAATACGATGCCCAGTTTGGGGGTCTCCAGTACAACAATCCTGATACGGAAACTTATTGGCAAACTGGAGGGACTTCAGCTGAGAGCACCAAGGGAGTCATGGGCTGGAGCACTTGCCATGCGAGAGAGGCTGTGGGCACCAGGGCTTCTTCAACTGGGAGGAGCGGCAGCCTGCCAGTACCGACAAGGAGGTTACTGAGGAGCCAGAGCCAGAATTTTTACTGACAGAAGTGCAAAAAATTTCACCGTGGAGCCAGTCAGGTTGAGAGAGGCTGTGGAATCTCCCTCCACAGAGGTTTTCAAGACCTGAGGGGACAAAGCCTCAAGCAACCTGGATTTAACAGTAGCCCTGCTTTGAGCAGGATATTAAGCTCCAGAGGCCCCTACCAACCTGAATGTTTCTATGATTCTGTTTACTGAAATAATACAAAACAATAAAATAATATTCACAATCGGCATTTATTTCCCCTGAGGCAGGGCTCTTTTCAATAACAAAAATAACCAGGTGTTCACATAGGCTGACTTTTCAAGGTCTGTTGAGGCTCTTGATTCTCTGGCTTCTTCAGGAGCATAAAACACTGAGGCTGATAGGTACCATAGGTGGTCCCGAGTCTGGCAAACCGAGGTTTCTCTGAACGCCAGCACGGCTCTCCGGTACAGCATCTGGATCCAAAGAACTGATTTATGTTTGTTAATAAGTTGCACTCCTGCCAGAATCTAGGATGCCATGTTAGATCAAGCGCATCACTAGTCCAACCAACTTCACAGTAGTTGATCAACTTTATAGTAAAATACAGTTAAGAGCAAAATAAAAAATGCCACATTGCTTTACATTCAAAACTGTTTGTAGAACCAGCACTTTACTTACCTGCTTTAAGCAAACTGCATTCTTGAATGCTGCCAGTGTTCAGCTAACTCGCTCATTTGTGCATTAGGACACAAGGAAGAATTTTTGGACGTTACGAAGGATTTCTTTACCGAAAGGGTTGTCAAGCGTTGGAACAGGCTGCCAAGGGAAATGGCAGAGTCACCATCCCTGGAGGTATTTAAAAGATGTGTAGATGTCGTGCTTAGTGATGTGGTTTAGTGGTGGGCTTGGTACTGTTAGGTTAACGGTTGGACTCGATGATCTTAAGAGTCTTTTCCAACCTAAACAATTCCATGATTCTATGATTAACAACTGCAAGGTTTCTGGAAGATACTTAAACTGTGCAAGTATGATAGTTTGTTTTTCTTTGCACACAGACAAGAAGAAAACCCATGTTCATTATTCTCTTGCCTTCAGCTTTCCCGGGTCTAAGCAAAAGTGGCGGATGTATAGCACTTAGCAGGACTGGCCCTTTTTCACTCAATACCAAGCTGGGAACAGCGTGGTCACACTGCTAAAGACTGTCCCTTTGGGGATGTGGAAAACTTTTAGCAGGTAGCTACTCTTACATGAAAAATTCTCTGAAAAGCAAAAGTATGTTCAAATTTGGCAATTTAGTAAGTGGAGCAAGTGAACATTCTAGTGGCATGGGGATGCGATTGAGCGTTGTAGGTTATCTGCTTATAAAATACAAAGAGGAGAAAGCAGAAACATTAAAGACACACTTTTCTGTATTTTTTTCTCTATTTATGAAGACTGCAAAGCGCACAGCAAGTAGCTTCTTGTACAATCCCCAGCTGTACGCTTTGCTTCACAAACTGATTCTAGCACCAACACCATGGCCGTTTGCGTGCAAACACATGTGCAACAAAACCCACTTTGCTTTCGGTAGTGCTGCTCCAGCTCGGGTACAGAACCTGCTTTATCTGGTGCCGTACCTCAACAGGCAGCATCTGCTTATTACCACAACCCAGCCAGTTCCCAGACAATCCAGGGTTTTCACCTGAACTACGATTCCCGACATTCAGAGGTGTTTAATGATGACAACTTGCCTTGACTGCTTTCCTTTCGGGATGCGGCTCGCTTTGATAACTGTCTCCAACCTGTGGCACATTATTGGTGCTAACATGGTAACAGCCACTTTCCTATGAAGAACTCGTGTTTTCTTCACAGGTGTGGTGATTTCAAACAAAAAAATGTCAAAAGTGTGTGTGTACAGGAAACGTGAGAAATTACACAAACTTGGAACATAAGGTTATAATAAAGTGAGCCATGAGTAGGGAGGTGATCGTGCCCTTGTACTCGGCGCTGGTAAGGCCACACCTTGAATACTGTGTGCAGTTTTGGGTCCCTCACTGCAAGACAGACATTGAGGTGCTGGAGCGTGTCCAGAGAAGGGCAACGAAGCTGGTGAGGGGTCTGGAGAACAGGTCTGATGAGGAGAGGCTGAGGGAACTGGGGTTGTTTAGCCTGGAGAAGAAGAGGCTGAGAGGAGACCTGATCGCTCTCTACAACTACCTGAAAGGAGGTTGTAGCGAGGTGGGGGTCGGTCTCTTCTCCCAAGTAACAAGTGATAGGATGAGAAGAAATGGCCTTGGGTTGTGCCAGGGGAGGTTTAGATTGGACATTAGGAAAAATGTCTTTACTGAAAGGGTAGTCAAACATTGGAACAGGCTGCCCAGGGAAGTGGTGGAGTCACGGTCCCTGGAGGTGTTCAAAAAGCGTGTAGATGTGTCACTTTGGGACATGGTTTAGTGGGCATGGTGGTGTTGGGTTGGCAGTTGGACTCAATGATCTTAGAGGTCTCTTTCAACCTTAATGATTCTATGACGTTAACAGGTGGTCTGCCGGGTAGGGCAGGCAAGGACCAACTGTGCCTGCCTTAGCCAACCTGGAGGGAGCTGAGGACCCTAATATTCGCCATAACCCACCCCCGTAATGACGACCACCGCAACATGTGGTGACTGCCGATCACAGGCCCCGTGCTCCAGCTACCCAGCCAGGGCCGCTGGCGCGGGGCAGCCCTCGAGTGGGGCCCTGGGCTGCACGTGGTGCCAGCAGCCCAGCGCAGGAAGCCTGGTCCGGGGAATAACCCCACGTACGGCCCCCGCCGGCCCCGCCGCGGCCCGCCCCCCGCCCCGCCCGGGGACCGCAGCTCCCGGCAGGCAGCGCGTCGCCTCGCCGCCTGGAGACTACGCCTCCCAGCGTGCCTTGCGCGGAAAAGACTACATCTCCCGACGTGCATCGCGCCGCGCCCCCCCGCCTCCCCCCGTACCACATCTCCCAGCGTGCCGCAGCCCCCCCAGGGCATGCCGGGAGGGCGGGGGCGGGGCTCTGGCGGCTTCCACGTGGTGCGCTGCCCGCCGCGCCCGGGGTCGGGGAGGTGCCTGCGGTTTGCGACGTTTCTTTGCGGCAGTGCGGCCAGGCGCGGCCGCCGTATTCCGCCCGGGAGACCGGCTGTTGTGCCGCTAGCTGGCGGGGCGGGAGGGGGGAGCTGCGGGAGGACGGGGCTCGGGAGGGAAGGGAGCAGCCCCGCCGCCGCCGCCCTCCCCTGGATGGTCCGCGAGGCGGCTCGGGGGCCTCCTCCTCCTTCTCCTCCTGCTGCCGCTGCTGCCGCCGCCCGGTCGCGGCGGGGCGGGGCGCGGCGGGGTGCGCGGCTGTCGGGGGCGGCCCGGGGCGGCGCGGCGGGCGCTGAAGATGGACTATGACTTCAAGGTGAAGCTGACCGGGGAGCGGGAGCGGGTGGAGGACCTCTTCGAGTACGAGGGCTGCAAGGTGGGCAGGGGCACCTACGGGCACGTCTACAAAGCCAAGCGGAAGGACGGGTGAGTGAGGAGCGGGGCTCCCTCGGCCCCGCCGCGGGCTCTCCGCGCTCGCCCCTGGGCCCCTCCTGGCCCGCCGCCTTGCCCGGTGCCCGCCGCCCCCTGCGTGCCCCCCTCGGCCCGGCCCCCCGCGGTAACGCCGCCCTTTCCCCGACCCTGCCTTATCTACTCTCGGTGCCGCGGCTTCTGCTGCCGCCCGGTTCAGCCCCGCGTTTTGCCGCCCGGGCTATGCTCCCTGGCCCTAGGTCCTTCTGTGCGTGTTAATCTGAGCGTTGCCGTCTCTGCAGCGTCGTGCTGGGGTCTGGCTTCGGTACCGGCGGGTTTTGGAGAAAAAAATTCTGTAGTTGAAGAAAACGCTTAAGTTAACGGGTTTTCATTGTGAGTGACTGAGCAGCCACTTCAGTGTTCAGCCTGACCATCGGCTTCGTAGAACAGGGTTTGATTTTTTTTCTTATAATGCCTTTTTTGTCTGATTTAGTACTTATAGTCACCATTTTGGGTATACTTGCTGGCTGCTTCAGGATCTGAAGTCTGCTGGTCCTTTTGAGGCTTTAGAATGCCTTAAAAGAGCTTTATCTGTTACCAGTTCTCGGTACAGAGCCGAGTAAATGAATCTGTTTGCATAAATGTTTTAAAGAAAGATCTAGCAAACTGTCATTTAGGTTTCCCTCATCCGTGACATGGCATCACTTGCTGAACAGCAGAACAATAGGAGGTAGGGAGCAGAAGGACCAGGAGAGGCACGGGTTGTTTTTGTAACAGGTCCTAAATTTTAAATGACGTCCATTCTTTCTCTTTCAGTCTCCTCACAGTGGTGCTCTGTATGTTGTCGTTCAAGTAACACGTATTTTAAAAGTCCGTGCGTTATTTTTACATTTGATAAATAAAAAAAAACTTTTAAAGCAGGCTGTGGTCAGTCATGGCTGAAACATGATCTGGTTCTGTTTACGTAAGCTTTAATTCTAGAAATACTTTAGCTGTTACCTACAGAGCAGTTGCAATGGGGTTGGTCACGCCTTATCTTGCCTGTGACCGGTATTAATTGCAGCATGGTTACTTCAGCGTGAATTTTGTTTGCTGGTATGAGTCGCTAACAACTTTTCTTCTCAAAGTTTACGTTTGGATCCTTCAAACTGTTCATAGAGGGAATTCTTAACCTTGCCTGATTTTTTTTTTTTTTTTTTTTCTGGGAGGGGAAGGGGAATAAACCATTGTGAGTGTGATAAGCTATTGCCTCAACTCTCCTAACGTGCAGGTACTAACTTTGCTCATAGAGCAAGCCCTGGTTTCGGTGCTGATAGACACCTGTAATATGAAAACCAGACTGAGGTACTGAAGGATACGGCTGCGTTTCTAGTGTTCGCGAAAGGCGCTGAGCAGCTGTTCAGCGTGTTGGGCTGCCGCAGCGTGGAGGGAATTCAGCATGTGGCACTGGCAAAGCATACATTCAAACATATTTTTGGTGAAATCACCAGTCTGCTTGATGGTGTTTGGGAGGGGGTGTTTAGAGCTGCTGGTGATGGTGTCATTTTGAGAAATTTAAGAAAACTGTGGAATCGTGTACTTTAAATGTGGATAGTTACTCAAAGGTGGCTTTAAAGAAGAATTTCCTCTCTGTTCTTTAGTGTGTACAATTTTACGTCCTCTCTCCTGTTGGTGAGATGGGAAATCAAGATACAGTATTTGATTAGAGTTTGCAAAAAAAAAAAATGGGTGAGCAATGTATATAATCTCTTTTTATTGCCTTATGGTTCATTTAGTGCTTCCTTTCCTTTCCCTAGTACTTCCCATTTCCCTTCCAGATTTCTGAAAACTTTCTTTTTTAAATATGCTGTGTAATTGCCCTTGGACAATCACTGAAATACGTAAAAGCATCCGTAAATGCTTTTGTAGCTGATAGTATACTCGTGTATATATGTGATCTTAATTTACGTGGATTGAAGGTTCCATTTATATCCCTTTATCCAAAGGAATTGATTAAATTGCAAAAGCAAACGTAAAACATTTAGTTTTCCTGAAGCTATGGTAGTGTATGGATGGATGTTATATCTTGCAGTGGGGAGTACATGAAGCAGGGTTCAGTGTTTGTATATTGTTATATGCAAATGTTGAAAAAATATTCTTATATTGTTTCAGTAGTCCCCAAATGGTACATACTGATGGATGAATAACCCCCTTTTTTAGTTGTTTGTAGTATTTAGGCAGCTCAGACTTTCTTGACATATGAAGTTATTCGCTATCTTTTAGTTAATTTTCATTATTTTTTCCCTTGAACTTGTAAGTTTAAAGCAAATGTTGGTAAATTATTTTAATTCTTACTTTAAATAGCACAAATATTTTAAGTCTATTGATATATGTAATGATTTTTAGAGTACTTTGAAGAATGGGCTGCAGGACTACAAACGTTTTGTTAAAAATACTGGGGCAGCTTTTTCTTAAATAATGTCTTCTACATACGGATGTCTAATGAATAGAAGAAACAGGAAAGATCTGAAGTTTAATAATTCAGTTTGTGAGAATGTATGTTCAAAAGCCCTCAGTGATAAAAATCCAGTTTAAGAGTAGGAGGAGCTGGTGTCTAGTATGACTGCAGTCTTCACCTCTTTTTTTTTAATTGCTTTTACAGCTGCCTCTGAGGTGCAGCATGGCAATTCAAAACTACAGCAGCTCTGTGTCCTAATTGTAGGAAGTTAGTTGTATGCCATTAGAACTACAAGGGAACATTTTGGAGGGCAGTCTTGTAGGAATCTGGATGGAGTGAGAGTCCTAGTGAGTGAAAGAGATATTCTGCAGTATGTGCTTCAGTGATGCACTGAGGGGCATAACCTGGATTGCATGCCCTGGTCCAGCAGAAAAGCCAGTCCAGCCCTATGGTGCCCTTGGCCAGAAAGTGAGGCTTGGGGTCTCAACTGATGTCTTAGAGGGTCACTAGGTACAGCTCCACAGGGGTTTCTTACCCATTTCCTGCCGAACTTGACCCAGCTGAACATCGAATCAGCTGAGAAACAGTATCAGGCATCGGGCTGAGCTCTTACCTGGTGCATTGCCTGCAGCAAAATTTCATTCCGTTCAAGTTTTTATTTTAATCCCTCTTTTTTTAAGTTTGTGATCTCTGTCGTTGAAAAGAATCTTCCTGACTTGTTATTGAATGGTGCTGTCCTTTATTCGTCATTGCAGTACCTGTAGTGGGCTTTAAAACCTGCTTAGAGCAAACTTGGTGTGAATTGGTGGGGTTTATTTTTATAGCCGAAAGTTGTACAAGGAGGCAGTTGACTCTCATGGCAGACATTGGGAAGGGAATGCAGGCATGGCATGGTGAACATCAGTCTTCAGATAAAGAAACTGTTGCTTGTCTCTACTGGTAGTACAATAGTTTACTTTTTTTTTTGTCCAGAAAATGTCAGTTATTTCCTGCACAAAAGCTGCTTTGTGTGCCATTTGGATGCTCCCTCAGGAACATTGCTCAAGCCAGATATTAAACCTACTTATTTGACTTACACTGGACTTGGAAAATATGCCAGCAGTTTTTAGTTTGTTGGAATAACATACAGATTGGATTTTAAAATTTTTACTTTCTTTTTTTTTTTAACTGCCTGGCTCAAGCACCTTCAAAGCTGACTCGGAACCGAGTGCCAGGTCAGGACAGACTGAGGTGGCAGGACACTGGGGACTGCTTGTGCAAGCCCAGCTGCCCGGCTGGTGCAGCGCACCAGGTACATGCTCTGCTGGAGCTGGCGGCATGTGCTGGTCTTGTGCTAATGCCCGAGTGGTACCCAGTTTTAATGGGACTGATCTTGTGCTGCTTTCTTTTGTTCACTCTCTTCTCCCTTCTGTTTTTGATACAGCTACGGTCAGAAATCTGAGAGAGAAGCCTGTTCTGTGGAGCAAGGCTGTCTGTTTCAGTGGCAATTTGGAGTGTTTCCAAATATTCATTTTTCCCGTTTATCAGATGCAGTTTGGATGAGAATAAGAAACTATTGAATGTCACTGTTAGGCAGTATCTAACTTTTTAATTACAACAGCAAAAAATTATGTAATTGAAGATCTTGAACTATAGTAACATCCCCTAGCACTTTATCGGAAGCTTTTCCCTAATGCCTTGGAAAGGGACACATTGTGAGACTCTGGTGGGGAACTGTCAATAAGCAAGCTCATGCTCTCGTAACAACTCTCAGGAACTGTGAGAGGTGATGTAGGTCCCAAACACAAGTGCAGTTGGACTTTTTTTCTAGTTTCCACTATTATAGTTCTGTGTTGGAAGTGTCGCTGAAGGTGGAGGGACAGATTCTTTCATTTGGACACAGTGACACATTTTAATTGAAGTGATGAAAATACAGTTATGTGCTGGACTATTCCTTGCACGCTTCAAACTATCAAATCTATATCCACTTTTTTTTTACTTGAGGGTCTGTGTGAGTTGTGTAAGAAAGAAGGGTGGAAATCTAGTGGATGTCCAGTAAACTTCTGGTTTGCTCTTGATCTCTAATATGTGTCATATGTATTAGTCATGTCATACATGTCATCACATGTCATAGTTTCTACTTAAAAGGATATTGCAAGAATGATGATGGTTCTCTCTCAAAAACTTCTGTATAAAGAAAAACTGAAGAGATTGGGAGTATTTCCCTCGGGGGGGAAAAAAAGAGAAGGCAGAACATATTTAAGCTAGATAAAGTAATAGAAGCTTGGGTAATATATAAGATACTGGTGCTATTCTTCTTTCATAGTATTTGAAGAAGGGGACATGGAAATTTTTTGGTGAACAATAAGGAAATATTTTAATGCAACATAGATAAACTGTATAACCTGTTGTCAAAGGAAAAAGATAAGTCAAGAGCATAGTGTCTGTTCTGTAATGTTAGCAAAACCAGTGACTTCCGACCAACTGTTGTAACAAGTCAAATGCTCTTCTGCTCTAGAAGTTAGGCTACTGTATTAGCGATGAGGCCAAGCTCTGCAATGCATGCAGAAGAGCCCACCTTTGTTTACTTTAGGAGTTTTGGGTTGTTTTTTTTTTAATTAAACGCTTGGCCCTTCATAAGGTTGATACCAGATTAGTTCCAGTTTGTCTGTGTTTATGGGTGTGTATGATTGAGTTATGTCAGATTGTAGTTCCCTTATTTTGTTGATGTTTATATCAAACTGATTTTCAGTGAGAGCTACATTGAGTTTGGGGGTGCTGCTAATAGAGATAGTGAGTCCAGTGAGAAATTTTACTTGGCGAGAAGTGAAACAACAGGTTTGGAGCTTCTCAATTAGTTCTGTATTGAGCCTCTGCAGGAGTTGTATCATCAAGTTCGTGCGTTAGGTTCCACTATAAACTTCCAAACAACTCTTGTCTTCTCTCAGTTTTATAGATGTGGGGGTTTGTTTTTTGGCTGAATGTTCATGTGTGTTGATTTTAACTGTTTTGAACCGAAGCAGTTGGTGCAGATTACCAGCAGGTGGTGAGAGCCACGGAGTTGGCATGCAAGCCTTTGGCTTCTGACTCCTGTAAACAATAGTATGGAATTTCTAAATGCCACAGACTTTATTTATGTAATATGTGGTATTACCTTCTTAAAATATATGCCCCGAGTCTTTTGGATCCTTTAGCATAGTAGTTAGAAAGTTCCTAATTACATAATGAGGTATGTGTGCTGTATTGCATGAAGTCTTGTGCTCTTTAATTTTTGTGGTAAACCACTCGTATAACTGTTTTCCCATCTGCTTCCTTCCCTTCTCACCTGGTTAGGTGGCTCCAAGCTTTATAGTTTTGGGTTTTTTTAAGGTTGTGCAGTTGAGTGTAGTCCTTCTGTGGCCTTTGGACTTTGTTTGGTGTGATCTGTTATCTTGTCACAAACGTTGATTTATTTTCATAGCCTGCAGCAAAGGTGAGTCAGTGTTTTGTTCCTACCTGAAGCCTTTGACAAGTGCAGAGAGGAGGGTGTCAGAATAGTGTGGCAAAACACCAAAGATCTGTATCTGCTTTTATGCTGGATTTATAAATTAGAACAATATATGTAAATAGCGAGGGCATGTGCTGCTGTGCTTGATTTCTCAGGAGGAAATAGGGGATAGTTTTTGAGGGTGCTGATTATAAAGAAGGTGCACATCATCAGAGAATGCTGCTTTCGGCCAAATGACGTTAAGGTAGTATGTTTGCTGTAGCTCTTGGGTATTCTTTGATTCTTCTGTTTTAAAGTATTTTTGAATATTTCTTTTTAAAAAAACAACCACAAAACAACGGAGATGTCCTTTATTACCCTTGGAATCTGAAGAGCTGTAACTCTCCGGCTGCTGTAGCAGACAACTGAGAAAATCTGTTGTTTCTTAAGAACAGACTTTCAGTTATGCTGAAATTTGGAAACTGCAGTGGAAACATAATGAAGGTGCAATGGCTCGGATTTGTGTATGGCGAGGTTGTACTCCCAACAGTATGGAATAGCAACCAGCGTGATGATAGGCACTTCACAAGACCTCTAAGTTACAGCCCTGATGTGTCCAGTTTAGCATTAAAAGGTGATTGTTGTGTATAAAAATCAGGCTCTTTATTATAACTTACGGATTTATAAGCCATTCATTGACATGCCTGTAATAGTGATAGAAGCAGATCATTGTGAATAGGCAGTTAGTACTGAGATGCTTCCATCTTCTACCAAAATCATTTTCCATAGACAAGTAGCGGGACAGTGAAAAGCGGGACATCACTTGCAAATGTCTGGCTTCTTCCCTAATGTCTTTCTTGGGAACAGAATTCTTTCTTTCTGCTATGGTCCTTTATCGTTGCGGAGTTGTAATTATGTGGGATGGAGACTGGGCTGCTGTAGTTAGATGTGCTGAGCATGAGGGGCAGCGCACAGGCTGCTGGTGTAGGCTGTGTCTTCTCACCTCTGCCGTGGTTAATACTGTTAGGTGCAGCTCCACTTCCAGGAGGATATCATCATCATTCATCTTCTTTCACTTGAGTTTAAACATAAAATTAGTTTAGTGAGAACTGAAAAGCAGGATCATGAGTACTGGTCCTAACAATCGGCAACTAGTGTCTCTTTTTTTTTTTTTTCTTTTTTTAGCAGAAATATTGGGCTCCAGCCCCAAAAGGAGAGACCTCATGTGCTTCCCAGGATCTCCTTTATTCTGTGCTGACAAAATGAGTGCTATTTTCAGCCTTTACCATTTGCCTGGTGTGCTGGTTTTTTTTTTGTCTTAGAATGAAATGTTTGCCCTGTCTATATTTTTGTCGTACAGCCCGTCTTTCAAGCTTGGCTCTGATTCCTCTTAATTCCAGAGGATAATCCTTTCATTTCAGACTGTGATGTTAATCTGAATTTTTCTACATGAGTCTGTAATATTAGTGACAGGTGGACTTCTCTGGCTTCTTTTCATGGCTGCCTTGGAAGCAGCAGAAGTGTGTCAGTTTTGTTGCAGTGGTGCTCATATAGAGTATGCTGATGGGGGAGTGGGTCGTACATAACTGCACCGTCTGGTAATGGCTTCTGTTTACAGAGTGTTTAAAAAAAAAAAGTTAAATTTTTTCAAATGGAAGTGGCATTGGTTGAAGTGTCAAGCCTAGTGCCATCCTAGTTTTTGCACACATTAAGCTAATATGTAACTGAATATGAAAAGAATAAAATGGAAATGGCTGATAAACATGAATGACTGCAGAATGTCAAGACTGAAGGCAGATTGTAGGGGAGAGTTGGTACTTGTGTTTGTTTTGATTTAATTGTCCCCTTCTATATATGGTAAAAATGGGCTCTTATGCATATACTCTTCAGTAAGCCAGGGCTCTTTTGATAAACTGCTGCAATATGCTAGGAACTATTGTGTGGCATTGTCACCTTGGAGAATGATTCCTGTGAGGTTTTGTTTCTTGTTTATGTCCACAAACTTCTGAAAAATTGAGAGGGAACTTCAGGGCAGAAGAAACTTCTCCATTTCCTTGCCCACCCACATGAAGGCTGCATATAGTCATCAGTGGTGCCCCAAAGAGCAAACTGGAGAGTGCCATTATGGACTAAAAGTAAGTGGTAGAGGTGAAAGACAAACGTGAGCTATCCATAGATACTAGGGTGTCTAGTGGCGTGCTAGAAACAGTGCATTGTGCTGTCCGCTTCTGGGACGGCAGTGCAGAATATGTGTAGCCGTTGGGTGCACTGAAAAAAGCAGCGAATGCTATGGGCTGTGTGCTGTTGAGGAAGAGGAGATGAACCCAGAGCTAAACTGTTCTTCAGGGCAAGGTGAAAGAAGAGGTGGAGGTGGCTGCGAGGTTCTGCACGGTTCAGGAGCTCAGAGCTTGGGCATAGCATCTGTATGGGAAAGGACCTGTTTGTGTAGCTAGAGTAGGTGCAGCCTATGACAGTGGATACTTCTTTGTCTTAACCAACAGTCTGGAGACAGAGAGAGACTTTGGAGGGAGTTGGGAACTTTCCTGAGGCCGAAATCAGTGATCAGTGTAGAGTAGCATGGGGTTTTTGTCTCCAGGAATGAGTAGTGAGGGAGAGGTGAGTCAGGAAACAGTGTCCCAGAGGTCTCTTGGACCAGGAGGATGGGTGTTGCAGCTCATGTTTTCAGCACTAAGTTTTGAGAATCCTGATAGAAATTATGGAAAAACCCTAGAGCTGGCTGGAAGGAGCCCCTTACGTCTGACAGCAGGAATCAAATAGTAGCATTAAAGTATGAATCGAATTTTGTAATTTTGTGCATTTGAAGAAAAGTACTTGGAGAACAAAAATTCAGATAGGTAAGCAAGGAAGTGGCAAGTACACACAGGGCAGGTAATTTGCAGTGCAGTAGCAGTTCTTTAGTGAACAGGTTGAAAGTAGATTTTGAGAAGGTGTCTCCTCATATCTGATAAGGGTGGTTGTTTTGTGTTTTGTTTTTGTTTTTTTTTTTTTTTAATAGGGGTGTGATGGTCTCTCCCTTGCTTTTAAGGGTGAGTATGATGATGCTCTAACACCTTTCATGCTTCTGCAGGACCTTGCATGACTTTTGCAGATTCTAAAAGAAAAACCTGTAGTGGATAAATATCCGGGTGTATTCCTTAACTGTTTTGCTGATTTTAAACAATATTGTTTATGGTCTCCACATGTGATAACTGTTCTGTGGAACACACAGCTTTCAAATATTTCTGCAATACATCAGAAATGTCTTAAGCATAGGGAAAAAAAATATTAATTTTATAGCTACATATGGCAATAACCTCTGTATTTCTGAAACTTTTAAACCCAAAAGAATTCTATGGCTGCACGGAGTCCATGAATAAATAGATCTGAGGCACTAGCTGCTTTTGAGATACTGAAACATTGAAGATGGACTTGCAGCCTTGCAGCCAGGCTGCAGTAGTTCTGGTTGCCACTTTTTGTAGCTTGCACAGTAGTTGTGTAAGTAATGGCATTTATGAAACCTGTTTTTTTTTTTCTTTTCTCCAAGGCCGTTTGCTTTATTATGGAGTTATCCACTGTCTAAATGCAAATTCAGATTGGAAATATTCTTGCAGCCAGGGCTGTCTCCTAGGATGAGGTAAATAACATGCTGTGCAAAAGTAATAATCTGCCAGTTTGCTGCCATGAAGAATCTTAGATTTGATCAACTGAAATGATTTGAGGTAAAAATGTTGTGCTTTCTGGGTATGTGTTGAGGGGAGAGGAACTGCCAGATCTTAAACACTTGAAATACGACACAAGGGTCTGTGCTAAAGGGATGTCAAATCTCATTCAGAGTTCTCATTTTGAAACTAAGCAAGCCGATGAAGATTACATTTGATCAATCTATAATTGGCTCTCTTTTATGATTGTTTAAAGTATTAACAAAGTAAGCCAGCAGTTTGTTTTGTAATGTTATAAAATACTCAGAATTGTGGATTCTGACTTTCCATAGATGATGGTAATCAGTTCACCCTCCTCTGTTAATTTAAGTCTTGGAAATGCTCTTTAAGGTTCAATACAGACAAGTTGGTTTTATCTAAGTTGGTTCAAGTACAGTAATGAAGCTGAGGCAGGAGCATCAGGGTACTTAACTTTGCTGCTAATAAAAGGCGTGCTTTCTTTCTGGTATCCTTCCACTGTAAAACAGTCCTTAGAGCAGAGAAACCCATCGTGTGTGAATGGATGGGAATAAAGTTTCAGTTTCGGGCTTCATCCTGCCAATGCTCTAACTCTTATGCTCTTCTCCCCCCTGCTGCCCCCCAGCTTTTCTTTGCGAGCTTGGCAAGTAATGCTGCGTGTTACTGCTACGTGCAGGCTGATAACCATTCAGGAGGGTTTTGTGTTCCGGCTGGCTAGCCTGCTGTTCTCTTGTCTTCTCTGAGGCTCAACAAATGGTTTTGGAGACCTTGTCAAGCCCCCATAATAGCACATTTGGGATTACAGCATAGCTTTATTCATAGCTACAATTTTTTGTTAGGTGCAAGGCCACTTGTGAACTAGCTGCCAGCTTTTGTGTATTGTAGGCTTCCCGTTTGAGAAATAGCTATTTGAATAAATTGAAGTTTGTACAGAAGCATATGAAGTCTTTAGTAGCTTATATGGGAAAGGTACTAGATAGACAATTTAATATTTTGTTTTTTTTTTTATGGAGGATTCTATTGATGTTGCCCTATTGCATGTATTTATCCTAGTGAAAGACTGACTTAAGCATGTGAAGATCAGAATGCCAAAGAGTCCTTGTAGGATTATATGCAATACTTGAGCAAAAAGATTCTGCTGTTTAGGCAACAGTTTCTATTCAAATACTTTTTAACTACCTTGAGTGTTAAGAGGTAGTATGGCAAAACATATTGTGCAGTCAGTTTAGAATTTTCAGGAAAAGAACTATAAGCCAGAATTAAAGCTGCAGATACTTTCTTTAAAGGACAAAATGTTCAAGAGAACATAGTGATTTTTCTCAACTACAGATGATAGCCCAAACATCCAAAATTAAAATTAGTCTTGAAAAAATGTGCATATTTTGTGAACAGGGAAGAACACAACTAAAGGTCACTGAAACAGTCTGCCTGTTTTTCTGCAAAACCTCCGTGCTGTGTGCTTGTAACACCTTGCATACAAGATGTTGACATTTGAATAAAGGACACTGGAGAGTTGCACTAAAACAGAAGATGCAGTTCATTACTGTGTGAGTAATACGTGCAGCTGAGAACTTGGAATACAGAAGGATCTGAATTGCGGCAAACCTGTATTTCCACCTTGAGTTTCTGGGAGAGGCATAGCCTTACCCAGTGAGGGGGAGCCCTAGCTGCAGGTGTACTTTCAATTACAGCTTGCCTTCAGACACTGGATAATCCCACAACGAAGCCTTGGAAAGTCAGGTTTCATCAGCTCTGTGGTTCCCACGGAACTGCCGTGCAAGGTATGGAGCATAACAAAAGCAACTGGAGTAAGCTCTACCTGGGTGGACTTCAAGACATAAGTAAGGTGGCAAATTTGTCCCCAAATGTAATTTGAATCTTACCTAACTTTTTGTACTTGAACTACTTGGCATTCAAACTCTCTCTTTTCTTTTTGGATGAACATCAATCCTGTTTAAGCAGGTTGAACAGAACAACCCCTCATAAGTAAATGTACTAACAAACAATGCTATTCACTGTTATGTTAGTTCAGTTTTTTATAAAAGCTCAACTGGAAGCTTATATGACTCTGCCAGATGAGGATCAGATACTGAAAGACTGGGGGGTGGAGGATGGGGAACAAAACTGAAAGCTCTATGGGTAGAATTCCAGGCACATGTAAGGGGGAAAAATAGTGTTAGAATTGCATTTCCATCTGCCTGACTAGTTTAGCTATGCTGTGTGAGATCAGCGAGGCTAGAAAGCAGAAAATACAGCAGTGAATGGCTCATTAGCCTCATTTCATTTAGGCGGATGCTCTGTCAGGGAGGGATGCCAAGACAAAACTTTAGGACAGTGAGTAGCTACTTACTGAAACAGCTAGTCAGGGCACCCACAATGGGAGAATCAGCTTGGGATTTGGCCTACAGTAGGATGAAAGAACAGATTCAAACTGTTACTACTGAGGGCTGTCTGTGACAAACATGGTTTGTTCTTTGCTCCTGGAAGGATGCTGAGTCTATACAGGGTTAAGAAATCTGCTTGAAGTGCTACTTAACTTCAGTTTAAAAAGGAAAAAGGGGGGTGGTGATGGGAGGAGATGGCTTCTTAAAGCTGAAGGAGAGCCAAGAGGGTGAAATGTGGCAAGCTACTTGGGAACCATTTTTGAAGCTTTGCTGGGTGCTCAGTGTGTATCACTCATCAAGATATGCTGTAAAACTGTCAATTAAAAAAATCTGACATGGTGAAAGAGTAGAATAAAGGAAGCCCTTGGGTGTGTTCTTTGAAAAATTGTCTTTTATGAATGCTGAACATAGAAATAGCAGGTAAGTGACGGTAGGCTAAGTGTGAAACTAGTGCAAGAGCCTCTCTAGCAACCTCACCGCCATATAAGCCCTCAAAAACACACACAAGCTCCCCCCACCTTGAGAAACTACTTGGGAAGGGCATGAAACTAATCTTCCCTTTTCTCTCTCTTTTCTGATACATCAGTAGCACAATGCTATCTGTAGAACCGGGGCACCACTGACCTATGAAAGGAGTGTTTAGAGAAGATGACACTACAGCAAGTGAAAAGCTTTGGGTTTGTCCATGTGTTCTGAAAGAACTTAAAGAATTGGAGGCAAAGGAATGCATTGGGGGATCTGTCTCAAATTGCAGTGTTTGGGGAAGGGGCTTTTTGAACAAACTGAAGTGACGAGCAGTCAGTTATCAGGATGAAATGTGTTTGCACATCTGAAGGAGTTCAAGAACAAAATTAATACATTACTAACCAGAAAGTATAACCCAATGCTTTAAATTGTCCTAGTCATGGAAGACTGGACAGGGGCAGTGGTAAGACCAGTTTTTAAAAGAACTTTTTGGAAGAGTGGAAACTACTAACTAGTAAGCAGAACCAAGAGCAGAGATAGTGGACACATGAAGGGTACTGAGGTGGAGACAACCACCTTATAAAACAGATCTGACACCTCCTGAGTCTATTAGAGTCTTTTGATGGAGTTAACATACAGGTTAAGGCAACATAGATGATTTCATCTAAGTAGTTTTCCAAAAGGCATTTTGTAAAGTCCCCTACCAAAGACTTAAGCTGAACTTAGAGATGGTCGTTCTCTGGATAGAGAAGCTAGTTAGAGATGCGAATTAATGGTGAGAGGTCATTAGTGGTATTTCTTGGCAATCTATGCTGCTCAGAATTTTTGTTTGGAAATTACTTGCCATACATAGTTGGGAGACAGCTTTGCTGGTGAGTGAGTGTTACTTGGGATCATAGAATCATTTTGGTTGGAAAAGACCTTTAAGATCATCAGGTCCAACCATTATCCTAACAGTTATAAGCCTACCACTAAACCATGTCCCTAAGCATCACAGCTACATGTCTTTTGAACACCTCCAGGGATGGCGACTCCACCACCTCCCTGGGCAGCCTGTTCCAATGTCTAACCACTCTTTCAGTAAAGAAATTTTTCCTAATATCCAATCTGAATCTTCGCCTGGTGCAACTTGAGGCCATTACCTCTTGTCTTGTCGTTAGTTACTTGGGAGAAGAGGCCAACACCGGCCTCACTACAACCTCCTTTCAGGCAGTTGTAGAGAGCAATAAGGTTTCCCCTCAGCCTCCTCTTCTCCAGGCTAAACAACCCCAGTTCCCTCAGCCACTCATCAGACCTGTTCTCCAGGCCCCTCACCAGCCTCATTGCTCTTCTCTGGACCCACCCCAGCTCCTCGAGGTCTGTCTTATACTGTGGCACCCAAAACTGCACACAGTATTCGAGGTTTTGGCCTCACTAGTACAGGGGCATGATCACCTCTCTACTCCCGCTGGCCACACTTGCTGATACAGGCCAGGATGCTGTTGGCCTTCTTGGCCACCTGGGCACACTGCTGGCTCATGTTCAGCTGCTGTTGACCAACACCCCCAGGTCCTTTTCCACCGGGCAGCTTTCCAGCCGCTCCTCCCCAAGCCTGTAGCGCTGCCTGGGGTTGTTGTGACCCAAGTGCAGGACCTGGCACTTGGCCGTGCTGAATGTCATGCAATTGACTTCAGCCCATCGATCCAGGCTGTAATAACTGCATGGGCTGGGATAGTGAAGGCCAGGACTGATTGTGAAGGCTTGGCACTCAATATCACAAAGTCCTTCTCCAATAATATAGCGTACTCATTGATGTGAAGTGATGTGCGTGGGAAAATGGTTCTTTCTTTACTCACACAATGGTAGTCTCTGAATTTATTATTATTTAAGAAAAAGATTTTTGAGTTTATAATGACAGTTTCGTGAAAGTGCCAGCTCAGTGTAAGTAATTGCTAAAAAGCGGAGAGAATCACAGGATTTCCTAACAATGGAGTGGAGCACAAAACACAGTGTAATTGTTGATGTAAATCCTATTTTCAGTATTGTAGGTGCTTCTAATCCCTTCATCCCAGGCAGGGTATAATAGACCTAAGGAGGGCCAACAAGGATATTCGGAAATGTGGAGCAGTGTCTGTATGAAAACTTCAGTTGTTCCATTGTCAAGGACTCTTCTGTCTGTGAGAGCGAGGGACGGGGAGAGTCTCTAAAATCCTGTGCGCCACTGAGAAGAAAGGAAACAGTCGTTCAGTAACTGGATACTTTTGTGAAAGATAAATACGTTAAGGGCTATTAAATGAGAAAATGTCATCTGTGAACTGTAGCGCCTACATGTTTGTGAACGGTAGGCAAATTCCTGACTTAAAAAGCTTGTCATCATAAGTTGTTGTGTTGTTTTTTTTTTTTTTTAAAGCAGCAGTTATGTTGTTTCCTCCTTGTAAACCAAATAATTTCACAGATTTGACTGCTGAAGAAAAATGTACCAAAAATAGATGTTATCCAATGCAGTTATGGCTTTCTGAAGTTTAGACTTTGTTTGCTTTTCAGAACAGATGCTTTGAAATGCTGTGCTGTCTTTATGCAACTTGTAGTTTCTGAAGAGGTACAAATATTGAGGTGACTTAAGAGCAATCTGAGAGAAGGAGGAAAGTGCAAATGAAATATATCAATCTTTTCCTTTATAGAGAATTTGCATAGGTACCTCTTGTGTTGCTTTATATAGAAGTACTGGTAAGACTGCCATGGGCTTTAATAAAGCAGCATGGGACTTTGAGTCTGGAGTGGTGTAATGCTGCCCATCAACTAGTCTCCTCATAGGAACAATCTTCACAATTGTGTGGTTTTTAGGCTGGCTGTCAAGTTACAGTTCTGTGGGAGAAGGGAGGAGAAGATCCATAATCAAACCCCAAGGATTCCTGCTTCTGTGGAACTTCTGTGCTGGAGTTAATTGCAGGGCTAGGTGGGGGTGTTGGCTTGTTTATATTTTTTTTTAAAATTATTGCTAGCCATATTTCCTGTGGCTTCACCACCACCAGAAAGTGGGGAGTGAAGTGAGTGGCATCTTGCTTTTTCTTGTCCATCTCTATTTCTGCTCTACCCATTCCTTTTGCTCTTAGCACATACTGGTTTTTATACTCATCATACTCCACTGTAGACTAACAGAATTTGTCAACCCAGGAAAAAAGAAGTGGCTAACTTTTTGCTGAGTGCAGGAGGTGAATCATGTGATGGAGGAGTGTGGCACAGATTAGAGCTGGTGTAAGCGGAGGGATTTTCTGGCTAGGAGCAGCAAGGCAGAGATGTCAAGAAAAGGCTTTTCTTTTGACAGCAGCAAATTCTTAGATCAGAAGAACTGCGTGTACAGTGTATCATTGAATTTACTTGGTTACTTTGAACTTCTTGCAAACTTGTAAGGTGTTAATTTAAAAAAAATCAGAGAACAAAATGAATCAGTAATTGCCATTCAATGCATAGTATCAGCTGTCTCGGAAGCCACAGTATTTATTGGCTTGCTGTTGATGGTTTTTCCTCCAGCTGTGGAAGTGACCTTTTCTTTACCCACGAAAAGGTCTGATTACTGGAGGATTTGTTTTGAAGTAGAAAATACTCTCAGCATAAGCCTTGCTATCTGATAAGAATAATGATGCTGTTCTGGCACAGCAATCTTGCCATGTCCTGTAAGTATTCTGGGGGTGGGAAAAGTACGAATGCTTGAGTTAGACCCTTAATAAATTCAGTTCTGTTAGTGCATCTTCCCCTGCAATAATTTCTTTGTGTTAGCATTTTGGTGAGTAATATGGCTTTTTATTTTCACATGACATCTTGTAAATTTAGATCTGAGTCCATGAAACGTGCTTCAGTCACAAACTGCACTTCTTGTACTCCTCTATCCTTTTGTAAAGTGCTTTTTTTTTTGTCTTTTTCTTAAAGCATGCTATCTAAAAATTGTATACTGAAGTGTTAGGAAGACTTAGTCATGCTGAAGCATTACTTTTCTTTCAGGATAAAATGTATGTTTCTGAGGGGGGCTAATAGCAAAGAAGGAGCACAAACTGGCTTTTTTTTCCCTGCTTCTGAATATCCTGTCTTTTACCTGTCTGCTTTTTTGTGCATTTTGTACCTGTCTTTAAAAGGGAAAAAACCCCCTAACCATGCAAATTTGTTGTTACGTTAGAGATAAGTCTTTAATTTTTTTCTTCTGCTACATTTAAGTATGATAGTTCTATTAGTCCTTCTTTAAGTTAAATTTTAATTCAGCTAGAAATTATTGACAAACTTGAAGATAATTGCTGCCTAGCATTAAGCAAGTTGTACATTTTTGTTACCTCTCTGGAAGAAAAAGAGGGTAAGGAGAGAACAGCAGGGTAATTAAAATTAAATATGAGGTTTTTGTTAACTTCTCTGAGTTTCTAGCAGTTTATTTAAATTTAATGATATGACTGTGCAAACAGTTCCTAAGGCTTTCCAAAACTTAGTGTGATCATATGGCGCATTGACTGAAACTTGGATTGATGTGGCTGCAATCTACAGCACGTCTTTATAAAATTAAAGGCTGTATGGATTAATGGGAGTGGTTGCTTTGGATCATATAAAAGGTCTAGTCAGCTGTCTTTGATGGTTAGCTCTATTGGATCTTTACGAAGTGAAGCAGGTCTAGGGCAAGCACATAGCGATTCTTTCCTACTGGTATGTTATTGCTTCATCTGGTATCCAGAGCTACTATCTTAAGGTGAAATTTGAGTTTCTGGATTTCTGATGTATTATTCACTTGTTCTTTCACTGTTTAAATGCAAAGGAAAAGGAACTTAAGGAGGTAAAGGATGTGATGGTTTTGTTTTTTTTTTTTTTTTTGCCTTACACCAATTTTATTCTATTTTTGTCTGTTGTATTCTCACTGTGAAACCAGGCAAGACATAACTGGTCTTCCTGATAATAGTTACACGCTGATCTCATTTGAGAGCCCCTGCGTGTCAGCAACACCTATGAAAATGAGGACATGCCCTTGGCAATGTGCCTGTTGGAGAAGACTATGGCTCCTCAGCGGCTGTGCTGCTATTGTGTGGGTCTAGACCAGCGGTGGCTCCCGCAGTGGTTGGTGGCATTGGCAGGAGAGTGTGCTGGCAGCGCCCTCTCCCCAGCCACTGCCTCTACTCATTCGGAAACCTGGGCGCCAGCGCGGCTCTGCTCCTGGTTGTGTGTGGAGGTCTGGTATGGCAGGGCTGCCCGATTGCCTGCAGGCTCCTGATCTGGCTCTAATTCCCAACAGTTGCTCACTACAGATTTTTTAAACATGCTTCCATGCGTTTTTTTGATTCATATTTTTCTTGCATGTCTTATGTTTGAAGTTAGAGAAGAAGTAGATAGCACTTATTACTGTAGAAATATGGAAACAGTCTGAAATTTCCCCGTTGGGAGTGAGCACTATTACAAGTGCATGAAAAGCACGTGCTGATGCTGGCAGCTGCCTTGAGACGGGTGTGAGGTGCTGCTTCTCATGGCCAGCACAAATATATAAGAAGTATGAACTGTATTTATCCTCATCTGCAGATTAGATAGCAGCAGCTGTTCTTTATTCTCTTAACCTCTTCCTGGAAAGTATTCGCAGGTAACTTTGTAGAGGAGAGAAGAATAGTTGTGAACTGCTCTTTTTAGCTGAAATCCTTGCCAAAGTAGCTCAGACTCCCAGCTTTTCTGACTGGGTTGCATTATTCATGATCCTTTCTCATTTGTTAATACATAAGAGGCTTTCATGACAGAATGTGGATTTTTGTCTGATTTTTGGCAGATTTCTTCTGTGAAAGGAGCAAGCTAGAATCCATGATGGGATAAACTTTAAGCTGATTGTAAATACATGTAAATACTCTGGGCTTGAGTAAATCTGAACTTTTAAAAATAGTCATGCTTTGTTTGTGTACCAGGCAGTTTATAATAGAGTAGATAATGTTAACCTATTTTCTGTAGGTTTAATGCAGGTTATAGGACTGCCCCATTTTTCGAAATATTTTTTTAGTTCAGTCAAATGAAGAAGCAGTAATTTGAGCTAATGTTCATCTTCTGGTCTTGTTTCATCCCACTTGTTTTAGCCAGTGTAATTGAAATGTGGTTTTTGTTTGCTCACAAAACAAAATCCACAACAAGTGGCCCTTGGAAAATAAAGTATTTTTAGAATAATCTTGGAAATTAAAATAACTTTAGAGTGTCCCTCAAACAGCTGTAAGTGAAGGACATACTTCTAGTTTATGTTGTTTCCATATTTTGAAAAAGTCTACTACTTTAGCTATGGTGAGTTCTTCCAGTGAACAGAATTATTGCTGCAGTGGGTGTAGCACTTATCTACAGCCTTCTGTCAGAGGTGAGTGTACTGCATCAAGCTGACGTGGAAAGAAAGTACTAGTTAGAAGATAAACTAACTTCATCCTGAATGTGGACAGAAACCACTGTGCTTCTGCTGTGTCTGCTCTCTGCCTTTATATAACTTCAGTGCTCATCCGAGCATTCAGCAGGCCACTTAACCCACTCATGTGGCAGAAACTGTACCAAACAAAAAACTGGAAATACTTTTCCGTGCTCTGAATAAGCTCATCTCCATCTGAAAATGTGTCTGGGCTCTAGGACAAAGGACAAGAGTGCGTGTGTTGATGAAGACGGGCTTCTTTTAACAGCGAACCACTGACTCAAAGCAAGCTATTGCATAAAACTTCACTGTTTGCAGGGGTTTTTTATCAACATAAATGTATGAAACCTAGCACGTTTTGTAAAAATGGAATTACAAAAAGGTGAAGTGGTAATCATTGCATCACTGTTAGCTCAAAATTTTTTTTAGAGAATGAGTTAGAAGATTTTGCTCTTTATTTAGGTTTACCTGAAGGTACAGGGTCAGTGGTCAGACTTACTGTGTATACTAGTTATTTTGACAAAGGTTTTGACCTCAAATGTGCTTTCTGGGAAGTCAGGTGCTTCTAATGCAATTTCTCAGCCTTTGTACCTGGTTGTTAGTACCGATTTTCTTCCTATACAATTTATTTTCTGCTGATGCACGCAGTCTTTGCTCTTTGGCTGTTGCCCTCTTTGCTTACAGAACTATTGTCTCATTCTGCATGGGTATACCTGTCCAGCTTTGTACATTTAAATGTATGCAGTGGTAACTACTGGGTTTCATACGTTTAAATGTTTTACCGTGTGGAACTTTTTTCAGTCTTGGCCAGTTGGACTGTGACTACAAACCTGGATAAACTTAATACTTCGGTGCGTTTTTCAGTTATAAAGGCTGTATATCTTGGATGTGCTTGTTGAGGTTTAGCCCCAGTAGGCAGCTCAGCCCCACACAGCCACTTGCTCTTTGCAGTGGGATGGAAGAGAGAATCGGAAGGGTAAAAGTGGAAATAGTGCCCAAACATGTTCTAAAATACACTGATGGTGTCAGGGTGCAATGGTCTTTGGGGATGTAAGCCAGCTTCCTTTAGGGATGAAAAGGTTTTTTTAAGTGCCTGTGGTTTTCTGCGTGTAAGCACGAAGCACATTGGACACTTGTGGAATCTACGTGAAAGCCATTGAAATCCAATAGGTAGAATGAATTTATTCTTGATTTGTGTGGCATCCATACAAACCATGTGCAGGCTGTACTGAGATCTGGAGGTTCAGATACCAGTATTTATACTATTGAGGAAAAATGTAATTCTAAAGGTTTGTTTTTCTTCACAAAAATTGAACTTTTGTGTTTCTTTTTTATGCTGCTTACAGCTAGGAGTATCTGTGCGTTGCTTTAGTTTACAACAAGCCATAGAATGATTTCCTTTTTTAAGAGACAGTGACCATTGCACACATTGCAAATACTTTAAGAAACTCTAGATATTGAATAAAGAAAGATTACTATTCCAGTAAGAGATGAAATGCAAAATTCAATGTCGTCTAAATTACATTGAAAATGAGAAGTTTTAAATCTCTCTGTAGTAAATAATCCTCAAAACCATGTATGTATGCATCCAGAATTTCCCTGTTTCTTTTCTATCTAAGTTTTGGAAATGTTGTCAGGCTTGGAGAACAGTACTAGGAATTAGCTGTGTGTCTTGAAAATATGTAATGAATGTACTAGCCAGCTGTGAAACTACTTACAGTTTCACATGAATCATAAACAATATAGTTTATTTTACAATCCCACGTAGAATACTTCAGGTTGGAAAGGCTCTCTAGAATGCACCTGGTTCAAGCTTCCACTCAAAGCAGGACCAATTTTGATATCGGCCCTGGCTGCTCAGGGTCTTACCTAGCTGAGTTTTAAATAACGCTGAGCATGGAGAACTCTGTCAAATCTCTTCTACTTCTTGACTAGCTGTATTTTCTTTTCTTTATGCTATCTAATTGGAATTTCTCTTTTTGCCGCTTGTGACTGCTGCCTCTCATTGGTCAGGCTGGGCAGCTCCAAGAGGAGTCTGACTCCTCCCCTGTACCCCTCCATTAGCTAGCTGAAGGCAGCGATAGGACCCCTCCTTAGCCTTCTCTGAAGGCTGAACAAACCTGGTGCTTTCAGCCTCTCCTTCGGTGTCATATGCTTCACTGTCTGTCTTGTACTGGAAAGCCTAAACCTGAGTATTTGGCTCCCAGATGTAGTTTTGTAGTGCTGCTGGGTACACTCTTGCTAACACAGCCCAGGATTTGGCTGGCTGCCTTTGCCACCGGGGCACATTGCTGTGTCATCTTCAGCTTGTCCACTGGGACCCCAAGGTTGTGCTCTGCAAAGCTCCTTTTGACCCACTTGGCAGTGTGTCTAGTTGTGTGGGGTTATTTGAAACTAGAGACAGGTCTTTGCACTTATCTTTGAATTTCCTGAGGTTCTTGTCGGCCCGTTTTTCCTGTCTGTTGAGGTCTGTCCGAACGGCAGCTCAGTTTCTCGGTACATCAGCCATTGTCCCCAGTTTAGCATCGTCTGTGGATTTGCTGAGAATGCCTTCCATCCTGTTGTCCATTTGTTAATGAAGATGTTTTGTCAGCCCCACCATCTGCCTCCAAGGGATGCACTAGTAACTGGCAGCCTGTTGGATTTGTACCATTGATTACAACCAATTAAGTCTGGCAGTCTGATCGATTTTTTTCATCTGTTCTGTAGTTCAGCTGTCCAAGCTCTCTAATTTGGCTCTGAGTATACCATGAGATCATGTCACAAGCTTTGCGAGCGCCAGGGTAACATCCATTGTTACCTTGCTTTTCCATTGTCCTTAGAGCTAGTCCTCTGATTATATAGTACAATCAGGTTGATGAGGTACAACTCCTCCTTGGAAAATCCTTGCCAGCTGTTCCCAGTCATTTCTTTTCCTTCATGGGCCTGAAAATAGCTTCCCAGGAGGCCTTGCTGCATAACCTTTTCAAGGACTGAGGTTAGGCTGATGGGACTATAATATCATTGAAACTTTTTGCCCTTCTCGAAGAGGGTTCTGATATTTGCCCTTTTCTAATCATCAGGAATCTGCCATGATCACCGTGACCTTTTGCAGGTGATAGAGTAGCTTTGCAATGACATTTGCCAGCTCCATTGAGCACCCTTGAATGCAGCCCACCTGGTCACATGGACTTGTGTCTGTGTCCAGTTTGTTGAAGTTGTCCTTAATTTTTTTTTTCCTGCCTCCTTTCACCAGGACTGTCCCAGTGGCCGTGGGAACATGATAGTTGCGTGAGTAGACCGTGATGTGAAAACCAAATGCCAAGAAGGCATTGAGAACCTCAGCCTCTTTTGTGTCCTTTGTCACTTGGTTCTTCATCATACCCGTTTCCTGGGTTGGCAGTTAATAGGTACAAAATGCAAAAATAAATAGAACTCCTGGTATAAGTATCTTATTCTGGCAAGAGTGTTTGGTGCCGTGAATGTGGTGTTGGAAGAGGAGACAGAGGTAATTCTATTCTTCCAAGTCATCATTTGAATGGGTACCAGTCTGCCCTCCGCTTTCTGCACTTTCTAGAAAATGATGTTTTGGTGTGTGTTGAAGTGTTTGCTGTGTATACAGCATTGGCATTTAGTATAAATGTATAAAATCTTTTCAGCTTCAAATGTTGCGTTTGCGTATTCATATGCTTCCAAAGAACCAAATGACTACTACTTCCTGTAGACTTCACTGGATGTCATGTGTGACTAGGGTGTTTTTCATTTATTTAAAAATCTGATTTAAAAACAAAAAAATAATACTGTTGTGACTTGCGAGAGGAGGGAGGGGATGATGCCATGAAGTGAAAATGCCAAGTCTCCTAAGCGTTATAATTTCCTGTTGTAAGTGTTTTATTTTCATATTCTAACCTGTAGCTGTGTGTTTTGCTAACTTTTTCCTTCCATCTCAAATATACATGTGGAGTGTGCCCATGTATTTGTTGTGCTTTACTGAAATTCAACATACAGGGGAGGAAGGACAAAGAAAACTACCTGGAATGCCACAGTTTAACTCCATGTTATCTTTCTCTTAATTTCTAGTTTAAATCTTTGCTGTTGAACACTGTTCTGGTACTTATAAGTAAACTATAATAAAACCTCAGATTCATCTATTTCCTTGCTTGACGTTCTGGTAGGTAATAAAGATTTAGTATTTTTGCCATACCTGGCTCCCTAGTGTGTATGAATGCTCCTGTCCATATTTTGATGTTAGTAGTGAAGATGTGCTACTGTTTGTACAGTTCAGGGCTTGGAGTTACTCAGTGTTCATCTAGGTGGGCTTTTCGAAGATGAGCTACAGCACAAATTCATTTTTGGCTAGTAAAATCAAAATGCCATGTTTAATGCATTAAGAAACTTTTGAGTTAGTACACCTGAGGCTGAATCACTCCAGCAATAGTGTGACAGTTGTGCTTATTCAGGGTGTGTTACTTTGACTGCTATTGATGTTAATGTAATTCTCAAGGGTAGAATTAAAAAAACCCAAACAAATGTGTTTTACTGGTAGGCTTATCTTTTAATTATCAGGATTTTCATATTCTTTAGGGAGTGGGAACCATAAACAATTAACAGATCCGTTAAGAGTTCTCTGTAGAAGAAACGCTGCATTTACAGTTCCCTGTGGTAGTTGCAAGACTTTAGAGCCTATTTCCCTCAGATGTTTAACTGCAATCAAGTTCTGCATTTCCTTGTTAATGAAGACAAAACTATTCCTAAATTGTGACAAGTTAATTCTGAATTTGATATCTTTTTTTTTAACTGTACTGTAAGTTTAGAATGATTACAAGTGATTTTAAGCCTTTGATAATGTATTCTGCTATTTTTATTAGTCAATTGAATTTCAAACTAATTTGAATAAAGGATATATTACAGTGTTGTGGCTATACATTTCTATAAATTGTATGATATGTGAGATTCAATAACAGCAGAACTGATTTTTTTAAAGTACCTTTTATGTAATAAGCCTCCTTTTTCTCCATGTGTAGGATATTTTCTCCCACTTGCTGAACATATTTATGCTTAAAGTATCCTTCTAAATAAAGGGTAGAAATACCAGGCATTTTAATATTAAAGCTTTGCAATGTGCTCACATTCAGCAGGCATCTGTTCCTACTCCTTTTGGTATTTTTGTGATCAGGTAGACTGACTGTTTCTTACAGTGCCGTTGTACTTCCAAATTCAGTAGAACTTTACAAAAAATATTTGGAAGCAGCGTTGTAATAATAGCTTAATTCTCTTAAAGGTGGCATTTTTTGTTTTAGTTTATTCAAGCTGTAAGAACAAAACTAGGTAGTTATGCTCTTCATGGTGATTTTGCAGGTATATGTATTTGTTCCTGTCATTAAAGTGCACTGGAAGTGATGTTGCAGCTACCCATTTTTTTTCATGTTTGCCTCTGATGTTAATGTTGTCCCTCTGAGGAAGTGCCATTTTTACACAAGGTTATATAGTTTGTGCAGATGACAATAAATGCTGCTATTTCGAGCAGCTATATATTAGGTGAGTTTTCTTCTTGACACTCTCACAACTGCCTGCTGGTAGTGAGGACTTACTGTGTTGAAGATGCCTGCTTGCTTGAGTGCAGGCAAGTATGAATATATTGGTATGAAAATAAGTTTGCAGATTGACTAGCTTTTCTAAGCCTGCTGGTAGGTGGAGGAGCTGCTGAAGTTACTTAGCATCTCATTCCCAGGCAGCAGAGAGAAATGGTTTTCCCAACAGGACCTCTCTGTTAGAAGGAAGAAATTTAGTTGAATTATACTTTGAGTCTTACTGTGCCCTTAAAATGCAAGCTCCTAAGTGGCCAGTTTTGTTACTTACAGTTGTCTGTTGAAGATGTTTATAATCAGTTTTTTCCTTTTTTTTCTTATTGTTTGTTTTTTTGCCTGTCTTGCCATTGAACATCTCTTTATCTTCAGAGAAGGAAATTGCCCATATCCAAAACCATGGGGAAGCCATTTGGGCTGTGTTATGATTCTAAACAGACTGTTGGCAAAATATTTTTGGAAGTTGTGTAAAAGAAGGTTGGGCACTGTGGCCTTTCTTTTGGCTTGATAGCACTTTTGTAAACTCTTATCACTCCCTTGAAAAACTATTCCCCCAGTTCCCTTGGCTTCCAAGGAATTACAGCAAGTTTTATAAAGAAAATCTCACTTGGCTCAAAGGTTGAAGTAGGATTTTCCTACTTCTGTTAATGGAAAGGCTGGTGCTAATGGTGTAATGGGTAATGATGGTGTGTTATCAGCCTCAGTGTAGAACAGATGTTAGAGAGGGTGAGAAACTGGTTTACTACTTTGTATCTCAACTGTGCCTGCACAGTTGAGAGAATTTAAGTCTTGGAAGTCTTTGGTTATTTTTTCGGGTTCTGGAGGAGAGTGTAGTGTGGTGCTAAAAGTGTGCTTTATCCCTAAATTGTAATTTCTTTTCCTTCTTTTTACCATGCTTATATTACCTCTAAACTGGCTAGGCAGGTTGAGGGCAGGGCAGAGGCCACTTGCTCTCGACTCCTGCATCTGGCACCCTGGCAGAGCAGCTGAGAGAGAGGTTAATTCCCCACAGCCCTGGGCTGCTGTAAGGGCAGAGCAAGGTTGGCATGGGATCTCTGGATCTCAAGTCTTTAACTGCCTTTTAATGTGAGAAGATTAATTTTCAGAGACTTCTTATTTCATCCATTGTTTTGAGGAGACCAACTGCTATGTTCTTAAACCACCTTTGTCAAATGTCAGCATTAAAGCAATGATTGTAAAAGAGTTAACTTATACAACTGAAAGTGTGTTCTTCCAGTTCTGTTCTAGGAAACAGCTGAAGTATTTTTTTCTAAAAATTTCCAGAGAAAGTCTGCCATCTGGTATGGAAAATTTTAGTCCAGACTTAATTTGGCAAAAATTTGACCAATTAAAAATAGTTGTACAATCTTAAATGTAAGGCAGGCTTCATTGTAGACAGTGCTACCAGAAATGCTTATAATAATACCAGTTGTATGGTAGCATTTCTTGTTATACTGACTTGTTATTCAAATGCCTTGAAATCTAAGCAAATAAGCAACAGGGCAATGAGAATAACCTTTAGTCTGACCCGTTTTGCTCCGTATTATGTTGTTGGTAATGCTTGTAACAGTAGCAGTTGTGTGGTAGCACTTCTCATGAGATAGGGATCTCTCAAAACACACCGAAAACTAAATAGATGGGCACATAGGGCAGTGAGAATAACCTCCAGTCCAATCCATTTTGCTTTATGTTTGTACCCAGCAATGGCCATGAGGCATTGCTAGCTAAGGCAGATAGAATCACAGAATGGTTTGGGTTGGAAGGGATCTAAAAGATCATATAGTTTCAACCCCCCTGCCATGGGCAAGGACACCTTCCACCAGACCAGGTTGCTCAAAGCCCCATCCAGCCTGGCCTTGAACACTGCCAGGGAGGGGGCAGCTGCAGCTTCTCTGGGCAACCTCTTCCAGTGCCTCACCGCCCTCAGGGTGAAGAACTTCTTCCTTCAGTCTAAACCTGCCCTTTCTCAGCTTCCAACCATTACCCCTCGTCCTATCACTACACCATGATAAAGAGTCCCTCCCCACTTTTCCTGTAGGCCCTCTTTAAGCACTGGGAGGCCACTATAAGGTCTCCCCGGAGCCTTCTCTTCTCCAGGCTGAACAAGCCCAACTCTCTCAGCCTGTCCCCGCAGGGGAGGTGCTCCACCCCCCTGATCATCTTTGTGGCCCTCCTCTGGACCCACTCTGATGGGTGCCTGTCTGTCTTGTGCTGGGGGCTCCAGAGCTGAACACAGTACTCGAGGTGGGGTCTCACCAGAGCGGAGTAGAGGGGAAAAAATGATAGGGGATAAAACAATTTTTAGCTGAGAGAATTTCCCTATGTCTTTTCTATCAGCAGCATAGATCTCTATGCTGGAAAGCAGATCAGGATTATGTTCAGTAGCTGTTCATGGAGTGGTCCATAA
This sequence comes from Leptosomus discolor, assembly GCF_034619465.1. Classification (NCBI taxonomy): domain Eukaryota; kingdom Metazoa; phylum Chordata; class Aves; order Leptosomiformes; family Leptosomidae; genus Leptosomus; species Leptosomus discolor. The sequence goes on from NC_141391.1 coordinate 22,302,147, forward strand.
CCCCCCTGTCTACTACAAATTTTTGTAGTTTGATTTGAAATCCGTTTATACTTTTGATCCTTATAACATTCTATCATTACCTGTTTAATTGTGTTCAATACCATAATAGTTTCTTGTTTTTAGGCTTCATGCAACTTGTTTTCCTCGAAGGTGAGAAACAGGGAATAGTTGTTCCCTGTTCACACCTTGTTTTGGCCATGTATGAATTTGTGCTCAGCATTGGCTCTTTCCCTTTCAGACTGGGAAGTTTTAGGGTTTTATTATATGGAAGCTTTTTAATGCTTTCTGTTATTGTCCTCCCTACTCTTTTTTTTCTGTTTGTGTCAGATCCAGTATCTTTTTCCTTCTTTTATCTTGCTGAATCCATGTAATTGCCCTCTTAAAGAAATCTGCTTTCGCCCACTCGCTGTTCCATTCTTCTTCCTCATTAACGGTGTTCAAATTTTGTCCATTAATCTCCTACTTTTTCTCTCTTCTCCGTTTTGAAAGGTTATTGCTAACAGTGGGTTGTCTTTGAACCCCTTGGACAGTACCTGATAATTTGAGGGATAATTAAGTAGTGATGAATAGGGGAAAGTGCGTTTCAGATAGGAATACAGTAATTCAAAGCCTTGCAAATATTCAGTGAGAGCTGGAGGAAACAAGTGCATATGTTTTAAATGCTTAACTACAGGTTGTTTTTATTTTATTTTCCTTTAGGATGTTTGAGTTGCACTGTTTTCAGGGTGGCTTTTCACAGCTGTGAAAGCTGGGTTCATTAAAAATGAGTAAGAATTCTTATGTAACCTGGAGATTTGGGGCTATATGAGTGCTGCAAGTATTGAAGGCAATACTGTTAAGTGCCATGTCCCCCAGGAGTGCTGTGGATGCCAGCCCACAAGTGGGAAGGACACGCACTCCATCTCCAAAAAGTCTGAGCCCATTGAGGCTGAGGATGCACAAGAGTTCAATGTCGTCTTTTGCTGCAGTGTGTCTTTTCTTCATTTTGCTTTTGGTAGCAGGGAGTTACTAATAGGCTTGTATTTTAAATAAATGACTGTAAGGTACATACTGGTTAAAGTACGAGGGGGTGGTGCTGTTTTTAAGTGTTATATATATTTAAAGCTGAAGAAACATTTCTCTGGATTCTTCAGATTACACAGATATCTTGTGGGTTTTTTTAATTAATCTTGGTAGTTTTATTGGTAGGAAAAAACATAAGATGTTACTGTGATGTTGCCTCTGGACTACTCAAGAATTCATTAAAATATGGAAGAGACTTACTGTGTCCCAGAGTAATACATTTATGGGAGATGTAGCCATAGTTAGACTTATTTCTAGTATGTACTAAATGTTTGTTTTGTTTTCTTCTTAATAAGAAAAGGAAGGAATGGAAGATATGTCAATCATTGCATTTTTAAAAAAAAAAAAAGTTTAAAAAAAATCCCTCTTTATGTAGTGAGACCAAATTTATATTTTAGCTTTATCAAGGTGGTGTGGTTAGCTTATGGTTTAGCATTAAACTAGTAAAGAATCAAAGGAAAATAAGATGCACAATTTGTATTAATTACAAACTGTTCTCTGAATGGTGGTGAAGAGCTCACTTCAAATTTGTGGTGCAATTTTTTAAAAAAAATTTCTTTTCTTCTTTCACAGGAAAGATGATAAAGATTACGCTTTAAAGCAAATAGAAGGTACTGGAATTTCTATGTCTGCATGCAGAGAAATAGCAGTAAGTAACACTAGTTCTTTCTACTAGCAAACAGACTTACTAAAAGTATTGATTTGGGTGCATGCTGGTTTTTGTGTGCTGAATCATGTTATTCTACTATGGGTGCTACATTTTTGTCATAGAGGTGTAAAATAAGTACAAATGTCATGGAAGATTTTGTGCACCTGTTAAATTTACTGTCTAAAGATGACAGTGTTTTTAGGTTACAATTTACTACCTGCCTCGGGGCAGATTAAATGCAGCAGTTTAAAAACTTGGTTAGAGTCAGTGGCTTAAATTACATTATTTGATCTGACTTTTGCATTAGTACTTCAGTTATTTTCCTAAAGAGATTAGTTCTTACTGGCTCATAATGATTAAAACATGCTAGCTTCTATTTAAGTGAAGACTTCAAACTCAGCTGGCATTGTTGTTGCCTCAGAGGTTGTAATACACCCGTGATTACTATTCAAATGTTTTCTTAGGTTATTCAGGCTTATATCTGTATGTTGCGTATTGTTAGAAACTGGTGAGTAATGTGGACTAGTTATGGTTTGTGACAAGCTTGCAAAGAAATACTGGTAGAACTAATATTCTGAAGTTCAACTGTTGTATGTTCTTATGTTATACTGCTGCTGGGGTTTATTTTTCCTGAAATGTTTCAACTAAAATTGCTTACTAAAAGGAAATGCATGTAACTTAGGTGTGTGTGGGAGGGGGAAGCAGATCGTTACTTTTCAGTCCATACTCCTCAAGAGTGTAAAACTATATGAACCATAATTTCGTTTTTATTTATTGAAGTGAGTATCAGGCTTTCCTACTTTGTCAACTTGCGGTTGTATTTGTGATTTCAAACACGTTAGTCCTTGAACTGAGTGAGGTGAAAAAAAAGAGGCGCAAAGAATATTTTTCAGGAGAAGCTCTTCCTGCCCATTGATGAAAGCTGATCCTCCCTGCTGTCGTAGACATCTACTCTGAACTAAAGGAGCTTAAAACAGGGTCTTAAGTTTTGCTTATTTCATCCATTTTGGCAGTTTTCCAAATACTGTGACTCCTTCGGGCTGAATGCTTTTGGGAAGTGTCAGCTACCATTTCAGAAGGATTTGAGAAATTTTTTTTCTCATCTTTTTGCAGTGATTTACCTAAAGAGTTTTGAAAAGTTTGTTCTGCTTGAATTTGTCAGGAGAAGCTTGGCTGACGTTAGGGAAGTATCTCTGCTCTGCGTATGACTAATTCAATTTCTTATCTATTAAAAGAGAATCACTAACTTGGCTGACAGTCAGTAAGGGTTTGGCCTCATTGTATGGCTTGAGGAGCATTGTGTAGTCCTTCCTCTTGGGCAGCAGGGTCCCTGGTAGTGACAGACGAGGAGCAAGGAGCAGGGAGGCTTTCTCCTCTCTGAGCTGCTGCAGCATGCGCCCTTTGAAGAGAACAGCAGTACAATGCAGGACCCATATGGGACAGGGTTAGTGGGGGAAGGAGGAGAGTGTACTGAAGATACTAAAGATGTTAAGAAAGCAGGCATGGAGAGCAAAGAGTGGAGTGGAGCCCGAAAGCAGGTGTGGGGTAGAAGGAGTAGTCTGAACATTTCTTGAGCTGTTGTTGACTTTGCTTCTGGTTATGCTTCGAGACTTGCAACTGCTGATACTGTGGTTGAATTTTCCTGCAATTGAATTAATAATTCGCTGTGGACTTCTAGGGTTTGAATCTCTTTTCCTTACCATTCTTTTGATGTTGCTATTTGAAGTAAACAGGAGAATTTTTTTCCCCAAAATGTGCTATTCATTTTAATTCTATTACATAGCATTTTCCCCCCTTTCTATCAATTGATATTGTAAAAGGAAAAAAAAGGAACCTCATATGGAGATGGTTCTAATTGAAGATAATAGCCATACTGTTTGTATTGATTATGTGAGTATGTGTAAAGTATATATGAAAATGCTACTGAGTTAATCAGCAGTGTTGTATCCTAAAATGTCATCTGTACATCTAATTAATGAAATAATTTGTTGTCATACTCAAAAATCAAGGCTGAATGTCAGACTCTGTTACAAAGTGTTCTGGACTACCCCAATGAATGTATTATATGAGCATGGTGATATTAAGAGGAACTAGGATGTCTTGATTTGCATATAAAGTATGTCAATTTTAGTTTCTCTGGAAGGCTGAAGGTTGGTTTTATTTGGTTTTTTTTTACTCTGTGACTGCCTGGGAGGGGTGCAGTTTGATATAAATCCCAGTGAAACTCTCCCTTGTTTTTACAGCTCTGCAGTGGCTTTTGTCTTGTTTATGACTACTAACTTCAGTTTTGGACTATTGAGTAACTTACCTGTTTAAAAATGCCCATAGCCTACTCTTCTGAGATGCCTATTTGATGCAGACACTTGAGCTGAAGAACGGTGTTTGATCTAAAGAAAAATAAAGCCATTATTGGAATGCATCAATTACAGGGGAAGTCTCGAACTAGGTCAGAGACCTGAGTTGAAACAGCTGACTCAGTTATGGGAAGAGCTCATCCTGTATATGTATACAAAAGACTTCCTACATTTCAGTACTTCCTGTAGCATGAGAACTTAGGCATAATGTTCAAGAACCCAGCTAGTCTCTTATTTGTTGAAATAAGAGGGGTTTTTTTCCCCAATGATTTTATGTAAACCATTTGTTTAACTGGTAGAATTAACAGTTATTGTGGTAATTATGCTAAATGAATCAGTATCTTGATATTAAAGATAGTTGTTGTGTTGGACTAGATGATCTTTCCCTTCCAACCACTAACATTCTGTGCTTCTGTGATTCTTCCTTATCTTTCAACCATTCATCCACCGTGGTAAGTGTTTGTGAATCCTACCTCTTCCAGAACTTTAACTGAGCGTATGGCTGCTCATCTCTTGTTCTCTGCAAATGTGTGTACTGCCTGGGATTCTGAGTATCTTTTTTGTGATCTGCACTTCACTTCTGAGGACTTAAGCAGGCACTAAAAATTGCATGCTCATCATACCGAAAGATGGGGTAGCAGAGGAATAGAATGGTGAGAAGATTTGTATAAAAGTATCCAGAACATACAAACCCAAACACTCGATTCCTTGCCTTCTGATGTAATCACAAGGAAGAAAGTCATTAAAGCCTATCCACCTGGAATAGTGCAGCAAATGCTATTTCACAGTTGGCAAAGCAGGAGAATTCTTCAAGGCTGTAGGAAGCTGGAGTAGTTAACCAGGCTTCAAATACAGCTTCAGGATTTTGGGTTGGGCAGTTTCCTGTACAGGAGTCTTAGGTTTTAAAGTAATCAAGTGACTTTCTGACATTTTTCTTGTTGATAAGCATTTTTCATGCCATTTTAGCAGGTTTGCAAGTACTTCACTTGCCTATGCTTCTTTTGGCTAGTGAGAAGTTGTTTGGGTTGATTTCTTTGTTTTAGTTTGGTTGGTTTTGTGTTTTTTTTTTTTTTTTTTTTTGTGCTTTTTGCAGGACTCCCATTAGCTTTGTTTTCTTGATGCCTGGTTTGGTTGACAGAAATATCGCTGAAAAGCTTGTTTATATGTAAAAACACCACATAGTATTTTTACGTGATAGCATTGGTTTTGGATTTGGCTCTGAAGAGCTGAGATACGGTGGCAGACACTCTCAGTGAATGAGACAAAGCAGAGCTGGGGTGGACGACGCTGTACTCTGGCTGTCTCCTGTCTGTGTGGTGTCCTTCAAACACCATAGCCAGCTTGTACAAGTAAGAACAGCCTTGAGTCTGCCAGGGCTGGGACAAAAAAATTGCAAAACAGTAAGTAGCTGGCTTCTCTCCACTCTTTAGGTCTGCCTTGGAGGCATTTGGATGTTACTAAGATTTTGTGGTTTCCTATTATAATAAATTCAGGCTGACATCACGAGAGGTGATGTCATTTCTGTTGGATCTAATGATAGTGTGGAGGATGAGGAAGTTCATCTTCACTGAAGGGAAAATGAATAGTTCTGTTTTGTGTGGTGTGAGCAAGCTGACTTGAACCATTCTTTGGTTCATGGAAGTGGTAGGAGCCTGCAGGGGTGGTTTGGGTATAATGCAGACTTGTACCCTAATGCTCACAATGTCTGAGCATTAAGAACAGAAAGGGGAATATTGATTTTTGTCTCCCAGGCAGGAGGCTCAGGGCCCAGTACAGCTTTCCTTCCATCAGGAACTTGGATGGGTTTGCAGGGAGCAGGCACATGGTACCTAGGCAGTGTGAGAATAAGCAGAGGGATAGCTGGTTGATGGCTGCTGCCCTTACCTGGAAAGGAAAGCCTCTGTAGCAGTCCTGCTTGCCTCTCCAACTGTTCTGCCATCCTGGCTTTCAGCTTCTAGGCTGGAAGGAGGCAGAGCTAGTGGGTGAGAAGGGAGCTGCTGTTGACTAGTGTTCTTGGCTGAGTTGACCTTGGTGGAGGAGGCTGCTGTAGAGATGAATTGGCCATCCTCACACACTGGGGCTTCCATGTCCTTGGTGACATGTCATTAGATGAGTATCAGGCCGCTTTCCTCTGCCAGTGGAGGGGATGGAAGAAGAATGTAAGGGCTGTTTCAGAGCTAGTCTGAGGGTGACTTTGAGGCAGCCCACAGTAGCTGGACGGACCCCATGATGCAGAAGCTGAAACTAGGCAACTTTAGGATTCACCCTCTTTAACATCTTCCTCTGGTAAGGAACAAGTGACTGTCCCAGTGAGTTTGCTGGAAGAGAATCCTGTACTAGCTGTGTGATAAGGAACAATATTTGCGTGTAGGTTGCTCAGGTTATGGGAGCTGTCATGTCCCTTCCACACTAACAGTGAAAGCAGTTTTCCACAAGGCCAAGCACAAATTGCTTAGATGAGTACAATACTTACGTCGGAAAGATTGCTGAGAAACCATTACTTGTCTTCCATGTGGTGAAAGTCAACAAGGTATTGAGGAAGACAAATGTTTGATTTGACCCTCCTTGGGTTATGACTCTCAAATGCTTTCACTTAATAGTAGTACAGTATGTCAAATGTAAGTTGTGACTGATGAGTACTTTATTGAGCTATGTTACAGGGCTACAAATAGTATTCTTGACAGATTTTTCTATAAAGGAAGGGTAGTATTACTTTTAGTTCTGTGAAAGTTTGACAAAGGTACTGATTAAATGTTAGAAATTGGAATCCATAGGAATCATAATGTTTTCTGTGAACAGCAGAATTTGACCGAGCTTGACATCCAGTGTCTGTCTCATCTGGATTCTTCATCCACCTCCTTACTTTAAGAGAACCTTTAATAACACCTCTTCTAATAGTTTTGAATGTGTTTGGACATAGGAGATGTAAATAAATATTGACCTGTATTTGTGATCATGTAAGATTCATTTGTTTTGGGAACCACAGAAGTGAAAAACAGAAATGTGCATTTTCTTTCTCTTGACATTTTGTGTTGTCAGGCTTCTTTTTTGGTGACATTTAGGACTTTATTTAGAAAAATAAAACCAATAGAACAAAATAAAGCAACAATTTCATATGGTAGTGTGTGAAGAACTGGAGCCCCTCAAAAATGTATTGTCAGCTTCATAATAAAATTTTAGAGTGAGCGGTATTATAACTTTTTCTGTTACATTGCCTTTGTAAGCTTTCGTTTGGACACTTTTGAAAGGAAAACAGTGTGTACTTTCAGCAGGTATTTTGTTGGTTTTTTTTTTTAGTACTGTGGAATGTCTGACTCATGAGAGTATAAAACTGTAAAATCCTATTTACATTGAAACAAACATTGAATCTACTGGATAGCAGCTTAGCTAACTTGGGATTTAAGAACTTGTGTAGTGAAATTTGAGGTTTAGTTTAAATAACGAGTTTAAAGTACTTGAGTAGAGCTCCAATGTTTGATAGGAAACTAAGAATAGTGATTCAAATTTTTTTTTTAGAAACTTATTTTATGAATATAGAATTGGATGACACCTCTGGAGTAGTCATATTCTGCTCCTGCTCTTGCAGACAAGTGAAGTGCACCTTCAAAAATTTAGGAAACTACAAGTTAAACTTGTAAGGAAAAGAAGAATCTCTGAAGGCAGTTACTGAGTCTCATTCTAGTAATGATTCTGTAAACATTCTTCAGCCTTTAAGCCAAAATTAATCATGACTAGTTCATACCTATTTGTACTTAGGATAATATTGTCAGTTAGTTAGAATAGCTCTTCTCTCCCACTTTCATTTTAAAGAGAGGGAGAGACTATTTTTTTCTCTGGCTTTGTGTTGGCAGGCTATAAGGATTTTGGCTTGGTTTGCTGGTTTCTTGTTGTTCAGTAGGCTCTCCCTTCCCCTGGGTGTAGGCTTGGGCTTTCTTTGCTCTGTTGCAGTTGGAACTAATCTTCCCTGAATTGGCCAGGATTGCATGTAGCGTTTCAGGTAAATGTCTCACTACTGCCTATACTCATATGTTCCACTGGTATCTTATCTGTTACAGGGTAGCTAAATCTGTCAGTCATCTTCTGGTCTGAAAATCACCTGCCTTTCTGCATCAACTGCAATTCTGCTTTCTGTTCCAGGTGCTGTTGGCCCATTTTCCACCCTAAGGCCATGGTGTGAATATTAATATATGATTTGTTTGTTGCTGGATCACTTGGTGGAACTGATGTGAGCCTTTTGAGATGGTGATTAGATTTTGAATTTACATCATCAAACTAGCAAGATGGCACAACAGTGATTTTCCCTTAAGTGAATGTTTTGCTTGATACTGCCAATGGCTTTGTGTCTAGCCAGCTTTCGGACTGTCCTAAGCTTTGGGAGAAGTGTGTTGCATAGTACTCACGGGAAAGTAGTGAAAGCAGGGAATTGCCTTTTCTAAAATAGTTAATGTCCTGAGACAGAAGATCAGAGAAGCTTCTTCTGGACCAGGTCACCTGGCCAATAGCTCTAGCAAATGAGTCCGTGCTTGATTATAGAAGTAAGCGTGGTAGTATTGCAACACTAAGCAGGTTACGTTCCCTGTGGACCACATACAGGAGCAAGTATCAAGAGTGGATGTGGAATGGCATTTGCAGTAAAGCTAGAAATCCTCATTCCCACAAAGAGTGCAGTCTTGGCTCATGAGAGTTGTCTGTAGTGGTGGAGAGCAGTACGGGAAATGTGGGGATATCACCGGAGGAAGGAGATAGCATTCGTAAAGGCTTGTGCTGAGTTCAGCTCATATTTGATGTGAAAGGTAACTATTCTTAGTGTCCCTGTGCAAGAAAAGATTTGCCTTAGTCATGTGGCAGTTTGCCAGGCTGCCTTAATGCTTCTGTTGGTTATTTAATAACATCCTGTCTCACCCCAATTTGTCCTCGGTCGTGAAGCAATTTAACAATTCTGTGCATCGTTAGGACATTTTCCTATACTGTCCCTCAGCTGCCCCATGGCTGTGGAATGACTATTTCTGCATTTGAAGAGGGAGGATCCTTAGTGTGTGCCCAGGACTTGCATGTAGGGATGCAGTTTCCCTTGCTCTGTCTTGAACACTGTTTATGAAAGCAAGGGCAAGACCAGCCAGGGACAATGTGGGGTTATAACACTCAAGTCAAACCAGATGTATCAGCACCTTCATCACTTGCTGATTTCTATTTCTTTGAAGGTCAATTGGGTCTTCCTTCTTTATAAGCGGCACCCAGACGTGAACTAATTTAAGGGAAGCCTTTCTGGTTGTAGAAATGGATTTGAATCATCATGTGATATGCAAATGAAAAGGAAGATAATTTACTGAGAGCCAAATGCATTCTTTTTGTCTACTTCCACTTTGTGTGCTATAGAACTGAACTAGTATAGACAGAAGCAATTAGATATCAGAGTCACTAGGCCAAAAAATGGCCTTTATCATTAGCAGGCATTGTGCTGATAGTCAAACCGTTTTCCTTGCAGTCTGCTTTTTCTTCAGTGAACTCTGTCAGCTGCTGGACATGAGTCAAGACATCTGGTAGGAAAGGCATGCGGCGTATGGGCTAGAGAGGCCTGGTTCATGGAGAGTGAGGTTGCTTGGAATGCTGTTTACAGCCCGTGTGACGTGTTATGTGCACGAGCTCTTTCTGTCCTTCAGGCAGCGTTTGCACTTGTCGCTCTGCATTATGACTGTCCTGGAGCATTTCAGCCTTTCCAACACAGTGATTCAGGGATCGTCTGTCACCACTGCAGTAATCGTTTCCTTATTCTGTTGGCTTTACTGATGTATATTAGCCATCCTGTTCACTGGGGTGCTTGTAGCTGTCTAGCTTTGACCAAACCCATCAGGATTTTTAAGCAGACTGAAAGAATATGTAGTCAAGGGCTATTCAGCATAAAAGGCAAAGACAAAGAACAGCAAGAATGATAAACTGAGCACACAGATGCACAAACAACAACAGCTGCTATCAGTGATAGTAACGAAGGCCAGAACTCTTAGAACATTGGTGATGGGCCACAAAAGGAGCACCTCGGGTGTGTCCTTGAAGGGAGTCAGACAGGGCTTTGTAACTGATGAGAAGGAAAGCAGATTGCTATGATCTCATAGGAGGATAGAAGTTTTATTGGGTATTTGATAGGACTTCTGGGACTCTGTAAAACTTCTGTGGGACTTTTAGAGGAAGGATAAAAAGCAGCAAAGGGAGTGATCAAGGTGGATTGCAGAGGAAAAGGCATGGGAAACTGGAGAGGGCATAAGAGACAGATTTCATGTAAGCAGGCTACTGGGCGGTGTGCTTGTCTGGCCAAGATCTGTATGTGGTCACCACAGCCTGTCTTGTGTCTGTTCCTAACTGCTCTCTTTGTGAGTGTCCTTTCTGTTCTGTATGTGCATCTGTGATGCGCTAGCAAACTTCAGGCTGGACTAGGTGGTGAGACCAGAATGAGGTCTCAGAGGCCAGATGCTGGGAATACATCTGGTCTGCAGGAGCTGGATATGGCAGAGACAAGGATCAGGAGATGAACACTCACACAGCGCTCCTTGGTACCTCCTGTGTGTGACCTGCTAGCGAACTTCAAGCGTGCAGAACCAGGAGGAGACTGAAGTCTGGAGAGACCCAGTATAGGAGCTGGAACCTGGAAGAAAGGGCACGGTGTCTGGGCTTGGATTCTGAACAGGTGTAAAGTCTGCACTGGAGTCAGAGGGGTCTGTGAATATGCGTCCATGTATGTGAACTTTAAGCCTGGTTAGCCAGAGTAGAGAAGCGTGATCTGGGCCAGTTGTGTTGTTCAAGTTTTACATAGGTACTGTTGGTGATTATGTGGGTGCCTGCAAAGAAGATGCTGTTCTCCTGCCTCTGTTGATACCTGCGTGGCTGGTCATGTCTGTATTGTGCGTGTACCTGTAGGAAATGCACGTTCAGTCACTTGTACCTTGCTTCTGGTTGGATTTGAAGAAGGGGAAGAGCAGCAGTCTGTCATCTAGCAGACCAAGAGGAATGCTGTGAATCTCAAAATCTGAAGGATTGACTATCCTTAGCACAAACAAAAGGGAATTATGTCTATGTTGCCTTGCTATACAGACAGGGAATCCTTCTGCTGCATTACTCAAAGTTTCTCATCTTTGTGTCGTGTTCTGGACCAAGCTTTGGTGATGGGTTGTGTGTCCTCAGAGGTGAATGACATTTGATGTGAATAAGTTGAGTTTTTTAAAGTGGGTGAGAGCTGCTCTCTGGGGAATGAGGAGTAGGACAGACTTAAAACGGGAAGGGATGAAGGGGAAATTTACATTATTTTCTAGAGCTCTGACTAGTATCTGCCTCTTTCTTTGAGGAATAGTCTGTGTGTCTGGTACAGGCGTGTCATCAGGCCTCAGGAAATCTGGTAAAATTTTGGTACGGACACATTGTTACTGAACTGTCCTGCAGTCTTCTGGATACAGTTAATTAATTAAAATGTTTAGCATAAATTTAAGATGTGAATTTATCCCGATTCAACAAAAAGTCCTTTGCTGTAGTGACTGGCACAATGTATCCTTGAACCCTGTAACCCCATTTGCTGTTAAGAGGCTGGCTCCCACCGGTGGTGTCTGATGCTCTACTGGGTCTGGCTGGGATGCAGTTGATCTTCTCCGTAGCAGCCTGTGTGGTGCAGTGTTTTGGGTTTGCAATTAAAGCAGTGTTGATAACCACTAGTGTTTTGACAATTGCTGAGTGATGGTTGCACAGTGTCCAGGCTTTCTTTTTTCCCCACTCTGCCCCTCCTCCCTTTGGGGAGATGTAGCCTTTGCTCCAAGACTGGCTGGATATTCGTCTGCTTGTGGGAAGTGATGAATGACTGCCATTGCTTCTGTGTTTGTTTTTTTTTTTTTCTTTTAATGTCTCTTTTCTTCACTTATTAAACTGTCTTATCCTCACCTACAGATTTTCTTGCTTATTTTTGCTTTTACTTTCCCATCTGACTGAGGGGGGTGAGCAAGTGGCTGTGTGGGGCTTAGCTGCTGGCTGAGGTCAATCTACCACAGGTGGTCCCCACCTGTAATTGATAAAAAATTGCAAATAAGTATTTCTTGGGTTTCCCCATACTGATCTTATGCTTTGTAGGAATTATAGGCATTTACAGAATGCCACACTTGTATATTCTGCCTTAAAATTCCTCTATGTAATGCTTTTACAGATCCTAAGATTAAGAGGTTTAACATGCTGAAACTACTGCCTTCTGCAGTGATTTGTAGTGTTGCATTGTCTCTTCAACCCTCTGTCTCCCTCTTTGATCTCATACTTGAGATAAAAGCTCGGTGGGCTATAGATCCTCTTGCTCAAGAAGTGCCATGCTGAAGACTCTGGTCAGTGAGTAGAGATGGGAGTCTGTCTCAAGTGACATAGAAAAGAAGGAAACAAACATATGCAGATACCCACTGCCATTTTACTATCTCAGTAGCAGCTAAAATGTTACCACATGTGACAAAGGTATCAGCAGAAAGGAATAAATGTTCTTATTTCCTCTATTATGTAGCTGGCAAATTCTATTCTGCAAAATAGTTTCAATCTCAGAAAGAAAATGTTGATTTTCTATTCTATATTCCAATAGTAATTCAAATTGCCCCTGGCTTTTTAAAATACCTAGCTATTCCTTTCACGAAAAAAAAAAAAAAGTCAATTTCTGGCAGACAGAGCTGGCAAGAATTTGTCTAGTCTTGGGTAGTCACAGTTGATGGTAGTTTGCTTAGATAAAGTTTTGATTTCTTAGCAATTGTGTGAGTACGGTATAATTGTAACATGACCAGTAGAGCTCAAATAGGCCGGTGCTGTCTGCATTCAGTTTTTGTGCTATATGTTTTCCTTTTGGGGGTGGTCGAAGCTATAGTTTCTAAAGCAGCTTAGCTGGCTTAATGGCTCAAATGCTGCTGAAAGAAGTTCTTGCTCCTAGCTGTGTCCCTTCGCTAGTGCTGGGTCTGCTGTTAGTGCCGTGAGTCATTGCAGCTCAGGAACTCGGCAGCAAATTACTGTCTTTGTGTGTCTGGGTTATTTTTCTCTTGAATGGGAAGCTGTTTTGTGGATGGTTTCTCTGAGTGCTGTAACTGGTGTGCTCTATGTTGTGGGAGGGAGTTGGACCTGCTTCCGTAGGTGGTGGTGACCTTGTGGATCAGCTGACTCCATCTTACAAACTGCGTCTTCATTTAGCTGACTGCATTGACAGGCTCTGAGTGAGTCATCCCATTCAGCCTTGAATGACTGCAACCAAAATGCAGGGTTTTCAGATAATTGGGAGTCAGGAGAAAATTGGATACCCCAAATGGCTCTATCAAAGATTACAGCCTGTGGGAAAGGGTAGATGCCACAGCTGGCTGTTTGCAGCGTCGTCTGGATCCTGCATAATAGTGAGGTTTACATAGACTTCAACTTTTACAAACTGAGTAGGAAGTGAATGCCCTTAAGGGGGTTATGACCTGCCTTCAGCTTTGGTTTCAAACTAATGACTGGTTCTTTCATTACAAAAATATGTGCTGTTTTCTGTGACTTGCAAATTTCAACTTTTATTGTTTGTGTTGTAGGATATGTAGCAAAGACTATTAAAATATTCATCTTTCCAGCCCTTTCACAGCTCTGGATATGTGGATATAACTGTTGTGGACTTTCTTTATTTTGCAGTTGCTGCGGGAGCTCAAGCATCCAAATGTCATTTCTCTGCAAAAGGTGTTTCTTTCTCATGCTGACAGGAAAGTGTGGCTTCTCTTTGACTACGCTGAGCATGACCTCTGGGTAAGGTGAATTGTTTGTAGATTCCAGCCCTAGAGTTTTAGTTGCAGAAAAGGGAGACAGTCAGGGAAGACACATTGTTTTAAAGACAGTAGAGCCTTTTACTCTGTGTTGGAAACATTTTCAGTACTAAAGGAGAAGCAATGGAAAATGTTGGGTAAGCACGCTACACGTTTAGTCTGTGACCTCTTTAAGAAGAAAAAAATCTGCATTCAGGTCTCAGTAGCTAGAAATCTAGTTAAATCAACGCAGCTATAACCCTCCATTACAGCTAAAGTAGGGTGCAGGAAAGTGTAATTAATGATGCAGGTGGATTCCCTTTGAAAAATGACAAACTTATTGGCTGAATAGGACAGTTTAGAGTTTTAGTTACATTGCATGTCATGCATGAATACATGAAGCGAAGCAATACCACTGTATAATTGAAATTTAATTCACAAGTTTCAATGGGAAGAGCTTTTTACTCAACTGATCTTCTGAAATTTTAGGAATTTGGGAATCAGGCTGTTTATTCCTAATTACAAGGTACAGCTTTAAAATATAAACGTGTTGGAGGCCAATTTAAGATATATACCCTTTTCCTCTGTTAACTTAATATTTGTAAGCTTAACATCCATTTGGAATACTCTGAAAAAATTAAAGTAGCTTTTTAAAGAATCCAAAATACCATGCAACTTTGACTTCCCTGAAAAAAAAGGTACGTGGGTGCCTCGAGTTAAATCTTACATACATTTTGAGCACTGTTCTCAGTGGAACAAGTATTGTAATACTAACCTTTAAACATATTAGGAAGATTCGGATCAGAGGGTACAACAGAGGCAAGTTGGAACGAGATGGAAATTTCGTTGTATGTGTTCATGTAAGAATTGTGCAGCATGAATCATGAGATGGTTGTTCCACTTGGTGTTTAGACAGACAGCACAAACCAAAGTAAATCTAATTTCTTTTGAAAATGGTGTTCCTTGTAACTGGGAATAATTCAGTAGTATTTGCCTACTATAGTGTGTCAGTTTTCCTTCACCTAATCTGAATCAAAGATATTTTCTTCCACTTAAATGTCTTGGAAGTTCTGATACTTGGTATTGAGATTTTGTTACCAAAATAAAATTGGAGGAAAAAGATGTTACCAAACAGCTGAGATGTTGAGACATTCTAAAGGCCAATGTACAAAACAAAACACAAAAAAAATCTTGAGGAAATGGAGTAAAGGGTTTTTTTGATGTGGAGAAAACCCAAGCACATTCTTTTTTTTGCTGCTCCCCCATATTTATGGATATGATAAGCTACAGAAGTTTAGGAATGTTTGAGTTTGGGTTTTTTTGTTTCAAAATCTGCTACAAGGCTTTGTATTTGTTTGGATGATGGTGACTAGTAGTGACCTGTCCCTGTTGGTATTTATACATTTCTGTGTTGCTTCATACTTAACCAAAATCACTGCAGAAGCACTTCTGTTAATGAAACAGTGGCTTGTATATAAGTAACTTAGGAATGACTCTCACTTTTGACCTTTATGTTTACATACATGTACCTGTATAAACCCCAGAACTCCCCAGACGTACCAGCTCCTGGTTTTTTACTGTATCTGGATGCAAGAGACTTAACTGCAGTGACTGGGCTGGCTCCATGCCCCTGAGAGCCGGCTATGGACCAGATCCTCCAAGGCTGAGCGTATCTAGCTCAGCAGGTCTCAAACAAGGCTCGCAAAAGGGCACAGAGTGTATTAGAGCAAGAACAAAAAAGTCCAGGAGAGCCGTCTGTCTTCCTGTCTGTCTCTGAAGATCCACTTCTCTCTGGCCACTGCATGAAAAGCAACACTTGCTTTGGAGTCAGTGGAAGTGGGAGGCGAGAGGAGGCAAAACTTTGTGGCTCAGGCTGAGCAATGCTTGTACATGTGGTGCTTGGCTGACTGAACAGGGATTGTCACCCTGTCATCAACGTTTCTCTCTGACATGCAGCTCCATTTTTACCATTGGCAGGGCAGGGATGTGCCTTTTCCTCCCAGGAAAGCGAAGCTTGGTACCTGAAGCAAAGGAGGGCAAGCTGTATGGAGCTGGGCTGCAGCAAGAGAGGAAAGGGAATTTCCCAAAGGGGTCTAAGTAGTTGGGTACCTAATTGGCACCTGGAATATGACAGGTCAGGAACCTAGGAAGAACATGATAGAAGTTTGGTGCCAGGTTTTGAATGGACAAGATCGGGGCTGTTTTGGTGATCACACAAGTGTGAGCCCTTACAGAAGAGAAGTGTGAATGCATGAAAAAGTTTGTTCTAGAAATGACCTCTTTCTCAAAAGCAGACAAACACAGAAATGGTTATCATGACCGTGGCACACTTTATGCTATTGAAATTAGTGGCACCTGGGAGTCATGTGCTAAGACAACATACCCTTTTGGATGCCTCATTGGTGCTAGACATCATTGCCTGTGGATACACTTAAAGTTTTTTTTCCATGTCAGACTTCAGGTCATTTTCAGATTGGCAGATTTACAGCTTTGCCCTGTCAACAGCTTCTCTTTTGAGAGTACTGTGCTTTAAGGGTATAGTAAATAAAGGAGGAATAAATCTGGGCTTCTTTCTACTTTAAATATTTAAAACTCCCAATACAGTTTGCAAGAATGTCTGTCTGAAGTTAGGTGTTGAATATTACAGTGTTGTTATTACTCTAGGAGAAAACCTGAAAGTAAAATAATATAGGAGTTAGGTAATGCACTTTTAGTTCTGTGATATGATATACAAGATATCAGCCTATCTTAACAAAAAGAACCCCTAAACAAAAATACCCCTAAAACCTCCAAGATCAGTGATCTGCAAGGGAATTTGCTTTGACAGTTGTATTGGGTTTGTATTCCTTATCCCACTGTGGGAGAGTGAGTGAGTGGCTGTGTGGGGCTTAGCTGCCTGCCAGATTTAAACCACAGCAACTGATTTTATTTTTGAGATATTTCCTTGAGACAGTGATCACTTTACCTCATATAGTACTGATTTTCTAGTACTTAGGGTACATGTTTCTAGTTTTGAAAATGCATGATGAAAGGTTGAAGAAAAACTAAGTCTGTGTAAGGAATTGCTGACAATCTTTTTGTGTAATGCTGTAGAACAAAACATTACACTTTTTTTATTTTGATTTCTTTTTCCCCTTTGCAGCATATAATCAAGTTTCACAGGGCTTCTAAAGCAAACAAGAAACCAGTTCAGTTACCTCGGGGAATGGTGAAGTCACTGTTATATCAAATCCTAGATGGTATTCACTACCTGCATGCTAACTGGGTGTTACACAGGGATTTGGTAAGTGGATCTGCAATGGGTTTTAGCACTGGGATGATAACTGAGGGCAAGGATTGTTTTTTATTAAAAATCACTGGGAAACAAAAACCTTTGTGCTAAGGACACGTACTAATAAATATATATTTTTATACTGCAGTCAGCCTTGATTAGTAGAGCAAATTTTAAAAGCTGGCTACGATCTGATATGCTTATGACAGCGAAGTATATCAGATGGCTGTTTTCATTTTTTGTTTTTCTAAATAAACTATTTTTAAAAGTGTTCATTTAAATAACAGGCATGTTGAGGTATAGACAATGCCTCTGGTAGTATCACTGCAGGCAAGGTAAATAACTAAAAATGGCATATGTGTAGGTAGGGGAGAGGATGATTGGCTATAAGAACTGCTGAAAAAATAAACACTCACTGAAATTATCAGTTTTACTTAGGAAGGTAACTTTTGAAGGCCATTATCTTCTCCTATTATTTATAATCTGTCAGAATTACAACCATGACAGCTTTTGAAGACTTCTGTAAATAAGCTACTGTTTATCCGAACTACAGTATAAGCAAAACATTTGCACCTGAGTTAGTGTTTCTTAACCAGCAAATTCTATTAAATTATTTAATTTGGTGAATCTCACCAGTTCTTATGTATTTGCCTTTGAAATATGTCCATAGCTGGCTGAGCTGGTTCTGTCTGTCTTAAAATTGGGTGGTTTTTCTTACCCAGTTGTCTGTAGCTCTTATTCTTAGAAGTAAATTGGAAAAAAATGCTATCAAAGTATGATACTATCTGTATATGATGCTTCTAATTATTGAAATTTCATTAGTGCATGAGATTATCATTGATTTGACCTTTCATTCCCGTGAGTCAGTATTACCACTGCTATTCTATGGTTGGTGCAGTAAGTCTGGCTTACTTATTACTCTTCCAGAGTCACGTTTTGCTTTGAAATAGCTTTAACAGCGTTCCTGGAAATGTAGTTAATGACTAGTTATTTGTCTTCTATTTTCATGCCAAATAAATGCTTTTACAGAGTGCCAGTCTCTGTTTAAACTGATGGGAGAAGGTTTATCTCTGATAAATAACATTTTCAGAACTGAAATATGAGGAAGCTTTGCTTTATTAAAATAAATGTATGGATATTGTTTTTAATTTGCTCCTGGTTTTAGAAATGGAACAAAAGCCTCAGCACTGAGGGAAAAAGTCAAAAAGGTTGTGGTGGCTTTGTCATAACTCATGAAACAGTGAAGCAAAACATAATGTGGAAATATATAGTGCATGTTACTACTTAGACACACTTTTGTTTTAAACCAAAATGTAATGTCTTACTGTAATGTTCTGCCTGCAATAGTACCCTTCAGTATGTTGTTAAGAGGCATGCAGAAAACAAATAACCTGTCATCAAAATCTAGATT
This sequence comes from Leptosomus discolor, assembly GCF_034619465.1. Classification (NCBI taxonomy): domain Eukaryota; kingdom Metazoa; phylum Chordata; class Aves; order Leptosomiformes; family Leptosomidae; genus Leptosomus; species Leptosomus discolor. Next base: position 22,320,652 of record NC_141391.1, read on the forward strand.
TTTTTTAATGTTTTACTTTCTACAGTTTCAGAAAATTTATGAGCTTAAGCATAATTGAGTTGAGAAAGAGAACCATGCATGTTTTTAACTGGATGGCTCAGGAGATTGGTAATTTATTACAGAGCCTTTCACATCTAGGTCTGTAGCTCAAATACAGTTTCAGTTGGCAACTGTGAAAAACTATTACCATCTCATTTTCTGACCTATGTGAAATGAGTTGGTGGTCTCAGTCCAGCATGAAGTTTTCTTCCAGCAGAAAAACCGCCATCACAATTGGCTATCTTTTGATAATCTGAGGAAGAGACCAAAAGCTTGAGGCAGAGATTGAGAGGTCTTCCCACTGGAACCTTGTCAAGCCGTGTTGGTGAGAATCCTATAAAAGCTGTGCAGGGGCTGCCTGTGCTGCCTCGTTCATGGAAACCTTTGGGTTTGTTGTTTTGAAACTGTTCAGTTTGAGCTGAATTTAGAAGGCACATGTTTCTTGCAGGAGAAAAGAGTTGTATCTGACAGATAGTTTCTTCCATTTATCAGCATCTCTGGGAACAGCCTGAGTTACAGAAGGGATTCTACTTAGTGTTTTGTCTTAGCAAGACAGGGGCGTATTGGTGCAGAGTTAAGCTTGCAAGTTGGGGCTTCAATAGCATGTATATTCTCATCCAAAGCAAAATAACTGATGTTAATGCTTGTTCTTAGATGTGGGTTTCTATTCCAGGATACCTGTAATACTAGCCTTCAGGATTTTCGGTGTTAAATCATCCATTTTAACTCCTGATTGGATGGCTGGACAGATTTATTATGTTTCTCCTACTGTGCGTTTAAAATGTAGGTGTTGCTGTAGTTTCTAAATGTTTTATATTTCTCTAGATTTAGATACACAGAGTTGTTTAAGTAACATGCTTGCTTTCATTTCATATACTAGCTTTTTATAAGATCAATGGTGCTTGGGGGTGGTAGGAAGCTAAGGAATATAGTACTTTGGCAGAAAAATCTGTTCTTTGCTACATCTCATAGGATAAGGATTTTTTTTAAAGGGTAAGAAAGCTCATGCCTTGGGAAAGTAATTATCTTCCATCTAAGTGCAGTTTTCTGGTTTGGGGATTTGGGTTGGTGGTTTGTTTTGTTTTTTAAGATGTCTTGATGAAGTTAGCTTTTAGGTAGGTAATGTTTTGGGGGTTTTTGAGATCTTGACTTCTGTAATCAGAAACAAAATATGGCGTAAAGTAACTCCTTTCTTGCTAGCCTCCACAAACCAGGCAGTAAAACTTAATGGCTATTAAAATCACACAAATTTAGACTGAAATTTGTCTTCATAATGGTGCAAGATTTGTATAAAGCAAGTATATTCTGTATGAAACAGTAAACTGCAGGAAGACAACAATTGCCTATTGTGTTTTTTCTAATGGTAGTTTGTCTTTTACAAAGGAAATGCATACAAATCGTAGCAATGACTTAACTATTTAAATAGTAAACTCTTTGCTGTTTTTTTTTCTTTCACTGGTTGCATGAAAGCCGATTCACCATTTCTATCAGAGCAAGGGAGATGTTGATTGTATTTGTTATCTTTGAATACTGCTGTGCTTGAGTTAGGTTTTCCATAAGTCTTTGAAACATTCCATAAAACTTTTCAAAAAATAAATGTCAGTCCTTTTAAAATTTCTTATTTGACTTGCATATTCTTCAGCTTTTTTTAATTTCACGACTGAGAGCAATTGAAAGCAGATTGTTTATTCATGTTCTGACTGTAGCAGGAAGGAAATGAGAACACTTCATGTAATTACGACAAAGTGCATCAATTATAGTTTTAATAATATTTTGAATTTAGTTATCAAGCATGCCTGAAACATACTGCATTTTGCTGACTTTTTTTCTTAGTATTTTTTCCACTTCATGATATCCAGCTATTGGACTTCTTCCTTTACTCAAAGTTCTTATTCCACACTAAAAATAAGCATAAGCAGAAGACTGGCCATTGACCTGTCTTCATCAATTTGCAACCTCAACAGCAAGAGAAAAAGAGAGGATGGACTTTGTCATGTGCTTGGAATATTTCTTCAAGTAATGGGCTCAAAATAGAGGTCTCTGCATAGTACAGCAACTTCTATGCCATGCCTGTTAGCATCTAAAAGTGCGTCTTTATTTAATATTAGTTTGTAGTAGTCCTGTCCACGCAGTCAGGATCCAGTCTCAGCTAAAAGATGAGCACCCCTCTGCTGGTTTTGTGTGATGACAGTAAGATTAGCCTTCAATTTAAATTAATAATAGATTTTGCACTGAAACTATTTAAAGTGCTCATGTGGTGCAGCCACACTTAAAAACATATCACCACTGCCCCCCCCCCCCCCCCCCAACCCCCTTAAACCATCCCCAAACAAAAAAAAAACAAAGGAAACCTCACAGCTCTTACTTGTAGTACTGCAGCTGAGACACTATGATGAAATGGTTTTTGTTCCCAAATTTCCAGGCTAAATTCCCTGACCTGTTTCTTTGTGCGTGGTCTGAGTGGGTGCTGAACAGATTAACTGCCACTTGGCAAGCCAGGTATGGAAGTGAGGAACACAGTGCTGGGCTCCTGCTTCCCATTCCCCTCCTCCTGTCTTTTGCCAAAGGAATGACAATCTCATAGCCTTTGTCAATAACATCCATGTCCTAGTTAGTCTGGAACTGCGTTGCTGCGGATGTGGCTGATTGCAGAGTAGCGCTAGCACAGGATACTGCAGCCTAGTTAATGCATTCCTGGTGTGCAGCTCAGCTAAACTGCTGCTGTGGTACGAGCACTGTTTTTTAATAAGCTTTCAGGCAGACAAGCTTTAATACAGCTGGAATGTAGCTTCCTGGGACCTGCACTCTTCCCAGGGGTACCTGCTGCCAGGTGTGGGATTAATGGGAACATTCAAGATGTTCTTTTAACAATAAATGAGGAGAAGCCACTGCCACGGTGGTTTTTTATAGACAACATCTTACTCATTTTCTTTCTCTGGCTGTGAATCGCTTAAGTATGTGCTTTAGGCAAAGTTAAAAGTATGGAACTTTTACCCTGCCAATTTACCATTTTCCACATTAGAGCTCTTGAATCCAAAGATGTTTCCCTCATCAATATTCAGGGCTTACTTCAGAAATACAGGAATGCCCTTGTGCTTACAAAGCTTACATTTGAAGGAATGAACCTAAATACTTACAAACAAATAGTAGGAAAAGCTGTGTACGTTACTAGAAAGAAGTTAGCAGCTTTTAAAAGCAGGATGGTCTTCTACCCTGTTTAAGTATATAAGCAGATAATAGGCATGATTTCCCAAAAGATACTGTAATGACTTAGTGGTGATTTACTTTCAAAGGAGAAAAAAACCCAAACAACCAACCCAAACCCAGACACTCTTGGTTATCAGCTGTTGCATTTTCCAAGATGTTTGTTTCCAAGGTGTTTTTCATTATGTGTGTCCTTTCATGAGATCACAAAAGAACAATGTGTCTGGCAGAACCTTGTTTTCTTGCATAGGCTATAATAACATGCTTTCCTGTGAGTTGTAGTTGACTATAATTCTAAATATTCTGTAGTTAAAATAACATTATCTAGTGTTTCTTACATGTTCCTATTTATTCCCTTGTCTGCCTTTCTGAGCATTTTCTTAGATTAAACTTTCAAACCAGTAACTAATCAGAGTGTAGAAATGATCAGAAGAAACTGCGAAACTAGGTATTTGATGCTTGTGCGAATGACTTTAAAAAAAATTAAAAACCACCAAAAAACCACAACAAAAAACAACTCCCAAAAAACACCCCTCTCTTTTTTTTTTTTTTTTGAAGATCTGCTGTGCAAGTGAGAATCCATTTGGCTTGCTTTCTTGGATGTTGTTGTTGGCAATGGCCTGTGAGGTCAAGCTCTTGATTGAGTTGTGTCTGTCAGCTTTGTACAAATGCAGATTTGAAGCTAGAAATGCAGAGTATATTGCTGCAGTACTACCAGCCTTCCAGTCAGAAAAGTAGAAGGCATACTGCTTAGAGATCTTTGAATTCACCATAGAGAAGCCTATAGAGATACATAAAATCATTTGCTTCATGGAAGCAGGTCATTGTGAGGCCACTCTCTTTGAAAGGTCACAGCAATCAGAGGAGGTTCCTGAGGGGAAAAAAGCAAATGTCACTCCAATCTTCAAGAAGGGCAAGAAGGAGGATCTGGGAAATTACATGCCAGTCACTCTTGCCTTGATCACTGGGAAGGTGATGGATCGAATCCTCCCGGAAGCCATTTCCAAACATTTGAAAGACATGAAGGTGATTTGGAGTAGACAGCATGAGTTTATGAAGGGGAAATCATGCTTAGCCAACCTGAAAGCCTTCCATGACTAGCCCGGTGGATGGGGGAAGAGCAGTGGATGTTGCTTACTTTTGTAAGGCTTTCAACACTGCATCCCATAGCATCCTTGTAGACAAACTAAAGAAGTACAGACTAGATAAGGGCACAGTGAAGACAGGTGGATTGAAAACCAGCTGAGTTGATGGGCTCAGAGGATTGTGATCAGTGCCATGAAGTTGAGCTGGACATCAGTCACTAGTGGAGTGTCCCAAGGGCTGGTACTGGGTTCGGTGCTGTTTAACATCATCATTAGTAACCTGGACAATGGGACAGAGCACACCCTCAACAAGTTGGCCGATGATTTCCAGAGGTGCCTTCTAACCTCAGCCATTCTGCGAATGTGTTAGATCTTCACCATTTGATCTGTCTTGAAAAATTCAATTACTGCTTTTTCAAAATCTAAAATCCAGCTCCTGACAAATTAAGAGAAGCTGGGGCAGGGGGGAAGTGAGAGCAGGTGTGAGTTAGAAGAATATGAAAGATCAAATAGCTCATATGGAATAAGGAACAATGTGAAGAAAGCAGTGAACTACAAAACTTTTCCAGCAAAGGAGGACGTTTTTGAGATGTATCTTAACTGCAGCATGATAAGAGGGAGGACATGGTGCCGTTTTCTTTTCCTGAGGAAAAAAGGTTAGGTATCCCCAAAAGTGCTTTTGGGAAGCTGTGTGTTCATAAAATGAAAGATATCTTTCTACTGGATCATCAAATTGTAACCAACTTTGGATACAAAACGCTTCTATAATGGCAGTATCACTAGAAAGAGACACCTGAGTCTCGAGAGATGGAAAAATTTGTCAGTTCTATAGGATTGAAGTGTTATGGAGATTTGTATTTTTAGACCTTTCTTGGATTAACCCTAGGTCTTTTATTCTTAGCTGGAATACTCTCCCTATTGTGGTAAAGCACTGAAATCAGATGGAAAGATAAATGAAAATAGAATATTTAGTCTTCTTCTCCAGTTGTATTTGGGTCTTCATTGCAAGACTTCCTGGTGCTTTTATTAATTTGCTATCTTTAAAGATAGTGAACAGATTTTTTTAGTTCATAGGCCACCTCCATTCAAGCAATTCTTAAATATGAATATAATCTTTCATAGCTTTTTACAAGTTAATCATCTTTAGCCTCAGCTCTTATAAGCAAGTGTAAGGTTATTTAACAAATTTTAAGTAAGGATTGTGAAAGGATAGAGTAAAACTCTGAGATGTATGGTAATATGTGAGATCGAGATACACCAGAAAATAATTTTAATCCAAGCAACCAACGTTTAGCAAAAATGGGAAGCCAATCCTGAAAGTTCTCAATAATCTTTTACTGCACAATACTGTTAGATAGCTATTTATAGTAAAATGAAATCCTGAATAGGGGAACTTTTGGTAGATATTTTCCTTCATGCAAGTAAAAAGCTTGTTTATAAACTTGATTCAGATGAAAACAGGCGTGCAAGCAAAGGTCAGAAATCTCACAATTTCAAGAACATTTTCCAAATCCGATTCTGTTAAAACTACTGCATCTATGCAAAGCCTTTGACACTGTCCCACACGACATCCTGGTCTCCAAAGTGGAAAGACATGGATTTGATGGATGGACCACTTGGTGAATAAGAAATTGGCTGGAAGGTTGCACTCAGAGAGTTGCGATCAATGGCTCCATGTCTGAGTGGAGACCAGTGACAAGCGGTGTTCCTCAGGGATCGGTACTGGGACTGCTCTTAACATCTTTGTTGGCAACATGGACAGTGGCATTGAGTGCACCCTCAGCAAGTTTGTTGATGACACCAAGTTGTGTGGCGAGATCAATGTGCTAGAGGGAAGGGAGGCCATCCAGAGGGACCAGGCCAACGTCATGAAGTTTAACAAGGCGAAGTGTAAGGTCCTACACCTGGGTTGAGGCAATCCCAAGCACAGATACAGGCTGGGTGATGAGTGAATAGAGAGCAGTCCTGGGGAGAAGGACTTGGGGGTGCTGGTGGATGGCAGGATGAACATGAGCCAGCAATGTGTGCTTGCAGCCCAGAAAGGCAATCGCATCCCGGGCTGCATCAAGAGAAGTGTGGCCAGCAGGTCAAGGGAAGCCATTCTGCCTGTTTACTCTGCTCTGGTGAGACCCCACCTGGAATACTGCGTCCAGTTCTGGAGCCCCCAACAGAAGACAGACACAGAGCTGTTGGAGCGAGTCCAGAGGGCTACCAAGATGGTCAGAGGTTGGAACACCTTTCCTATGAGGACAGGCTGAGAGAGTTAGGCTTGTTCAGCCTGGAAAAGAGAAGGCTCCAGGGAGACCTTATAGCAGCCTTCCAGTACCTGAAGGTGGCCTACAAGAAGGCTGGGGAGGGACTTTTTACAAGGGCCTGCAGTGATAGGACAACGGGTGATGGTTGGAAGGTGGGAAAGGGCAGGTTTAGATAAAGAAGAAGTTCTTTGCTATGAGGGTGGTGAGACACTGGAAGAGGTTGCCCAGAGAAGCTGTGGCTGCCCCCTCCCTGGCAGTGTTCAAGGCCAGGCTAGATGGGGCTTTGAGCAACCTGGTCTGGTGGAAAGTGTCCCTGCCCATGGCAGGGGGGATGGAACTATATGAACTTTGAGGTCCCTTCTGACACAAACCATTCTCTGATATTCAAAGGCTCATTTACTTGATTGTCATGTCCGACTGTATCTGAGTATTATAATGTGAAAAAGTGGTTTTGGGGAGGTTTTTTCATCCCCATATTGCTTACAAAAGCAATACCACTTATATTTCACGTCTGTCAGAAATAACAAAGCACCATATACAACAGTGTGAGGAAAATTTGGACTATTAGGAGATTTTGAAAGGTTTACTCAAGTACCTTACTTGTGAAATCATAGGAGCTATTTGTGAAAGTTGCCTTCATTGTTTAACTGTCCAGAAGGCTTGAGGTTTCTATTAATGTTTCTTTATTAAGCAACTTTCAGAAGAAAGTGTTTAGGAATGTGGTGTTCTGAAAATCTGTAGTCAGCTACCCAAAACTGACAGCTGAGGGATCCCATCGCTTCATATGTCTCAAACTTGGCATTTTCAATAAGTTATAAATTCATTTGGTAGTTGTTACTGCAGCAATCTGAGAGTCCATTTATACTGCCCTCGTAAAGGCTTCAGAAAAGAGAGTAATTTGTTTGCAAAAGGAATGTGCATTAAAACCTGTGCTAACTTCATTCTGTCTTGCAGTACAAAAAATGGGAGAGGAGGGAGAAGAAGCAGGATGTAGCTGTTTTGATGTACAGAAAGGTGGTCAGATGACCACTGTCTTCATAACAAAAATGAAAATTTGGAATTTATCTGTATTTCAGAGCTATTTTTTATTGAAATATTAGAAAATCTTCTCTTTTCTTCTAGTTTCAGTAGCTGAGGATTTTTGAATACTGCAAAAGAGATACCTTCCTAGCAAGTGTAGTTACTCTGTCATTCTGTCTTGAACTTCTGCACTTTTCAGAAAGCAGGATGCCCACATGCAGTGTCCTTTATATAAATGGGGCTCATTTCTTAAGGTGCTGTTTTGTCAGATTTGGATTTGGTAAATACTTTTGCTATTGCCTTTTTCAAGCTTAGAAATATTTTTACTTTTTTAAATTCCAGGGCATTTAAGTAGATGGATAACTGAAGTAAAGGATGTAATAAGAATCATATGGGTGTAATATAAGCAATATATTGAGGAATATAATTTGTATATGGATACCTGATATATAGATAACTTTTGTATCTGTCTCTCTGTGTGTGTATATGTATATGAGGATTTTTTAAAGTAGTTTGAGTCTGTTTTTATCTTTTTAATAGCAAAAGTTCTGCCAGAAATAGGTGAGATTTTGGGGACGGAAATACATTAAGTGATGGGCAGACTATACTAGATTTCTTTCTTCTCTGTAGCTTTAAACTTGTTCTTTTGTTACTAGCCTGTTTTTTAATGTGCTGGCTTTGCAAGATGGCCAGATATCTGATCGTGGTGCTGGAAAGAGAGTAATGTGAGTAAGTGATCCTTCACTGTTTGAAGGCTGGCTCGATCATCTCCGTGCATTGCCACGCAGTAGCGATAGGTAAACTGGCTGAGATTACTCTCATATCCAGGTATATAAACACAATTAGAGGTAAGACTTCTGCAAAGGAAAGGCATTCTAGAAACTTCAGATCTAATTCGCATCGTAAAGGTAATGAGCTGTGCTAGCCAGACAGGAAAAGTATCAACAAAACTTTTAGTTCTGACATGAGAGGGGCATGGAGGACAAGAAGCTCTTTGATCACAAATGTACCTTTGAAGTAAGCTTAGTCAATAAAAACCCTGCAGTAGGGTTTAGTAAAAACCCTAGAGTATGATTTTGGAAACACTTAGATGCCGTTTGCACTTTAGTTTTGTTGGGTTTTTAGTACTAAATACCTTGTTAAAGTGGTGGCAAATTTGTCACTGTGTAAAATGCTGTGGAAGATAAGAATATAAATCATATATAATACAGGAAATAGCCGTAATAATCATGTTGTCTGCATCCTGCTGTAGAAAGAAAATGCAATGATCTATATGAATGATCTATACTCATACTATAGAGGAAAAGTTGGAAAGATGATAAGAAAACAGTTCTTTGATGAACTCTAAATCTGAGCAGTTTCAAAGTAGCCTGTGAAAAGTTCACCTTGTAAATAGGGCACACTTATCTCGTATAAAAGCTTGCTCTGTATGAACTCCCAACTTTACCCAGCTTGCTCTGAACATGAGTGACACAAAACATAATCTTTGGGGTGTTGTTTGAACTATCGTGTTTGTTCTGTGCACAAAGGTGCTTTAACAAGCACGCACGAGCAAAGCCCAGCCAACCACTGGAAAGTCCACAGTAAGAAATTGCATAGGCTTTTCACCTTTTTTTGTTTTTTCTTCATCCAGAACAGGAGTTATGTATTAGACAATACAAGTAGGGTGATAGAGAAGTGATGAGAGTACTATTTAAATGAAAAACAAAAATAAAATAGGGCTGTTAAGGAAAATGGCATGGGCTACCACAACTGCATGCAAACCGAGGAGTAAATAAGGCAGGTTTCTTCCTTTATGTGAAAGTGTTAGAAAGCATGAGAGTACAGTACTACTGAATGCCTGTCAGCCTGTGGAAGCTGCTCCAACGAAATGAATGAGCAAAACCAGTACTCGATATTTTTATTACCCATACAAAATCCTCACTTGTGAGGCAGAACTCTAAATTGAAAAAGGAGATGGAATTATATCCAGAATAACGTCATACCTAAAAAACAATTTCAGCGCACGCTCTCCTCTTGCATTTGATCCCGCTGTGATGTATCCATAGCATCCAGAGTCATCCTGACCTATGGGCAGAGTAATCGCTTGTGTAGCAAAACCCACAGGAAATATATTTCTACAAGATTATTTGTTTTGATTTATTAAGTTTGTTATTACACTTCTGAATGATTTGTTAATGATATTTGACATGTTAGATTTTCCTGCAATAATAATAGTTTTTGCCTATGATATCCACCTTTCTTTCCTTGGAGACTTAGTACAGAAAGTCACACCCTGTAGCTTTTCCTGATGCACATTGTTAGAGTGGGAAAGCTGGCCTGAAAAGTGTAATTATTTTTTTTTTTCTTTCAACTTTAATTCAGTTCCAATGAAAGCGCTAGAAAAGCCTGTGTATTAGGCCGTGCACAGGCTTTAGTAAGTTACATTGCCCCATGTTGGCAGTAACCAAGTGACAGCAACAGAAAGAAATTCTTGGAGTGTGTTCAGAGCATTAAAAATGTGATAGTGAGGCCAACAGCTTTCATCAGGCTGAAATGCAGATAAAATAACTAGCAGAAGGCCTCCCTGGCATAGATATGGCATGCCTCTATCTTCTATCCTATCCAAATACTTTCTGTACTTTTAAAATTTTTGAGCATGTGTGCTTTGGTAATTTAGGTTTTTGTTTTTGTTTGGCTGTTACTGGCTGTTACAAGATGCTTGATTTATTTTCTTTTAAACTGCTCTGAGATGTTCTTTGTAAGAAGATAATAACAGGAAGTATTAAATGAAAATAGAATTTCTTAATTTTCCAATGCTTTTCACAATTCATGTGGTTTTTAATTAAAAAGAAAACTTTAATGTTTAGATTTAATACATGTTGAGTTCTGTGAAGCCGTTGTTTTCACCAGTGTTTGTAGTGGTCTTCTGATGATAATTTTATTTTAAAGCCCCAAATCAGTTAATAAATGCAACTGAAATGATCTTTATTATGAATGCACATCTTTGAATTCAAGGAAGTAAGTTAACTTCAGAAAAATACCGATACTATCATTTGAGTATGGTTGTATTCATACTTGCATTGTGCTAAAGTACTATTTAGCATTGAAGTACACAGTTTCATTCAAAGTGGAAAGAGAATTGAATTACTTTCCTTAACCATAAAATGATCAAAAAAAGTCAGTTCCAATCCCTAAGAATGCAATAGAGGAGCATCCTACCTTGTTAGTAAGGAAATATTTTGGTGTGTATCATGATTACTTGAAGATCAGCAAGGTTGTTAAGACAGATCTACCTTAAGAAGCATAAATGTTTTGTGGGTCATAGACCCTGAGATGGGGTTTGAATTTTGCAAGGCTAGCTGAAAGCTGAAATCTAGTAGGTTTTTGCTGCAATTTTTCTTGTCAGAGGACCTAACTGGGAAGTGGTAAACCACATCAATATATTAAGATTTCTACTGCTATGTCACAAAAGTGCTCTTCAGTGCAGAGTACAACTTGGTAAGCCCTTGCACTTGTCTTTCAAAACCTTTTTGATTATTTTTTTTTTCCCTGTGCCATTGAATTACAAACTCTGCAGCAAGACATTTTTAACTTGTGTTTCATGCTTCTCAGGCACTTGCTCACATACTGAAGAAGTTGAAATTTTATGTCTGATTGTGGGGTTGTGCATTTGAATCTGTTCCTGGATTGTTCAATACAATACTTTCATGTCTAAAATATGAAGAAGTCATTCATTCTAAATCTTAATGGAATCATTGTTGAGGCCATGTTTGCAAAAGCCAAATAATTTAGGGATAAAAGCACTTTGCTTAGTATTTAAAGTTAAACTGCTTTTTTAAAATGAAAATCAATATTATACTTTTTCCCATTATGTTAGCACATCATAGGTAGAAATGGGTGGGACAGTCAGTTCTGAAAGTTGGTGTCACAGCCACTAATGATGCACAAATATTAGGAGTTAACAGGGTTAATAAGGGTGACTTACCCATCGTTGTGAACCCTCTGCTGAGTAGTGGTTAGGATGATACTAAAACCTTGTTAAAAGGTGCTTTAAAATGGGGGTGCAAACAGGATGAGTCTGTTCATAACTATACATGGGAATACTGCGAACAGTTAATAAGTGGCGGAGAAAAAAGGTAGCATCTACATTATAATATCATAGATAGTTCAAAAGAATTTTGGTTACTCATTGATAGGTATGTTTAAAATCAACCTCTGAAAACTACTGAGTTCAGAAACAGCCTAGTAGCAAAAAATATGTGGAGTAGTAGTTCCTACAGACCTGGTTTGACGCTAAAAGTAATAAGTGTCAAAGATCACAATGGCTAAACTATCAAAAAGCCCAGGTTTTTTCCTTGGTGCTTTGATGAGTAAGACTTAGTGGAAGGAGGACCCAACAGCAGAATTCCTTTCCTGGAGCATCAGAAAGTGTCCTGTGATTTCCAGACATCTAGTATGCGGACATAGAGTAGATAATAATCTCCCACTCCTGTGAATAACTTGCTGTGAGCAACAGGAATGCTGTCTTTTTTTGATATGATCAGACCTCATCAAGATATAGATTAATTAGTATAGTTTTCATGTTTGCATTTTTATCTTCAAAATAGAAAACCAAATAAGTTCTAAAATCTGAGTTTCCCTTCTGAATGAACACAGACATCTTCAGTGTATGTTAAGAAGCAGTGTGACTGCAGTATTTGTTCAAATGGAACATTTTTGGGTTTGTTTTGTTGTTTGTTTGTTTTTTTTTTTAAAAAAAAGGTAGCAGTCCTGCAGAAAAGATGTGGAGAAAATGCATGGCTCGTAACCTTAATGTGAATCGATAGCCTTACACAGTGCAGCAAAACAAGATACCATATTGGGAGTGTATAAAGTGGAAGATGCTGTGCAATGTGTATAAAACAATCCTTCTGCTGTATTTAGTGTTAGCAAAGCCTCAGCAGGAGCAGTGTGTAATTTGGAGCACTTGAATTCAAACAAGTGGCCCAAGGCAGAACAGCTAGAGGGAAGTGACAAGAATGATCATACATCAGAAAAAATTACCTACTAGGAAACACTGAGCAGAAGAGACTTCTTTTAATGTAGGTGATAGGACTGAAAAAAAATGTAGATCTTCAGATGTGTAAGTTGTCCTTGCAGTGAAGGAGTGGTTGTCTACTCTTTCTGCTGATGTATAAGAGAAGAGGCAGTGGGAGTAACCTCATTTGTTGTGTTAGAAGGAAAGGAAAACCACTGCAATAGAGGTGAGTTGAGAGAGAGTAGATTGCCTGGGAATTATGCAGCCTGCATCATCAGAGACTTTAGATTGGGGGGAACAGAGAGCGTATCATGTGTCGTTCAGGCAGATGGATGAAGGTGACTAGGTGAAGATCTATGAACCTGTTGGCCTCTAATTTTTTAGCACCTTCGTTTGAAATTAGCCTGTTTCTTAGGATATCTGTTTGCGCTTTGCGAATAATGGCTAAATTAGAAGTACCTAGAAATATTTCAGTAAGGATCTTTGTTCTTTCTTCAGTAGTAATAGTGATTAGATGCACAAGGTTAGGATTTGTCTAGGGATCACACAAGGAGTCCTGCAAAGCCAGATCTAGGACAAGATAAGATTTAGTGCAGTGCCATGGTCACAAGGCCATTCCTGTATGAGAATGAATTATTCCCCTGCTGCTGAGGTGGGGTGCTGGGGGAGAAGAAAGGTAATTTTTCTTAAATTTCTTTCTGTGGGGTCGTCAAAGTTATTTTATTGGTTTCTGAAGTATTCAGCTGTACATCGCTGCATGGCTCTTCACATTCGGTTTAGGATCATGACAGCTCTCTCATTTGCATTTGTCTGGCATGAGCAAATTATTTTACTTGATGGCAAAAGTAAATATGCCTCTATTAGAACAAAAATGAGTGACTGTGAAGAGTTGGCCCATTTGTAGTTATAAAAAAGAAAAAAGCTGTTTTAAAAGCAGTGTGTTGTCAGAACCCAGTATAAAAATTACTGAAAGGTTGTTTTTTTTTTTTCACTTGCCCAGCCCAAGTGGTTTGAATAAGCACTTTAAACTTGCATCTTCCCTGGATAATTAAAATTAAAGTGAAATTTAACAAATTGAACTGAAGTTTGTCCAGATTTCTCCCTTCTGTTTCTAATGACTGCTTATTTTTCTTTGCAAATGAATTTATAATGTGTAATGAGTTGCCCAAAGAGGCAAATCTGGAGAGTTGTTTTTTTTTTTTTTCCTCCAGATGATGGACTTGAGTCAAAGATATGTAACAAGAATCCCTACCCCACGTTTTGACTTTTATCAGTGGACTTGAATGCTTTTCAGGGAGTTCTCAGAATGTTTATGGGTTAGGAACAACAGTACTGTCCCTATGCTGCTTTCTGGTGGATACTCCCCAGTTGAATTTAAAGACTGATTAATGGTCTCGTTTGAAAAACTCTTTCAACTAACAATGTTGTTCCAGGCTACTAATGAAATTATTTTAGAAATGAGAACCTTCAGAATAAAACCTCTCATGTTTAATTTAATTTTTTTTGATCTTTAACTGTAACGTTGTATATTTACAGTGATGTGACTACATAAATATTTTTGTTTGTAGTGAGAATCTTCTGTTTCAAACAGAGCTGTTTCAGTGACTCTAGAAAGAGGTGGACTTCGGTGAATGGGTATTCCATATTGACTGAGGGTTTTTTTTTATTTTGCAACTTTAGAAGACTCCTATGCGGATTTCTGAATTTTTTGTATTCTTAAATGTTTTCTCTAAATCGTGAGAGGAAAAAAATCTGAGTGTGAGTCAAGCTGTTGCTACTTATTTTGCTAACCAGTACTGTCTTACCTCTTTGTGCTTTCTTTTCTCATCTGTACCTACCTTGAACTTAGGGTAGAAGATGTTTGGGGCAGGAATTGTTACCCAGTGCTGTGCTGATTAACCATCTGACATAGTGGAGTCTTTGTGTGAATATGGCTTCTTGTCCCTATCAAAATCCAAATAGTGAAATATTTTAAGGAAAAAGATCATGAGGATGTTACAAGCATTTTTGTAGAGTGTTATCAACCTGTGAGAAGAGAGAGGGGGAAGTTACATTTTAGGTCAATATATTATTTATCTGAAAAATTTTAGTGCCTGTGTAATTTATCATTAACTCTAACTAAAAAATATTAATTAGGTGTGTAGCTTATTAAAACCTCAGATATATTGAAGCAGCTTTTTGAAAGATACGCATATTTTCTCTTTGAGTCCCAGCATAGCAATAGAATGGTTTATGTGGTGAAATAATGTGTTTTCTTAACTAGCAGTTTGAATTGCTTTAAATTTCAACGTTAATGCTGAATTTAAAGATTTATGCTGCTTGTTTATTTCTAGAACTTTTCTAGAAACAATCAAAATTGAATGTTTTGTGAGCTGTGTGCCCTCATACTGCAGGTTTTTTTTATGTTGAAGCAGTATTTACCTGAAGTGTATGCATTTATTAAAAAACAACAACAACAAAAAAAACGAATCAAAAAGGGGGTGGTGATGTGGGGCACAAGTCTTTCTGCATATCACTGAGCTAATGCAGCACAAGTTGGATCTGTTGTTATTGCTGTTGGAAAGATAATGGATTCTATCTTAGCTTTTTGATCACAGTTAAGCTATAACAATTTTTTCTGTCTTTAACCCGTTCTCAACACCTCAAATTCGTTTTACGTATTTTCTGTGTGGATTGTACAGTTTCAGAAATCCATGTTGAGCCTTTCCATGAGCAGTAGTAATTAAGTTTCTCAAGGAAATTTTTTGCTGGATTATTAATTTTTTTGCACCTTGTTTTAAACATTGTGTATTACTTCTAGGTCAATATCAAATTGTGGTCTTTTGTCTCTTTGAATGTGTTTACATCAGAGCCTTATAGATTCAGGAAGACTTGAGAATTTCCTAGAATATGTTAGTAAATGACACTGGAATATTAGGATTTGTTATACTAAATTTTAGGTAGCCTAAACTATCTTTCTGGTGTACTTTTTTCTTCAGATAAATTTAAACTGGGAAAGCAAAGCAAGAGCTGTAACTCAGCCTTATTATAGTTCTTTGAGTTCACAACCGAATAGGAGCCCCTGTTTTGTCCTGGATTTACAGTATGAATGGGTATCTAAATCACTCCATTTCAAAACAAGTCTAGCATACATTTTCAGCTTTAGTGTGAGTTTCCTGACTTTTTTCCCCTCAAAATAAGCACTGCAGATTTATTTTATATAAACAGTGTTAGCATTTGATGAATATTCTGGCTGCAGACGCTGACTGGATTATGAGAAGCAGGATGGCAGAAAATGTAGGATTAAGAAGTGAGGGGTTACATTTCTAACCAGCTGAACTCTAGCTCAGTTCTTAAATTTGCCTGTCTTGTAAAAGAAAGAAAGGGAAGATGGAGAGGAAAATAATGTAAAGGCAATGCTTTCCAGTTTTGCAGTTGTCTGAATTGGTATACACTTGTAGATAGGAATAATTTAGGTGATTTTTCTCTCCAATATGAAGTGACATGGTGATGTTTAATCTGTATCTTACTCAGTTTTTTTTTTTTACTGTAAAATATATCCGCAAATGTGTGTAATGACCCTGGGCAAAACACGCTGCAGAGCTGGCTTCCCCTCCCTGTGCTGGAGGTGCATGTGGTGGGCAGCAACGGGACTGCCTCCTGCCAAAAGGATCTAGGGCAATTTTGGTAGAAATCTCAGCGGTTCGGCAACTGCCAGCTCATGTGGGTTGAGGATAGACACCAGGGTGTCAGTTAGGGAGCATGGTGCTGGAGCACAGAAACGCCGAAAAGAAATACAAGGAAGATGCAGTCAGGGAAAGCCTGTGTCTGGGTCCTTGCACAGCTTTACTGTGACAGAGAAACTTGTCATTTTTATCAAAACAAAGTTGGTTTGAAACTGGCAAAACAAAGCTTAACTAACTTTTCAGAGACTAATGTTTAGGTTTATCGTGGTATATGTATTGTATATTTATTTTTTTTTCCACAGAAACCTGCTAATATTTTAGTTATGGGTGAAGGTCCTGAGCGAGGAAGAGTAAAAATTGGTATGTTTATATCTTTGATAAGTCCCAGTGTAGCATTTAAGTTAGAATGTTCTGAAGGTGCAGTCGTACCACCTAAAGTAGTCACTGTAATACTAGCATGTGCCTGGGCACATTGCCTAAATGCTGTTTTCTGAGTGACTGGCTTTTTGATATTAGCCCCATGCACCAGTTCTGATGATGAAATGCTGTAACTTCATCAATAAAAAGTGGAAAATGTCATTATATTTTGTTTAAGTGGGTGTTTGTGTGGGGTGGGGGATTTTGTTATGGGATAAAGATGACAGGTAGCTAGGGGAAAAGGAGGAGAAACAAATGGGATTTTAAAATTTCCTCCATTTACCCCTGTAATGCTATGACATTATCTTGCTGCTGCTTATAAAATCTAAATAGGGAACTACTCATTGCTACAAACCTTAAATTTTCTAATGGAATCGCAGGTGGCATTTAGCCTACAAAATGTTCTTGAAAGGGTAGACAGGTCCCTTCGAGATAAACGCAAGGGATCTTAAAAGTCCAAAAACCCACAGTAATCCAGCCAAAACGCTTAGTGAAAACTACTGCTAAATGCTCAAACTGGGGTGTACCAGGGTAGGAAGGACCCAACACTTTCCCCACTATTGTAGCATTTTCTTGTGGGAGTTGCTGTTCACAGGGAGAGGATAATTTGTAGAACTTCAGTTGTTTTAAAATAAAGTAAATAAATAAATAAAAATTAACTGTAGCCTAACAGTAATAAGCTAGACCAGGCTGTGCGTTAGCGTGGCAGCTTTGATAGCAGAGTGCTAATGCACAGCCTGCTTCCATTTGTTATGGTAATTCAGCCCTGTTCGGAAGGGTTTTTTTAAAGCTAGTTCATCTTTTCCACTTCCCTCTGGCTTTCTTTTATGAGATTATTCTTCTGCATTGGTGCTCTGTACTCTTACTGTTTTGTTTATCTGAACTATATTGTTAATCACTAGTTTAATGATTCGGAGTGGGATTTTTTTGGAGTGTTCAGTGCTGGTCTAGTCTTTCTCTTGCTCTTTGAAATCCAAGGAGCAGATGGGCCAGGGCTGAACACTTCTGCAGATCCTACCCTGAACGTTTTTAATGCCCTTCCAAGGTTTAAGGTTGACAGTAGAGATTGAGGTCTTCTCCGTACAAAACAGGTACAGCACGGACAGCGGAAGGGAAAATTTCTTCCTATTACCTTATTCTTCACAGAGCGGTTGCTTCCAAAATTGAGAATGTAGATCATCCTCTGGGCATGTTCACTCTCAACTGTGGTGGTGATATTTGCTGTACACAACTACTTGCTAGTAATTGCACATAGACCACCCATTTATTTCTTAATTTACAGCTTTGAATTAATTTGGGAATAACTTAGAACACAACAAAGTTTAGTCAGACTCTGTTAATGGACAGGTGAAAGATTCTGTATCGGACCACCAGTCCTCTGAGCCATCCATTCCCAGCGGGGGAAGAGGGAGGGGGACCCTGGATTTCTAAGTGTGCTATCAAAATGTAGATTTTTTTTTTTCCTTATTTTCTTAAGATATTACCACAGCAGGAAAAGAATGCAGAAGTTATACCCATACCAAGGGCTTCCACTTTTCCAGTGTAACTAATTTTTCTAAAAAATACATAACTGGTATTTAACTTAAAATAATTTTTATAGGCTTTTTTGTGTCATTTTGAGTCATAAATTCACTTTCTGCCAACAGTTTTCCTTATTTTTCAGTTACCAGTGACTTGATCATATCTTGAGTAATCGATATTTTAATGTAGAAAACTGTAAAATGTTTCTCTTTTTAAATGCATTAAAACAATCATAAATAGGAATGCCTATGAAAAAAAATTAAGAATTGTGTAGTCAAGTTGAGACCCATATTTACCCTGAAGTCTTCCCTCAACCAGTGAGCTATAATATGTAGGTCCTTTTCCCTCAAAACGGCTACTCATCTCATTTTGTTTGAGTCTTCTCAGCATGTGTACATCCCTGCACCACAGAGTCCCTCTGTCTTGGGATTTGGGGAGTGATGGGTCGGGAAAGCGATTTGGTGGGAGAAGGTGCGTTATTTTAGTCTCTGCCCATTTTTTCCTGTGTCACTTATATTTGGAAGTTCAGATAGCTTTTTAGGCAGTTGTATACTACCAATTCTAAAAGGCAATTTTTAATGATATAGTGCCCCCCAAACTGAATTTTAAAATCATAGTCGATAAATGGTATTTAGTACTGGTATCTTGATACGGGAAATACTTCTTTGACAGAAAATTAGCAGGAATGCAGATGCTGTAGGCTTAGTTGCTGGTTTTGTGTGAAGGAAATATTGCTACAGCTAACTTCATGAGGAGGGAGCTTTTGTGATGTGCACGTATGTATTATAAATCATTCTAACCTTACCAGAACCTGCTCACATTTAAAATGCTGCTTCTTGAAAGACAATCCTGTAATAACGGAATTTTCTACCAGACAATATCAGGTGAAATGAGTCAGGATTTACCAGTGTCCTGAGAAGTGAATTGATGCGCTTTTTCAGAACAATGGTTGATTCTTCATTCTAAATGGCTCATGTTAGTAATGATTTATAATGATATACTTTTATAGGTGATGACATCCAGTAACTTCTACAAAAGCTCTAAGGAAATCTACTCACACAATTCATATCTGCTACAGTCTGCGTTTGCATTTTATTTAGCAGTGATGGTAGTGCTAACAAGTAAACTCAATCAGTTTGGTTAAAAAAAAAAGAAAAGAAAAGGAAAAAAAAAAGAAAAAAATAGATAGTTTTCCTCAAATTTTAAAGCATCTCTGTTTGAATTTTGCAGCTGACATGGGCTTTGCCCGATTATTTAATTCACCTCTGAAGCCTTTAGCAGACTTGGATCCAGTAGTTGTAACGTTCTGGTATCGAGCTCCAGAGTTGCTTCTTGGAGCAAGGCATTATACCAAAGCTATTGGTAAGTAAATTGGATGAAAACTTACTATTTTGTTTTTTATGTAAAGTCTACCCAAATATTGAAGCATTGATAAATAATACAAATGACAGTTGCTGAGTTAAAGGTTGTTACTGATTTCTTGAAGTTTGACAACAACTTTGACAATGTTGTTTAGTTTACTACGGTCTCTGGCTATATATAGGAATGAAATATTTCTGGGTTTTGGCTCCAAATGCCCTGAAATGCAATGCAAGTTTATAAGGCTTTCACACAAGACTTTCATAAATGCTTTTAGAGGGAATACAAATAGCATCTTCCAACTATTAGTAAAATCGGCATTATGGTGATGATGGGGCACAGTGCATTAATTTTATTGCAGAGGTTTTTACATAGTGTAATAAATACATGAAATGAGGAATGTACAGAATGGATAATATATTGGCTGCGTTGAAACTAAACTGTAAAAATAAGCTGTGTTTTATCCTCTCTCTGTGTCTTTTTTGAAGCACAAGTGTAAACGAACTGCTTGAATTAGTGAGATGTGGTTAGAGTCACGCAATGGGCTTGGCGGTGACACTGCATCAGGCATATCCAGAAGAAACCAAATCTCACAGGATGCAGATGCTGTGAGAATGGCATTAGTTACGTCACCTTAATGCTGCATCCTTCTCACCACTTAATTCATGTTTACCAGTCTGAATTTTAACAGCTTCAGCACAGCACAGTTGACTTTGATCTCCCAGTCTCTGCTTCTGCCATTTTGGGGGTAAGGGGTGGCTGGCAGCAGGAGCCAGTGTGTGCTGTGACTGTGGGACTGGGGGAATAGCCCAGCAGCAAGCTGGAGGGAGGTTCGCCTTTAGTGGATGTGAACAGCCCTGCCATGGAAGGGAGAGAGACTATAGGGAAGAGGACTGGGAAGTTTTTTCTCTTGCTGGGTGGTTTAAAAGGTGTGTTAAAGCCTGGCAACCATTTTGGGCGAAAGAACTTCCCCTGCAATGCTCCACTTACTTTGAACAAACATGGAGGTTGTATGTCAACATACATGTTGTTTCTGTAACCTGAAATTCTTTCCTCAGACCGTAGGCATTATTTTTTTAAGATCTTGTCAATGTTTTTGTCAGAAATTCTACTGTTTGACTGAAATGTGTTTTCATTTACTTTTCTGTTAATACTGTATTTCTTTTATAAATTAAATAAATTTCTTTGTGTGTTCCTTTAACTGCTTTTTTTGTTGTATTTGCATGTTCCTTCACTTTACTGGCATTTTCTTCTGCTTTCAGCATGTGTAGCTGCATGGTTGGTCATAGACTTTAGTACATAATTTTTTTTCAGCATAGATAAAAACTGACTGTATGCAAGCACTGAGTAATGGACTTACGCTCTCTGCATCATTTGCTTTTGTCCTTGTTCATGACCTTTTCTTGTTCATTCAAGGTTCAGTGTAGCATTACTTCATTAAGTTAAAAATTGCATTTGTATATGCTAGAAAAAAATCAGGAAAACAACTGGGAAAATTCAGGCTATCTGATTTTGCAGACTGAGACACAACAGTTAAAGGGGTTTTTGTTGTGTTTTTTTTTTTTTTTTTAAATGAACGTTATCAAAAAAGGGTTGAGGTGTGTGGGCATGGAGCGATTTTCTTGTTACTCTCTTTGTGCAGTAAGCATTTGGCTTATTCCAATAGCACTGCTTTTCAACTTACATTTTTTGGGTCATTTAATACTTATTAAATCCAGTGGGTGATCAGAGAGGGCCTATTTCTTGGCAGGGACAGTATGGCAGTGAATGGGCAAGATATTGGTTGGCTTTTCTTCATTTGTATTTTATGCGTGGCCAGTTACCCAAATAGTTTCCTTTGAGTTTTTTATTAATCAAATTAATTTTTTTCAGCGATAAATGGTAACTACACTTTTAAAACCCCACAAAAACTTGTATGGTACTCTCTCAGCTACTGTGTGGTTACTGAATTGTGTGCCACTATCTGTAGCTAAAAGGAAAAGTTGAGGAAGTATTGCGCCTCTGCAATAGAAACTCGAAATTTTCAGTGCAGGGACCTTATCTCTGATAAGCTCAAAACTGACATTCTACCTCACCAAGATGCTTTTGGAAAGATAAATTTGATTATTTTTTTTTAATTTCTGTTCTCCTTTCTTAAAGATATTTGGGCCATAGGGTGTATATTTGCAGAGCTGCTAACATCAGAGCCAATATTCCATTGTCGACAAGAAGATATCAAAACTAGTAATCCTTATCACCATGACCAGCTGGACAGAATATTCAATGTAATGGGATTTCCTGCAGGTACATACTGTACTTTTTTTTTTTTTACCACTGCTGTTTAAAGAAAGATAATCTCTATTGCTTTCTTTACATATGAAGGTGGCAGCTGATCGAAGCAACAAAGCTGTTCAAACAAGTCTTCATTTGATGAGTTGTAAATCTAGAATCTAATGGTAATATTAGATTTTTCCTATTATTAATGATAGGATTATCTTTGTAGTGATGTTTTATAATTTTAAAAGATTGTGTTTAGTGGTGGATGATTAAAAATCAGGAGTAGTTCTGCATTTCTTCAGTACTGATTGTAGATTTGGAAAGAGACAGAAATCAAGCAAAAATCTATACATTTAGTGAATATTATGCAGATGTTTAACTCATGCTAAATTAAACATAGCATGTGGAAGAAGGGGAAGGTATTTGA
Organism: Leptosomus discolor; assembly: GCF_034619465.1. NCBI lineage: Eukaryota > Metazoa > Chordata > Aves > Leptosomiformes > Leptosomidae > Leptosomus > Leptosomus discolor. Next base: position 22,342,899 of record NC_141391.1, read on the forward strand.
TTTCTTTTTTCCCCTGGTAGAAAACTTGTGATAAGAAGAAAATTTCTTGATTCCAAAATGGAACAAAGAATTGGTTGCATGAACCAAAACAAATTGCAATGTGGGTATCACTTGTTGCATTTTCCCTTCAATGTTGATCATATCTTGTTTTTCTAGAGGCTGTCTTGCATCTTTTCAGTTAATGCTTTGTCTTCTGGTGTTCACATGATTGCAGGTGTCAGAGTAACAGGGGCCTTATTTCTACTTTTTGGTCATCTTTCTCCTCACTGCTTGTGTTCCCTGCTATGGTCCATTCACTATCAATAGTCTTTCTCTTTACTGTTCTGGTGGACTTTCTTCCTCCATTAATTTTGTGGTCGTTATGTTTGTGTGGTTCTAGAATTTTGTTATTAAATTTGCTCTTATTTTTCCTTTTCACTTTTTTTTGTACTGTATGTACTTCATTGCTTCTGTACTGCTGTATGGTATCCCTTGAAGAGTTGCCTTTGCTATTAAGTACTCATATTTTCTTGAAAATCCCACTTAATTTTGCTCCTTTAAGCAATACTATCATTTTCTGCTTTTAGCCTAGAATTTTACCCTTCTCTTAGGCTTTTCTTGCTTCATTTGGGTTTTACATTGTCTTTGTGTAGCTTACACAAATAGATGATACTCTTATTATTGTTTTCGGGTTGGTTTAAATAATCCTTTCTAATGGTCTGTTTTTGCTTCTTTTAAGGTCTTTGATTCTTACCAAGAAACATTCTTTTTCATTCACTTGCAGCAAATTTTTTGCTTTTAAATTGGCTCTTGCCATATTTGAAACAGTTTCACGTGTCTTTGGGATAGGGGATAGGGAAAGAGGAGATTTTAATAATTAATCTGATTTGTTTATTCACTTCAAATTTTTAAGCTCCCAGTGTTCTGCAGTTGTGATAAGACTTAGTAAATATTTGACATGAAGGAAACTACTTGCCCACAGAGCCTTTTCAGGAGTTAGGGAGCATAATACATTTGAGACTAGGTGCTCACAGTGGGTTTTGTTTTATTTTTAAATCCATTTCAGGCTTTATCTACCCAGAGAAGCTGAGATGAAAGATTCTTTAATTTGAGTGTGCAAATGTTACTTTTTCATAACCTTTTGTTGGCTAACAGTATTTCTTTTATGTTGAGACAGCAGAAATTAACACAGTACCCCTGGGCATTTTCTAGTAACTAGAGACAGTGCTGTCAGAATGGAAAATCCCTTAGAAGGAGACAGCGTTTGCGGGGGTCTTGGGTACTCCTGTCCCGAGATCACAACTGTGCCAAAATAAATTAAATAGCGGTACTGAAGGGTGCAAGCACGATGGCTGACTTGTTTTTCTTCTGTGCTGCCTTTTGGGCATATGGTGATCTTCACTGTAGCTGGCAGCTGTCTTTTAAAGTTCTTGAGTTAATCAGCACACAGCTGGAACCTTGTAGGTGTTGGTAAGATTTATTGTGAAGAGGTGATGAAGAAATGAGCCAAGGAGTTGCAAAGAAATAAGAAACTGCAAGGTTAGAGAAGCAGACTAAAATAAACAAATCAGGCCTACGGAGGTACTTGGAAAGCCTTTATTTTACTTGGGAGGGTTAGAGGAAAAAAAAAAATTATTAATAAATACTGATTTTGCAGATAAAGATTGGGAAGACATAAAAAAGATGCCTGAACATTCAACTTTAATGAAAGATTTCCGGAGAAACACGTAAGTCTGCTTGGAGTTGAGATTTCTTAAGAAAGCATGTTTTTCTTCTTCCTCCTACCCTAAATTTCTTGTAGCTCAGGTTGTTTTCTGTGTAGATGCCAAACAAGGACTGTGAAATGGTTGTGACTTAGATTGTGAAAAAAAGAAAAATAAAATTCTTTTGTAATGGTGAACTTGGCTTGTCGAGGTGGTGTGAATCAGAAGAGTAGCCAGAGACAGACGGTAAATGGTAAGGTGGCAGGTGTGAAACGGGTGATGCTGGTAAGACCCCACACAGCTCTGAAGATTGGTAAGCACAGATTGTCACAGCTGTTTCCAAATCTGTAGTACTGGAAATGATTTTTCTGTGATAGCTGCATAAAAGGGATCTGGTAACCTTGTACTGTTTCCAGGAAACAGTGGGTATAATTGTCAGGTTTGGTGTCTGGGGTAGCTTATGAAGGCTAAAGAAAAGAATAGCTTTCAGTTTTGCTGATGCATTGCTGGAGTCTAATACCTGCACTTAAGACCCTTCCCTGTTGCCTTGTTTCCATGCTGAGACATTTGGGGCTGTACTATTACATACATTTTTTGCGTCTGCCATTTAGAAACCTTATTTCTGAGCTCCTCTTCAAAAAAATGAATTCATGGCTGTTCTTGTAGCAACCTATACATTGCAGGAGAGTGTTAAGGTGGGCTTCGTATTTATCTTCCTGTTTACTACTTGCATTAGAAATGCACAGAATGAAACTGTATAGTAACAAAATTGCGAAAAGGCAGTTTAAATCCAAGTCACAGTTCAGTGTTTGCACGTGGGTTAAAAGTGTACTTTTTGTGTGGATATGATGTGTTTTTACAAGCATGTGAGGGAAACATCCATTTCTGTGCTGTCTGAATGATTTTTAAGCCATCTCTGGCATTGGTAGTTGTGGGTTTGCCCTGCTTAGTGGATTAGCAATGTGTTTCATGGCTACTAAGAGAGCTTTCCAACCCAAACCATTCTGTGATTCTGTATCAGCTTTGCATATTAGAAATGCCACTTTTTTTTTACTTTTCTAGGTATACCAACTGCAGCCTTATCAAATATATGGAAAAACATAAAGTTAAACCAGATAGTAAAGCATTTCACTTGGTAAGTTCCTGCATGCATAAAAAATCAAACCCCTCATATAAGTTACAGTGTTCAATGTGAGAGTTGAGCTGCTGTCAAGTACACTGTGACTAACTTTATTTTATAAATATTGTGCCTTATTTTATAAATAAGGTTAGGAATAACTGACAATCTGAGAATTGCAAAAGCACTTTATCTTCTCACATTGATAAAATGATTCTGTGAGTCATTCACTGGGTTAGGTTCTGTATCGAGTGTATCAGAAGCTTTCAGTCTTTAAGTTGTGATTAGTTTATAATTATATTTGCAGGGTTGCTGCAACTCTTTGCTATTTTGCTGCTTTGCGTACTTTAAATTGCTTGGGTTTTATTTTTTAAAAAATCCTAAATGCCTAATTTTTTACATGTTTATTATTAAGCTTATGTCTTACAGACTTTCAACTAATAAAAAAAAGACTTGAACAGTAGTTTGGAAAATTTTTAATGTGACTTCCTCATGCTCTACTGTGTGGCTTTCTTATGAAAACTTCCTAGTATTCTTCCATCAATTATTTTCTCTCTAGAACATACAACTTGGTTTTGTTTTTTTTTTGATGAAGACTCCACTTAAAATTCTACACTAGCTCAGCCCTGGAAGTGCCTGCATCATGTTGTTTTGGAAATTACTATATTGGGCCTTTTTTTCAGTGTTTTAAAGAACATTCAAGTCTCTAAAATAAACGTTTAGAGAGAGAGAAGAAAGAATTTAAGTATATCTAGTCTCTGAATGGACATTCTCTGTATCTTAATGTTTCCAACTCAGATCAAATGTTTTCAGTCTAGAATTATAAGGTAAATATATTATTGGGGGGGCAGGAGTGAGAGGAGAAAACAGGAAGCTTTTTGATCTTGGAGATGAAAGAAATAAATTGGAGAGAAATGAAGACGGTTAAGAGGTGTAGGTGAGGACCGTGTGGCTTTTGTTCAAGTCACTGGAAGCTGCACCTTCTCTGATGATCGGACACCAGGGGTTTTAAGCAGCCATCTTTTTTCTGGTCAGTACTTTTTCCTCAAGTACTTTTTCCTTCATTTAAATTTTGGAATTTATCCTTCAGTCACAGCAGTTCTGAGGCAATATTCTTCTTGTGGCATACTGCATGACCGTTTTTGAATGGAGATTTCCAAGCGGATGAGTTATATTGCAACCAGTCCAAAATAGAATGTATACCAAAAGTATAACCAGCTGAATCAAGTACTCATTGCAACAAGTTAGCTGGCAGTTGCACCATTATGCATCATTTACTGTGAAGTGTCTCTGCTCTCTGAAGTTAAAAGTTGGTGAAATACTAGAGGTGTTTACAGAAGCAAGGAAACTAGTCCTCTCTGATAGAGATTTTGGATTTTTGATGGATTTTTGTATGCAAGCACAACTGGAAGCTGCTGAGCAGTCAGTATATTTGTATGTAATGCATAAAAAAGTTGATGTTGATATGTAAAGAACTGAAGTGCTGAAGTTTTTACTGTGTAGCTATTTATAACGCAGCTTCAGAAATGCATTTTTAGTATTTACCAAGATGGTCTTATGTTTTAGTATGTGATACATACCTTAAAAAAGATATTTAACATAGCAAGTAGGTATATTCTTATCAAAGCCTAAATAAGATTTCTGAAAATTATATTATTAAGTAATTCAACAAGCAAAAAACAATTAACACGAAGTATCTGTGGAATATGATGTTTTGTGTAGAACGGAGTTGGGATATAAAAACTCATCCTTGGACTCTTAGGTAAAGCAAATTGAGTGAATTTGCAGATCTTTCTCATCAGTCACTGTAGGCAGGTGTTGCATAAAATTAAGCAACTGCATGCATCAGTACTTGCCTTTATAACTTTTTAGAGAACAAACATGCTGCTTGTCACCTACAAATTTGGAATCTAAAGCTCTCAAAATTAAGCTTATTTTGCTGTACCAAAATCTAAAAGCGGCTAATTGCCGCTAGTGGCAAATAGCTGAGAAAAGTCAGTTCTGCCAATTAAAATCAATTGCTTTAGATTTTCATATCATAGCTGGGCAATCTGAGGTAGAAACCTTTACCGTGCAACAACCTGTATAACGTGGCCAGTGACTTCACCTTCAGGTAATGTACGTGCTTTTCCTCTCCCTTGATTCCTCAAGTATTTCTTTCTTGCCTTAGTCTGCTGTCTTAACACCAACCTCAGGTAAGAGTGAGTAGGTCAGGCTTTGCTGTACATCTTGGTGGTCCATGAAAAGGCTTTCTCTGAGTGAGCTGGCTTCTCTTACAAGCTGTGAGTGCTCTGGCCAAACTGACCTGAAATTTCTCATCCGCTCTCCCAGTCTTGCAAGGTCAGAAATTGTTTTCAATAGAACAAAAAAACTTAGACACAAAATAGTTACGTGAGAATAGCTTAAAACACTTCCTACAATGTTTTCTCCCTGCAGTATCACAACAGGGTGATAGCGGTTTGAATGTATTCTGTGTAAAGTAGTGGTTACATTCAAATGCAGAATCAAGGAACGGTGTCCTTTACCAGGCCACCACCACCCCTCCATCCTTGGTCAAGCACTTCTCTGTTTTCTGCTGTCTGTCAGAACAATTCACTGAAAATCCAGATCCCATTAAAAAACCCTGGTCTTTCCAAAGTAATGTCTTAAAACACTGTTCAGAGGCTGTGAAAATCAGAAGGTGCCTTAAGTTCTCACTCTTGTTGTTTGAGGCAAATGCATGCCTTTGGCCCCTCCACCACAGCCTGAATAAGTTCAGTGAATCTCTTGGTCCAGTTCTTCCAGAGATACTCCAAGATTGACTCTTCCACAAACTGTCTCACAGCCCTTTTACTCTCCGCATCAGAACAGATAAAAAAGCTGGTTACATCTGCTATTGTGAAATATGCCACAACTAGTAATTCCAGGACTAGTAAATCTAGAGATTGTTGTCATTGCCAAAAATGAAGTGTTTTGATTTCCCGTCTTGAATTAACCAGATTTTTTCCCTCTGTACTGATATTCAGGCACATGGTCCCTTTTCACATGCAGAACTGATGTGTTAACATGAGACACTTTTGGCTCCTTCCTGCTTTTGCAGCTTACATTTTTTTCCACTTTCCTGATCTTTTCTTTCTACTTATTTGTTTATGCCCTAGAAAACAGGTGTGTGGCTGCTGCTTCTGGTTGACTGATGCTTCATCTTTTATTTGGTTATCATGGTCCATATCAACAGCAGTGACTGTCGCATTCATTGCTGATGTATGGTTTACTGCATTTTCATTATGTCATCCAGCCAGGTGATCTTTTAATTGAACGGTTTTTGAAATAGAAAATATTTGTAATAACAGGTGGAAGATTCACTTTGGTGCTGGCACCTGAACAAGGGATCAAAATAGGAGTTCTGATGCCCTTTGTGATAACGATTTCACAATCATGAAACTTTTCTTGTGGTTTGTGTTTTCTGTTCCTGAGTATGACCGAGTTTGTTCACATCTTTTCAGCATGTGATGGACAGCTTTATAACTTAATTGCCAGAAATGGTGCCAAAATTTTGCAATGCTTTTCAGTTGTGGTGTTTTTCAGCATGTTGGAAATTCTTTCTTATTTTTTGCCTTCCCCTTTTCTGGCTCCTGGGTTTGCTTTTTGAGCTTTTGACAGGAACAAGAAATGTTCTGTTCAAACTGATATTCTACAAAGGCTGCACGCAGACTCAGAGAGCTGCAGTAACTTATTCTGAGTCTGTGTTGATGATATGAAAACCAAAACTGGATTGATGATGATAATACATATTTATTAATGTTCTTAACTTGCTATTAATACTCAGGGCTGAGGAAAAAAATGTACTCTCTAACTTTACCTATCTGCAGTGTGGCAGTCTGCATCGTGGTAGTGTATGCTCACTTAATAGCTAGTGAAAGGAGACAGCCCTTTCAGATGTAGATCATGCCACTGGATCTTTATATAAAGGTGAATTTAATTCCATGAAAAGTATGAATAGCAAATGTGAAATTCATGTGATTTGCCCCTGTAGTTTCTGTGTATCTTGTTAGATCCATGATTTAAAAAACAAAAGCGATAGGTTGAAAGCGTGGCACTTCTTTTAAAGGTCATTGGCTTTGACAATACATCGGGGTGTACTTTTGCCTTGGATGCCGTATTCCATATTGAAACACGAGGACTCACTGTTTTCCCTTTTCTGTGTGGTGTCTGAAACTCCTCCTGTCCATGGACGTTGCTTGTCCAGCATAGCTGTATTCCACAAAATAACTGTTGGGTGAATGGGGAGAAATATATGCACATACACTAAAGCTTTTTGAATAAGAAACACGTATTTTTAGGTTGCATCACTTCTATTCAGTGCTAGAGTTAAATAAAATCACTCCGATCTCCTATTCGTAGAACGGAGAAAAATCTTCAGACCCACGGAGACAGCACAATGTTTCTAATGTGTTTTTATTGAAAAATAAAACAAAACAAAAAGTGACAAAAAGAGTGACAAATGTATAAAGTCCAGCCAGCTTCTGAGACGTTCACGTAGGTGCAAAATGACAGTGGAAGAGTAAAACCAGTACAAACAGTAAAAGCAGTTTTTAGAATTACCTTTCAGTCCTTAGTGCTGTGCTGAATTTAGACTGTTTCCGGTATTTGGAGTTACTCCAGATGAGTTTCTGGCTCTGTATCCTAAGCATTTCTCATAGCACGACCCTCTAAGTAGCCATGCTTATGACTCTATGCAAATTTTTCACTTTGCTTTGGTTAGGTCCGTTTTATTTTCTTAAGTTTCCATCTGTGTGTGTTACCTTAAGATTTTTGGTCTAGCGCCTGTCACTGAAACATCTTGTATGCTATTTTTCAAGTTAGACACTGAGCAAATACCTAGTGTGCTTCTTAGCCCTCTCTCAATACTTCCCAGTGAAAGTAAGATGTGCTTTCTCAAAGTGCAAGGTTTTGCTGGATTTTTAGTTGAACTGAGTTCAACTGTTTTGTGAAATAGTGTATTTTGCCTTGTATTCTGCATATTCATCCTTTGTGGTCATCTTCATTGTCTTTAACCAACACAGGCATTTTGGAAGGATTGCTTTCATGTAGATGATACCTGATTCATCAGTTGTTACAAAGATAAAGGCTGAGGTCTTAACACTGATAGTGAAAGAGCACCAGAGCTCAGACTTGATGTGCTCATGGAGGAGGCAGCTTATTAGGCTTCTTCAGAGTATTTTGCCTCGTGTCGTGCAAAAAATCAACTGCAAGTCAAGCTTTTGCACAACTGCTCCTTTGAGCAGCGTGTAGCACACAAACGTGTCTTAGAGTCCATATTTGTCAGAGTAAGCAAGCACATACTGGAGTGGGTGATAAAAAGTTACCTACCCAGGTGGGTTTTTTGAATGTGTTGATTACTCCCTTCTTTTATAGCATGAAGATTTTCTAAGGAGTGACTTCATAGAACATCTTTAAAATACTATGGATGACAATGGAGATGTACTAATGTGACAGTAATGAGCAGTAATGGACATGAAATCACTTTTGCTTATTAATTGCTAAGAATTATTTGGATTTAAAAGGATATGATGATGCTTCCTGTAAAATGCAGTGTAGTTGAAGAAACCAGGTTAAATATGTGCATGTTGTATCTTCTTGTGAGAAGTGAGTAGACCATTAAAGCTGCTGGTATGTCATGGAAACTCTGAATGTTTTTGTTAGAAGGTTCATGACTGGAACTGAGTGAGTTTCCTGAGCTTTGCAAGTAGAAATAGGTGTTCTTTGGTGGGAAATGGAGTTACTGTTTTAACAAGAGAGAAGGCTGTGGTTATGCCATTTATGGTTAGGGTTTTGAGTTCAGACTCATTTGTATCAGCTCGTCTTTCAGGAATAACGCAATGAAGTTTCTGTAGATAGTTTTGGTAATGCAGAGCTTTTTATCTTTTTTTTTTGTGCAGCTTCAGAAATTGCTCACTATGGATCCAATAAAGAGAATTACCTCAGAACAGGCTATGCAGGATCCCTATTTCTTAGAAGATCCTCTTCCCACATCCGAGTAAGTGATCAATTTATTAACCTATCAGTGCATCCAGAGATGCTTTAGAAATGCTTGCTTTCTCTCTGCTGTAAATATGTTTGTGAATGTTGAGCTAAATACTTTCTGTCTAACAACCAAAGAAAGCTATAACCACTAAAATGCCATTTGTGGTTTTTAAAATTAAGTAGCATTCTTACTAATCTCTTGCTTTATGGAACTTTGATCCTATTAGTCGCAGCACTAATCTTGTTATTCACTGACAGGTTGATTATGCATGCTACAGATCTTTTTAGACAACTGCTAAGTGCCCGAAGGTCCACTTCTGTGCTCCAGAATGCCAGATAACACTCTAATTAGTTTACATTTTTCTGTCTTAGCCTTTGTTGTAAATTCAGTGGGTGGGGGAAGTCAACTCTGTCTCTGTGCTGACGTCCTTAACAACTTAAATCCATTTTCTGTAGACATGCCTCTTTTGTTTGTGTGGGGAGATTTACAAAAGGAAGAAAATTTGGGGCTAGTGAATGATTTCATCAAAAATTAAGCCCCCCTCCCAAAAGACTAGCCAAAGAGCATGACCGTGCACCTTTTTAGGAAAGCTATTAGTACATCCTGTGTATCGTTCTCTACCGTTATCTAGGGAAGAATTTATAAAATATGGTATGTATATTTATAAGCAATTAATTAAAAATGAAATTATTTTACTAAAACCTATTGGATTATTTATAACAGCTCCTGACCTGTCTCTGTGATTTAATGTTGTCATGTGAATGATTTGCAGAAACTGCTTTTAGGACAGCGTTTGGCTCTTTTCTGAACTTTAGGTTGGCATTTTAATGTGAATACACAATGCGTAATGCTAACAGGTGCACAGAGACTTTATTATAAATACATTCTACTGATTAAGGGCAGGTAAATATTAGCTTGCACTAGCAGTAGCAAATCCATGTGGACCATGAGATACGAATTGACAGATGAAATTTCTAGGTATTTTAATACTTTGTACCAGGTGGTTTTATTAATAGTCAGTAGAGTTTCCAGGAGTATTTTTAGTTCCGAAACTGTGAATGACGCAATCGCTGGATTAAGATATCTCTTTATGCCCTTGGAGATACCTAACAGATGGTGTACCTTTCCAGCCACCAGTTTGGTCACCAGTTACCAGAACCACGAAAACTGTTAGGAGTTTAGATAAGTGTGTAAGAGGCAACTGAATAAATGTGAATAGGTTTATTAAGTTTAGAATATGATGAAAGAAAGACAAGGAAAACTTCACCATTAATTATAGATATTAGGCTGTGGCTCAGGCAACTTGAAACTAGCATGGGGGAAGTATGAATCTTACAGGTCTAACCCTTCTGTTCTAATACAGTGATAAATAGACTTTTTTGGGGGGCAGTGTTTTTGCAGGTTGTCAAATCCCTTACCCAAAACGAGAATTTTTAACAGAAGAAGAACCAGATGATAAAGGAGACAAAGTAAGTACTGGAAGAACAGTATCATCATGTTTCACTGGCTTTCACACTATTTCCTGTTTTCATGCTATTTCACGTACTGTTTTTGAGTTGAAATTTTTCTTTGTGTTTAAACAATTGAGAAGAACCAGCAGCAGCAGCAGGGCAATAACCATACTAATGGAACTGGTCATCCAGGGAACCAAGACAACAGTCACACACAGGGACCCCCACTGAAAAAAGTGAGAGTTGTTCCTCCTACCACTACCTCAGGTGGACTTATTATGACCTCAGACTATCAGGTATTTGTTTTATTCATGTATCGTGTATTTGGTTCTCATGTTTACAGCAGTGTTTCTTTAAGCTAAAAAAGCAATTTTGTACATGTCACTGTGTTAACTGATATTTTTTGGCATCTTTCAGATGTTTTTTTGAATGCATTTAGTCAATAGATTCCGTGTAAATTGGTATGCTGATGCCCTTTAGGTTAGCAGTAGGGAACTTGGGATCAGAGACTATTACAGTTACTGATTTATTACCTTCATTATTCATATTAGGGACCTATGTGCTGCGCTCTGTATCACCTAACAATACCAGTCCTTATTTAAATAAGCCTGTAATGGTAAGAGGCGAAGGGTATTGCAGTAAACAAGTTGTGAAATAAGGATCTGAGTAAGAGTTTTAGTTGGGATGGGAAAGTGGTATTTTGGGTGACAAACAGAAAGGCTTGGCATGATGCTGTCATAATCTCTGTTTTGAAGACCAAGGGAGATTCCAGGTAAGCCCAGTATTACAGATCTGAAGAGACAGGTGAGGTGGCAGCGATCAATAAATGAGGAAGACAAGGAGGAGCGTAGGAAAAAAGCTTGAAGAAAACTGTGTTCCAGCCTTCCTATATTTGAGCTTGTGGTCAGACATTAGGAAATCAGAAGAGTCTGGAGCAGAAGAATATTTGAGAGTCATTCCAGGGAATGATACCTGAATTTGTGGTTTTGGATGAGGTTACTCCTGGAGACTGGGGAGAATAAGGTTAAGGACAGAACCTTTAGTTAGTGCAAGAGAAGAAACTACAAAAGAGGAGCAAGGAAGATGTCAAATGATATGCATAGGAGCAGTTAAACAGGTGGCAGATTTTGGAAGCCTAGTGAATAGAAGATTTCAAGAGGAGGCATGCTGGTGGAAATGTTGGCCTGCAGGAACTATTACTTACTGGTTCACGTGGGATGCATAGTACAGAAGGCCAGTTGGAAGAGACTCTTGGATAAAATCAAAAGATGGAGAAGTCAGAAATTACTGGCCGTGTTCTCAGTTAATTTAAAGATTAGTATCTAAATCTGAGGCCCTAATACTGGAAACTCACTTAGCTGTGCTTATATTCTGTAGCAAGGCTTAAGGAGAGTTAAAGAACGGTGTCATAAAACTGCTGCTGTCAACTTGGTTTTCACAGTTTGATACCGTTGCTCCATAAACACCGATGGGCTTTGAAATCTTGCATTTCAGAGTCTGTTCCTAAGAGTATCAGAGATCCTCAAAGGCTGCCTTGGGGCATTACCCTCATCCTTATATAAATCTGTATACGTCCAGCATTGGCCAAAACTTGAAAGTGAAAAATACACTAAAGAGTATAAAATAAGATCATTTTCAGGAGCTTTGTTGTGAGACCCTTCATACAGTCCCCAAGTGCCTTTGCTCAGCTTATCCCAAGACATCAATAGCGTATCAGTTTCCAAGTCATTCTCCTTGAACAATGTAAATTTTTAGAGCTGTTTGAAACAGTGGTATAAAAATTGTCTTTCTTTTAGCTGGATTATGCATCAGAGAGTGCTCTTTTACAGGAGCTTCATCCCTTTCAGTTTGGCAAGCTGCAGTTCATTGCTGCTTTGGACTTTTAGCTGGCTCTTCCTACCACTTCTCTGAGTGTATTTTTAAGAAGGCAAATGCAGCTGTAACTCTCTTAATCTTCCCCTCATATTGAGTCACATATCTAAGGAGATTGATGCAGAGGTTGCATGTACTGTGTCAGGGTGTCACCCCGTTTACATGCCCTATTAACATTTCCTTCACCTCACTTTGCTGCTGCTGCTTGCATTTTAAACAAACTTCAGCTTCCACTTCTGTGAGCAAGAGCTGAGGTTTGCTAGTTGAGAAGTCAGAAGACTCAAATTACCTCAGCAGGAGTTGACGTTGGTTTGTTTTCAGCTCATGCTCATGAAAACTTTTGTACTCTCAGATATCCATCCCAGGGTTATAGCTGGGGGCAGCCCTTGTCAACACACATAATTTTGGAATACTTCTGCCTTGAGGTAGTGATAACTGCTACTTTGCTGTCTCAGGAGCTCTTGTTGGTAACTTGACTGTTCCTGACTAATCTTTTTGCTGTCTCTCTAGGAGGCAAAACACTTGGTTTTCAAAAAAAAATACATCTCCCCCCCACCTGCCCCCCCAGTCTTGCAAGAAGGCAGTGGGTAGATTTGTTCTGATTAAGGTATCTGGAAAACACGGTAATTAAAGGGAGGAGACCTGAACTTGCTGGCACTAGAACAAAAGCAGTTAAGAGTTGCCTGTTGATGGTTTCGGGCCTCCCTGAAAAAAATTCCTCACATTTTTTGCTTCTGATTCTGCAACTTGAGGAGATGGCAAATAAATATTACAATACAGCCCTCTGTTTTAAACAGACACCTGTTCCTTTGTTCTTCATTTGATTTGCTCAAATTCCCCATATAAAGCTTGTGAAGAAGGATTGCCATCTCCTGGGCAAGGCACACTAAGACAGTTTCTCCATCCACTCAGAACTCAAATTACTCTCTGCAGAGCAAGTTGACCTTGTATCCTGTTCTGCCATGCGTAAAAATAGTAGACACATGGCACACAGGCTTCCTTGCCTTCTTATTTAAATCTGCAGTGTGACACTTCCAAAGGCAATTTGATTAAACAGGCTGGAGCACTTCCGCTACTCTGAGCTTTTGCTTGTGATAACCCTCTGGGTGCTTAATGGTATTTAGAAAGGATTGGATATTTACATTTGTTCTTAAACGAAAGCCATTTGTTGCACTAGGTGTCATGAAAGAATCTGATGATTTTTAATTGCCTCCATCTTAAAATAAGGTCTGGTTTAGAAATCAGGATGCAGAGGGTGTTTACAACTGAAGTGAATCGTCAGTTTTTAAATGATTAAACTTGTGATAGTTTCCTACATAGAGGAGCCACACCTGGGGGGAAAAAATAGAATATTCAGGGATTTGTGCTCTCTGAAGTACATCCTGTATTTGTTAGATGGAGAAGGGTGACCCAGAGCTGTGACACTTCTGTTGATGAGTGACTTAGTCCATCTCTCAAGACTAAAGGCAGATGTCACAAAAGTTCAGTCACTGTGTTAACGATGCCGTTCAGCAGTGCTGGTTTGTTCCTGCTGGCATGAAGTGCTGGTCCAGCCATTTCTTCCCCTTTACACTATACACCCCTAGAGAATTAGCTCAGTCCTGTGAGCGTGTGTTAACTGATGAGCAGAGTTTGCCTTTTCATTTCTGTCAGCATCTTGGTTATAGATTCTGTTCTAAATGCTGAACAGCAGAAAAAATTGAGGAGTTAATTATTATTTTATGTTGCAGCTTATAAAATCTGTAAAGCTATTTTAATATTTTACTTTTTCAGGATGTTGGTTCACCACAGTTATGCGTATTCAGGTCTCAGTAGCAATATGCTAGTCCTGGAATATTCATCTTAGAGAAGTTTTCAGACCTTGATTAGAAGCAGCTTTTTCTAAAAATCCTAATGCGTCTTGCAATATCAATAGTTCAGAAGTTACACAGCAGTTTCTCTACTTCAAAATTTGTGTGTGTAAACCGTAACATAAATGTAAAGCAGCACAGTAATGTACTGGCATTGTCTTTGTTTAATGAAGCGTTAAATGTTACTAAGTGGTCATGTGCTTAGGTAGAAAATCTCACATGCAGTCCTTTTTTCCTTTATAACCCATGATGTGTAAGTAACTAACTTTAAGGTTAAAATCGAAGTAGGCGGTTGCTGGTTTGCTCAGAGCTTCTTGCAGCGATGAACATTCCACTCAGTAAATAGTTGTGAAATGCTGGTTGAAAGGGGCCTCCGGACACCGTCTAGTCCAATCTCCCACTTGAAGCAGGACTGTTGCTAATGCTAAATCAGATCAGCCATGGCTTTGTTTAGCTGAGTCTTAAAAACCTCCACAGATGGAGACTTCACAGCCTCTCTGGGCAAGTTCTGCTAGTGCTGTACTGGTCTCTTAGTGATTTATGCCCCACCAGTGTCTAACCTGAACCTCCCAAGCCACAATCTCTTGGCCATTTCCCCTTGAAGTATCTGGTTGCACTGAGAAGCATGTCGCTGTTGTCTTTAACTCTCCTCAAGTACTTTTAAGGCTGCTGCTAGATGACAGCTTAGCCTGGATAATCACAGCGCTCTCAGCCTTTACTCCGAGGTTGCGCAAAAGGGTGGCAAGGATATCCTTTGTATAGGAAAATGTCCAGAATAATGCAGAGTGGCTCAGCAGCAGCAAGATGCACTGTTTGGACCTCCATCCCAACATACCTTCTTGGTAGGGGAAGGGAGCAAGTGGAGACGACCACTGCCGTGAGCGGAGGTAGCCTTGCGTAACGTGCGGGCGTACCGTAGCCATCTGGAGGGTTGGCGGGAGGTTTGACTATGATGGGTGTAGGCTCACCGGAGGTAATTCGGGTGGATAACTGAAGGGTGGTGACTGTCACATTCTAGTCTGGTGTTCCTGACACTCATACCTGCACCTGCTGTAATCAGAGTAAGTGAAGAGAAGCCTGGAAGTGCGGCTGCTTTGAGGCTGTGTGTTCGGTACCTCTCGAAGACATAAATCAGTAGGCAAAGCTGTCTTGCGATGTACCCGTTCCAAAGGATTGCATTTCTTCTGCTTTTACCCCTCTGCAGCGTTCCAACCCCCATGCTGCCTACCCCAACCCCGGACCAAGCACATCACAGCCACAGAGCAGCATAGGATATTCAACTACCTCCCAGCAGCCGCCACAGTACTCGCACCAGACACATCGGTACTGAGCTGCGTCCCAATAACGTCAATGCACTGTTGCTAATGCTGCAGGACCGGCCGCGCAGCTGCCTGCCTGGAACCCGGCTTGGGCCACGAGAATGTACTGTAAAACCACACCTCCAACCTGTCCGGTCGCCACGATCCACCCCCTTCCACAGAGCGGAGTAGTGGCTCCCAAATTGTACCTGTTTTTGGGGTTAGACTTGAAAAGAAAGTGCTAGCACAGTTTGTGTTGTGGATATGCTACTTCCATAGTTTACTTGACATGGTTCAGACTGACCGATGCATTTTTTTTCAGTGACAGTCTGTAGCAGTTGAAGCTGTGAAATGTGCTAGGGGCAAGCCTTTTTGTTGTCGTATGTGGTGAATTCTCTTGATGTAACAACTTTATCTGACCAATAGTACACAACATCTTTGAACTGGTACTTGAAACATACAGTATATGTTACCATGGCAAAAAAAAGCAAACTAACCGTGACTCCGATTGAGACAGTTTTGATAGACATTTATTTTTAGTGACTTTTGTGGGTTGGTTCATTTTCCACCTAGATCAATGTTTTATGACCGCCACGATCGCTACAATGAGGGTTTTTTTAAGAACATGAAAACGTTCGCATTTTTTCCAGCAATTACAAATGTCCCAAAGATTAATTTGCAACATAAGTTTTTGTTTTTAAATCTATGACTTGACTGGTATTAAAGCTGCTATTTGATAGTAAAATAAGTATGTTGTCATTGATATAAACATGTTTGGTTCAGCAAACAAACTAAAATGATTGTCATAGTGTTTTATTTTTTTTTTTCCTGTTGGTGTTAATGATTTGTGAGCATGCTTTGGGATTAAAAAAGCATGAGTGATATTTCCTAAAAAGGTGCGGCATCCATTCAGATATTTCATCATGATTTTTGAGAACCAGCTTGGTGTAGTGGATTTTAAATTTTGTTCAGTTAATTATTTTTTTTTAAATGTTCGCACGTTGTTTAGGGGTGCCATTCCTACCGCAGAGGATCAAGGTGTTAGGAGAGCCTTAGAATTTATGAGGAAAAACTTACATACAATGTACTGTATCAAACTATTTTACATGAATGACACAAGTATTCTGAATAAAAAAAGAAATCAAACATTGTTAAAACAAGGTGTTATGTAATAAATTTATTTTTCATAAATCTGCATACGGCCTTTGCCTGTGTTCCTTTTTATCAACGACAACACCCCGCTCCCCCATCGTACCTCTGTGTCGGGTTGTGTCCTGAGAAGCAGGATCTGACAGGAGTTTTTCTTGCAAGTGGGCAGGCTTCCATTAACTGCTGAGAAGGATTTTCTTTTTAAATAGCAGGAAAAAAATAGTGCCTTCGTAAAATGTCATCACCCCTGTTGTGTGCATGTAGCTGATCAGCTGGAGATAGACTGAACGTGGAGGTTTGTGACCAGCTACTTCTCATAGATCAGACAGGTCCTTTTCATCTGCAAAAGCTGAAGATGTTCCTGTCTGAATCGTTCTTCTGAGGTTTCTGTAACGCATTCTTGTCTTGGTATCTGATACCGCTCCGTGATTTTACGACACAAGCGTGTGCAATATATGCAGGATTTGTTTCTGCAGGTGCTTCGTGCACTGTGAGTATCAGCTACTGTGATCCATTCAGATGCACTGAGCTGCTGACGGGGGGCAAAAGAAAACCCAAACCAGTACTCGGCCCAAAATGCAAACCATGAAGAAGTGAGGTGAAGATGAAATTACCTGAGTGGAGTAGAGGTTTAAGTATTCAGGAGACTTAAAACTACAGAAAAAAAAAATCTGAGTGCAGTTTATGCTGCTTTAGTAATACTGTGTGATACTCTCTTCATTTTGACAAGTGTTGTCAAAATATGGCTTTCCTCAGTTTCTGGAATAAAAATTAATACATAGGTGGGGGCACCTTAAACTTCTTTTTGATTTATTTTTCAAATTAAAGCCTTTTTTTGGCCTTTCCCTAATTTATTTATAGACTTTGAACTTGCCTGTTTAGTATCACTGGACTCTTACCAGGTACTGAAATGGCAACAAGAGTAACTTGTCTTTGGCTGAGGTACTATTGGCCTAGATTTTTTGCTTTCTTATTGATGCATATTCATTTTAATGCATAATAGTTAATATTATTGATATTAATGCAAACCTTACTCGATACCAGTGTATTGTGATGTCTCCAATACTTTGTTTAAAAGGAGCAGGCTGGCTTTAATTTCATTTTTGCAAAGAGAAGTGCATCCAACTGACAAAAAGTACTCTTGCCATTAGTTTGCGCTTGAATTTAATTTTCCTATTAAGAAGGTATTTGAGATGAAGATGCAGCTTATCAACTAATTATAATAAAACTAAATTATACTCTACATTTAGTTCTAAATAGTCTGCTACTCATGGTAACTTAATTCATTCTTACTGCATTTTTAGTAGACATATTGCAGATTTCCTCAATAAACTGAGATCCTACAGGGAAGTAAAATCTTAATATTTGACTTGTTCTGATGTCTCAGCTGGTCGTTTTGGAGGAGGAATTTGAGGTTTCTTTCCATAGAACTGTGGAAAGCAAACATTTTTCAGTGCTTGGTATAACCTTCAAGGTGAGGTATATTGCTGTTGCAGATAAGGTTAATCTCATGATATTCATTACAATTATAAGCAATTTTCTGCATCAGATAAGTGTTTTTTAACACTGATTTTAGGAATACTGAGAGCAAGGCTCTAAATTACTTTCCTGGACTGTTTTTTTTAAAAAAAAAATAAATTAATCCTGTCCCTGTTCTGCTCTGGGGCCTTTTTACATGAGGGTTACAGATGGGGGAGGAAGAAGAAAGCAGCTTTGAGAACATTTAATAGAAGAGTTGCAAATTCTAGTGAAGGAGGTGACAGCTTGGCGTGCAGCCGTGACCTGCGAGCCGGCCCTCTGCTCGCCCAGCTTAGCTTTTGTTACTAGACTCAAGAACTTCAAAGATTTTTGGTTTTCACCAACAATTATCTGGACCAGTGTGAGTGTATTTCAAACAGCAGGAGACTGGGAGCCTGCCTTTGTTGCTCTGCTTAGAGAACAAATGGTTTTTCTAGAGTAGGCTTATGTTGAAAGTGGGCTACAAGCTTAACTTGATCGTGAGGATAAATACGCTATTGTGCTTTCACCTCCCAGCCAGCCTGGCTCCTGGCAGCTCTGAATTTATCACACCTGATAAGGACCCAGCTTCTTTAAGAACAAATAAATAACTTTGGCCATGATCTCTTTTAAAGAGGGTTTCTGCATTAGTGGTGGGAGGAGCAGTCCGAGGGAGGACATAGGAGACGGGTTCTGTCCTGTCCTTTCCTGCGTGTGTATATACGTTGGAAAATACTCAATGAACTCCCTGAACTGCCTGTGGCAGTGCCCAAGCGATGCCCAGCTGAGGGGCAGGCAGTGTTAGTTCAGCTTTTCTTTCGGCTTCCTTTTCCCTTCATTCTGAAGCTGCTGCTGGGCAGAGTCTCCTCCGGGTCTGAGGTGATTCAGCTGGAGGTGGCAAACTCCTTGGGCAGCTCGGGCGGCGAGCCTGAGCAGGAGAGGAGTGAGCAAGCATGTCGCTCCAAATTCATTTTTACTTGCTGTGTGCAGTGCTTAATCAGACTGTTAGGGGTTGGAAGGGACCTCGAAAGATCATGTAGTCCAACCCCCCTGCCAGAGCAGGACCACCTAGAGCAGGTCACACAGGAACGCATCCAGGCGGGTTTTGAATGTCTCCAGAGTAGGGGACCCCACAACCTCTCTGGGCAGCCTGTTCCAGTGCTCTGTCACCCTCACAGTGAAAAAGTTTTTCCTTATGTTAATGTGGAACCTCCTGTGCTCCAGCTTGCACCCATTGCCCCTTGTCCTGTCATTGGCCATCACCGAGAAGAGCCCAGCTGCATCCTCCTGACATTCACCCTTTACCTATTTATAAACATTGATGATGTCACCCCTCAGTCTCCTCCAAGCTAAAGAGACCCAGCTCCCTCAGCCTTTCATCATAAGGGAGATGTTCTATCCCTTAATCATCTTTGTGGCTCTGCGCTGGACTCTGCAGCAGTTCCCTGTCCTGCTTGAACTGAGGGGCCCAGAACTGGACACACTATTCCAGTTGTGGTCTCACCAGGGCAGAGTAGAGGGGGAGGAGAACCTCTCTCGACCTACTGACCATACCCCTTCTAATACACCCCAGGCTGCCATTGGCCTTCTTGGCCACGAGGGCACATTGCTGGCTCATGGTCATCCTGCTCTCCACCAGGACCCCCAGGTCCCTTTCCCCTACGCTACTCTCTAACAGCTCGGTCCCCAACCTGTACTGGTCCATGGGGTTGTTCTTTCCTAGGTGCAAGACTCTACGCTTGTCCTTGTTGTAGTTCATTACATTTCTCCCCGCCCAGCTCTCCAGCCTGTCCAGGTCTCGAATTAATTGTTACAGGGTTTATGTTTCCTTGCTCTGCTTGCTCAGGGGAGTTACTTAATGCAAGTGGCAGGTATGTGCCATTGTGTGTTCAAGCAGTATCGCAGTGCTTGGCGTCTCATTTGTGCTGGGGGGGCTCCTCCAAAAGCAAAGAGCAGGTTCCTCTGTTTCTTTGCTGAGGGCCATCAGCAGCCCAAGTGTCTTGTCAGCTGCTGTGTCCATGGTGGCTTTGCACAAAGCTTTCTCCGCAGCATGCAGCAGCACGTTTCTGAGACTGATCGTTAGGATGTTACTGTTTCTAGTCATTAGGATGTTATTTTGTAGGAAGAGGTGTCAACTCAACTCTCCTTTGCCAGCCGAAACAAGATGACAGCAAAGCATGATCGGGGTGTGAGTGAAGAATGCAGGAGTTACCCGCGTCATGTGAGCTGTCCCTAAGTTCTGTCAAAAATGATCTTGGAAGCTGTTCTGTTGTTTTCACGTTCTTGTATGTGTCTTGCCTGTTCAGACCCCAGCAGAGGTGGCAGTTAGTGAGAACAAGGGTTGGAGTCAGTTGCAAGTGAAGATTTTACGTGAAAAAATGACTTGTGCTGTTCCCCACTGTCCCCCCGTTTCTTTCTAAAATTGCTCTTTGAACAAAAGCAGCTCCTGTTGTATCTCCCCGAAGCCCATCCTGGCTTCACTAAAAGGCAAGCCGTGATCTCTGCCTTTCATGTCTGGTGGCTGTTGGTGATTTTGTGGACACAGGCAGGCAGTTTGACTGCCACCAAGCGGGATAATGGCGGTGGGCTGGAGCCTGCAGGGTCTGCTGTTGGTTGTTGGGCATCGGAAAGGAAAGACAGATTATTTCTTGGAGCTAACGGTGAAGTTGCAGACCTGCCTTTTGGACTAAATGTTGTTGCCACTGTACGTTGAGACTGTTTTCTGCAGGACTGAGTAATGTGGTCCTCCCTACATCCTATTTTAGTTATACCCCTGAATAGAGCAGCCTGTTTTTGTTGGGTAGTGCAGCCATCTTGGCGTCTTCCTCTAGGCTGAGTGGTGACAGTGCTTCAGAATGCCAGTTCTGAGACAGTTTAATAGCCAGTGTCCCTTGAGACCCAGGTAGGTGAGCTTAATTCAGTGTAATTTGCTTGTCACAGCTGTGGATAAAGAACAGTTTGTGAAATAATATGTCAGGCATCTGAGTGATGGGATGTGCAAACTACTCTAGCAGTAGGAGAGAGAGAGAGGAAAAGGTGCTTACCCTTTGAAAGCAAAACAGAAACAAAGCTGCTTCTTCCACCAGGACTCTTGCGATAAGTTCCTCTCCTTGAGGGTTTTAAGCAGCCTTTATCTTGGTGGTTGGTTTCAGCGATGGCAGAAGGGAGCTCTCTCCAGAGGACTGTCTGTAGTTAAAGGGATCCTGTGCTGTAGAGCTTGGCACCAGCGCTGATGTTAATGAAGCCATTGCCCTGGGGTGGTGCACACCAGCTCCAGCCCAGGATGGGAATCTGGACAAGCTCCATCACTGCTCTGAAAGCTCCCACGTCACAAGATATTGAAAAGCACTTTTCAGTCTGCCAGAATTAGAGTGTCTATCCTTGGCCCTCACACTTATCTTAACTATCCCTTTGCATTTCTGGTCCTACAGAGGTGGGCTGGGTACTCCACCTGAGCCAGGGGAGGTGGAGGAAGGGCTAGTGCAAGACACGCTTGTTATTTAAGCAGCACGGCAGGTCTTGGCACATAACCCCGTGCCTACAGAAGCAGCAAGGACAGCCTTTACAGCATCCGCTCTCGGGAAATCTTTCCATTTGCTGAGCCTGGGGTGTGGGAAAGCTGCTGTGTGCTTGGAGCAAGCCCTCGCTTAGTATTTGTGGGAGATTTGGATTTGTACAGTGCTTCACCGACAGCATTTGAGGAACAGCAGCCTCTCTGCCACCCCACCAGCTGCATAAGAAATGCAACCAGCTGGCTGAGGAAGCGAGGGAGATGAAGTGGGGGTCTGTCTAAGGAGAGCGCCTACAGGAGTGCTGAGATTAGAGTTGAAAAGTCCTGAGCAGGTGCCTATGGAAGGCCCTGTTACTCCTCTCCCAAAGGTGCTATATGAGAAGGTGAAGGGGTATTGTCTTACCCTGTGAGGCGTAAATAGCACTCCTGTCTTTAATGGGAGCCCATTCCTTCTCCAAGTCACTGTGCCAAAACCTGACCATGTCCTCTGTTTGTGTTTCCAGTTTATGCAGGGTCACCTTTAGTATCCAGCAGCTGGTCTTCCCACAAGATGCTGGCAGAGTGTGCATAAGGCTTTTCTTATTGATCAACATTTTAAGTTAAAATACTTTTGCTGTTTATAGTGTTTCTCAAATATACGTAGGGACCCATAAGGCTTCCTACACCAGCCAAGCTCTGCCTTAGTGAGTTCTTCCTGTTAACTGGGTAGGGAAGACAATATACTAAACTGTTTGGCATGCTTCACATCTGCTTCAGCCATGTGCTTCTGTAGCTCAGAAGATGGAGATACTCAGCAAGCTATGGTGAAGGATTCTTTGGGGATAAATTCTGCGTTTGGGTGCCAGGAATGATCGCCGTGGTGGCTGTGTGCTTTGAGGTGTGCTCACCTCAGTGCAGCTCTTGCACAGCTCTGGCACTCCAGATGGCCTCTGTGCACAGGCTTCAGGCTTTGCCCTGGCTCTCTGCCCCATCTTACCTTCAAAATATCAGGAGAAGGTGAGAGGAGTATGATGTTCCAGCCCAGGAACTTGGAAATCCCTGCATAAGCTCTTAATATATGTTCCGCTAAAACCAGCCATGCAGGTGTGTAAGATATCCATACAATTTATTTGCATGCTGGACAAAACCAGCAGGTTTGAAAATTCCTGCCCAGTTGCTTTGGAGGCCATGCTGGGAGAGCCCCGCGGGGACTGCTGACGCAGAGCAGCTTGTGCCTCCTGAGTGACGGGCAGTCGGCGCCTGGGGCCGATGAGCAGCTGCTTGATCAGATCTCATCCAGCCCTTGCTCCGTGGGTGAAGCGGTGAGGCTGTCATTTGCAATCACACGCTTTTTCGGCTCCCCGGGAGGCACAGGCGTTGCTGGTGGGGTCTGAGGGGAGGAGGAGAGGCAGCAGCCCCAGACAGCGAGGTGCTGGTGGGTCGTGCTGGCTCATCTGCACCCTGGGGCTCAGCGGGACGGCGATGGCTTGAGATGCTGCAGTGACCCACTGTCAGAAGGGCCAATCTGCCAGAAAACCTCCTCTTCCCCGGTTGAAAAGCTGAAGAGCCCATGGACACCCAAAGGCAGATCAAATTGCCCAAAGGGAACTAGAGGAGGAGACCACCTGATGGCGTGCAGCTGCCTTTCAGAGCGCCTGGTGGCCCACGTTCCTTGAAGGTAAGTGTTTGCCGGGAGCTGCAATCCCCTCCTCAGCCCCCATGGGGATCTGTTGCTGTGCCTTTGCCTGGCAAATTCTGACAAGTGCAGCACCCCAAAGGTGTGGGCACTGAGGTGCAGCCACTGGGGAAACGGGTGACACAGGGGCCGAACAGCTGCTCTGACACTGCGAGCTGGGTCATGTTTACACGAGATTTTGGTTAAAATATTACAGAGTGGGAGATGGCTCTCTGAGTCCACTAGAAGACAGTGAAAATGGGTCAACATAAAACACAACCATGAAAGTTTCTCTGTCATATTTGACTATTTTGGTTTAACAGAAATTTAAAAGTATGACATCCAATTCACTTGGAACAAGAAGAAATGGCATCACAGAGATTTGGTTTTTTTATCAAAGTAACCCGTGCTGCACCATGCAGTTTCTGTAAACCAGCAACATGCACCTACCTCAAAGGAAGGGGGAAAATCCAAGCTGGAATTTAGGTTTGGAAGACAAAGAAGGGATAACTCGTCATAAACCTCCAGTGTGAACAAAAACGTGCATGAAAGGGGAGCTCCCACCCCGGTTTGTTTTCGGCACATTGTAGGCGCATGCCCGTGGGCAGCAGCCGATCCCGCTGCGGCCCAGGGGTGCGGCAGCCAGGGGTGCCGCTCCTGGGGTTCGGTGTGTTTGAGGAGGTCCTGAAGGGTGCAGGGCACAGGCAGGAGAAGGGGAGGTGCAGCTTTTGTTTCCAAAACAAACTGTCTTTTGCAGAACATATTGCAAAACAGGGCAGGAAAGCCCCTTTTGCTGACAGAGGACACTAAATGTAATATATAGATGTCATCACTGTTACTGAATTTACAATTTATTCCTTAATTAAAGGCATTCCCAGAGAAAAAATGTAAACATCCATGCTGAAAACCATTTCCACTGGCTGGAAACCTCATTAATTGATTGCAAAAATTATTCTCCTTGAGAGAGGCAGCTGCTTAAATAGGGTAGCTTATGCTTCTTGTGGATAAAAATATACCTGTGTCCATCTTTAACAATCCTTGTGTAATCCATAACAATGCCAGGATTTAAAATACTGATTATGCTAATTATTTATAAATTTTTAATTAATATCCAAGAGCTATTCAGAACAAAATCCTGTGCATAAGGAGCAAGGATCCAGCAATGCTCCAGTGAGTCTGCCTGTTCCTGAAATGTTACTAATCTTCATGGCAATGTATCAGGGCAGATTGCTGTATGTACGTATATGTATTTTCCCCCTTCTTTGAAATATTCTCACATATTTCAGTGAACCATTTTATCTGAAAATAATTCAAGCTTTGACTCTACTGAGAATAGTAGAAAAGAGGAGGATTTAGCAAAAGAGAATTTCTGCAGATATTTTGGCCATTTTTCAGCAGGCTGAACAAGCTGAAAACATCAGCCCTCTCCTCTAATTGCAGGAGTGATGCCAGAGGCTGCTGAGGGTTCCCCTCAAGTTCTGCACCTGGACAGAAATGCACAAAAAGGGAGGTGGTTTTGCATCACTTTCCCTGCAGAAGACCAACACCTGCAGGAGAGATTGTGCACGCCCCCGGCAGAGTTGTGGGGAGAGATTTTGTGCCTTCATCTCACGGACCTCAGGCTGAAGCTCAGCCAGTGGCCTTACAGCGTCAATGGTTTAGAGTCAGCAGATGCAGTTTGGGATCAAGATCCCTCAAACCATCACCAAACCCCCTCAGGCTTCCAGCTCAGGGTGATTGCAAGAGGGAAAAAAATCCACCAAAGCCCTGAGACCTGGCAAACCACAAGGCAGGGAAGGAAACTCAGATATGATGTGGGCTGTGAAAATATCAAAGGCGAGGCCATGGTCAGGGAAGTTCAAAGGAGTGCCAGAATGAAATGTGACTAGAGGAAAAGGCAAACCAGTGGTCTGGAGATAGTCTGGAGGTGCGTGAGTCCAAGGGTGCCGCAGGGTGGGCGAGGAGGCGGCGTGGTTTGGGGCTGGCCAGCACCAGGGCCCCCTGCTCCCCAGCATGCCGGGGGCTGAGTGTGCAGCCACAGCTTCTTCATATCCCCACGTGGCATCAACATTTCCCACTGCTGCCTCCCTGCTAAATCAAGCTTAAATACCTCAGAAAGACAAAAAACCACCTCTGTCACAGCTTTGTGGGGGCAAAGCTGGTGCCTGACAGGGTAAGCGACCCCAGGGAGGGCATTGCCCCTGCTGTGCCAGGGGCTGGGCAGAGGCGGGTGTCAGGGACGGGGGTGACTTGCTGCAGCGCAGCACCTCGCGATCGCCCCTGCACGTCATTGTTTAATACTGCACCACGTGAAAGAGAGGAAGTCGTGCTTGACCAATCTGATGGCCTTCTGTGATGGCATGACTGGCTGGGTGGATGAGGGGAGAGCAGTGGATGTTGTCCACCTTGACTTCAGCAAGGCTTTTCACACCGTCTCCCACCACATCCTCACAGGTAAGCTTAGGAAGTGTGGGTTAGCTCAGTGGACAGTGAGGTGGATTGAGAACTGGCTGAAGGACAGAGCTCAGAGGGTTGTGACCAGGGGTGCTGAGTCCGGGTGGAGGCCTGTGACAAGTGGTGTTCCCCAGGAGTCAGTATTAGGGCCTGTCCTATTCAATATATTCATCAGCGACCTGGATGAAGGGACAGAGTGCACCCCCAGCAAATTTGCTGATGATACAAAGCTGGGAGCAGTGGCAGATACAGCAGAAGGCTGTGCTGCCATTCAGTGAGATCTGGACAGGCTGGAGAGCTGGGCGGAGAGGAACATAATGAGCTTCAACAAGGGCAAGTGTAGGGTCCTGCACCTGAGGAGGAATAACCCCATGCACCAGGACAGGCTGGGGGTCAACCTGCTAGAGAGCAGCTCTGCGGAGAAGGAACTGGGAGTTCTGGTGGACAGCAAGTTGACCATGAGCCAGCAATGTGCCCTTGTGGCCAAGAAGGCCAATGGTGTCCTGGGTGCATTAAGAAGAGTGTGACCAGCAGGTTGGGGGAGGTTCTCCTCCCCCTCTACTCTGCCCTGGTGAGGCCACACCTGGAGTGCTGTGTCCAGTTCTGGGCTCACCAGTCCAAGAGGGACAGGGAACTACTGAAGAGAGTCCAGCCACGAAGATGATGAGGGGCCTGGAGCATCTCTCTATGAGGAAAGGTTGAGAGGGCTGGGGCTCTTTAGCCTGGAGAAGAGAAGACTGAGAGGGGACCTTATCAATGCTTATAAATATCTAAAGGGGGGGTGTTAAGAGGATGGGGCCAGGCTCTTTTCAGTGGTGCCCAGTGACAGGACAAGGGGCAACGGGCACAAACTGGAGCACAGGAAGTTCTGCCTGAACATGAGGAAAAAAATTCTTTATTTTGAGGGTGACAGAGCACTGGAACAGGCTGCCCAGGGAGGTTGTGGAGTCTCCTTCTCTGGAGATATTAAAAACTTGCCTGGATGTGATCCTGTGCGACCTGCTCTAGGTGAACCTTCTCTGGCAGGGGGTTGGACTAGATGATCTCCGGAGGTCCCTTCCAACCTCCACCATTCTGTCATTCTGTGAAAGAGAATCTGCTATGAGCAAAAGTAGCTCAACCTCCATCTCAAGCTCTTACTGTTCAAGCCTCACGCAGAGGACGTTATTTCTAATAAATATTTCAGGCAGTACAGCTTCCTTCAGAGACGGCTGCTGCATTCCCGTTGTGTGCCTTCTTGTGGGGAGAAACCGGCATTAGCTACTTCAAGTATTCAAACACTTGATATATAGTATCTGTTCTATGGAAAAATGCCTCAGGGTGAAATGTGTTTAATAGAGGGAGACTAATATGTGAGTGATTTATCTCATTTTAGTAAGTTCATGCCTGTAATTCAATAACCCCATGAGCTACACTTAACTGTATTCAATAAAGATGATCTAAAGGAGATGTTCGTGCAGGTGAAGGATTCAAGAACTGGAGGAAGAGATGTTATAAATAAGTGGGCTTGAAGTAAACAGGGAGCTCAGGCAGAACCTTTCCCTGGGATAAATGTCTTGAGCATCATTAAACCAGTACAAATGGCTCTGTGAGCTGCAGAGATTTCTTCCTCTGAAAGGAAAAAGCTGTGAGACAGACTTTCATTATGGAGAAAATGCCACCTTATGCTCCGGCCGTGACCCAAATCCTGCAGCAATCCTTTGCGAGCTGTCATCTTGGGGAGCATCCCTGCCAGAGCGTGGCGTATCGTCTTGAAGCAAGGCGGTGCTATGAAGGTCACAGGAAGGTGGGTTTACAAGCAGCCAGAGGAAAGAGGTGTGACAGCCCAGGGCTTTATTCCCCACCTGCTTTGGAAAACCTTTAGACATGTATCTGGGTGCACAAAGCGCTTCTTTACAGACAATGCCACGTGCAAACTGTATGACAGCATGACAAGGAAATATGGTCTCTAAATAGCCATTCAGGGCTGTAATCGCCCGGTTTGAATGTAAAACTAAAGTAAATAGCACTGACAGCTGAGTCACCCGATTGCAGACCTGAAGCACTTCAAAGTTAGGTCTAAAAATATCTTGTTTGCTTCTAAGTTACTGGCTGTATGGAGAAGAAAAGGGCGCTGGAAATGAAAGGCATCACAACATTGACAGCCACTGCGCCAAGGGCTTTGGGATAAGGTGTGAGCGGCAGGGCTGTGTGGCCGTGAGGCACCGGCAGCTCGCTGCGAGGAGCCAGAGGTGCCAGCCCGGGCCAGGTGCGGGCTCTCAGCCTCCACACCAAGAGACAAGTGCGACAGCCTGCCCCATAAAGCCAGGAAGCTTCATGGAATGACAGGCCCATAGTGTGCTACTTCAGGCTGTGTGTGTGTGTGCCAGTGCCGCACTGCTTTACTGACACGAGGGCACCCAGCAGCTCCAAGGCATTACCGTGACAGGCGCCCGTGATAACCTCCTGCCCAGCACTCTGGGCAAGCAGCAGCAGGTACCCACCGGCTCGCTTGGCGCCGGGGTTTGCAGCGCCATGCCATACCTGCGAGGAAGCCCCTCAGGGGTGATTTTCCTCCCTGATGCTCATTGTAGCACTATGGAAAGCCATGGTGTGTCTGCAGCTGGGCTGCCACAAAATGCTCTGCTCCCCCTCGCCCTCAGCAAGGAGAAGGGGCAGGGGTGGGTGCAGGTGTAATTGAAGGTATAGAGTGGTTGCAATATCAGGGAGAAAGGGTTTTTCAGCCAGATGAAGGATGACAGAGGAGGCCTGGGGACTGCAAATAGGCCACGACCATTCACTGCCTCTTCCCAGCCAACATCTTGGAGGCATGGAGCAAAGCAGGAGACAGCAGCTTCAAAAATGGAGCGGTCCTTTTGCACAGCGTGTCGTGACACAGTGGAGCTGTGCCATTGGAGGCTGTCAGTGCTGGCCACAGCTTCAAAACATGGCAAGAAAAAATCATGAAAGGGAAATCATTTAAAGGCTATTGCCTAGAGAGACATTAACTGGCCCAGGAGGTCCCTTAGGTCCCCAGAGGTGGGGAGGAGAGGTTGGAGAGGTGCAGCAGTGGGTTCACCCTGTCCTCAGCCTCCTCTCATGGCATCTGCAGCTGGTAGGGACAAGCTGTGGGGCTGGATGGACATTTGGCCTGACCAAGAGTGATGGCTCCTCTACAACATGCAGTCTCATGCGGTCGGGAGCAGCTGGACCTGACCCACGACATGAAGATCACCCTGCAGCTGCAGCCTGGCAAACCCATGTGCAGAGGAACACGCTGTGCTCATCCCCCCGAGTCCCGCAGCGCAGCAGCTCGCCCAGCACAGCTGGAGACTTTTGGTATGAGGTGCATTTGCCTGTTCATCGCCCTGATGGTGAAAGCCCCAAAATCTTCAAAAACTGAAAAACCAGCACTGGAGCAAAGTGCATGAGAAGAGACACTGAGCTGGCAGTGTTAGAGGAGGAGACAAGAGAGGCTACAGTGCCAGAGCCCCTGGGGCACCTGCTGCTGCTACCACAGCTCCTGCTGCCGGCACCACCAAGAGCATGGGCATCGCTGGAGGGAGGAGGAAAGGGCTGGGGAGCTGTAGCAAGAGTTGGCAGAGGCAGAAAGGAGAGCAGATGGAGGAGAGGTCAAACATGAGCAGTGGAAGGACCCCAACCTGTGCAACCCACCATGGTACACGGGGTACCAGCTTCTGTTTCTTCCTTCTCTCCCCAGTATTTGTTTCACTGGAGTAAACAAACCAGCTCTTCTCAGCCCCTGCGGAGGCCCCAGTGTTTCCAATACCCACAGCCCTCTCAAGGACCCAGTGGCCAGGGCTGGAAGTCGTACTGAGGAAGCTACAGGTCTTGTTTCTCTTCCAACGCATCACCGCCACAGATGGGGCTGGCATCAAAATCCTGGGCTGAGGCACAGCCAGACGCTCAGCTTGTCTGGGATGGAGCTCGTGATGACTGGAGCACTGGAAGGGATTTTCCAAAGCACATGGCACAAAGCTGACAGTTTCTGTTTTTCCTGCTACTTTCAGAAGGGACTTTCTTGGCAATGAGCTCATCTGTTTGTAAGGTTTGGCAAGGGCAGCCAAATCGCTCACCTCACGTGGGCTGCACGCAGCCTCCCAGCACCTCGCTTGGTCCTCTCCAGGGCTGAAGGAGGAGATGCCTGGCCCTGGCATCCCACGTCTCCCACTCCAGCCAGTCCAACAGGCCGAGCAGCTCAGCAAGGAGCCCAAATGTACTCAAGTCAGTGGGGTGAAAACGTACAGTTGGGAGGGAGATGTTAAAGTGCTGCAGCTGAAGCTGAAGGAACAAGTCTGTCTCAGCCCCGAGCCCAGGACAACCTCCAAGGGTTTCTTTAGGTCATTTTTGTGCCTTTCCAAAATTTTTGGAAAGTACATTTTTTCCAGCTGATTCAAACAAAGACTAGTGTCGATGTTTTTCCAAAAGCTTTCCAAATAGGTTTTTGAGCAGGGCTGTACAGGCCAGGAAGGGTGCGCAAATGCCGTGGAGGGCAGAAAACTTCCTTCTGCGTTGTGTTTGTTCCTCAGTCTTTCCAGAAAGTAGCTCATTGAGCGTTTTTTTCCCTTTGGTTCTCAGTCTTTTTTCTTGTTGAAGTGTTTGTAACTGCCATTTATGTAAGACATCCTCCTAATGTTCATCCCAGCTGCCTTTTCACTCAAAATCCACAGAAATATAATGTATTTGTCAAGCACTGATCTACTGCATCGATAAACTCCCTCCTTCAGATGCTTTGCAGTTCTCTCTTTAGCATCTCTGTTTGCTATTTTGCTTGCACACACTGTGACTATTTTGCACCCCATTTGCCCTCAGCAGCCGTACCCCAGTCGCCTGCAGTGCAGTGCAAAGTGAGGGAAAAACCTGGGGTAATTATGAAAGACACAGTAAAAATGACAAATCTCTCTCTCTCTCTCTCTCCCTCGATGGATCTGAATAAACCAACCCTTATAAATATGCAGAGTAATAAAACCCTTAATGCAGCGTGATTAAAAAGTTATGGTTCCCCCAGCAACCCGAACTCAGCTGCATCGTGCGCGCCGAGGGTCTGAGATGACTGGCTTTGCTGTGAAATTTATGCCTTCATCTGCCTCGGTGCGATGCAGCCGGGTTAGGGTTGCCATGGGAATGGGAGGTCAGGTTTTGCGCTGGTGTGAATGTGGAGAAACCAGCCGGTCCCCTGCTCTCCTATGCTCTCCGGTGCCTTGGTGGCTGGCAGCTGCCTCCTTCGCCTGCCTGCTCCCAGCGTGGTGGCTGAAAGCATCTTCCTGGCTTTCAGTCCAGCCCTGCACCCAACACGGGCACCTTCATTTAAAACCCCTTTTCCTCATCTTTCCTGCAGCACTTGCACTTCCCAAAATGTAGCTTTTTTTTTTTTTTTTTTTTTTTTTGGCTTTTTTTGTAGCCCTCAGTTCCTGGTGAGGCTTGGCACACTGCCTCCAGTTTTCCCCTTAGTCAGCCCTGGGTCAATCCTCTCACTGATCTCACCCTCTCCTTGCTTTTACCTGTACGCCTTGAGTGGGGGCATGAGTACCCACTGACCCCTTTTAGCTGAGGGCTCAGCGAATCTTTTGTATAAAATGTATATGACGAATGTCCTGAATATTTTGGTATTTCCAAAACCTGCAGCTGATTCTGTTGCCCCTACGTGTTTGCTCAGGGTGATTTGTGAATCTAGTCCCCAAACAGCAACGGTCCCTGAGGCAGTCAAACAGCAGTGGGTACAACAAAATACCCGGTTTGGTTTTTGCAGGGGAGCTTTGTGAGTAGTGCAGGTAAGGAACCCTGTGGAGAGGAGCAAACCCGAAGCAAGAGCAAGGTATGAATTCTGCGAGAGTAATTAGCCTTTAGGAGATCTCAGCCAGGATATATGAGCTCTCTGTCACATTGGGATTTTAATCAAGACAGAGTGTCTTTCTCACAGATTCGCTCCTGCTCGGGCGCAAATTGCCGGGCTGGATGCAGGAGCTCCCAGCGGTGGTTTTACGGCCAGAATTATACAGGAGGGCAGAGCAGCTGATGGTAATGGCCCCCCCGGCCTTCCAGTTTATGACTCTATGAATTTCAAACCGTTCATTCACTTGTAACATTTGTAATTTATATCGAATGAAATGTCACCCAGTCAGTGGCCAGAAGCGATGCCACGTGTCTGCTGCCATGGCCCAGAGCCCCCAGCACTGGGAGAGGTGGCTTGCCACCGACGGCTCCTGGCATGCCACAAGCAGCTTCCATCACTGCAGCCCATTAAAGGCCCACTTTGGAGGAGTCGGTCACACAAAGAAATCTTAATGGTCCAAATGCTCCTTCCAGGTGGGACAAGGACCTCTTGTGAAATCTGTGCACCAGGAACGTGGACAGGACATTAAGTGTGAACAGAATACTTGGTGATTTTCACAAATTCTTTGCAGGTATTTCTCCTCCCTCTCCACCATCACCTTCCCTAGCACTGGTATCCTTCTTGCTTTTCTGTTAAGCTTTTTTTCCCCTGTACTTTTTGTGTTAAATTACAACTTCAGTAGGACGTGTCTACCTCTGCTTGCTATACCATGACCATTCATTCAGTTCCATAAACTCTATTTTATTTTCAACCCTTGCATCTGTAGGCAACATTACTCAGAGGCTGTTACTCCAGAATAGCAAATAAATTCTCAGGTTCTTTTTTTTTCCCCCCCATTTTCCCTGTAATTTGAATGTGATGAGACATGTACCCTGTTAAACCAAACAGACAAGAGTATAAGTGAGAGGTCCTGCTTAAACTCCACCTGAAGGACAGGAGAGGAAAAGTGTATGGCAAGGGGCCTTCTGCGGGACACAGGTTGGGATGAATGCTGGTGTTTCACTGAGCAGGACTGGGAGCCTGGAGAATTCCTTGCAAATGAGGATGCAGGATTTACAGACACCTATCTCCTGCTTTCTGCCTCGGTTTTGTGGTGATTAATGGGTCTCTGGGCCCAGGGATTTCACCTAGAGAGCAGCACAGCTGGTGCAGCAGGGCTAACCATGTGCAATTTCTCTTCGCAGCCCTAGAGGGAAGGTACCTGAGCAGTTTGGAAGTGAGTTGTTCCCAACCTGTTCCCTGTGTCAGTGGGAAGCCGGGAGCTAGGCTACTTTTCCTAATCTGTAAATAGATGAGAACTGCAGCTTTCATTTCTGCGAAAAGGGAAATATTAAGGGAACCTTGTAAATGGGAGATCTCACATATATTGGGATATCCTTTGAAATTCATTAGCTTTATTGCTGATTCGTTGAGCAAAGTCAGGAGCCTTCTCACTGTAAGGATGTAACCCAACAAAATGAACAGCACTGGAACACTCAGCCACTCTTCAGGTCGGGATTGTGAAGAGATAAGTATGGCCAAAATATTAACCTGGCTTCAAGTGCGTTCGGCATTTCCCCTTCACTGCTGCTGATAGTGAGTCATGTCAAGGTGAGTTAATCTGGGGGTAAAATTCACAGATGAGGACTGGTTATGGGAGCAGCCCGTGAAGTCCTGCACCAGCCAGCGGCACTGCTCAGAAGCAGAAGCAACCCCTGGGTAACTCCCAGGTCCCATCTCAAAGGATAAGCACCTGGCCATTAGTGTATTTAACTAGCTGTTACAATAGCTGAGCTGCAGGACATGTGGTTGGGAGGGGAGAAGGAGAGAGGAGCTCTGCGGAGGGGCAGGACCTCTGCCATGAGCTGTGAAGGGGATGTGTCGTGTGTGTGTGTGTGTGTGTGTGTGTGTGTGTGTGTGTGTGTGAGGTGCCGGCACCTGCGTGTGCCCCCGGGCTGCTGCCAAGCATCGCTCTCACACCACCTTTCTGGATGCTGCTGGTGCTAACTGGACACAGTCTAGCTTAAAAGTGGTCAGTCAAGCACTCGTGAGGTTGACAAAAATCACAAAGTGTGAAGAGCAAAAAGGGGATGTCTCGCTTGCTTACGTTAATGTGGTCAGTCTCACTGTGAGTTCTTGTTTATCTAGGCTGGCTTATCATGAAGTGAGGCCTCCTCAGTTGCCCTGAGCTCTGCGTACAACACCACCGTCACCTGAGCACAGGGAAACTTCTGCCTTCCTTTTTTAAGTCTGACGCACAGACATAGCAGAAATTGCTCCACAAAGGTTTCCCATTTATCAGACTGATGGTGAAAACCAAGACTGGCCTCTGTGCAAGACAGGGCTGGGATGCCACGCTGGAGGCTCTGAGTGTGCACCATCAGAGCACGTTGGCAGCCCTGTCTTTCAGGCAAGGGGCCCTAGGCAGGACCCAGGCACACACCAGCTTTGCTCCTGGCCAGGTGCTGCAGGAGGAGAGCTGCTTCCCCAGCCAGCTGGGAGCCACAGCGCTTCCTGGCCGGGCAGTTGGGTCTCCATGGGGTAACATGGCATACCCCAGGGGGCCAGGGCTGACCTGGCCTTTTGCATGTTTCCTGCAGCTCTAAGGATTGTTTTGGCAAGTTTAGTTGACAACTTCTTCCCTGAGCAGACATCAGGTGGAGATCTACAAGGTCAGGTCTACCATGGTGATCACGAGGGCGTAGAGCCAGGCTGCAAGCTGGGGCTGCAGCAGGGCTGCCTGCCTGGCTCTTGCCCTCCCTGCTCCCCAGCTGCAGCCCCCCTCGCTGTAAGAGCAAGCTCTACTGGACATAAGGACTCTGACGAGAAGAGATGTATGGAATCTGTAAGAGTTTAAAAGAAGTGGTGAAGGCAACACCTCCGGCCTTAGCACTGAGTCCTGCCGGGTTAGTGCTCACCTCTCCGATGGGCAAACAGACCCCTGCCGCTCACACTCCCAGCATCCTACTCCTGGAGGAGGGACGACATGCCCCAGCACGGCCAGCATGGCTTCAGGGCAAAGGAGTATTTTTAGGTTTGGCATGCAAAGGACCAGCTGGGAGCTCTGCCTCCCTGGTTCCAGTCCGCAGCAGCCACGGGTGATCGCCTCCTCTGATTTCACTCAAAAACTGAACAACCTTGTCATCACCTTCCTGCCCTCTTTTTCCTCTGCTAGTAGTTACACCCTCCTCTAATTTCCAGCCCATCCCCATTTTAGACCTCCCTGTTCTTGCAATGGTTTAGTTGACATGTTTTCTACCTGCATCCCCCTGCTCCCGCAGGCAGGAGAACTGCCACCGCTTTGCTCGGCATTTCCAATCGGTGCTTGGAAATGCTGGGGAGCTCGGAGAGGAGCACCCAAGTGTAGTACGGGATCGCACCATAAGAGGGAGTTGATTCCCTGTGGATTTTCTGGGGGGCTCGTAGCCCTGTCCAGAGCAGCCAGTGGAAAAGATGGGCCATGGTGGGCACAGAGGTCTGGCAGAGAAAAGAAGGTTCATCTCAGGATGCCTCATCTCAGGAGCGTGATGTCCTTTCTGTGGGTTTATCCCAGGAGGTTGTCAGTGGGTCTAGGAAAGGCTGCTACACCCAAAGGAGAATTTCAGGTATTCCAGTGCGTTGCAATATAAAAAGGGCTGCGATCACTTCCAACCAAACTATTTTAAATACTATTCTCTGTGAAGCCGGTTTCTCATAGCCCCACAGAAGAAAAAATTAGTTTTGTCACAAAACCAGCCTTCCTTCTCCAAGGGAAGGAACATTTTTCCCCAGGTCTGAAGCGCGCACTTACACCTTCTGAACCATATTTCTCTAAATTCAACAAAAGAAAGCGAAAAACAGATCAACTAAAAAATATGTACCACTGAGGGTATCTTGCATTATCATCCTCTGCCATCTCAGGCAACGGGCACCATGCTCCTCAGTGTCCATTTCTGTTTGAATTCAGGGACAAGGTGTGAGACATTTTGAAAAGCCTTCATTAAAGCGCTGGGTGATTTCCCACCTCCTCCTCCTCTTCCCATCACACTTTTTATTTTTCTTCTCCCCAAGCCTTGTCACAGAAGGTTAAGGAACAGAATTACATCAACGGCCTTTTTTTTCCAGTCCACATCAATCTCCCAAGCTGCAGACTTTGTTTTTGCCAAGACTGTTTGAAGCTGGAAAGGTCCTGAACTTGGCCAAGTTCAGAATTTTCTGCAACAGCCTGAGAACAGGCTGAAGTGTCCAGTACGGGGCAGCCACCTCTGCTCCCCCTGCACCCTGGGGCTTGCAGCAAATGCTTAAAGCCACAAAAAAGCTTGCTTGAGTTTGCTGTTGCCTGCTTGGCTCAGCGCGGTGTGCATTGCCATGACGGAGAGGGCAGAGGGAAGGAGAGCAGCCTGCTACGAGAGGCTACAGTGGAAACCCCTGAGCATCTCTGCTGGGCAAGGGTTCAGGGCAGCCAGGCCTTCAGGAGGAGGAAGAAGGACAACAGGGACTCAAGAGGTGCTAGAGAAAGTCAACAGGCAGGTATCAAGCAAGGAAGTCTTGCCTGTGGGCTGGTCTGCAGCAAGAAGGATGTGAGCGGGGAAGCGCTCAGGGGTGGGACTGCGAGGAGAGGATGGAGCTGGTTTCTGGTGGGTTTGGTGTCCCCCACATTCCTGTCCCAGGGGAACTTGTGTCAGTAGGCCATAGTGTGCAGCAGGTCCTAGACAGTGAGAGATGAGGCATTGATAATGTTGCAGCCCTTCAGTTTAACACTAGATGCTTGCAGGAGAGGGAAGAATCCCTTCTCCCAGCTCTCAGAGGGTGTCACATCGAAGCACAAAATCAAGAGTCCTGCACCATAGCTGGTAGCAAGTTTGCTCAGGGTGATAAAGACAAACTCAGAGATTTCTTCCAGTGGCTTCATATGACCTCGCAGCTCCTACATGATGTAAGAGATGTGGCAGCAAGCCAGAGACACCAGGACATCACCCACAGCACTTCACAACTCATCTATTACACCTTAAAAAAGAACAATGATGGAAAACAGCAAATGAGGCTGACCAGGACAGCAAAACAGATGGAAATAATCAGCAGTGGCAGTGTGGCCTCAGCTTTCTCTTTCCCTGAGGTAAGAGTGAGACAAGTCTAATCTCTCCTGAGAGAGCCATCAGCTACAAGTATTCCCTGAGCTCTTTGTCTGTCACAAGAGGTGACCCCTCGGGAAAGGTAAGTAGTTCAGTATTCATTGACTTATCAGTCAAGGGAGACTTTTGCACCAGTTCTCCAGTGCTGCTCCATCTCCTTTGCTTCTGCGAGAGCAGAAACAGAGCAGCTCCAGGATGGGTCCAGGAACAACTACTCTCCAGGCAGGACATCAGATGGGATGTCTCGAGCAGCAGGAGAGTGACTGGCAGTTTCCCCTGGCTCTTTCTCAATGCAGACAAGGGAACAGGACTGTAACTGTATTTTGCCAAGAAATGGGATTCTAGGCAGGATCCTTCAAAGACTCTCGAAGAGAAGAAGCTTACCAGGACGTGCCCACGGACATGCCCTTTGCAGAAGGTGCTGTTAATCTGTTCAGTTCATCAGATTGCTCTCCAAATGGTTGCCATCTCCCTGGAGGAGTCTCGTTAGGTCATGAGAAGTTTCTGCTTTATCATGCTGGGAAAAATCAGGAAAGGAAAGGCCTGGACTTGCCCTCCCTTTATGGCCAGGAAGTCAGAGTTGTGAGCGCTCGTTCTCTAGAGCTAGGAGCCATCATCACCAAGGCAGCTCCATTTCTAGTAACTTGCTAGAGAAAGTGGCTGAGTGAGCAGCCTATCGGAAAGTGTCTCAAAAGGTAGGATCACCTTCTTCCTCTGGTAAGCACCTGCCTAGGTCAGAACTCCTTTATGGTAGACACTTTACAAAAGCACAATTGCTTTTCCAAAGAGCTGGTGGTTCCTCTAGGCAAGATAAGGTGATGGAAGGAAAAAGTCCCACACCACAAGCAGCGTTTCCAGACTTCCTTAGAGGTACTCCAGTACTACTGCAGCCAGTGCACTGGCTTCTCTTCGCTCCTCCAGGGAGCTCTGGGGGCAGATTGTAAGTCCTGCCCCTCCCAGGTTACCTCGGGAACTAATGATGAAGTGGTCTCAAGCGGTTTGAGTGAATTTCCTTCATTTCTGGAAGGAAAAACTAACAACTGTCCCCTCATTAGACAGTAGAGACTTATGCAAAAGAAGGACACAGGATATCAGGATTTATTAGTCCCACAGCTCACACAATTCCTTGATTTAGGTGACTAGAAATATCTTCTTGGCACTCCACGACCTGGCTGGATCAGGTTCCAAATTTTTAGCTCGTACTGACTGCACATTTTTATTCCGTTTCCATAGCCAACTGAGAAAATCCACGGTTATTTAAAATTCAGCAAAACATATTCATTATGATGCCACAGAACAAGAGCTTATATCAGATGGTGCGTAACATCATCTTTTTTCTTCTTGTATTACTTTTTGTATTTCTTTCTGTATTTCTTTCTAGGGTCCCTTCTGAAAAAAAGGAAGGAGCAACAAGCCCAAACCACCCTAAACTTCATCGTGTTAAGTGCTGTGCAAATATCAAATAGAGTTGCTCCCTGTGCTAAGGTGCTTGCAGTCAGCGTACAGGAGAAGCGACAGCACATGGATGTGTTCAAGGGGCTCACTGACGAGCCAGGAGGATGTGGGCCATGGGAGCTGACAGCAGTGCCACATTTCTCAGAAACACACCGTTTTCCAAGGCACACGGCCAAGATGGAACTACTGGTGCAAGCCCCGGAGAGGACCGGCCCAGAGCAGCATGCTTCAGTGAGAGGGGGCAGAGCCTGCTTTGGTCAGGGAGCACTTTGTCTTTTTGCAGAAAATTGCATCATTTTGACAGAGGAAATGAGGGTGACTGACCCTTTGGCGCGGGCAGGCAGAGCACTCATGTAGAGCCCCAGCACCGTCTTCCTCTGGCAAAGAGGGAGAAGGAGGACCTCCCCAACACCCACACAGATAAAAAAAATTCTAAAATTCAACATCCATTGCCTTTTGACATTGAACTTATTAGATGTAGATTAATTGCCAGTGATGTTTTGAGCCTGCAGGCATCGCGCTCACAGGTGGATCCTTGCAGGGAACACCCAGATGCCACTCTCCTCCACCATCCTGCACACGCCAGCACATGCTGTGTCCCTGCATATCCCTGGGCCCAGCTGTGCTTTCAACTCATCCTTTTGTGCACCCGTAGCTTTCACACAGAATACACCGAACCTATGTGTCTGCAGGGATGCAAGGTCAGAAACAAACACACTCTTCTGCCTTTTGAAGACACCACGTCGCACCTGTGCAAGGCCGCTGGAGTCCTTCCAGATCAGTTGAGCTCTCCAGGATGGTTTTCCTTGCCTCCACTCTCCTCATTTCCTGTGGGAGAGAACATTCTTCCAAATGAAACTGTTTGAGCCCCAAACTGTGTCTGTGATCTGGACAATAACTAGGTCCATAACTCCAGTAGACAATGTCAGCTTCTCTTGATGTTGTCTTTTTGGAAAAAATCGTAAAGATACAAACTGCTCTCTGTCCCCAGAGAAACACAGAAGAGTGCTGTTCACTACCTATGATGGCCACATAGCCCAGTAAGTAGGGTAACCCCATGTTGAAGAGCAGGTCACAGGCTTTTGTAGTAGCTGAACAATGGCCGTGTCTGGAGGAATCATAATCTGCCTGGAGCTCCTAGTGTTCGCTTGTTTATCTGTAACAGCAGTTGTCTAACAGCCAAGAGACCATTGCCATCGTTGTCTGAGCTTTAGCTTCGCTTTGTGCGAATGTGTGTACATCTAGTGTTGTCCGACGTGTGACGTATTGCCGTCGCTAACAGACAGGCACACCGAGTTGTTTCTCTGTGCCGAGTGAACTCCCTATGACCCTGTTTTGCCATACAGCTATTTTACTCTACGTATGTGCAGGGTGTTTGACTCTATAGCAAATGCAATGCAGAATTGGTCCCTAAAAGAGAGTTCAGGTCAGGGATAGAGAAGTTTTTATTTAAATGTGCTTGTAGACAAAGACCAACTAAGATGACTCTCTGAAGTCCATTAATTAACAGCGTTATGTCATCTATAAGACTGCAGTAGAGAAGTACTGTCCAAGTTTTCTCAGCATTACAGCCTCAGAGCACTGTAGTTTTGCTTTGGTTAAGAAAAAAGCTGTCTTTCTAGCGTTGCTGTCTGTTAATAAGGCTTCTGCTACTGCACAAAATTGGGTGATCCAATTATGCATGCCTTTTGTTTGAAAGTTTATGTAACTAGCAAGTCAGAGTTTCTTTTCAGAGTGTTTGAATGGTATCTCTTCAAGAGGCCAAGGGAGGAAACTTGAGATAATAGAGCAAAAAACAAATCAGAATCAACTGCTTTCAAGTGCATCCAGGGGTTACAGTAGCTTGAGCATGATTTGGGAACCAAAGAATTTCTTTGTAGCCTGAAACTGATGTAGTACAAGAGGTAAAGATACAGGAGGGAGCTTATGAATAGAAACAATGCTGCTGCTGATAACATCTTTGCAGAATTAGGGCTTTATTCTTCCTGGTGCTCAAAGCTTTTTTTTTTGCTGGAGAAGTTATTCTGTGTATTTATTCACTTAAGGTTACAGCCTTGCTGATGGACTGGGCTTTCTGGTATCACTCTAGCTGCATCAAGGAGTATAACATACCGTATAGCCCACGTAGCCTCTCTCTTTATCTAACATAGGGATAAACACGTGAGTGCTTTTAAATTGTGGATGCAGTGTTCAAACTAAGAGCTGTCAGGGAATTTCACAGCCATTACCCAGCCTATGGAAACCAAAGCAGTAAAACTTGACCAGGCACTCTGAGCCTGTAATTCTCTGAGCGGCATGTTATCCAAGGGAATTGATATACATTTGCCACGGAGGTGTCAGTCAGGAAATTTATCGTGTCTTCTAACACCAGCCTTTTCAAAACATCATTATTCCTCTCTATCAACTGTGCAGAGAACCAGGGCACAGTCGGGTGGTACTGCAGAGCTCATCGTTGCTGCAACAATGCTCTGCTTCCCTTCTGCCTCCTCTCCGCTGTCCCGTCCTCCCCAAGGATAGTTGTCTCCATCCTCCTCTTCCACAGGCTCCAGCTCTCCCCTGTGCCATCCCAGAGCCTGTTAACCCCGCTGGGTCAGCAGGAAAACATTCCCTGCTTGCTTCCCCTGTGAAGACCGACTTTAGAGCCTGGAAAACAGGGGCGGGGGACTGAGGCCAGGCTGTCTGACCCATTTCAAACCGACATTTTCAGCCAAAGTGACCTAGAGATTTCACCCTGAGGTGTTAACCAAACCCAACCCATGTTTATTCAACTGGGTTAATTCTCCTCCCTAGTGAAGCTTTCTAGCCACAGCCCAATGACATTATTTGGGCTGCTTCATGCTATCAGAGGAAAACAAGACCTTCAGAAGCTCTGCTGCGCTGATTGTGACATTTGCTGGAGGGAGGACAGAAATAAGGCAATATTTAAATGGGCGTCTGAGCTGCAAGTATGCAGCAAACCATATGAGCGTCACAATTTTTTTCTGTGCTCAAGTACAGGAAAAGTGTTTAACTGAATGTGTTATGTCATCTTATCCAGAGACCAGAGGAAAGATGGTCTGTAGATATTTAAGGTGGTTTTCATTTCCAGTCTGACTCCTAAATACTCTCCTCAGCATTTGCCTGTTTACCTCTGACTCCAGTCCTAAGGTCTATAAACCACCTCCATGCTGGGGAAGAGGTCTCTGCTTCTGGACAGCAGAGGATGACACCCTGACGAAGGGATGCTGCCTTCAGCCCTTTCTTCTGAGACTGGAGATATGTCCTACACAAGAGTTTAAGCAAAGAGATGCATTGTGTTGCAGGGCTGAGATTAAAACCTAACCTTATCTCTTGGTGGGTAAATGGGACTTTGTCTTACCAGCAGTGTCTGTGTTTACTCTTGAGGTGGGCTCAGACAAGCCTGGCAATGTGAGGGCGAGGTGCTAATCTGCAGATATCAAGTACAAAGAGTTAAAGAGAGGAGCGATGTGAGGGAGCCTTCACCCTGAGATGTGATCGATTGAGTGCCTAAGGACTCACAAAATATCTGGAAAAGGCTATTCTTAAGGCTGGTATCTCTTAATGCCGAGCACTGGTGGAAACCTGCCCTCAGCAAGCAGAAGCAACATCTTTCCCAGCCTCTCTTCTCCTCTAGGGACTAGTGGCTGAAACATCTCCCATTGTTAACAGCAAACATGAAGCATCAGCCCATCTAATCACATCATGCCAAGTTCTCAGTTGTGCTCCCACAAGTCAGCAGCCCTGTGAAGCAAGGTCTCCTGAAAAACTCTCCCACGTGCAGCCCAATCCCAGAAATGTGCATGGTGCCATTCTAGGGGTTGGTCTGTGTTCCACTGAGAGCTCCACTCATCCTAGAGCTGCAATCTGCATTCACATGGGAGATGGCAGTCACGGCTTGCTGGTCACTAGAAGGAGACTGCATGTGGCCAGTCGTGCAAAGACAAAAGTAAAGACAGTGATTATCCTGCAACCTGTGTTGAACGTGTTGTTCACGCAGGCTCCCTGATATCTTCTGGGTTCCCTGCTGCTATGGAGCTCTTTGCTCAGTGAGGAAAGCTGGGCAATAGCTAGAATATAAGGGCTGCTGAAACAGACCTTGCTGCCCAAAGATGCCTCATACCTACACGGCTGCATGTGCCACAAACCCCTGAAAATTACAGGCACCATTCCCTGAAGAAGCCAAAGTAAAAGTTCTATTTTAGGATATGGTAGAAGTACAATAAAGCATATTGTATTTATGAAATGGCTTTAAGATGTAATTATTAATAATAAAAAGGGAAAAAAAAAATCACACTTTTTATTTCTGTTACATTGCAATGAGATAGGGCCTGGGAAACACTTCTGCTAGATTTACTCCTGACCAATCACACAAAAATTACTGACAAAGGCTACAGATTTCTTTAAGAAGAAATTTCTGTTAGTAGATTTTTAAGCATTCTCAAAGAGCACAGTCTTGCAACAGTTTCTCTCTTTTGCGCAGCTGAACTTCTAGTCTCGGCAGAACAAGATGGCAATGCTTTTTAAAAAAAAAAATTCAGTCAAAGAATTGCTCTGAAAATACGACTTTTTCTCAACCAATCTTATTTGTATTTTTGTTGAAAACTATATACGATGATCTATCCACCAAAGCACTTGGAGAATTTTATAATATTGATAAACGATGAACAGCCTTCTAATTATATCACCTCTATATTTAACATCATTAGGGCCACATTAGCTTTACAAAATCTTACCAAAATTGTTCCTGAAAAATAAATCCAAATTCACAAATGCCATATCAACTTGACTGCCTAGTCTAAGCTCATTCCACTTAAAAAAAAAAATCAGATCACAAGCCTTTATTGACTTGGTGTTCAATTAAATCTAGCTAATGATTGGTATGAAAAAGGTAGATAATTCGTACTCCTGTTTCTGTTTTACGAACCGAAGCAGAGTCTACCACGGTGGCCTCCCAGAAGCCCTGTTCCTTTTGACATTTATTACCAGAGTTAGAAAATCTTTTATTTGCTGAATAGAGGACGTGTTTAAAAGCACAGTCCACTAGCTACCAGTTTGGGTCAGTTCTCCATGAAGCAGATGAGGGATCTTGCCTGCATGA
Source organism: Leptosomus discolor (assembly GCF_034619465.1). Classification (NCBI taxonomy): domain Eukaryota; kingdom Metazoa; phylum Chordata; class Aves; order Leptosomiformes; family Leptosomidae; genus Leptosomus; species Leptosomus discolor. The sequence goes on from NC_141391.1 coordinate 22,385,914, forward strand.
CTCTCTCTTTCTCAGCATACTAAGGTGAGAAGAAAGACATGGGATATAAGGCAGTGGAGTTTGGGCTATGGTATAAAATGGATTTATAAGCCCAGAGGGTGAAATCATATTCTAGGGTAGAACCGAGACTCTTCCAAGATCACAAATCAAAATAAATAAGTAAAAAACCCAAACAAACCCCTTGGATTTCATAAATCTGAATCTTATGTGGACTTGACCAGTGTCATAATTAGAAGCAGTGGCAGCCTTTAGCCTAAAGAAACAGCAAATCCGTCTGCTTTGAATCCTGCCTGTGTGATTCTGCGCAGCGATTCTCTGTGCACACCCCCATCTCTCCTTAGAGGTAAGGAGATGACACATATCTTGCCTGGGAAAGCAGTAAAGTGCAAATTCTTCAGCAGAGAAATGGCCTGTTGTTGGGTGAGGGCACACTTCCCCAGTCCATTCAGGGCTGACACAGATTATACACTCTTAGCTGAGCCTCAGACTGCTTTGGGTAAAGCCCATCCATTTAATCCAAATCATCTTCAGACGGTTTTATCAGGAAAAAGATCAGAGATCTGGAACAGAAAAGTGCATTTTAAAACAGTAAATTGCAGGTCTCTGTTTTGCTTTCTAAAGCTATTTATATCGTTACTTGAAAGATAGCATACAACAGGTTTGAGTCACCGCTGAACATCTGAATTATAAAATTACTAATCTAAGGGCTAATTGCACTGAGGGTTTATTATGTCAAATTCTGTTAGACATGTGAGGTTTGTTTGTTGCCTGATACAAAGAAGAATGATTTTTCCTGGCACTACGCACTCCTAGCTTGTACTTACCGCCACTAGGGACTTAAAAAAATAGCTGCAGTAATAAAATTTTAAATATTCTTACTGTAATCTCTTGCTTGAGGGGCTAATGCTGCTAAACACAGAAAGCTTTGTAAAGCGTTGTGTGTAATGAAGGATGAGCTACAAGAACAGAATTGAAGGAACAATACCATTATCACAAATTGCAAACTTCTTCAGAGTGATGTTTGGCAGTAAATTACAGGCTGTCTGCGACTTCCTTTCTGCAGCTGTGAGATGTTTACTATCAGAACATGCAGCCTTAAATTAGAGGGCAGAGAGAAAGTTGGGAAACGCAAGGAAAATGCATGCACATCGCAAAAGCATATACACTGTACATAGGGGACTGCTCTCCTGACCCCAACAACTGTCCTTTTCTCACTCAAATTCCTCTTTAATTCACTTCTTCTGCAAAGGATTTAGGTGATAATCTGCAATGGAAATTTTTTTTTTATGTATTCATAATTACACTTTTTTCAAAAGCAAGCTTAAAATCTGTACAGCATCCTCTTCTCCAGTGGGTCCCATATCTCTCAGAGAGTTATTCTTCCATTTCATTCACCAATATCCTCTCCAGTTTGTCTGCAGCCTGTTTTTTTTTCCCTTGTTCGTCCTTCAGCGGCACTGAATTCCCACTGGAGCTCCTGATATTAAGTGGGAGTTTCAGGTAGCAGCTTTGGAAATTCAGTGGATTATCTTGACAGTTATAGAAGGAAATGCTGGCATTTCGTCTCCTAAATTCATCCATTTCAGCAGAGATCTGGAAATTTCTGAGCAAATGCTGGAAGTGCTGAAATAAGCAGGGGAGAAGCAACCCCAAATAGTCAGTATTAGAGGGAGGAGCATCCTGAAGAGTGTGGGGTAGCTTCAGCAAGGCTGTACTTCCACCTAGATGCTCAAATCCCTTTGAAACTCCAGGTCACTGGGCTCATTTCTTGGTGGTGCTGCACCTGCTTTAAATTGCTCTCCTCAGGCAAAATGACCCTAAACCCAGCATAGTTAAGAGCTGACTCTGCCTCTGTGGACAAGAAACAGGTATAAGGGATCCTACACTTCCAATATCAGTTGGGGCTTTTTTCTGCTCTGCGATGCTTGTCTGAAGACTCTCTCAGTAGAGTGCCACAGCACAGATGCTGGGGATGATCTCATGTTTTTTGAGACCTCGTTCTGTCATACTCAGAACTCAGGGGAAGTACTTAAAACACCTAGCAGAGACCTGCTAGGAGTTGGTGGGAATTATCTGCAAGCACTGTAGAGTCATGTGAAAGAGTAATGTTTCTTACAGGAATTAGAAATCCTTTATACTAGGGCAGTTATAGAGGGCCTCAGTGAAGCTGCTACTCCGGCTGAGTGGCTGTAATAGATGCTTTGTGACTGCTGAGTGTCTCTTTCCAGCTCTTACTCACATTGCTCTGGGAGAATGGTGAGAATGTTAGTGCCTTCAGGTGCCTGGTGTGCAAGCTGTTAACAGAGAGAGAAATCAGAAATTTCCTCAGTCCCCAAAGCATTGTGGATTTATTGAATGTGTTAAGCTCAAAATCTTGTTATGGACAAAAAGGAAAGACGCTTCATACACAGAGCTAAGAACCCGGTGTTAGCATAATTGAAACCTAAATGATCTAACAAAAGAATTGTTATTAATCCAGATCTAATTATTATAGGAAAAGAAAGGAAAAAAAAAAAAAGTCAAGAATATTACTATAGCAAAAGTTTCAATAATGGCCTGGTCCCTTTTCCAGTGTTTCGCAGCCCCTTCCACTGCCCTTCTGGGTGCTCAGATTGATCGCTTCAGGCAGGGGGGATGGGGAGGCAGGGGGACCCATCAGCACTCCTGAGTCCCTTGCCAGGTTGGCGGTTTCTTCCTCCTCCCTGTAGGACCCAATTGGGATCATTTCTGTGTTTGCTGATTTGGTTCACACCTTGATTTGCCACTCAGCATCGCAACCAAATTCACATATATGGTACCTTTTATTTATGTTAGATACTTGTTCTTTGCTCTGTTTGCTACCCCTGAAACATGCTTTGTCCAGCTCCCAGGTCTTCATTTCTTTAATTGACCACCAGTGAGCTGTTTACAGCCCTGGGTTCTGCCATGTGAGCCTCTACCCTTCTTATCAACCCATGCCTGGTTGCCGTGTCCTGATGTTCAAGGCCCCTGCTATCACACCAAGCCTGCCTTCCTCTACGTCACCTCGTTGGGTGAGGCATGAGGTTTCATTCTGCATGGAAGAAGTATTTTTTGCCACCATCAATCTAAACATTATTGTTCTAGCATGCAAAAATAAGCAAAAGGAAAGCAAATCAAGCATAGCCTCCTGGTCATTAGAAAAAAAATGCAGATACAGCTAACGAGGCTTAAAACAAAGCTCTAGGCAGGTTAAGACAAGTTCAGACAAAAAAAGCCTGACGAACCTCAGTCCCGAGACTTTGCAAATCAGCACAGCACATAATGGCCTGTTACAAGCAGTGGCAGTGCTGTAGTTACAGGGCTACAGGGCTATGGGTGCCGATACCTGAAATGCTTAAGCCTCTCAGGAAAGCTTAGCACTTGTGTCTCGTTCTTCATTCTCAGCTTCATTGTGCTTTGTGACAAACAGGCAAGTTCTTAACTCCTCAGCACATGGCCACCCGCTTTCTGCCACGATCTGCTGCCTCCAGCCTTACTGGAAAGACAATTTTCCCCTTGGTAATAAATACCAGGCTCACTTCCTTGGCTTTTCCCCTTTTCAGTGTCTCCTGGCTGATGTCAGCCTCTGCTCCCTGTGGTGGCCCCAGACTCCCAAAGCGTGTGCTGTGATGACCGCAGACATTTCCACACGAACTGCATCCACAGCCATCCCAAACCCAGGCTCCTTGGAGGGGCAACAAAAGAAAAGAGCTCAGCTCACAGGTGGAGTTGAAAGACCCCCTACTCCTTGCAGATATACGGGATGGGGACTGGGGGGGTGGGGGGCTACAACTCCAGAGTAGAAAGGCCCTTGCAGATTCTGGCTATGAAAAACCAAAGAAGAAAATAAAAATAGGTGTTGAGCTACTTTGACATCATCACTGTCATGCTGTGTTGACCTCTCCCCAGCAAAAGCAGACTATCAGGACTGGTTAGGTGCACAAACAGCTGTACCTCACATAGGTATATATAGTAACAGTGAGCTAACAATAATGTATTAATAAGAGAGAATCTCATGGTTAGACACTGAAAAACCTGGGAAATCTTTCTAAGATAAAGTTGTGTTAGCAATATATAAAAAAATCCGAAGAGGAAGAAATAAGAAGCAGACTAATCATTGAGGTGCTGAAGGTGTAGAAAAGACAAGGAAAAAAAAAGCAGATCTTTTATGAACAGAAAAAGTAGTTAAGGAACACAAATGAGAAAAGCTTATTATCTTCTCATCCACTGATTTGCATTTCTGAAGCAGCTAGCTCAAAAATTTCTCAGTACTTGGATGTCGGAGTGAGGACAGCACCACTGGAGCTCTCAAAGTGGAAACACAAGTGCCCAGGAGGTCTAGACACCAGCAGAACAGTTAATAAAGAAGCAAAGGTCTCTAGGACAGCCTCAGAGAGCTCAGGTCAGACTAGCTCTTCTGCAACGTGTACAGAAATGGCAGTAAAGGAGGTTAGAAAAATACTGATCCAAATACAGCATTTAAAAATTCATGGGATCTTCAGCACTGTCGAGAACAGACATTATACAGGCAAAAAAAGGCTTCTGGAAAACTCTGAGAATTTGTGTTAGAGCTTAGACTACGATCTTTTATTCCAATTACTTGCAGAAACCTGTCTCAATAAAACCCAACACTCAGAGGGGCTGGCTGAAACACAAATAGTTCCTCTTCTCAGCTGGTCCTGTATTTCTTGGTGACAGAATAAGTGAAGCTTCACAAGAGTTGTGTTGGGAAAGCAGAAAGTGCCAAACGCTGTGGGATTGCTCCAGGTTTCAGGAATCGGTAGTCAGCTGTGCTGCACCTGAGAGCTGGACTTTCTCGCTACTACTTCATGCTGGGAACATTGGAGATATTTTTGGGCACAGCTGGGTAAGTGCACCTTGTGCTTCTGCCCCCAGCGACCTGAGGCACAGCCGGGTCACGTCCGCAGGGTGGGAAGGGAAGCTCTATTCTGCCCTTTCTGAAGGATGCTGGCAGTGAGAGGGGACTTGGGTGGTGGGGAGGGAGGCACTCAGCTGAAGACAAAAATAAGTATTGAAAGGGAAGGCAATTATGAAGCTAAACTGGTAGGAGTGATCTGGGCCTGTGTTGTGCTGTCTTGGAAGACTTTCAAAGTCTTTTTAAGCAATTGGCATGAAGCTTTCTACTGGCTATAAAAATGCCTTTTGAGAATTATCTCCCATTTGTACTTTTACAATTCATGCTTTTAATAGGAATATTGTATGCGTTGAAAGTGCAGGCTTGCTCGACAGCCTGAGAGAAGGGAATTCAGACCAGGCAACATCAGTAGGTGCCTCAGCATTATTCCCACCTGGCGTGTGTCAACCCTGCCTCGAAGAGAAGTGTCTTGAAGTGAAACAACAGGTCTGTTCGTAAGGCTGTTCCCACCCTTTGCCTTGCTGCTGACCAGGTATGAAATGAATCTAGGTTGTCATGTGGCTTTGATCCTGATATTTGTTCAGAAGGAGCTGCCCATGGCCAATAAGTGATTTCACAGATACAGTAAGGTTAGCTGACTATTGTTCTTGGCTGGGTTGAAGTCAGCAGCCATAACCACGAGGCGGAAGGCATTCTCACTGGGAAAGCACTTGTGTGTATGGTACACTTCACATAAGTTTCTGCTTCACTGAAGCAGATGGGAGTTCAGTGTGTAAATGAGAGCTCTTCTGAATAAAGATTGATTTTAGTGTGTAGTTCAGTACTTCTGAAAATGGAAATCTAGCCATGGAAGACTACAGGCTTCATCCTCTACTTTTCTTGATGCTCTGCACCACTTTGAATTTGGAAAGTTGTCTTCATGAGCCACCACTAGAACTATCTACATCTCAGAGCTGAGGAACCAAGTCAAGCTCCAACAACGTCCAGGCCGGCACCAATGCATGAGCATAGGACTTCCCCACACTGCAGCAGTCCCAGGGTGTCGACCTGATTCCTGAGACAGCTAAAAATACATCAGAGTAGTCCTGAGGCCGCTTTGCTCAACTTCAGTGGTCTTTTTAGGTAGCTGGGCTCCTTCCATACTCAACAGAGAAGGAGTAGGGCAGTAAGTGAGACCCCTGCTCTGTCTCAGTTACAGGAGATGCAGGTGTTTCCCATTCACAACAGCAGGACTCTAATCAGACTTGTTAACTAAGTGAGTTTCTAAAATTGTGGTGTGAGCATCCCTCCTGTGCTCCCAGATGTGCTCTTGTGCCAAGCATGGCTTGAATAATCCGGACATCTATATTCCATTAGCAGTCCTTTAAGCTCTTCAATCTTCAATTTTGAATGCAACGTACCTTTCATACTGCAAACATGAGTGTATAATTCGATGCATATGTTTTGGGAGTGGGGAGTCTATAAGAATGCCAAGCAAGTCAACAAAGGTTTAGCACATCATTACTCATTGCCGTGATGCCATGAGGCATTTATGTATGCCCTTTAGTGGGGAGGAGGAAAAAAAAAAGAGGAAAACTCTTATATATGTGTAGTAAAATTTGATTTGAGAGGAAGAGTTTGCATCTGAATTGCATGAAAACTATTAAAATTGTGGTCTTTTTTAGACTAATTAGATTATGCCATTCCCAAACTGATTGTTTCCAAGCAACGATGCAGATCCTAGTATGTGTTTGCTTATCTCTTTAGTTTGCTGCTAAACCAGAGAAGCTTCCAAAGATAGCTGCAAAACTGATGATATCAGGTGTTATACATAATTTCAAGATGTTGTTTTGAAAAGATGGTCCATTTATCCTCTCTTTGGAAGCTGATTTAAAGAGTGCATTGAGCTTACATAAGACAACCAGCAAGTGATATTTATTTATTTATTTATTTTTAATAAAGGAAATGACCTGCACTGCCACCAGCATGGCATGCTCCAATATGCCATTTTCATCTGGACACAAACACTTTACTGTGGTTGGGGGGAATTGCTCTCTCTGAGAAAAAAATCCTAAGTGGTAGCTATGAATAGCAGCGTGTGTCTTCAGAAACTGCGGTGCAGCAAGGCTTTTCAAACGTCCTCAAGCATGTCTGTCTAAAGGGCCAAATCTTCCCTGCTTTACTAATTGAAAGCTCCCTTCATGTATTATAAAGGAATGCACAGCTATATAGCCCTGTGTACTAAATAATAAATAGCCAGTTGCAAATGACATTGTTATTTTATATTCAGAACTGTCCAAACTGTGTGGAAATTTTGAAAGGTGCATTAAGAGGAGATTAGAGTATTTTCTCTTTCCTGGCTGCTTTTGGATTTGATGACATCATGAGATAAATATGATTTAGGAGTCAATGTTTACTATTTTGGCATTCAAAAAGGTTGCCCAAAGAGCTCTGTTGCTACACATCTTAATGCATTTTCTTTAGAGTAAGAAAATTGTGCATTTATACATAATTTAATATGAAGAAAGGGCTTTATAGAGTTCTCTGATGGCTACATAAAGAATATAGTGCAGGTCTGTGTACATCTGAATTTCCATAGAAGGCAATTGATCACCTCAGAAGAGAAATACATCAACTATTTAGTGGTGTAAAGCAACAAAACACAAAGGACTGGAAGTGAAAAATACTATTATTGGTAGAAATTTTAGAGGGAATTTATTGTGGCAGAATGTAATTACCCAACTGGAGTGCTGTGATTTATTTTTGTGCCCGTGTAAAGCGCTTTGAGATGATTAATAACCAACTCAATCCTTTATACTCATAACAACACTTCTGGCACAATAGCACTGTAATGATCTGTCACTCCAGCTATTGTGTTATTGGATATATAAGATCCCCTGCATTAGGCAAGCGTGGAGTCTTGGGGCTAGTGAGCAGGCAGACACAGCTCCCTTTCTATTTGCATTGCAGTATTACCAGAGATCTAATAAGGGCTCAGAGCCCTGGTGGGCTGGATGCTGATCAGTACTTGAAATGAAAGATGGCTTTCCATTTCAGAGTTCACAATTTAATTATGTGACAGGAATCAACAGACAGAGCAGAGAGGGAGGGCTGCATTGTAGGAGTTGTTGCACTTCATATAATAAACACCAGCCAGAGTCCATCATCTGTCTGCATCTCTTACAAGACCACTATTTGGTGGAAAATGAAATTATCTTGTGTACAAGTTGAAGACAGATAATTTCTTCTCATTTGTACTTCAGCAGTGGCCAAAGATCTGCTGAGACTATACTGCTCAGAGTCTGACTGCCCAATAGGTTGCAGTCAAGGTAAGTAAAATATAAGAGATACCCCCGAAAACATCATGTAGGATGTGATGGTATCCTCCTTAGTTTGGCACCCTGGCTTTTTGAGGGAAGTGGGACACTGAGGAGAAGGCAGAATGTTTTCTGTTCCTTGTCTGGTTTAATGGCGGTGCACAATGACTAAACAGAAAAACAAAGTGAGAGGGGTGATGCACATGAGTGAGGACAGGGCGGAGGAGGAGGCAGAGACTGATGTAAGGAGAGTGAGGCTGAGAGAAAAGGGACCTGGGGGTCCTGGTGGAGAGCAGGATGACCATGAGCCAGCAATGTGCCCTCATGGCCAAGAAGGCCAATGGCATCCTGCCGTATATTAGGAGTGTGGTCAGTAGGTCGAGAGAGGTTCTCCTCCCCCTCTGCTCTGTCCCAGTGAGATCACATCTGGAATAGCGTGTCCAGTTCTGGGCTCCTCAGTTCAAGCAGGACAGGGAACTGCTGGAAAGAGTCCAGCGCAGAGCCACAAAGATGATTAAGGGGGTGGAACATCTCCCTTATGATGAAAGGCTGAGGGAGCTGGGTCTCTTTAGCTTGGAGAAGAGGAGACTGAGGGGTGACCTCATTAATGCTTTTAAATACATAAAGGGTGAATGTCAGGAGGATGGAGCCAGGCTCTTCTTGGTGATGGCCAATGATAGGACAAATAGGTGCAAGCTGGAGCATAGGAGGTTCCACATTAACATAAAGAAAAACTTTTTCACTGTGAGGGTGACAGAGCACTGGAACAGGCTGCCCAGAGAGGTTGTGGAGTCTCCTTCTCTGGAGACATTCAAAACCCTCCTAGATGCGTTCCTGTGTGACCTACTCTAAGTGGTCCTGCTCTGGCAGAGTGTTGGACTACATGATCTTTTGAGGTACCTTCCAACCCCTAACGTTCTGTGATTCTGTGATTCTGTGAAGACTTTGGAGGGATTTATGAGAAGCCTTTCAGCAGAGATGGAGAGTGTCCCAAGGGAAATCAGCAGTGTAATGATGCCCAGTGTCTGGTAGTCTTTGGAAACAGTTTTTTGCACTTCTTTAAGCCAACCTGGCTGCTTTGGTGCTGAGGCTGGCACTTTCCATGCCAAACAATGGGATTTGACATTTATAAGCAAAATTACATGGTTTCTGAAAGAAGTGATATGGTGTGCAAGATTTCCACCAGGCCAGTGAGAGAAACTAATATTTGTCAGATAAAGGAACAATATGGTAGAAGAAGCAGGAAAAATTTTTCTGTAAAATTTAAATGTTTTTTTATAAAATCATCAGAGTCAACTTTGACCTCTGTGGCATTGGGAAGAGAAATCAGTGATATTGAAAGAGGCACCTGGATTTGTCACTGAGAAAAACTTGACTGATGTTCTCCCACTGAGGAAGACCATAGTTTTGAGTAACTGAGTGGTTTGAATGACCCAGAACCTGTTTTATTTTGTGGATGACTTGGGCCAACGCTTCCTCTCTTGGCTGGGCACACACCGCTCCATTTCTCTTCCTCATTTTTGTGCTTCGCTCGTGTCGAGGTCTCCTCCCTCCCCCTCCTTTGCCAAACTGACAGTTACACAGCATTAAAAAAAAAAAAAAAAAAAAAAAAAAAAAAAAGGCAAAAAGACCCACAAACAAACAAAGAAAACCCACAACCGGTTTCACGTTGCCCTTTCCAAAGGGCATACAGTGCGCTACGGCGCGCGGAGCGGAGCCCCGGCTGAAAAACGCCGGCAGCGAACCCCGAGGTGCGCCGCCAGGCCCGGGGCCACCCCGGTGCTGGGACTGGCCGGGGGAACCGGGGGGGCCCGGGCCGGGGGAGGGCGGCGGCCCCGGGGGCGATCGTGCGCGGCGCCCTGCCCCGCGGCCGGCCCTCGCCCCGGCGGAGCGCCCGGGCCGCGGCGGGCCCTGTCCATGGTGCTGAGCCCCCGGCGGGGACCGCGCCCGCCTGCGTGCCGCGGGGGGTTTTACCTCGGGGCGCAGCTGTCGGCCGGGCGGGATTTTCCGCTTTTAGCCACCCTAAGAAGGCAGGAGATTAATTAAAGCCCGGGCCCTGCCCGCAGGTGAGTGGCTCTCCACGTGCTGAGGGAGGGGGGCTCTTTCGCTTTCCCTGTTTGCCCCTTCATCGGTTCCTTGCGTAGGACAGAGGGTTAGATCAACACTGAAAACAGCTTCTGCTTTGATCTGTTTACGTGTTTACGTCTAAATTTTAGGATAACTGCAGAAATAATGAGAAACAGCGGGGAATGGGAAACTGATTGAGATTGATCGTTCCGTGTGCTCAGCTTGTGATGACCTTTGGGGAAAGTGGGTATTTAATTTTTACTGATGTTGTAAAGGCACAGACCAAGTCCTGACCTTTCTGATCCGGGTTGACCACTATGAGCATCCCACTGAGAATTAATTACAATTGCCTGGAGCGGCTCCAAGAAGCATTTATTAGAGTACTATAAATGTGGTAAAAAGCGATCAGTACGCCTGCAAGAAGCCATTCCATAAGCCTGCTGTGATATCTAAGAGAAGCTCAGACTTGCCGGCTTGTTGTTTTGTTTTGCTGTTCATTAACAAGACTGAAATAGGAGAGACAGCCTTAGAACTCCAGGGCAAGCATTTCCCATCATTCTGCTCCCCACACAGATACTTCTGCATTAGATTAAGGCACAATAGATAGAACTAGGCAGAACAAAAATCAAATGTCTCCCCAAGAGACAGGACACGGTGCAATTCTCTGACTGTACAACGCACAATACAACAGCTTCTTCTAGTACCCTCCTAGAAATGTAAAGTGGAAGCGCACAGAAAGCTTCGCACAAAAACTCTGCACAAGGAAGTGTTTAAAATTCAAGGTATGCCATGATGCTATTGTACTTCAGCATCCAGCACAAAGCTCAGGCTATTAGTCACACGGGAGTTTGCAGTCCTTTTCCCCAGAGATCAATCTAAAAATGGAAGATCAGTTCTGTGTACAAAGTTTAGGCAGAAATATTTCATATAAGATATGATGATTTTGTCAGATACTTTGCCAAAAGAACTGGAGTTGAATATGGAGGTTTAAATAAAAATTGTTAGACCACATAAATTTGTTTTGGAGAAGGATTTAATTGGGAGTGATAATGAAAAAGCCAGAAATGTGGATTAACCTAAAATGGAAAGGGCAGCCAAGTTACAGCAGATGGCTTTTTCTTGTTCTTTAAGTGCCTCATAATGAGGAAAATATGCTATGTAATGACAGTTGTTTCTAAATTGACTTTTTTTTTTGGACGGGACGGGGGGGCGGAGGTTTCCCACGAGGCATTGGTTGAAAAAGGAGAATCAAAAAGACATAGCTGCAGACAGTCTGTATTGAACTGTTTTTGTTCCGGAGTTCTGGAGCTCAGTTTGATGTATGGTAGGAAAGACAGCCATCTCCCATTCCAGCTAAAGCCAAACGAGCAAACAGCCTCTATTCCTCCCTTCTGCCTTGCATCCCTGAGCATCTACACTGCGTAAGGGCTCCGCCACTCTCTTTCTCCCGTACAGCCTCCCAATAGCCCTTTCTGTGGGTTGACTAAGATTCCTTTATGCTGACAGGTTTTTGTTCTGTCTTGCTGTGGTTGCTTTTATTTCCCTCCTGCATCAGTTAAGAATTCCTCCTCTAATGCTGTTATCAAAACCCCCAGATTTTCCTACAACGGAAAAGCTGCTGTCAAGATTTACTTAAAATCTCCCTCTCTTTCCACTTTTTGATTCCTTTCTACCCAAAACGGGATTGAGGGGGGGAGGGAGTGAAGGAAAACAGAAAAGACAGCCTATTCTATATGACATATGCTCGATTTCCCAGCAAGGCTTAATTACCGTTGGGACTTTGCCCTCCCGTTCCTTTTGACACGCCGAGCACTCGGAGTGCAGTGCAACGCCTCTTGACTGTTCCAGTTTGCATGCACGCGGACAAGATCTGCTTGTGCACTGGGGCACCTGTATATGAATTCTGTATGAGAATGGAGGCTGTAGGCATCTTCCCTGAAGACCGTAGGCATCCATGCAGCTTTCAGGCAGACTCAAGACCCACAGAAAACGATGCTTTTCATGCTCGTTTCATATAAGGTTTCATCTGCAAAGAAACGAGTGTACTGACCCAGAAAGTACAGGTGGAATGTTTAAAGCCCCACGTAGCTCAGCCAAAAGGTCCTACGATAAGACGAGGGCAAGAGAGCTTTGCAGGCAGCAGGACTGAACTCATGACTGATATCTGAAGAGACTCATGCTTCATGCTTTCTGGGTACACAAGTGTAATTGGAGACAACAGGAGGCTTAGGATATAATGCACAAGACGGAAACCTAGCACGGTGATTGCTCTTCAACTCTGCATAATAACATGTGCATTGTGTTTTGAGGAAAAGCATGATTTCCCTTGCTTTCGAATGCAAAACACAGCTAAATTGTATTTGCTTCAGCCAAAAAGAAGAATAAAAGCTAGAGAATTCACATGCTGAAGCTATGTTGTTAAGGACAATTAAAGGATATGTTTCACAAAAGCAACCAAATAAATATAGTGCTTCCAAACTTCATTACAAAGAAAGATTGTAATTTTCAAGATTAAAAGTGTCTATTTATGAAAATAAGCTTCCCGTCCCCCCTTCTTTTCAAGTTCTACATTTTAAACTATCAGCTGGATCTCAGCTTTAGCTGATTTCAGTAACATTCCAGACTACTGGGGAAGTCTGTCCTATGAGAAGAAGCAGTAATAAGTTGCTGAAATTATCTTGATAATTAAACAGTTTAGCTTTATATTTATTTGCTGAAAAATCCCCCAGTGACACATTAATTATGCATAAAGCTTTGCCTTGTAAAAAAGCCAGTTGGTTTTCAAATACCCATCTCATCTCTATTTATTTTTAGAAAGCTGGTCTTTCAAACTGACAGCATTTCAACTATTTTAATACTTTGATTAAGATCTAACTTTTGCTCTGATTATTTTTCAAAATTAATATCTAGAGGCTTTTTTGATCAAGCCACAAACACTGTTACTTCTGAAGCAAGAAATAACTTTGCTTTTAATCTTGGTCTTCATTCAGTTCTGCCCTATTCAAGGCATCTTCTTTCACCAGACGGCTGCTCAAAAGAGGAGCTCAGACTATAGTGGCTGGAGCTGCTGAAGAAGGAAACCTTTGGAGGGCTTATGGTGGAAAGATATATTTAGAGCAATACAGCTGTTTGAGGGGGTAGGGTGAGTATCAAACCTTCCTGAAGACTACAAAAGTCCCTGTCTGTTATACCAGGTATCACTGGCCAGTCTTTACAGTGATAATATCATACTCCTGGTAAAGTCTAGGCAAAATTTTGTAACACCATCTAACTCGTTGCTCAACTTTAGGCTGGCTGATGTTTTCAACAAATGCAACACTGCCAGATACATTACTGAGGGATACTGGGAAATCATAGGGAAGTGATAACTTGGAGCGTTAGAGATGGAAAGGCCCTCCAATCTGTGGAAGAGCGATGTTGACCCTCAGTCATGTGAGCAAACACTCCAATGCAAATTACTTACCGATGCCCAAAATCTAAGGACCTTCTATGAGTCAAAATCCAACATTTGCCTGCCTGGTGGCCAAAATGCCCAGCTTTCACTGGCAATTCTGAAACATCACTTTATGTCTCTTGTGCAAATATAAGTGTTCTACACTACATACAAGACATAAGTAATCAACTTTAATATAATCATGAATTTTAAGGAAATGTTTAACTTGAGCTCCCTTGAAAATGTTGGTACAGATAGAGGAGTTTTACATTGCTATGTGACATGTCTGAATGACATTCTTTTAAGAAGCTGGAGAAGATTGTTTGGAAAGCAGTCATCAGAGAATAGTTATCAAAGGTTCACTGTTACAACAGAAAACTGTTGGCTGAGATTCTCCAGGGATGCATCCCGAGTTCAGTATTGTTTTGTATTTACTTCAGTGACCTGGGTGATGAAGTAGAAAGCACGTTTAGCACATTTGCAGATGTCACAAATCTGGCAGAGTAGCAATCAAAATGGTTCTGACAAATGGGACAGCTGGTCCAAAAAACCAGGATGATCTGCAAAAAGGAGACTGCAAGGTCTGCACTTAATCTGGAAAAATCAAGTGCATTAACACAGAATGGGAAACAGCTGACTAGGCAGAAGTTTTGCTGAAAAAGATGTTGAGGTTAGAGTGACTCACAAGTGGAATATGTATCAACAATGTCATACTATTACAGTAAAAGCAAACATGCGGCTTTGCTATTGAGTGCTGCGTGTCTAGTTCTGTGCAGTGAACTTCAGCAAATGTGGAGGCAATCCAAAAGAAAGAAAGGAAAATGAACAGAGAATTAGAAAACATGTCCTGTGAGGCAAGAATGAAAGAGCTAGGGGTTTAATTTATTGAATGAATGACTGGAGAGACATTAGAAGCTTTCAAATAACCACAGGTTGTCATCTGTTCTCCACATCCATTCTAGATAGCACGAGAAAATAATGTGCTAAAATTACATCATGGAAGAGTTACATTAGACATTAGTAAAAACTTTCTGACAATAAACATCAAGCAAGAATGCAGGAAGAAATTGTGGAATTCTCTGCTTTAGATTAAATATCTTAAAATAATCGAACATACATCAGCCCATAACTACATCTCTCATTTATCCAGCCTTGCTGAAAGTCAGTGAGAAGTGGATGACTGCAGCCCGTGTTGGTAAACTTTACTACAAAATACTACAAGAATGACAGACAAATCAGATGGAGCGAGGCTGCTGATAACTATTGGATATCAGGCTGGGAGCAATCAAACACAGTTATCATGAATCTTTCAATATCCCTGTCTGCTTACAGGCTCAGTAGAGTGAGAAAGCAGCTAGGGACCTCCCAGAACTCAGCTGCATAACTCCTGTGACACTGAGCAACATGTTGCTATTCCTTACCCTTTTATTTTATCCAGGAGAGCCCAGTTTTACTTAGTAAGAGATTTTTTCCCCCCCCTTGACATTACACCTCCATTATGATTGACGGTCATAATACAACAAGGCACAGAAATTTAGGAAAGGACTGTTGGGTCTGTAAAAAGCATGCAGCTATAGTGAATCCAGCCAGGGGAAATAAAATTTAGCTCATCCTTAGCTGACGGAAAAGTGTTTGGTACAGCACACTTTGAAACGTTTCACACAGTCCTGTTTGCAGAAACCCAACTATCCTTGTGAGCTGACCTCATCCCCCTTTTTGGACTAGATATTCACCCTGTGGTTCTTGTTTCTTAGCTTCACCTCATTAGTCCTAGCTGTGTCCTGCCTTGTACAGCAGCTAAATCAACAGTCGATTACTAATTACAGCTTTCTGTATATCTTTTTTTAATCTCTCCAGGAACTTGGAACTATGTCTTTTGTGTGTTTATTTTTATAAAGGGAGCTTGTTCAACTGACAGTGCTGTAAAACCATTAAGAGACTATGTCTGCTCCTGCTATAGATCACCAGTCCCTGCTTCATGGGATATCTTACTACACTGCCCTACCAAAGTGTCAGAGCCAGCAAAGAAAAATGAGTGCTTTGCATAGCAAATAGTTTTTATGACTTACAGTTAATGGACCTTACTATTAATTGGCAGAGTTACAACTCTTGTTTAGTTGATGAAAGTAGCTGTCTTGAAAAGTTATTAGGCTTCCTTTTGTTCTTGTTTCCCTGCATTTTTTTCTCATGATTGATTACACAGTGTCTCTTTGAACTTATATTGAATGTTTCCTTTGAGGACCCACTTGCATCTTGGTTTCATATACTTTGCTAGTCTTTCAGTATTGCAGCGATACAGGGATATTTAAAGAAAAACAAACAAAAAAAAGCATAATAGTATCATCAAAGTATACCTGAAAAATATGAATAGTATAGAAATATCAACAATATTGAAAATATGAATAGCATGAGAAATGCAGCCTTATCAAGGCTAAATAGTCTTGCATTAATGGAAAATTAACTCCATTAACAGAGATGTTGCAATTCATAAAGCATCTTATGTTGTGCATTGCCAGTATCTGCTAGCTATCCTAAATCAATTACCTCAGTCAAGACATGGTTCCCCTTCCTCTGAGGTGCGGCTGCGGCTGGAAGGAAAGCAATTTATTTCAAAAGCTGATTCAGCAAGAAACTCTTCAGGGGCCTATCAATGTCCCATTAATAATCAGAGATGCTGTAATGATTATCGGTGGCGTTGTAAATCATTTGCGTAACGCTATTTATTTTAACATTATTCAGCAATTTTTCATTTCCTGAAAGACAAAGAGATTTCCATATCATGAAATATGCTCTTCAGCAGGAAGCAACAAGCGAGATAACAGATTTTTAAAATATTGTTTCTTCTTATGCTGTACCTTTTTTTTGTGTGAAATCAACTGTTCAAGAAAATTATGTCCTTACAAATTTGATCTAAGTCAGTGATATTATAAGCATATACTAAGAAAATGTCATGCTCACTTCTGCTAACTCATCTTGGTTTCAGTCTCCAATAGCCCTCCCTTTTCATTATCCTCTGAAACCTGATTCTGCCTTCAAGTGAAATTAATAGGAGAAAGATCAATCCTTGACAAGTCTTGGTCTGTCAGTCCAAACCTGTATCTACTGCCTTCAGAGGACTTTTCTGAAGCATTATTTCACTTAAAAATAATAATGTTTTGGACAAAAGCTGATCCAATTATTCCTTGCAGGTAATTTAACCACCTTTTTTTTGGTTTCTTAATGAAAACTCAGTATGGATTGAACACAAATTATTTGGCAGATTTGCCTTATTTGTAAATTTTAAGGCAATGTCAAAACACAGAGTAATAAAGCTCTGCCTGAGTTCCTTTTTTATGAGATATAGATACTATTAAAAATGTCATGAATACAGAGGAGAAAAATGAAAGCTGAGAAGGAATCCAAGAGCCTGGAAAGCTGGAATGAAATAAATGTTCATTAATACCTTGCATCACACAGGCTACTTACTTGTACTGATGGAGCAGAAAAAAATTACTGGTAGTGATAGGTCTGTTTGAAATTAACATTTTTCAAACTTCAAGATCCCATTTTCAGCATGAAAAAAGCATCACTGAATGAGCATGAATGCAGCTGTGTTTTAACAACACCAGGTTGTTTTCCCTCCGTTTTATTTTACAGTCTCTGAAGAGTTTCCTCCTCCTTGCTGCATATGTGTTTTAGGGATAATACTCTCCTTTTGAATTGAGAATGACTTTCTCAAAATGCAGAGACTACTTTCCTCTTATGATTTTTGTCTTAGTGAGCTCTTACACTGAGTAAAAAGATAGCTGCTTCCTTCTTTTAGGGTTATGTTATTTAATGACTTTTTTTCTCTCTGCTTTGCTAGTGATCATAAAACTGTCACCATCTGCACTTCAAAGCTGTCTTGCTGCTTTTTGCTGTGTAACCTTGAGCGATTACAGCAGTGGTTCTCAGCTGCCGCTTCTTACCACAACTGATACCGGTATCTTAAAAACAAGTAGTTTTCCTCAAATTAATAGCAAAACCGTGTATCATTTTTTTGTGAAAAGGAGGTGCTTGTGAGCCCGTGTCTTTGCTGTAAGGCAAAGCATGGATAGCTGAAGTCAGCAGTACAATTGGGTTTGAGTTCAGTAAACTTTCAGTTGCCAAAATGATTGACTTGAGATGGCATTCAATAACCTCTACTTAGAGCTGTGATTATTTATTGAAGTGCCCTGGGCCATTAAAGTTCATTTGGCGATTTATTCTACCCCCCTCGCCCCCCGCAAATCTCATTCACATGATAAAGTGCGACTTATTTTTTCTAAAGGCTCTGCAGCGAGCAACAAAAGCCCCCGTTATAGGGATAACCACAAAGGACGAAATCTCAAGCAGAGCAGGAAAGGGCACATTGTTCGGGCTGGGTCAGCAGCTGCAGCCCTCACAATGCACCCTGCCCAGCGGGGCAAAGGCCCCCGCCGCCATCCCACAATCAAGCCCCACCGACCCCATCCACGTTAGGGTGTGTGTCTGTATAAATACGGATTTCTTTGGGGCCTGGATGACTAGAAGTTGGATTCTGTAGGAATTGGGTCGCAAGGGCAGGCAAAGAGCAGGGGTGGCGGTGGGTGCTTGTGGCAGCCAGGAATGAGGGCAAAGTAGTCGAGTAGGGCTCTTGCAGGCAGAAAAGGGGCCGTGGAAGTGGGTGAGTGGCAAGCAAGCCCCACGAGCAACGCTGGGGAGATGCAAGATGGCCTCATCGCTGTGAGGGCCTGGGCTTGGGGGTCCTGAAGCCGGGGCGCTGGCTGGGGAAGGGGCGGCCGGCGAAGTGTGACAGGGCCCCGGCAGCCCGCACTTCGCCCCGGCGTGCGAGGGGAGAGCGGAGCCCTGAAGGAAGGGGGTTCCCTGCTCGGGAGCCGGCACCGGCGTCAGGCTGTGAGCCGCCTGCGGGGGAGCGGGGCTGAGGGCGGCCCCGCGGCAGGGCAGGGAGCCGGGCCCGGCAGGGTCGAGACGGCTGCTCCTGAGGGGCACGTCGATCCTGGGGCGGGGGTGAGGGACAGAGAAGCGGGAGGACAGCCCGCCCCGCGGCGGCCGGGCGGCGGGAGCCGCAGGGCAGCCCCCACACCCCGGGGACTTCGGCGGCCGCATCGGGAGGCGGGAGCGAGGCCTGGCTCGGCGGGGGAGGGAGAAAGGGGCCGGGCGACCCGGTCAGCGTGAGGAAACGCCCCTCCCCCGCGGCCGGCCTCTTGCGAACCCCAGGTAGGGGCCGCTGATTGACAGCTCTCCCCGCCCCCCTGGCATTGTCACTGGATGCTTTTCACGCCGATCAGCAATGTGTGCAGAGAGTCCCTGGCTCCCATTGGCGGGATTTTCCACGCCCCTCTTGGCACGGGCCAGAAGGGAGGTGAGGGGGCGGGGCTCGAGGCTGAAGGGGCGGGGTGGCGGTGGGGGGCGCGGAGGCTTAGCCCGCGAAGGCGGGCGGCGGTGGTGGCTGGAGCGGTCGAGCGGCGGCGCGGGATGGGACGGAGCGCGGAGCCAGGTGGGTGCGGGGCCAAGCTCCCGCCTCCCTCAGCCGTGGCAGAGAGAGAGAGAGGGAGGGAGGGAGGGAGGGAGCTGGTTAGCTGGCTGGCGGCGGCGCTCAGAGAGGGTCCGTTTCTCCCCCCACCCCGGGAGCGGCGCTGAGGGGGAGCAGCCGCTTTTTAGCGGTCCCTGGCGGGATAATCCCACCGTTGCCCTGTGGGAGCCCCCTCAGCGCGGCGGCGCCTTTCTCCTCACAGCGGTAAGGGCAGCGGCGGGGCGCTCCGGGGCTTCTCGCTCTCCTCCGGCCCGTCCTGGGGCCCTCTCGCCTCAGCTCGGGGGGCGGGGGTTGGGGGGAGGCTTTGTTTCGAGCCCTCATGCCGGCCTCGGCCCCTCGCTAGCCCACAGAGCCGCGGGGCGCGTTCTTCTCCCCCCTTTCGGTCTCGGGTGGGGGTTACGGAGCCCCCCCCCCCCCCCCCCCCGTCCTGCGAGGGGTTGGGGAAGAGGCCCCCGGACGCTGCGACCGGGCTGCGGGGAACACGGCGCCCAGCCCCGAGAACCCCAAGTCCGGGGGCCTCTTCCCCCCCAGTTGTGTTTCACCAGCACCGCGACGCGACGCTGGCAAGTCTGTTGTGGTATCCAGCGGTCTTCAAGTACTTAAAAATAATCGTCTTTGGCTTTGAAGGGCGCTGGGAGTCCTTGACAGCTCGGGAACTTTTAAACCCGTTTTTTGCAGATTAATTGTGGGGTTTTTCCCTCACTTATTTCTGAAGTGAAGGCGTTGCTGAGAGGAAGCTGGGAGTCTGAGTGAGTGCAGGCGTGTGAAGACAGGGATTTCTTGCAACTGCTGAATGTCCAATGCTAGCCAAAAAGCAGTTAAGAAATGCTTTATTTATTCTTCTCGTTTCTGATACAGTTCAGTAATCGCTGCAGATAACTAACAGAAGAACTGATAGCTTTAGGCTGAGCAACAGTTTGTGAAGTGGGGCCAGTACTTGAGCAATGGGTTATTGGATGCAGTTGTAAGATTCCTTGATAGAAAATACTTCAAAGCACAAATGGTTTGGTTTGTGTGCTATTTGTGTAGGAATAGGAAAAAGCTGCCTAGCTGTGGTTCTTTGTGCCTCTTTTGTGAAGGGAAGGAGGGGAAAGTATTTCTATTAGAAAAAGATGGAGGCGAACTATGAAAGCAGCCAGGAACTTCAAGAGACTTGAAACTGAGGGTGAGAAGGAGGACGTTTTTGTCTTGCGTATTATGCAAGGCTGGCCTTTTTTTTTCTTTTTAAGCTTTACTTGAGGAATCAAAAAGTGTGAATGTTTATAGCAGACAGTTGTTTTGACTTTGCCTGATACAGTATTTTCCATAGTAGCTAATAGTGTGTGTGTGCTTGAGGAAGGGAATGAAGTAATGGAATAAGGTTGCAGCTCTCCAGCATGCTCTCCCACGCTACAGGGATCTGTAGCTCAGGTGTGTGGCATCAAATATATGGAAGTTGACATGATATGATATAATTACGTAGACTGACACCCAAGTTGGAAACCTGTTAGATTAAAGTTACAGTGCTTGCAAACTTAAAGATTCAAGATTGAACTGTGTGTTTGAGCTGTGGGACTGAGCATTGTTAGGTGTTATGTACAGTTGCAGCTTACTTTTGCCTTTAAGTTCTCTTCAGAAGAAAATACACTAAGATGGAAGGATAGTTATCTGCCTACACTAAAATAAAGGCCCTAAGTCATTCTTGCTCAGTAAGAATGAGGCTTTCAGTAAGTCTTGTAAGAAGGCCATTTTGTCTGCAGCGCTTTGGTTGAGACCAGGACCAGACCATGCTCTGCTTGAGAAATGTGGAAGCTTGATTTATTTCCAGCTGAATTTTGGGGATGGGCTGTGCAAAGCAAACTTTTCTTATTGGTTGCTGGAGGATTAGTCTTGTGTTTGTATTGCTAGTGGCAGTGTGAATGTAGTTATTAGGTGGTGAACACAGAGGTTTTGTTGTGTGTGAAATAGTCTATAATTGAGCCAGTTCTCTTTCTTCTCCCTTTCTGTGGCTATTTCCTTCAAATAAAGAAAAAATAGAAAACATTTTTTAATCGGATAGACACTGAAACAATAGTCTTGATTATACACAATAGATACTGAAATCGTATGGTCTTTGCTAATCTTCCTGTTTGTCTATGGAAGTAATAAAAGATGACTTTATATGTCAGAAATAGAATTGCTTGCACTTTAAAAAGTGGCTTTCATAGCAGGAATAAGTTATTGAGGCTTCATGTTTGATTTATATGATACAACATACATGACATTTCATAGTTAATAGCAGCATAAACCTGCTTTGTTTGTCAGTATATGCCTTGTCTGTACAACATGCCTCAAAGGATTATGCTTTTTGTAGTAGTAATATAAACTTCTTGCAGACCAGCTGCTCTTTGGTGTGACTACTTTAGCTCAGGTTTATTTACTTTATTCTTCAGTGAGAAGGTACATGACATATATTTCTCTGAAACAAGAATAACAGTGTCTGCAGGCAGTGTTCCTGCATGGAGGAAAGAGGAAGAAAAGCCATTATGTGACAGCTGATAGAAATATTATTTTGAAGTTTCTTATGTATAGTTATTAGCAGGACACGATTTCTAAAACCCAGGCCAAACTAGAGCAGGTACTTTTGTGAAGAATTCCAGAAGAGCTGATGGTAGCTGAGTGTATAAGTCACTCTGTCAGTGTCACCTGGACAGCGAATTAACTTTTGTGCCTTTGCAGTCTTCCCTTTTTGATTAAACTTCCTACATGGACAGTTACATCTTGGTGTAATTTGTGGTAATTGGAGTGGGAAAGAGATTTGGGAACTGTATGGAGGACTCATGATGTAATATATGCAGTTAAATCTTTTTTCTTTTGAGTCCTCCCATAGCACTGTCTTCCAGAGCTTCATTGACTGCTAGTGAGGAATGAGCAAGAAGTGTTGTTGCAGTTAATTGCAGTCTGCTCTTGCAGACCTGTCTTTAGTTGGTGTGTCAGTCTTGTAACTGAGCTTCAATCTGACACAGGTTGTATAATACAGCACTTCTTGGCCTTTTTAGTTCAATGGTAATGTATTGGTTTCTTCCTGATTAATGTGTGGCTCCTATTAAAATTTTTGGACTTCTTGTGGTTGTTGCTGTGACTTTTTTTTTTTACTTTTGCTTGCTTTGCATATGGAGCTACATACAGGCCGTCTATCAGGTGAATTGCATTTCTAGCTTAGGTTACTAACCAGTCTATGTGTGTCCAGTGGCTCATGATACTGAGTTTTGTGAATTACTTCAATAGCAGAAAGATTCTCATTTACAGTACTGATGGGGAGAAGCTGCTTTTATCAGACTAATTTCTCAGTTGTTTAATTTTCAAGCCGTTCGGTGTATGAAGATCATTAATTGGATCAGATGACAATTACATGTCTTCCAGTATTATGAACACCTGTACGTTGCCTTCAGAAACTTCCTTGTGCAAGGAATACACATATTGTAACTGCTTATTCTCTTAAAAGAACAGGTAGAGAAAGAGGTAGGGGATTAGTATTAACTTCTTCATATGGAAGACTCACAGGATACCTGCAATGTAAGAAAATCAGTTACTTGACTAGAATTAAATTGGGGCATCTTGAGCCTTATCTCTGTAGCGGAACGGCTATAGCACTCACATTCTCTCCTGAGAACTCAGTCTGCCTTTGGAGGTAATAATGAAAATAGCCTGAAGTTACACCAGATTTATTTGCTCAACTGTAACCTGTGAGTGCTTTCCTTGACACTTACTGTTGTTTAGCTCTCGCTGTTCAGAAGCCAGCCTATTGTAAAAGCTGTTGAAATGTTGCACTGGGGTGTTTTTTTTAACTGGAAAAGTACTGTTGTGTTGTGCCCCTTTTTTCAAAACTTAGATAACTGAAATATTTTTAGCTGTTGATAATGTCAGTTTTTTTCCTCTGCTGAAAGAGGAAACAAAACGTTTGGGAAGAAGTTAAGAAATTTGTGTGTAGAAGCAGCTGGAGATCGAAATGAAAGTCTTTGTGCTCATTTAGGCTGTAAACTAGGAGCTTATCTTGTCTGGGTTCTTTATTTTTGGCAGGTGAAATAGCTGGAGAAATTTTGTTGAAGGCTTGTTAGTATGGTAAGCATTTGTTGGATTTGCTTATTGTTTCTTTAAAACAAATCCAAATTTATTTGTGTTAGGGATTTATAGGTGTTCTGACTTTCAGCACATTGCAAATTAGTTTTTTCTTTCACATACTGAAATATTCTGCCACTAAAGCTGTTTTCTAGGTCTCGAATCAATCTCTGTATGTATTTGGGATTTTTTTGGTGGACCTCTCCCTTTAGCAGAATTTTAGTTACTCTTTCTTTCTTTTTTTTTCCAAGATTCTTGGAGCGTCTTCCTGCCTGTTGGGTACAAATATCATGTCTTTATTCTTACAGAGATTTGGCAGTCAAATACAGTGGTAGGGGAGGATGTGTGTTTCTATTGAGTGCAGAACATCTTTATGCCAAATTTATTTAATATCTTATTTTTGAATATTCATTATACTCATGCCACTTGAGGGCATGCTTCAACACAGAGTTAATAATCTTTTGTATTTTAAAATACATATTTTAGAAACAGAAAAATTGAGTGTTATTCAGGTTGAACTTGATTGATGTTTGTCTTTGTTTTAAACACAGTCATCAATCTAAACCAAAAACAATAGGGCAAAATATTTCCCCATCATTTGTGTACTATCAAGCAGATTATACTTAATGTATAGGCTTTCTTCTGAACATTTGTAACTGCAACCCTCCTTGCAAGAGTGTTTTGGTAAGAACTACTGGAAGGAACTGACGCAGGCTGTTGAGTGCTGAGTTGGAGAATTGGCTAAGTGTTAGTGAACGTAATAATATAGCTAAAATAAGTGTCTTGGACATGGCTGGCATGCAGATATTTTTGCTTTAGTTTTTGAATTAATTTGCCTTCTGTGGATACTTAGGTTTTGTAATAGTCTTCAGAATGCGGTGCAACCTTTAAAATGCTGATAAGTGATATAGATAAATATGTATAGATATCAGTAGTAATTTGTATCTGTTCAGAGTTTGTATTTTACAGTATCATAGTTGATATAAATAGAAGTAGTCTATGCTAAGGCGGTTGTAACTGACATTAATGTGTCAAAACGAGGATTTTTGGTTGACTTAAATGTATTTGTCTCCAGGACAATAAAAAAATGAGATTTTCAAATGTTGTGCACAGAATTACAGCCTGGCATGTTTTCTCTCTAGTTCCATAAATCAAAACTCTATTTCACTGTTCTTTGGCACAAGCTTTTATGGCACATCTCTGTTGAAATCTGCCTGATATAGAAACTATAGAATAATTTCTTGTGATAGAACTGTCAAGCATTGTTCATTTACACAGCAGTTTGCACAGATAAATTCACGTTGATGAAAAATATTTAATTTTGAATGAGACAGGGTTTTTGGAGTCTTATGCAGTGATTATATTTATTCTTGTGCTGGTGTAAAAGCATAGTTAAGCTTTGTTTGGCTGTTGTAACTATGCATTAATGTGTTCTTGGGGTTGTTATTTTTCTTGGAGTGCTGTAATTTGCTACTTCTGCTTATGTTTGTCTGTGTTATTCTGTAGTGCCTTGGCCTCTAGGTTACTGGGTAATTGGTTGGATATTAGCATATAGTAATATTCTGAACTAAATTAGTGTGCTTTCTTTATGACTTAAGAACCTATTTAATGTTCTTAGTATATTGGTGGATTATGAAGACTGAGGTCGTTGATGGAATAAAATATACCAACAGTTTTGGGCTGCACAGTATAAGAAGGATGGAAAAATACTGGAGTGTGCCCAAAGGAGGACAACAAAGATGGTGAAAGGGCTAGAGGGCATGACTTACGAAGAGTGGCTGAGGATACCAAGTTTGTTTGGCTTGGAGGGGTGACCTTGTCGCTGTCTATGACTCATGTGGGAGAGTGGAGAGGGAGGTACTGATCTCTTCTCACTGGTGTCTGGTGATGGGGCACAAGGGTTTTACTTAAAGCTGCATCAGGGGAAGTTCAGATTGGATATTAGGAAAAGGTTCTTCACTGAGAGGGTGCTGAAGCACTGGAACAAGCTCCCCAGGGAAGTGGCTGTGGCCTCAAGCAGTCAGGGTTCTAGAAGTGTTTGGACAATGTTCTTGAGTATCTGGTTTAACTTTTAGTTTGCCCTGTGTGGAGTCAGGAGTTGGACTTGATGATCATCATGGGTCACTTCAGACTTGGGATATTCTATGATAACATGAAAGGTATAATGCAGTAGTATTTGAGAGGCCTTAGAGGACTTGAGTTTCACTGACTGTTTAGAAGATAGCATGTGCAAAAATATTTCCTCATAGAATCATAAAACCATAAGGTTGGAATAGACCTCCAAGATCAAGTCCAACCGTGGTTTTTTTGTTTGACCACTCTTTCAGTAAAGAAATTTTTCCTAATGTCCAATCTAAACCTCCCCTGGTGTAACTTGAGGCCGTTTCCTCTCGTCCTATCACTTGTTACTTGGGAGAAGAAACTGACCCCCACCTCACTACAACCTCCTTTCAGGTAGTTGTAGAGAGTGAAAAGGTCTCCCCTCAGCCTCCTCTTCTCCAGGCTAAACAACCCCAGATCGCTCAGCTGCTCCTCACAAGACCTGTTCTCCAGACCCTTCACCAGCTTCGTTGCCCTTCTCTGGACACGCTCCAGCACCTCAATGTCTGTCTTGCAGTGAGGGGCCCAAAACTGCACACAGTACTCAAGGTGCACCCTCATCAGTGTCGAGTATAGGGGCACGATCACCTCCCTACTCCTGCTGGCCACACTATTGCTGATACAGGCCAGGATGCTGTTGGCCTTCTTGGCCACCTGGGCACACTGCTGGCTCATGTTCAGCCGCTGTTGACCAGCACCCCCAGGTCCTTTTCCACCGGGCAGCTTTCCAGCTGCTCCTCCCCAAGCCTGTAGCGCTGCCTGGGGTTGTTGTGATCCAAGTGCAGGACTTGGCACTTGGCCTTGTTGAACCTCATGCAATTGACTTCAGCCCATCGATCCAGCCTGTCCAGATCCCTCTGCAGAGCCTTTCTACCCTCGAGCAGATCAACACTCCCACCCAGTTTAGTGTCATCTGCCATTGTTGATATGTTCATAGAAACTAAAAGTGAACAAAGTGCCTCCTCAGTGAAGTCTGAAAAGCATGTATAACCTTGTAAAAAAGTTTTGTTCAAGTCTAGTTGCCAGGGCAAAGAGAACAACGTATGTAAAAGACAATGAGTATAAATTGGGAATTACTGGTGCTCCACCATGTTTATAGGTGGAGAATATTATGTAAAATGTGACCATCAGGACTTTCTTGCATGGACTGGTTAACCAGTTCCCTGCTTGCCACTTGCTGCAGAGTGAGATACCATTGACAGGGCTGTTGGTAAGGGCTGGGGTTCAGGTTGAATCTGGGGGTGAAATTTGTTCTAGTGCCCATGACTGTAATGGCCAGCTGAGTTCAAGTATTCCCTTATTTGAGGGTTTATAGTTAATGTACGTAGTCACAGCTGATGTATGCAGCTGTTGTCCTCTCTTCCCTCTCCAGTAGCTTTTTCTTGCAGTCTAGCACTGCTATTCCTGTTACAATGCTGTCCTTTGAAGGTTAGAAAGGGCTAACTTGTCTTTTTTTTTTTTTGTGCTTCTGATGTCCTGTGAGGTGGGAGCAGTGGTGTTTGGGTCGCTGTTGTGTACCTGAATGGAGCGGCTGGTTAGTGGAAGTGAGCAGTATATAACCCTTAGATCAGTAACTCACTTCATTAAAAAAAAAAAAGTTTGGTAAAAGTGCGAACAGATTCTCTTCTGCATTCTTGTGGCTTGGAAAATTAAATGACATTAGAACACATAGTTTCCTCATAGCCAGAGACCTTACTACTTCAGCTGCTGGATCCCAGGTTTCTTATGCAACTTCATAGTGGCAACCACTTTGCTTGCAACAAAGTCTCCAAACTTCTAAGCTGTAGACCTTTATGTATGTAATAGGTGACAGGCATAATATACCAAAACATGTTGACAGTATTGCAGTGAATGTTGGAATTGATTTCTTGATGTTTGTTTTGAAATCCCACAGTGGAAAAGGTCAGTATTCCATGATGCTGAGGAAATCCATTAATCTGCTGTGGACTTGGTTTTGTCCTAACAGAGCAACAGGCAGCTGTGGGGACTAGTGTGCTACAAGACAAGGCCTGGGAAGCTTGTTTTATTTTGAAACTTCAAACACCCTTTGGAAACACTTCTTTGAGAAATTCTTCTGCCTCATTACATGTGAGTGAAGAAATGAAGTTTCAACTTCTGAATTAGAAGGGGGGGGCTTTAGTGAAAATGTGGTTTTTTAGTTCGTTCTTCTACAGTAGTTAGAGCTTGCTGCAGAGTTTTCTATAGAATGTTGAAATTCTCTGGAACTCGTATCAGCACAGTTATTTCCTGGGAAAGTACTGTTTTTCTTTTTAAAGCTTGGCTGCTGCTTTGAATGCTTAAACAGCTGCAAACATGGAGGAAATAACACGTCACTTCAAATGAAGCCTATCTTTGATTTTGTGCTGAATTTGAAGACACTATCATACGTATATTACTGGTTTTTGTGTGTATAGTTTGAATGTTGAAGTTTCTTCTAACCTCTGAATGCCAACTCAGGAGCTGAAGTAGGGCTATAGTTAACTTGTAAGTCATTTAAAGAGGATGTCTTGGTCCAAGTCATTTGGTTACAGTTTTAGGTTATCTAACAATGCAGTAGAAGGGTATTTGCCAGGCTGTACTAGGCAAGCAGATGTGCAGGCCACATGCTTTTTATCCATCCTTCTTTTTGTAGAAAGAACCAGGAACTAGCATTTCAGCAGCTTCATTTTTTTTCCTAGATGGAGGGCATCCTGTCTACGTCAGTTCAGCTTGCTTCTCTTGAGGCTCTCCATTCTTCAAATCTTACAGGTCTTGTAGATCTTCACTGTAGCAATCACTTTATAGCAAGTAGAGAGTTGTAGAGTTTGTGCATGGCAAGTGTGAAATACCTGAACGTTGAAGTGAAGAGGAACAAATGCCTTCAAGAGGAGTGTCTGAGAATGCACTGAGGTATAGTGTTCCAGCCCTCAGATGAAATGTGGCTGCTATAACGCTTTCCTCTGTCATCAAACACTGTTTGTGCTCTTGTAGGCTATCTTGAAATTTCAAGCATCCTTTGATTCAGGGTGGGTAATTCTACACAAGTGTGTAGATAAGATTAGAAGCAACATCTAGTTATAGGTCAAGCTAGTAATGCCTTAAAGACAGACCTTCATGGCTAGTTGCTGAGTTTTTGTGCTGGATTTGCATTGCTAATGACAGGAAAGGCTTCCATGTTGGCAGACTAACAAGTGGTTGGGTTTTTAACCTGAAGGATTTTTATTATCCCGAAATAGCTGCTTCTGAAATACTACTGTAAAATCATTGGCATTCTGACCTTATTTTTCTGAAGTATTTGCTATTCTACTGGAGAAGGTACATCTTTGCAATAATGTTGATCTGGTTGCCCTACTAACAATTCTGTGGGCCTCTAAGCTTGCATGGCTGCAGCTTGCTGTTGCGTAGATTATATTCTTCGTGGGCACTCAGCTGGCTAAAGTGTTGTCTGACCAGTTGGCTTGATGTTGGAGCAGGTATAGCAGCCTTCAGGAATTTCTGTATATTGGAGGGTGATGGCAAGGTTCTGTTCAATGGGATTTATAACTCCATTTACAAAAACTGCTGTGAAGCAGCAAGTAAAACTCCACGATTGGGGAAAATTCCAGAATTTCTGTTGTCTTAGGTGCTTCAAGTTGACTAAATATTTTAGATTACTTAGTAAATTGATGCAGTTACTGTTTCTGTGAGTCATTAATGAAGGATGAAGTCAAATATTGTAGCAGATTGAACCCTCATTTTAAAACTGGCTTTCTGAAATGTACAGAAATAAGTCTTAGGCTGTATGTAGTCCAATTTGCATGTTTCTATTACCTGTTCTGTCTCTTAATCTGAAACTCTTGAGGCAGCAGTGAAATAACCACCTTTATTGGGCAGGTACTGTTTTTTCTGCCTGTGACAAGAGCAGCTGAAAACCCAAATCCATCTCCTTCTCTCCCTGTCCTGTATTTTAAGATGAAACTGTTAATGTTCTTTGTGTGCTACTTCCTCATTTGAATTTTCTGTTACACTTCCTCCTGCTGCAAACTCTCTCCTGTGCATTTCTTATGAAGTCTTCTTTTACTTCCCTTTGAAACTCTCTTTTATATCCTAGTATTCCCCATAAGAAAGAAATGCGTTGTGATGAACTTCTGCTTCATCTCACTTCTGGTAAAACCCACAGATGCCTGGATTTTTTTTTTTAAACAGTGAAATTCTTGGAGAACTGAACTCCAACAAACCACAACAGAAACTCTCCCCGCTGCTACATTTATCCCCAAAGAAACTTAAAATGGAGGGTAATAGATGCATGACATGAAATGTAAACCCTTGCCAAATGTAAACCCTTCTTCCCTCAACTGAGTGAACTGCCTGCTATCAGATTTCTTTAAGCCACAGAATGTTATTTTTGGCAGGAACATCAGAAAGAGTATTCTTGCTTTTAAACAGTTGTTGTTTGGAAAACAAGCATATGTCTGGCATCATCATGGATTTCTAAAGGAAGAAAAATGATTTTTTTTTTCAAAACATGTAGTAAAACTCTATTTTCAGCAGAATTAAATGTTAAATGCTTTTGGAAGCTTAAATTTAGTGGTGTGTCCTTACAGTTGGTTGTCAAGGTTGAAACAACAAGCCCAGTTAGCCTTTAAGCTGCTAAATGCTAATCATCATAGCTTGGCAAGAGTTTTCCTCAGCCAAGTTACTGGGATCCAGAGGAGCATACAGGCAGCCTGTAATAATATTTTAAAGTTTTCCAAAGCTAAACTTAAATGTTGAGGTTCAGATACAAATAAGTAAGGCTTCATTTTATGCTTAACTGTGATGTTAAGTGTAAGACCCATGGCTATAGATCTGTAGTTTGAGTATCCTCACTTTTGTTCAACTTGGTAGAATTATGGCTGTTAATGCCTTTGAATACGAAGCATTAGAAAATACATTGAAGTAAGCTTTGTGAACTGAAGGGGTGACAGTCTAAACAGTGAACAGATTTGATTTGTTGGTCAAAGATAACTTTCTTTATGCCTCATTACAGAACAATAACTACAGCACATGATAGTCACAGTTACCCGAAGAAGCTCGTCTAGCTTCATTCAATTACAGGGATAGGCTAAGAATGGAGAAAAATCATGTGTTCTAGCACTGAGTGGAAAACGGAGATTTAACTGTGAGGATAGGAAGTATGGGTGTTGAATCTACAAGAATAAAACCAGTGAATTTGAGGGTTATTGAAAGTTGTTATATTCTATTTAAGATGTTCAGCCTGATATTTTAGGACTGAAATATATGGAGTAAACCTTGAAACAAAATCTTGTCTGAAATACAAAGCTTGAAGGACAAGTGTTCTTATGTCAGAAATGTATTTTTGAGTCTTCTGAATTCACTTTGAACAAAATGCTAAAATAAATTTAACTACAGGAAAGCTAAAACTGTAGAAATAAATTCCACTGTGGATTAGTTAATTTGCATGATAGTAGTAGTGTTCTATGAAATATACCTTCTGCGCTTTTCTTGCTCATTTCTGCAGGTGTATAAGGAAGTGTTGATCTTCTTTTCTAGTTCAAAGCATGCAGAACTTGCTGATTTAAATCAAATTCTTATTGGGTGTTAAAAGAATAAACTTAGCCAAAGTGGGGAGCTTCAGTATTATATTCTTCTATAGGCTCGAAACAACTTTTGATGATTCTGAATAGAAAAGAACGTGACCTACAGAACAGCTGGCCCGTAAGGATGCGGTAGTTGCAGGTATCCTGTCCTCCCCTTCCCACTCAAACAATGTTGGTTGTGAACTCTTTCATGTAAGATTGGGGTTTACAGCAGTTTTATCCAGGAACAGATACTGATACTGTAAAGGCTTAGGACAAAGTAGTTTTCTGTCTTATTAATGAGCAGTCTCTGCCAGATTCACAGTAGCCAAGAGAGGGCTTTATAAATCGCTCAACTGATCTAGTAGTAATTTTCACCTAATCTTTATTTATTTTTAATACCTTTTGTTTGTAATCACGGATACATTGCTTTAGAGTTGGTTGTACTTGGGGATGAAAATTATTTACTGTTGATAGCATGATATCACTGCCAGCCATTAAATCAGTGTTGCTGTTACGCAGGAAGAGACTGCAAAGAATATAAGTTGTAAAGGGGCATGAAATCTGAAAACATGCGTCTTGTGTGCTTTTCTTTTAATTCTGGTTAATCCCTTTTATTTTGCTGCTTCTTCAGAAGTGCGTCTGGTACAAGATTTAGTGTTAAACTTTTTTCTTGTAAGTCTATTTAGTATTTATGAACTAGAATGTAGTAAAAAAAATTATCATCTATACTGTAACTCTACAAGAACTTGGAAAGTTTAGTCTTAGGCCTGGTTAGTTGTATCTTAGTTTAGTGGGCTTGGTTTTAAAAAAGTGCCATATTCCTCTAGAGGGAAAGAGGGGTTGTACTAGAGAGAAGAGGTCTTGTGTTTGTGAGAAGAGGTCTTGTATTTGTGGGAATCGGTATTTTGGTGATTCCCATTGCTGGTGCAGTATCACTCTGTGTAATAGTCTGTTTGTGTTTAAATTTCCCTAGAACAAGTCCTAACTCTCCTTTGAGCAAGTTCATTTTTCAAAGAGCAGGAAGCTGGTAGGGGAAGAGAGAGTTCTACTGATACCTAAAATCCCATTGACCTGTTGTCCAAAATCTTATGTGCTAATGTGGTACTTTTTGTTATTACTCAAATGATGTTGTCCATTACTAGTTGTTAATTACTTGAATAAAAGCAGAAAGAGTGACTGACCTGAAGTGGTCAGATGCAGGAAGCTGGATGGAGAAGGGGTTTTGAGATTAAAATTCCACTTAATTGTACAATCCAAACTAATGTAATTCTTTTGGACAAAACCAGTGATCTATTGGGTTGAAAAATGCAGCAAAACATTAGCAGTGGAAGGTCAGTGCTGGTGTGTGGTTGGAGTTTTTGTTCTACTTTTGTTTGCTTTGCTTTATGTTTAGGGGAGGACATCACTATTTTCGTAGCAGTAAGGTTACCTAGAAAGCTGTCTTGATCTCAGTTGTAAAATTTTAAACTTTAGTCTTTCAGTAAGCTGAAAATGATCATTATGTGGATACCAGTTGTTGTTACTGTGACTTCTTATTGGGAAAATGCCCTCTCCCCATGATGGTTGATTTGTTCATTTTTTAGGCACTTGAACATGGGCTTGTCCTAATAATAGCTGAAGTTGTCCACTTTAAAGTTGCAAGATTCCTATTTAAAGTAATAGTTCTGGTGCAGAACATTTAGTTATTTACCTGTTAACCTGATCATAGGCTACTCCTAAATAAAAACCTTTAAGGGCAGGGCATCTCTTTACTGTTGTCATGGTTGAAAATGAGGTAGGTGGAAGATTTTTGTTCCCTTCTGTTTTCTTCTGTGTGTGCCAACAGCATGGCTAAATTTCACCTTCTGGAAGCCAACTTCAAAAAAAAAAAAAGAAGAAAAAAAAAGAATAATCAAGGATTTAGTTAGTTTAGTGAAACTTAGGCATATTTCAATACCAATTTTACACTCCCATTGGTGTGAATGTCAGGGTAGCAAAGTTAGAACTTACCGAGTGTCTGTAGTTCTGAGATTTGAGCTTGGATCTTCCATGTGTGTCAAAAGAGGAGAGAAACATTAATGAAACCTGGTTTGAAATGTTTTGATTTTTCTAAAGTAGACCTGCATGGCAGGAGTAAAATTGGTGAGACAGGAAGTGTGTTGCCAGTAGTTTACGGAAATGCCAGCTTATGCTGCTAGTTAATGGGAAATACCACTATTTCTGCAGCCAGTATGCTGTGCAAACGGAGGATCTTAAAAGTGTTTGGGGCAGTAGCCGCTTAAAAAAAAGTGATTTCCATGGTAATCTGTAAGAGTTGCTAAACTAAGAAAGCCTGTATGCATCTGTACTGTGCTGAAAGAAGAATTACATTGTGTGGGATCAGGTGATACTTCTGTAGTTCCTCATAAAGGAGACTTTGGGGGGGAAAAAAAAAGCCCCAAACCACCCAAAACCGACAACAGTAAAAAAACCAACCCCAAACCAAACAAGGTTACATGCCTTCTTGAATTATCTGGTTTAGTTCATTGTACTTGATGCGGAATTTGCCAGGAATTTTGTAACCTGTAGTAACAGGAGTGGGCAGCTCAGATGATTGTGGTGCTTCTACCACCTCCCTACACGTTGGTCATAGAGGTCACCTATGATGAGTTATGTGTTTTAAACCAAGGTTACTTGTGGTAGAAGAGTAAAGATAAGGCATCAAGTTCAAATCTGGTATGGCTTTACTTGCTGGCTTCCACACATCTGCAGTGCATGTGCTTGTGTTCTTTGAGCAAAAGCTTAACATGCTGAATATCAGTAGTGCTCAAACTTTTAATTGAACCTCCTGTTTTGGTAACAGTTTGTTCCTCTACTGCTCTTTTGCCAGCACCAAGCAGCTGTTAAATGAAGAGGGAAAGAGGAAGCGATGTGTCACAGCTGTGTGGCTCTGGCTCTGTCCTCTGGGAAGTGGAGCTGGAGCCCCAAAGCATTGTGTGGTTTCTGTTTTCCTATGTGGAGGTGGGAAGAGGTGGATTTGAAGCTATGCCAGATTCCCTGCTGTCTCTTCTCTCTTTAGTCCCATCTGAGAGCAGAGTGTAAAAACAGTAATTGCCAAAAGATCCGGTTGCTTCCATTCCTGAGTGTAAGCCACACACTGCTTTGGAGCTGTCAGCTGCTGCCTGGGCAGGCATGGGATGGCCTTGGGACATAGTGTGTTTCCTTTCCTGTGATACACTCTGTGCCTCCACTCCTGTCTATGTAGTGTTAAAGAGAATAGCTTTTGCTCTTCAAGCAATAAAAAAACCCCAACTCCTGTGGATTTCTGGGTGGCCCATGCCTTGCAGCAACCAGTTGCCACTCTTTCAAGACATTTAGGGATTTTTTTTTTCCCCACAAAGTCAAGACATTTTGGATCTTACATGATAAAAATCTGTATTTAATTCTTCGAAATAATGACGTTATTTGTAGTTTTCAGAATGTTCAATAGAGGAAGGCAATGGGAGCAGGACTGGAAAATGTAACTGAAATGGGTATTTTATGGTTGTTGGAAGACTGAGGAAGGAACGTAGGCAAGAAACAGAATAGGATGGCATACCTGCAGCGACGTGACTATGAACTGTTAAGAGAGATCTGGGATGTGTGTATATATACACGTACAGTAGTGTATGTATTAAGAAATGCAGGTTTTCTTAGACTTAGTTATCAGATCAAGATTTTTTCATTATTTCAAAATCACTTCGTGGAAATTACTTTTGTAAGGTGCTGCATTTGTGGCAGCTCACTGCCTCTTCTCCCTTCCCCTGCCCCCAGTAGAAAATACTAAACATGGCTGTGAAAATGATACTGAAATAATCTGAAGAGTAGGATTTATTGAATTCATGAGAATATTTAGTGGGAACAGGCAAAGCTGCTTCCTTGACTTAGTATCAACTACTTGGTGTTGAGTCTGATGGCGAAGCAGTAGATAACCTGGATGGGTTATGTGATTAGGATAATGAAGTTCAAACTTTCCCTTACCCATATTAAACAGTGTGAAATAGAAGTAGTTTTAAAATTCTCTTTTATGAAAACAGGTCTTAATTAAACCCATAAAAATCTCATGGTAGCAGCAGGCATGATGGCTTTAAGCCACTTCAACCTTCTTTTTTGAAAGAAAAAGTGGACTTTATTTCACATACTTCTGGATTTCTGTGATTTGTTTGATCTTCCTAAACTGCTAAGCTCCTCTACATTGAACAAGATTTGAGGTCACAGATCCATGCAAAACTGCTTTAGCTTAACTGGCTTATAAGTAAAAATGTTAATAACAAAAAAGACCCAAAAGAAACAAACAAAACAAAACTGCTTGTCTCATCTGACCCTTTAAGAACAGGAGGAGGGGGTGGAAGAAAAACCCTTGAGAAACTGGGATAAAATTGAACTATGTAGTTAATACTAGAATATACTAATCTTTCAAGAATAGCTTTCCCCCTGGGGTGTAAAATGGAATAATTAAATATGTAAGTTTCACCTGTTAAAAATGCTTTCATTTCTCTCCCTCCCTTTTCACTCTCCTTATTTCTTTAAATAGTAATGTCCTTAATTGAACCCATAAGTCAACTGTAGAGTCACTAGCCTTTTAATTCCATTGAGGTTTTAATTTTATAAATGGTGGCTCTTTAATGATTAATCTGTATGGTACCTATGTCTATCTAAAACCAATTTAAATGCTTTTTGAGACTTTCAAATTGGGAAAACCCCCGCACTTTTCACAACTATCTTCCGGTCTGTGTCCTACTGAACATTTATAGAGGTTTTTTGTATATAAAGATATGTATCTATAGATATGAAAGACTTTATAAATAGTGAGAACTAAACTGCAATAATATATATAATCTACATGTGTACCTAAGTATGTACATATGAGAGGACTGTTTATATGAATAGAATATTTCAGTTGGAAGGGGCCTACAATGACCATCTAGTCCAAATGTCTGACCAAGGCAGAGCTGACCAAAAGCTACAGCATGTTAAGGGCATTGTCCAAATGCCTCTTAAACACTGTCAGGCTGAGGGCATCAACCACCTCTCTAGGAAGGCTGTTCCAGTGTTTGACCACCCTCTTGGTAAAGAAATGCTTCGTG
Source organism: Leptosomus discolor (assembly GCF_034619465.1). Taxonomy (NCBI): domain Eukaryota; kingdom Metazoa; phylum Chordata; class Aves; order Leptosomiformes; family Leptosomidae; genus Leptosomus; species Leptosomus discolor. Next base: position 22,421,920 of record NC_141391.1, read on the forward strand.
ATGTCCAGTCTAAACCTCCCCTGGTGCAGTGTTGAATCATTCCCATCTGTCCTGTCACTGATCCCAGGGAGACGAGCTCAGCACCTCCCTCTCTGCTTCCCCTTGTCAGGAAGCTGTGGAGAGCAATGAGGTCACCCTCAGCCTCCTTTTCTCCAAACCAGACAAGCCCCCAGTCGTTAGCTGCTCCTCATAGGACATGGCTTCCAGCCCTTTCACCAGCTTTGTTGCCTTCCTCTGGATGTATTCAAGGACCTTCACAACTTAAATTGGGGGGCCCAGCACTGCAAGCAGTACTCCAGGTGAGGCTGCACCAACACTGAATACAGTGGGATAATCACCTCCTGGTCATACTATGTCGATGCACCCTGGGATGCGGTTTGCCCTCTTGGCTGCCAGGCCATGTTGCTGGTTCCTGATGTCGACCAGAACCCCCAGGTCCCTTTCTGCAGGGCTGCTCTCCAGCCACTCCCCTCACAATTTATCCTTGTGCCCGGCATTACTCTGTCCTAGGTGCAGAATCCAGCATTTGGACTTGTTACATTTCATCCCATTAAGCATTGCTCAATGCTCCAACCTATCTAGATCCCTCTGCAAGGCTTCTTGTCCCTCAGGAGAGTCAACAGCACCTCCCTGTTTGGTATCATCAGCAAACTTGCTAATGGTGCATTCGACTCCTGAATCCAGATTGTTGATAAATATACTGAACAGGACTGGCCCTAGAATTGAACCCTGAGGAGCACCACTGGTGACCAGTCACTGGCCAGATGTAGCCCCATTCACAACAACTTTGAGCTCTGCCCTTCAGCCAGTTCTTCATCCAGGACCTCATAAACACACTCATCCCACAGCTGGACAGCTTGCCAGAAGGATGCTGTGAGGGACAATATCAAAAGCCTTACTAAAATCCAGACAGACTACATCCACTGCCTTCCCTTCATCCACTAGGCAGGTGACCTTATAGAAGGACATCAACTCAGTTAACAGGACTTTCCCTTTGTGAACCCATGTTGACTGTGCCTCATGATGGCATTATTCTTTAAATGCCTTTCAATAGTACCCAGTATAATCTTCTCCATAGTTTTTCCAGGAACTGAGGTTAAACACACAGGTCTGCAGCTTCCTGGGTCTTCCCTTATGGCCTTCTTGTAAACTGGAATAACACTGGCTAGCTCCCAGTCACCAGGGACCTCCCCAGGCTCCCAAGACCTTTGGTAGATGATAGAGAGGTGGGACTGCCATAACATCCACTAGCTCCTTCAGAACTCTGGGATGAATCCCATCAGGCCCCATGGACTTGTGAACATTCAGCTGATATAGCTAGTCCCTGACAACTTCGGTGTCCACAAATGGAATGTCACTGTTCCCACACTTGTGGTCCTCCAACTCGGGTGACTGGGCAACCCAAGGTCTATCAGTACTATTAAAGAGTGAGGCAGAAAACCGCATTGAATGCCTCTGCTTTTTCTTCATCCCTATTAGTCAGATGACCATCTTCAACAAGTGTCGGTCCAATGTTTTGGTTTTTTTTTTGGACCTCCTCTTGCTATTAATATACTTAAAGCCTTTTAAGGGATCATGGAACAGTTTACGAAGGATACAAGCTTCATCTCTCAGATGGGTTTATGAACAAAGGATGTGGCCTCTGAGGAGAACATAATTACAGGGAAGGTGAGATTTTTCCATGAGCCCAGGTCTATACCACAAAACATCGTTCTGTCTGCTAGGGTGAAGGATGTGCTTCCAAGCACTGAATCTTGAATGCTTTTCTGTTTTTCTGTTTCTCTTTTGCTTCCAAGCCATAGGAGAATTAGCCATAGAGTGATGTGAGTGGTTACTTTCAGCTAGACTTAGATGTACAAATATGTCTTGCCCCTGGATGGGGTGTGTCAGGGAGAACAGCTGCTTCCTTGATCCAGCCTGTGACCATCTGCATAATGTTGATTCCATGGAATTGAAGCTGGCTGTCAGCTATGGTAGGGCTGAGGAAGATACCATTAAGTATGACCATGCTGCTGCCTCCTTCCCTGTTGCACTTCTTTACAGATGTGACATTTTTTCCCCTTTTAAAAGTTACATCGGTTCTGTTTAATTTGCCTTTTTTTCTTAGGCATTCTGAAGCCTGCAAAATTTCATTTGACAATCTTAGTAGTTAGGTGTCTCATTTTAGTGGTATGTATGTGTACATGTGATGTTTTTGACTAACACTTTTTAGTGAGGTTCTGTGTGCTGTGCTGATTCATGCTTCCCTTATTCTGCCACTTCTCTCTAATGTTGTGAAACAGCAGGGTACAAACTGCATGATCCTCTACTACTAACAGAGAAGCGTGAGCTAAAGAAAATCTTAAGCTTTGTTCAGGACAGGGTGAAGTCCACTATTTGCTTTGAATGTTGAGTGGTGAGAGATGTGGGGGCTGGTCAATGGTAGCATGCTTCTGTCAGCCAAGAATGTCTAATAAAGCAGTGTTGTTACTGGCTGGCTAATAGGCTTGATGGGCTGTCTTTTACAGATTGCAAAATCTCTGAAGATCAGCTGTTTAAACTCAGATAAATTACACGAGATGTTTAGGATTTTGCCAGCCTCCAGTTTAGATAGATCTCCTCTGTCCAATACTGAAGGACTGCTATACTCGGTCAGGTGGTGAATATTGGTACTGTAATCCAGTGTGTGAGTGAAAGAGGTTAAGAGGTACTCCACAACAGGTTGGATGTTTTACTTTACTTCCTGTGCTTTAAAGAAAAAGTCCAAGATCTTGACCTTGTTTGGAAGGAATTGGTGGCAGAGGACACACTGGGTGCTGTGACAGTCTGACCATCAAAGTGGTTCTCAGAAGGATAGGGAGTAGGAAATTGTCCCTCGAGGGCTTGGCAGAGGGCAGATTGCTCTCACAGTGTGTGTCCTAAGTCTGCATTTCTGGTTGTCTGTGGAGGCTGAGTTTGGGCTAGACATGAGCAGTTGAATCTTAAATTAAAGACCACTTGGAAAACATGAACTGCTGTGTCTTCCTTTATGCTGCTCCTGTTATGTGCCCAAGTCTAAAACTGGGATTTGGATCCAGCCTAATTTAAAGATAAGAAACTTTGTAGTTGTCTTGATCAAAATCTCATGAAAGCTGCTTAGGATGGGCCACCAAGAGGCCCCTTGGCTCTAAGTAATTGATTGTATGGCTCTTTTACAGAAAAGCCCCCCATCCCACTGTAAAAGTACTTAAGACCAAGTGGGACCTAACCACTGATTCATGTATGGTTCTGCTCTTTAAAGACTCCAGAAACTAACTGGGTTTTCCAAATGTCTGCTGTAGAGTTACAGTAGTTTCCAAGATGTTAGTTTCATGCTTTTAAGATTGAATACACACAGGAAGATAACAAGGCAAATCAGTACTGAAGACTTAAACCACTTCCTCTTTTGTGTGTATACGTTGATAACACTGTAATTCAAACTACAGTAGTAAGCTTTGGGGCTCTATATATGAAACCATGTTTTAAAACCCTGCCCCCCACCCCTGAAAGCAGACTTTAAAATTAAATCCTTTTTTCACCGTTTGGATGATGACTTGCCAGTTGGTTACTTTTAATCCTCAATCTGTATAAAAGTTATGTTTTGCATTAAATCCTTTATGTTTTTTTTCCTGTGGATTTCTGAAGTAATCCTTTGTGTGCCATATAGCTTGTTCTTCAAATTGCTTGCATACATTCTCATCATTTCTAGGAGTCCTGTTTAGAAAGTTTTCAGCTGGATATACATTTCTAACTAGATGTCAGCACTATACATTCTGCATTTCTAAAAAATCTTTCCCTGTTGAAACTGTTCAATACTTTCTATAATTTAGTGAAAGAGTCAAATGGGGCACTTGGCAGGAGAGTTAGTGATGTACAGGGTAACGAGTAACAATCTTTTTATAAAAGCTTTTGTTGGGATTTCTTTCCTCTTGAATATTTTACAGGAAAGAACGAAGCCATTCAAAAGACAGTGTGTATATGCACAGTTATGTCAGTAGATAGATATTGCTGGACTTTTAATAGAATAATAGAATCGTTTAGGTTGGAAAAGGCTTTTTAAGATTGAGTCCAACCATTAACCTAACACTGCCAGGTCCACCACTAAACCATGTCCCTAAGCACCACAGCTACATGTCTTTTAAATGACTCCACCACTCCCTGGGGAGCCTGTTCCAGTGTTTGACAGACCTTTTGGTGAAGAAATTTTTCCTAATGTCCAATCGAAACCTCCCCTGGTGCAACTTGAGGCCATTCCTTCTCATCCTTTCCCTTGTTACTTGGGAGAAGAGACTGACCCCCACCTTGCTACGCTTTCCTTTCAGGTAGTTGTAGAGAGCGAATAGTTGTATTTTCAGTAACTTGACAACTTTTCACAGAATCATTAGTTTGTATTGGCAAAACACCCTAGGAAATCCAAAGAAGCAAGAAAAGACAAGTCGTAATTGTAATCCAAATGACAAAATGAATGACTTGATTTTAAATGAAAATGCCTTACTATGCATGCAAACCAGGCCAATTAAGCCATTTAAATTTTTAACCATGACTTGTAAGTGATGGTGTACTGAAATGCATTTTCCTTTTTGTATCTCATGTTGCATGCATCTGCAGTATTTTTTTCATCATAACTATGTATTTTAAATGTAGAACATGTAGTGAGAGTCCAGCATTTCTTCTCTGGCTTATGCTGGGTCTCTTTAATATTTTACTTTTTAGAAAAAAAAGAAAATCGGAAAAATCTGATTTTAAAAAGATCTAAAACTGCTTGACATCAGCCATGCCTTGATGTCTTTATTTAACCACCTTAGGATTTATACTGACCCCTGGAATATATGTCAGGGTAGTTAATCTCATTTCACTGTCAAAATTGTGCAAGACTCTCATCCTCACTGTTCATACAGTAATTCTTGGCTTCCTTCCCATCCCTGTATAGGTCACTCATACTGCTGGCCTGAGTGGAGAGTTCTTTCATCACAGGATGTGTTCAGTGATCCCATTTATGTAGTGCAGCTCTACAGACGTTGCGTTGGTGTAACTGATGGAAGCAGTGAACTGCAGTGTGTGGAGTGTCAGGAGCAAGTAGCTAACGGGGGTGAACAGAGGACCTCGTAAGGTGCCTTTGCTGCTGAGGCTCATGTGAGGTGTAAATATATCCTCAGCCACCCTGATAGTACTAAAGGGTTTGAGGTCTATATAAAATTCCAGACACCTTGTAGTAGGCTAGTGCCCTGTCACTTTTATTCTGTAGTGTTTTTCAGTCTAGTGCTAATTGCTCTAAAGCATGTTTGCTGTTTCTTGAACCACAGGTATACTTGAATAAATCTCTGTTGGTTCAAATCACTTGGGTTAATAGGATCCTCTCTGAGAGAATTTTAGTCAGGATCCTGAAGCTGTGTTTGGAAGGCAACTTCTTCCCTGTAAAGTACACTTGTCCTGGTGATAATATAGGGAGACATCTGAATATGAATGGACTGTATGTACCTGAGCCTCTTATAATGGGTGACTTCGGAATGGTTCCTTCTCTAAGCATGTAAATACTTCAGTGAGGGCCAAGGCCTTGGCCAGCTGGTAGACCTTGGTAACAAGCTAACGAGAGGGCAATATTATGTTTGGAATAGGTGGCCACTGCACCAACGTTTACTGGCATTGAGGTGAGGGCACCGTGATGTTAAAGCTCCAATATTTTGAGGGAGGATGAAGGAAACTTAGAGTGGTGACAGTGAACAAGAGGGGTTGTCTAGGACACTGGTGTCTTGCTTTTGAGAAATCTGTGTGCGGTGAGTTTAACAGTGTCTTGCTCTTCTAGATGCTTTGGCTTTGTTATAAATCCCATTTTATAAATGTATCCTTGAAATAGAGAGGCTGTTTTCTCTCATAAATTTTTGTCTAAAATGTCTAATCAAGTTCCATCAAGGAACATATAGCAGCAGCCTTAAAAATATGACTGTAATATCGGACTCTTATGATCAAATGATCTGGTTTAGAGATCAGTTTTGTACAGTTCTTGCAGAAAGGGCAGCTATGTGTTAACTGCAAATACTTATTTTATAAAAATATAGTGTATAACTTGTAGATGAACATTAGTCAAATATTCTTTGGTGCTAGGGTCTGTAATGTTTTAATGGAAACTTTTCAATACTTGTTGCTTTTTAAAGTATGTTTATTTGGATTTGTATTTAGTAATATTTAATTTACTGTGAAGTATCTTAGAGGGACTCAAACCTGGTGTTCGGTTATGCTTTATTATAGGCCGTTATCCTCAATTTTTCCATCCCCACAGTCTTTGTGGGTAAATGTTACCTTCTCTGCAGATATTTCTGGTTTAAGAAAAGGGCATTGACTATAAAATAACAGAAGCTATTTTCTTACCTTGAAAAAATTTAAGCTGTAACATGAAATAATGCTTAGCTCAAAACAGTTAAAAGTATGTCTAGATTTTACTCATGCATGTTTTAGTTCTTTCAATTGATCACTGAACCTGTTTTTTAATGCATATCTTTAATTGTTCTATTATTGAAAAGCTAAGTTGAAATTTGTCTTTGCAGTTAAAGCCACCTGAGTGCTAGCAAGTTACAGAACAGTTGTCTTCTCAGACTTGTAAACAGAAAGGCTGTTTCTCTACTCCCTTTGTTAAATGGTAAGTTGTTCGAGGGAGCTCTTACTGAATGTACCTTATCACTCACTTTGCATTTGTGTGAAACTATTAAAAATAGCTTTGAAAACTGTGGTAAGGCCTTAAGCTGAAGGCCAGTGATGGAGTTTGGAAACTGTCCAGAAGGTTTTGAGTTAGTGTTGGGAAGAGGTTTATATTTTTGTGATGTTGAAGATATACTGTATTAGGCCCTGAAACAAATGTCAAAAGCACTGCTAGCCCAGGAGACTAGTACCATTTAAACACTAATCTTATTGTGTAGAAAACAGAAATAAATTTACTCTATTCATGGATGTTCGTGAGAGATTGGATTTATAAATTTGCATCTGTTAATTACTTTTACCCTGTATAATCTGTACTTTGCTGATGTGTCATCTTGGAGATTTAAACTACATCTGCTGAGGTTAAATGTTTGACTGTTTACCTCAAAGTGCAATGGATAATAAAATATGTATATTTATTGATATTAAACTAGCTTTGTGGGGGGAAAATCCCCCTGCCCCCCAGTCTGTCTCATCTGCGACACACACACCAGACTTTTAGTTGAAGAATATCTGCTGTGTTGGTGGAAAAGTATGAAGACAGCTGTGGTGCATTCCTTCACTGTGTGACAAAGACGTGGGCCACACTGGGTGGTGCTAATGAAGGACTACTGCCAAAGTGCAGACAATGCTGTTAGCATCGAAGTGAAGCTGACTGTTTTCTTTTTTTTTTCTTAGGGGACTGCATCTTGTCTGCTTCTGCAGTGGGAAAGAAAAACATTTTGAGCAGGGGAAGAAGCTGGAGAGCAGGTTTGTTCTTCCTTCTGAGAGGATGAGGAGGTTAAAGTAGTATTAGCTACTCATAGAAGTACTTTCTTCTTCCTGCATTGCACACCGCAGTGCCGCCTTCGGTAAAAACCGCAGCCAGCCTCGCTTCAAGGTCTCTGAAAAAAGGAGAGTGTGCAGCAGGGCTCCAGGATATGGGTGACTTTGCCTGTGTCCTAGAGCTGACTCTGGCTGTAACCCTGGTTATGATCCTTTGGCACACTTTGTCCCCTCAGCTGAAATTCACATATGCTTATTTTTAGTTTTGAGTTCTGATTATATGCTTGGTGATATTCAAGATGTTATCAGCATACATATTCTGGAAGAGGTTGCACGTTAAGTTAGGAAAAACTCAAAGGAGTTATGGAAAACTCTATATATGTGTGTATTCACAATGTTGAGGAAGGAACTTTGAGGGATGAAGGGATCAGGAAGCAATACGGTGCACACAGAAATGAAAGTTATGGTGGAAGTTATGGGAACAGCCTTTGAAGGAGAAAGATGAAAGAAAACCCATTCTTTCCCCCTTCTGCCCCTCGTGCAATTCCCAGTAAATGTTAAGATAACTCGATGGTTATATATTCTGAAATGGTTTGGAGAAAAGATTGCTTGCTGAAAGTTTCAGAGGTGGAAGTGTGGCAGGGGAAGGAGGTCTGCGAAAAATTTGGTAAACGAAACGGACATATTGAAGAATGAAAATATGCTTCACTACTACATTATTAGATTAGCATATTGCTGCTTATTTAATGAAACATTGAGCTTTATTCCTCTTACTGTATGTATTTACAGGTATCCTGTACTCACGTAGGTGTGCACACACATGAACGTATGTGCAAAGGTCTCTCCAGTAGCTGACTTTAAGTTCCTTGATTTCTCCAGTATCTGGCCCCCAGACTTATGGTCTCTCTAGTAGCTGCCTTTACAGACCTCTTCTGCTTTTAGGATTAAAAAGTCACAGGTGTCATATTTTGACTTCCATCTTTATTTATTATAAGCTTAACAATTGTTACAACACGGTTACATCCTGCTGCATAGAAACATCATTGGCTTGCATTTGTGGGAGACTAGAGATTGGTTGTTACAGGAATAAGAACCCAGGTTTAGGAATATTTTCCATAGGTTGTATTTATTCATAAAACTTCAAAAATTATTGAGATATTTGCTGTTCAGTGTAGTATTATCATATTTTCTGTTTCTTTGTGTAGGCTAAGCACAACTTTTATGTAGAGTTCAACTGAAATGTATCTAGTGTTTAATAGTCTGGAGTTTAAATTGCTTAATTTGCCTGGTTTGCATGCATAGTAAGGCATTTTAAATCAAGTCATTCATTTTGTCATTTGCATTATAATTGTGCCTTGTGTTTTCTTGCTTCTCTGGATTTCCTGGTGTGTTTTGCTAATGCAAACTAATGATTCTATGAAAAGTTGTCAGGTTGCTCAAAGTACAGCTATTTGCTCTCTACAGCTACTGGAAAGGAGGTTGTAGCCATGAGGGTGATGTTCTCTTCTCCCAAGTAACAAGTAACGAAGACTTGTCTCTACTGTCTTACTCTTCAGTCACAGAACCTGGTATTTTCCCTGAAGGAAAGAAGCTTTTCAGAATAGGAGAGAGTGTGTGTGAAAGGTAGGTTGGGCAGGAGAGAGAAATTGTCTTCTGGAGAATGGTGGAAGGTTTTTGAACTACTTGGCCAGCCCTAAGCTGAAGATCACTAATTACATAGCATTGGGTGCAGGCAAAGTTAGGACCATGTTTCCCAAATGGTCCCCTGGGGGGCTGAAAGGCTTGTGAGAGAGGAGAAAGTATCCCAGAATCCCTGCATTATAAATGGTAAAGCCAAAATGAGGTGGAACTGGATTTGGGAGAGACTGACTTAAAATACGATAGAGAAGTCTGATCACAGATCCTGATCTTAAGAGGTGTCTGCATTTTCTATGAGCTTTTCTTGTTTTCTCTCTGATTCAGGTATTAGAAGAGGCTGAGTATTTGGGCTCAACTCTTGCCTGTCTTGGGTTAAACTCTATTCAGTGTGCACTTATTTACATTTTGGACTTGACTGCATGGAGTTGAGGGACTTCATGTTTTTAAATTGCAGCCTGGCAAAATGGGTTTGATGTTAATACAGAAGGAGGAGTAATTTGGTAAAGCTGGAATCTGTGCTGTGAGAGCCTTAGCATGCCCATCATGTTTTGAAGGCAGTGTTATGAACACATACAGAAATATTCTTCATTATCACCGAGGCTGTAGGAAATTCAGTGTTACTTCAGTACTGCAAATAAATGCAGTCATTGGCCTCTTTGAACTTCTGCTATGATTGGCATCATGGTAGCTTCCCTTCTGAATTATGCAGTTAGTGCATAGGGATCTGCTTGATGATGAGGTTTAAATCTTGGTTGCCTGTGCAATGATTAACTAAATCAGTTTCTAAATTTAACTGATGTAGTTAAATTGCTTCTTGAACTGTGTGTAGATTAGACTCTGATGGCTTGATTCTTTTCCATACATGCAGCGTGTAGTCTCTGTAGATTACATTGACTATTTCGAAGTGTAGTTAAGAGCAACGAAAGTATTGATAGGTTTGTTACATAATTTGGTGGGACGTGTGGAAGATCCAATCATAGATGACTTTAAATGACAGTCTTTGAGAATCAGTCAATGTGTTTGTGCCTAGTGTTACCCTGTCAGTCCACAAAAACTCTGGTCCTCAGTGCAGTTGCACAAGCTTTGCTCAGTTTGATGTGATTCTCAAATACCCTCAGGCAGGGTGCCAACAACCACAGTATTGCCTCCTGGAGCCTCATCACAGAGGTGGCAATAGCAGTCCTCTTTTTGCTCAGCAGCCAGCTGGTTACAGCTGCAGTCAAGAAATCTGTTCCTCTTGGATTGTGAGATCTCATCAGCTCAGTAAGTTTTAAACTAATTGCATTTCACAGGAGAACATTTTATTGCCAGGATAACGGCAGCAGCAGTGCTGGGATGGAGGCAAGTTTATAGTAAGTTCAATCACAATCCTGCATCTTACTTGTTTTTGTTTTTTAAAGAAAAACAAGCATCCTGGAAATCAGCGTTCTAATATTTAATTTTTTCCCTTGTTTCCACTTCAGCACGTTTCGGTTCAAAATCTACTTACTGATGTTAAGAACAAACATCTACTTCTAAGAAGCTTTTTTTGTTCAAAACAATTTAATGATAGATCAATATTAAAAATATTTTGGTCCAATATGCAAAATATTTTGAAGCAAACTCATGGCAAACTTCAGGACTAACCATTGTTAAACCAGAGTGGGGAAAACAATCAAGTTTTTTTTCAAAATAGGTGTTGAAATTAATTTCCAACTGGTTTCTTTAGGTTCACAAGAGTCCACAGTGACCATCAGGATCTAGATGGTTGCCTTTCCTCTTCAGGAATAAAATTAAAGCTTGTGTTATCAATACTCATTGCAGTCATATACCTTTTCTTGTAACTAAAACATTAACTTATAAAGCTTCCTAATTTTTTTGTGTAGTTTGTATGTTTATAGGATTAAATAGACTGCCCTTAAACTTGGTTCATCTGGTTGCAGTTACATAGCTGCTTTGTGTAGCTGCCTCAGCTATGCATTAAAACAGTTTAAAAATAGATATTAATGGCTCCTTATACTTAAAAAAAGACACTGAGGATCTTTTGCAGACAGCTGCCTGATCTGTAGCCTGCCAGCATTCAGTTAACGAGGAACAGTTTTCCCGTGATTTGGGAAGAAGCTGCATTTAGTCTAGAGGGTTTGTAGAAGGAGTTGACATGTTATGGGGCCTGTCTGAGGAGCTTTTGTATTCAAATAAGAACACTGTGTTTGAGTAAGATATTTTATCCTGACAGTGGGAGGGGAATTTAGGATGTTTGTGGGGAGTGGATAGGAAAGAGGGAGGAGCAACTACCCTGTCCTATTCTTCTGGTTACTGGACTCATGAGAGTAAGAAACAGTCTTTGGAACTTCTCTGACTAGTAAACAGTCCTAATTAAAAAGAAAAAGTTAAGAACAAGGTTTTGTACCAAATACGCCTTGTAGGCAAACATGGGAATGTAAAACTGCTGGGGCAGAAAAGTAGTTGGAAGTGTTTATACCTCTCCCCTTAGTTACCAATGCCTCCAACTCTTGTTGATCCAGCTGGCAACTTCTAAAGTAGTAGAGACATGACATCGCTGAAAATGAGGTGTGCAGAGCAGAGCCCAAGCTAGTAAACTCTCTCTAGTAAAGGAAAGCAGCTTTAGGATGTTTGAGGGACACCCTTGCTGTATTGGCAACCGGAGTAGAGAGTATGCAAAAAGCAGTGGTGCTAGAAGTGGGGAAGAGAAAACACTATCAGTAGAGCTACTATAAAGGAGGAAAAGGTTGGACTATGGCTCTAAAATGTGAGTGGGGTATCTTATCAGTGTAAAAAAGCCTCAGTATAAAACTGGGTGGCTTCTCTTTGGGTGTTTGGCTGTTGGATTGTGATAGATGGGTGTTTCTCTCTGAGGTTATGAAATATGAATGCAATCAGTACAACATGCAATCTATTCATATGCTATTTTACAACACTTACGATTAAAGTAATGAGAAACAAGTGAAGAAATGTTCTATTTTCTATGAATTGTAAGAATTAAGACTTTTTAGATCCAAAACATATAGAGAATACATTTCTTAGACTTTTTTTAATGGTTTGTCCTTGATTCCGTATTGCTCTCTTGGAAAACAAAAAAGGGACCTTCACAATTTACCAGGAACTAAGATCAACTGCTTTTTGTGAGATGCGATGGTACCTTTCATCAGATGGGTGACTTATTCTTCGTGGGAAGAGGATACAAATTTTTTGCTGAGTTTCTATCCACCTTCCTCTTTCAGAGTAATGTATATTAAAAAAAAAAAACTTTAATACTTCATGCTTTTAAAATTAATTTGGTCTTAAATATCTATGGGTATATGCTGTTTTTAGTTTTTGTAAAGAAAAAACAGAAATCAATGTATGTCATGTTAGCATTCACCAAAAGCATCTTTTTATGAAAAAGCACGAAAAGCATCTTTTTATGAAAAAGATGGAAATGATGCAGGCATAAACTACTTATGTGGCTAACAGGATAAACAGAACTTGTAATGCATACATGAGATGTCATGTAATCCAGTCCTTGGGACATGATAAATGCCTTTGTGAGCCTGAGGAATAAATATATAAGAAATATCTATTTTCTTCTATTCGGTAAGATTTTTGTTGACCTTCTCAGAGTTTGCTGGGACTCCTACATGATTTCGGGAAATGTGGCAGCAGAGGCTGACAGGAAATTGCAACAGCTCTGAGCTCTTCAGTGTCATAGGTCTGTGTTCTGACCAATAAGATGGACTAGGACTGGACAATGTGACTTATGAGGAGTGGCTGAGGATACTAGATTTGTTCAGCTTGGAGAAGAGGGTGCTGAGGGTTGACCTCATCACTGTCTTAAGACTTCCTCATGAGGAGGAGCGGAAAGGGAGGTGCTGATTTTGTCTTTTGTGGTGCCTGGTGACAGGACACAAAGGAATGACTTAAAGCTACATCAGGGGTAGTTCAGATTGAATATTAGGAAAAAATTCTTCACTGAAGGGGTGCTCAAGCACTGGAACAAGCTCCCCAGGGAAGTGGTTGTGACCCCAAGCCAGTCGGGGTTCAAGAAGCATTTGGACAACGTGCTTAGGTATCTGGTTTAACTTTTAGTTTGCCCTGTGTGGAGTCAGGAGTTGGACTTGGTGATCCTCATGGGTCCCTTCTGACTCAGGATATTCTATGACTAGGCTTTCTATGACAATGTTCATGCCATTTCTTGTAGAAAGCAGTTACTACTCTTTCAGGTCTAGTTACTGCATTTTAGGTAGTCATTTGTGCTTAGCTTGCTATTCACCTTTGCAACGAAACGTTGTAACTGGTCTTTTCAGTGCCTCTGTCCTGTTTCAGTATGAAATGGGAGGTAAACTTGAATTGCTGTTTGTTTGTTTGTTTGTTTGTTTTTTTTGTTGTGGTGAAACACTGAGCGCTCTCACAGTCATTTGCATGGTCTCAGCTATAAGGGCAGTAATTCTGTAAACTACTTTGACTTCTTTCCTCTGGATTAAGTTTCTGTTCGCTTCCAATCTGATTCCAGCCCTGGAAGCAGCTCAGCCAGGAGCAGTGGCTATAACAGCAGAAATATTGAAACAGGGAATGGGGAAGGGAATCCATTTAATTAAATCAAGGAGTGGTTGGCTTACAGCTGTCTTAAAAAGCACAATTGTAAGTGAAGTAGATCCTAAGGCAATAACTGGGTTTTGCTTCTGAGAAGGAAACAACTCATCTTGTGGTTGAAGCATTTGTTGCTAAGTATTAGTGTGATCTAGGTCCAATTTCCGATCCTTCCATGGGCTTTGAGTGCTGGCCAGCATCATCAAGGAACTTTGTGCTTCTGAACTGTATAATTGAGATGCTGCTTCTTGCCTTCCTCAAGTTTGGAGTGTAAATTTAATGCCTAGGTGTGTGGATACTGTAGTAACACACGTGTTGCATAACCACGCTCTAATAAGCTTTCCGATGCTGCTTTGGAGTTGCAGCCTTGCTAGGGTTAGGCACTCTGTTCCTCCTTCAGTGAGCTTTAGTTGACTGTATTGCCAGGAATTTGGTATGTGGTTGGCTGCCAGCTAGTGAGGAAGATGAGATCCTTCCCCAAGTGGTGGGTGAGTGAGTGCGTTATAGGGAAGGAGAGGATAGATGAAGCTCTGACTCTTGTGCATAGTGTCTTTATTCCCTCCTTTCCCATGGAGCATTCATAAATATTGGAGGGAGCCATAATTAAAAAATACTGTGTGACAGGTTTTCAGCCTTAAGATGATTGTTTTTTTTTCAACCGGTATTTGCCTCTTTCCTTCCACCTTGTCCTTATAAAATTCAAATAAAATAAAACTCTTCTTTTTCAGCCTTTATGTAGTTAATTAAAACATGCTGAGGCAACAGGGAATTTTGGGTGCATTGTGCTGTCAGTTCAGTTTAGATCCAGGAGTGTATTTATGATGCAGATTCCCCTGTTGTGGAGTGTACGAACTCTTTTTCTGATGAGCTTAAAACCAAAAGCTGCTCTCTAGGAGCATACCTGATGGTGTTCAGCATCTAATGAGGCATGAGACCAGGCAAGAGCCTAGTTTGGAGCAAATGTCCCTGCTTCCCTACCAAAAAACCCCTATATAAGATGGACACAGGATCATCAGTACCAACTATTCTGCTCTGCAGGTGTCTCTGCTCCTATTGTACCACACAACTTACTAATGCAGTCTTTAACCTTAGTTACTGTTTTCCTAATTCCTTTTGAAGTCTTTGAACGTCCCCAGAGGTCCACAAGTGGAAAGCCTCTGATGGCTGGTGCTGCTCTTTCTGGCGGACTCCACGTATTTTTGTTCTGTTCTGCTTTTATTATACTGTGTAATACTGTTATACTATTTTTCCTCCCAACTCACCCACACTTGGCATTGACTAAAAGAGGAGGGTTATAGAGATAGCTGGAAATAAACGATACTTCTGAACGTTCAATGTTAGGTTCTGAAATTTCATAGATTCTTAAAAAGCTATGCTTACATTTTCAAGACATGTACATATATGTTGTGAAGAAAGAGTTGTGTTTACAAAGGGTTCCAGAAAGGATATTTAAATGTACTGATTTGAAATGCTGGAAGAAAGCAGGCTTTAAAAAATTAGTTTTATCGTTTGTAAACTCTGCATCCCCAGAAATGTTAGCTAAGATTTGATGATTTTAGCTGGGAAAAAAGGTTGCTTAAGCCTCTTTTTAGTGATTGATTATACATGGTAAGTATGCTTTTTTTTTCCCCTTGAAGCTGCTTTCTGGAGCACTTCTACCCTGCCAGCTCCATGGAGATCTGTTGATACAATGCCAGATTTCATGGAACACAACTTTTCAGCCTTCAGGTCTTGAAAGGGGATTTTTAGAGAAGACTAGCTGCTGTATTCAGTCTGAGACTTGCTATGGTTTTATAGTGGCTTATTTGTCCCATAATGGGAGTTACTGTATGTGTAATGAGTAAATCTCTTTAATGCTGCAAATAAGGTTTTGTAAGCCAATGTTACTGTATCAAAACATGTTTCTTTTACTGATGCCTCACACTGATTTTAGGCTTTATTTAACACCACCCCCTAACCCACCCAAAACAAAAAAAAAAAGGAAAGAAAAAACTGAGACAAGGATTATATGTTGAATTATTAGGAAGTTAACAGTGGACAGAACTTTGACATCTGAATTTGGGATGTTGGTAAAAGGGAGGATTTGTCACAAGAGCCAGAAACATCAAGGGAAAGTAACGTTTTCTATTTGGGGAGATGTAGCTGCTTTCAATCTTGATGTACTTCATGTATTAATAACAGATATATCAAATGTAATCAGATTTATTTTTTTACTGCAGTTTTATTTCTCTTGGTATTCTGTTTCTAGTGAAAGGTAGAAATGGGTATCTGTCCATGTAACTTAATTTTAAAAAAAATCTTTGGTATCGATAAGGTCAGGAAAAGGGATACGATCCATCTGGTTCTGCTGGACCCTGTGTTACTTATGAATCAGTTGTGGGGGTATATGGAGCTGCTGTACTTCTGGTAACTGGATGTTCTGCTGTGCTGTCTGTAACTATTACACTTTTATGGACTAGAAAATTACTGCTAATTTTTTGTGCATCAAATGTGAATGGCTTCTGTGATTAACTTGAAGATGTTAACCATGTGGAAGAGAGACGAAGGTTACCTGGTAGATAGAAATCGTGTCATTAGTGCTCAAGTTACTGTACACAGGCAGATAACGTGTAGGAAAGATAGGAAAAGCATCCCCACCCTGGGAAAACCTCTGGTCAGAGCTCGGTCCTCCCTCTGTACCAGAGCGAAATAGCCACGATGCACACAGCTGCAGAATACCTGACTGCATTAACACTCAGCTGTAATAAGGCTGCTTGTGCTTTGTGGTGGTTTTTTGGGTGGCAGGTTGTGATTTTGTTTGGGTTTTTCTTTTTGCTGTTGTCTTGAGGAGTGTTGCAGTCTATCACTCATAGTATCTTTCTTGATGTATGCACCAGTCCTTGATCGCATCGCACTTTGTGATAACACTGTAGTATGGTAGCCACCAGAAGATGGACTTCATGGGAACAGATGGTGTGCTTGGCTCAGGATGAAACTACTTGGGAATTTTTATGTTGACTCACTTACTCAGCTGTTGGATCCAAACACAAAATATTTTGCTCAGTTTTTCCTTAAAATGCATCCAAAATAAATCTGTTTTTTCCCCCACATAGACTAGCTGCCATTTCCTGTTTTCTGAGTCGGTCAAGTGAAGTGTTGGTAGTAGTGTCATAATCAGGAGAACTGGGGAAATCCTGAGTTTCAGTTCCATGGTGTGGATGAGTGGGAAGCTCCACCTCAAGGAACTTTAGGGATGTTGATTTGTTGTGTATGTATTTAAATCTTCATGGTCTGCCTGTGTTTCCTGACACATGCCAGGGAATTTCTGCTGCTGTCTCCAAGAACCTGGTTGTTCAGGTGTATGTTGAAGTTGCTTGACTGCAAGATATTTTAAGGATTGTGATACACTGTGGTAACCTGATAAAGCACCATTGCAGTTGTTTCCCAGTGGAAAAGTCTCGTCTGCCTGGTTAGAACTGTGAGTGGAAGAGGCACAATAGCAGTCAAGGCAGTCAAAGATTAATGCTCAATTGTCATGTACAAAGTGTTTTTTCCTTTGCCATTTGACCCATGTTATTGCTCCCTTCCATCATCGCAGAGTGTCATATGTGTAATAAGTGTATATATCTGTATGTGTGTATGTATCAAACATATATGTACACAAACTGTGTACTTGTGTATATAGGCATATATGATTTTTTGGAGGTTTTTTGGTGTGGAAAAGAACTTCCAAGAAAAGGTAACACTTCCCTATGACATTTTGGATTAACTCTGAACTATGTGAGAACTTAACACTTCCCTGTGACATTTTAGATTAACTGCTGTGGGGAGAAGTGTTTAAGAATAGATTTGTTTTCCTGAAAAACGCTGTTCTGAAAGGACTTTAATGGTAAATACAAGATAAGGGAAACAGAGAACACTGTGTTTTGCCATAAAATGGACAGTATTGGACATGGAGTGGCTCCTTCATCCCTTTTGTACTTTTTGCTCCAATTTGGAGCTAACTGGAGTTCTGAGAAGCAAATTACTGAATTTGCTTCTGGTTTAGCTTGAGGTCATCTGAGGATCTGAATGGCATGTTCTTGCTACAGGCAGGCTCCTGAGGCCTTACCGGGCAGCCTTTGTCACATGGGCTGTGACCCAGACGGTTATTTCAAGCACTTTAAATCCACTAAGGCTCTGTTAAATGGGATCAATGTCAGTCAGCAAGGCCTAGCTTCAACTTAAGTTTTCTTCAAATAATCAAGGCATTTGCTTCTGGTAAGTTATGGGTTGTGAAGGAGGAGGGCTGGGACAAAGGTGCTCTACATTGTCTCCAGAAGTATTTGTGCATTTTTGTAGTCTAAATGATAAGAAAAGGCTGGTTTATAGTTGCAGACATTTAACATTCTATTACAAGCTGTTCCAGCACCAAATTGTCTAAATTAGCCTGAAGTATCATATGGTAGTGATTCCTGTGTTACAGAATTATTCCATGTCTGTAATGTAGATATAATGTGACTTTCCATAACTCAAACTAAACTATTGGAAGAATGTGTATTAGATATCCAAAACAGATTTAAAGTAATCACACTAAGATGTGTAAGGCTGTCATTCCAGAGACCATATTGGAAGAATCATGCTTAAAATAGTGTCTCAGTAGTTTATAGTAAATTTGGAAATTTACTCTGTGCCCTCTTATTTTAACTAAGATGAATGAAGAAGGAATTTGTGTTTGTAATGATGCTTTTTGGACTTCAGTCCCAAAAGATCATGGAGTAGGTAGGTGGTGAACAAGAAAAACTTCCTTTAAGTGGAAATGTCCTGCTATGGATGATTGTTAGTTAAGTATTAGTATTTATTAAATAGCAGTTCTCTTGGTTTTGTCATTTTGTAATTTTATTGTCCTGTGGTATTACTATGCTAGAAAAGTTGAGATACTAAATAAGTGGGAATCACTAGTGTTGGAAGTGCAAAGCAAGATGTTTGAACCATGATTTACTTTAAGGCTAGATTAATTTTAGTTACTTCATGGGAATGCTTCTGGTTGTTGAAAGACAACCCATAGGCATTGTCCCAGATATCTGGGCTGCCTAGTTTGGCAATGGAGGGTGAGAACTATGTGGTGCTTTTGCACAACTGACTCTGCTCAAATCTGATGATAACCAAGCCTGATGACATCTGGAAGCATTTTGACCTGCTAGTGGAGGGCTGTTCCTGACCTAATTAGCTTGGCGTTATAACTAGGTCTCTGCTGCTTTGTGATTTTGCTGCTTTTGACCTCGTCCAGTTTATACTCCTCACTGAATGTTATTGCTTCAGTCCTAAAGATTAAAACAAAGTTAGGTTTTACAGGATGCCACTTTTCTAATCGACATTTCAGTACTTCTAAATTTACATACGTGCAATCTTTGGTTATTCAAAGAGGAAAGAGCTGAATAATTCAGCAGCCGTATGGTTCGCACATGTCAAGACAACACAAAAGGGAAGGATGATCAATCTAAGTCTTTTTTTCCTGTGCTGTAGGACAAAGCACTGTTTCCTCCTCTTAACTCCATGCCGAGTTCCTTCTCCTTGTTCTGGCTGAGTGCTTCTTTTCAGGAGATGGTATTTTTAGAGGAAAAATGTTATTTGAGAGGTAACTGTATGCTGTAGTAAGTTATTTATCTTTTTATTTCTTTCAACTCTGCTTATAAAACAAACTACCACTATTTCTGTATATGCACAAGGAAAATACTTTTGAGTTGTGCAAAACTGTTCAAACAGAATTTAAACAAGCTCCAACAGATGCTTAATGTGTATGTTTTCAGTAAAGACAAACAAATAAAACTAAAGGGAAACAAATGGTGACTCAGTTCAGTTCTATTTGCTTAAATAGGAGAAGGGATGATAATAAATTCTTGGGAGTATAATACAGATTTCGAGAAAGGTCATATGAAAGAAAAATCTGATTTTGGTGCAGCGTAAGTACTTCCTTATTGAAACAAGTCCATTCTTAAGATAGCAAAAACTAAACAAATGCTCTTATGTGACTTGAAAGACATTTTTCCTTTCTCACTATATTTGGTGTTAGCTTAGTAGTATCAGGTTGAAATAATAAAATTGATAGTGGTGGTAAGATTTTTTTTGTTTGTGTGGTTTTTTTTTTCTGTTTTAATGTATAAACGCGGTGGAACAGATGTTCAGAACAGTATGGAATATTCCTTCTTTCCTGTCCCACCATCCCTTTCACACAGAGCCATCTGGAAGGGACTATGAGCAGGATGAGCAGCCATCACGCTAAGAACAAGATTAACGTGTCGTCATCTTTTGTTGCTATTTAAACTGGTCACTGTTCATTCAGTGGAAAGCAACAATGTGAGTTGTCGTCATTGCATGTGTGGCTACATTATATATGGAAAGAAGACAGAAGAGAAAATGTGATTTATATAGAACAATTAATAAATTTAATTATGTTCAGCGTGGACTTGGACCCACACAGGCACGAAGTGACATTTTTTGATTCAGCATGCTATGTTGATGCGACTAGCCACCTTTTACCCTTAAGCACAGTGTCAGGTAATATACTTCTGTTAAACTAGACTTAAATGTACTTATTTGCATAAAAGCTTCTGTACATGTTTTTCTGGAGTTTTTCTATCCGTGCTCTTCATGTACTTTTTTTACCCTGATTTTTTTTCTACAGCAACAGATAGACCATATGTGGATGTCTTCCAGTTTAATCAGTTGGATTTCTTTAGTACCCTTTAGCCTTATTTCTTTTGAGAGAAAGCGTGATTAGTGTTTTGGCTTAATGAACAAAACTTTGGTTAGAGAAAGGACAGCTTATGATCTAGAAATGAGAAACTCTAGTCATGTGTAAAGGTGTCCTGGATCATTTGTATTCTGTTACGGGATGAGTAGAAAAGGGGTGGGTGGATTTGATGCTGGCAGAGTGGTTGGGTTCAGTACAGCAAGCTCTTGTATTGTGCAGTCTGTGAACCTATATTAGATTTCAGGTAAGCAAATCTGTTCTTAGTAACATTTAAGTGTACCAAGGAAGATGAAAATTGTTAGTGAGGGAGAAGTCTTATTTAAAAGCTTAACAAATAGGTTCGGTAGGACCACAATGTTTTTTATTCCATTGTTTTGTGTTTCTTTCAATAAAAAGACTTTTAAGGAATGGGAATCTGATACTAGATTCAAGAAGGTTACTTGAGAATGAGATACTTATAGCCCAAAATTACTACTACTACCGTAGTGTGGGAAGCTATTGTAAGTGATAAGGTGAATCAGAAGAGTGACACAACCAAAGAAAGTTCTCAGCTTTCAGAGGAAAGATAAGGATGAGAAAAAGGTTAAGACTAGCTGAGGGATATTCACAAATGTTCTGGGGAAAGTGTGTCCTGTGAAGAAATGGAGTGATGAAATTAAGTAAGTATTAGTGTTTAAAAAAAAATTGTACTTCAACATGAAAAATATAGTCTGTATATATTTTCCTGTATTTTTATAAAAATTGTGAGGTATCTTTAGAAAGTATAAAGATTTCAGTGACAGAGGGTTAAAAAAAAATCCAGAGTAATTTACTGGCAAAGCTTTTTGCATATTGGGCAGTGTGACAAAATGCTGTGAATTTAAATGGCAAAATCCATTACTTTGGACAATGAGAGAACTTAATACAGAAAAAAAAAAAATTCCATAGATGTGTTTTAGTTGGGCCTGAAAAGAACTATAGTTGTATACCCAGAAATGGTGTAACCTCAGTTACGCTACTGATTGTACACTTGCTTCATTAGCAGAGAGCAAGAAATATTTTTATTTCTTCCTTTAACAGTGGTGAAGCCATTTAATTGGGTCACGTGTATGATTCTTGACTTTGGAGTAGATGAAACTTTATCATAATCAATCTGTACTTTGTAATAAGATTTTTAATTTCCTTAGAAACTGCTGGAGAAAAATATTGTGATGGAGAAAAGTTAGTCTTGGGATTGTAGTTTTGAAATATTTAACTTCTATCGGGAGGAAAAGATTAAAGCAGTAACTTTAAAGCTGTCCCTCAGTCTTGTTCATTTGAGGCATGCTTATTGGGCAGTGAAATGTAGACACAAGAACTTAAGTGGAAGTTGATGAGACCTTTGATGCTGTTACAGCATGGCAGATGCACAAATGTCATCTTGAACCACAGTCAACAGGTAGTGCAAAGGTGGGGTTGTGGAACAATGGCGAAATTAATTAATCCAGCAAGGTTTAGAGAAAATAAGGCAGATTTCTGACTTGTCTTCATAGGTGTTGATAGTATTTTATATATTTTTTTTGTATTACAGTCTACACTTTCACAGAAAGAGTAGGTACTTGAGGTTAAATCATTGTCAGGACTTTTTTTTTCCTGCATTAGTGAATGTCATAGAATCATTAGGTTGGAAGAGACCTCTAAGATCATAAAGTCCAACTGTCGACCTAATACCACTGTGCCTGCTAAATGATGTCTAGAAGTGCTACATCAACACATTTTTTAACATCTTCAGGAACAGTGACTCCACTACTTCCTTGGACAGCCTGTTCCAATGCTTGACAACCCTTTTGGTGAAGAAATTTTTCCTAATGTCCAATCTAAACCGTCCCTGGCGCAACTTGAGGCCATTTCCTCTTGTCCTTCACTTGTTACTTGGGAGAAGAGACTAACCCCCACCTCACTACAACCTCCCTTCAGGTAGTTGTAGAGAGTGATCAGGTCTCCCCTCAGCTCCCTCTTCTCCAGGCTAAACAACCCCAGTTCCCTCAGCCGCTCTTCATCAGACCTGTTCTCCAGACCCCTCACCAGCTTCGTTGCCCTTCTCTGGACATGCTGCAGCACCTCAATGTCTGTCTTGTAGCGAAGGGCCCAAAACTGCACAGAGTATTTGAGGTGTGGCCTCACCAGTGCCGAGTACAGGGCCACAATCACTTCCCTACTCATCTTATGTATGCTTGTTTAGAGTTAGTGTGAAGTTCTGATGAGAACTAAATTTAAGGTAATTGCGAATATCAATATTCAGTGCTGTGGAGATGTATTTACTTTTTCGCTCCCAACTTTTTAATTAGAGGAAACTTCTGAATTAACATGTTCACCTTTTAATGGTTCTGTAAACTTTTTGTGATGGAGGCCCACAGTGTTAGCTGAGGTAACTATAGTTTCAAAACTTGTGTTCTGCTTCTTTTGGGGCTTTTGGAGTTGTGGAGGGTTGGCTAGGGGAACTTAGGTCCATAAAATACATCTAGGTTGTAAATAAACAAAACCCAACACCAATCCCTCCTCTGTCCTTTCTCTTGTTGCTTAATGTCTTGATTTCCTTCATAATATCACTGGACCATAAAATCTGCCCTGAAGAGCTCAGCACAGACAAAACCCAGTCAAATTAAAAAAACCCCAAAACTAACCCTCCAAGTTGGTGAACCTTCAGAAATAGCTCATTGCAAGAGACATTAAAATAAGAGCTCTATTAAAGAAACAAATTGCTTTAGGGATTTCTGTGCCCATTTCATCATCACTAATACTTAGGTTGGTGTGATGTCAGAGGAAAATCAGAAATGGTGGTCTAATGCGAAGAAGAAAAAAGCTGTTTTCATTCCAGCTTTGACTGTTGTGCCTCTCATGTAGATCTGGCAATCGGGAGGAAGATCTGTGGAAATGACATTGATAGAGTTGGCTATATATTAAATTTTAGCTATTGTTTTGGGCATTTTCTAGGTGTTGCACTTCACATGTATTGGCTTGTTGAAAGACGGCTTGCTGTGGGTAAGACAAATGTTGTTCTCTATTTTTAGGTATCCTTAAGGAGCAGAATGCTCTTAGACTTCATACATGCTTCTATCAAATGTCTGCACATGCTTCGGCACACTCAGTATCAAAATCAAGAAAGCTGCATTAAAAATTAAGAGAAACATGAAAAAACTCTGTATTAACTAATAAATATGCTGTTTGTCCCTTAGATTGGGATAGCTCTAAGTCAAGAACTTGGTGCTTAAAGTGTAATTGCATGTTTAATGAAACTTTGTTTTTTTGATACTTGTTGATAGTAATGTGTCTGAGAGAGGAATTGCATACTTGGTAGTACTAGAAAAACTAAAGATTCTGTAGGACCTTCTTGTTACACAGAGAAATAGGAAAGGTTCACAAAAGTCAGGTTCCTAGTCATTTAGGGCAAGGAAACAATGAAAGGATGTGCATTAAAGGCATGTGTATTCCTTTCCTTCCCTTGAGGTAAGAGAATGGCAGTGTCTGCTATCCATGTAACCCTTGCTTTGTGTCTTGTAGCGAAGGATGACGGGCCTTTGGAGGTCAGGGAGATTTGTGATAATAGTGACTCTCTGGGGGGGGAAAAAGTGATGGAGAACACCTCCAAAACTAGTGTTTGGAGTTTTTCATCTTCCTGCTTTCCCTTCTCTTCCCATTTAGCACATACACAAATTTTGAAGGTAGGGCAACTGCAGGCTATATACAATTACAAACTTTAATAGGAAAATGGGCAATATTACCAAATTGTGTGCTATTTAGAGATGGAAACTTAGCATGTTGAATTAAGTGTTAGGACATAAGGTATGAGAAAATTTAACTGTCTGCAAACATTGGAAATGTTGAAATGCTCTAGGAGTAGAGACAGTGGGATTAGGAGGCAGTGTAACTTGACTGCGGGGCTAGAGGTGAGAAAAGTGATAGTATTTCTCTGGTTTTGATGACACGAAATCCAGTTTGAGATCCAGACACCTAAATTTAGGTGGGTGCATAGCAGAGCTTACACATGAGATATTTCAACTCACCATATCATTCTTGTGTCAATAGATACCTTTTGAGTGGAATCTCATCTGGTACATCACTTAGGACAAGCTGCATATTCAATCCATCTCTTGATTTTTCTGTTCTGTAGAAGGAGAATCATGGTAGTTTGTCTTTTAGAGCTTTTCATTGATGAATCTCACAGACCTCTATAAAAGCTCCCTGAAAATAATAGAATATATTCAGGAAGAATTTAGGATGGATTTATGGAAAGCTCCTTTTCATGGTAAAAATGCTCAGCTTTGTTATATTTTACTAGAGCATATAAGAAGAAACCTCTTAAGAGTTTAAAAAAGGGATTGAACAGTGTCTTTGAGAATGTAATAAGGAAACATTCACAAGTAGAGGGGCTACATAATGAATTGGCATTCGTTTTGTGGTATTAGTGACTATATAAAGAACTTACATGTAGCTGAATTTTGTGGTTCTTCAGTATTTTTAGTGATAGTGTAAATTACAGTGCCTTTTTGGGGATGTGAAATGGCAAAAGGCAGGTTTGGGGAACAGCTGGTGCTTTGAGTTTTTGCCAGTTGCTAAAATACTTGAAAAACCAGCTTGTATCTTATAATAACCATGCTCTGCTGTTGTTTGGAAAGATTGTATGTTGTGTTTGTTGTCTTTCATGTTTGTTACTGTACATCTGCTTTCTACTTTTTTTTTTTTAAATCTGACTTGCCAAGGCAATGTCAAACTTCTTGCATGTAGTTTAACAGCTGTTGTCCAGAGGAAGGTGGTCCGGGCTGACCTGGAGTGATACTCCTGCAACTGCAGAAGAAGTGTGGAAAGAAAAGCAAAAATGCTTCAATTATCTCTTTCTGTGTCCCTCTTGTCTCTACAGCAATAACTACTGGTATAAGTGCCTTCTAATTTTAAAACGAAAGGCAGTTATGCAAGTTGTTATGGCGGGGGGTGGGTTGGGGGGAGGAAGAAAAAGGGAGGTGAGAACACCGAGGGAGCATGCCTAATGTCAATTTTTAATGGGCTGATCTAAGCTAATTCAAGCTTCTGATGTCCTGTCCTTTCAGAATGCGTGTGGAAATCAAGCTAGGTGTTAGCTGTGCAGTTGCTGATGCCTGTAGGGTGTGGAGAGCAGTGTCTGTCTGTGCTCCTGTCAGAGGTCAGTCCAGCCAGATGTTATGTCTGATCCGTGTCCCGAAGCGTCAGGTGTAGGTGGCTCCATGTGGCAAGCAGTTGGACATGTTTATCCTTGCTGTAAGTCTGTGGTGGTCTTGGGTTCTTAGCTGGGGCAAAATGTGTAAGAAAATGATCAACTATGATCCCAGTCTTCTGAACTGATAAAATCCTTGAAAATAACAATTTATTTGCTTTATGTTTTCCATTTATTTGGGGGTGGAAGGGAAGAGAAGTTTTAACCTCCATGTTGTAAAATTGAGTATGATTTGCCGAATGCCAATGTGTTTGATACAGTGACAGTATATCACAATGAATATCTTGTCTAGTAATAAACTGGGGCTGAAATGTGGCTTGAAACGGGGGAAGACAAATGTGGAAGGCAGGGGAACTGCCATTGCCAGCTCTTTTTTTTTTTTTTTTTCTGCACTTGGTAACGTACTGCCTCCCAGCCTAGCTGAGCCTGATGGAAGCCCTGTAATTTAGAGGCTTACTTTGTCTTGATATCTTGTTTAACCTCCTGTTACATATATTTTGAAAAAATTTTGGCCTCACTTCTCGTGAATAGACACATAGTAATAAGAGCTTTTTTTAACTTGCTAATGGGTTAGTAGCTGAATAGGTCTGTGTTTGATTAGATAGTTAAAGGTTATAAATTAGAAAAACTTCCAATTGCAGGTGCAGGCTTCCCCCCCTGCTCCCCTTTGATCAGGAGCAGTTCATGTATTGCTTAATCTGTTGCATATGTTTACTCATCAGTGTTCAGTTTACCTTTTGGAATAAAACTTCACAGTGAAATGAGGTGGACACATAATTTAAATTATGCATTCAAAAATGAAAGTTGGTTTTTTTCCCCCCAGCACTGCAGTGTGTTTTAGCCTGCTCTTGAAAGAAATGGGATGTCTTGGGTTGATTTGTCTCTTCCCCTGCTAGCTCTTGAATGCATTGGACCATTTTGTAAAAAATTGATGAGACAATTAAAAATTAAAACTTCAGTTGTATGTTTTCTTCAGATCACCTTTTATAGTCAAGAAAGAACTTGATGTGGATAAGGGACTTAAATTAGTGCTCCTGGTGAAAGACGTTTTGACTATGCTTAATGTGGTAGGTGCTTCAAGAGGTAGCAGGCAATTAGCTGGGCAGTGTGTAGCCAGCTTCTGACTGGACCCAGCATGTTATGTGGGGTGGTGGTGAAAAGCTGGGAAAGCTGCAAAAGGGGAGAGAGTGGGGCCAGCTAGACAGAAAGCCAGGGGAAAACAGGCTTTATTCTGCTGGTCTTCTGGTCTTTTCATATAAGACTTTGAGTTAGATGGGTTAAAAAAATGAAATTGAGAGTATAAACGTGTAGCAAAACCTATCCCCAGTAAGTCTCTTTAAAAAAGGAAACAAACCTCAAACCCAGTAGAATGGTTGCCTTGTTCACTGGAGTGTTTTTCTTATGAATTGCATGTAAAAACTAAGTCCAAGGAAAGACAATTTTATGAGATGTCTAATCACCCACCAGTATTTCAGGAATTCTGTTGCCATAGTTGTGGGCAGTCTTTATGCCTTTACTTTGTATGACTGTGGTGTTAATGTTACAAAGAAAATCTTAAAGGGACCCTACAGGAAAGATGGGGGCAACCTTCTTAGCAGTTAGGCCTGCTGTGATAGGACAAGGGGCAATGGTTTTAAACTAAAAGAGGGCAGATTTAGACTGGATATAAGGAAGAAATTTTTTTACCGTGAGGGTGGTGAAACACTGGCAGAGGCTGCCCAGAGAGGTGGTAGGAACCCCATCCCTGGAAACGTTCAAGGCCATGTTGGATGGGGCTCTAAGCAACCTGATCTAGTGGAAGGTGTCCCTGCTCACTGCAGGGGGATCGGACTAGATGGCCTTTAAATGTCCCTTCCAACCCAAACCGTCCTGTGATTCTATGATGTTTGTGAACATTTTACTGAACAGTTAAACAATTCCTCATAGTGACTTTTATTTCATAGTTGCAATGCACTAGCCTGTGTGTAGTGTGATGTTGCTCTTCAATAATTGTGAATTTCCAGTTTTTTATCTTTTTTTGATCAAGTTCAGAGAACTGACTGTTTTGGATGTTAAGTAATATTTTAAAATGCATCTGTAGAGGAATACACAGAATCACAGAATGTTAGGGGTTGAATACAAAAACATAGAACAGAAACAACAAGCTTTTTGATCTGATATAAAATAAAAATTGTTCCTCTGTGTTGTTTACAATTTAGCAAGCTCAGCTGGCCTTTAATTCTGATGTATTCAAATAAACTGTTACATATTAAGAAAAATGTAAAATATAATTCAAGACTACTGCTTAGAAGTCATGAGCCTGTTTCTTCTCAGTCTGTTCTGAAATAATCTTACAGTTAAATAACTTGCTTTTTGCTAATTACTTATGTTGTTAATTTTTTAGAAATAGAGGGGAAAAGTCATTACAAAAACTACTATGCAGCATTTGAAAAGCAGAGAGGTCTTTTTAATTAACTAATGCAATTTTAATTGGAGGAATTGAAAGGTTATTTTAATTGCTTTAGTGCAAAAAAAAAAAAAAAAGAAATTTTCAGTTAAGACTTTTTCCAAATGAACTGATGTCCTTGGTAACACTAATTTCTCATTCCAGAAAATTTTAGAGCCACATGTTCTTTAAACAGAATATTATTCGTAAGTGGTGCACGGGCATTGAATTGTCAGGGTTAAAAAAAGCTAATCAAATTGAGACATACTTGTGTTAATACCATTTTAAAGAAAACTGCATAAGAACTTTATATATTGTATTTTCTCATTTCCCTTTTGGGGGAATTCTGTCCCACTTGGGCATCCTTGCTCTCAAAGCTGCTCTCTTCAGGGTGATGTTTTCTATGCCATTGGGCCCTTTTGTGATGCTTTGAGATCTGTCTTTGTATCTTAGTTCATTTACTTTTTCCAAGAAAACCAGTTCTGACAACCTTTTTCTCAGATAGATGTCTTCCCACATCTGTCACATTCCCAATATCTGTTCAATACATGCTCTTACCTCGTTTGGGTTGTCATTCAGCACCATCTGTGGAAAAACATCATCTTCCTCAGTTGTAGCTTCTTCCTTATTCTTGCCCAGCCTGTTTCTGTGAGGCCCTTGCCCGTATCTGTCAGATGTGTTTATCATTTTGACTGAGAACTGTCAGAGCGAGGTAGGTCTGTGTCTGATGTAGTCAGGGGGCTGTAATGCATGGGTGGTCTGTCGGTGGCCCACTTGCCAAGGCAGCAAGCCAGCTTGCTCCAGACAGCGATCTTCCCTGCTGCTCCTGTGGGGACTGCCAGGTTTTATAAACTCAAGTGTGCACTGAAGTCTGGTGATTCTGGTACTATAGTGCAAGTCTGTATACAGTAAATCTTACATCAAATCCAAGGCAAAAAGTGTGTTACCTACATGGACTGTATCCTCTGTGCTTATCTGCAGTGCTTTTGTCATGTTCTGGCTTGAGTGCATGACTCCAATGCCTTGGTAGTTGTTGTACAGTGTCTTACAGTAGGAAGGCTGAAGCAAGTGCTTTGAAAGAAGAAAGGTGAAGTATATTTTTAGAAATAACTGAACATGTGCTACACAGATTCATAGCTCTTAATTTTGTTTTTGTGAATATGATACATATTTTTCTGTACATTCCAGGTTGTGAGCCATGCCTTTGGTGAAAAGGAATATTGAACCGCGGCATCTCTGCCGAGGCGCTCTGCCAGAGGGAATTACTAGTGAACTGGAATGCGTAACGAATAGTACCCTTGCTGCTATCATACGCCAGCTAAGCAGCTTAAGTAAGTATCTGTAACTTCCTGCAAGTATTTGATTCCTGATGAATAAATTAAGAGATTTAAGATGGGTTGTTTTAAATAGCAAAATTATGATACAGGACATTGCCATTTATGTAATATAATAATATAATGTTGCTTTATTACTTTCATGCTTTTCTATAATTGGAATTTTATACAAGAGGAGCCTCTCCAAGAGTTTCAAGTGTTAAAAAAAACCCCCACAAACCAAAAAAAACCCACAACGCCCCCCTCCCCCCAAAAAACTCCCAAGCAAAAAAAAACCCCTCAAAACCACCAACAAAAACCCAACCAACCAGAAACTTATGGCATAGAAAACCAGAATTTTTCCTAGCTGAGAGAAATTGGTGCAAGAAACAAGACTAACACTTGAGTTAATTCTTGGCTTTCAGTTGTACAAGATGAAGCCAGCAAACTCTGCTGCCTCTTGGCATCAAATGATACATTGGACTGAAATTTCAGTTGGTCTTAAAGTGCTAATATTTCTTAAGCCTTTTCTACATATATGATCCGTTCATATGGGTGAAGTTAAGCACATACATCAAAAGAATGGCATTCATTGAGCAAGCCTGTAGGCTACTGTTGAGGCAAGCTAGTGTCAGCTCCATACAGAGGAACCTAGGCAGTACACCTGTCAGTTGACACCACAAGTAGCAATTCTAGAAGCATGCCTGGAGTGCTTGCAAGAATAATATTTCTTAATGAATGAGAAATGAGATTTCTTCAGAGAGTGCTTAACAATCAGCAGCTGTTGTTTGTGCTGATAAGTCTGGTCCTAGAAAAGAGATTATCACTTCATCAGTTTCTTCACTTTGTAGATGGAAATGGTTTAAGAATGTAAGAAAGTCTGTATGGAGTTTAGACTATGGGTCCCACAAGGTTCGGTGTTCAATTTGTGGTGAAAGGAAATAGCCTATGCTTAGGGAAAGAGTACAAGAAACACAGCATGTTCCCTTTCCAGTAGTCAGTGATTCAGGGATTTTTCTGAGCTGGACATCCATCAGAATAATCCTATGTAATGAGCACTTGTAAATTTATCTGTGGAGTTACTTAGATGTGTTCAAATAGGGATTGCCCTTTTTTCTCGGTCCATGTCCTGTGGCAGAATGTCCAACAACAGAAGCTGATCTGTTGCTTCCTTTTGATAGTGGTACTTTCTGGTTCTTGAGTTTTGAAAAATAATGAAAGATGATTTCATCCCGTGTATTTCTGTAATCATCTATGGTTTTATTAAGTCTTTATCGTGTTCTCCTGGTGGTATCTTTTCCAGGTGGGGGTGTCCTGATCTGTTAGTATTCTTTTTGGATAGAAACCATTCTGTGTTTCTCATGATTGTTACTTCTGCTTTGGATATATAAGTTAGAGTATGGTGGGGTATTTTTAAGGTGGAGTGTTGAGGACTTCAGATCATAATCAAAACAGACTTTGTTTTATCGTTAGTTCCCTAAGAATTTATAAAATTTTGATTGCTGCTAAACATTGAGTTGATATTTTCAGAGTATTTTCCAAGTGATTCTCTGATCTTTCTTGAGCAGCAGCTGATGATTCAGTGTCTAATATTGTTTATAGTTAACTTGTCTTTGTATTGTCATTGAGTTTCATTTACTGTTTGAAAATTACTGGCTAATGTCCTAATTACATTCAAGGATATATAACAAGACCTCATTTTGGTATTGTACTATGGTTGCTAAAGTATGGATAATACGCTTTCCACTTGTCTGACTTGCTAGGAATGTCTAGCTTTCATTTTTCCAGATTTGGTTTTGGGGCTAATCTTCCGGTTACATTGTGCATTCAGATACTCTTATGATTGTTGCCGAGGAACTGGCTACTTACACGATCCATATCCTGCAGTTTTCCCTTAGTGGATTTCTCAGGTCATCAGAAGTCTCTGTGGACAGCCCTCAAGTACTTTTAGTGTCAAGTTAAAGATCTGTGCAAATAAATGTGTCCTTTGTTTTAGCAGATGAATAGATGGTATTTAATGAGTGAAGTCTATCACCAGGCTTGTCCATAGTCTAAAATCTGTCATGTTTGCAGAGGGTTTTTTTTCTGCAGACAGTGTTTGTTTTGCCTGTGTTTCAGGCCAACTGGGAGCAAGGAAATAATCATAGAAAAATGCTGTGCTGGAGCTTATGTAGTATGTCCTGCTGACAGCATCAGAGCTTGTTGGTGTTCCGACAGCTTGAAGCATAGAGAGAGTGAGCAAGTACAGGTCTGTCTTGCAGTCACACTTTTTAATGCTGCACTGTGAGCTCAGATCTCTGCTGCTGTGTACCAGTTTGGCTTGCTTCTACCTCTGCTGCTTTCAGGAGACATGAACAAGTTCCTGTCCAAAGGGAATGTACTCTCAGTGCAGCTTTATTATGTCTTCAGATTTGGGTTTGTTTGCAGCCAGCTGGCTTGGAGCACAGGCAGTGAGCAGTGTTGTGTCTGAACTGTGCACTTTTATATAAGCTTGACTAGGGGATTCACCTCCACTTGGGAGGAGGGAATCTACAGGGGTGGATGATTGGGCGCATTTGCAGCCTGTACCTATAAGTACCATGATGCTTTACCTAGAAAATGCAGTCGTGGAGCAAAGGCTTTGAAGAAAGCTTCCACAAAATACTCCCTGACTTTTGGCAGTGGAGTTTGGTCTGATGGCTGCAGGATTCCAGCCAGTGAAAAAAGCTGCTCTCTGCAACAGGATTTGTTGCACCATGGTTTTGTTCCTGAGTTTTGCATATGTGTATATATGGTGAAGAAATAATAAATTACACCTGACTGAAGACTAAATATTAAAAACTGTATATGTACACCTTTATTGAACTTTTCTTAGTTAGATTTCAGTCTATACATTAATATACTCATTGTGTTTCAAGTTGCATTACCGCTTTTTGACTTTTTTCCTTTCTGTGAGTCTTGAAATATTTTATATTTTTGTGTCTTTGGCTTCTCCATTCATTCAGCCACTACCTGTCAGACTGAAGTCTTACTTCTGCATGGGTATAAACCATCTGTATGTGGGTACAGAACTATTTTCTTTGACCCAAATGCAAATGATACCAAATGTTTTTTGCTATACAACATACAATGGAGGAAGTGTGATCTGTGGAGACTTGGAAGACTTCTGTTTTCCATGCAGAGAGTGATGACCACCAACTTACCTCCTAGTATTTTCTTGGGTAGATTTGCCATTGGCTCAGTTTCACTAGTTTGCATGCAGGCCTGAGCACACTGTGTCCAGCTTTGTGTGACTGCTTTTCACCATGGCTAAATCAGGTTGAGTTGAGAAGTTAGCTTTTTTGTCATTAGGTATTGCTGCAGAGGTACTGTGAGGAAGCAGGTAAGAATCAAGACCTGGTCAGTTACAGCCTACCACTTTTGCTTATTAAAAAAAAAAAAAGGGGTGGTGGTGTATGATCTAATGCTAATTAATCCAGTTGCAAATTGGTGGGTGGAATCACTGCTGTCTTCTCCATGTTGTGCTAAAATGGTCATGTCCTGGGTGAATTCCAATTTACAAATCACCAGCCGATTCTGTGGGACGTTTCAGTCCTTCCCTAGGACCCTGAGGAGAGCATTAGTGCAGCGCTGGCTCACTTTGAGGCAGCCCCAGTGTCATCATTCTTCATGTGTCTTGTAGAACTGATGCCTGAATGCCAGGTGATGACATTGGTCTACCTTTTCTCTTTGATAATGCATGGTGTGAAAAGTTGTAACCCTTTTAATGCACTGTAAGTCTTTCTGTTAACATGAATGTGCTTTTCCATGAACTTGAATATGCTCTTCCATGTACTTGTGCTATGGAACAAGGTGTGCAAAGGAAAGCTGCACTTCTTAGACTGAAATATGTGAAAGGAAGCTAGCCAGAGTAATAAACACTGTTGTGTTTCCAGTCTTCAGACAAGCCAGCACCATTGTTGAATTCCTCTTCTGTTACAGCACTGAGCATTTTGACTGCTGACAAGAGACCTTTGGGGCAATGTATTCAATGTGTTAATGCACACCTTTTTATGCAGCGTGTGAAAATCAATTGTGATTAATTCAGGTGGTGTCTAGTCTCTGCCAGAGATGTCATAAACTGATATGGCAAGATGATGCTTCATGTAATTACTGTAGAACTTGGGTAGAGGTATGTCAATTATTTGCAAAATACTCATATCCAGAAACGTCTTGCAATGCTTGGAGATTTTTGTGAGCAATCAAATATACAGCTCTATGAAGATGACCTGTGGAAGTGCTAGAAAGAGATACTTTTGTTAATTGACATTAAAACCTATGGAGAGTGGGGATTTGGTGAGGCAGCATCATGACCAAATTTCCCCTCAACTACTTCTGTGGTTGGAGGGAGCCTTAGAAGAAAAGATTGCATAATTCCTTTGGTGTTTTTTAAAAAATTAATATTTAGGTTGCCTGTATGTTGGGAAGCACCTCATGTTTTAAATGACTGTCTTACAGTACCAAAACCAGCTCTTGAGTTGGAAGATTCATACTTGTAACTTCAAATAGTTTGTTTTTTCCCCTTGCTTGTTCCTTGTTGTGTTGTTAAAAATCTAATTAAAAAGATGGTAACATAGAAAACACTAGAGAAGTATTACTTTATTTCTAAAACTTACTGCATTATGTTAAGCAGAATAGCGTGTTCCAATATTGCTTTACCATGTCACTGTTTTTACTGACAAGATTGGCAACCTTTCACTTGTTTTAGAGTAGCAAGTGTTTAAAAAAAACCCCCACCCAACATCATAGAATTCAGTATTAAAAGTATGTTCCCACAAACCAGCTTTGTGACTTATTTTGCCTCCTGAAAGATGACTGACAAGCACCTATCTGCTTGACTTCCCTAGGGGTGATGTGTGTTAATCTTAGAATGCGGCAGTCCTCCTTCAGCAGGCTGATTTCAATATATTAACATAAACTAACATCCATTAAAATTTATTGATGTTTTGAGCACTGAATACTGGTGGCTGAAGAATGTAATACCTGCTTGATTTAGCTGAAGAGCTGAAAAGCTTGTTTGTTCCATAGCTTGGAACAAGCTCTTAATTTGCAGCAACTAAATGAAATGGGGATTATAATTGAATCTCAGCTAGCTTCTGAGAAGCACTTTGAGAAAAC
The DNA here is from genome assembly GCF_034619465.1 of Leptosomus discolor. Taxonomy (NCBI): domain Eukaryota; kingdom Metazoa; phylum Chordata; class Aves; order Leptosomiformes; family Leptosomidae; genus Leptosomus; species Leptosomus discolor. Next base: position 22,456,368 of record NC_141391.1, read on the forward strand.
TTCTGGTGTGAAGGTGGCTGAACACAAGGTGAACTTGACAAGGGTTGTCTGGAGAAGTTGTGGAGCCTCTATCCTTGGAAGTATTCAAAACTCAACTGGACACAGTCCTGGGCAACTGGCTCTGACTGTGCTTTGAGCAGTGAGTTGGACAAGATGATTTTCAACCTCAGCTATTCTGTTTGGAAAGGGAGGAGATTAGGCAGCATACCTTGCCTATCCACCTTCTACATAACCTATGAAGCAGAGCTGGTATACACCAAAATATCTAACATTTTGGGTTAGGTATTGGCTGATCTTATGTTTAGTGAGGAAATCTATTACTGGTAAAGTCTTCCATTCAAAGCAAGGGAATTGAATTATTTTTTTTTTGTTTGTAATTTGCAAACAGTGCTTTCGGATATTGTTTTAGTGTTGTTCTTTTCCCTCCGAGTAAGGGATCCAAGAAAGGGGCACATCCTGTTGACTTCATAAGTGTGGCTGTTTTTTAACTTTGATTATGGTCTCCAGATGTTCACAGGATGGAATCTTGTCTGTACTTTTCTTTGTAAAAATATTAAGGTTTGTTATAGGACCCAACTTAAAATGTCATCAATTTCTGTTCTTTTGGAAGTAACTTAGGTGGTTAGTACATATTCCATATTGTTCCTATTAGGCAAAGTTTCAATTTCCTCCTGACCTCCATTTCTGCTCTTCTGACTTGTCTTGATACAGGTCGTAACAACTTTTAATTCAAAAGTAGGGGTTTAAATTTTTTTTTTGTTTAAAAAGCATGGCTAAATGCAGGAGCCAGGATTTTGCCTTTTGCATGGAGAACTGATGGAGTGTGGGTGTTTTGAGAGGGGGTTGGCTGCAGAAATTGTGGAGGGGGAGGTCTTAAATGAAGCAGCAGTATCTGAGTAGGAGGGGCCGAGACCCAGGTTAGGTGTGGTACTGTCAGTTGAGTCAGCAGGAGCAGTGAGTTTGAGTGGAATCTGAAATTTGTAGGGGAAGTTCTGAGGCAGGTGTTAAATTGGGAATTCTGATCCGGAGTGGTTAAGAGGTTTGGACTGGAGCGGAAGGAGAGTCAAACTGTGGATGAAGATGCTAGTACTTTGGGAGGTGGGAGGTCTAGGAAAGGAATGGGCATGTACAAGGATCTGTGGACCAAGAGGGGATTGAGTTTATCATGTGACACTCCTGTCTGCTGAAGTCCACTGAAGTGTTGTAGGCTGCAGGTCTGAAGTGGACTATCCACTCTCATAGTGTCTGAGAAAATATAGCAGCTGAAACAGATTGAAAAGGTTGTAGGCTCCTCTCTTGTGCTACATCAGGTCCAGACTGGCCATGGGTAAATGAGGTCAGTGCAGTCTTACTTGGTCTCTCAAATGACTTCAGTGACAGCAACACGTGTACGGTGAACACTTGTAGAGGTAAGTGGGCTCTTGGTTTTTATCTGTTTCTCTTTGCCTTCATTTTGATCTTGGCTTATAATTAAATATTAATGACTATGGGTTGCAAGACTTTAGATTTCAAAATTTACTTCAGAAGCCTTTATGGACAGCAGTAACTTTGGGCCTTTATTTTCATCAGAGGCAGGTTTTAATAATTGATTGTCAGTTGGCAGTAGTTCAGCTACATAAGGATTAAAATTTGAAAGTCTCTCTGGTTTCTTTTAAGTACAAGACTAACCAGAATGTCCAGGAAAACAGACTCCAGGCAGCATTTATGGTATACTTTGAGATTTTTGTACAAATATGTTGCCCAAAACTTAACTGAATGACAAACTGTGCCTTTATAATCCTACACCTACTGTGTGTTGTCATAACTTCTTGATACTGATGCCACTTGTTTTGTGTTTTGTAAGTCTTCAGCAAGGGCTTTCCCTGTCCATTTTCTCACACAGGCAAACATGCTGAAGACATATTTGGTGAATTGTTTAATGAGGCCAACAGCTTCTACATCAGAGCAAATTCCCTTCAAGACAGAATTGATCGCCTTGCTGTCAAAGTTACCCAACTGGATTCAACAGTAGAGGAGGGTAGGTAATTGCATGAAAGCATTGAGCCAGAAGTGATGTTGACAAGACCACAGTATTTAATTACACAAAAATCTCTATCTTTTCAAAGTAAACCCGAGCTGATCTTTCATCTTGTTTTCTCAGTAAGGCAAGCTGGGAAAAATCATGCTAGCAGAGTGAGGAAAAAAAAATGTTCTTGAGTCATATAACTGTCTTAATTTTGAATTAGTGTTACTTCAAGAAGCTCCTGTAGTAATGGGGCCATTAAGCTGCCTTTTTCACAGGGAAAACTTGTAGTTTGTGATTGTCATAAAACAGAAGTGAATGAATATAGACCTTACTGGAAATAAGTCAGAATATTAGGAAAAGTTTGAGACAGTAGATCTATTTATTTTGGGGTGGGCTGGTCACAAACTATATTAGTAGCATCTGTTCTGCACTCATCTAAGACCTAGATGAGGCACTGCGTGATTGCATCAACTAGGTGTTTCTAGTGACTAGAAACAGTATTTCCTTTAAAATGCTGTTATGTCCTCACTTGCTTACATGTTTGGTCATTCACTTCATAAATACACAGTAAAAACAAAGGATTTAAGTAACATCATTACATTCTTTGAAAGCAATTATTTGGGTAGGTAAAACATGCTTCTCTGTATAGCTTTAAAAGCTGTAACATGTCTATTTGCTTCTGTGTTTAGTTACATGTCTGATCCAGCCACTGCATGTACTCCCTGTTTAGATGATTCCTGACACTTAGGAAAATGTGACAGCTTGTTAGAACAAGAGTGTAATATTTAGTGATAGTTATTGGTACTTGTGACTTAATAGTATTATTTAGTTGGTTTATATATTAAATATTTATTTTGGTATGGTTTGTATATTTAATACTATTAATGCTAATATTAAATGTTACTGTTGATATTTAACAGTGTAATATTTAGTTTCCCATTTTCAGCTTGTCACTGTCTGAAAATTATCACATCTTTTTTTTTTCCTGGTTTTTGAACATGTGAACAGGTAGAGCATCACAGCTGATACTAGCACTTCTTGCTGTCTTAGAGGTCAAGAAGTATATGGAAACATAGACTAAGCTATTATGGAGTCACTATTCAGCTTAGACTTTGAGGCATGTTGTGGTGGTAATATGAGCAAACTAGATGATATTCATACACTGTAGTTTCTCTGTGCAGCAGTGGATGATGTTAGTCTTCATGACTTAAGTCCAACATTTTTGGAAACGCAGTCCATACCAGAGGTTGTTAAGGGTTTTGGGGTTGTTTTTTTTTAAAATCATAGAATAGTTTGGGTTGGAAAGGACCTTAAAGACTGTTTAGTTCCACCCCCACCCCCCCCCTGCCATGGGCAGGGACACCTTTCACCAGACCAGGTTGCTCAAAGCCCCATCCAGCCTGGCCTTGAACACTGCCAGGGAGGGGGCAGCTGCAGCTTCTCTGGGCAGCCTCTTCCAGTGCCTCACCACCCTCACAGTGAAGAATTTCTTCCTAATATCTAATCTAAATCTGCCCTCTATCACTGCACTCCCTGATCAAGAGTCCCTCCCCACCCTTCCTGTAGGCCCCCTTTAAGTACCAGAAGGCCACTATAAGGTCTCCAGGAGCCTTCTCTTCTCCAGGCTGAACAACCCCAACTCTCTCAGCCTGTCCTCACAGGGGAGGTGCTCCAGCCCCCTGACCTTCTTTGTAGCCTCCTAGGGACCCGCTCAAGCAGGTCCATGTCTTTCTTGTGCTGGGGACCCCAGAGCTGGACGCAGCACTGCAGGTGGGGTTTCACCAGAGCAGAGCAGAGGGAGGGCAGAATCACCTCCCTCAACCTGCTGGCCATGCTTCTGATGCAGCCCAGGATGCAATTGGCTTTCTGGGCTGTGAGTGCCCATTGCTGGCTCATGTTCAGCTTTTCATCCACCAGCACCCCCAAGTCGTCCTCCGCAGGGCTGCTCTCAATCCACTCATTGCCCAACCTGTATCTGTGTTTGGGATTGCCCTGACCCTTGTTGAACTTCATGAGGTTTGCACAGGCCCACCTCTCCAGCCTGTCCAGGTCCCTCTGGATGGCCTCCCTTCCCTCCAGCGTGTTGACCGCACTCCACAGCTTGGTGTCATCAGCAAACTTGCTGAGGGTGCACTCAATCCCACTATCCCTATCACTGACAAAGCTGTTAAATAGCACTGGTCCCAGTGCTGACCCCTGAGGAATGCCACTCATCACTGGTCTCCGCTTGGACATCAAAATGTTGACCATGATTCTGAGTGCGACCATCCAGCCAATTCCTTATCCACCGAGCGGTCCATCCATCAAATCTGTGTCTCTCCAGTTTAGAGACAAGGATGTTGTGCGGGACAGTGTCGAATGCTTTGCACAAGTCCAGGTAGATGACATGAGTTGCTCTTCCCTTATCCACCAATGCTGTAAGCCTGTCATAGAAGGTGACCAAATTTGTCAGGCACAGTTTACCCTTCATGAAGCCATGTTGGCTGTCACCAGTCACCTCCTTGTTTTCCATGTGCCCTGGCATAGTTTCCAGGAGGATCTGCTCCATGATCTCATGATCTTGCCAGGCTCAGAGATGAGACTGACTTGCCTGGAGTTCCCTGAGTCTTCCTTTTTTCCCTTTTTAAAAATGGGATTTATGTTTCCCCTTTTCCAGTCAGTGGGAACTTCACCAGACTGCCACGACTTCTCAAATATGATGGGTAGTGGCTTAGCCACTTCATCCACCAGTTCACTCGGGACCTATGGATGCATCCCAATGTCTCATTTGTATTATGCAATACCTCCTGTCTAGTTTCCAGATTTTGAAGAGTAATTAAAAGCAACCTATTGGAAGGGGAAATAAGTGTATGCACTGAGAATTTAATCAGTTTTTACTTTAATTGATGGCAGTTACTGCTCTTGCATTGCTAATCGTCTTTCGTGTTGACAAGCTACATATACAAGCTGCTGTCACTTTAGTGTCAGTACAGGAAAATAGCTAATAAAATTTCTTAGAAGTTGAAGTCTTCGTAATAATTCGTTGTACTGTCACTAAATACATTTTTGGGTAGCTTAGGCATCTAAGTGAAGTATAAATTGCTAGGTTGCTTTAAAAAGCCTCTTTAGATTTAATTGTATCAGTGATTTCTTATATTCTTAGGTATAACTAATATGTAATGTATATATAAAAATGTTTTATATATAACTAATGCTGCAGTTGAAGTTTAATATAAATGACTTGGACTAAAAAGCCCTGGAAAAATGGGATTTGTGCTCTTTTGAATGTCTTCCTTTGAACAAGAATGTAACAATTCAGATAAATGCATCTGAAAAAACTGCCTGAAATAACTTACTGTTTTACTTATATGCAGGTTTAAATAGAAAGTAGTTTCTCAAATGATGTTTTGATACTTCAGGTGACATGATTGGGCAAATGACAATATGGAATGAAATACTCTATTTCTAATTTTTTTCTGCTTTAAAAGCTATGAGAGAATCTAAGTGGTCTTGGAGTGAGAGGCAAGACCTCAGCACAGGTAACAAAAATAGTTGGGTAGAGAAGTCTTGAGTGGGGTTTGGTTTCTGTGATGACAAAGGATAACAGCGTACCTTACAAGGTCTGTATCAATCCTTATGCCTTTCTAGTTTTGCAGGTCATCAATATATTAAATTTTTGCCCAATACTTTTTCAGTTACCGTATGAAATTCTCAGAGTTTATTCTTGACACTCGATAAATTAGATGAATAGGCAAGAAATATTAGATGAAATGTGAATGGGAATAAAACGAAAACAAGCCAGTGTATTTTGTTTGTACTACTACATCTTACTCTGTTGTAGAAAGTTGGATCAATTCAGGAAATGGTGTCATTGTAGAGAAGCCTGAGAAGACTTAAGCACTCTGTTCAACTGGAGTCAAACCCCTGTATTTCAGGTTGCCTAAGAATGGAAGATGTGGAGAGCTTACTGCCACTGTTAAACTGTATTTGTCATTATCTGGATCTTTTTAGCAATGATTGCTCTGTATCAGGAAAATTTATATTAAGAATGAAAGTCTTGCTAAAAGTGTTAGGAACGATTAAAAGCAACTTAAATCTTTCATTTGAAATGAAAGGATGAGATGGCTTGTTTGCCCCAGAATTGCGTCTGTGAAAAGCTAAAATGGAAGTATGTTACTGGACTGTATAAAGAAGGCAAGTATTTATCTTTATAGAGAGATGAGCAAAACTTAAGATCAAGGGATGTTGAGTTATGCGGAAAGATTTTGGAGGTGAAAGATGTGGAACTCTCACAGGAAGTCGTGGAGGCCATAATTTAATTAAACTTAGAGTGGGGTTGAATGTGTATGGCTACGTGCGGCTATAAAATATGCTCTGTCAGAGGAATACCAGACCTTGTGTTTCAGGCTTGAAGCCAGTCTTTGCTATTAGAAGTCCAGGTTAAATCTCATCCAAAGGGGAGATCATTGGACCATCTGCATGTGACAGGATTCTTGCAATATCCTCCAAGACAAGACACAGTCCATGGTCTCATTATTTTAAGTGAGGCCCTGGACCAAGTGGAACTTAAATCTGACTTACTATGGTAATTCTTATATACCTTTGTGCTTAAATATCATGATTATCCACTAAAGAAAAATCTTTCAGTTTTCCTTCTATATTTTGCTGAAAATATTTTAAATAGCTACTGTGGAATGGACTTTATTTATCCATATGTTAACTTCAGACCTGTGATAAATGTATTTTCGTTTCTAACAGTATCATTACAGGATATCAACATGAAAAAAGCATTCAAGAGTTCAACAATTCAAGATCAGCAGGTAGTTTCCAAGAATAGCATTCCGAACCCGGTGGCTGATATTTATAATCAGAGTGACAAACCACCACCACTGAATATTCTTTCACCTTATAGGTACGGAAATATTGTTTATGTTCTTGTACTTTGCCCTTTATCTCCTACTTGTATGCAGAGAATAATTAGAGCAGAAGGGAAAAGCTGTATTGGTTATTGAGATTTGTTTTTTTCAGGGACTTCTCTGTTCATGGAAACAAAAATTGATATTACCACAGCTAAAATCCTAAGTTGTACCTGACAAAAATTGTCATATTTCAGCATAAGTGTTATATGGCAGCACAGGATCAGAGAGCAAGGGCCATTGGTTATGTAAAAAGTGAAAAGAAAACTAATATCTACTAATCTGCTTTCTTTGGGTCATTTATCCAGAAAGCTGGATTTGTTGCTTTGGCACTCCCTTTATTCTCCTGTTTCCCCCCAACATGTACACACGTGTGCACACACAATCTTTACTTTTTCCTGATTACTTACTGGTGAATAAAAGAGCAGCAAGCAGGACTTTGTTTCTTGTTTTGTCTTCCTGTTTCCATTAAGCTTATTGTTGTTCATGAAATTAGTGAAATTTGTCTGTCCGAAGGGTTGTGGACAGCATGTTTTTACTGTGTCCCTCAACTTCTGAGAGGTATGAGATTGAGGTATCTGTGTAAAGCAGGCACTCAATCTGCAGTAAATTATTTGAATTTTTTTTAGGAATGACATAGAGCATTTGCAGTGTATTTCATTTTTAAAAGCTTTTACTTTGAAAGTAAAATTGTTAGTTTATAGCTGAAGGACATGTTTTTGCTGCTGCTACAGACAATGGTGGTGTTTGTTTATAGGCATCCAATTAGTAAGAGTTGTTATCGATCAGCTGTTCTGCACAGCTATGTCCTAATACGTATCTGGATGACAGTGTCGGTGACCTTTATTGTTATTCCTGCTTTATTAGGGATACTTTAGTGAAATGTACTTAAATTAGATTTCTTGGTAAGTCTTGTACATCCGCTGAATTTAAATTATTTGTATTTGCCTTGGACAAAGCTTAAAGAAACTTCGATTTGTAGTCCAAAGCTGGAGGAGTGGAAGAGTGGCCCCAGTCCTCCCTTCAGTAGGTTAGACATTTGTAGTGAGATCATGTAGCGAGGAAGGATTTTATGGCCGTATGACCAGACAGTATATAAGATCCGCTCTCTGTACCCTGCTCCAGTGGTCGTAAGGTTTCCAGGTGTGTGATCCTCATTGCTCTTGGTCTTACTGGTAGAAATTAGTACTCAACTGCCATCAATAGGACCCACAGCCAAAAGGGACTATGAAGGACACCAGTTTAGCAAGCTAGAATGAGATCACTGTCATATGCTGCTTGGACCATGCCAGCTGTCCTGCCGTGTTGACTTGCCCTCATTGCTTTCCCAGGAGTTAAGGATATTAGAAGATTCCCTGTTTCCAGGCCATGGGGTCAAATTTGAATTTGATAGCAAACCCTTTTTTATAGCTTCTTAGTCTGGATGTCCCTGGCTCCTACTGTCACTTGGGGCTGGCAAGCCCAGATCAGCTCTGTCTCAAATTCTGCTGGAATAGTCTGGTAGGATTCAGCATTTCAGTTGCCACCCTGTTCCTAGCCTGTTGCCTAGTTAGAATAGTCCCACAGAGAATAGCAACTCTCGTGCTTCCTATCGTAAGGGCAAAGGTACTCAGGGCTATCTCATTCCGAATTCAGATCTTAAGACCTGTCTGGATTGAACCAAACACTCCTTTTCCAGTCCTTTTGAGGCAGTTGAGTTCCATTCCTGTGTTCCTCTACACATCCTGTCTTGGCAATGATCTTCTTGCAGCACCAGTGACTTTCACCCTGAGCCGGCTGATGCTGAAGCCTAGTCAGCTCCTGCAGAGCTCTGATGATGCATAGCCTGGGAGCATGCCTCCCAGAAGGCTGTGGACTCCACCCTTTTCCCCTGAAATTCTTGGCATGAATCAAGGCAATCGTAACCTGTAACTACCAAGAGCGGCATTTAATGCACTTGGCATGTTGTCATCCTGAAATGCAAAAAAGATGAAGCTTGTACAATCGTCAAAGGTGAGTTCTGTTGGTTTGAAAAATACTAATTCAAGATTTCTTAGCTTTTCCTCTACTGTATTTCCAGGGATGATAAGAAAGATGGATTGAAGTTCTATACTGATCCTTCCTATTTTTTTGATCTTTGGAAAGAAAAAATGTTACAAGATACTGAAGATAAGCGAAAAGAAAAGAGGAGACAAAAGGTAAAACCAAACATAATAGCAAATGTATGTTTGTTTATGGTTGTCCAGGCATAAAAATTCCTAGGTCATGCTTAGTCTGTGTGCATGGAAAGACTATTCCTTTTTAGATGTGTCTGTAGATTCAGTTGGTTCAGGTTTTGTAGCTCATACTATTTTAAGAAGTTGGCAAATTGAATTTTAGGAGTACTGTAGTTGTCTTCCAAGATGCTTTCTTTAATCCTTTGCCAGTTTCTGCTTATTAGGACTTGGCAAAATGGCCCTGTTGTGCTTTGGAAAAAGACACTGTGATTTTTGGGGTGGGGAAAGGACTTTGAATTATGTTTTCCTTTTATTTTTGTGGTTCTTTATCCAGCAACCTCAACTCCTGTAGCAAAACAAAAGCTTATCCAGAAATAAATATTTTGTTGGGCTTTTTAATTCCTTGATAGTAACTCTTCACGTCTCTACACTTGTTACAAGTTAGTAAGTGATAACACTCAGCGAAATTATTCTGTGGTTCAGCAACAAGAGAAGATTAATTTTATGAGTAATATTCTTTGTTTCCTCTAAGTTTAAAACCAACGAAAAAAGGCTGTCTCATAGAAAAATGTCTTCAGTCCTTCTGGAATATCTTCAGCAGTCTGATCAAGGATGTGTATTCTGATGCAATCAAGATTTTTCTTAACGGATTTTAGTTTTGAATGAAGAAATTAGTTGCTACTTCTGCAGCTTCTTTGTGGTCAGTTTTTATTAAATCTGGGGGCTTTAAGGCTTTCAAAGATAATTCTGAAAAAAAAAAAAACCCAACCAAAAAACCCAACAACAAATGAAAGTTTGAATCGATGACTGCCTATCTTATCTGGCAGAAGGTGCCCTTTTAGGTAGGTTCAGTGAGAGATAAGGGATTTAAAATAAAAGGAATCCAAATGATGAACAGACTGCTCAAACGAAATAGAAGGAAGCTACTTAGTTTCCAGTACACACACCCGTGCATGTGTGTAGGTACACGTATGCATATATTCGTATATATTAGCATACCCATACATGTGTGTGTATATATAAGCAGGTATCATAATATATTGGCAAATATAGACATGTATTATACACATGTATGTATACATAATGTCTAATACGTGAATATGCATGCTAATGGATATTTGTGTATGTACAACATGTGTATATATATGCTAATACATATGGTACCTGCTTAGAAATCAAATTGTAAGGCACGACTGGGAAGCTTTACTATTCTGTAGGAGTCAAAAATGTTTTCTATTTTGACAGGTATCTCAGTATTGAAATACTAAATAGAGTTGAAAAAGCTGAGTAAACATTTTCAGTAAAGTTACTGTCTAAAGCAACTTATTAGAAAGTATTCAGTTGGTTATTTGTATAATTGTATACAAATCTATATGCAAGGTTATTATCCCACTATGTTCTCAGTATGATAAGTCTCAGAGCTGATTAGAAGATTGGAAGTAATTAAAGCAGCTTTTGTTCTCTGGTTTAGTTGTTTTTTTTTAATATTTCATTCACTATTTGTTTATGTAAAATATATAGGGATAATTGCATCTTTGGATTTTTTCCTCCCACCTTATTCTCTTCACAGTTAGATCTTTTCACCATAGGGATAAAAAGAAACTATCAACTGCTCATTTTTTCATTCTGATTTAATATTAAAAAGGGAAAAATACAAAAGCTGTTTAAAAAAATTTGTAACAGAATATCCTTGAAAATTTCTTGATAGCTTTAGAGAGATTTTTACAAACCACTTTATATATAGCTTATTTTAGGCCATACATCTCACTGCCATCCATGGTATATTTTTTGTAGATTTTAATTGTCTTATTACAGTCTATGAACCAGATGTAAAATATGCTCAGTTTCAATCGTGTAGGATTACAGCCATGCATCACAAATTCCCCTTGATAACTTCTGCCTGAAGTGCTGTTGGATTTGATTAAATGTATAACCAGGCCAGCTAAGAAGAAAGCAGCATAGATCTGAGTTTGCAGGGACAGGTATCACTCTGTGACAGGAAGAAATCTGGTTTTTGGCTTTCCAGAAGCTGATGTGCAAATGTGCTTTTTATTATCTGCAACCTTTAGAGAGCTGGAGGGTTTGGGCAAAATGTCTCACAGGCACTGTTCCTTCCATAGTTTGCTTAACAGACTCTAATTTTCTTTTGTTCTTGTCCTTACAATAGCAGTGACCAGGAATGAATCCAGAGCATTTATTAACAATTTTTTGGCTGAAATTGTGTTTTGGATGTACTAAGTGAAAATTCCTTATGCAATTTGTACTCCTGCAGAAGCACAAAATATGAAAGTTGTTGAGAAACTGCAGGTAAAAGATGCGTATTGTTTACCAAATTATAAACTAGGCATCCAAATGCAGCCCCACTCAGCTGACCAAACATAGGTGGCTTTTAGCCTCAATTTTTCAGGTGGTCAGTGAACCCTGAGAATACTCCTTGCACTAGAGAATCAATTTCCCAATATTATTTTGGTAACTTGCCTTAAAAGCTTGAGCTGGTGCAGCAGAAGGTTTGTGAGGGGTTTCATTTTCTTGCCTTCAAGTATCAACTTTATTAATTGTTTCTGTATTCAGTTTAACTGAAGAAATCTAACATGGGCTTTCTCTGATTTGGCTCTTTCAGGTGAACTCTTTCTCTGAAGAAAACTCATTTTAATTCTTTAAGTTTAAAACCTGTGGTGTTGGCCTTTTTTTTTTTTTCCTGTCAGACTCTCAGTAGATCAGTGCATAAGAGTTCAATGAAGTTGGTTTTGACTTGTGCGCGTATCGTAGTATTCTGAATTGAATGACCGTAGCAGACCAGCTGTTAACCATTGGTTAACCAAAGGAAAGTTGTTCTACTTTGCGTTTTATTGTTCCCCATTTTTTCTGAGGAATTATTAGTTATTTAAATAAGTAGAAATCTTTAAATTTGAGGGCTTGTGTTTCAGAAATCTTTCTCGATGACTTGTCATTGCCAGGATCTTGTGAATTTGTGAATTCAGGAAGATACTCCAGGCTCACGCTTCCAGTTTTTTGAAAGTATCACAAATACTTGCTGAAGCTACTTTCTGTTACTAGCTCTCATTCTTCATTAAGATACTTGAAATATCATTTGCTAACTCTTGATGCAAATACAAAACTTAAAATTAACTTCACCCTGTTTGAGGCCTCTAATATGTTTGTTGTGTTTGCTGAAATCGCTTCCTGCCAGCAGCTGAATGATGTACCTGTTTTCTGGCTTAACCTACAGCATCCACTTGTCTGCCACAGCTTCTATTACACTTGGTTAAAGGAAGTAATTCTTCTCAATGTTGCTTAACTTTTCTAACTGTAATTATCTTGAAAGGCTTCAGCTCCCGTGGAACTGTGTTGTCATTGCCCTAGGTACTAAAACTAGAGCTGTCACCGTTGTTTGTCAAGGTAATGGAAGCATTACTGGAACAACTTAAACCTACTCTATTAGAGGTATATGTAGTTTTGTCAGCTGCTAGTAATTGGCCTGCCCCACTGTTTTGGAAGAAATTAAATGTTTTAGAGATGTATGCATCTAGTATTTAATCCCAAAATGAATACCAGTAGGGTTTAGTACTGTTTGAGTAAAAAAGGGTTCTAGCATGTTTATTCATTAGCACACTTTGTGGATGCTGGTCTGGAGTAACCTACCCAACTGAAATCTGATCCAATAAAAACAAAGTAAGCTTTGTGTTTATTTTGCATTGTTTATTTATACATGCATATATATTTACCTTCATAAAAAAGTAGTGATCTTTTTAAAACCAAACTTTTAGATAAGTCATATGTAAGCTGTCACATAAGCTCTCCTGATTGTACAGGGATTGTAACTAAATGATTGTTATCCAAGCAGCATCATACTTTGGTCAAAAGATGGATATTTACTTCACCTAGAAACTTGCAAGAAATATGTAGTTGTGGCCCTTAGAGGATGGGGTTACTATTCTGTGAGGAGACAACTAAAGTGTATTTTCAGTTAACCAAAAAGCTTACTTGTACTTTCCTCAAGTCTAGCATGATTTAACAACAAAGTCTTAATAAATGAACCAGGATAATAGTCACAAATTAAAACAAATTAAATTTTGCAGCAATCAAATGAAAAAGACAGATCTAAAGGCTTTAACAAGCATATATTCAACTATGGTGATTAGCAAAACTTTATATACTTAAAATAAAGCATGACTGAATCTGTCTCCCTTCTGCTTCAATTCCTGTATGGGAAATGTTGATGTGAAGTGGTGTTAAAGGAGGAAGTGAAGCCTTGCATAACCTGGATAAAAAAGGATGTGATTCTAAAAAGTAGGGGAGGAAAAAGATTTTTCTAGGAAGGAGTGAAGAACCAAGGTGATGATCTTTACTTAACGGGAATCAGAACAAAAATCTACTCACTGCAGGGGCCAGGAATGAGCAAGTGTTGCCTGCACAATTGGAAGTTGAACTTCAAAAAGACTTTTCTCTGTCATTCTTCATGTTAGCGGATGAGGATCAGCAGGTCCCTCTTACAGACATGCATGAGCAAGCAAAAGATCCAAAACAAGGGCAGGGAGACCATTTGATAGATTTTTGTTAGTTGTATTATCCTAAATACATTATTTCAGATTTATTTACTCAGCGCTGTTTGACAGTTGGAGTAAAATACCTGTGTTCATCTGTCATGTATGTCTGTCTTTTTGGTGAGGCTGGCTTTCTGACTATTATCCCTTACTTTGAAGGTAGAGATTCTACAATAAAATGCTTATGTATCAGCATTTTACTGAACTCTTCTCTAAGTAACATTGAATATGACTGAATTCTCAGAATAGGGATATAATTCTTTCCTGAGAAAATATTTTCTAGCAGCTGGAAGCCTGATACTGACTTATTAATAGGTAAAACATGTTTAACCTAGTTATGATACAGCATTCTAAGATGTGGGCTCTAGAGTTGATTAAATAAAAAAAATCCAGCACCCTTGTAAACATTGAGAAAAGGAGTAGCACATAAATACCTTTCTCAGTTTGGATTGAGCAAACTTGGTTTTCCTACAGAAGCACCAATATGTTTCTTTTTATATTTGTACTGAGTAGTCAGCAGTAGCCGAGGACAACATTTCAGAGGTGTGAAAGCATTGAGTTCCACTACTAGGAGATGTTACTGATAGATAAACACTGACATTGATTTGGCCTGAAATTATATAGAAAGATTTAAAAAAACTAAACAGACTGATTTGTCATGAAGCTATCAAGCTGTAATGTATTACTGGCCTGAATATTACTGACACATTGCAGAAAGAGTCAGTGTCGTTCATTTTTATATGAAATAATGGGAAACAATGATGAGGAAAAACTAGGAGGAATTCCAGTAGGTAATCAGATATAAGAAGGGAGAGGATGTTAAAACAAACAAAATAATTTCACACAGACTATGAAACAGGAAAGTGTTTCTAATTTTTCCCCACTTCCACAAGGCCTTAGATGATTGTGACCCTAACAAATAACCCTGAGCATATTTAACATTCTCATAAGACTGATTGGCAGGAGAAGGAAATTACAAGTCTTTCAGGATGGTTTAAATAAATGGCATACAATGTCAGAAGAAGTTAAACTTTCTGGCTTTTAAAATCAGTCACACTTCTGTATTGGGGAAAACAGTAGGTCGGTATCCCAGTAGTGCGTGTATCCTACAGAAGAAGGGCAAAGCAGGAGTCTTACTACTAATGAGGTTCATAGCGCAAGGAGATGCTCTCATTTTCAGTGCAGAGAAATTTTGTGGAGACTTGGCTTCATCTGTAAATCTGGGCTTATTTCCATGCACTCTAACTGCATTTTAACCAGCTTTTTTCCTTTCCTTTTTTTCTCTCTTTGCATGCTTTCTTTCTTTTGTTTGAACATCAGGAGCAAAAGCGTATAGATGGCACCACCCGTGAGGTGAAAAAGGTTAGAAAAGCCAGGAACAGACGCCAGGAGTGGAATATGATGGCATATGACAAAGAGCTTAGACCTGACAACAGGTTGTCTCAAAGTGTGTACCATGGAGCATCTTCCGAGGGATCACTGTCCCCAGATACTAGGTCTGTTTACAGCAAAGCTGTTTGTTATACCACAGTTGTATGTTCAAAAATACTGAGTAGAGTTAGGTATTTTTACAGGTTGGGCATAGTTAGAATAGACAAAACGTACAATACATGTATTAAAGTTCTTCTCAAAAGTATTTTAAAGCATGAATAACAAACTCTGTAATGATATTTTTTTCTTCATCAGCTTCAGGTGAGCATTTTGTCATTATGTTGTGCACTGTAGTGAAATAAGTGTTTGCATGCTTTGATCTTCAGTAGATGTAGTTACAAAAGCATTTAAGTCTGCCTCTACTAGATACTGTCAGTGCTTCTTCCTTTGTGTGTAGTTTGTTGTATGTTACGCTGCTGGTAGCTTAATATGTTTCTGTCATCTACTCAGTCGAGCATATTTTTGCCTCTAACAGAATGCTTTAATGGGGGAATAGTTCAGCTTTATTGATGTTTTATTTGTCTAAAAAGCAAGCTACAAAAACAGATGCAACATTATTGCTTGAAATAGCAGAAATCTCTGCTCGGGGACACACAGTAGAATTCATCTTCGTTGACTGAGATTCCCTTTGAGCTCAGTGGCAGTTACCTTCTCCTGGTATGCACAGAAGTCTGAGGTGTTTTCACTAAGCTGGTCTCACTAGAGGATTGTTGCATTTAGTGTATTTCCTCTGTTGTGGTTAATTGCTAGCAGTAATGTTAGAAATAAATAGATTCTACTGGGAAAAGTGTGTGACAATTTAGTGTTTAAATTATTGAATTAGGTTGAGGAAGCAGCCACCACTGCAAAAGTGTGGACTGATACCTTCAGTCCACTGTTCAGTGGAGATTAATTAAAAAAAAACCCAAAATGCTCAGAACTTTGTGTATGTAATGTTTTGGTCTTTGTGAAGAGTAATCGACTTGTAACTGAAGCAGAAAATTTAAAGAAAATTGCTGCTGTTTCAATCATATATTCAGACACCCTGTCTTTGTCTTAAATACTTTAATTGCCAATTTTGTTTCTTTTTACAGTTTCTAATGCAAACATTTTCTCCTGTTTGTCAGTCTGTAATGTTTCACTAAGACTATGCTTTCCATAGGTTGATCTGGTCAGCTGTCAAATGCAAGACATGGATGTTTTTCATCATGAGTTCTGTTTCACACATTTTGAGTCTTTTTTGAACCTTAACACTTTGCTCTCAGGATTCCCAAGCTTCAGTAATCATGTTGAAGTGATTTGTTTGTATCTCCCAGCCATGTGAACATATATGTGACTTTTGCAGATACCTACAAAATCTGTTGGATTTTGTAAGCATAAATTGTAGGATGCATCATTAATGTTGGATAGAGATGTCATGGTGTGACACATCTTGTACTTCTATAAGCCTTTCAAATTTTATAATGTATGGAGAACTTTGAATTTCAGTGAATATCAGTGATTGCATCCTGAAATCTGTGTTTTTACTTGCATGAAGGGTTAATTTTGAGAGTGATAGTGAGGTGAAGGCTTTCTACTTTTTCTCTTGGGGTAGCCTTACCTGTAGGAACTAAGCTATAAAACCCCCATACATCTGGACGTAAGTACTGGTTTCAGAGACATTGTTACACCGACAGCTACTGTATGAGCAGCGTTTTATAAATAACGTTCCAAAGCAGGTTCGTTTGGCTATATTGCGATTCTTTTTCAATGCTAAAGTAAAAAAAACTCTCATATTTCTTCTCGTTTGCTAATTGTAAGACTTACTCATTAAACAGTGACATCTGAGTGTCCAGACTGTGGCAATTTACAATGTATTTGTTATACTTATTGTACTTTAGAGAGAGAAACACAAGCTGAACCCAAACAGAAACCAGCAAATTAATGTGAGAAAAGTAAGAACAAGAAAAGAAGAGTGGGAGAGAAGGAAAATGGGCATTGAGTTCATGAGTGACGCAAAGAAAATGGAACAGGCAGGAAGCATGAAAGAGGACAAAATGCCCAAAGGGTTTGTCGTTTTGTTTTACTCAGAGCCCTGGCTTTTTGTTGCTTACCTTGCCTCCAGTCTTACAGATAAGTGCATCAGTTTACTATGTTCACTAAAAGCCAGGCTGCACGATTGTTCATTACTAAAACATTTGCAGTAACGGGATGAAGAGATCCTTTTGCTCCCTCTCTTGGGCTAATTTGACAGAGCATCCTAGACTTTGTATCTTTATGAACTCTCTGCTCAACTAATGCTTACATTTCCCAGTTTCTCTAAGCCTTTCCAGCAAAATTAATTGTGCAAACAAATAAAAAGCATTTTCTAACTTTTGAAATTGGTTTTCTCTGCTTTGGTAAAATACGTTTTTCTGCATAATTGTGAGTGCTTGCAGTATTGCTTTCCTTTTTCTGCTACCGTTGTTAACTTAAGGCAGGCCTGATAAGTATTTCCGTTTCAAGCAATGAACTATCAAAATCATTGACAAAAGCAGTATGCCTCCTTATGGCTACTAAAGAAGTCTAAAATCTGGAGAAAGCTCTACATTTGTTTTGTTTTTTCTGAAGTCTGCATTATAGGAGGACATTCTGCATGCAGCTAGTTTGCTGAAATACTGAAAACATTCCGTTTCAGTCCTTTTATGCTGACTTGTCAGACTAATTTATTTTCAAGTCATGTTAAGCTGAACCATGATTTTTTGTTGCATTTGTTCTTGTGCTTTCTGTGGACTTAGAAGGGAATGGTGCTTGAGAATAATTCTGGTTGCATTCTTTTTAGCTTTTCTCGTGAGCTGTTTAGATAATACCCTGTTACACTCACATAATCTGTTTGTTCTTCTGCATCCATTTACTTTAATTTTAGGTCCCATGCATCTGATGTTACAGATTATTCTTATCCTGCTACTCCGAATCATTCCCTCCATCAGCAGATAGCAATGCCTTCATATGGAACAGGAGATGGTCCACAGTACATGGCAGCATCCCAAAGCCATGAGCATGAATATAGACCACCTTCCACCACTGTACGACATGCTACTTTAAACAGACCTCAGCAACCACCTCCACCTCCACCCCAGCCTTCAGATGGCCAACATAGCTCAGTACCTGTGGTACCAGCAGAATATGGGTAAAACTCCTGATTTCTTCAAGTGGATTCTTGGCAAAACTAGAGGGATGCATGTTTTTCATAACCGTTGTAAGATACAATGCGTATACACAAAAAGACCCCAAACACACTAGTTATCTCCCTGGGGAGGACAGGAAAAAAATGGTGTAATTTCTGTGTGAACTGAATTTAAGTAAAGAAATAGTGAAAGCAGAAATAATGAACTGTGTATTGAATGTGGTGAAATCAATATGCTTGTAAGATATTGAGGGTTCCTAATACAGTATTAAAAAGGGGATCATTTTCCTTTAAAGTGGAAAATAGTTAAATTGTAATTTGAATAGTATTTTAAACTCCAGGAAATGTGCAGAAAACATATTGCTCAGTGTGGTTAATGTGGCAGTCTGTGTTGCATCCCTGAAATGACTTTTTATGTCATTGACATATAACAAGGAGCTTATGACAGAATTGGAAGGGATCTCCTCAGACACAGAATCAAGGTCCCTACTGCCACAGACACCTCCATAATTCAAGATACGGTTTTATCAAACTCCTATGTAGATGTTTTGCCTTGAAAGCCTTCGAAAGGAAGGCTTGCTCCAGAGTACTGGCTCTCTGATAGCAAGAAAACATCTGTTTTCTAACCAGTCTGTGGCTGTTTGTTCTTTTGCTTAAATAGCTTAAACTTCTAAGTTGTAACCCCAGGAAAATTGTAGTCATTCTTGCCTATGTTGTTTTAAACTAAGCAAGCCAAGGTTTTTCAGCCTCACTTGATGCATCCTGGGATAGCATTTGCCCAATTCATGACTGTATCATGCTGGAGATGACTCAATTATGCTGTGGTTGACTGCTCCAACCTCCATTTTCTGTTATTTCCAGTTTATAACAAATACTTGTGCTTAGTCCCCAGGTACATGACCGTTGTCAGTGTATCACAGTTGTCATACGTTGGCATGTGTCACTGAATGTTATCAGTAACTTTCCTTCAGCTCCTGTCTCCTGTATCTAGTTCTTTACCTACTTCATAACTTTTATATTCCCATTTTTTCTGCTTAAGAATTCTTTTAACAAAGAAATTGGCTCTTCCCTGTTCTTCCTTTTTAAAGTATCAATCAAATGTATCAATTTAATTACATAATATTTAAATTGATAAACTTGACTGAAGAAGCACATGAGATGCATGATATACCTTTGGGGAAACCTTTCCATTCATACTTTCCATTGTCCTCCATGCCTATGTCTTTTATTATCTTTTAGTATTTGTTCTAACACTTGGTCTTCTATGGAAGCGACATGCATAGTCTCCAGTTTTCTTGGTCCCTTCATGATAGGCATTGTACTTCATGTTTGCACAGAGTAGTTGTTTACTAACAAATACAGCTTTATACTTAACTAGGCAGGAGTATTAAGATAAACTTCTCACCTTGTGGAGTGCTGAAAGGTCACTGCCCTTAACTTTCTCATGTCCCTTAAATCGCAATGTATTACCAATATTTGACAATTCATGCGTTTATAACCATGTGCATATTTAACTCACCAGTTTAAATTCCTTTTGATATTTGTTTTAGCTAAGGTTGGATGAGAGCAGTTTAAGGGGTGATGCTTCTGTAAGTCCTAACTTTCAATGCATTAAATGTTTTTGTTCTGTTTTCTATAGGATGCTTCCAGCTCAGATGGTGGATTATTACAATCCTACAGGTCCTCCCCCTCCTCCTCCTCCCCCTATGATTCCTTCAGCACAAACTGCATTTGTTAGTCCCCTTCAGCTTCCTGTGCCACCTTCCCACTCTGGACTGGCGACTGGCTCTACGTATGCGGCTACTCATCCTCCTCCTTCTAGTGGGCTTGTTGTCACTGCTCCTCCTCCTCCTGGCCCACCTCCTCCCCCTCCAGGCCCTCCTGCTACAGGTTCATCCCTCTCTTCATCCCCAATGCATGTTGCTCCAGCTACGGAGGCGAAGCGGCATGAGCCTGCACAGCCGCCCATAAGTGATGCACGGAGTGATCTTCTTGCTGCCATTCGAATGGGTAAGTGGAGTTTTAGCTTTTTTTTCACGGAAAGCGCTGTGTTTTCCAGTGACCTGAGTTCACAGCTTCTGTTCCCAGCAGGGCAGAATGTCGTTGAAAGACTAGTTAACCACAGGTACCACAGACCTATTCTGACATTTGTCGACCCCGACTTTGGATCTTTTTCTAATGCCTAAAGATGTAGAGCTTCGTCAGGCATGTTCTGGTATTTGTGTGGACGTAATCAAATGAAAACAGTGCTTGTGTTCATTATGTAAAGTAGCCAGTAGATGTATGTGGATTTTTTGCCTCTGTTCAGAAGAACTGGGTTATCCAACACCAGGCTTCAGCCCACTGACTTTTCACCAGTGACTAGTGGCTGTTCCTGACTCTGCTTACACTACAGAGCTGTGGCTCTAATGGTATTTCCAAATACAACTATGAAAACTTTCATCTTCAGATGAAAAGGACCTGTACTTGTCTTGACTATTTAGTCTTAACTTGTTGTTGGCAGTTTTAGAAGTCTGCAAGTATTCAGTCTCTGAGAATGGATTCTGATCTGCCTTTTTTTTGTCTTTCTCTTCCTTGCTCATGGAGTCTTTCTGACTCAGTGGTTTCTTTGGTTTTTCTTCCTGAATGTATTGTTAGAATGCAAAAAAAACTCACCAATAACAATATGAAATTTAAAATCTCATGTGCAGAAAACTTTGAAAGTAATTGTCTCTACAGGAATTCAGCTGAAAAAGGTGCAGGAGCAACGCGAACAAGAAGCAAAGCGAGAGCCTGTTGGAAATGATGTGGCAACCATCCTTTCAAGACGCATTGCCGTGGAATACAGTGATTCCGATGATGATTCAGAGTTTGACGAGAACGATTGGTCAGATTGAACCTGATCCAGGCCCAGTGACAAGTTCATGAAATACTTGGCTTCAGTGATTTGCTTTCTTAGCAACGTGTAAAGCAGGACATTGACATGTATTAAGGCGAGAGATCGAAGTGCTGAAATTCAATTGGTATTATTCAGAATGCTGCAGCTTAGCAACTCTGGTAGTAATGATGTGATTATGCTTATGCAGATCAGACACTTGTCTTACTTTCAGTATTTACCGCATAATACTTAAGTGCCACTAAATGTAGCAAATCATGCGCTGTGTGCAAAATATGCTGCAGTTGTTGCACTGTTACAGAACCAGCATTTTATTTTACCTCCCTGATCCGAAGGGATTAAAATATATTTTTTGACTTTACATCTTATTCTTTTAATTATGTAAGCAACTTAGGTACTTGTGAATTGGTCTGGTTGTTAGTCTTGCAGGGCAGTTAGCTCTATGACTGAGTGTTGCGTTCCATAAATATGACTCTTAGCTTTTTTATTAGTTACTAATTATGCCCATCTTCGTCCATTTTTGATCAATTCTGGGCTTAGGTTTTTTGCATACAGGATTGATATTATATGATATTTCTTCTTATCTTAAATATGTAGCAGATGATGAAACGTATGCTTTGAAGAATGAATCCGCACGGTCCAAAATTAACATTTTGTGAGCAGACTGGTGAAGTTTGTAACAGCTCTAGGTTGCTGGCTGCTTGTTGGGTAGAGTGCTGGGCAGCCTCAGGTAGGTAGCAGATGCACGTCCATGTTACACGTGAAAGTTAAAGTACCTGTAGAGCTTTCTGGTTTTACAGTACAGGTCAGCGAGATGCAAAGTCTTCAGGCTGGACCTGGCTGAAGCCATATGGTCATTGCAGTGTAGAACAGTTACTCTGTTGTCGTGGAAGATTGGAACAGTCCAGATCTAGCAATCGGGTGCATTTCACAAGTATTAAGCTTGGTCTTTATGCCTGTAGGTATAAATGTTTGTAAATAAGTTTTGTTGTTGATTTGTACATGTATAGCCATGACAGATTGTTTTCTGTTTCCTGTAGCACGTTTACTCAAAACAACTATTACTTTGATTGTATTTCTTTCCCAGTACATCCCACTGATAGAACATTGGCAGTTAAAGTGATTTTAATGGCTGTTTAGGTACTATGCCATATATATATATACACTTGTTTTCTCCTTCCCTTGGAACAGTTGCTGCCATAGAGTCTGCTTTGGCTGTCTCTGTTTTCTTTAAAAATAATTCTTTTTTCTTCTACAGTACAGTATTAAAATGTTTTTTTTGTTTTTGTGTTTTCCTCTCTCTTCTGGACCAAGAGTCAGGCTGCTACTTTGCCTAATGAGGCTTTTAGAAATGTATTCATAGCAGGGGAAGAGTTCTTTCCTTACCAGGTTACAGTTTTAATCTTTGTAACTGAAGTCTGTGTAATTCCAGGTCTCACATTTGGTAAAGCTCCTTTGTTCTGTGAGGCACTGTCTGTTCTTGGGTTAAAAAAAAAGTATGTAAAATAAAGAGAACCGGAAGATAATTGTCTAACCTGTGTTTACACAATTAACAGTTTTAGTCCTGAGAATGTACCAGTCTAACACGATGTTTGCATGCGAACTGTTGGCTGCTCCATTGCTGTTTGACCTGCGCATGATTTTTTCAGTCTGTGGTGGCTGACTTTATGGTGGGGCAGTAACACGCTGCCTCAGTGTTGGTGTTAGAATTCATCCCATAAGGTACGGCCCATCTCTGCATAATGGTGAGCATCTACGGTGCTTGGGAATTGGCGGCAGCTGAAGGTACTCACCTCTGTTTCAGTTGGAGCTGGGTTCGTCTTTGCCTTAAAATACAGAGCGGAAGTCTGCTTTATTTTGTCCCCTGGAGGCCGAGGTCTGTGCGTCCACCAGAGAGGACAGAGTTTAGGCCATGGCCTGATGGTGGCTTTCATCGCTGGGTGCGAGGCGGTCTGTTCTGAGCATTGCGGTGTGCTTCCAAGTGACCTGCGAAATGATTCTTTGGGCGGGTAGGGTAAAAGCGCAGCGTTACGTCGCTGTGTAGGGGGGGAGAGTACTCTCAGTATTCTTTTAATACATGAAATATCACAGCAGAAAATTCTTTCCAATCTACTGAAATTTGATATGACAGAAGATATATTTTATGAGCACAGAAGTTGGGTGTGTCTGAAATTTTGTCATTTGTGTTACTTTTAAATAATAAGCATTAAACGAGCAATCAGTTGTGACCAGTAAAGATAGTGTAGATTTCAGTCATAGTAGCCAACCCATTTTTCTGAACCTGCAATGTTGTCATTTTCCTTTTGGTATTTTAATAAAATGTGAATTGAATTTAGTGATGTAAACTAACATTATTCTAGGCTGGTTTTTATCAGTTTTATCATACTTTGGGTTGTGAATCAGTAACAAATATGAATAAAGTCTCACTTTTCAGCCTGTCTTTCTTTCCTTAGATTAATAAGATTTTGCTATTACTTTTTATCCCTTAAAGATAAATAATCAAAATGAAAATTTAAGGCTTCCAAATACTGTCAGAGACCCTAGGAACCGTGATTTTACTGGGATGGAGCCTGGAGTCTACAAAACCAGACTCCTTTAAGGTACTGTTGCTCCTTCTAACGTGCGTACTTTTTTTTTCTTTGGCAATCTTGATTCAAGCTCTAAGTGGAAGTTCTTGGCTGGTGTAAACAGGTATTAATTTCCCTATGGGTAGCTTTAATTTTTTTTTTCAGTGAAATGCATTAAACAGCTGCTTTGCTTCCAGAAAGAACAGGGCAGAATGTATGAGTTGCATTAGCAAGTCCCCTTTCCCACTATTTTTAGTAAGAGTCTTTGTAGGTTAATGACACCAAGCACAATATTGGAAAATGAAAACCTATGTGTGCCTACTAGAAAAATATTTTTAATTTAAACTTTTAATTATAATCAGGTTTAAAACCTGGTATGGTAACAGGAGAGGCTTTTCATCATACTGGGAAGAACTTACATAAACCAATTGTGTGATATAGTAGCTTAATTGTAAATTAAACAGACTTGTTTACGCATCTTAGACTTGGTTGTTTCCTGGGAAAATAAATTAATCTTTACTCTGTTCAACTGAAAGTTCCAGTCCCTCTGGCACTCAGTTCTTGTTTTGCTGACATTTTCCATCTTTGGTTTGAACTTAATTCAGGTAATTTAGAGCAAAACCACCAGTTCTACATAGACACTGAATATACGAGCTTGCAGCTTTGGTTCAAAGGCTTTAGTAAAGCATTTATCACTGCTCGTTTCTCAGTTTGGAGTTAGGACTGGTGATCACTCAGCATACTGCCTCTGCAGCTTTTGTGGTTGCCTTTTGAGTGATTAAAAAATATTTCCATGTGACTAAACTGACACCAGTGGGATTTTTAGATATTTCGGATTTCTCTGTACTAAGATGAACTGTATGAAGAAGAAAAATCTGTATTGTCAGAGGTGCATGCTGTTTGGAGCAGCTCAACATTGAGCTCATTTGCAATATGCAGATGGACTTGGGAGGAGGGGAAGTGACTCCTTCAGAAATTGGTTCTTGTGATGTATTTTGCAGGTATGTTTTCTCTCTGAGCTGCTGGGCATTGTTTTAATAATGAAGGTGTTCCCTTCCAGTTGAAAGAATGTGCCTAAGGACAGAGCAAATGTGTAATTTCTAAAAATGCTTAAAATCTCGCTGTAAACCGAACTGAATATAAACCTGATGATGATGAAAATTTCATTAGAATCTTGTGGCTGGAAGCTGGGTTGCACAAATTCAATCTTGAGCTAAGGTGCTATTTCCTATCAGTGGAGTAAAATAAATGTTAGAACAGCTTACCCAAATGTGGCTTTGACAGTGATTTTTTTTTTAAGGTGACATAACACTTTTTTCTTCCTGAGAAACCAAATAAACAGAAATCCAGCCTGCTGTAGTTTGCTTTGGAGAAAGGCTCTTGCCCTGTGGGGGCAGCTACCCTGAATTGTTAATTCTGAGTTTGAGGCGTTCCTGATCTGGGTATGTGCAGACACACACACCTATATGCACAAGACACAAGTCCAAGGGTTTTCAGCATCTTGAGGCATGTCTGTGTGCAGGTACTTCAGCATTGTCAGTGTGCTCGATGATATACAGGGATTGAAAATAAATTACGATCCCTGCTAGAATCCCTTGGGCCCTGGTGTCTGCCACAGAGCAGTCAGGGGTGACTTGATCCTGTCACTGAACACCCTTCCCCATTCCCTTGGGCTTTAAAGGAAGTGTGGCAACCTTGCAAGGACTGTGGGCTTCCAGTCAGCTGTCATCTTCCATTGACAAGGTGAAGAGAAAGGATGAGAACACTGAAAAAAAAATGTCCTTTAGGTACAAAACAGGGAGGAGG
This sequence comes from Leptosomus discolor, assembly GCF_034619465.1. Taxonomy (NCBI): domain Eukaryota; kingdom Metazoa; phylum Chordata; class Aves; order Leptosomiformes; family Leptosomidae; genus Leptosomus; species Leptosomus discolor. Next base: position 22,481,810 of record NC_141391.1, read on the forward strand.
AGTTTTGTATTTTGCTTTCCCTACTAATAGGTAGAGGCAAAGAATGGGTTTTTGTGTGCTCTCAGATATCCGTAGGTTTCTCTGGAGAAATGTGTTCTCATCTGCGGGTGATGTTGCTTTCTGTGCAGAGTGTGTGTCTTTGTGTTGGACTGGGCTTTTTTTTTTCCAGCTACATAAGAACACAAGTGTCCCCGAAGAGATTCTTAGCTAAATATAGTAGTCTCTTTGGAGCTTAGTTCTGACTGCTGCAGATAAACAGAGAAGTTCTTATCTGATTAGCCAGAGCAGGGAGTACTGTGCTTTTCTCCTGGGGAGGGGTCACATGCAGAGTGCTTTGGAGATTAGAGCTGAGGGCAACTGTTTCCGAGATGTCTCAACGGGTTGTCTGAGGTGTGGTGCCTTTCCGAGGCACTCGGTGGCTCGCTCCCTGACGTACCACGTGAACACTATCTGCCCCCTTCAGCCTCCGCTCCTGTTGGCAATGCAGTGTGGGTGAAGGAAGGGAGAGAGGGCTGGGAAGCTGGCAGCGTTACCCTGGCGCCAGCTAATGCAGTCTGTCCCAGCTGTCTTCGGCCGCAGCTTGAGCTGGAGTTGAAGGGGACAGCAGAAGTCATCTAACTCTTCTTCTCTGTTCTTCAATATCGGGTGCTCTCTTGGTGTTCGCCAGTGCTGATGAGCTCCTTATGCAGTTTTCTCAGTAACCCTGCTGCTAATGTTTTATCTCTCCAGTGAATTTAACTTCCCAGTTCCTTGTCAGTTCCCCTTCTCTGGCTGGCTGAATGGCCTGTGCCCGTTGCTTGTCACCCTTCACAGGCTGGATGCAGTCACCAGCTGTTGCAGAAATGCCTTTGCTCTCCTGAAGTCCATCGCCCAGTGCTGATTTTCACCTGCAGCCTGTCCTTCTGCATATCTTGGGTCCCTTCCTTCTGGGGTTTAACAGAGTTTGCATGTTACCAGCCAAGGACCTTCCCATTCCCTGCATCAGCAGGACTTAACAGTTTGCTCGGTCAGCTGTGGTTCCTTTCCCTCGAATAGATTCCTGTTCTGTGACTGTGCTGGTAACAGTGGGTGTTCCAAGGGGTGCCGCGTTGGGTACGGGGCCCTCCTCCACTGAGGAGGATGAGGATAGTAGCAGGATTTTTTTATCATAGGCTTAGCTTAGTGATGAAATGTGAATCTTTCTGAAGTTGTTGCTCATTCAAACTACGTGAGGCCTTAGTTGAACTTTGGGACACTTTCAGTTTTGTTTGTATTCATTTGCTCTGCTCCGGTTGTGTGGTGGTTTTGGCTACACCTGGATTGGTTTGGGTTTCTGTTTTGTTTGGGTTTCCCTTCCAGTTTTAGCATACTTCCTAAAACTCTCTTTTCTTAGGGTGCCTTCGCGTACCTAAACTGCTTCTGATTGCCGTTAGGTTGTAAATATCACTTCTCTGCCTGAGGAAGAAGGAATTTTTTGTGTGTGTGTTTCATGTCAGAATGATAACCAAAGCAACACTTTCTAGACTGTAAAATTATGTTCCCCACAAATTTATTTCTGCTTGATTTTTGTTTATGGCACATTTTGCTCTCCAAAGGTTTTGAAGTTTTGCTTACAGCAGTTAGTGGACTTTTTGCATTGCTGTGAAGACCTTTTTTTTTTTTTTGATAGATTCATCAAAATATTTAATCTGCTGATGACAAGAGAGCATTAAGGTATGTGAAGTGGGCAGTGCTGTGTTGCAATGTGTATGCTGAAATACGGACATACACCTGGATCTTGATTATATATAAGTGTCAGTGGTTCCTGGGGGCATTTGGAGTTTACTTTAGAATATATGCATCCTGCTGGCTCGTTGCTTCTCCCAGTAGCTAGTCACTGATTTGCCGTAACTGTTGAAAACCACCATTGTGACATTTCACAAATCTTTTAAGCAAGTGAAGCAAGATAGCTGCCTTGTACCCAACTAGCTGACATCAGACAAATTCTTATCTGAAAAAACCTAATTATCTCATTTTTGTTCGTCTTCCATGTTCTCTTCAAAACTCCCAGGGATGTCAAGTCACTCTTTGCTTTTTAAATTATTTAAGTTGACATAGTCTGTCTAGGAAACCAAGTTTAGGTCTACCACATGCTGTAAGTAAAGAATGCTCCATCCCTCTGCTGTGGTGCCCCTCCTGACCTATATTCCTTGCTATGTTTCTAGAATGTATATGAATTATTTATATGGCATGATGGATTTACTTCATACTTTGCTGGAAGAGATAATAAATCCTCACTTGAGGGATTTTTCAAACCTAGTTAAAATATACAAAATTGTGAGGCAGCTGCTAACAACTAGAATTACTTGAGATGAGGCATGGCAGTTGTCTAGCTGTAACGTTGCTTCTTTCTTACTCTGTTACCAGAGGAAGAGCATTTAAGTCCTGGTTGCCTCACTTAAAGGGGGAGAATAACACCAGAGATCTGTGGCATTACTCTGCCTCTTAAATGGGAGGTAGGAAAATAGAGATTAGGCAGAGATGGGGAAGGAGAGAGAGGCCAGGATTTTGCCTGTGCTGAACAATAGGAGAAGATATTTTGGTGAATAATTGATGATCCTTCTCTTTGTATTTGTTTGTTTTAACCTTCTCCCTGAAGATCACCTTCCCTATTTTATTCTCTTCACCTTATCAGCTGCAGTATATAATGACCTTTCTCTTCGATTCAGCCATCTGCCTGCTTCAGCTTTTATTTCCTTCACTGATCAGATGAGACATGAGAGTACAAATGGCACTGGCGGTTCTGCTGGCCTCGCTGCCTGATTAGGATAAATAGACTTAAGTTGACATTTAAATAGTGAATAGGTCTTTTTTTAAAATTCATGAATACAAGAATTATTAAAGGACTCTAGCGAACTGGGAGTGTTTTCTCCCCAGGAAGCAAAACGTGAATATTCAGGGTGGTAGAATATTTAAGGAATAGGTGGGTAAAGTGTGCTTCTAAAGTGCAGCTCTGTTTTAAGGCTTCCAGGTGTGAACTTTGCACAATTGCTGTAATTACCAGCCTGCTGTGGGTATTGCTTTTCTCTGGGTTTTGGGCAGCAATCATTTATTCTCACCAATCTGTTTGAATGCTAACAGGGATTCCAGTGCTGTAGAAAGGAAGAAGAAAAATTTGGCTCAATAAGTGCATGTGGAATGAAGTGGAGAGGTAGTGGGATTGAAAGAGCAAAGTTCCCCTCTGGGAATGTCAGTGGTCTCGGCAGGGCAGAACTGAAGATATCTGAGGCACCGTTAATTTGTTAGCACAGAAGTTAAAGAAAATAATGTAGAACTTGAAAGTATTAGGTCTTGAGATAGAAGGCATGGGGACTGGCTCACCTCATCAGACTTGACGCCTGTTTTTCCATAGGGTGTCCGAACTAGAGAGATGAAGTCAAGGGGAGCCCCTGGTAGTGTTACTTTCCTTCCACTGGAATTGCCTTGAGACAAGTCCTCCGCTGGAAATAGGCGCAACTGCGGCCTCAACAGCCGTGATGTCAACTGGGTGGTCAGGGTTAGTGCTACAGGGTCCGTGTTACTCAGAAGACCTCAAAGGGAGCGAGCCCGCAGAGCAGGGAGCAGTGGGGGCTGGTCAGCACTAGCCAGGTTCCAGGAGTTCTGCTTCACATGAACTAAACGCCCGCTGCTGCGGTGAGAGCGGGTCTCACACTTAGCTATGTCTGGGGGGAGTCGAATTCATGTGCTGCTTGTGACGGGAATTAAAGCAAGGCAAGTGGGAATGAGCAATTTGCTTCAAAAGTGCTTCTGATCCAAACTAAAATACTGGTTCCGGGGAGTGCCTAAACTGCCTGGGATCTACACCTGACTGCCAAATAGCTCTGGTTTCATGGCTGTTTACCCTTCCCCGCCACACTCAATCACTCCTGTCCACTACTGTTGTCATCCTTCAACAGCTTGGGAGAGGCAAACACCCCTCTCTTTGGCACGCTGAACGTCTGGCAAAGTGTTGGCAGTTGCTGAGGAAGCATTGCTAATGAGGGAGTGCTTCTGAAAGCAGCACATCTCCTACACAGCGTGTGTAGCAGCCACAACAGGCGCCTTCGCAGGAGCTCATCCTAGCAAACACGCCAAGTAGGATTAACTAGACAGTAAAAATCCATTGGCTGGCAATTACATTTCAGTATTTGATTAAAATACAAGGCCAGATAATGCAGGAAGCAGGAAAATATTTGAACACACGCACTCAGCAGCTAGGTATTCCCTGCCCAACTAGAAGCTGTTTTACCTGAGAGGGGAGCTAGGCATTTTGCTCCTACAGTGCTGCAGTGGTGGTGGGAGAGCTGCAGGAGGGCTCTGGCAGCTTTTGCCCTGCTCGTGCCTGCTTAATATCTGGCAAAATAATGAATTTGAGGTTCCTTCGATTATTTGTGTGACCTCATTAAAACCTTAGCTTGATTAAGAAAGGGACATGCGAGGAGAGAGCTGCATGAGGCAACGGTGGGCCCGTAGTAGGTACCCAAAGGCCAGAACTCCAGTGACAGGAAAATGAGGTGCTGCTGTAAGATTTCTGTCCCCAGCAAACACACCGGCTAAGAGGGACTGTCTTTCTGTAGAAAGATACTGACCTCCAGTGGACAAATGGGGCAATCATAAGAGTTTGTGCTAATTAAAATTTAGCTGTATGAGAACCCAGGAGATGAGGAAGTTCAAGATAGGGAGATTCGTGCACTTTGCTATTCCTCCAACTCTCAATGCCTTTATTTTTCTATATAAAACCACGCAGTACCTTGGTGAAATTTTAGTGTCTTTAAAGTTGCTGATTGTCTTAATAAAACAATGTCTCTTCACCTTCTTTCCCCCTGAGGAACGCATGAGGTACTGCCCTGCACAGAGAAGCATTCTGAAATAAGAGAAACCCAGCTGTTAAGACATGATCTAATGCAGGCTATAATTTCATAGCTTCGGGAGGACAAAGACCCTGGGAACTGTCCTCTGCAGATCTTTCAACTGTTCGTTCCTCACTCACTGAGTGGTACTGCGGGGAAAGCGGGCATGCAGCATAATCTCAGTGCACCTGCAGCTGTGCTGACTTCTGGAGGCTCCGAGTCCCCCAGTCCTTGATGCAGTTGGAACAAGGCAGAGACGCTCTGAAATGTAAAACTGCTATGAAGCTAGAAGCACTGAAGTGACAAGGTGTGACAGCTGAGGAAGTTACTGTACCTCTGCCAAGCTCCTGCCTGTAACTGTCCTCACACGTCCTCTGAGCCTGCCCTAGTTGTGAGGTGACGTGACTTTGCACAAAGAGGCCTCCAGGGAAGTTGGGAGAGGGGGAAATGAATTGCAGCAGCTCAATGTTGGATGTTTTAAGCTTTTTATTCACAGAATCACAGAGGGGGCGAGATGGGAAGGGAGCTCTAGAGGTCATTTGGTCCAAGCTGCTGGCGCAACTTGAGGCCATTTCCTCTTGTCTTGTCACTTGGCGGAAGAGACAGACCCCCACCTCACTACAACCTCCTTTCAGGTAGTTGTAGAGAGTGATCAGGTCTCCCCTCAGCCTCCCCCTCTCCAGGCTAAACAACCCCAGATCACTCAGCTGCTCCTCACAAGCCCTGTTCTCCAGACCCTTCACCAGCTTCGTTGTCCTTCTCTGGACACGTTCCAGCACCTCAATGTCCTTCTTGTAGTGAGGGGCCCAAAACTGCACACAGTATTTGAGGTGCGGCCTCACCAGTGCTGAGTACAGGGGCACGATCACTTCCCCACTCCTGCTGGCCACACTATTGCTGATACAGGCCAGGATGCTGTTGGCCTTCTTGGCCACCTGGGCACGCTGCCAGCTCATGTTCAGCCACTGTTGACCAACACCCCCAGGTCCTTTTCCACCGGGCAGCTTTCCAGCTGCTCAGCCCCAAGGCTGTAGCGCTGCCTGGGGTTGTTGTGACCCAAGTGCAGGACTTGGCACTTGGTCCTCTTGAACCTCACACAATTGACCTCAGCCCATCGATCCAGCCTGTCCAGATCCCTCTGCAGAGCCTTCCTACCCTTGAGCAGATCGACACTCCCACCCAGTTTAGCGTCATCTGCCAACTTACTGAGGGAGCAACCAATGCTTGAGTTAAATGGTGTGACTCCCTCTTTCTACAGTGGAGACTACCTGTGGCTGGCAATGGATGTGCTGTTCTGTTTCTCAGTTACACAGTAATAAAAATCCCTAAATAAAAAAAAAGTTAGTAGTACAGACTGCCTTTGCACAGCAAGTTTCATCATCGGACTTCTGGTGGCTGCAGCTGAGCTTAAGATGAAACTAGATAACCTTGGTTGTTCCCCTGCAGCTTTGCTGGGAGGCGTGCTTTGAGCTTCACCATGCTGAGGGGTTTTCTAATGCCCATCGGCAGCCTAATGAGAAATTACCTGAGGGCCTTGCTGGGTTTCATGAGGCTTTTTTTTCAAGGAGGACAGTTTTGTGCCTGCCTTTTAGAAAAGGACTGGAGGGACAGAGTGAAGTTTTGGCAGACCTAAGTTTTTCCCCTTTCTGCTGTGAGCAAGCACAGTTTTGGATGGGGAGGTAATTGGGAACCCATCTCCTAGTCAAGAAGGGAAGCAGCAAGAGCTAATGCTGTTTCCTTAGACTCCGCTACCCCTTTGTGTGGTGGAAATGAGTCTCAGTAGAAAGCCTTTCCTCTGCTCTTTCACAGGGTTGTTCAAGCAGGAGGTGGCCTCAGGAGGTCTCTGGCCTGATGTCCTGCTCACAGCAGAGCCAGCTCTGAGGTCAGACCAAGCTGCTCAGGGCTTGGTGCAGTGCCTGGTGCCTCTAGTAAGATTTTTTTTTTTTTCCCAGTGTGCAACAAGTGTCCTCGAGCTGGGGCTAAGCGTTCCCCTCCCAAAGTGCAATGGCTGATGATGTGCAGGTCCCACCGCTGCCTCCGCCATCACTCTGAAGAGCAGAAAGGAAATGTTTCCTGGTCACTAAGGGAAGAGCACGTGGGAAACGCCCTTGCCGCGGTACAGGGAGAGCTGTTGGCAGTGCCGACCTCCCCTGCTCCCCAGGCGTGCCATCAGGTGAGAAGCCAGCTGGGGTATTGTGTGGAGGACCGCAGTGCATTTATGCTGCTGCTTCACTTTCTCTCTTCCTCTTTTCTGGAATGTCTCCAAATATTTGAAGGATTTGAATTGTTGGTAGATGGAAGGTGTTGGCGTCTTCCTCTTGTGAAAAGAAAGGGGATAATTCTTCCCCTGGGACTATGGCGGTGAGTGATGCTTTTTGCAGCACTGCTGGATACACCACTCCTCCTCTCATAAGAAATCCATCCCAAATTTTCCTTAGGATGTTTGATGGCGTGTCTGCAGGTGCAGGTGTTAATGCGCAAAGGCCTAACCAGATTTCGTTAGGTGGGCTATTGTCTGGAACTTGCCAACCACTCAGCCTGCTGGTATGAGAATAGATCAACACTTGTATGACAACTAATCTATATTGTGAACTATATTATAGAATCTTTAATTTACATAGAGATGAAGCCTGCTTACAGGGAGTGGAAATCAATAGTGGCTTTTATATCATCCTCTGGGCAGAATGTTAAATCTGAAACTCCATAATATCTAAACTGCATCAAGAGATTACAAGCCAATAGCACTAACAGCATAAAAAGGATAATTTTTTCCTTTCTTAATAAACATGATATATCTGCAGTTTCCAGATGGGGTTTTTGTTCTTTCAGAACAAGAAATGTGTTGCAGACATTGTCATTTTATTAGTGTTTGGGGTTATGGTCAGAAGCTTGCAATGCCGGGTGGTGAATAAACACAGAAAGAAAAGGTGATCCCTGCAGCCTAACCTGAATTTGAGGGGTAGTGGGTGGGCAGCTACATCACCTGAACAGGAACCTTGGCTCCTTCTTAATTCAAAGCCCACACATGAGCAGAGACGTTTGCCATAGACCAAACTGCACTTGATTTAATGCTGTAATGGTATCAAGCAGGGGGCGGTTTCAGATTAAACCCAGCCATCTTGGCAAAGACCACGTTGCCAGCGCGTTCCTACAGCATGTGGTCTGGTTCCCAGTCCAGCTCGCTTCTGGTCCGGGTCTGCCCGTAGGGTAACCACAGCACCTGTCTGCACCGTGTCTTGGAAGAGCATTGCTGCTGCTGCTGTTCTTCCCTTTGAGCTGACAGGAGCTGTGTAACAACCCGCTTCAGCCGTTCTGATCTTCAGGCTCTATTTTTCTACAATTTGCTTTGATCTTGAATAGATGGGAAAGGTGACAATGAACGGAAACATTTCCATCAGAACAATGCTTCTTTCCAAAGGCTTGTCACAACATGAAATGCAATTAAAATTGACTGAATGCCCATAGTTGGTACATAAAATCTTATGCTGTGCAGTTTATGGTGATTCACAGTAGCAGAGCAGAGCGAACATGATGCACTGGGGTATTGATGCTCCCTGGCTGCATCTCTGCAGCTTCTGCAAGTCCAAGTTGCGGTGCTATTTCTCCTTCCACCCCTCATGCTCTCTCTTTTTCTCTATGATGAATACAGTCATTAGCCCAAGATGAACTTTATTCAGACTTTAAATCACTTTTTCCTCCTCTGGTTTTAATCAGCTTTGCACAGCCAAGTTAGGTCTGTCTAAAATCTGCCATACTTTAACTTAGAAAGACACAAGAAGAACCAGCAGATGCGAGAGGACTGAAGTGCTGGGGCAGGAGGATGACAAAACTGTGGGAGTGGGAGAAGAATAGGCGAATGATATGATGGGAGTAGGGTTGATTGTCCAAGACAGGATGGGAAACAACTAGGCAAGGGGGCTGCAGCTGGGAACGGAGGGGTCTGCGGAGTTTGAAAGGATGGAACTGGGACTGCTGGTACCAAAATTAGAGAAACCTGGTACAAACGGTCAACTAAAGGACAAGCTGCAAGCGAGGCAAGCATGGCTTGGAGGAGGTAGGTAAAGGAAAAGCGTGTTTGGGAAATGGGCATGGGTGTCTGTGCCTCCTAGACAAATCCTTTCTGTGCCTTGAAGTGGAACCCCAGAGCCCTTCTACTGCTGGGAAAGGTCTTGGGAACCAGAAGCAGAGCCCATTTCTCCGTGACTTACTTGAACTGAAGATGGCCACGGGTTGCCGCGCGTTGTCCGCTAGCTCACATTGTAAAGAAAGTCGAGAGTCCGGCGGGGCTCACCCTTGGGATGGAAGTGCTGGGCGCACAGTGAACTTTTGGAAGGCTTTCAGGTGGGCTGTTCTAATAGCTTGAAAATTTACCTTTTTCAGAGGGCGTACAATGGTTTCCAAGTGAATTACTCAAAACTGTGAGTTTTCTAGACTAAGGTTTTCTCAGAATTTCTTGGAAAATTGAAATTAAAGTGTTGAGCCAGCTTGGTTAATAACCTTCTGTAATGCAGCTTTTGTGTGTACAGCAGATCCGTGTACAGACAGACTGTTTCCTCTGTAAAACTGTGTCTCTACTGCAGCCTGTATCTATTTTGCATTCCTTACTTCTCAGGCTGTCGCAGGGAAGTCATTTGATTTCTTTGGTTGTGCCCTAACTAGGCAATTAGAATACGGAAGAAAGCCTTAGATACTGCAAATTCCATTAAACAGATTGATGGTTTATAGAAAAGAGAGCAGATTCTGATACTGTTGTTTTTTTTTTTTTAAAAAAGATGCAGCCCATTTAATTAGTTATTTCAATGAATTATTTCTTTCAAGGCAATTTACTTTGTTTCATCCACAGATAATTCTATTGAAGCGCCTAGAGTCTGTGAATTGTACAGTTATTGTATCTTCCTATCGCTGTAGATCTCTAGCCAAAACAAATTCCAGGGCTGACATTTTAATTTGTATTTGCATTTCAGCTCTGCCAGATGACTGCAGTTTCTTGAAGTGAGCTAGACCAAAAAAACCCACATGTGAACAGGTGCCAAAAAATACAGCAGACAGGCTTTTTTTTTTTTTTTTTCATCATTCTGTTCCTAAATTACCATCTCAACAATGAATCTCTTTTAGGATTTGATGTGTACGTGCTTTGCTGCTTTTTCATTCCCTTCTGGTGAAGATCCACTTTCTCTGAGGAGAGGCTGCCCTGTGCTGGGCACCAGGTGAACACACGCGCACACCTGCCATGTAGGGTGTATTTGACACATCCATGGCAATGTGCTGATTCTTCCTGGACCACTAGTAATTTTAATAATTCAGCATCAGTTTAAGAGTGGACCTGAAGAAAAGCTTGTGTACATCAAAAGTTGGAAATTACACTTGTAACTGCTGAAGGTTGGAAGTTTCAGCCATGGAAGCATGGCTGAAGAATAGGCATGGATAAAACCGAAGTCAAGAGCAGTCTGAAAGATGCAACATGATCTGTGCTACTATAGCAAAGATCTGAAAAGGTCTTAGCATTGAGCGTCCACTGAGAAGGCAACTGTTCCTGAAAAAATCTCATTTATTTCATATATTAAGGAAGTGTTTGTGATCATCTCCGTCTGAGCACCTCACCGTTGCTGTATTGATAACTCACTGCCAAGGGGCGTGGCATTGCAAAGCAGAGAATTGTTATGGTATTGGTGACGCAGATGCGCAACAAAGCTAAAAAGGTGACTCAGCACTGGGCTTGGTATGAGTTATCGCTCTGGGTATCAGCGCTGGCAAAGCCTGGCAAGGGACGGTGAACACTGAACAGCTGCCGCACCGCTGAGCCGTTCAAGGGGGACGTGGGGATTCCACAAGGACCTCCCCGGGCTGCCAAGACCTTTTGTAGATGATTAGAAGGGGTCCTGCTGGGACATCTTCTAGCTCCTGCAGTACTCTGGGATGAATCCCATCAGGCGCCATGGAGTTATGGACATTCAACGGATACAACTGGTCCCTTACACTTTGTGTCCACAGACAGGAAGGTCCTGCTCCTGCAGTTGTGGTCCTCTAACTCCAGGCAGGCCAAGGTAGCCTCATGGATGTTAGCTCTGGCTCAAGGAGGGGTCAGCAAACAGGGGTTGCTCTGGGCTGCAACGTTCGTTTCTCCCATACCCCGAGAGAAGATTAACAATTCTTATGTTAATGGTTGTGAGCATCAGCTCTGAAATAGGTTTAGAAAAATAAAAGAAAATAAAAATAAAATCCTGTTTCCACTTGTAACCCTTGTGTTATGTGTCCTTGAAAGCATTTTTGGAGCTGAAAACCCCCTGGCATTTCAGGCAAATAACAGTCTCATCATTATTTGACTCACAGTGAGCGCAGGGAATAGAACACAACAGCATAGTTACGGTGTGTCATGTCTGGAGTCCTGCATGACAAGCTCTGACCTAGGTCTGAGGGCTCCGTCCGGGAGAGCCGGTCTCTGCAGTGCAGGTCCCAGGCCCCTCCAGGAGACAGGGGCAGGGACAGGCACACCTATACCATGGCTCGGGCAGGGACTGCAGGCCCCAGGCTGAGCTGGGACTTGTCCCCTGAACCCTTGGCAGGAGATGGGGGAAGGGGAGGTGGCCCAGGGGCGGCCAGTCCCAGCCACTGAGGCATATGAGCACACCCAGGAGCCTCACAGAAGTAAGCTTGCCCTGCTTATATGTTCTCCTTTGGACACTGATGGTTGGCCACTTCGGAGATTGAGTATTGGGCCAGATGGACCTCTGCTCTGAGGAACTGCTGTTGGTCTCAGGCTCTTGTGTTTCAGCCTGGTTTTCCAAGGGAAACAGCTTACACGTTTCTAAAAATGAGTACAAGGAGATAAAAAAAATCCATGGGGAAATGAACGGGTACTGCTCACCTCAAAAAGATTTGTGACCATTTAACTGAGGAGCAGGTCCTGCATCAGACTGAGGGCTTGATCTCTGAGCCTTGCTAGTGTCAGACTTGTGGGTTTTGCCAGCCTGTGGCAATCCAGCTAAACAGGATGAACACAGAAGACTTTCAAAAACCACACTTCACACTTGCTTTTTGCAAACTTGTTCAGATGGTCCAATTATCTCGAGACAATCCACAGCTCTCGCCCATCAGAAGGTACATGGCTCCTTCCCACACTGTGACAGAGCTGATACCTAGGCTGGGACACAGTTACCTGTTCAACGCTTTCTGTGAGTGCAGGGCTGGGAATCAGGGAAAGGAGGGAGTAAGAAGAGGGGAGGGGAGGGGGAGGGGGAGGAGCTGGAAGGGCCCTACAATGACCATCTAGTCCAACTCCTGACCACTTCAGGGCTGACCAAAAGTTAAAGCGTGTTATTAAGGTCATTGTCTAAACTCTACCATGGCCTGAGAGAAGAGTAAGAGCAGGAGGTTTGTCCTTGGGAGCTGAGTGGCAGACGATGTGTCAGGGACACCCAGCAACTGTGCCCCGTGCATGGCCAACAAGGTCAGGGACTGCCTCAGGGCAAGCACCCCAAAGGCCTTCCTCCGAAGGATGCTGGGAGGAGGGGCAGCGGGTGGGGCGGCGCATGGGTGGCCCCGTCACCCCCATATCACAGGGCCACCACCTGGTAGCACAGCAGTCACAATGCCCTCGGACAGGATAAAAGGGAGTGTCCTCCTGTGTCCTGCTGCCAGAGCTGGCCTGGGACAGCCCAAATGCATCCAAGAAGAAGTCCTTGAGGAGCCAGTGGCATTACTGGGCAAGGGCTGAGGGAGAGAGACCTGAGGCTGGATGAGGCTACTGGAGGTTCTCCGCTGCAAGGCCAGGTCCTGGCGGGGCCGTGTTTAAAGCCCATCTATGGATGGAAATCCTGCATCAGCCTTCAGTGAACAGATGCAAGCCCCTCGGGAGATCCATCTCCAGCCCCTGGAGCTGCCCGAGGCTGTCAGGCTTTTTGAGCTGGATAGCAGTGGCAAGACCAAGGGAATGCCCACTTGAGGAGCACTGCAGGGCTTGCTGTCCTCACCCCCCCCCCGTGGAGTCAGGGGCAGCAGCTGTAAGTGGTGGGATGCAGAGATGTTGCAAGGGGTCCCAGCACATTGGAGCACCCACTGGTGCCCTGCCAGGCACAGGAAGGGTTCTTGCCCCCAAGGTTGGTCAGGCTGGGGGCATTTGGACATTCTTGGAAGCCTGTGAGATGGCCCCAGGTGGAGGGAGAATAAGGCTTTGGCGAGGTATGACAGTCCCGTGGGACGAGGGAGCAGGTCTTGACCACATGCTCAGGGACCAGCCGATTGTCAGCTCCAGGATCAGGAAGGAATTTTCCCCTGGGGCACATTGGCACTGCTCCCTGGGGGTTTTTTGCCTTCCTCTGCAGCCCTGAGCATGACCACTTGTCAGGGCTCCTCGTCTCCCTTTTGGCCAGGTTACTGCCTGCTGCTCATGCAGCACAAAGATGGCTTCTTGTGCCCTGCAGCTGGGAGGAAGGAATTTTTTCCCCCATGGTGGACTAGCAAGTGTCTCTGGGGGAAGGAAGCTTTCTAGACTGCCAGGGCAGGCCTCTAGGGTGGTCCCCTGCTTTTCCTCTGTAGCATTGAGCACAGCCCCTTGTCAGGGCTCCTCTGGGCCTTTTTGGCTCGCTTCTGGCCTGCTGCTCTTGCACCTCCAAGGCACTACACATGCCCTGGCGCTCTCGGGCTCTCTTGCCCAGTGCAAGCTTGGAGCAGGAGCGAGCTCTGCTCTTCCCTTGGCTCTGTTTCCCCAGGGGTTCTGGCTTGTGCACAACAGCCTGTACTTGGAAGGGCTCCCAGCTTGCTGCCCCATCAGGAGCTGCCTGCTCTCCTTGTGTGCAATACAAGCACTGGGCAGGCACGAGAGCACTTTTCACGCATCACTGGCCAAGAAGCACAGCAGCAGAGCAAGTTTTGGAAGGCAACAACCATTCTTGTCATCGCTGTGCGTCATAGTTTGGAAAATACTCTGTGGTACCACACACCTCTTCTTCTTTTGTGTGGGCTTGGGCCTGATTCTCACTCTTGACGTTCTCACTCTTCAGGAAAGAGGGACAGCTTGGCCTCTATTCCCACTGCTACTTTCTGCAGCTCTGTGACTTGCCTTTGCCAGGCTGCAAGGGATGTTTTTTTCAAGCTAAACTGCAGAACACATCAGCCTGCACCTGGCTACGCACGTGCATTGCGTTAATGCTTCTGACCACCGGCTCTGAAACAGGTTCAGGAAAATAAAATAAAATAAAAATAAAATCCTGTTTTCACTTGTAACCTTTATGTTATGTGTCCTTGAAAGTATTTTTGGAGCCCAAAAATGCCTGACATTTCAAGCAAATAACAGTGTCATCGTTATGCGACTCATGATGAGTGCAGGGAACAGAACAGAACAGAACAAAATAGAATAGAATAGAATAGAATAGAATAGAATAGAATAGAATAGAATAGAATAGAATAGAATAGAATAGAATAGATCAGATCAACTTCTTTGCAGGATGAATCAGCTCACGCTATACCAGAGGTAGGTGGCAGGTACCCTACACCCAGCCAGTGTGTATGCAGCTCTGCTGGGTGTTTGTAAGCTGAACTTCATTCTGGTGCACGGACCCCACTTGTGGAAACACCCACAGCAACCAGCCCCCTGCCCAGGAAGCCCTGCTCAGCTGCGCCGCCTCCTGTTGGGGAGCACAGCGGTGATGGGTGAGCTCCACCTTACGGGGGGGATGTAAATGTCTGTGTGCTACTGTTTACATCACATCTGGATCTCCACGTTTTCTTCGTTGTTAGTCTCCTTTGTGGAATACACTCCACATGGATGGGACTCTCCACACCCCTTCATTCCCACAAGTATTCAGGGAGTGATGTGAACACGTACCCCTCAGGTCTCACTTTCTGCATTCTCCCAGGGACTTCCCTCCTACTGAAAGCAAAAGAGGTTTGGTGGCCGGTAAAGTAACCCAGGTCAGAAAGCCCAGGTTTCAATGGCAGGGGACACATTTTTTTATACGGTTTTGTGTGTGTGTGTGTGGGGGGGTTCCTTTTCTACACGAAAAGTTAGGAAAGAACTTTTTTTCCTTTATGGTGAAACTTGGCAGAGTTTGTAACCCATATTCTCCTTAGGCCAAGCCTCCCCTTATCCTCTGTCATCCCCAGGCTGAGCGCTGAACCTCACCAGCAGCATCATACACCCCCCGCCCCCCCGCCCCCCCCGCCAAGGGCAAGTGGCTGAGAGTTTGGTGTAGGGCAACTTCTGTTGTGTTTCAGGGTGGGCTAACATATCGCTCAGGAATTAGCACTCAGGGTTTCCAGTGACTGACTGCAAGTAAACTGGGGAAATGTTTTTCTCCCAGTCTGATGGAGATGTAAGCTGCCAGGTGAGGAGGTTTTGGCTGGGCCTGTTGTAACTGGTCCAGGCAGCTTGCATGGAGATTTCCATCAGATGTTTTTGTGTGTGAAAATCTCTTAAAAATGCATGTAACATAAATCAGGAGCAATTTCTTGTTGCAGATTGAAGGCTTTCAATGAAACTTTTCAACAGGACAAAAGCCAAAAAATCAGATACAAAAGCCATTTGGACAGGACTCTTAGCAAGTGGTTTATACAACCATCTGGGACAGTGACAAACGAGCTGTTACTTCACTTAGGCAGTTTGATCAATTGTCAAGCTCGAGCAGGGAACAGGAATTTCTAAAAACTATGGACATGTAGTATTTTATTATTGCAGCAAAATTATATTATATTTAGTGAGATAATGCCAGAGATAATATGGAAAATATTATTAAGGAATATATATTAGTTTAGCAAAACACCAGCTGCCATAGAAAATTTTTGTTTCATAAACATTAGTACTTGATTGGTAATGCTGGCAGTGGCAGATTTTTTTCCTCCTTTTTATTTTTTCCCTGTGACTTCAGTGTTTTTGCATACGTCGTGTTGGTAGTCCTGGAGACTGGAAGGCTCACTCCATCCAGAAATTGTGCAAGCTTCTTCTCAGTCCTAGGGAGGACAGGACGTCTTCAAGTTACTTGTGTGCTCTTGGTTCTTTTCCAGTCTGTGAATAAAAGAGCCAAATGTCAGGGCAAGTATGGGTCAGTCACCACCAACTACACTGATACCCCCAAATTATTTCAAGTAGAGAAATAAATTGTGGTAAGCTGATAATTTTGATTGATCTTTATATTTTTTTATTTGTATTAAGCATAAACTATCTATGATTCTAAGGTGAGGCCCAGGGTATGTTGGGCCAGGTGCCCTGCAGACACAAAGTCCTGCCTTAACTCTTTCAGATGATCTGGCCCTGAGGACTGGAAATATGCGTACAGCTTGGGCTGGAGCTGAGTGACTGTGAGATGCTTGATTTCACAGAAGATATGCTTTTAATGGTATTGGGAGATTTTTTTCCCACTCAGAATCCAAATGCTAATTGTGCCTCATACCGTTACACTGATCTTTCTGCTGTTCTGGTCTATCTGCTGAGGAGGCGGACACACAAGCGTTAACTTTTTCTTTTAAATACTGTTTCTGCCTCTGATATGACATAAACACATTGTGGGCCAAGGAAGAGCTTGGTCTAATTTTCATTATTTTTATTTCCAAAGCTCATGCCCCAAGGCAGATCTTTCTGTGATGTTTGAAATTTTAAAATGTTTGTGTTACCTTTTGTATGCAGACAGTACTATGAACAATGGGGGAAATACTTAAAATTATAAAGAATATAATGTAAAAAGTGAAAAAAATGGCTAGGGCCCCATCCTTTCTCTGCTCCCCCCCCCCAAATGCAGGTACTGAAGTTGTTTGTTACTCTTTAAGGCAGCTGACATCAAGAGGTAGAGGAGGAGGATCCAGTACGTAACCTGTGGAGTCTCTCAGCCCATGGCTCTGCTGTTACCATGGTCATTGATTCCTATCATTTAATACCAGAAATGGCCACTAGATCATCAAACCAGACCACCAATATTTACAGGCTCTTTTAGTTTTACAGCCATTTATTCCTCTACCAAGTCCAGTAGTTTGTGCTTGGCTCAAGCCATCCCACCAGCAACCTAGACATCAGGAGATGGGGATCCTCCATTTCTGGGGGAGCGTGCCAATGCTTACATACCTAGCTGTTGAAGTGGATCTAACTTGCTTCAGCTTCCACCCATCAGCTCATGTTACACCATTTTCTGTTTGACCCATGTGCTCCTCAGACCTCTTATTTTCTCCAAGTGGTATTTCCCATAATGCTATATTCATGTCACTTTTCAGCTTTCCTTGGATAAGCAAAATAATTTGCCTCCCACCTTCCATAAATGTTCTTTTTCAGACTCTTTCCTACATAAAAACATAGAATTACAGAATCATTAAGGTTGGAAGAGACCTCTAAGATCATTAAGTCCAACTGCCAACCCAACACCCCCATGCCCACTGAACCATGTCCCGAAGTGCCACATCTACATGTTTTTTGAACACCTCCGGGGTTGGTGACTCCACCACCTCCCTGGGCAGCCTGTTCCAGTGTTTGACCACTCTTTCAGTAAATAAATTTCTCCTAATATCCAATCTAAACATTAAATGTTCTTTTCCAGACTATGTAAAAACATACTTTTACAAGCATGGGAACAGACTGGGTTGCAATGTTTGGGGCTCGTCTCACCTCAGCTGTACAGAACAAAGAGCCAAGATCACCTCCCAGCTCCCAGGCGTGACACCTTCCATTCAAAGATTCAACTTACGAAGCAGTGGTTGGAGGTACCTGGTCCACGAGTGTTCCCAAAGCAGGTCCTTCTTTGATGCATGGATTCAACCCATGGGCCCAAATCAAGATGCCCTTTGTTGCCACTGGCTGGTGACAGGAAAGCAGGAGTGAGAAGGGTAGGAGAGCCAGTAGCACCGCCGAGGGGCTGGTGAGAAGCAGTTTTCCAGCCCCTGGGGAGGAACAAGCTATATTTCTCCTGTGACAGCTTTGCTCAAAATTTAGTTGAACTTTTCCTTTGTGGTAATAATTTTTCTAAAAGCCTGATGGGGTTTTGCTCTGGAAGAGCAAGAGGCCTGGACCCAATGTGTCACATCATCCAGAGACATCTCCTGCCAGGGCTGGGCAGCCATGCTGAGCAAGGACAAAGAGGGAAGAGGAGCTTGTTCGTGTTGAAGGTCACTCCCAGATGAGAGAGGCTCTGTGTTCAAACCTACCCTCGAAGGGCTGGCTCAGAGCAGGCGTGGGAGGAGGCGTGCAGTGCGTGCCATGACATACAGCAGCTCTGGGGCAGCTCTGCTGTGGCTGCAGCCCATCCAGTGATGCTGCGCTCCTTGCTGACGGGGCACACTGTCTGTGCGTCTGCCTGGAAAAGAAATACCTGATCACGCCAAAGCCTTGCAGCCGCTGCGGGGCTCTTCATCTCAAAATGTGGATTCAGGGTAAAAGCCTTTGGCTTTTCTCCTGCCCACTTGCAGGGGAAGCTGGGTTCAAAGCGTGGTGGGAAGAGCTGCATCTGTCGGGCTCATCGCATGGTGTTGCTGCTGCAGGGCTCGTGCCCTGCAGTCTGCACAGGCACCCTGCCATCATACTGGTGGCGTAGAAACTTGGTAGGTATCGTCACGCCACAAAAATCTGTCACCCTGTGTCAAGCTGCACCATTTAAATTTGTCTGCCTTGTCCTCGTATGAACTCCGAGCTACAGACTCCTTCAGGAAATTACCGCTAAGGGTGTGCAGACAGCAGGCACCCACGGGTGCCGAGGAAGCTCGAGGCCGTTGTCAGTATGTGAAGATGCTCTCTAACATCTTAGTGAAGTCATGGCAAGCAAGGGAGTTTCCCAGTGACTAGAAAAAACCAATTTTTATGCCCATCTTCAAAAACAGCAACAACATGTGGTGCTACAGGCACAGTCCCTGAGAAGATTTTGAACCAAGTCCTGTGTAAGCCATTTCCAGGCACATGAAGGACCATAAAGTGATGAGGAATGGCCAGCACAGCTTTAGCAAGGTCGCAGTGACCTCCATGGTGGAAAACCTGTCTGTGTGGACAAGGGAGAGCAGCGAGGCTGTTTACCTTGACTTTAGCAAAGCTTTCAGTACTGTTTACCCATGGGATACTAGTGGCCAGACCGGGAAGTGGGAATGGATGGGTGGACTTGCAGTGTGAGTGAAAAAAGGGGAAGGACTATCATCAGGCTCAAAGGGTCATTGATTTGAAGTCCATCTGGTAGCTAAGGACAAGACCTGTTCTTCAGAGGGTGACACTGGGGCCGATGCCATCTAACGTTGCCATCAGCAACCTGAATGACAGGACAGGATCCAGGTAAGCTCACAAATGACACCAAACTGCAAGGTGGAATGGATAAGCTGGAAGGCAGGGCTGCTCTTTGCAGGGACGTTGGTAAACTGGAGGAATGGACTGACAGAAACATCATGAAGTTCACCAAAGATAAACATAAATTCTTTCACCTGGGCTGGAATAAATGCACACATCAGTCCAGGCTGGAAAGGTCCTGGGGGGCAGCAAGTTGCATGTGAGGCAGCAGTGGCCTGTTGAAGCGATACAACATAGAGGGTGGCATTAGCAAGAGAACAGGTAGCAGTGATTATTCTCCTTGATGTAGCAGGTCTGAAGACGCACCTGCACAACTGCATTAAGTACTGCCTCCAGTCCAAATTGTGATGCTGTAAGCAGTGGTTTTGGAGACTTGGACATACTTTGATCTCTGCCTCCTTGTTATGAACTACTGCTCTGATAAGTTGTAAGTCTTCTGGACTATGGTATGGGTCTCTGACTCAAGATTACTAGGGCACCATGGGACAGCTTGGGCTAAACTTTGCAAAAAAACCCAACCCCCAAATGAAAAAACACGCTCTTGTTTTATACCTCAGTTTGCCTTTTATGGACTGATGGGGAAGATGGTTGGACACCCACATGTGTATCTCATTCTCCATGAGGACCATAGGATGATTCAGGTTGGGAGGGAACTCAAGAGGTCTCTAGTCCAACCTCTGTCTCAAAGTGGGGTCCAACCAGGTTCCTCAAAGCTTTATCCAGTGGAGTCTTGAAAACCTCCAAGGGAGATTGCACAACCTCTCTGGCTAAACTGTGCAACTGTCTGACTGTCCTGATGGGGAATCATAGAATAGTTGGGGTTGGAAAGGACCTTTAAAGGCCATCTACTCCAACCCCCTGCAGTGAGCAGGGACACCTTTAGCTAGATCAGGTTGCTCAGAGCCCCGTCCAACCTGACCTTGAATGTTTCCAGTGATGGGGCTTCTACCACCTCTCTGGGCAGCCTCTGCCAGTGTTTCACCACCCTCATTGTAAAAAATTTCTTCTTTATATCTAGTCTAAATCTGCCCTCTTTTAGCCTAAAACCATTATTCCTCGTCCTATCACAGCATGCCCTGCTAAAAAGATTGCCCCCATCTTCCTCATAGGCCCCCTTTGAGTACTGAGAGGCCGCAGGGAGTTTCTGCCAGTCTCAACCTCACTTGTTTTGCTTATGCCCATTGTCTCTCATCCTCGTGTCATGTACCACCATGAAGATCCTGGATCCATTGTCTTGATAACCTCCCCACAGGCACTGTTAGGTTCCCATGAAGCCATCTCTTCTCCAGGCTGAATGAACCAAGCTCCCCCAGTGTCTCCTCACAGGAACAACATCCTGTTGTGGAACCACCTATGACTTACCTGTACTGTTGCCCTCTCACATAGGGGTGTGTTTCCAAAAGAAATCCCTTATCATCAACATGCAGCACAAGGTAATGTTGATTTGTCCAATCTCAGTTATCCTGATGACAATTTGGGTATTATAAAGCCTTTGTAGGATAAAGCATAGATGTCTAAATTTTATATAAATGTCAAAGCTTCCCATCAGATCCTCTCTATTAATCTCATCTGCTAAATTTGATTTTATACACCAGTACGATGTTGTCTTGGGCCACTGGTACCTGCAGGACCGTGCCCCCCTCTCACTGCCTGTCTGCCCTCCCTCCAGCTCAAAGCTCAGGCATCAAGATTGAAACCCTTTCCTCCAGGCTGGTCCAAGCTGGGTCCGCCTCAGCTATTCTGCTGGCTTCTCAGCTTCACAGTCATCTCAAATGTCATCTCCATACCTCACTCACCAGCTACCCTGACCTCTGTTTCTCATGGTGGCGATCCAGAGGGAAAGCAGAGCTATTAAGAAGTTTCCATGTTGCTTCCTGAATTCTTTTACAATATTCACTGTAGGGAGGACGAACTCTCACATAATACACGCCCCAGCTCATTGCCTCGCTTATTTCTAAACGCCATACCCTCGCCGTGATGCCATGCACACGAAGTACAGTCCTGCTCTTCTACTTACACATTCGCTCTGGTTTTACCATCAGCAACAAACCCATAATCTCTCCTGGGCAGGATTTTGTTTCTAGTCATAGTTCTTGCAGTCAGCTGCTGCAACCCAGGGGCAATTACAGCGCTTTACACAGCTGCTAGGTGGCTTTTAGCTGGAGTTTTAAGAATAATTTTTGACTCAGAAAGCTGCAAATGGCCTGTGACCTTTCTGCAGGAAATAGTTCCTCTGCTGCAGTTGAACCAATGGATGCTGATTGCAAAATACCTCTTGGGCTCTGTCTTCACCAGGAAAGAATGAAGCTATTCTTCATCTGCATTAGCAAGCATCTGGTAAAGCCCTGTTGGAGATGAGGCTTTTTGTAACTTTTTATGGATCAAGTAAACTTTGGGCTTCTTACAGCCTTTAACCTGATCCACTGACCAGAAATCCACGTTGCTGTGTCTCCCCTTGGATTTTCACTGGTTCAGACTGGTGAAAGGCCACAGAGCACAGGGGGAGGTGCTGCACAGCACCCAAAGCCTCACAGAACCCATGACATATCCGTACCTTTCCCCTACCCTGTTACTGGAAGCCTTTCAAGTTACCGGCTCTTTTTTACACTGCTATTTGCTTCTGCACCAGCAGAAGGCTGACGGCAGCCTGTGCTACACTGAAAGCTTGACAACATGGAATTTTACGTTAAGCTTCACAACTGCTATGTGCTGGTGCGTTCTGCCAGATGATGTATGCTACCGACAGGGAGACGTACAGGTAGTGTGATGGAACCCAGCTTGTTGCAGGAGTGGAAATCGTTCAAAACTTTTAAGTAGATGTTAAATTCACTGTAATAATTTATTTTATGTATTAATCTCACAAATGCAGTGATGGAAAACACTAGTCTTATCTGCCACATTCTCACAGCAAGTACTTAAGACAGGGAAGCAAGAAGGAAGAGCAGCAGATACTGTGTGTGCCTCATGCTTGATACGACCTTTCTGCTCACATTGCCATCTGCTGTGAAGTACTTTACAAGTGTTTGCCAAGGCTCCCCTAGCTTTGAAAACAATACTGCTACTTTATCATAAATGGCCTGAATTATTCTATAGATGGCCCTACCTTTCCGTGTATACCGACATCTTTACAGGTACTTCACTGGTGTTCAGGATTTTGCTGTGGACTTCCACTGTGTGGATCAGAGCCCTGTCGACTTTTGTCTCAGAACAGCTTTCCAAGAGGAAGTGCTCTCTACAGTGATATAATGTCACGGAAGCTATTCACAAGGGAAACTTCACCTATGGCCGCAATGCGTCTGATGTTAAATACAGAATCCACTGATATTTTGACACATGGGAAAGACCTGTGCTTGGGGAAGTCCTTTATCATATGATTAATCTGTCATTTAAATGGTGTAAAAACCAACTTCTAAGCAGAGGAAAAAGCAACAGTCTTTGCAAATGACTGCTGAAGGTGACACCGTGAAGCATTTTGTTCTGTTTTTAACTTGACTAAAACAAAGCGCTGCATCATTTTGTCAAGCAGCGGAAATTATGGAGATTACACTGCTTAGGTCTCTGGAGACAGACACGTGCGCTTAATGAGTGCTCATTAAAACAGCCTCTAATAGAATAAAGCAGAAATACGCTAAAGAGAATAGGGGAAATTACTGGGCTCTGATGGATGCTTTATCTCGTCTCTGAAGAAGAATACAACATTCCCTGGCAAGACAAATTAAGTGTAAATACAGAGAAAACACTGAATTGATACAAGCTGGAAACCAAAAAAACTGCTGTGGGTCTGCTGTGTACATACTCTGAGCAGTACAGCCTAGCTGCACGTCCATGGGACAAGCCTGGCTTGTGACACACACCCCTGGTGACTCTTCCCTCTAGGAGATGCACCATGGCTGTCTGAGCAGCAAACATAACCCGGACAGGCAGAGGTCTATTCCTGCACCTGTGCACAACTTGGTATTGCAAGGGAAGGAAAATCAGCCTCTCCAACCAGTGCCTGCTGCTGTCTGCCCCTCACACCCGACTCTTCCCAGGCCCTGGAGATGTGACGACAGCAGCAGCAGCAACCAGGAATGCTCTCTTGGCCTCCCCTTCTGCTAGCAGAAACGGACAGTTTTAGCAAATGCTCTGCGGGCTGCACAGGTAGGTTGCTGTCGCCATCTGAGGAGGGCTGCTGCTGCTCCTGGGGAAGTGGGCAGTTTGTGAGAGCAGTCCCAGAGCTGGCATGCAGCTGCTGAAATTGAGGCAGCCTGAACTACCCTGCGATGGCAGCCACAGGGGTTTGCAGATCTAAGACCAAGCCCATCTATTGGCGAGGCTGGCTGTGTTTCTGTAAAGGCTGCACACAAGCTGTGGCTGGATAGAAGGCAAATGCTGTCCAGAAAGAGCATGATGAATTAAATGGACCAAGCGTTGCAGAGTCATGACATTTTTCTGTGACTTCTTCCTAGAAGGGGGGGAAAAAAAACAAGCCAAAGCCAACCTCAGCACAGAGAACTCCAGGGACCCTAAAATAGGCTGTTTAATTAAGAAACAGCAACAAAACCCAGACCTGCTTTATTAGTGCTCACAGAAAGCTGTCTGAAGGGATTGGGAATGCAGGGTTCACAATGAATCCTGGAGCCCATTTCAACAAGAAACTAGGCTGCAGAAGGAGCCAAAGCATGAAGAGAGATGAGCTGCTGCTGCACAGCCCTGGCTCAGCGTAGCATATGCTACCTTGCCAGGCAGTGAACTCAACCCTATCTGGAGAGTAACAGAGCCAAGGGACACTCTGCAAGCTGTGCAGGGACCAGCCCCTCCTCTCTGACAGTACCCTGCCTCTTGGCCAGTGGGAGCAAAGTGGAAGCCTGCCCTTGCTTCTCTCTCAAGAGTAGTGGGTCTATCTGATCTGCTCGGATGTCAGGAAGGAAATACTTTTCTGTTGGGTTAACCTGGCAAATTGCAAATGCTTCCTTCTCCTGCCTGATAGGCTTGGAGATGCACAGGTTAGCTAACATTAATTCCACGGATGTCCTTGCACTGCCCCGCCAGTGGCAACACTGAGAAAGGCCAGCTCTTGGAAAAGGCTAAAGGGGAACCGGAGGCTGGAGGTATGTGAGAGAGAAGGGGGGAACACGACGGCTTCCTGAGCACCAGCCCGCTCTTTGTCACCCCTCTTGCGAAGGTGAAAGAGTAAGAATATCCAGAGGAGCGAGGGGAACCCTTAGGTTAGAGATTTTGTAATCCTCTCGCTCACAATTAGACCTGCCTAATGCCCCAAACGGGAGTTGTAAATGCTCCCTCCCAGCTTAGCTTGTCACATCCTCTCCATTCCCCTTCTAAGCTGAATGATTTGGAGTTGTTCTGGAAACTGCTAAGAGGATGTTTTTGAGCTTGACAGCTCAAAATGATGATGATGGCAAACTCGATGCATCTTAAAAACGTATTTATATAAGCTCTCTGTCAAGCATCACTTAAACCCCATATATCATGATAAAATATGAAGATGAAACCAGCTCTGCTAGGCCACTGTTGGTAGGACAGTGTCCTTGTACATTATAATACCTTTTGTTGTCAGATAAAGAATGCCCTACATTGAAAGGCCACCATCTTTATAATTAGCACAAAATAAGGGGATGAAACACTGGCAGATATGAAAGAACAAAATCTCAATAAAATCCACAAGCAGAAGATGCTCAGGTAAGAGCTGATTTGCATGTAGTAACCAAGTGTTAGTTGTAACACGCTGTACAGCACTGGGTTTGCTCAGCTTGCCTCCAAGCCAGAGGAATGCAAAGAGTAATAACCCCAGGAGCATTTCTGTTATGAGGAGCTCATCTCTGACATGACACTTAAGAGAAGAACGTAAGAACAGGCATGTGCACCTGGAACGCTGCAGTCAAGCCTCCTTGAACCAAAGAATAACACTGGACTACACTCCTGTAATTTCCACACATGGGCCTCATATAAAGAAACTTTCTTGTGCTTACTGTAGCATGGAAATTAGTTGATGTCCTGACAGCTTTCAGTTATTTTATCCTTCTAAATACACTGACCATCTATTATTGGCCATGGGAGTTTTCTGTTGTATATCCATTACTAAAAATTCTGCTCTTACCCTCTGCTTAGTTCCAGACTTAGTTGAGATATCTGATATCCAACCATAGCGCGTAAAGTGCTATACATTTGGCAAGGGGTACAAAGTAGCTGTTGTTGGGTGGTCCAAGCATTGCCAATGCCTAAAGTTCCCAGTTAATCCAAAACACCGATTTAGTAACAATGCTGTGTCCTGAGCTTGTGATACTGCTGGATTGCTTCGTAATCAGGACGTTACCAGCACTAAACAGAAATGCAGCCAGGATACCTACCAGTCCTGTAACGCCATTAACACTTCCACCATTTTAACAGGAATTCCTTTACAATTCTGGCCGAGTACCATTAAGCTTTGGCAGGTTTTTACTATTCTATTTTTTGATTTGGTCAGCCATTTTGCCCTCTTAATGATATTTCTGAGACTGCTAGGAAGCTGTTAGGCTGATGCCGACGCTGTCAGGTGTGGAAGTGGCCCCAACAGAGCAACGCCAAGATGCTTGAACCACCCGTCTCTGCTGTTCCCAGCTCATTCCTGGTCCTCTTGACTGCAGGAGCAGGTTAAACATGCATCATGTGGTCAGAACAAGTTCAGTTCATTGTCCTACTCTGGGCTCCAGCTATTAAGCCTAAAGAGATCCCCAAACAGCCCTGGCCACCTGATCTCAATATTGGCTCCTCTGTTAGGCAGAACATTTATTTCCCTCCCTCTCTATTGTTTTTTTCCATTAATTTTTATTTATTTTCCAGTTTAGTAGCTTGGATGGCTGACAGTTCCTAAGGGTCTGTACTGTGTGACTGCAGTTCATGTTTAGTTAAGCAAAAACCACGTATGAAATACATCCTGATCACATTGTGCTGTCGTCCGTTTGGCTGTAGTTTAACTGCAGAGACACAAACTGGAACTCCACCCCTGCACCATGATACCCATTTCTTCTTGTCTAGATGATAAAGTAGCTGGTGCCTGAATGTGTGATGTGAGAGGTGGAGAAGACAGCTGTGGCTGGTAGAAGTAAACAACTCTAAGATCTCCTCCAGGATCCACCTGAGCTGCAGGACTGTAGTCCTGCATAGTAGAAAGGCAGCAGCCTCACTCTCCCTTACTTACCTGGGCATCTGTCAGTCACAGTTTCTGTCAGAAGTCCTATTCTCACTGGCTATGGTACCCAATAGTCAATTTTACAGTTAGAGATGTAGCTCATTCCATCAATTTATACACCTGGAAAATAAGTTGGGTATTCGAGAAAACCATTCAGCAGAATTAAAACACACATTTAAAAAAAAATTTAATTTGGAAAATGAGACAGTCCACCATTTTCTTTTAGCCTGTCTGTAACAGTCAAACTGAAAAAACTCTGATCATGCATCTGATTTTGCAGTTACTTAATTGGAGCACCAGGACCAAACCTCTAAAAAAAAAAAAAAAAAAAAGAAAAAAAAAAGTCTAGGTTAACAGTTTCTTTCAACTCTTACCTCTCCCAGTTAACCACCACCAACTCAAATATTAAGTATTTACATACATTTATAAAGCAAGACCCAATGCAGACCCTCTTGTACATCCATATTGAATTCTGTTCCCCAAAACTGAGCATACACAACGATGATGAATGGCAGTGTGTCAGAAGAGAAGTGCAGTAGAAGTACATTACCTTGGACGAGAAAGGTCGCCTTGGAAGGGCACCCTGGCTTTTATTTACAACTCTATATTCAAGAATTCCTGTTAGCTCTTCTTTCAGACCTTTTGCACAAAACTGTAGTGCCTGGTATTTACTTCTGCAGTGTCAGTGGAAGCAGGGGATCTACAGAAGTTCAGATGAAGCCTGCACATCTGAATTTAATCCCCCAAGTTCATCTTGTCATCTGCCATCTCTTTGCACTGGAACATAATTAATTTTATATTTTTAGAAAGAATATTGTTTCATTATTTGAAACAGAATGTGAAATTCAATTAAATGAAACAGACAGCCATTCTTTTTTTAGAAAGGAAAATTTATTTATGGTTACATATACCACATATAAAATTAACATTTAACTGAAACATGGAATTGTTTCAATCATTTATGACTAAACACTTACAATGTTGACTACAAAACTGTACAGTTTATATTCAGTAGCCGATTCTTACAGCATAGTGCAATTGTAACATTTTTTAAACAAAATAATTTGTGCCTTTTTTAAATAAAGTGCATTAAATGACTATCTTGTATACAACAAGAAGCTCTGTAGTTGCAATCCAAAGCTTTAATCTTAAGGGAAACTGAGGCAAAGATGTTTCACTTCCTTTTAAAATTACTTCATACAGTGGCAAGCTATGGTTCAAACTTCAACCACAGTTAAACGAAAAAAACCTAAATTAGTATAAGAAATAACCACAGGCCTTTATGTACTAAACCAGTAATTGGTTCTCATATGAAAAGCACAACATGCAGAATTTAAATGACTGGTTTAAAGCCATTTGGCTCCTAATGAGATGTGTAGTGTGAAAACTACCCCCATGCAGCTGCTTTTGCTAAAGCTTTTAGACTTCAGCATGGAACCACACTGCAGTCAGTAGTATCAGGAGTTTACACAAATCGTACAACATTTCTTAGAAAAGTTCTCTCTGAGAATTTCATGAGATGAGCATGGTAAACCACAGGTTATTTTTAACTGCATTTGGCAATTAAAAAAAGGAGGGGTCTAGTTAGTAAGTCTAGAAAGTTACAAAGGGTTCTACTAGCCCAGGGTATTCCAAATTTCACGGCCTGAAGTTAAACACAGAGTTTTACAGCTTTATTTCAGAGGCTCAGTTATAACATTTTATCCTATGGAATTTCTTTTTATTTGTAAACACATTTACAATCAACTTTTGTAGGTTTTGGCTGTGACAGTAAGTAAAGCTAAGACCAAACAAAAGATGACACGATTTTAGCCCCAGAGAGTAAAAAGATGTGGACACACAAAATGGATAGACGTATAAAGTGGCTCTTTCTAGAGATAATGACAAAAATAAGAACGTGCTTTTCCTTTGGTGGGCTCTGGCTGAGGCCCAACAGAAAAGTCCATATTCTTCTCCTCCTCCATACACCCATGAGACTGCTGTTAGCTTCAACGGAAAATGTATTTGAGCACAGGCAAGTAACCCTAGGGATCGCCCGAGTACTTTGCTGTATACGCAATCTAGGCAATTTACCCGTCTCTTCAGCTGCAATACCCATTCCACACTTTTGGCACAAATCACAGACACTATTTCCACATTCTGGAAAACCGCATTTTCCTCCTATACATTTTAACCCGTGGGACCAGCCTGAGTTCAGAAGCAGACTACTCTACATTCAGCCACTCTGCTCTGGGACAGCTGCCGTGTAAGAAGTTGCTTGCTGGAGGCTGCTAACTCTCAGCAATGAGTTACACTCCTCCTTCTAGACTAAGGGAAGTCTCTGCTTACATTGAAAGGGAAGTACAAAAGGAAATGAGCTGAAATCTGATTGGAATGTGATTGAAGAAGGCTCACAATGTTCTATCATGTTGTCAGAAAGCTCTCTGCTGAGAGCAGAGCTCCCTGCAGAAAAGCCTCCCCCCTGTGCTATCTTCTCGTGAGCCCTCTGGGGCAGAAGCACCACAAAGTGGGCTGAGTGTTTCTCAGATACCGAGGGAGCCCATTGTCAGAGGGCAACCAAACAGCAGCAAAACAAAACCCCACAGATATGGCACAACTCCCCGAGCTCCATGGGGACACAATGGTACAGCCCTTTCAGGATGTGGGAATCTCAATTTTCAAAGGGCCAGGTCATGCTGCTTTCATTTGCATACTATAGAATATCTCTTCCCTGAAAGCACTGGAACTTGAATTTCTGATTATTTTGATGGGTTTCATCTTAGCAAACACTGAAGAGGAAAATTCTATAGGGATCATAAGTAATCAATGCATTAAAAGCTCCATATCTTGGCCCTAAATTTTATAGGCCCTAGACACCTCTCCGAGAATGCCCGTGAAGCACGTGTGTATTTCGTGTGCCCTTCGAAGATAAACGTGTAAGACTTTTTAGATACTGTAACATTCCCCAGGTTAGCATCAGCCAGTGCAAAATGTGCATCTGTGTCATACGACTGTGTGAACTGCTGGTTAGACTCATGATCTGGGCAGTCCGGTTACCAAAGCACCTACGAAAGACAGAGAGAGACAGAGGGGGAGAGACAAAGAGAGAGAGAGAGAGAGAGAGAGAGCAGGGAACAGTGTGGGCAGGAACATACAACTGCTACATAGGTTCATGTTAGTGATAAAAGTTTGTCTTGTATTCTGTCCCA
This sequence comes from Leptosomus discolor, assembly GCF_034619465.1. Lineage (NCBI taxonomy): Eukaryota > Metazoa > Chordata > Aves > Leptosomiformes > Leptosomidae > Leptosomus > Leptosomus discolor. The sequence goes on from NC_141391.1 coordinate 22,511,252, forward strand.
TAGATGGCCATATAACACATTCCTGTAATCCCAAAGCTGGCAGTGGGATTTATCCAAATTAAATACATGGGAACTCACCTCCCTTCCGAAACCTCTGGATTGACTTTGTTTGTGAAATACCGATTACTTACCACTGAATCTGTCAGTGTTTGCACCATTCACGCAAGTTTGGCAATCTTTCTCTTTAATCATATGAAACTGCCTCAGCAAAAAGGTTACACTTGGACCGTTACAACACTGAAGGTCTAAAGCATGATATCTAGCATATCATCCATATAAAAAGTAAATTAAATAAATATAATATATATACATAATTATTATGATTAAGTATGTAATTATACTATTTAAGTATGATCACTCATAATACTTAATTAAGTTAAAGGCATACCAAAATACTCTTAAGAAACTGTTTCTCCACTCAGTACATAATACAACTAGTACTTAAGTTCTTCAAGTTAAACCTGGACATAGGTATTTCCTTTTAAGAATTAGTTTATACTTTTTAATAAACAAATCTATTTTGTTGGCATCTATTCCTTAAAAGTGGAAGGCCCCTCCATTTTCTGAGGTAAATTCTTGCAGGGTACAGTCTTCAGCATGTGCAGCTAGTATTGGCTTGCATTTTCCTTGAGAAACCAGGACTAGGCCTGTACTCAGACATCATGGTTGATCCTATGGTGGGGATCAAATGGTTTGAGGAAAAAAGAATATCACCAGTATAAAGAAAATGGTAGTAATTCACTTGCTTTCCTGCCCCGCAGGTGAATCGGACAGATTTCCAGTGTAAGGCAAATGTTCACCAAATTTGTTCAATGAAAAAGTACTGCCGACATATTTGAAAGGGTTACATCAAACTATTAAAAGCTTTGCAAATAAGCTTTTGCCTAGGAATGCAGCACTGTACATATGAAAGCCAGATTCATAGATTCATTTCGGTTGAAAAAGACCTTTAAGATCAAGTCCAACCATAAACCAATGTTTGTCTTGAAACAAAAAGGTCTGTGCCAGACAGCTTACTATTGGGGGGAAGTAAAATAAAAAAAAAAAAAAGAAAAGAAAAAAGCCCCAAAAGTAATCCTGTGGCCATCAGCTGAATTACTGTACACCAGCAATTTGATGGAGCCCCAAAACGTGCAGTTAATGTCTGTAAGTACTGTATGCTTTTTAGAAAGGTCTGTTTTACTTCAGTGTACCAGGTAAATGAAACAGTTCACTAGTTCTGGGACAGAAAAGTCTTCTCCTCCACCTGGGAGGGGGAAACCCATAACACTATCTTGCCCAGTCAAATATCTAGCATGTCAGCAAGTCTGTAAAAATTGCCTTGGCATATGTAGAGTGCAAAACAAAAGGCCTGGGGAGGTGAGGACAATTTTCTTAAGAGCCAATTCAAGGAGTTTGGGACGGCAAGTTCAACTGACCTTTGTTTCAAAATGAGTTTTACTCTCGCAAAGAACCTCCACTGGAAAATTCCCCCTGATCCTTTCAATGGCACTGAATTAGTTTGCATCACAGCTGTGATACACTAGTTAATTGCAGTATGGTTTCATCTAACCGGCATCCAGGTTTGGTGTTTTCCTTGTCTTCTAGAAGTTTGTATAACACAGTGAAACATGCAACTGTTTCTTCTTCTTACAAGTCTGGCTTACAAGCTCACAATAATTTTGTGAATAAACTCCAGCATGGACTTTCTTAGTTTTTCAGTGCAAAGGTATGTTGTTTTCAAAGTAACAGTTACTGCAGAGTTACAGACTCAGCTGCTCCTCAGTATAAGCAGAAATACATAATGATTTACTGTAAAATAATCTGCTGTTGGTTCTACTTTCCCATTTTCAATATTTTTCTACAAAATACCTCTTCTGATTTCAGGTGGAGCCATGTAAGACTGTGCTAACAAGACAAGTAATAATCTGAATAAAACATATGAGGTCATGTTTTCAAGGAAGGAGGACCTCACTTCTGATCATATTTCCTCCTCTCTGTTCACCATTTAACAGGAACAGCAATACTGCCAGCCTCAAGGACACGGGACCACCGCACTACACCCCAGAACAAGGGCAGCCCCACAGCCCCTCTCAGGAGCCCCATGTATGTCGGTAAAGGTTCAAAAGGGACAGTTCAAAATAACCTTCTCAAAGGGGATGCATTTATTCAAGCATCCTTCCTGCCCAAGCTCAAGCACTGAGTACCTGGCTGATTCACCAAGCCATGAAGACTTCCATCCTCTCATCTTTCATCCTTCACCTAATATGAAAGCAGATATCCTCCCAGATCATCCAGATTTCTGACCCATTAAAAGGAACTGCAAATTCTTGGCCTGAAGAAGCCAGTAGCACCCAGTTTTATGGTACAAAAAGAAATTACTCCAAAAGAGTTATTTCCAGATATGAGACCTTCCAAGTTTCCTGGGAGTCCCATCATTCTTTGACTGACAGATGGGGGAGATATGCATGCCTAATTTACCTTTCCTGTATTATTGCTTATTCATGACATACAAATCATGCCCCTTTTTTTCAGTCCCCTCACTATAAGCAGAGATTGAGAGACCTTGTTTTTTCTCCATTGCACATCTCTGGACTACCACCAAGCCAAACTCAATGTGGCACGGAAAAAGAGGGTAAACCACTGCTTTATATAATGGCATTCAAAAACCAGAAAAAAAAATCAGGAAATTGAAATATTATTTAAAATTGTGTTCCCCAGTTATAGTAATGCATGGTTATCTGCATTGGCCTTTTTCTTTTTGGTTAAGCACCAAATTTGGCAATATGCTTTTGAGTAGCCCTGCTGCCCAATATCAATCAAGTTACAGGGTTTCTTGCTAACACACAATATGCTGCATGTGCAATATGCTGCATGTGCAATATGCTATGCACATGAAAATTTTGTTTTTCTAAGTTTACCACAGAAGTTATCAAACTGTTGTCGTAAAGTGGCTTCCTGTGGTATTATTAACAAGATGTTGTCTAGTTGCAAACAACAATTCTGACTGCAAATAGCTATTTGTTCCTTTTGATAAATATATAAAGAAGGACAGGTTATTTACTGCATTTAATGTATGTACTGGAACAACCTCTTGTTCTACCACTGGCTGCTCCAAAAGGCAGACAAGTAAAACCTTAAAATGACTTTCAGACCTTCTCCCAAAGAGATATAATGAGTCTACATGTAGATATTTAATGGCATCCTTAATTACTTCTTTCATAGATCCGCATAGAGCCGCATCCTTGATCCCCCTCAAAAAGTATACCACCACAACGCCTTTTCCTGAATAGCTGTCCAGTAGCACTTTAAAATGCTCTTGAGTTCTTATAACATAGCGCCTGTACCCAGTGAGAGTCTATTTGATACTGTCTTCTTGAAGCATTACGATTTGAAGAAATACTGTTCACCTTTTTCTGGTGCTATTCCTATACACCTTGGACTTGATCAGCCTAAGGACAGTGTGCACTCACAACAGAGATGTTACATCAAATTGTTTCGGACTGGCAACTGTGCTAGTGCTCCTACTTTTGCCACAAAGCTTTTACTCTGACTTATGGGTGTTGAGGATTTTTTAGAAAAAGTTGCCAGAGTCAGTTTCTGTTTCAGGGACTAAAAACCATTCAGTACCTCAGATAAAGTGACAGAATAGCTGGTGGTTTTTTAAATAGTGACCACTCTGTCCAATTCTTATTTTTCCTTCTTTATTGTACGCACAAAAACCAGACCACACATACTTTCTCTTCATAAGAGTCAGGGCCAACATTTTGAAAATATGGTTCTGAATATTATTATTTCTTTTAAAGTAGTGAGTGTGTAGTTAAGTTTCACAGGCTTGATTTGTAGCGATGCTATTTCATCCCAGCTTCCAGTCACACTTCAGGTTGCTCATCATTTTTGAGAAATGAATCCACAAGTCCCTTATTTTTAAAAGCTAACGATCCCTAAGAAAAGGAGCCAACAGAAGAATAACTCTTTAGGGACAGAACGGCTGCTGGTCTAAGCCAAAGTTCACTGGAGGGGTTTTAGTGACTCCAAGATGCCTCAAGGCTGGCCCCTGAACACGAAGGATGGACACAGTTCCTTATGTCACTGAGTGTCCATGGCAGGAAGATACAGCAGCGACAGCAGGCCTTTCAGCTTGCTTCCAAACACCCTGGATATTGGTAGGGGCTTTCTTCAATGATACCCTAATCTCCTTTTAAAGGCCAAGCTCTCTTCAGAATGGGCTAGCACCGCTTATCTTATCCATCTTGATGGGCATGACAAATTTGGGTATTCTCAGTTTTTGGTTGGTGAAGAGTATTCTCAGTAAGTTACAAGCAGAAATCCTGACCGCAATGAATTTATCCACAGAATGCTGTACAACTAAATGCCAAACAATGAAAAGAATAAAAATCCCCACTACAGGACATAATTCTCTCTTGCAAATAGCACAAATTCAGGATCCAAGAACTAAAGTAAAAGGTTATTGCTGAGTAATTCTATTCAGGAACTCAGGAATTGTAACACAAACCACCATCAAACAATGTCCTGCATCAGTCCGATAGCAACTGCTTAACAAAGGAAGACTTCCACTTACTTAAAGTCCATATGCGAGTTGTTTTTTTTTTTTGTCTAAAGAATATATTGCTTCCTCTCTATTGCTCTGAGTTTACTCAGCAGCTTATAATACCTGCAACATGAAAGATTTTATTGCTCTTGTGCTAAAAACATATTTCCCCTTATTGCTGAAATTTTACTGTTAGGAGAAATGGTTAAAAAAATGGGGGGGGCGCAATTAAAAAAAAATCCTCTCCCAAGCTTTGAGGATGAATATATGAAAAAACTGACTACAGTAAATTTTGCCCATCAAGATACAACCTGTTACTAACTTTGGGTCAAGCGTGTTACTAAATAAAAAATTAACTTGAATTCTTTCAATTATGCATTAAGAAACAAGACTTTTGTCATTACCATGGACATAGGAAAGATACTTCACTGTACGTCGAATGGTGAATCTAACACCCCTGGTCTTACATACGGGTGCTGTTTGATGGGACAACAAAGTGACAGAATCCTGCAAGCTGGCTGGATTTTTGCCAGTTTCAGGAGGGATCTTGGATGGATACTGGCACCTCACCATACAGAACCAGGACCTACACTGCAACTCTGAGGTGACAGCAGAGAATTGCTTAATTCTGCAGGGTCTGAAAAGCAGCTGCCAAGCATTTCTTTTGTGCAAGTGAGGCAGGCAGCTTTGCACCCACAGCTCTGCCCCTACTCCCAAGAGTTCGGCCATAGGTGTATTATACAGCATCTGCCCAGTACTGCAAACCATGTTGAAGCTCGGTCTGGCAGCTGTGGCTAAACCCATGTCACCGACTTCCAGAAGGACCTTCTGGCCTATGCTGCACAGCCTCAATTTAAGAACGTATCTCTGCAAGTGACAACATCCCCACTGGAGGTCACAGCAGCAGCTTAGGAGGCATAATCGTGTTTCTCACCTGTTTGCGGCCAAAGGTAACCATGCACTACTCCTCCCATCAGGGCAAATCACAGCCCTACGAGCTAGCTTTGTGGGACTTCTACAATGAATCCTTCTTTCCTCTGTTTGACTCGCTCTGCTCCTCAAGAGAGGAGCTTCTGGTTACAAATGTCTCTGCTGTGGCACAAGGAAAAGGTCGGTTCCCCCAGCACTCGAGAGCCTCCGAGCGGCCTGTGGGGCAAGGAAGAGAACAACGAGGCCAGATGAACCAGCATGAGAACAGGGGATGGCATTACCGAGAATGGGTCTGCATAACCAAAACAACAGTTGCCCTCAGGACTGAATTCTGGTCACGGCTCTAGCCGCACACCTTCAGTGCACTTTACAGCAATCTGATACAGAAGAACAAATGGGGGAAAAAAGGTGGTATCAAAAGCAATTTGATACAGAAGAATAAGTGGGGGGTAAACTTTGCATGACTTTAACTTGCTTTTTAAAGTGCCGTTCTACATTATTCTGCCTCTCTGCATCATTCAGCTCATGACTTTTACTGCCAGTTATTCCCAATACTTTGCATACTTGCAAAACTGCATGCCTACATAGCATGGATATTTATGAAGTGATTATTTCTTATACAGAAATTCATAACAAAAGGCAATGACTAGAGTTTCATTAGCATTCAGAAGCAGATAAAGAACACCAATATCCTACACTGAGCAGGGGCCATAGTCTGTGCTGAGCATCTGTAAATTGCAGTGAAGCCAAGGGAGCTGCAAGTTTACAGCTCTACTGGACCATGCCATGCAATTATTAAACTAATCAGATTACAACCTAAGAGCCAAATATCATGAAGGTTGAACCAAGTAAATAATGGAATTTGAACCCAGCATTGCAACTAAAATTAATTATTGCTCAGAAAAATCTCTACAGAGCCTTGTTTACAGACAACTCATTCACATTTGAGATTCAGCTTTGTGTATAGCGTATGATTCTTAACGTCACAGAAACTTTGCCACAAAAAGCTACAGTCATCCAAACGTCCATGTGAAAAGGACAGATGCCACTTGGAAAAATCCAGACCAGCAACACAGTTGTCTCTACTATCTATACTATACAGGTATATATTTTCATTGAACTGTAAATATTGCTGTTTTTACACTTGAGTTTGTTAGGTTTTTTTAAACTGTAATGGAAGATACCAAAGCAACAATACAGTATGCTGACTTGGACATTCAAGGGAATATAAGCCCATACAGATGCCAGGGCATTAACACGTCGAGCTCCCACCAACACTAATGGAAGTGGTACCACGAACTCCCATGCACTGACATCAGGGTACACCTCAAGTTTCATGAAGACACCTGCCAGGAAGATTTTCTCTCTGACAATCAAGTCTTCAAATTAGAACTCAATTTTTTATTTCTAGTGCTTTCTAACGTGGCTGTAGTAAAAGGTTAGAAGCGGCTTGAAATTTAACCATTCATGAGAGGAAGCTCTGCTTTTTAGACCAGAACTATCATCCTACAATGAAGTGAGCTGACATGCGTACTGTGTGAAGAATCACAATCTGTAATGGATGAAACTGCCAGAAAGGGAGAAAACACTGTTTCATGTTGCAGTTCTGATTGCATACAATTATGAACTAGATATGCTCCGAGAATTTATAAACTTCCGTACTTTAAATTACATAGCAGAACAATGAAAACAAGTGGTAATAGTTGTGACTTGATAACAAACTTAAGGGGAACCATTTCATGTAGATGCTAAATACGTGTGGCAAGCAATTGGTAAGTAATTTTATTAGATATTTTCTTATACACTTCTGAAAAGATAAACTTGTCTGAGAAACTTTGTGTTTCAACTATTACAAACACATAGCCAAAAGAGGCCATATTGTTTCATCAATTTCTAAGACCCCCCACTGAATTCCTTTTAAAATTAATAGTATAATGAGCTCCGATGTTCCATATCTAAGTGAAAACATAGGGCTGACTTTCGAAAAGGAAGGCAAGCATATCTTCTGTTTTAACATCCAGCCAGAACTCAGGAGAGAACAGGTAACCCTTTAAAACAATTATCAAGCTAATTCATGCTGAGATGTCAAATAAAAAGCTATACAAGTACTTCCTCACTTAGAGAAAATCTGTTGCACTGAGATTATTACAATAAATACCATATAAATCAGAGCAATTGGCCATTATTTTGAAGAGTATTCTGATGATATACAAATGAGGTAACAGGATTTGGGTTTTCTTTTCTGTTTTAAAAAGAATTAAAGAGGGGAAAAAAAATCCTGACAACAGATTATAACACGCAGCATGACTGAACTCAAGCACATAAACAATTCCAAAGGAGGTATGCTGTTTCAATCTAATTTTAATTAGCAAACATACTGTAAAATCATGGCAAACATGGCAAAGTCTGGGTAATATAACAAAAAGACCCTGAGAAACATTATAAATCTGGTAAGAACACTGATTATTTTGATTTGGGAAATCTCCCTTAAACCACTCAATTCATTTTGGTCACCGGGGTTGTGCATCCTGTGGTTTTTATCTGAACCCATCACACGCCATTTAATGAATGCATCTAAATCAAAGACAGCATCGCAAGAACGTCTGGAAAGCAACAGGTTAAGGAGCATCCTCCTAGCTGCCAATCAGACATCACTGGGTGATCGTGCTCTCTGAGACAGGTTAGAAGGAATACAGCCACAACAGATGAGCCAAAGTGCTTTCTGTATCTCCTGGTTTCTAAAAGCATATATGACAGGATTGATGATGGAATTGTAGGTAGCTGGCAGGAGAGTGGCATAGGTGTATATAGAAGGATAGGTGTAATCTGCTATTAAAGAATAGAGCGTAAAAGGCATCCAGCAAGCAGCAAAAGTCCCCAAAATAATGGCCAAAGTCGACACTCCTTTTCGGGTGGTCACATAGTGGGAAGTGGCCAGGAAATGGTGTTGCAAGGCGATCTGATGGGCATGGCGCATCACGATTTTACAGATTTGAATGTAGAGCTGCAGCATGAGGGCAAACATAAGCAAGAAAGAGACCGAAAGGACAGCTGCATTATTTTTAGTGAGTGGTCTGATAACACTGCAGGTGGATTCATCTCTGAGGCAGTTCCAGCCCATTACAGGCAGCAGTCCAACACAGACAGATGCTCCCCAGAGCAATATAAGCATGACATAGGTAAAAGTGACAGTCCTCTCCGAATTGTAAGTCAAAGCGTAATATAGGGAGAGGTAACGATCAACAGTAATAGCCAGCAAGCTGCCGACAGATGCTGAGAAAGAGGCAACAATCAGTCCAACCGTAACCAGTTTCGTAGCTTCTGATTGCAGAAGGTATGCAAAAACAAAATTGATGATCAATCCAATGCCCGCTAAGAGATCTGCCAGCGCCAGGCTGCCTATCAGGAGGAACATGGGGGCGCGAAGACTGGGATTATGGAAAATGATAAGAACCACAATGGCATTTTCGCAGGAGATAAGGGTCCCTGAAGTACACAAGACAATGTCCCAGGGGTTTACCAAAAGCTCTGGCTCTGGGTCTACGACTGGAACCAGGGAGGAGCCTGCGGCTGAGGCATTCTCGGTAGAGCTGGCTTCTACATGATCCTGAGGCAGCCAGCTCAAATTAACCTTCAGATCTTCATTCATTTTAACCCCTGTCTTCTTCAACGGAAAGACATTTTTTTTAATGTTCAGACACAGCACTGGATACAGCACCCCCAGAGCATGCAACGCCCTAGACGGCAACACCACTCCAGTGTGCAGGCAGGCACTTGTTACATAAATGTGACAATTAAAAAGCCCACAACCAAAAAACCAAAAAAACCCCACCATAAAAACAGAAACGGGGGGAAATATTTAAAACTGCCCGAGATTATCTGCCAAGGGACCGACGCTGAGTGATCCTAACGGCAATTCCCTTCACCTGCATAGGGAAGAAGACACAGGCACGGGAGGGAGCCCACAAAACAGCTAAGACACATACACCCCCCACCCCCAAGCGCTGCAATTTGGGGTGGGGGCCGGCTGTGGGGCGGTGTAAACCCCGTTATTCAGTAGCCACGATTTCAAAGTGGGATTATTTTTAGTCACGGAGGGAGCGGCCACGTTGGGGCGGGGAGGGGGGGAATATCCTTCACCGACCCTCTGTGAGGAAACCCCGCCCGGGCTGGAGGGATGAAGGGAGGGCGGAGGGGGGCAATATCCTCTGAGAACTTACAAAACTCAACGCGGACACCACACACACACACACACACACACACACACATCCACCCCCCGCACACCCCGGCGGCGGTCACCTGGGTTTTCCCCCGGCGGTTTCGGAGGAAGGAAGGAAGGGAGGAAGGAAGGAAGGAGGAGGAGGAACAGAGAGGGTCGCCGTGGTCCCTTCAAGGCGGGCAGCGGTACCGGCCGCCCTCACGGCGCGGCGCGGGGCCGAGGGAGCAGCGCAGGTGCGCGCGCCCCCTGCGCGCGCGCGCGCGCGCGCCTGCGCAGGTGCCTCCCGCCGCGAGCGCGCGGGGCGTAGTGGGGGGAGGGGCGGGGAGGAGCGGAGGGGCGGGGGGCGTCCGCGAAAGCCCCGCGCGCGAAAGCCCCTGAGGTAGCGGCGCGATCGCCCTGAGGGGGTCGTTCCCCTCGCCCCACCAAGGCGGCTTTTCGCGGGGTGGGTGAAGGCGGGGATGGGACCGTCCGTGGGTTTGAGGTGCTGAAGTGGGTGATGGGGGTTTGGGGGAGGTCCGGGCAGAGCGGGTGAGAAAAGCGTAAATGAAAATGCCGGGGTCTGTGCTGTTGCTGGGGGTTAACAGCAGCCGTGCGCCGCGGTGAGGAGGTGGTCGCAGGCTAAAAGCCTTTGAGCAATGTGATGTTGCACCCAGAAAGACCCTCGCTTGGTCTTACGGCGGTCTGCGGGCCTTTTGCTTGCAGCAGAACCTCCTAAAAATGAGTTAAGTCAAAATTATCTGTACTATGAGGGTGGTGGAGCGCTGGGACCAGTTACCCGGAGATGTTGTGGGGTCTCCAGCCTTGGAGATACTCAAAACCTGATGACATGATGCTGAGTGATCTACTCTAACTGACCCTCCCTGGAGCAGCGGGGTTGGACCAGACCATCTCCAGAGTCAACTTAAAGCTTCAATTGTTTTGTGGTTCTGTGGTGCGTAACCATATGAAAATGAAAATATAGTATAATAGAGAAAAAAATACAGTACTTAAAGGGGGCCTACCAGAAAGGTGGAGAGGGACTCTTGATCAGGGAGTGCAGTGACAGGACGAGGGGTAGCGGTTTCAAACTGAAAGAGGGGAGATTTAGATCAGATATTAGGAGGAAATTCTTCACTGTGAGGGTGGTGAGACACTGGCACAGGTTGCCCAGAGAAGCTGTGGCTGCCCCCTCCCTGGCAGTGTTCAAGGCCAGGCTGGATGGGGCTTTGAGCAACCTGGTCTGGTGGGAAGTGTCCCTGCCCATGGCAGGGGGGTTTGGAACTAGGTGGTCTTTAAGGTCTCTTCCAACCCAAACCATTCTGTGATTCTATGATATAAAAGATTTAAAGGAGCGATGCACAGTATCAGGTGTAGAGCAGGTAGCACCTAACAGCGTGCAGAAAGCCTGCTGGGGAAGCCTGGGCATGGGGATGCCTGCCATCTTCAGGGGGTGACTTTAGGAACATGTGGCCGGGTGTGCAAAGCTGTTGCGTATTGGATAGTGCCGGCAGGCCAGTGGGACTTCCAGTGAGTTAGAAACTGAACTTGCCTAGATGCCATTGTGGCAGAGGAACCATACCAAACAACTTTAGACACCAGATACAGAATTTTGTGCGCAGAAGATAGTCTTCCCAGGTCCCCTGTCTTGTCAGTTGAGAGAAGTGTGTCCTCCAGGACATGCCAAAATAGTGTGAGGAGCTGGTCTTTAGAAAAACTTGGGCAATTTTAAGAAAATATGTTTTGTCCTCATTTACACCACTATATACCTAAAGCACTTTGCATAATCTGGCCCTGGGTGACAATTGGAATCTGGAGGGAAGATTTACTTCTCCCTTGTTGAGTAAGGCGCTCATGTATCGATCCTCTTTCTGGATGCATGGTTCTTCCACTTCTTTCTCTGAGTCCACCGGTTCTTGGAGAAGACTGATCTTAAGCAAGCCTTCAATTTACTTCAGCGAACTACTGTAGTAGTTATCTGCTCATTTTAGTCAGCAAAATTAAGAGCGAAAAACAAAAGCCAGCATTCTGTAATCAAGCGATTGAAGTACATTTAGCTTGAATTTAACTGTATCTTCCCACTTCAATAAAATTCATGATGAGTAGTGCATATGTACGCAGTAAAAATTTTCATTTTTAAAACCATATTTTCACTACTCTGCAGGCTGTGACACATTTATAGACTTACTGGTTCCTGTATGTCTTCCCACAACTCCCACTGGAGTCACCTGAAGATGCTATGCTGTTACAGTTCTCAGAAGAGCCATTGCTTCCAAGGCTTCTATAACCACTGGAAACATTGCTGTGAACTGGCTGTGTGAGGGGACCTCCAGGTCTGCCTCAGTCATCGTGCTAAGCCTTGTGAAACTTTGCTGGATGATTCAGGATAATTCCTTAATATTTCTGGTGACCATCCTGTTTTATGACAAGGATTAACAATGGGTATCACCTTGCTGCTGATGGCAGTCTTCCTGATTTATCCACCGATTTCTTATGTGACAGAGTGACAAATACTTGCCTGTGATCCAGACTGAATATGTTTGGTGTGCTTCAGCATCTGTCACTCTTACATTTAGAACATTTACATTAAAAAATGCAAAAGCTTTTCTTCATCCTGTTTAAACATTTTTTTTCACAAATGGGGAAGACCAGCATTTCAATTTAATATTTTAATTTAGGACTTTGGAGAGCTGTGTTTATTCACTTAGTTAATTTGTGAATGATTTCCACTCCAATTACAACACATTACAAACAAGCTAATGTCTGTATCCTGTATTGCTGGTTTGTCATTATTAGTGACATGGTGGACTATCCTGGTCATTAGGGCTGATGGCATTGGCATGGATTTCACCCTGTAGCACTACAGAACAGTTGTAATTTAGAGGAAAATCTGGTTTTAGGCATTGTGAAGATTAACAGACACAAAAATTAGTGACGGATCATAGTTAAAGAGCTCTTGTACCACTGTCATACTACTGACTTCTGTCTCTCTCTCATGAGCATGCTGATACAGATGATGCTTGCTGACCCTCAAGCTAGCACAGAACAGCCTAGTGCTGCTGGAACAGGAAGCAGAGGTCGCGCTGTGCTGGCTTTAGACCCGAGCTATGATCCCTGCCTGATGCTGTGACTGCCATGTGATGTACAAAGATACTCTGGCCTGTCTCAGGTAACACAGTATGACTTTGCATAATATCGGCATATCCTGAAGTGTCAGCCCTGAAGTCTAGTGCTGTTATCTATCTCAGGGCGTAGTTTGGAAGTTACTCACTCTTCAGGCAGCCTGGCAGTCTCCTTTAAGTACTGGAAGGCCACTGTAAGGTCTCCAGGAACCTTCTCTTCTCCAGGCTGAACAACCCCAACTCTCTCAGCCTGTCCTCACAGGGGAGGTGCTCCAGCCCCCTGACCTTCTTCGTGGCCTCCTAGGGACCCGCTCGAGCAGGTCCATGTCTTTCTTGCACTGGGGACCCCAGAGCTGGATGCAGCACTGGAGGTGGGGTCTCACCAGAGCAAAGTACAGGGAGGGACAGAATCACCTCCCTCGACCGGCTGGCCACATTTCTCTTGAGGCAGCCCAGGATGCGATTGGCTTTCTGGGCTGCGAGCGCACATTCCAAGGTCATACTCAGCTTTTCATCCCCCAGCACCCCCAAGTCCTTCTCCGCAGGGCTGCTCTCGACCCACTCATTGCCCAGCCTGTATCTGTGCTTGGGATTGCCCCGACCCAGGTGCAGGACCTTGCACTTGGCCTTGTGGAACTTCATGAGGTTTGCACAGGCCCACCTCTCCAGCCTGTCAGGGTCCCTCTGGATGGCCTCCCTTCCCTCCAGCATGTCGACCGCACCTCACAGCTTGGTGTCATCAGCAAACTTGCTGAGGGTGCACTCGATCCCACTGTCTCTGTCACTGACAAAGCTGTCAAACGGCACCGGTCCCAGCACTGACCCCTGAAGAACACCACTCATCACTGGTCTCTACTTGGACATCGACCTGCTGACCGTGACTCTTTGAGTGTGACCGTCCAGCGCATTCCTGATCCACCGAGTGGCCCATCCATCAAATCTATGTCTCTCCAATTTAGAGACAAGGATGTTGTGCGGGACAGTGTAGAATGCTTTGCACAAGTCCGGGTAGATGATGTCAGTTGCTCTTCCCTTATCCACCAATGCTGTAAGCCTGTCATAGAAGATGACCAGATTTGGCAGGCACAGTTTACCCTTCGTGAAGCCATGTTGGCTGTCACCAGTCACCTCCTTATTTTCCATGTGCCCTGGCATAGTTTCCAGGAGGATCCGCTCCATGATCTCATGATCTTGCCAGGCTCAGAGGTGAGACTGACTTGCCTGGAGTTCCCCTGGTTTTCCTTTTTTCCCTTTTTAAAAATGGGATTTATGTTTCCCCTTTTTCAGTCAGTGGGAACTTCACCAGACTGCCACGACTTCTCAAATATGATGGGTAGTGTCTTAGCCACGTCATCCGTCAGTTCCCTAAGGACCCATGGATGCATCTCGTCCAGTCCCATGGACTTGTGCACCTTCAGGTTCCTTAGGTGGTCTCACACCTGATTTTCTCCTTCTGTGGGCAGTTCTTCATTCTGCCAGCCCCTGCCTTTGCCTTCCGTGGCTTGGGCAGTGTGGCTGGAGTACTTGCCGGTGAAGACTGAGGCAAAAGTGTTGTTGAGTACTTCAGCCTTCTCCAAATCCTAGGTAATCAAGTTCCCCTTTTCCTACTGGAGAGGGCCCACATTTTTCCTACTCTTCCTTTTATTACCAACATACCTATAGAATTTTTTCCTACTGCCCTTGACATCCCTGGCCAGGTTTAATTTTACCAGGGCTTTGGCTTTCCTAACCTGATCCCTGGCTGCTTGAACGATTTCTCTGTGTTCCTCCCAGGTTACCTGTCCTTGCTCCCACCCTCTGTAAGCTTCTTTTTTTGTGTTTGAGTTTGTCCGGGAGCATCTTGTTCATCCATGCAGGCCTCCTTTTGCCTGACTTCCTCTTTGTCGGGATGCATCGCTCCTGAGCTTGGAGGAGGTGATCCTTGAATATTAACCAGCTTTCTGGGGCCCCTCTTCCCTCCAGAGCTGTATCCCATGGTATGCTACCAAGCAGGTCCCTGAAGAAGCCAAACTCTGCTCTCCTGAAGTCCAGGGTAGTGAGCTTGCTGTGCTCCATCCTTGCTGCCCTAAGGATCTTGAACTCCACCATTTCATGGTCACTGCAGCCCAGGCTGCCCGTGAGCTTCACATTCCCTGCCAGCCCCTCCTTGTTGGTGAGAACAAGGTCCAGCATAGCACCTCTCCTTGTTGGCTCCTCTGTCACTTGGAGAAGGAAGTTATCATTCACACATTCCAGGAACCTCCTGGATTGCTTATGCCCTACTGTGTTGTCCCTCCAACAGATATCGGGGTGGGTGAAGTCCTCCATAAGGACCAGGGCTTGTGAATGTGAGGCTGCTCCTATCTGTCTATAGAGGGCCTCATCCACTCAGTCTTGCTGATTGGGCAGCCTGTAGCAGACCCCCACTCTAATGTCACCTGTCCCTGCCCTCCCTTTAATCCTGACCCATAAGCTCTCGGTCAGCTCCTCATCCAGCCCCCGACAGAGCTCCGTGCACTCCAGCTGGTCCTTGACATAGAGGGCGGCACCCCCTCCTGGTATAAAGTATACAGAGTTATTATAATATTTTTTTTTCTGTCACGCTGAGACAGTTATACACAGTGTTAAAGTACTTACAGCCCAGTTACCTTGTTCCTGAACTTTTCTCTATAATTTCTCTATTGCTGAGCGTTAAATATTTTAGATAGATAGAAATAAAAATCCAGGTAAGTTTTACTTTCAAATGTGCATTCATCTTCTCCGTGAATGCTCTCTGCCTAGCTTGGGCCTGCCTTTAATTACTTCAAGGATTCTCTCCTGTAAAGTGAGAAGTGACTTGAAGTTCTGTAAATGTGTTTGTCACTTCTTTTTAATTCCTTCCTCTTTGCCAATATTTTTTTGTTTTGACAGAGAGCTTGCTTCACATTGATTTGATCTTCAGTGTGACATGAGTGTTATTTAGATGCTCCGACCATGAAATGAGCCAAACTCTGCCCATGCACAAAATTGTGCAGTTATTACTGACCTCTCAGAATCTTTGAGCTGGAATACCCTGGGCACTGCACAGCCCATTTTAGCTTTGTTTTGCCTTCTTTTTTCCTCCCATTGGTGAACCAAGTGTTGAAGCCTTCACTCATTTTTTCTGAGTTGCTAGGCAAGCTGAAAACAATTAGGAACATAACTAAAGTAAGGGTTATATAGAGAATACTTTGTGTTTATTCCCTTATCCCAAATCAGTCCTTTGTCCATTTCTGAAGTAAAGAAACAAAACGGAGAACAAAAGAATGCTTGCCAATCTGTATCAGTTTAATAGAAAATAAGCCTTGTCACACAGACGTGATGTTATTACAATGAGAAGATATATTTTATTCCTCCACAGATGCAACGGATTTTTGAAAGTCACTTGTCTTATCATATGTCATTGTAGCACAAGTGCTGATTTTCATTAAAATACTTGTGAAGGGGATTAATACCTGTTTTGCTACAACCTCTTAAAATACCAGCTTCCCACTGAGCCTGTGCCGGACTTGCAGATATTCAGTAACCCACAGAACTGCTGGCAGAGCACAAGCGTGTTGCAAAGATGGATGTAATGGTAAAAAGGGAGGCTTTTGGTCACACAGCTCGTTCAGACAACTTGTTTCTTAATACATGCAGCTAAACGCATAACTGTGTTTCTCAGGAGAGATGGTGTCGTTGTACCTGCGTCATGGGGGACTGAGCACTGGAAAGCAGTGACTGTGCACAGGAAGCAGTTGGTTGTATATAGGTGCCCTGTGCAGAGCTGTGACAAAGAGGGCTGCTGTGATACGAGTTGATTCATGAACAGTGAGGTAATATTACTTATGGATGGGGAACCGATGAGATCAATATTTAAAAGCTGGATCCCGTTCAGGCCAACGTGTTTTAAAAAGGTACTGAGAAATGAGAAGGAATGTGGGAAAGAGTCACAGAAATTATATTGAAGACCTGAGAAAATGTCTCATAGCGGAGGATTTATAGAAAAATAGCCTAAAAGTTAGTCTAAAAGATCAAGAGTTGACTGGACTACAGAGTACTTTCACCAGGGTTTCAGACGGCTCTTGAATCTAACGGAAAAGGGTGTAAGGTCTGGAAGCTGAAGTTAGAGAAGTTCAGCTTCAAAGTTAAGCTCAAACATTTAATAATAAGATAATTAAGCACTGGAACAGCACATCCAGGCAAGTAATGGTTCCACTTCCTCTTAATACCATTTTGGAAGATGCCCTTATCAAATACAAGTTCTACACGGGCACAAGCCAGAATAAAAACCTTACCCAAAAGTAGCAGCAATTGAATTTGTTCCTTTTTGCAGGTTATTATAGCAAGGAAAATTTTCTTTTAACTCACAGTTTGTCCTCTTCAGGTAAAAGAACGTGATACTCTGACAGTCTTAAAACAATCCCTATTCCCTTGGGTCCCAAATGCTCTCAGTAGCCAGGGCTGCTCTGAGGAATTGTCCTCTGCTAGTGGGCTCCTTTCTTTCCTGTCTGATAAAAGGCTCAGTATTCAGGGTCTTCAAAATTGTCCATCTTGGGGGGCTGTTTCTCTGCATATACATCTCATGCTTTTTTTGGTACCTACTCTGTCTCTTTCCTGCTCCCTTTAACAAAACATACTGATTTCCTTTTACTTCTTCTGCCTATGTACTTCAAATAACTTTTTAATCTTTTTTTGGATGATTTATCATGGCTGGATTATTCTGGAACCGAGGACAGTGCACTTTGTTTCTACTTTTGTGCAGCTTTTGGCTATTTTTTATTACATCTACAAAAAGTGCTTTCATGCCAGTCTTCATTTACTAATTGTGGATAAAGCATGAGGTGAATGTGAGAGGCACTGAGCTGCTTTAGGCCACCACAAAGTGCTTGCAGTTCTTCAAAAGACCAGAGGGCATTGGTGGTGCGCTCACCTCTCGGGGTTCTTAGAACAGAAAACAAGACAAGCATAATAGACCTACTAAAAGGTGCGTGTTGTCTTGGTAAAAGTTTGTGCTACAAACCATTATATTGACCATGCTTAAGTGGAAAGGCTGGCTTGCAGCTATATTTGGTTGCTCGGTTTGCTGGCAAAGTAATACCCTGCAGTTGAAAATGATTTGTGGAGCATTGATAATTATAGTTATTTTAAATGAGATAATGGGCCTCATGGCTCTTAAAAGCACAGGGAATGTTTCTGAGAACATTTCTGAAAAGTGTCTTCGGTTATAACAGATGAGATGACCAACTTCTCTGACAGAAGGGCAAGTGACTATACTGCTGTGACATATGAATGATGATTTAAATGTTCACGCTTACACCTTGGTGGAAATTGTGGTACCAATGTTTAAAGATACATTATCACATTTAAATGTGGGAATTGGCAACTGTTGTAGGCAATGCTGTTGCTGTGTCTTAACAAAGTGTATAACCCCTATGGTGATCAGGCTGCAAAAGAAAGAAATGGGAGTGATGCACATGTATGATCTGAGCATGATACCCCTGAAACTGTTTGTAAACTCACAAACTTATTAAAAAAATCATCCAAGTGACATGTATTGCAGTGCGTGACATGGGAAACAGCTGTGTGAGGGCGTCGGATGGAGGGATTGTCCAACAAGATGCGCTCTGCGTGCAGAAAGATTAGCTTTATTGTCTGATGACTGCTCTGTATTACATGTGATGTTCAGTGAAAGGGCTTTAGCTGTGAGCTTGGTTGGTGGCAGAACCTGCTGAATGCCTCCTTGGTATCAAAAAGGAAAGTATCTGAGAAAGTCTTCATGGATCCAACAAGTCTTTCACAGAATTATCACTTGTATGAAAGTGATGCTCCACTTCAATCCATGTAATCAAATGGAAGCTAGAACTAATTCTGGGACAACTCCACTGGTAAGAAAAAGTTCACACTCTGAGATACACGCTGAATGACAGCACCTTTCTGAATTGCTTATTTGCTAATACCAGTGTCAGAGACCTGGGGACTCCAAGTGCATCAAGTACAATTTAGGACAGGTCAGACAGAAACTTTTTAACTATGATCACAGTTAATGATGCAGGGAAGCGGGGAGTTGGAAACAATGATTGGTAGCTTTTACTTGAAAGGAGTTTTCTTTTAGTTAGGATAAACTTCTTAGCCAGACCTCTCAGGTCTTAAATATTAATAGTTTTACCACTGTACCACCAATGGGTGACCGTGTTTATAGAGCAGCACTAGCAGAACTGCTTTTAAGTTTTCTGTCAAGACTTTACAGCAAAGACAAGTTAAAATTTGTGCTCTATTTCACTCAGTCATCTTGAAAAGAAGGAAATTATACACATATATATGTGTATGTATTCATTAGGGACTGTGTGAGTGAAGGAAAGAATTCTGGACAGGAGCAGAAGCTTTTCAATCCAATTTATTAAAAGGGATCACATTTAGTAATGACATAAAACTGCTGTAGATTGGCACTGCTAGTCTCCCCTCCTTAGTCTCCCCTCCTTACTTGACTTTCCCAATTACTTCCCGTCTTCGTCACTGGTCACCATCCTACCTATTTTTCAGAGATTATTCCCCAACTCAAACCTATTTGTTCCCTTCAATTCAGACTCAGTCTATGCCCTTTAGATTACAACATTACTTTTCTTGACCACCTGCATGGTGATAGTTCTTGCCTAGTCTCTCATCACCAAAGCATGATTTTATCCAAGTTCAACAAATACGACCTTCTCCAGCTGGTATCCATCCAGAATGCTGCTTGCAGAGGTCTCTTTCCTAGAGCAGTGCTTCGACCAGTTTAATCCTTTCGTAACAACCCTCCACTGACTCTTGCCTCTCAAACTTCCAATATGAGGCTCATTTTCTCTTCCAAAACCCTTCAGGAAGTGTTACATTTAGTACTGAAGAGTGTTCATCACCTCTGATGAGCTTCTGGAGCCAGCCTCAGCTACCTATTGATTACATACAGTCTCCTGTGCTCCCTTTGGCACTTGGCAGATGCCTTCCATAAAACATCTATGCCGCCACCTCATTATCCCCTTTCAAATGACTTGTTGATGCTGTTGACTGATTTATTCAAATGAAAGAATTACTAGATGAAGTCTTACAGAGGTCAGACTTGTTGATCCAAAGATACCTTTTGGTCCTAAATGCTATGAATCTCAAAGATTTCTGAGGTTTATTTGATGTTTTTGCGGCGAGTGCTATTTTTTTCCATACTTGCCATGTAAGTAGCTGGATATACTTGTTATGTTTTACTTGAGTGTATCATGTTTCCCAAAGTGTTCTTATTTCCTATAAAACAGTGGTATTTAATGAGCCGTTTCTGTATTATTTAATGTAATTAATGTGACATCTAATGAAACAGCCTCTTCAGAACCCTCCTGCTCCTCTGACTGCTTTTACTACCTGTCTAGGCAGCATCTTCACATTTGGCAAGTACAGAGCAAATTAATGCACAGACAAAACTGTTATTGATGGTGCTGTACATGAGACAGCAGAGTGTGATCCCAGTGACAAATAATCAAGCATCATCACATGGGCTTCCAACTTCCTGATTACTTCCAGAATTCCCTTTCAACAGCAAAGGTGTGGTAACAAGGAGAAGCTGTGTTTCCTATTGACTGATCTTATGTTCATTTCCACTACTCTGTTAAACAAAAAGTAATAGGATAAAGTTACTAATGTGCTTTTCATTGATGCTCTGACCATAACTCCCTCATGTTTGAATCCCTAATATAATTTCCCTAGTAAAATACTATTATGGAATTTTCTTTTGTCTTGTTTGCCTATTCATAACTGGTGTTTCTTCTGTGCTGTTGTCCTTGTTCTCAACAGTCTATGAGAGAGAGAACCGTGATCAAGTGACAATAACTTATCAAGTTACTGTTCATTCGCTGTAATGCACTAACTGCCAATATCCCTGTTCTTAGACCAAGTTGAGAAATTATGTGACTTAGTTTATCTCACAATCAAAAAGAATTAAATAACGTAATCTTGAATTTTTTGTGGTCTAAGACTGATTGCATGGGCAACTCCACAGACATTTGGTGACTTGTTAATGGTAATAACCTACCTGGAATTGTGCAAAGCATTTGACACTGTCCCACATGACATCCTTGTCTCTAAACTGGAGAGACATGGATTTGATGGATGGACCACTCAGTGGATCAGGAATTCGCTGGCTGGTCGCATTCAAAGAGTCACAGTCAGCAGCTCGATGTCCAAGTGGAGACCAGTGACGAGTGGCGTTCCTCAGAGTCAGTATTGGGACAGGTGCTGCTTAACAGCTTTGTCAGTGACAGGGACAGTGGGATCGAGTGCACCCTCAGCAAGTTTGCTGATGACACCAAGCTGTGTGGTGCGGTCGACATGCTGGAGGGAAGGGAGGCCATCCAGAGGGACCTGGACAGGCTGGAGAGGTGGGCCTGTGCAAACCTCATGAAGTTCAACAAGGGTCAGGGCAATCCCAAGCACAGATACAGGCTGGGCAATGAGTGGGTCGAGAGCAGCCCTGCAGAGGACTTGGGGGTGCTGGGGGATGAAAAGCTGAGTATGACCTTGGAATGTGCGCTCGCAGCCAATCGCATCCTGGGCTGCCTCAAGAGAAGTGTGGCCAGCAGGTCGAGGGAGGTGATTCTGCCCCTCCCTGTACTCTGCTCTGGTGAGACCCCACCTGCAGTGCTGCGTCCAGCTCTGGGGCCCCAGCACAAGGAAGACATGGACCTGCTCGAGCGGGTCCCTAGGAGGCTACGAAGAAGGTCAGGGGGCTGGAGCACCTCCCCTGTGAGGACAGGCTGAGAGAGTTGGGGTTGTTCAGCCTGGAGAAGAGAAGGCTCCGGGGAAACCTCACAGCGGCCTTCCGGTACGTAAAGGGGGCCTACAGGGAAGGTGGGGAGGGACTCTTGATCAGGGAGTGCAGTGATAGGATGAGGGGTAGCGGTTTCAAATGGAAAGCGGGGAGATTTAGATTGGGTATTAAGAAGAAGTTCTTCACTGTGAGGGTGGTGAGACAGTGGCACAGGTTGCCCAGAGAAGCTGTGGCTGCCCCCTCCCTGGCAGTGTTCAAGGCCAGGCTGGATGGGGCTTTGAGCAACCTGGTCTAGCGGAAGGTGTCCCTGCCCATGGCAGGGGGTTTGGAACTAGATGGTCTTTAAGGTCCCTTCCAACCCGAACCATTCTGTGATTCTATGATAATTTGTCAGAGAGTCAAAGAGGTTGGAAACCCTGAAATCAATCACAGAATGAGATTGGCTAGAAGGGCCCTTTGGAGGTCTCTAGACCAAAGCCTGGCTCAAAGCAAGTCCAGTTATACAGCCTGGTCACCCAGTGCCATGTCCAGTTCAAATATCTGCAGAGATGGGGAATTCCACTGCCTTTCTGGGCAAGAAATGTATGAAATGGAATTTCACTAAAGTTAAATATTGAAAAAAAGTAATAAAAAAAAATCAATGAGAATTCCTAACGGACTACATTACATTGCTTTTTAGCATGGTAAAGAAGTAAATGTTGCTAGGTATTTTTAGAGCTTGAAAATATTCTTTGTTATTGTTCCAAGTGGTGAAAAAATGTAAGACACTGCTAATAACTTTTTGAGGTTGAGAAGGAAACAACTTGGTTTTTGTTTAGAATCATGGAAATGTTTTCAGAGCAATACCTTTAGCACAGGCCTGAGAATGCAACAATTAGGGCTGTATTAATAATGAAGGTTGCTTAGTACGTGTCATGTACATTAGAAGTAAAACTGGTAAAATTTTATCTGCCTAGTTACATATTTCTATGTGTTAAACATGACTGGAGTTTTAATTTATACAAGGAAAGGATTGGATGTATTACTCAACATTCATTTCTCTTTTCATGTCTCTGGGGACAAAACAATTATGGACACATTTGTTAGAAGTCATATGATTTGATTTTGGTTTACATGCTAATTTCTGCCCTCCTCTTTTAGACGTTAACTTTGGTCTTCCTGCACTATCAAAACATCTGCTGATGTTTGCTGAAGAACTGCATACCCATGGAATACACTGCTGGACTCAGATATTTTGGGTTAATGGTACTATTAGTCATACTGATGATGATTAACTTACGCTGAATTTCCGTGTGATTGAAGCAATACTGAAATTTTAAGAGCTAGGTTTGTTGATGTATTTTCTTTTGGGATGCCTGTCTCAAATACTAATAAACAACTCATTCAAAATTTTTCTAATTTACAGACAAATATTAATCAAATTATTGGACTTGACATTTAGACACTATGAGCTGCAGAGGTCTCTAGAGCAATTTCTGTTTCAGGAGGAGCAAGAAAATGATTTTTAATATCTGTAGGGCTAACTATAGCCTATGATGAATTATAAACTGTATCATAGGCTTCTAATATTTTACTATCTGGACAGTGACCCGGAACAACCTCTTTCTGTGGCCATAAAAGTGATTAATTTTCATGGCTCATTCATGCATAGAAATATTTTCAGCTGAGATGACCAGTTTTGGTAATGAGAGTGATTTTGAGTTACAGATTTCTGAAGTTCACAGAGAACACATCTATTTGCAAATCAATTATTTGTAACTAGTGTCAGTTCTTACCGTGACATTTATACGCACACATGCTAATTATATGCTCACTCATATTTCTGGTTCAGTGTCATGCTTATAATTCAGTGTTTTATACTAGCAACAGTTCTCATTTAAATTTTAAAATGCTTTAAATTGGTGATTTTAAATTATGTGTATTAGGGTTGAAATTAAGGCTTGAAAATGACTTACTTATTAGCATGTGTTGTCTAAAAATTAGTGCATGGTCATAACTTGGGGGAGTTGTTACAATGCTGGCGTTTCCCTAAATGTCAAATGTTTTATACATCTGACATTTAGAAACTGTGAAGGAAAGAGGAATAGTAAAATATGCACCATAGAGCTGATAATTGAAAGCTGGCCTTAAAAAAGCCAGGTCTATAGGGCTGCTAGCCTGGTCATAGATGCAGGAGGTGTGTGATTAAGCATATGAACCTGTGAAGATTTATAAGAGCAATCATTATTCACAGCAGTCACATGAATAAAAAATAGCACTAGAAAGAAGGATTCAGGATCAGAAGGGAAAGGGTGATGAGCAGAGCTGGTGGTTCATCATTATTTCATTTGCACGACTATAAATCTATAACTGCCTGATGTCACTTCTGTGTGTTTGGGTTCAGTGTCTGACTGGTGTTTAATTATCCCGTGGCTCTGGTCGAGAACTCAGGGCTGATGCAGCAAGAGTGTAAACAGAACAACGGTGCAGCTGCTGTACACACATACAACTGTACGTCCTGTACCTGAGAACACTGGGCTGCCTTGGCTTGCCCAAAGGGAACAGTAAATATGTGCCCAGTAAATACAGCCAGCGCTTCTATTACAGTAAAGCATAGACAGAGTTCTTGCATACAGTGTGTATTTAGAGTCCTGCAGAGATCTCTGTCCCTTGCCTTTAAGAGGAATGAATAGTCGAGGAATTCATGAGAGGAAACCGTTGCGAGAATGACGCTTGATTATGATGAAGGTTCTATCCTTCAGTCTGGTGGTTTGCGGTGTAATTTTATCCGCTCATTCTGTTAAAAATTGCTCACTGGGGAAATTACAACTGCTAAAAGCAGTTGGGGATTTCAAGCCTGGCACAATGATTTTTCTCTCATTTTCCTCTCTCTGGCAGGAGTTGAAATATAGCTCTCCTTCCCAGGGTTGAGAGGGAAGGGGGATGGGACAAAAGCAATCGGAACTGGTTCTCCTGGGAGCCTTCCCTGGGGAAAGCACCACTTTTGAATCTAGAGTAGCACTGTTCCACTGCCTTTGTGTAGAATTAGGCCATACTGATAGCTTAACACTCTGTAACAAACTCATTCACAGCACTGAAGAATCTACCCTTGGTTTTTGTGTCTTTGTTACTTCTTCAGCTCTGTTTTTACCAATCTTGCTACAAAGGCTGCTATAACCCATTAGGTTTCAGCTGATCCCAGGAGAACTGCTATGCGTGCCAATAACCACCACAGAAATGGCCTGAACAGAGGCTGTAATAATCCTCTGTCCTCATTTATGGATGCAGTGACCGACACATTTCTTCTTTCCATCTTTTTCTTTCTAAACCTCTGTGGCAGAGCGATGATTCATAGCACATGAAACAGCACAGGAGATAGCTAAGTGCCCAGATGAAGAAGTACAATGCTGACCAACTGCAACATGAGAAGCTTCTGAATTCCTATATGGTGACTATTGTATGAAAAAGGTAAAGGTACCTTTGCTTATGTCCTTGCAACTGTAACGTTCCTGTAGCAGAAATGCTCCAAGCCATGAACTGTAGGCATTCTAGCTTAAGTATTTCATCCTCTTAGATGTTGTTGAGTAGTTCTATGGATATTCATTTTCGGCTTGAGACCAATCTGTTTTTCCATTATTACCTTGTGTGCTAAGCAGGACAAGCTGTGAGTATAGAAGCTGGGAAAGCTCTGAGCTGCTGACATGGGTTAGATCTGCATCCATCCTGAGCAGCGAGTCCAGTGGCAGGATCTTGAAGATGTAATTGCCGCTGCTTGTCATAGCACTCTTAAAATTCAGATAGGCTTGTTGCAGAAGAATACATTTCTTGGGGGTTATAATCTTTGTAATGATTTTTTTTTTTCTGAAGTCTTTTGGTATCAGAGAAACTTTTGGTGAAATTTGGGATAAAATAAGTTAGGCAGAATTAGCTTCTCTTGATGTAGGCCAAGGCAGTTCTCAATGACATACTGATGCAATGTTGATCTACAACAGGTTTGAAAAATGGTTAGGCTGTGGTTTTATCTGTTTGCTGAGTACGGACAAGACAGGGAGTTCTGGATCCACTGTCTGGCAAACATGAGGCATGTATGCTGGTCTGGAAGGCACCCAGATTATGACTGTAATTAGCTACTTGAAGTGGGTGCTTGGAAATCTAGCAAGTGTAGTAAGTGAGACAAGAAGGTATAGTAAGTGCATTATTAAGCAAAGCAGTGAGTTAGAAAGCACATGTTAGTAAATGGTTGGTAATGAATAGGAAAATGTATCGAATGATGTAAAGAAGTGATAAATACCTATACAATAGGGGCTGGAATGCGCAGTTGTTGGACTCAGGCTGCTGGGTGGTTCCACTTCTCTGTCTGCATTTTGATTCCCAACGTGCCATGCTTTCTGAGTATCCTTTAAGTGAAGAATCTGATCTTAAGTTTAGTCTTTGTTTCAGATCTGTGGCTAGTGAAAGAGGAAAATTCTAGACCACTCAGTAGCTAGACAAGAGTTGGTAAGAGCCCTGCTTATGAGAGAAAAAGATCTACAACCAGTAGCTGACCCAGTATGTTTTCATTTATGCCTGGAATATGTTTTCTTGATTTTTATTTTTCCGGTGACTTTTTTGTTTGGTTGGTTGGGGTTTTTTTGCTAAGTTCAGCCTTCTGGATATGTATATGAAAGAACGGGAGCATAATATAAATCATCAGTACTCTTGATATAAATGATTAAAAACCACTTGCATCCGTTTTCAGGAAACAAATGTTGTCCACTAAAGATAAACCTCCAAGGACGCTCCCACCGACTTGTACTATTTATGAAATACATATTATTTATTTGACCTAAATATTCTCGTATGGCATCCCATCTTGTAAAACCAAGCGCTAGAGATTGCATGGTCAGTATATTGACAAGCTGCCTGGAACTACTTGTCTAAACCCTGGGAGTTCTCTGCTATTATCTTTTTTCCTGCTCTGTGGTGTAGTTGTGTATTGATTCCACAGCCTGGCTTCTTCGGTCTTTTTTTTTTCCAGTTCTTTGACATTTCATTGCCTGTGCAGTATATAATCTATTGTTACCAGACTTAAGCAATGTTTGGAATATATTTATTTTAAAGCATTTCAGTTCCTCTTTAAATTAGTAGATATATGAGCAGGCTAATTAGAAGTGAAACGATCTGAATTGATTTCAGAATGAATAGAAACATTGACAAACAGCCAGGTTTGTAAAAGAAAAGAAAAGGATCTTCCTCATAGATTTCCCAGCTGTACTACAGCATACAAAACCAAACCCAGCAGAAACCAGAACTTTATCTGAAATCCATGATTGATTTCCTTGGGTGCTGTCAAACTGTGGCAATAGTGAAATAAATAAAGTCGCTCACTATGTTAAACCCAAAACACTTTGGCTGCGACTTGGTTTCCAAAATGTGGAATACATTTAATACTAGTTTGAACAGACCTATGGTTTGGCCACTCCATTTCTGTCTGTTTGAAACACCTGTTTTCATTTAGCTGTACAAGACGGACCAACATTCTGCACTAGATTTACACTCCAAACGACTCCACTGAAATCAGCGATAGCAGTTGATTTTGAACGCAATCCACAGTATCACACTTAATTTCTTCTGGAAAAAAAATATTATGGAAAAACTACAGTGTAACTATCCAAACTGATGGGAATTTTATAAGATGACTGTAACACACTTAAAACCCAACTGTGCTCTTGTGGCTTCATTCTCTCCTTTCTCTTTGGATGCTAACTCACTTTCTCCTGCCCTTGTGTTGCTTGAAAGCTGCCACATTTCATGCAGAAGCTCCAGGAAAGATTTGTAATAGGGGAATGTTTTAAGGAAATAGAAGCAAAGTAAAGAAAAACAAGTAAAATCACATTTAACAAACAAACCAGATGGTTCCTTAAATTTGCAATATTACTTGATTGGTACATTTTAGTCCAAAAACCCAGGCTGGTTTTTGACTTACTTGCTCAAAAACAAGCTGCATGACCCACCTATATGTTTGACGGCTTGCTGCATGCATTTATGAAAAATTGTTTGTAGTATTCAACCTTGTCCCTAGTTTTACCATTTTTTATGTAATAGTTTTCTCATACATCATTTTCCCTATCAGGCACTTTCAAACAGCTAATTTGTTCTGTATCTGTAATAGCTGTGCTATAGAATTAGTGATAGATTAAACTAATTTAATATTTTCCTTATTGCATTAAATCCATCAAAGGAGATTTTTAACAAATGCTGTTTTATTGTCCTGTCCACTATTTTATGTTACTCCGTAGTTAAGATGTGGGCTCGGCTTTTGAGAAAGATAAGCTCAAAATCATGTTTTACTGCATTCTTAGTTTGTAATCTGAGTAAGTCCCTATGCATGGGAATTATCTAAACAAAGCTAGTGTCTTGTGTTCTCCAGCCATCCAGTTTCTCTCTGTATCTAAACAATCCCTGAGAATAATTTCAGATTATTTCTTTTAGGAAGGACCAGTCACCCTTTCAAAGTGCTTGCTTCTGTTTCTCTTCCTTTTGATGGAGGGAGCCCAGGTTACTGTTTCAGACAAAGGGACTTAAAGTCCAATGAGGTCCTCCACAGTCTGTCAGTGTTTCAGCTCCTCCTCTCTAAAGTGGACACAGCAGCATTACCATGCCTCAGGAAGCTGCCACAAGGATGTTAATCATTATGAGATATTTATGAATTATAATAGAGGTTATAGGAATATGAAGATTTATCTCATGGAAAAAAGAGAGCTTCTCTCTCTGTCCATTTAAGACTTCTTGTACTTTTGCATTTTGCTAAAGATGTATTTGCTACAATCTGATATTAGAAAGATGTTTACATATAGAATATGGGAAACATCCTTTTTTACGTATTGATATAGGACAGATTTTTACAGGCTTATTTAAAAAGTGAAATGTAATGGTATATATTTTACCTTTTAAAGAAAGCACAGCCCTTAAACTGAGTTATTGCATTTTAAAAAAATACTCTTCAATCCATTTTACAGCCATCCCAGTGAAAAGTCCCAGTATGAGGGGCCACAGCAAAGAGGATTTTGAGACTTGCTAAATACAGTATGTACAGTTTGTTCTTGACTGAGGACTTTCAAGGGCATCTGCATTCTGGAGTGCCATTTCAAGCAGCAGGTGAATGTAGTAAAACATGGGCAGCTTTAATGGATCATGGTGACCCCATATCACCTCGCAACAAAGATAGGAAGCTGCGTAATCAAAAAGTGTGTGAGTCTGGGGGGAAGTACTTCAGAAAACTTTCCTAAGTTTATCGTTTATCTCATCTCTTTTTTTTTTTTTTTAATTTTTGGTAAGGAACTGTGTGGAAGATGGCAATCAAATGTCTCAGTATGAATCGACATAGCCAAGGAAAATAATGCATGAAGAGGCAAAACTGACGATAACTTCACAAGTCTCTCTAATAAACTGTGCTGCTGCTCCATATAACTTTCTCTTTGTGTATGTGGGAGTGGGTCTGTGGTAAATCTGGGCTGTTGGAAGCTGTTTTTTCCTCCAAGTGAATAGTACAGGCTGTGTGTAGGGGGTGAATGTTGATGTAGTGCGCTTCACGGGCGAGTGCACTCCTGCATATGGTACAGCATTCCTGGCGCTATGTCACTTAGCATTACGTCTCTCCTTGCACTTTTTGTCTTATTGCAGCTCATCAACTGGTAAGTTTAGGATTAATGTGCAGCAGTATCTCCCCATGGAGCAGATATTTAGGGCCAGTATTTCAATATCAGAATCCCATAGGCACAAATTAAAACCAATCTCTCCTGGCAAGATTTACAGCTCTTTTTCTGATTAGCAAGAGCCAGACATTGTTTCCTGGAGTATCAGTACTGCTGCATCTCACTAATGGATGTGACACTAATTAAAGAAAGCAGAGGAGACAAAAGCATTCCTATTGTAACTTTAGCAAAGCTACAGGCAAATATGGATTTGACCCTAGTGTTGCATTTTGAATACCTGAACAAAGTAATACTTGTATCTGTGCCAGTAGTTTTCAGAGCGAGTTACTTCTCTTTTATGTACTCTTTTTTTTCTATTAGGCACCTATTGGCAATGTCAGAAGCATTTAGCTACTTTTTCCATGGAACAAGCTGTGTGACTCAGGGAAAACACGCTTTATTTCATGTGCGTTTTGTTACAGAGCAATCTGCTCTTTTGTCTTTACAATGAGAATAAAAGTTCGGAAAAATTTAAGTTTGAGCCATGGTTCATAAGAAAAAAATCTGTGATACAAACGGGATGGAACGAATGAGAAAGAAAGTATTAAAAGGCTGTATGCCCTCACTAATCTAAAGGAAGTTATCTGTACTGCAGCATTTCACAAAGGGAGCATCCCATTTCTTTTTAACTAGCTACAAAAAACTTTTTGACAACCAGGACTTCGAGAGAGGGCCCTGACCCACCTAGCTTCTCTTATTCTGCAGCACTGTGACCTGGAGCTGTCAAGACGTACACTGAACTTCAAAAAGTGCCAATAGCTCTGTATGAAAAATGTAAACATGTATCACAGCATTGCTGTAAGGGAAAATCCACCCAGATCTTGGAGTCTGGAGGCATTTTGTTCCATCTCCTCTCTTTATTCTCTTTTGAGCAGATCCCCAGTGAAGAGTTGCCCTAGAAATCAAACCCAGCAACCAAGGAGTACTTTTTGTTTTTAAGGTTGTTGGGATTCAGTGCCTTGGACAGGCCTGTATAAGATTTGGAGATTAAGCACAGCAGTCATGGTTATTTTCCTGATTATGCAGCTTTTGTAGGATACATTCTTGAGCTGGTAAGAGAGTAAGTAATTAGGATTTACTTGGCCGTGCCAACAACCAATGCTGAGTGAAATGATTGGATGGACACAGGTTCTGGGAAGCTGCTGTGTTTTCCTCACTGGCCTTTTTCAACCCCTGCCCAAACAGTCAGATTGCTTTAGAATTGAGGTCAAAGTTAAGAGAAATGGTTACTTCCACCATAAATCAAAGACTTCCAGACACAGGGAAGGAGAAATTCCTTTCTGCAAATGTAACATGGAAGTACAAAAGAAAATACTAATAGCTCAAGCTCCTTTAGATAAAAGGAGAGGGTTACAAATATTCTGCTTGCTTACTTGGCACCTTGGCTGTATGGTGCACACTTGACTGGGAGAGATGGAGCAAAGACAGGTGGTTCCCCAGTTACTTTATGCTGAGCTAATTACCTGTGTGGACATATTTAAATACATATCTGTGTAGACATACCATCATGTGTGGCATACAGGGGACAAACTTCTGCTTGCTAGAAAAGGAACCAAAACCTCCAGTCTTGTCACACAGTTCCCTTCCTGCCACATTCTGCACACCCAAAGTGAGCACTGTCCTAGTCCAGCCCTGTGCAGCTGCAGGAGGTCTTGCTTGCAACCAGCAGCTGGATGTGTTCAATGCTGTGTTCTCTGCAGAGAGATTACAGGGTTACATATTTTGTTCACTTCAACATTACTGTTGAAGTGTTTTTCAGATTGTCTTCTGGCTGGTGTCATTAATGGTTGTCACAGCATGCTTATTACAGCATTGCAGGGAGCTGTCACCACTACAGAGCAAAAGCAAGCTTGTCTGTTGTTACCTACCAAAAGGTCAGTGCTTTACTGATTACTGCAGGAAAGATGTACTGCTGTGCAAATAAAACCGTTCTGTGCTCTCTGTCATGGCAGAAATGGTTAATTGTGCCATGAATAAAAACCTGGAATACATAAAAGGCTGGAGTAGAAGCACTTGTTTCCTTTAGGTGAGTTCAACTGATTCAGGTGAAAATTGCACTGGGCCCGGGTCCTGTTGTTATCACTCTACTGCTAACTTCAATGATACCTCAGTGCTGACAGGTGTCATTTGGTGCTAGTTACTACACAAAGATGTACCACAGAGCTTACCAAGGCAGCGGAAGGCACAACAGATGGATGGGAGTGGGGGGGACACGGACACAAAAACAGGTGAGCCAGCAAACAGGTGGTGTGTGTGAGGAGGGGTGAGATGACAGTGCAGCAGAATTTTATAAACCTGGTCATTAGCCGGGCAAATGTAGCTGCATACTAGAAATGCTCAGCTAGACTATGTAACAGAGCTTGGTCTCAAGGAATTTAAGGCCATAGTGGCTTGGTGAGAGAGGGCTTATGTCACATAGGAGGGGCAGAATCTGAAAAAGTTC
This sequence comes from Leptosomus discolor, assembly GCF_034619465.1. Taxonomy (NCBI): domain Eukaryota; kingdom Metazoa; phylum Chordata; class Aves; order Leptosomiformes; family Leptosomidae; genus Leptosomus; species Leptosomus discolor. Next base: position 22,542,949 of record NC_141391.1, read on the forward strand.
TGACGGGAGGGAGAATTAAGCTTTCAGGCAGATTTTACCCTGTGAATTCTTGAGGTGTATTAGGTTAGCAGGAGGCAGTGAAGGTAACCTCCATCAACCTCCTTTAGGTCATCACAGAGATTACCCTCACTCACTATTGCGTATTTTGTTACTTGATGACCCAGATGGCAGCTTTCAGTCTTCTGTTTGAATGCTTAATTAGTTCTGTAGATATTTCTCACAGAGATTCGTTACACAGCTTAATTCTAAGTTGAAGTTCATTTTTTTTAGTCCTTTTTTCCCCACAGATAGTGTTTATGTGGCTTTTCCTAGTAGTGGTGAGTTCTGGAGCAAAGGGCATGTATCTTCCCTTAACTAGACAGCAGCCCCCGAGACACAGTACTACGTAGCAAAGGTAAAATGGGAACAGTGAGGAGAACAAGGGAATTATGAAGAAAATTAGGATCCTTTTCCTATATCCAAGTCCTAAAATGAAGAAGTGTTTCTCATTTATTCAGCCAACTAAGTGAAAATTCCTGAGGAGTAACAAGCAAACAATTCCCACCATAAATGAACTGTGAATTGTATTTGCAAATAACATTTTTAATTATGCTTGGCATATCTGAACCTCCTGCTGGTGGGACCCCAATGCAAGAGCCTGTAAACCAGAAACCAATCAGTTCAATGTTCATTGAGTTTCTGGTCTATTGTTTCAGGTTACATTGGTAGTTTGTTTAGCCATTTTCTAACAGTAAAAGAAAGAGGTGAGAATTTTGCTGATTCATGCTTTTAAAGGCACAGAGTAAGGATGCAGTTCTTTACGTGTTGCAGAATAACATAAAGGTGGCTGTCAGTGGTGAGACTGTTGCCCCACTCAGAGCCAGCAGTAGCAAATGCAGGGGCAGTCTGCAGCCCCAAATGTTTGAAACCATGACTTACACATCTAAAACTCATTAGAATAGCCTGCATGATAAAAGGTGGATTTTTGTTTGTTTTTTTCCTTTAATAATAAATTTGGGTTGTCTTATATGCCCTTTGTGTCTCCAAGACATTAGGATTCACAGGAACACACAGCCCAGGTTTGTAACATTTGCTGGGGCTTCCACATACAGCATTGAAGCCAAGAGTGCTGAAATTATGTCTCTGGAGCAGTCTCGAAAAATCTCTAGTTATTTAGGTGTGTAGCTATCACTATTTTCTGTGGTAGATACATGTCCAAGAATTTTGAGCCTGAATAACCACTGTTTTAAAGGTGATGAATTGAGGCAGAGAGATCAAGACCATCTTCCCTTTCCTTTTGCTTGTTGGCTATAGTTATGACTGTAAGCTGTATAATGCAGAGAGGACTATCTTAATCTATATTGCACTGTGTATAACACAATGCCACTGGGATATAAACAGTAAACAATGATGATATACAAATTCAGATAACTAAGTAGCTACTTTTGTTGCTTTGAGAATTCGAGATCTTCTCTTTAGCAGGGGAATAAGGCAGACACGCAAAAACTGAAGCTTTCTTTATGGAAGGCAGCTTTGTACCTTGTGTTTGTGTTATTAACACCCCAAGAGAAATTAAATTGTGCATGGCTCAATTTGAAGAATTTCTTCTTTGGGCATCTAGAGTGCCAGTGCCAATTCCAGAGATTTTCTTGGTGTTAGGGGAAGGAAGGCAAACAAACAGAAAGCTCCAATTCATATTGTGAGAAACATAGAAGACAAAAAAAAAAAAGGAAAAAAAAAAAAGAAAACAACCTAAATCTCAGAAATACAGAAGATCTGTGAGCTGCTATAGAAACAGCCTATTTAAAGTGATCACGTTTTATAAATAATCCCACAAATTCTGGGGTTGTGTGTCTTTCCCCATCTGTTGCCCCCATGGGGCTTCGCTTGGTTTAATCTCTGCCATTGTATGTAGCAAGCTTGAGTAAGACAGTGCAATGTTTCTGCTGAAATCCGTGTGACCTGCCAGCCAGCAAGGCCCAGGGACAGTGTTTTTGAGAAGGCAGGACAGTTTAATTTGTGAAAGGCATGTCCAAATCACTTAAAACGTTACAGTGAAAAAATCCAACGCTTTCATGCAAACAGCTAAATAATAAGTGCAAAATGCTGTATCTTGAGCTGGATGTCATTCAGTGCAGATTTGTTGAACTGTTTCAAGCTGGTTATCAGGATAAATACAGATGTAATGCATGTTTCTGTTTATGTCTCTGTTTTTATTTGGATCTGTCTATTTTTTCCACCCTGGGGGAGCTCTCCTCTGACCCAAACATTTTCATAACGGAAGCAAATATCTGCAGTAGTTATTTTCTTACTGAAACAATTTATTTCCTTATTACTGAAAGCGTTAAATAGATTTTTATGGTGCACAGGCTCTGAATATACGGGAACTGTAGCCTGGTAATACTGTAAGCTTTGAAATAAGCTGATTTGAAATACCAAGTAATTGTAGAAAGCCTTTGCTGTAGCAAGAGGTGTAGCAGTAAAATAATTTTGAACTCTAGTCTTGAAGTTAACTCACAGTTTGTTCTCAGAGAAAAGGCTTCACTGAAATTTCTTTTCAGTGTGCTTCTAAATTTCCTATTTTACTCTACCAGCCTTCAAAGCAAAAAAAAAAAAAAAAAGAGGACAAGCAGAGTATGTTTCCCTCTCCCTCGCCAGTACATTTATGCTTTTACTGGGAGTGAGCTGAAGGTCCTGTTTGACACGACAGCTTTCTCTCTTGTGTTGAGCCAGTGCCCTCAGAACCACAATCTCACCACTATTATCTTCCAGCCTCTGTGAACCCTTCTTGTCCCCACGGCACTGAGAAGCATCTGCATAATATTTGTCTTTTCACCCCCCATCTTTCCCACCCCTGCCCAAGCACTAAATCACAGCCAATGTTTCCTTCCCACTCCATGGGTGCTTCCCTAGGCCGTCTGCCAACCAGCATCTGCCAGACCCACGTCTGCATACACACTGCCAGGCTGTCCTTCAGACAGGAGGGAAGCAGGAATTTATAGAAACAAGCTTGCAGCCATCCGCCGGCTGTGTCTACACAGGGCCTGTCAAATCAACAAGCAAAATACTATGAGCCCAGGCAGGATGAAAGTGGAAAAGAGAGGACCTTCTATCAGCCATGTGCAGTAACTGTGTATGTACTCTTAGTCTGTGGCAAGAGCAAACCGGAGTCACAAATCTTTCCTTGCAGACATTTAAAAACATCGATGCAGCCAGCCATTGCAGGGTAGCTGACACACAGCAACTTGTCACCCCACAGTAACTTGTCTCTGTGGCTGAGGCTTCTCATTTTTGGCCATGTTGCTAAGGTACATTCAAGATTGCCAATGGCCAGGGTAGGAGGGTGATGTTTGTATCCAAAAACATGTCCTGGAAACACTGTCTCAGAGAACTGCAGCTAGGAACCCACCATATAAACGTATTGTTTTGATCCCTCACTAATGAGCTGCATGGGGAGCATGTTGGGTACCTGTCCTGGTACGGGAAACCAGGGACAAGGTAGTCAAGTGGGACATACAGCCATTTCAGGGCAGGCTGTGCAAGGCAGCAGCTGTGCAGGGAAAGGGGGTATGCCCGAGCTCTAGGAGGGAGTGGGAATGAGGGAGTGATGAAACACCAGAGGCTCTGGGCCACCCCTGCTCTTCAGCTCCCTTCATCGCGCAGTGCAAGAGGACTGCGGGAGCAGCACCTTCACTAACTGAGACGAATGGAGAATTTCTGGCAGTAAATTTTGAGTGAGAGATATGTGACTGGTGTGATACTGGCCTTTCTAGAGTCACTGGTCTACTCTGAGCACAACACACATCTAACTGTGTAACTTGCTCTGTCTTTTTCACTCTATGCACCATCAGTTTGGCCACGGATTAGTCTTTCCAATGCCAGGCAAAAACTTCCTTAGAAGCAACCAAATGACAAAACCCCAAAAAGTTTATTGTCTTTTTTGTGGCTAGGCCATGGATGCATGAAAAAATTGCTTGGGCAGTTGGCATGCTTCAGTGCCAAAATAAAAACTTACAGCAGGAGAACAGGAGACAGACGTGGGCAGGGGAGAGCGGAGTCCTCTGTAAGTAGGACCTACCGCTACTAGAATAGTTTCTATTAAAGGAGGTCACTCATGGTTGTTCCCACCTTCAGCCCTCACTGTGTTTCTGTCCTTCAACCAAAGATTTTAGTCCTCCAAGTTCTGCTGAAGGCTAAGAATGAATTGTATGGTAAGCAAGTGAGCCCTTGCAATAGTTTTCTCAATTTTCCTAATTTTTTGGGTGTCCCCATGTCCTTCAATCTCAAACTCTATTCTCCATCCCAGTTTTTTGACATTTTTCACCTCAGATCATTTATGGAACTTTCAGTCTCTGTGCAAAGCTTGAAGGGATTGATTTATCTTTCCAGTTCCATTACATGGTGCTGAAGTCTTCTTGGACTGTCCTGGCACTCAGTACACAACAGCAGCTCGCTATAGTAAAACACCTGAAGGCTTGATCTTTCTTTCTGGTAACAGAGTATTGAACTTGCATTAGAGATCCCAAAGAGCCCTAGTAAACCTGTTTTCAAGTCCTGCCAGAAGCATTAACTTGCTACTCCGTTTCTGAAGCCAGCAGAGCAGACTGGTGCCTGCGGGCAATGTACCAGTGACATTTTAGTTCAGAGTAGGAGTGTGCTTTAGGAGCAATTGTCCCCTTAGCATGCTTTGATTCACATCAAAAAGTGGTCTTGGAGCACAGATTGGATTCCCTTTGAACTTAACTAAACCAAAAGACGCCCTCCAGGAGCATCCTTGTGCACTGCTACTGCTAATGGGCTGCTTGTGGTGTGGTATGTAGGTGTTTCACTCCGTGAATCCATTCCTTTTGCTCCTCATTATGCCATACGTAGGCATCACTTTCTCATCTGCATAGTCAATAACAAACCTTCCTAGAGATTTGGAATATAATTTCTCTTCTGCAAAACCAGAGGTTTAGGTAAACACCTTAATTGACAAAGTCTTAACTAAGAAGTCTTATCCATGATTTTTAGTGCAAATATCTGTTTCGCTACCAACTTAGGAGAAGAGGAAAGAAAAATAGCACTACTTTGTTGGTAGGAGCTTTGTCATTAGTACCATTAATGTACTATAGGTTTCTTTCAGGCTTAACTCTGCACTGAGAGGAAGATTAATCAGAATCTTATTGGTGCTCTTCAGAGGCTTAATTAATAGGTTTAGACCTCATGATAAATGAATCTTTAGGATCAGAGATAGGGACAAACCCATGGAATAAATCAACGAAATAAAGGATGTTCTTTAAAGTATAGATTTGATCATCATCCACCCGAATGTATCCTGAAATTGGCTTACTGTTGTATAGACTCTATAAAGTTTACAGATTCACCTTGAAGCCATATTATTCAGCCTTGCTATATTTAGTTAGGTTCCTAGTTCACATCTGACTTGCCAATGAGCTAATTTGTTCTTTTCTCAGTGTCCCAATTAATTTTGCAGTCACCTGGACACTCTGCAGTTATTTGCAAAAGCTGGCAATACTGTTTGCTGCATTTCAACTTTCATCTTCTTATTTGTCTATATTGATATTATTTTGACATTTTCTTGTCGTGTAACTTACTTTTCTTTGATATGGTTTGACATAATTTTGTGTTTTCCTGAAAGTATCAGGTACTCCCCATGGATTCCAATTAATGTTGTTTTGAGGTTGAGTTTATGACATGGCACAGCTGTTGTGACAATGCTGTCATCTTCAAGGGAAGATAAATGAAGGTGGCTTCAGCTACTCAAACATCTACAGCTGATGTAGTCACTGCCTAGAAGTCAATCTTTGCTCAGTGTGTACCACTGACACCAACTATTTCTTGTCCTATGCCTAAGAAATGAGCATCATTTTGTGGTTAGTGGTAGCAAAATTGAAGAGACTGTAGTTTCCAGACCTGACTTGAAGCCATTTTGCTGCAGTGCAGTTATTACTGGTCTAGAGTCTTAGTTCGCACTGAAGCTCATCTGATGCTGTTTTGTTAACATACTCAGTTGCTTTTGCAACTGTTAAGCTAGCAAAGCTCTTATATGCAGGCGCTGTTGGAAGCCTGGGAGTGGTCTCATGGAAACCTCCCAGACAAGTCACAAGTTTAAAGCTATTCACTCCTAAGTGCCTTTGTGGAGCGAAGCCTGAAATCACTTTGATAACATCTATCATTTATTATAAATGTAATCTGTCTTTAACTACTACTGACTTATATACTTAGAAAATCTCCCTTTTAAAGTAATTTTAAGGGCAAAAGGCTCTTTATTTCATTCATAATGATCCTCTTAAAGACCTCTCACTGCAATAAGTTTGGGAGAATAACTTCTTCACCAGGAATCACTGGATTAAATTGTCCAGCTTATGCATGCAGTGGTTACACAAGAGGTAATACAGGCTAGATGATGCCAGAAGTCCCTTCAGACTCTAAAATCTGTTAATTTACCAGATAATTTACAAATGGAACAATTTATGGAGTGAGAATCTGTCTATCGTGCAGGAGGAAGCAAATGTTAATCTGCATCATTTGTTCTGATAGAGGCCCTGTTTACACAGTATCTGCATGCTTATTACAAGGGAGCAAGAATAAATTAGTGAAGACTGTTCAGTGCTAATGTAGTACTATTCAGGCTATCTGTGAGCAAAAGTCTTCTTTAACTTTCATGTTGCTTTTTAATAAATTCCTTCTACAACAAAAAACACGGACTATTCAAAAACAAAGGCAACGATAATGAAATATCATGGGTTGTGCAGGATGGGGACATTGACAAATTGGAGTAATTTGCAACAGTGGTAAAGGTTTAGGTAATTGCAGCAGCCTACAGCACTGCAGGTTGGATTCTTCATAGCAAGCCATTCCCGTAGCTGTTTTCAAGCATCTGCTTACAGCAACAGACTTAAATTTTTGGAAAAGGAGGGCAAGAGACATTATGAATAAGTATGAGTTCATCCCATTAGTTTTAATGAAATCTGATAAAACTGGAGTCCTTGAATATTTATAGGTAAGGTACTGCCGAGGCCCTGAGGGCACTAATAGGCCTTATTGGCCCAGCCTGACCTCTCCTGGGGCCTCCCCCTCCCCGCCTATGGCCCAGGACCCCATTCCAGCCCCTGGAGCTGTCAGTCCCCGCCCTGGCGAGTGCCAGTCTCCAGCTCCCCATCCCAGGGCAGTGTTTGACCCTGGGTACCCCAGCTGAGCCTGACCCTGACCTGCGGGTTGACCTCCCAGCTCAACCCTGGACCTGCCCCATCACAGCAAACTTGCCTGAAGACCTGGGAACTTGGTTGGTCCCAGCTGCCATCCCCAGGTCTGCCTCGCTTGCCTGCATGAGCAGTGCCCAAATGAACTATTTCCGCCACCACAGAGCCAGATGATGAAAAGGAAAAGTGATCGCAGGGATTTCATCTGCTCAGGCTTGTGTTAGGTGAGTGGCCAGTCCATTTCCTGAGCTCTGCCTCCAGGTCTGCTCTGAACGCAGGTCTGTGTTAGGCAAAATTTGACTTCCACGGTGAGGGAAGGGTGCAGGCAGGTACTTTCAGAGACGGCTTAGCCCAGTCTAAGACCTGAATCTGTCTTTGGAGGTCTCTTTCCTTCTCCATGGACTGTAGGTTCCCAGCCTCCTCCTGAAGTGCTGACAGTTTGGTCTAGTGAATACAGCTCCAGTATTAGTTTCCAGGTAGTTCTAGCAGTAGTTTCCATGCACAGATTTGCTATAATTAGCAAAGGCCTCACTGACATTTTCTACCTACACATTTGGTCACCTTCCTAGAAAACGGCAGTTTCTAAATTATGTCCAAATAAACAGCATTAAATACTTTCCTAAGCATCAGATTTCATGATAAAAATTTGCTGTGGTGACTACAGAGACTTTTGTTAGCCCAAGGAGGGAGAAGGGTCCAGACAAATGTGAAATGGGAGGGAACTTGAGAAACAGTCTCTTTATTTGTATTGTCTATGCTGTGGAGTGTGCTTGCTGCGTGGATTTGAAATGTATTATGCCAAATTTGAAGGTAAAGTAGGTGCCAGTGTAAACTATGTGTGAATAAAAGAAATCTTCAAGGATGGCATTACAGGAAGGGAACTGAAAGAAGTTATCCATACATCATCCTGTAGGAATTTAATTTGTTCTACTTTACCACTGCTGACTGGTTATTCCTTCTGCCACAATCTTTCCCTTCGACTTGTCAGCATGGCAATCATTGGCAATCATTTACTTGCAGTTGTGCACTTAGATTATCTCCAAAACCATCTCACCAGAGCACTTATCCAAACCCTGTTCAGGTCAATGGGAGTTTTGCCACTAACTTTGTGGAGGTTTGGATCAGGCCCAGATAGCTCCCTGCCAGCACGCACCATGGGGTCACCGTTGTGCTGCCCTTGGAGCTGGTGCAATGCTCCAGGTGTAGCCAGGACCGTGGCTTTATTCCAACCCAGAGCCTTACACACAGGGAAATGTGATGAGAAATGAGGTTCCTAGGAGATGTTGCAAACCTTGCCTAGATTTGGACAGCCCATAAGCAGATGGTCAGCTCCCGATCTGAAGGATTCAGCTAAAAAAGAAAGAGAAAGAAGGGTTCTGGTGCAAAGGCCAAGGACAGGCAAAGTCTCAGTTGTTCCATGGTGGAAAGTGATGAGAATGGGATAAAGGAGGATGGAAGGAGGAGGAAGATGAGCAATATGAAAAAGACAGTTTGATCCTTTCAAAATCATCTCATGCAATCATTTTAATTACGTAGAGAAAAATCTGGTGATTTTAGCTCTTTAAATCATAGAATCATAGAATGGTTTGGGTTGGAAGGGACCTTAAAGATCATCTAGTTCCAACCCCCTTCCCAGGGCAGGGACACCTCCCACTAGACCAAGTTCCTCAAGGCTACATCCAACCTGGTCTTGAACACTGCCAGGGATGGAGCATCCACAGCTTCCTTAGGCAACCTGTTCCAGTGTCTCACCACCCTCAGGGTGAAGAACTTCTTCCTTATATCTAGTCTAAACCTGCCCTCTCCCAGCTTCCAACCATTACCCTTTGTTCTATCACTGCAGGCCCTTGTAAAAAGTCCCTCCCCACCTTTCCTCTAGGCCCCCTTCAGGTGCTGGAAGGCTACTATAAGGTCTCTCCGGAGCCTTCTCTTTACCAGGCTGAACAACCGAAACTCTCTCAGCCTGTCCTCATAGGAAAGGTGTTCCAATCCTCAAACCATCTTGGTAGCCCTCCTCTGGACTCGCTCCAGCAGCTCCATGCCTTTCTTTTGCTGGGGGCTTCAGAGCTGGATGCAGTATTCCAGGTTATGTCTCACAAGGGCAGAGTAAAAGGGCAGAATGGCCTCCCTCGACCTGCTGGCCACACTTCTCTTGATGCAGCCCAGGATACGGTTGGCTTTTTGGGCTGCAAGCAAACTGTTGTCTCATGTTCATCCTATCATCCACCAAATGGCAGACTCCATTTTTGTTTCTCTCCTTGCTTTCTTGCCCCTGGACTGTAACTGTATCTTCATCAGAGTAGATGGCAAGCAGCTTTGGGTGGCACCTGAGACATTGTGGGAAGTGGCTGATGGTGTGACTAGCCAAATGCTGGAGGGTCTCTGTTGATGTGAATACTAAACCACACCTCAGGTCGCTCTGTACATGGGCCTTTATTGCACTCTAGAGAGATTTCCAGAGTATTTTTTCTTTAGTGAAATGAATATCTTCCACTTTGGCTTCCTTCAGTTGTGCTCAAAAGATTTTGGTACCATCCAAACTGAAACTGGAAGCTAGACAGTTCCTGCTTAGCACTCAGCCTAGAAATAAAACCACATGGGGAAGTCTGACATAAGGATTCAAATGGCTTTTTTTTGCTAATGCATTCGCCCAGTGACTCTGACGCTAAGCTGCTTCCCCTCCTTCTCTAATGCTGTTGTAAATTAAATGATGCAGCCCTGATTTTACTGTCAGATATTGCTACCACAACCCTTTGGAGACTAGTGGGTCTCCGGTGACTTCACAGATCTGCAAGTGCTGAATCCACCTGGTCACTGGAGCAATGAGCAGGTCTAAAATCTTGTCCGGTAAAGTGAGTGTGAATCAGTGATCCCCACCAAAGGAGCCTGTCTCACTGGTGGCAGGAGGCCTTGGACAATGTTTGGGAGGTTGGCAGAGGAGTGGAAGGTAACCACAAGGAGCCCAAATGAAGCCAGTGTAACTAGGGATCAGGTACGTGGAAGAGCTTGATGTAGCCGTTGTACTGAGGAGGGTCACTTCACAATGATGGGGCTTTTCCCCTGCCACGTGGACCCAGCTGGCACTTACCTTGCAGCGATGTTAGTGTTTCTTTGCTTGTAACTTGGGACAGTGACAGAAATTATTAGAGATACTGTGCACTGAAATTGCTCTCAATTTCTTTATTAAGAACAGGCACTTCTGAAAAGCCACCTGCCTCTGAAATGGCTGCTGAGGGAAGAAACGTGGTTGACATGAGAGCTGGAAGATTTGTGCATGCCACTCTCACTTGTGCCAGCAGGCACTGGGAGAGATGGGGAGAGGAGTTGGTCCCTTGAGGACTGTTTGGACAACATGAAAAGGGCACACCAAGAACAGTTCTTTTTTCCCCCTCTCTGTGACAGTCCTGGGGGAGATGGTCTTGCCTTATACAAGTTCGTACAGCATTTGTGTGTCTTTTTGATGCTGGGATTCTTTTACTGGGAGAGTAATTACTTGCTGTCCCAGAGAAAGCTGTTGAGGACGTACCTGCCACGAGAACAAGCTATTGCTACACGAACCCAGCCATCCCTCTGGGCTGGTGCCAGCATAGTAACAAAGCTGTGTGTTTAAATTATACAGAGGTGGTTAATGAGTTTTCACCTTGTTAGGAGAGCAGTCCAAGGTTAAAGAATGATGTGTCCCAGAAACGAGAGTGAGAAAAGCTGAGTTTTGAAAATATACAACCTGCAGGGTGAGCTGGTATTTTAACACAAACTGTGGTAGGATTTTCCTTTTTATGGAAGCGAAGTGCAGCATTACAAAAAGCAGGAGAGATTCTGAGTGCAGTGTGGCAGCTAGAATATATTTAACGCATTATTGTATTATCAGTGGCAGTGTATAATGAGATTTAGTAGATGTTCACTGTCCTGTCATGTCTATATATTCATATAAGGGCTGTACGAAGTGGCCTGTGATTTATTTGGCTGGCAAGCCAGGGCAAAGGGGGATTTCAGTGTTTCATGATACATCTCATCAAGCAAATCTGTTTTCATTTTTGCTGAGATTATAAATTTTGCAAATGAAAGGAACAGAGCAGATTCCATTTCTTTAAATTCTGGGAGGCATTTTGATTCCAAGGGTAGCCCTACACATAATCAAGAATCTACATAATCAATAGATTAGTGTCCAGTTAGTTGGTGGGGGCTTAAAAGTATCGTATTTACCCAAAAACAAGGGAGAGGGAAAAATTTGTAACTATTTACGATAAAAAGCTTTTGGCTTTGAATATAAGGAGGTCGCACCCCTGCTGTGCCACATCCTCAAAGCCATGCTTCCCCGTCACTCATCCTTTGCATGCTTGGATCTGAAGCTCCATCCTCTTCTCTCACCCCATGCGCACAGACCAGAACCCCAAATCAATGTCCCCACCATCCTCACTGCCCTCTTTCCCTATTCCTGATAGTCTCAGGTTGGTACTCCCTGTCACCACAGCCCCGACTGATTTTAACTCACTTTTCCAGTCCCTGGAGTACAGAGCCTATGGTGGGCAGTGGGCTGGGAGCGTCTGCCTCATGCTGGCACAAACTTCTGTTGTCTGTTAGTTGGCACTCACTGCCTGTGTAGAAAGTTCTTGCTCCCACCCCGTTGACGCTCCTGCTCACTTTATTTCCATAACGTCATGCTCTGGTCCATTTTGGTTTTGTGACAGACATATTTAAGGCCAGACTCTCCAGCACACATCCCTGGATTGCTCATTGAAAGCAAGATGTGAGTAGCATAAAAGATGTATTTTTAGAGCAATATTCCTAGAAACACTTTAAATTGTCTTGAATTTGCAGAAGTCTAGAAGCTTGTCATAGGAAATCATTGCCAGATTAAAGTGTCTCATGAGAGTCTTCAAGGCTCTGTACAAGACCCACTACTACTCAATTTTTTTAGTGCTGAACTCAAAGCCAGAATAAAACTTGCAACTTACACAAACTTACAAAGACTGTAGAAAGGTGTGTAGAGATACAGGGGCAGACCTACAGAACAGTCTGGAGTGCTGGATAAGTTGGCCTTGTTGCACAAATTTGTGTTTGAGTGTAATCAAACAGATGCTATACATCAGAAAAACAGTGATGCTGATGAAAGCTTAAGAATCCCAGTGAGAAAGCGGTTGAATATGAAATTCTGGGTTTGGTGCTACAGCAAAAATGGCCATGAGATGTATAAATAGAAGACTGCTAAATCAAAAGTTGAACTCTGGACTTAGCATTAGAAACGTTGGTACTTGAGGGCTGTACCCAGTTTATACACCCATGTTTTTTAAAAGAAAAGAAGGAACAATAAAAATTTGCAGAGGTTGCAGAAAAGTCACATACTTTTTCTGAAGAAAATGCTTTACAGTGAGAAATATAAAGGGCATCTTTAATCCTAGATGGTTACCTGATGTTGATCTGTATCACTTTACCTGTGTAAGTTTATGCTTTGCCTGGTCCAGGAGGTCCCAGAGCCAGAACTTGCAGGGGGCTGGGAGTATAATCAGGGCAGGTGCTGGTGGATGCTTGCCCTGTTGTCATGCTCTTCCCTGGGCACCTACTATTGGCCCAGATGAAGAGTGGAGACAGGAGGCAGGACTGGATGGACCATTGCTCTGTCCACGTATGGCTGTTCTTACATACCCAACAGTTTTTCCAGGTCCTAATATTTCCTTTAAACAAAACTATACTTTTAGGCTGATCGCAGGGGTAACCGTGGAAAAAACAGAGCTTGTGATAAACAAGGGCATGCATACTGGAGCATCTAACAGTTCCTTTTGTCCTAAAATCTGTTTCTGCTTGCAGTGATAAACTCTTCAGGTTACTTTTTAAAAATTAATATCAAGTAAGTGTATAAAGACCTGAGTTTAGCTTCATGGTCAAGGGACAGATTGTTTTAACTCCTTAAAGATCTCTTCCTAAGACATGATAATGACACCTTCAAATGACACTCAACATTACATGCCTACACCACCTCCTGCTTTGTAACCAGGTTGGTGGATCTGGCAAAGCACTTCTCTCTGTAGCTCCCTGAAAGGCCACTCACCTACCCAGCTTACTATGAGGGAGATCTCTTGCTATATCGCTTAAGTGTGTATCCACCATCACCCTCAGGGAAGCCTGGAGATGCCTCTCTGCTGCCATAGAAAGAGGGCAGGACTTGAAAATAGTTGCTGTTCACTGTCTCCGTGCAGCTCCCTTCTGCCTGGGGTGCATCCCAGTATGAGGCATCCAAGTGCCCAGACCTACAGAGGTCCAGACCCCACCGGGAGGACCAGGATGCTGAAAGTCAGGCACCTCAATAGCACATAATGGCAATTTATTGTTAGTGTCCTTTTTCTAGGATCTAGACATTGTCCTCTTTGTGCTGTAATTCCTCCCCTGTATAATACTCTGTGAAATAATGGAGGTAGCATGAGGTTAAATATGTTAAAATTGTTAAAATATGTTGATTTGTGAACGGTTTGGGTAATCTCATTCGGTGGTGGGGACCTTGCCAGTGCTTTGGGCAAAGAGCTTCCCAGATTTGCATGGTGCCTACAGCTGTGAGTCAGTCTGGAGAGATCAGTCAAGTAAAGAATCACAGCCTTTGTGCCAAACAGTGATGGAAACAATCCTCCTAGGATCACACTGACAGCTTTGCCTTTCCTTTTGGAAAATCTTCTTATAGTTTTCGTGAGTCCAGTAGAGTCACATGGAAAGGTTCATAGAAGGGCTTGGTAGTGATAAAGCATAGATGTAACACTTCCAACAGAAGGGCGGATAGTCCTGGTTTCTCTTCCCTGCAATCATAATTACTGTACTTCAGTCATTGTCACCGAAGATTCATGGTCAGACACACGGGGGAAATTGTGTGTCACTGCTACTTCCTTTAATTGTATCAGATGCACATTAACTGGCAGCATCTAGACACTTGTGCCCTGCAAGTAGGCATTTAAATCTGAATTAGAGAGAAAGAACACAGCTGCTAAAACACAGCCCTTCTTCTCTTGATTCATCCCTGCATTCAGTTTCTGCATTTTAGAGTACACTGACTTTCTAATCATTGTTATTTTACAACATCTTCTTTAATGCATAGTGTTTTATGATGGTGCCTTATGAATTAGTTATTGGGGACTGCAGAGCTGTTGCAACTGTCAGCTTTGACAGAACTGTAATCATTTAGTAAAGGCCATCACCTGCTGCTTTTCTCATCAATTTTTACTGTTCAGATCACATTTGCACTGGTTTATTTCATTACTGTGCACCTTTTCTAGCTGGGCTTATGCAATTTGCCAAGTTATGCTCATAGATATAATAACAAATGCTTACTTAGTGTCTGAAAGGCAAGTGAGAAGCATGGATTCTCCTTAGTTTCCATTAATATCATAAGCACTTCCACTACACGATACCGTGGGATATATTTGAGAGATGTGTTGGATTTGCCAGGTAGTATTTTTTTCTGACTGGGAGATTCAGAAAGCTTTTTCCTATGTCTGCAGAGAATAAATTAGAGAAAAACGTATGACAGAACTGCATGATTTGCCAAATGTCCAAAGGTGGAAAATCGCAACTGAAACATCAGTGAGATTTCTGGAGTCTCCTGGCACCTTGCTACAATTTTGGCTGGAGGATGAGAGCACAGGTTAGATTACCACACATCAGAGAGCTGCTGGTTCCTGAAAGTATATTCTGCAATCAGTAAAACTTTTCCTGTTTTTTAAACGTCACATTGAAATGCAGCAAACAACAGGAAATCTCTTCTTACATTTTGTGTATCTTTGTCATGTTCCTTCTATCTTGCAGATGTTAGGATGCAATTGCCACAAAGAAAACGGCTTTCTGTGTTGTTTATTTAGGAAATGAGAAGCAACCAAAGGTGTACTAAACCTCTGAACACAACAATGCTAAGAATAAGACATCAATATTCAAACTTGAAAATTTTTATTTGAGCCTCATGTTGTGTACACATTAGTAGGAGTGAAACTGGGGGTTGAGTTTGTATTTTGCAGTATTTCACGCTGGGTTGGAATAATAATGTTAGAGCTTTGTGTTTGGCTTGCAGATGGCTCCCCAGCAAAAGGCCTACACGTGTGGGCAGCAGTTTGGTTTCCATACCACTGGAGTCAAAAGCAATTTGTCTTTTGGCATTTATTTAAAAAGAAAAAAGCTGTACTCTCTGGTAAATAAATAGTCACAGCACTTGAGCTTGACTAGTGGAGGCAAATCAAATAACACATCTAACACACCAAATTCCATGCTTATTTACAGGTGAAGCAGGCTGTTTAATCGTCTGTTATTTCTAAAGGGTATGCTTTCTCTGGCATTCAGCATAATTTAAACAGGTGAGATGAGATTTGAAAGTGATTTACTTTCAAACTTGCAAGAAGATTTCTTCTTTACTTACTGAGAAGTTTGAATTTATGTAAAAGGAGTGAGTTAAAAATATGTTTTATGCTTATTGATTTATAATATTCAGGCTCAGAATGCATCCAGGCCTTTCAGTGTTCCTATTTCAAATTATTTGCATTAGGCATTTAAAACTAAGGCTTAAGGCTCAGTTGGGCTGGAAAACAAGAACTTCATCTCATGAATAAATGTTGCAGTTCCAAAATCTGTTTTCATTTTGTGTTAAAATGAAACTCCAAACTTTTCAGAATACATCCACTAAGAGTGGTGAGATGGGTAATGACAAGAGCGCTCTGCTGAGATGTGACATATGTAGGTGTCACTGCTTCCCTGATTTAGGCACAAGCAGGTCTGGAACCTGGGCTTCACATCAAACACATCAATTGCTGGTTATTCTGCGCTGCTGTTGAGATCTCTCTGACATGGCTTCTACACACCATTTCAGTTTTAACACTCATGTTGAATAAGCATCATTCGGATTTTGCAGGTCAGATGAGGTCTTTCTCTCTCTGGCTTTTATTAAAACATCCACCCTTACTTGGACTTCTTGAAGTTTCTTGAAATAAATATATTTCTGCAAAATCCCTTGATCTTGCCAAACTCGAGTTTCCTCCATCAGCTCTTGTTTTTGTTCCATGAATATGTGACAGCTTGGATAAACCACTTGTAAAATCTTCCAGCAAGTAACTTCACATTTTCTGCCCTGGCTTAAGAGAGGGTGCAAGAGAAGTTACCTATGGAAGATTACTTGTTGGATGTCTTCCTATGTGTGTGGAGGAGATCCAGATAAATAGTGGCAAAGTTTCCTCACTGCTTGAGTTCAGATTCCCCAATAAAACATTCCCTGCTGTGACATTTTAGAAAAAATCAGTGCTGGTTACACACAGAGTGGGCTGTGGACGGTCCTAGCGCTGGTTTGTTTCTCCCTGACGTTTCCTTCTCTGCCAGCTATACCTGCCTCTTGTGCCTGATGTGCTCACCATAGGGCAGGGGCTGTACCATTTCTAGCAGGCTAGCCCTAGGACTTCTGCATGCTAATAAGACTCTCACACTACAATGAAATGTATCTGGGAGTCTCAGCTTAGTCACACTGCCAAGTTTGCCTAGTTTAAGCAAATAGAGAGAAGTTTTCCTAGGGTAAGATAAGAACCACAGGCCTGATTTACATTACAAACTAAATTCTTATCCCAAAATATCCTATATGTGGCAGGACCAAAATCTAGATAGACAGAGCCTCCTAGATCCAGTCAGTAGGGTTTGGATCAGGAAGGAGTTTATCTCCATGTCAAACTAGCAAGCACTATCTATTTTTTTTGTTTGTTTGTTTATGGTCTTTTTCAGGGTCATCTCAGCTCTGTTACATAATAGACTCTCTGTTTCTGCAGAAACCTAAGAAAAATTATACTCGTAATTTCTTCTGGTTTTTGCTTTGATTTTTGGGGTGGTTTTTTTGGGGGTTTTTTTGGGTTGTTTTTTTTTTTTTTGTGCATGCTCATTGCCATTTTTGAGGCTTTTAGTCTTTTTAATGGAAGATCTTCAGTTTGTTGGAGCATGTTATAGCCTTTTTTTTTATGGATTGTATTTGTCAGGTGCACCAGAGTGGATGTTATTTATACTTTGTTGTTATGCTCCTGGGACTCTCCTTCACAGATTCAAGCAAAAACAATCAATCATTTCATCTGGTCTTTGGTGTCTTACAATAGCAACAGGCAAATTGTATTTTAGTACATTGGGAAGAGATATTACAACAGCTCTAAATGTTTTTGGGCAACAGCAAGGACAAGCGACGGAGACTGAAGAGGGAGTAATAAATAGGACCCTCCATTGTTCTGAAGAGGGTTTGGTGGGATTTGTCTAATATCCTGAAAAAAGAATTCATGAAGATACTATTATCTCATGTGTTTCAAATTAATCCAGTGAAAACCTTGCCAAAATGTGGAGATTTGAAACCCGACTTGTTGCCTTCCTGGATACCTTGCTGAAAATCTGTGAAAAAGGATGATGGATTTTGTGGGATCTCCTCCCTCCAACGTGCCATAAGAAACACGAGAAAACATGAGGAAAGTCAGCTAGAGAAAAAATCCTAAACCACTGAATTTCCTGTGGTGATATTTATAACCAGATGTGTATAAATGCAATAGAGAGACAAAGAAGACCTGGAGACATGTAAGACAGGGGAAAGATGAGTCCAGAGCTTCTGCTCCTGCCCCTGTTCTTGGTACACCAACGTGCTCCAGGGAATGGGTACCAGTACTTCTGACTCCTCCCTGTTTGTGTGCCTCGATTCCTGAGCACAGGCTCATGCTTAGTCTTGATTAGTGTCTGCTGTCCTTTCAGGGACCATTGAATGTTTTTGTGCCCTATGGGGCAGAAAAAATGACAGGAACAGCAACAAGAATAGCCTTTTTCAGAGGAGATGAGATAGCAGAAAAGTGGCCTGGGGAAACCCATGGGCAGCAGTAGGTCATATTGGTGCATAGCGAGTCCCTGATCCTCTGCTGACACAGTGACACATCGATGGAAATACCCGATCACGTCAGTGGTGTGGGACTTCGCCAGCCTCAGGAGGGAGGAGCAGAGCTCAAGGTGGGGCTATGCCTTGCTTGCTGTCAGCCTTGTGCTGTGGGGCTGCTTTCAGACTTTCTTGCTGCAGCTAGAGCTGAGCCAGGGATAAAAATGCTGCTGTCTGTAGCTTGTAAATAGGAATTCACACACGGTGCTAAGCCAGTTCGTTGGTGTTATGTCCTTGTTCCTGTTGTTGCTAAAACTGCGCTCACAGCAGAAAGCTGAAGGGATTGAAAGGGTCAGAAACATAAGAAAGAGCTGCAGACTCTGAAGTGGGCAATTGAAGGGCTGTCATCTTCTGCATTGGTCATAAACCAGCTTTCATTTCTTCGCGAGCACTGATGGACTCAGGGTTTGTTTTATGGCTGATGAAATGAGCTGGAATTTGCCTGCTCAGTGGCTGATTCTGCATCCCACAGGTGCAGAGCAGTCTTATTGTCTTTGACAAGGATATTGCCTGAGAAAGGTAATGGCCATGGCCACAATGTCTCACTGTCTGCCCAGCTACTTGCAGTGTCTTTCTCTTAACAGAGTCTTGTACGCTTGAGGTACAGCTTCTCTGGGTAAATTCATCATGTCAAGAAACTAAACATCAGCATTCAACCTTTGCAAAGGCATTTTCATGCTTCCAAGTTTTGGGTTAGTTTTTTATTTCTCCTTGAAGGAACCAGCTGGGATTGGAAGTAGGTGATTCAAGATTTGACAAGACAACACTAGCTCTGCTGGCCTTCTTCTGCTTTCACTGAGTGCCCAGTTATCAGAGAGGCGGGGAGGAGGTGAACAGATGGGGTTGATGCTGGGAAAGCACTGGAGGATGGACAGGACAGTAAAGCTACATGTGAAATGTTAGCAGAGGGGGTGATGTGTAAGGGAAGGGTTTTCTCTGGCAGAGACCTCTGCTGGTATGATGGCCTTGTGCGCATCTGAGAGGTAGCTGAGAGGAACAGGAGGAGAGCAGGGAAGAAGAGATGATGGATTGGAAATGGGGGAGGCATGAAGGAGACCCCAGTATCAGAGCTGCTTTGGTTAACTGCTGTGATTGTGAAGACACGCCCGTACACCTGCTGAGGGCCTGATAGCTCCCGCAGAGCAGGCTGTGGGTAGATGGGGGGGGGCATGAAGAAGGAAACCTGTTGCTGCAGGAGAAGGGAACACGTGATTTGACAGCTAGTTTATCTTTGGAAAGATCCATTCCATCACAGTCCTCTCTGCTGGCCCAGCTCCTGCCCACGATGTCACCTTTCCACAGGGCTGCGTGAAGAATTTGGAACTTTAAAAATTCAACAATTTCTATTTCTTTCCTCAGCAGATTCCCAGTTCAGCAAATAGGCTAAAACTGAAGTAAACAAGTCTCTAGCCTCCAGCTGTGGTGGCATGGGTACTCTCATGCCCTCAATGGCTCTGTAGATCCATCCATCTCCCTTTTCTAATTTGGCAGCAGCTTCAGGAGACCTATGACATCTAAAGATGTGTTGAAGCTGTGGTAATTGTTGAAATGAAATAATTGACGAACTGGCAACAACATTTAACCTTCTTAAAATACTCATACACTTTGAACGTATGCAAGGTTAGCATGCCACAGAAAGTGTGCTCAGTGCTGGTTTTGGATATATAGCCAGGCTATTTGTCTGCCAAGATTTGTGCTCTGAAATGCTGCCAATATTGAGTTATTCAGGTGGATGAAGGACATTCTAATGAGACAACAGCTTATTCACACTCTTGTGCTTGTAAAATGGCTGAAAGTTATTTTCATAAAACTTTCAAAACCAGAAATAGGTTTAAAACATTGTGTTCTAGAAAAGTAAGACATTACATAGAAAATGCTTCAAGATCTGAAAAAAAATAGATTTTACACCGTAGTAGACTTGAACAAACAATAGGTCCTTTTCTCTTTTCAAATCATCCACAAAATGTGTTTACTTCAATTTCGTATAACTTACTCAGAAAACTAATATGAATTTATGGGTTATGGCTGTAAACCTGTTGGGTTTAGTACAGCTGTTTCTGTGGGCAGGCATAGCTCAAGTAGTTTCTTGGTGATGGATTCACATGTTCAAAATTGTAGATGTGATTTTTTTTTACACCTGAGCTGGTTCTTCAGACACCGCTTACAGTTAAAGCAAAGAAGTCAGCACTTTCAAGCTGTAGTTCACCTCATCTTGAGGTAGATGAAATCTATTAGATAAACTTTTCTCTGGAAGTGCTACTACTACTCTTGTTTCTGAAGTTTGAAAGAGCACCCTATTGGCTCGGACTGTCTCCAGAGTCTCCTTCTGCACAGCTTCATCCTTGGAGGGTCTCAGCCACCGGTCAGGCCTTCGTCCTTGGACCTCAGGTGATTTCAGATACCCTTGGAGTAGATCACAGAGTGCTTTGATATCAAAAGCATTTTTTGGTAAGCCCTTGTAGAGAGCAAAGTGCTGTTTGGAATCTCTTATTTTAGCCCACAGTGGTAGTGTGAGATGCTGTTGTGTTTTCCATGAGGCTGGGGTGGCGAGCCCAGGCACGAGGTAATGCTGGCACCCACACAGGAGGTGATGAAGATACATGTAGCCCAGGCCATATTGCTGCCAGCCAGGGTGGGACACAGCCTCTTAACAGCTCAGGCAGTGAAGAAGAGCAGTCTGATCAAACTTTGCTAAGTACTGAAATAACTGTTCTGGAAATCAATGCTATTCATGCGCTGCTCTGCCCTTTGAGTGCTATCATTTACTTAGACTATAGCATTGCACCTAGTGCTGCATCTTGCTGTCATTGAAGCTTTCCTCATTGTATTTCTCAGTGCAAAGCTAATAGCTTCTATAGAAAAGGAATCCAAGACCTAGAAGTAAAAGAAGAAAAAGAAAAAGGTGACAGTCTTAGTAAATCTGCCCGTTCCAAGGTATATTTGGAATATATTGTAACAAAAGAACTGTCAAACTGAAAATGAGAGTCTCTGCTTTTCAAGGTTTTACGTGGCCATGGGTCGTGGAAGTGAGAATACAGCAGGACATTTTGGCTTCACCTACACTCAAAAATTAAACAGGTTAAAGACCATCCTCTGGAACTTAGGTCAGCTTGGAAATTGTCCTGATAAATTCTTTCAGTCTCCAAAACAGGATGGCTACATGAAAACTGCCTACAGGGGATTGTTTCTGGCAGGAAGGAAGTCAGTCCTTTAAAGCCTGCCGTTTATCACTCTCTCTAAGTCAAGTCCCTGAGTTTACCATTGAATGATGGTGAGCCCAAAACCTTTCTGTGCCTGAATTCCAGTTACAGGCCGGTCATCGAAGAGGTTTGCTTCCTGTGCAAAAAGCCCAATGCTGGGACTGAGCTCCACACGTCTATCAGGGATGTGTGGGTCTGGCACGGCTGAGCTGGGATTGCAAAGTGGGGTGGAGTGGGTATCACCCAGTCTTGCCTAGACTGCATCTTTCCCATCTTCTCCAGGCTACACTAAATGGGCTATAAGCAAGCCCTGTTTATCAAGTTCTGATACTAACTGTTCACTCAGCAACTACAACACTGATCTTTGGCAAGCCCATGAGAAACTTACGAAAATTTGGAAGAAAACTGCTCCTACAGGGTGCAAGCAGAAAGAAGAGAGATTGTTTGAAAACTGATAAGCAAATCTGTTCTGCAGCTACTTTAAGAAGTGACAAAACCTTGGGTGTTACAGAAGAGGTTTATACTAGCCAAAAGTGCTGCTGCTTTTGCATCTGAATCCTTAGATGCTTGATCAGTTAGGTGGTGTGATGTATATAGAAGATCTACTGGAGTAAGCAATGATCTTAGTCAAATCTTTTATGCTTTGAGAAAGCAGTAGTTGCTGGCACAGGCACAGGGAAAGGCAAAGGAAGTGTAAGGTTTGACATCTGCTGTGACAAGTCCAGCGTACCTCAGTTCTCTGGACTTCCAGTACGTCCTGCTGCCACTCCTGTGGCTCAGTGAAATGTGAAGGAGGTGTTGCCAGGGGTGCCACACATCACAGCTCATCAGGGAACGATGACAAATGAGTCAAGAAGATCGAGAGCGCTGTCACTTGTATGTGTGGAGGCACATATCTCCCTACCCAAACTCTGTTCAGATGAAATCCCAAGCTTGACTGTGCAAGAAAAACAGTCAGGTTCACCCTGCTGTAGTGGGGATAGTGCCAAATAAGGTGAATGGGCTTATACCCACTTTTTCTGAGGGGGTGATGAAACAGTTTTCTAGGGACAATCTCATTTCTGAGAGACTATTGTCATGGATTAACTGTTTTTCGCTACACTGCTTTTCAAGCTTTCATTGCCATCCCTTCATTCTGCCAATAATAATAGCTACTATTATTTCTATTGGCACAACATTTCTTCTTCAGAAACCCATAAATAGAGCCAGGACTGTATGATAGATACTGTACAAAACAGAATCTACGTAACAACTCATGACATGCAAAAACCTTCCTGACATTAAGAGTATCATTTATTTACAGACATATTTGAATAAATTAATATAAACCCAGACATTTCAGGTGACTGGGAAGGTTTACCTGTGTTGCACACATGATCTTCCTTGCAGTGTTCTCAGCTGCTAAAAAACACATGTACAATGCACCTCTTCTCATCTATTTTTCAGGTCCTTTTCTGTCCAACAAGACTTGACAGCAGACACTGTCTTTTTACAGTAAGCACTATGTTACCAAAAGAAGATTGTCAAATGATAAAACCAGAAATATTGAAATGGACTAGCTTGATGGATTCTAATTAATTATGGACACCAGTTCTATAAACAGAAATTGTTCATTGGGTAATGGAGATATTTGATTTCAGCTGGTTTCTAGTTTTACCCATGCATTTCAAAAGGCTGAACTGGGGAAACATTATTCAGAATCAGGAACAACTTCTTCCATCTGTTATAATTAAACTCACCTTTATGAAATCACTTTACAAAAAATAATCATTTAGTGCAAGCAGCTTGTGTGGTGTTGAGCATGTTCATAGAATCACAGAATCACAGAACAGTCTGGGTTGGAAGGGACCTTAAAGACCATCTAGTTCCAAACCCCCTGCCATGGGCAGGGACACATTCCACCAGATCAGGTTGCTCAAAGCCCCATCCAGCCTGGCCTTGAACACTGCCAGGGAGGGGGCAGCCACAGCTTCTCTGGGCAACCTCTTCCAGTCTCTCACCACCCTCACAGTGAAGAACTTCTTCTTAATGTCTAATCTAAATCTCCTCACTTTCCATTTGAAACTGTCACCCCTTGTCCTATCACTGCACTCCCTGATCAAGAGTCCCTTCCCACCTTTCCTGTAGGCCCCCTTTACGTACCGGAAGGCCGCTGTAAGGTCTCCCCGGAGCCTTCTCTTCTCCAGGCTGAACAACCCCAACTCTCTCAGTCTGTCCTCACAGGGGAGGTGCTCCAGCCCCCTGATCATCTTCTTCCCTCCTAGGGACCCGCTCCAACAGGTCCATGTCTTTCTTGCACTGGGGACCCCAGAGCTCGACGCAGCACTGCAGGTGGGGTCCCCAGAGCAGAGCAGAGCAGAGGGGCAGAATCACCTCCCTCGACCTGCTGGCCACACTTCTCTTGAGGCAGCCCAGGATGCGATTGGCTTTCTGGGCTGTGAGCACACATTGCTGGCTCATATTCAGTTTTTCATCCACTGATACCCTCAAGTCCTTCTCGACAGGGCTTCTCTCATTGCCCAGCCTGTATTTGTGCTAATCTATCTATTTCCATGAATCAACTAGTTATTATCATGATCTTCAGTGGACTTAATTCTTACAAAAGCTGTGTCAGGCTGTGTACATGCCTCATCCTGGTGGTAAGATGAGGTGGACACCTGGATAGATGTGCCACATCCCGTTAGATGGGATGCATACGTCTGGGGCTTACTCACTAGCTGGTTGAAGAAACAAGGTTTATATTCCACAAATTAGGCACTGAAACAAAGCACAGGCAAAACACTTTCCCAGGAATGGAAAGCAGGGTTCAAGTCCCAGAATATTTTCTGGCCTTTGGCTGCTCTATTTTGTGTGTGCTCATTTAAGGGCAAAATTCAGTAAGTAATGCCAAACAGACTTTCACAGCCTGAGTGTCCAAATGGTGCAAAGAAGCCAAGTTCCACTGAAAACACTGGGGCAAGTCCAGGTCACCTCCCAGTTGGCTGCTGTATATACTGTGCCACTGTCACAAGAGTTTTACAATGCAGTCTTAAACTGCCTGAGTGTGTATAGCTTCCCAAATAGCAAAACTGAATTACAATGCAATTATATTTTTTCTCAAAAGTGAAAAATATTTGAGTTAAATGCATTTTGATCCAAATCAAAATCCTCTGCTCTCTTCAATCAGTTCAGCCTCCCTTTGAATGTTCTGGCTTCGGTTGAGCCCCTGACTGCAGAGATATAAAGCAATCTCCTTTTCTAATATTTTCAGTTCAGCTAAACCCAAGGGGTAGTAAAAATCTTGTCAGAAGCCAAAACTCATGAGACTTCCAAGACAAAAAAAGGTTTTGACAAGTTCAGCTCTTGAGCGTTTGGCTGTTCTCCTGTAACCACCCAAAATCAGAAGTAACAGTTTTTTGTGATTGAAAGTGAAAGTGACAGAAGATTCACTATCACGTCCCCCAAAAGGTTTGTAAAACATTTAAATTTGGCTGGATCTTCCAGTTCAAACTCAACTGAGTGTTTTGGGTTTTTTCACTTCTACAAAAAGTCTCAGTGCTGTGAGGAACGGTAGAGGATTAAAATCAGTATGTATTTTTTCTGCACACAGCAGGGTTATAAAAGTTATAATATTGATTATTCCTTACTAAAAAAATATGTGACACATTATATTTATTTTCCATATTACCTTATTTTTTATAAACCCAAGAAACAAACCACACCTTTGCCGTGGGATGGTGATGCGTATTCTTTTGATTCCATTGAACTTGGCCTTCCCACGCCTTCAGTGGGCGTTTGTGAGTGACCTGATTTTCTAGCAGTGTGTTGTCAAGGAATTCCTAGAATACCGAATAAAGTACTGAAATGCAATTTTACTCTGAGATATGTAGAAGCACATTAAATTTATATCGATTGGAGACCCATGGCCTTCTTCCAAAGTACATATTTCTTTTTCATTTGTTATGGACAGGCAATTAACTTTACTTGCTTTAATATAAATTAGGGTTTAAAATAGCCACTTATGTTCCCTGCTTTGGAAGGTGCAATTAATTACATCTTTGTAAAATACATTGCATAGCCAGATATTTGAGATATATCTGATACCAGACACAATTCTGATGGCAGGCCATCACCAATCAGTATATATAGTAAACAAAAGCCTTCCAGAGAAATCCAGAACACTAAATGTTATGCCAGGAAGCAGATTCTTAGGGGGAAATTCAGCCTTCCCAGGTAAGGCATTGGCTCAGCTCGGCAGAGGACTTTTACAGAGCTTGCTAGAGTGATGGTCTGTACTCATCTGTGCTGGACCTAGCTCCTATAGTTGTGGTGGGGCAGTAAAAAAGACTTTAGCTAGTGAGTAGACCAGCCAGGTTTGGGGGGTATTTTCTTTCCCTTTGAAGGTTCCACAAGTCCTGACTTCCGCAGATAAATCAGACTAAGATGGTAGCAGATAGCACAGGCAAGATGCAGCAGGAGTTAGGAGGTGTTCAGGAGAGATGTGCCTCTCTACTCCTGCCTACAAGTAATGGTGCATCGGGTCTCTGACTTTTAAGCAGGGGAGCAGCCAGGAGAGGCCCAGGATGGGGGGAAGAGGGTGGATTTCCCTTGGGTGGATATCCACCCAGTAAAATCTGACATGTGAACTGCTCATTCCATATTCCCAACAGAGAAGCAGAACTTTGAAGGTGCAACTCTGCTTATCCTGTAGCAGATGTCAGGTACCTGAAGCAAGATGAGGAGCCCACTCTGCCTTAAAAACTTGCTGAAGGAAAGGCCTGAACAAGGGAGATGGAGCTGTGCAGTTACAAGGACTGCAACTCCCCTTTCCTGACTTGCTGGATCATCTGATGAGCTCTGATGGCCATTTGTGACTCTGGAAGTATCCTTTAACTGCGTTTTCTGGCTACCTGTATGAAGAGCAGTTGCAACTTGGCCTGTGGATGCAGTTTAGGGGGACCCCTAAGCCCCTCTGTGCCCGGGGAGTTTCCATATGCATGTGCCTACTGCTCACAGCCTCCAGTGAGGCTTACAGAGGCCTGGAACATGCCTGATTGGCCTCATGATGGGGCAAAACTGCAGCCACCGCTCGCAGCCCGATGGCTGATAGTGCTTTGAAGGCCATGTGGAATTAGCTTGGAGAAGCTGGGCTTTTCTGTGAGGTGCCATGAGCTTGCAGAGCGTGATATGCCCATAATGGGAAGGTGATGAGGGGGTCTTGGCACTGCTAAGTACTAATGAAAAGGTAACATGCCAAATACAGAGGCATGCCGTGTCTTCTTACCCTGCTTGCGCAGCAGTGATGAAGCTGTAATTCAGAGCTAAGAGCCCAGGGATCAAAGATGTTAAACCACAGCTCACAGAGATCTACCTGGTGCTGTTTCAGTGATGCTTGCTACTCTGTCCACTGGTACAGTGAGGAGTACAGGAGGGAAGTAGGCTGTGAGCCTCACTCTCCATGCACAGCAATTCTCTTGTGGGCAGTAGATGAAGGGAAATTCTTGTGATACCTGTAATATGCAGCCTGACACAGGGATGTTTGTAGCTATGGACCTGTCTTCACATGGAGATATTTTTAATTGCATTTGATCCTTTAGAAATGAAATTGAAATTGAGGACTGGAAATTAAATGGCACACCCTTCCCTCCCAGCCTCAGGAGACTGAAATACCCAGACCTCCAGAGGGTAGAGCTTTAAAGCCATGGGATATTTCAAACCACATTTCTTCTTCTAAAATTTGTATCAGTTAAACATAATGAACAATATTTAGTTCCATTTTCTCTTTCAGGCATCTGAAATAGACAGCTCCATGTAGAGAAATTACCCAGTTCCCCCATCAGTGATCTTAATTTGAAATCTAACAGTGCCACCGCAGCCTTCTGTGCTCAGAGCTGGAGTGATTGACATGGTGTTACAAGCAGCTATGCCACGAACTGTGTGGGCTGTGTCAAAGGTTTTCTTCATATTCACAGCACCAGTGCTCTCAAACCCATAAATTGCATCATTAAAAAACTGAAACCATAGAGATGTGAATTAAAACTGTGTCAAACTGAGTTTTTCTGGTGTTCTGCAGGCTGCAGGGAGGCGGCTGTCAGGGGGAGGCTGTACCACGCATGGATGGGAAGGTGGAGGACCTGCAAACATCAGGCTCTGGGCATTGTGAAAGCTGTGCAAACATGCTATGCACACTCAAATACACTCTCATTCTATCACAAATAGCACACATTTCATGGGTGACAATTGGGCCAATAACTCATCTCAAGGCGTTACATTTCTCAATCAAAGCCATAGCAGGCAGTTCAATAAAAGAGTTTTTCTTTTTCTCTGACTCAAGCTTTGAGTAGCAAAAGAGGCAGACATGTGCTTGCACATGGAGGATCTAGTAAGCAGTGTGGAAAAGAAATCAGTTCAGACCAAAAAAAAGGGTTGTAATACCAGGGGTCGTTCCCCATCACACGTCCCTTGGCAGCAGGGCAGTTAAAGAGGTCTCTGCACCTGGAAGAATTTCATCCTTCCGCAGAGGCTTCCTCCCTCCACACTGAGCTGGTTGGCTTATTCTGCATCTCTGTGCCTTGGAAAGATCCATTAAATGAACCATTTTAAGAAAACTGATGGTATCTTTTGACAGAAATTCTGCCTTTACGAGTGTTTTGCTCAGCCATGTTGCTTCACAGATCTGGTTTAACCCGAACAGCTGATGCCCTGGTTCAGGGATACGGTAAAGCCTGCTTGAATGCTCCTAGTACGGACTGAAAAAAAGGCAGAGGAGCATGGTGCCAGGTGCTACTCTTCTTCAGAAGATACTCTGCTTCTTCAGAAGTCTTTGGAGAACCTGGAATGGGTTAATTTGCACCCATCAGCTTTGTGCCAGCCTGAAGCTTTGGCTTATCTGTCAGAGGGCTGATAGTGTGGAACCAGATGCTGGGCTCTGCAATCCATCATTTCTGGACATCTCTTCCCTCTTTTGGAACCTACAGCTCTGAGACATGACCATGAGCATGTAACTACAGCATTCACAGGCCAAACCAAAGGTCTTTTGAGTGGCAAACTGGATAAAAAAAAGAGGACAGACCTGCACTGAGCCAGGAGTGGTGCCTTTGTATTTAGTAGTCCTTGAAAAAATGTCTCTTTGGCTTTGTCTGATCTTCCTTGGAGCTATGCATTCTTCTTGAATGAAGAAACCATCCCCACTGCTTTGAATTTGCCACATGGTAAATTTATTAGATATTTTGTAGTTCCTGTATCAGTGAGGCACTGAACATCATTTCCTATAGAAGTCTCCACATCTTCCACGATTTTGAGGAGCTCGCTCATCTGCTTTCTCAGCAGTGTCTTCTCCAGACTGAAGGGTCCTAGTCTGCTCAGTTGCTCTTTGTACAGAAGCCTTTGTCCATCCTTGTCCCCTCTTTCTGTATCTTTCTCAGTTCCCCTTCATTTCTGAAGTGAAGAGAGCTGTGCCACTCACAGTACGTTGACAGCCAGCACGATGTCCCTTGCTGTGCCTTTCCCAATTCCATTTCTAACCTCCCATTTGACCTCTCCTGAGCACTGAGCTGATGTTTCACAAAACTATCTCACTCCAGGATCTCCTTCCTGAACAGCTAGTTTAGTATTTATCACTCTATCTGCAACAGAAGCATTATTTTTTCCCCTGTGCATT
Source organism: Leptosomus discolor (assembly GCF_034619465.1). Classification (NCBI taxonomy): domain Eukaryota; kingdom Metazoa; phylum Chordata; class Aves; order Leptosomiformes; family Leptosomidae; genus Leptosomus; species Leptosomus discolor. Next base: position 22,571,872 of record NC_141391.1, read on the forward strand.
ACTTGCTCCTTATCTAATTAATTTGCATCTTCCATTTTATTATCCTTCACCAGCTGCTTTTGTATGTACTATAGCAAAGATCATTGGGAAATTTCTGCCCCTTTTCTGGATAGCTTAGGAAATGATCCATGTGATGAACCACCCTTGCCTCCCTGTACAGCTTCTGGGAATGCCTGAGCATTGGCTTTGCCTAACTCAGGGAAAATGCTGAGGTCTGATACGTGTCTTAAATCTCACTCCTGCAGGGTTTTGGGGTGTAAGTACAAGAGAGTGCTCCCTTCTCTCAGGATGAAAAGTCAGAAAACTGCTGAACTGTTTGGGTCCAGGCTTGAACAAGAGGTGGACCAGATGACCTCCACAAACCCCATCCAACCTAAATTATTCACAGTTTGGAAAAAAGTCAGATGTGTGTTTGAAGGGGGTGGCCATTTTCATTTACGCATTATCTGTCAAGTTAAACAGATTTATTACATTTCTTTATGATGCTGTTGAGCAATAGCCCTAATAAAGCTTAGCTGGGGGAAAAAAGAGCAGAATGAATTGACAGTACCTGTGTTTTTCAATATTATCTGTCACATTACTGGAGAAAATATGCTTTATGGGAAGTACCAAGAGGTACCTAAGCAGATGATGCAATTAAAATCACTGATAAATATAGGCTTTTGCATTAAGGCAGTTTCTAGTATCACCTTTTCACCTTCATGTGGCTTTCTTTCCATGTTGTGAGACATGACCTTAGAAAGCCCTTTGTTTTGCATGACTTCTACCAGTCACTGGAGAAGTCAGTGGCCACACTCAGTCAGCAGCTACCCTGCCATGTTTGGCAGCAAGCTGAAACACAAAATGCCCCAGCGCTAGCGGCCATCATTTAAGGTGGGGGATGTTCACCAGCACTATCTGAGGTGCACCTGCACTTCAACTTCATATCAAGGATCTAATTTGGGAATATTTACGGGGGTTTCTTTGTGACAACAGTTGGGTTTCCTCTTAATGTTGTGGTGATTTCACATGTACTATGGATTTTTGCCTCCTTAGGGAATACTGCAGAGGCTGAGCTTTTCAGCTTCTCCTGCTAATATTAATCTAGCATCTGCCCTAATAATAAGCCTTTTGTGGGTCACTATACACAGACTTCCATGTGATAAATGGTTTATCCTGGCAACTGGGACTGCAGAGCCCTCTGCCATCTCCATCCCTCTGCTCCCTGCCACCTCCCTCCCAGACCGGGGCAGCTCTACAAAGGGCTCCTTGGCACATCCTCTGTCCTGGGGCCCTTCCTCATGTTTCCTGGTTGTTTCTGATGCATTCAGTCAGTGCGCATTATTTTTCAATGCAAAGTTGGCTCTGCTATAGGATCACAACTCCCAGCTCCCCGCTGGGGATTTCCTTGGCTCCTGCCCACCATGCTGCCTGTCCCTGCCTACAGGCAAGAGACTTCTCACTTCTGCTCCACCTTTGGGTTTTGTGTCTGCAAACCCTCATGATTACTCATACAGACATTTTTTTTCTGGTGGGGGAGCCTGGAATAAGGGAAAATGAGATTATTTTTGCACCTTGAGTGTGGGCCACGCACTTAACAGACCTGAAGTGAGTTTTTTTGCATGTGATTTTCTGCACAGCATGTTGATGTGGTGGGTGGAAACAGCATTTTTGTGTCCCTGGTTTGGAAACTTGCAGCTTAAATTGTGTGAGTGGCAGATCCGAAGCAAAGGCAACCTGGCTTGCTCTGCTCTCACTCATGAGATGGGTTGTATTTTCTTGCTTCCAGTATTGAGAAAGAGAAGGAAAAGGGAATTCTTTCCACAGCAGAGGGTGTAGAATTTGAAAACACTTCATTTTCTCATCACAAAAAATTACATATATATAAGACTACATATACCTATACATTTAAAAGAACCTTGGCTGGAGACAGGGGTGGGTTGCTAATGTGTGTGCTATTCAGGATTACCAGTTTTTCACACTATGCAAGATGGCCTGGATGCTGTCCTCATGGTTTATGCTGTGCTGTCCCCCTCGCTGAGCTCCCATATTGCTGCACGATGGATGGGCACAACCTGGAGGGTCTGTATGTGGGGGATGAGCCACGCTGGCAGCGGCAAAGAGGCTCTGCAGCTGGTGATGGCTCCCTGCAGACACACTTCTCATGCTCAGCAAGCTGAGCACCCTTCTGGGGGCATTGCAGATTCTGGTGGGTCTCCTTGGGAAGGCAGCAACGCTCACTCGTGCAGTGCAGAGGGGAGAGCGAGACCAGGCGAGCGCAGGCTTTGCATCAAGGCACTGAACAGGCTGGATTAAAACCATCCGCACTCTCACACTTTCTTATGAAATTATGGCTACAAAGAGAGGGTTTTCTAAAATGCTTAAAGCAACCCTGTTCTCCTCAATGGAGGAGGCATAAGGGATTTTGCAACTGGATTCAATGGGAAAAAGTCCCAGTGCTGACACTTGCAAGAGGATGATCTCTTCCTACACATGGGGTCTGGTCAGACAGAGCTGCAGTGAGCATCACGACAAGCAGCTCCTGGAAAGGGAGGGGAGCAGCTGAGGCATCTCCTGCCTGAGCTGCCACCGGCAAGGAGGGGGAGCACATGGGGAAGCCCAGTTGCTGAGGGATAAGGCAAGTGACAGGAGCAGGAGATGGGTCTTAAAGCAATACCTAGGCAAGAGCAGGGTCCTCTGCTACTTTGCATATAACCTCTTTAATATACATAATAGTAATTGGCGTTCCACATTTTGTAATGCTAATTCCAGTGGCTCGTTGGGTAGAATTGAAAATGTGTACTGTAGCTGGATCACCCAAAGGTGTAGAAAAAAATATAATTAACTCCTTTGGGAGACCCAGATTCCACATTAGTGCCATCTCTCCATTACCCCTCCTATGATCTGCCTCCCCATGAACCACACAGGGGGGCTCCTCATCAGTGGTACCTGTGCTCCTTGCGTGACAGGGAAAGGCAAAGTTCTGGGAGCCCCTCGCTCCCCTCCTCGTCTCGCTGTGCCGACGCTGCCGTACAGCCCACAGCCCACCCGTGGACCAAAGGGGCAGCAGGGATGCCTGTGCGCATCAAGGGGAGTAGCTTCATCTGGTGTCTCCTTGGTAGCTGCTTGATGATAGCACCTTCCCTATGAGATTGTAATCCTTTCTGCTGTTTGTTTGGGTTTTTTTTTTAATTTTTCTGTCTGTGGGAACAGCTGTAGCACAGGGACATTGTGGCAATGGCACTTAATGGCGTTCAGGCTCCAATCCCTCCTGCAGCAGCGTCAGGATCCTCATCTTTTTGCAGAGCTAACAGATGGCTTTGCAGAAGACCCAGGCACTGGGGTAAGGAATGATCTGCAGAGGTTGCTGCTGGAATGGTAACAATATTTTATACATGTCGGGCTGGCCCCTGGACAAGGCAGACCTGATTTTTATCTTGGCTTTTTAGCAGGCAGAACGGATGCCAAGCTATAGTGCCAGAGAAAAACAGCAAAAAAAGAATGGGGGGAGGTTTACATGACGTTTGCTGCTCCTTAGTTAAACATAGTGTGTATATGTTCTAGGAGTAATTTCAGAAAGGCAGAAGTTTGGAGCAAGAGGTAGTATCTTTTATTAGAGAAACAGGTATCACTGGAAAAAAATGGCCAAGCTTTTCTCACAGGTACATTACTGCTGTGCCATGATTCAGTTATTAGTAAATACACTCTTACAATTTGAAAGGGGTCTGTTCAAGGCCCTCTGGAAGTTGATTTGAATTGTGCCATTGCTTGCGATGGTGGTTGCTGCCTTATAAATATACTCAGCGATGACATTAGCCTTGCTCTTTAATTGAGGACTGACTTCTTTCAGCAGGAAGGTGTTTCATGGCTGATTATATATGTTCTTGTGCACCAAATGACACCTGCTGTCATAATAGCTTCCATTTTTATTGCAATATAATACAAACGATCTCAAAAGGCTTCCTAAATTACTGAAAGATTTACAGAAAGGAACAAGATATTTTTAAAACCTTATGTATGAGGTCTGTTTTTCTGTCTTCTTTTAGAAAGTACTTTTTTATTATTTAATTTATCTCCTTGAAATTGTTGGGAATATCAAAGCTTTTTTTTTTGTTTATTGCAGGGAATGACTGAGTAATGAACTCACAGACAATGGGTGGTTTCTTTCCTTCCCAGAAACAGGAAGGATGCAATACCAAATACTTTGAGAAAAGAGAGAGGCCCCCCCCTCCTATACCTGCAAATACAAATTGCAAAGAAGTGAAAAAAGAAATTGGTTCGGAAAATACCTCCTCACTTAGTCTGACCACCTTTTGCTTTCCTGGTCCCTTCATTGGAGCTTTCCAGATTGTAGAAGGCTTTGATTCCCCTAGAAAAAGTGAGCAAAACCTTTTTGCCTCCCTTACGACTTTAATAATAAATCTGTCACGCTCTGCCCGGTGCATCATAAAGAAATGACAAAAAAAAAAAAAAAAAAATTACAACCTGTTCAGCAGATATTGGCAGTGCTGGCATGAATTCAATTTGCCCATGGGTGCACAACTGAGTAACATAAAAGCAGAGTTTATATATGCTCCTGACAATAGCTGAAGGCTCTCCTGGCACAGCCTGAAGGTTCATGACCCATAAATATTTCTCTCCTGGCAATTGCAATCTCAGCCTGCTGCTACAGCAGAACTTGTAAAAGCTGTAGAGAGTCTATTGCTCTCCTGGGACTTACAGGCTCCCCTTGCAGATTTTATGAGTTTCAGTCACAGGCATTATCTCCTAAGACTTACAGGCTACCAGCTGGTCTGGTGTGTAAAAGCACTGCTTGCAGTGGTGGAGACTGTAAATGCTACAAATTTTAACTATTTCTGTTTATGGGATATGCAAGAAAATTACATTTTCATCCTTTAGAAATCTGTTTCTGTTAACAGGGCAAGGATCTGATCTGAGTGTTGCCAGGCACATGTTAAAACCCCAGATTTTTACCTACCCAACAGTCATTTTCACAATGCTTCAGACCTCTGCTAGAGCTGACAGTGTTCTCAGGACTCTGGGAGGTGATCGGACACATACTCCTGGCAAGACATGGCTTCCCTTAGTAGCACAGGCACCAACACCCTGATTTAATGGAAAAAGATGGTGTAAAGAAAACCTGACTTTTTTATAGATCAATCCATTTATTTCAGATTGGTCTGTAGAACTTTTTAAACACTCATCTGTAGGAAAGGGAACAAACCCTTCAATATGGACAGCTTGCTATTCCACATTTTTTGGTGTCTTTCCTTTTGGGTCTGTTCCTTGCATTTGGTCTTGGCAGATTGAGGCTGCAGAGACATCTGTGACTTCAGTGTATTTATACATAGGAAATAAAAGTCTTCGAGCTCAATTTCTCCATATGCCTCTTTCAGCTTTCTATTATTAGAAGGCAAATATCTTGGATGGGTTGCCAGCTAGCTATAGGCAGGGCTGCCAATTGCCCCTATTTCATATTCTAGGTTGCAGATATTTTCAGGCTTGTCTTTTGGTATCTTTAGAATCTGCCTGGTGAAAAAAAAAAAAAAAGTAATTATTTCACTATTGGCATATAAGAATAAGTAATTAAATTTGATAAAACACATGAAGAGCATTTCTCAGTAGGTCTCTGATTCACCTCTTGTCCTAGCTCCTCTCAAGGGAAGACTAAAAACATTTTCATCCTCCTGACCTTAGAAAATGTGGCTCCTTCCTATATTTGCCAGAAAAATAAATGAGATGCTGGTGTCCCCCCTGACCCTGCACCCACAAAAGTTATGGTCCGCCCCTATATGTGCAAAGAGGAAAATGAGAGTTTGGGGCAGGGGAATCTGGCTTCTGGGAAGACTTACAATTCATACCTCCCGTTTCTATCCAAAACCAGCCCGCTCCTCTCGCTCTTTCTCAAGATAGAAGGCACTGCGTAGCCACAGGACCAACAGTCCCCGACAGCAAAACTAACTAAATAGCAATAATTTAAAATATACACGAAAAATGTTTGTAAAATAATAAACTCCAGTGTGTCTACTGCCTCATCAGCAAGACCATAGGGTATTTACTGGGAGAATGAGGCCACTATCCCACCTCTTGCCTTGGCCTTTACATTCTCCAAAGACTGAAGCCACATAGGAAAGCATGATGAGGAACATGTCACTTGGGTTTCCTCAGATCAAGTGCCATCAGACCCATGACACAACCAATGGTCCCTTAGCAGCAGGACGAATATGCCATGTGCTGAAGATACACCAAGAGAGCCACGTGCCATGCATAAGTGCAGTGAGACCCTTTTATTAAAACTAGGCAGTGTTTCAAAGCTCCTCTGTATTTGGCTTAGATTCAGCTCGCAGCTGAGAAGCTGAGCTCTCAGGATGCCCTGGGCTTGCTCTCCCTGTGCTGTGGGAGAGCACAGCCAGGCACTGTGTGAAATCCAGGTTTCTGGATGCTGCAGACCACTGCTCTCCTCCCCATCCCCACCAGAGGCACCTGGCAGGGCCTGGGTGAGGGTTAAATGAGCTTCCACCCCAGAGAAACCATCTCCTTGCTGAGGTATAAGTCACTGTCTTGCAGAGACACTAATGCACAGAAAATAAACTACTTGTGGGTTTAGATGGTAAATACTGATTCTGTGATAACTGTGCTACAAGAATGCTTAAAGGAACAATTTGAGATGAGGATTGTCCCTGCGGCAGGTGCCGTGCCATCTCACCATACCCACAGGGCTCACGGGATACAGTGGGCAGCAAAGGGGGAACGGTGCCATTCCCATTTTAATGCTAATGCACCATCTTGCCCAAGGTCACCTGGGAAATTAGAGAGCATTGATGGATTAAAAAAAAGGCAATGAGCTGATTTTGTGATGAAAACATTTGCTCTCTGGAGCTAGATGCCACTGAGACTTCTCAACCTTCAGTGCTGATCCGTGCTCCGGGTTTACCTCTGTATCTTCAGATCAGAGTCTCTATCTCCTCTCAGTTTAAAATGTTGGCTGATCTGCTTCTCTTACTTCCAGCATAAATCTGACAGGAAATTACGCATCAAGCTCATTAGAAGCATTCTGGTTTCCCTCAGGAACCCCAGGGGATGTCCCAGCAGGAGCAAAGAGTTTTCCGCAGAGACGCATATTAAGAGGGAGTGATTGCCAGGAAGTATCATCCATAAAATAAACACAAGGCTAAACCAGGTGCTGTGCTGGTTGTGGCTCATCAGAGAAAATGGTTGTGAAATGGGTGGATGTGGCTCAGATGCTCTGGAGCCCCTTGCTGGGGTACCAAAAGCAACTCCAAACCAGTGCTGTTACATACTCACATGTCCCCGGGGCCACTGGTGGTGTGAAATGCAGAGCTATGGGGCACTGGTCCCAGGCTGCTTCTGAAACATGAGATACTGTGTACTGCCTAAGGCAAGTTGCTGACTTCGCCTGAAAATCTCTAAAGAAATGACTGGTTAAAAAAAAAAGAAAGCATCAAATCTTTGGGTTTTGAATCTGACCCCTGCAAATATTGCCAATGGCTCCTGTCTTTTGTAGAGTTTATGCGCTGCTTTGGGCCCAGAACCACCATGTCTGTTGCCTTCAAATTTTGCCTCACTGGGATCTTCAAGTATCACAGTTGAGGAAACCTGGGTGACTTGACCTGCAATGAAACTGAGCTGTTGTTAACCAACAGGTTCAAATTTATCATGGGATGCATACTGATAGGCTCCCCCTGCGGGGCAGTGCCCAGCCAGAGCCACCCCAGCGTGTCTGAGCCTTCCAGGAGAAGGGAGGCAAAGGGAGGGAGGTATGGGGAAAGGTGCCGACAGTAATGTGATTTGGGGCCTAGGGCAAGAGAAGCTTGCCATGCCATGGGGAGGCATGGTGGGGAGGACCAAGGATGTTGTGACAGTATGAGTGATGCTCTGAGGGAGAGATGGGTTTATCAGACTGGGAAGCTGTAGGTGATGGAACAGAGATCCAGGTGAAACCTGGCTTTTTGGGTTTTGCTGTGCAGGGAAGAGCTGAAAAGTCCAATACTCCAGAAAAGCCTGCACAGATTACAATGATAATGCAGATAATGAATACGAGCGGTTACCTACTAATAGTGCTTAATAATGAAAATGTCTTACTGTGTGTACTAATAGCATCTAACAGTAGTAAATTAATAACATCTGGGTCTTTAATAGTAGACTACAGACATCTGATTTAAAATCTGAAAATAGCTTGTACCCTGTTGCTGTGGAACATCTACTCTCCACACTTGTCAGAGCTGAGCGGAATATATTTATTTTTTAGCTCTTTATCCTTGCTGGAGGCATGAACAAACACAATGAGCCTCCTAATACATTTAGCAGCGGCCACATGGTATAATGGACCAAGGCCACATATCCTGAAAAGTAGAACAATTTAAATGAAAAAAAGGGTGGAAAAATACCAGCCAAACAATCAAACATGCCATGTTTTGGTCTTCTGAGGAGGGATATACTCCTGAAATCGTTTATCAGGCTTTTCTCTTTGAATTCAATGTTTGTCCTTCGCTCAGGTGCTAATGCACTTGGCTGCAAAAGGCAGCACATGTCCTGAGCATCATTTTTTGACATTGCTTTTGCAGTGCAAGAAGCCAAGAGGCTTCCTCTGATGTGGCACTGGTTCTGTGCAGTGCTGGTGGGCTTCTGTCTGCACGATGTGACTTCACGTGTTCTTCTCCAGGATGTGGATGGATTGTCCTGTTCAGCTGATGTCACCCAATCTCATCACAGTTCATAGCAACGTGCGAGGGATCTGTGGGACGAGATGCCTGTGGGACACCAGGACTGAGGCCCAGCTGGACCGTGGGGAATGCCCTCCTACCCCTCAAATCCTCTGGCTGTTTCTGGGGGGAAAAAGTGCTCCACAGCTCTGGCCCACCTCTGTGCTCCCATCCTTCCTATGGAAACCATGTTGGGTGGGTGGATTGACTTGGCTGGGTAGGGCCCAGATTGTAACAGAGGGTTCATCAAGACCCGGAAGACTGGAAACATTCCTAATCTCCCAGTTTAGAAATAGCACAGTGGTGTCCAGAACTCTCTCCCCTAGTTTAGGAAATAAGTCTCAGTGAAAGGTGCTGCTGAGCTGTTTTAGAGATGGAGCAGCTCCAGCTGGAGCTAAGATGAAAGCCTGTTCTGCGTCCCTTGAGAGACAGGCCTGAGCCTTCTGGGGCACTTCCCCTGGTGAGGATGTGCTCTCTGCTGCTGCTGACCACCATCAGGGAAACTTCCCGAGATGACCAGGCCTATGGTAGCTGTACCTGCCAGACACGATGACAGGTCTCTTTGGCTCTCAGGATAGGTACTGAAACAATCCAACCTTGCCCACTTTTTCTCAGCCATCTTCAGTACAGGCCCAAAGATCTGCTGTGTTGCAGGATGACCCCAAGGCTAACGCTCCTGCAGTGGTATAACCCGGAGAAGTCAGGCAGATACAGCCATCAGCAGCCCAGCCCCTACCTCAAGCTGAAGATTCAGGTTCATTTTGCTTTTTAAACATTTCTGCAGCTGCAGCCACTGCTCCAGGAGAATTACCAGCTGGGACGAGATGCACAATTAAATATTTCCCAGTTATGGTGTGCCACTAATGTACTGTCTGTAATATTAAATAATTGTGACTAATGCCTTGCTCATAGAAGGTAGATTCAACATTCGCAGCAAGCAGCAAAAGGTAACAGTCCAATGAAAGCTCTTCAGCCAAATCTGCAATGCATACAAGGATGTGTTATTGTATCGTATATGATTTTCTGCTTTCCTTGGGCAGGGGACAGAGCTTTCTTAAGCCAGTTTGCAATAGGCTGAAAGCCACATAGTTTGCTTTGCAATATGTGGGATCAGTAAAGGAATATATGTTATAATGACCTTGAAAGAAAGCAGTGACTTCTGTCTGCTAGGTCAGGCAGTACAGTAGCATACCAGAAATAATCAAGGGAGTCATTCTCCAGCTAATTAAAGACCTGAAAATATAATTTCATGTTGTGATTGTTTGCAATTAGTCACAGATGCTGCTGATCACTTGCTGTGCCATTATTTTCCATGAATATACTAAGACGTGTATTTTAAAGTAAAATCAGCCAAAAGGTTAGAATTTAAGGTTAGATTTGACACAACTCCATCTTTCATGTATTTTGTCAAGAATTGTTAACTAAAGAAAATCATTGTGAATTTCTTCAGCATAACACACACGTTACATGTGCATACGTTATATGGTTTATACACTGCTAAACGCAGATAGTCTCAGTGTAGCTTTAGGCTTCCTTTGTAGTCAGCAGGGAGAAGTAAACAACTTGCCCGATCACCTTCAGATGTCTGTCTTGGGAGAAAATTAATCACAACACCAGAAACATTTTGCAATTTCTCTTCATTTCTCTGTACACAGGGAACTTGGTGCACCTATCTGAGATGTAGAGGCGAACATTGCACACAGCTAAATGTGAGGTGAATCTGGGGAAGCATGTGACCATCATGGTTCGAGTTTGGTGGAATTCCCAACTGTGATTTACATCACTGGAGATATCTCCAGCAGTCATGTTTTATGGAGAGCCTAGTACCTATGTGAGCAAGCACAGCAGGGTATGGCTTCCTATGGGGCTTGGACATGTGATGGGCATTAAGTTGCTCAGCCTGACCTGCTCCTGAGGGCACCAAGGCAGCACAGCAAGGCCATAGCAAAGCATGAACAAACATTCACCTATCAGGAGCATATGTTTACATGGGGAGTCACCTCACCCAACTCAGAATCACAGAATCACAGAATGGCAGGGGTTGGAAGGGATCTCTAGTCCAACCCCCCCCGCTAAAGTAGGTTCACCTACAGCAGGTCACACAGGATCACGTCCAGGTGGGTTTTGAATATCTCCAGAGAAGGAGACTCCACAACCTCCCTGGGCAGCCTGTTCCAGTGCTCTGTCACCCTCAAAGGAAAGAAGTGTTTCCTCATGTTCAGGTGGAACTCCCTGTGCTCCAGTTTGTGCCTGTTGCCCCTTATCCTGTCACTGGGCATCACTGAAAAGAGCATGGCCCCATCCTATTGACACCCGCCCTTTAGATATTTGTAAGCGTTGATAAGGTCCCCTCTCAGTCTTCTCTTCTGCAGGCTAAAGAGCCCCAGGTCTCTCAGCCTTTCCTCATAAGTGGTGCTCCAGTACCCTCATCACCTTTGTAGCCCTTTGCTGAACTCTCTCCAGTAGTTCCCTGACCCTGTTGAACTGGGAGGCCCAGAACTGGACACAGTACTCCAGGTGTGGCCTTACCAGGGCAGAGTAAAGGGGGAGGAGAACCTCCCTTGACCTGCTGGCCACACTCTTCTTAATGCACCCCAGGATGCCACCGGACTTCTTGGCCACAAGGGCTCGTTGCTGGCTTATGGTCAACTTGTTATTCACCAGAACTCCCAGATCCTTCTCCACAGAGCTGCTCTCAGCAGGTCGACCCCCAGCCTGTACTGGTGCATGGGGTTATTCCTCCCCAGGTGCAGGACCCTACACTTGCCCTTGTTGAACCTCATTAGGTTCCTCTCTGCCCAGCTCTCCTACCTGTCCAGGTCAGCACAGCCTTCTGGCGTGTCAACCACTCCTCCCAGTTTTTTGTCATCAGCGAACTTGCAGAGTCTAAGTCTGTTGCCTAAGTCTGATCTAGTCATGCCAAAGAATTTCTAAAGCCAGTGAAGAGGAACACGCACTTCCAGGAGGGATTTGGTTTATCCCAAGAGAAGTGGGAAGACACTCCGTTGGTGATGCCTGTTGGTCTCCATTGGGCATGCCAAGGCAGCCCAGGGCCGGCATCCAGGCGCGTGCAATGAGGTGAGGCAATTCAGGGGTTTGCAGGTGAGCTGGCAACTTCACAGGAATTTTGAGCGTGCAATTTTTATAGTAAGTTCCTAAAATAATCCCTCATCTTGAGTCCAGCCCCTTCTCCTTTTATTAACCTAATGATGTGGCTTAACAGGAGTCAGGTGGAGGAGATAAGTTCTCTGGGTGAATGGAACAGCCCAGCCTGAGCATGTAACAGCGCGGTGTGGTTATCATTTCCCTTATCTTTCCCATCCTCTTTCGTCAGCAGGCTATGGCCAGCCCTCACGCTCTGTGTGTTGCTTCTTCACATTGGCAGCAGGACAAGGCACTGCTGATAAACACGCGTTCTGTGGGGCACTGAGCACATCTCTTTTTATTCCTAAGACAAAAAAGATGTTATGGATAAAGTATTTCACTGCATATTTTCCTGGCTGGTAAAATATCATCCCTAAGCTTAAAAGCACACATCCCTGCAGAACTGACTTGGCACAGAAAGTCAATAGTGACAAATGTAATATTAGGTCATTGTTGCAGGGGATGAAACCCTCCATCTGGAGGGGAACGACTAGATGGTCTCAGTGGGTTTTTCATAACTACCTTTTCAGACTGATTGAACAACGTGTCTCTAGACACTGGTTTGCCATCATTACTTAACATTATAGAATGAACTGCCTGTATTTGCATTTAGGTCTTTCGGTTTAAAAGAGAAGTAAACAGGTTTGTGAAAGAAAGAAGAAGGATTCGTAGCAGCTGTATATTCTATACATGAATCAATGGCATTTTATGTCCTCTCACCCTCAAAAAAATCCCCATGAATCTGGAGTCTGGTAGAGAATATTTGTCTTTAAATTAAAAAGAATTAAAAAATATTATTTTCTTTAATTTCTGCATTTTTACATTAACGATTACTCATCTCTACTTTATTTGAAAGAAGCTATCTAAATTCTGTGGGCTTCCATCAAGCTGTTAATGTGACATTCACCTGAACAAAATGTCGCTCTTCTAACATTATTGTGACGGCCAACCTTGGGGAGAAACTTCATTATCCTCTATGTACCAGCTGAGTGGACATATTTCTCTTGACTTGATTGTGCTGATATTTTCCAGTAGTAGTTTTCTAGATTAATGGCAGTGCCTTGGATGCAGAGGGACAGCTGGAGCAGGGTTGTATTAATGGATTATATCACAGGTAGTGCTCAAAAGCCTTCAGGATACAAATTGTTGGTAGCAACCAGAACAGATTGGGTGTCCTGAAGAATAACGTTCCTGTGGGCTCTTATTGTTGGTCTGAGGAAATATCTTGAGAGAATGAAGGGACCAAGCAAATATCTTGCTTTTAGTCTTGTGTTCCTTCAGGTAGGAAATACCAGAGCCTCATGTTACTGCAATGCTTCTGCTCCTGATGCCTCAACTAGTTCGGACAGGGTCAATGCTAGCGTCTTCCCACCTCACCCCATTACATGGTATCATATAACCCCAGCAGCAACAGAGATTTTAGATGTTTCTGGTCTTTCCACAACCACTGTTGCTGCTGCACTGATCTGGGAGTCATTCCTTATGATGCTGGCCCACAAACTGGTGTTTTTGCCCGGGTTGCTACATGTGCAGCCGTGCAAGGCCTCAGCAGTGAGGAGGGAACTTCTGCCCAGAGGCTGCAGCACCTGGTGAGGGAGCTGTGCTGCGGCCACCTGGCAGATGCGCCTGTGGCCACTTGTCACCTCGACGAGATCACATGTCACACCAGTGGAAAGGGGAAGTAGTGAAGGGGAAATACTTCATGAGGATCTAATGTTCTTCTGAACCTCCAGCATGAGCACACCACCCCCTGTTAGTCCAAAAAGGTGCAAATATTTGCGTGAACACTAAGGATTGTGATAACTTGTATGTTTGCAAAAATATTTGTTACCAAACTCGCACGTTTGCTAACATTCTGAAAAACCACTTTGCAGACTGGCTTCACTCCACCCATGCCAGCCTTGCATGGCCTGTTAGTCACAGCCTTCGGGCAAAATGTGGGTCACTAACCAGGGCGAGCGAGTCTCCATTTGCTAGTCGAATGAGATGTACGAAGTGGTGGCTCCAATTCTGATTTATCTGAGCTGTGAGCTGTCAGGACAGCCACTGAGCTGCTCTGGCCAGAGTCCATGGTGTGACAGAGAAAGGCTATGGTGAGGGAAGTAAGTAGTGGCAGACAGGGAAGGGGAAATACAGCAAAGTGGAGGAAGACAAAGAACACTGGGGTGTACGGGGGAATCACAGAAGGAGGTTGGGAGAAAAAGAAAATAGCTTGGAGGGAGCCAAGGAGAGGAGGCAGAGGTGGATCTGGGACGTGTGCAAGGCAATTAACCAAGCACAACATTGTTAAATCCGAGTCTTCAGTGCCTTCACCACTTTTGTGTGTTGTGCATCACTGCTGGACTCCAGGGATGGTATCAGTGTTGGTTTATTGTCCCAGAGGCCATTTTCCTTTCTGACATCCTCCCTTCTCCCTCCTGATTTTTAATAGGCCAAGTATCACTGTTGATTAATGGGGAGAATGGAAGGTGGAGAACCTTTATGGGCTATTAACCTTAACGAGGGTAATAACTAAGTAATAAGTCCATGCATGTTCTTCTGCAGAACTGAGTGCCTGAAAGCTGCTCGATATTTCACGTGTGGCAGAGATGAACTCGTGAGTAGCATAAACATGAAATAGCTCCAGCCATCTGGGTCAGGAATAAATCTGCACACAGCAACATCCTGTATAGCCTTGCTAACCTGAACACACACTGACTGGTTGTGGGAGGAAAAATGAACCAGAGACACTGATAGTTGCCCCTGCGTGGTTAAAACCCTTTGCTAAAAATGCCACCCATTTGCAATTCATACGAACAACCAACTCTGAGGCATATTGTTAGCAACATCTATAAGCTATTCCACACTACTGCAAGGACTCCTTAATGAGGGTTGAACGGCCATAGATGTTGGTATCATTTCAGTAATGCACAAAGCAATTTTATTACTATTTGCTTGCATGGGTTAACAGATTTTGAAGATCTCCTATGGCATTTGTGGCAAGAATTGTGATGTGTCATTAGGATAGAAATAAAACCCTGGCAAAATCAGACTTTACATTCCATGTGTGCTTCTATGAGTTCTGCTGGATTTTTTTAGACACATACAAAGGCAGTTTCTGCTTTTGTATTTACACAATTCTTGATTTCCATTGAAGTAATGAGTTTTATATCCTATCAAAGGCACGATATAATTTCCCTGTAGGAAGCAAGAAAATATGAATATTCCCAAATTCTAGTCAGGAATTTGGTATGGGAAGAACAAGCAACAGTGTAGCTGAACATTAGCATTGTTTTTCTGTGAGCCATGTTCAGTGTTTCAGTTGGCTTGTAAACCCCGAGCCATCCTCCTTGCTCTTACCCAGCTGCACGATGGGTGCTTGTCCCCAGGCACACCATAAGCAATGGAGCGACCCGGGGAAGGGTCATGGAGCTGCTACATTTCTCCCCTAAAAGCCATGGTGTGTCCTGTGTCTGCACCCCCGACACCACAGTCCAGGTGCCTTTCTCAAGCCGCTGAGCCCCCATTCCCTCACTCAGACTTGAAGTGCCAGTGACTGAATGCCTGTCCTCTCCCGTGTAGGTGCAGGTGACTAGTTGTCTATCTTCTCTGTCTTTCTGCAAGGAAATTTTGGATTAATTTCCAGGGTTACGTGAGATAATGAGCAGTATAATCCATGGTAGATCCTGGTGTTTGATGAGCTTTCTACTATATGTAGTTAAATAAGTTTACTTTATGTAACTAAATAAGTTAAATAGCTTGTGAGACCTTGCCAGCATTCTTTTCAGTTTATTCCGTGGCACTCGGAAGGCACGACATGCTGCCCATGTGGAGGTCAACTTAAAACCAAGGGAAAATCAGAGTAATGGTGAAAATGACACAAAGAAAATAATCCCTATTATACGTTTGTGTGTCTGATCCCCTTGAGAGACTGTGTAATGTTGCTGACACATCCCTAGGATTTTCTAAGCACAAGTTGTCCTGACCTCCCTCGTAAATCTCGAAGCCTCTGTTCTCTTCAAGGTGCTCCCACAAGCCAGATACGCCTCGCTCCAGCACATGAACTGCTTTCTTGCATCATAGCCATCTGTTTCCTAATGATTATGTCTAGCCTGGGTTAATCTGTTCTTTTAGGGTACGTCATGATGGGAAAACCACAGTATGAACACAGGCTTCTCAAAGCTGGTTTCTTGGCTACTGTAGTTGATGGCCAGACCCACAGAGCCTGGGCTAGCTGCCTCCTGGGAGGCCTTGAAAGCTGGGTTTGAATCTCCTTTTACACCCTGTGCTGCAGGGACCTGCACTACTTTAGTTGTACTAGGAGAAAAAAATTTATTTTTTCCCTGCTCTTCCTCCGTCTGAAGATCCAGACCTGTTGGTGTTCTGAAACATGACACTCCTCTAATCCTTAGTTTAGGAAAAAAACAATACCTAGATGGCCAATTTGCTTTTACTCAGAAGTCCTTTTTTACCATCCTTTTTACCAGCTGTTGACAAATCATGTTGTCACTCCCCTCCTTAGATGATTCCCTCTCCCCATAGGGTAAACACCACAGCTAGCAGTGGTGTTTTATCTCATGCTGTCTTCGGAGGTTGTCTTTAAAACCACCCACTTTGCAAGCAGCTGAGAAGCAGCTCGTCTCCTCGCCATAACCTGCGTAGCACCGGGTGAGCAGGGCGCATAGGGGCTGCAGAGTCATGCCTTAAATTAAGATGATTTGCTTTCAAATAAAATCTCATCAAACTGGAGCACATAAATCAGAACAACTTCTTTTAAGGTCCAAATAGTTTGCTTTTTGGGAAAACCTAGCATAAGAAGAGGGTAAATTGGCCAAGCCCTGGGCAGAGCCAGGTCAGCACATGCAGGCAATGATGGGATTCCCTGTGCAGCCAGCAAAGACCACCTTCTCCTGTCTTTGTGTCCTGGCGCCAGGGCTCTGGTGTGAATCACACACTTCATAGCCATGGCTCTGGATATTCCTGGATAACGCAGCTCTGTTAGCTAAAGTTCCACCTTTTATTTATTTGCTTTGGTTTGGATCAGTTTTCCTCTAAGTAGACAGAAAAGATAGGATTCACCCCCCCAGATCCCTCCAGCTCTGTGCGATGGAGCAATCTGCAGCTGAACTGCTCGGTCCAGGCTCCTTCCACAGCTCAATGAGGAGAAATGGCCACTTTTGGCATGTAGTTTGTCAGGTCAATGTGAGTATCTGCATAAATACGTAAAGGGCGAGTGTCAGGAGGACGGAGCTGGGCTCTTCTCGGTGATGGCCACTGACAGGACAAGGGGCAGCGGGTGCAAGCTGGAGCACAGGAGGTTCCATATTAACATAAGGAAAAACTTTTTCACTGTGAGGGTGACAGAGCACTGGAACAGGCTGCCCAGAGAGGTTGTGGGGTCTCCTTCTCTGGAGACATTCAAAACCCGCCTGGACGTGTTCCTGTGTGACCTACTCTAGGTGGTCCTGCTCTGGCAGGGGGGTTGGGCTAGATGATCTTTCAAGGTCCTTTCCAACCCCTAACAGTCTGTGATTCTGTGACTCTGTGAATCACACAATGGGCTCCACCGTCTGTGAAAGCAGATTTGGGTGACCAGCTCAGACATGCATGTCCCCATGGGACTGGAGGAACCCTACCCACTGTGTACCACATCTGTCTTGTAAAGATAGCTTCTGGTTTGAATTCCCACTGGCTGATCTGTTTATCATTTTCCAGTAAGCTTTCTTCAATTCACATCTTTCTTTGGTAACACTGCAAAGGTGTTTTTTTTTGAAATTGTCTCCACTCCATCATAAACTACTTGGTGAAATACTGGATTCAGATGCTGGAAAGCCTCACATAGCTGCCTCTTTAATTGTACTGTTAACTTAAGATGTTTTATTTTTCCAGGCATCTTATTTCTGAAACTCAAAATGCCTAAACAACCCTCTTTTTACAGAAAAAAAAATCTTAAACATTCTTTTTGACATTATTTTTTGTCATGCAGATCAGTTCTGTGAAGATTCTTAGGGTTTAGTCCTATAAGTAAATGAAACTATCAACATTATCTTATTTGTAGTTTATTATGTTTGATTCTTGCATTTTTGGAGTCTAAAAATACTGCTTCTGAAGTATAGCACAGTTCACAGAAGAACTGAAACATGTCAGTAGTACACCCTGTGCTTCCCAATCATCCTGGCATTTCAGCTACCAACCCCAGTGGGTGTTGAACTCTCCTTTGCTAACTCCCACATGCAGGTTTAATAAAACACTTGGGATTACTTTGAGAAGGCTGAGCAGAATTTGGCGTGCAGAGAGTTTTCCAAGCAAGGAGCATTCAAACATGATGAACCAACACCATTTGCACCTCTGTTTTGTAAGGGAGAGACCTTTCGTGCCCTACATGATGCTGCTTGCCATCAGTGCTCTTCCTTCTGGAGACTTTTGCTCTCTATTTGAGGTCATCCTTATCTTGTGGAGTTTTAGTCCGTTTCCCCCTTTGAAAGAGGAATACAGCAAAGTACATGAGACAACTTTTGAGAGAGCTTTTGCTACATCTAGTGGCAGAGCCTTTGAAGTGCCTGAAAAAACGGCAGTTCAGCAAAAAGCCAATCTCCGTTTAAAACTCTTGTAATGAAACCTGATGTACTTTCATGTTGCTGTCTGTTTACCTTTGTCTGTCATTGCAGAGCTCTAATGTTATTGCCTGGTATGTCTTTTCTCGATTCTGGCTGCCACCTGAGAAATTACTTGTCTAGACTAGCTGAGAATTTGATTCAGACTGAATTATTACTGAATGTAGAGAAAAGATAGGTTGCAGGGAGGGGGGAACAACAGTCCCAGACCCCCACAGCTGTCATCCTTCCCAGTGCAGCGTCTGTGTCATCCAGGAGTAGTGAAAATTCACCCAAATTGCAGGACGTTTTGCAACAACCCTGCCCAGCACTTGGGCATCTGCCTACAGACCACCATGGGTGGTGGTGTGTCCCTCCCTCAAGGGGGAAATGAGGAAGAACATAAGCATCACTGCCTGATTATAGCAAGGATGTTTGTTCAGGAGGTAGATGCCTGGATTCCCGCTGTTTCCATCCTTTTTGTAAGGTGAAGTGAGGAGCACACATGTGGGGGACTGAGAACCACCTGGGACTTGCTGGGGGAGTTAAGACACAGGGTTAAATCCCACAAGGCTGGGATATGGATAGGTCCTAGTCGAATGCTCACAGGAGAGAAGCTGTAGCAATGGCAGCTACTCTTTATCAGCATTGGAGTGGTCTGTTTTCTGAGGGACTGTCTAACTTGCTCATAGCCAGTAGAAAAGCTTTGCTTAATTCCAGTGGGAATTGGATGCAGCCTCGGCAGAACAACACATCCTCCTGATCTTGATCCCAGTGGGAACAGGCTTGGTTGCTACTGGTGATGTAGCAATAAGACCTTTGAACAAGGAGGCTGGGATCATGGTGGTATATCGACGAAGTAATGCAAACCAGAGCTGATTGCAGACCTACTAAAAAAAATCGGCACTCTTTAAAAATCTGGATAAAAATCACATGGGTTTTGAAGTATTAAAAAGTAGTATCGAACCTTATTAACCTGCTTTTTCCGGGGAAGGAATAGTGCTTTACACTGGGCACCGGGTCTTTACGGTGGAAAAGCAAGTAGGACCTGCTTACCTAAATTTGCTGCAGAGCTGTGCCAAGCAGCTCCTTTCTTCTGCTTGCTTAGGGCTGGCTGGGGGAGGACAGGAGAAATGCCTCATCTTTCACCTGCTCCCGGAGCAGAAGGCAGCTGACCAGGCACAACAGGAGAGGGTGGGCTGGCAGCCTGGCTGTGTTTGCTCTGGCACATGGTTTGCTTCTCCTGCCTGGGACTTAATTTGGGTGGCCTAGCTGAGGTTTCCTTGCAGCGGCATCCTTGGGCTGTGCAGGCTGGAGAACCTCATGCTTGTCAGGGAAAAAGCCAGGAGAGGCAGAAAAGCCTGGAGGAAGATAAGGGGGACAGGATACTTGTGAAGATGGAGGACAAGGCACAGTGACAACTTAGCCACCGTCAGGGGTTGAAGACCAGCAAGATGACTTCCACCCCTTCTGCGTTACAGAAACGGGAAGCTCCTGCTCCGTGAGCAGTATCCAGCCACACAAGTAAAATTACCGCAGCTTTAAAGAGGTGATGGTAAACCCGGCAGTGGAAATTGCAGTATCAGTTTGAAAGGTGTATGCAGAACGAGGGAGAAGAAACCAAAGACCTTGGAGGACAGTTTAGCTTGACGTTTCAGAAATAAGCTAAGACACAAAAACACACTGGGTGTACACCATTCACGCCTTTGGACTTCTAAAGTAACGTATGCAAGAACATTAGAAAATGCTCAAGTAGGACAAGTTGTGCGTTAGCTGGGAGATGATACAGACGAAGAGGCATCTACATCTCTAGGTGTTACTTGCTTTTGTGAAATAGCAGGAAAATAAGGAACAATTTCAACTTCAGCTGTTGTTACTTGAACTATTGTTTCCATTCAAAAAATCCTTGATGGAAGGAATAGCCATTCCCGTTATTTATCCCTGGTGTGGAGCCACAGGAGCAGAAAAAGATCTGTAACTTTCTTGAGCTACAATTTACTATTTGAGAAGATAAGGTTTCTAGCATCAGGAATTATTTCTACATGACAAGTTTGATCTGCTCCCATAATATATGGTGGGAATCACTCCATTGCTTTCAGAACTGTTCAATCAGCCCCATGCTGAGCAGCATCTCTGATGCCTGGAGTTCACTCCAGTGCAGAGAGATTGTCCAGAGATAACATGCTGTCAAGGTACTCTGAGGAGCATTACAATTATTTTTTAGAAGCAAACATAAAAGCTCAATAGCTCTTACAAGCAAAAAAAGATGTTTTGAAAGGAAAACAAACAAATGGGGAGTTAAAAAACATGACTTTTTTCCCCACTTGTTTTGAACCTGCTTTTTTTCAGGTACGTAAGAATTGGCAAAGGCTGCATTTTTTAATGATTGTTTGTGCTTTCTTTCTATGCATGAAATAAGAGGAGCAGCTGTGTCTCTTTTGGAAATGAGACTTACTTTTGCTTCCCAAGTGTCAATCACCATTTAAAAAAATGTCACTCTATTTCATGTGTGTCTGCCCTGTGCTGTGGCTGATGACCACATGTGGAAAAAGATAACTAGCTTCTCAAGTCTCCTGATTAGCACAGAAGGTTAAACACATCTGACTTATAAAGGCTTCACAGTTTCTTCCCTGAGCAGCACGAGTGGCTTCCTGACCTCCTTGCAATTACTGCTCCCTGTGCATCACTGCTGGCCAGGCGGGAGCTCCAGCCCGGAGCAGCAGGCAGCACTTCTCACCACTGCGTGCTCCAAACCTCAAAGCAAGCCTGGACAACCTGGAGGTAAAAACACAGCTGGCTGAGCAGGAAGAAAGGAGAAATTTCAGGGCAAGTATAAACCCTTTTGTTCACTCGTTCCTGCACTCACAAGTTGCAAATTCTTGGCTGGCTGGCACTGGGACTCTTCTGTGTTAGGCAGGGGATTTACCAGGTATTCAAGGGATGATTAGGAAAACTTGTTTTTACTGAAAATTTTGTTTGTTTGCTTCAGTGGCCATTTGAATGTAATTAAAAAATTTATCAGAAAGGCATAGACATAAGAAAAATTGAAATAATAGCAGTTTGTGGGGTGGCAGGAGGTGGAGTTACTCATGTTTCCTTTCTAAAGTTTGGGACACTACAAGTAAAAATAGAATACAGAGGTTATGTACTTTTCAGTTACATTAAGTCCTGTAAAAAGTAAAACTGCTTTTTTAAGATGCAGAAGAGGGATAGTATCCATTCACTGCGTCTCTGCCTTCAGTTCTTTTTACTAGATGTGATTTCATCTATTATTTAAGACAATATAGAATATGAAAATGTTGTATTTTTAAATTAAAATACACACTTAGGTAATTTTTAAACTCCGTTTGGCCTTTAAGCTTCCTTCAGCCTCTGATATCTAACAGGGCCATCTCAAACCCAGTCCACCAGTCCCAGAAGATCACTTCTGGTCCAGCTGCATCATCCCGGGGACAGACCGACATCTGTTCAGACAGTCTGAACTCTGGCATTTCGTAACTTCCGAGCATTTGATGTTTCAACCTTAGCTATCTTTCTAGAATAAACTTTCTTACATGTAATGTAAGATTTTTATGAATGTGACTCTCCCCCAAAGACATGTATAACACTAACCACTATATAGGTGCACACGAGAGCACAGGGACTGTGTTCAGCAGAAATCCAGGTGGAGCTGGGCTCAGATCCAGGCTGAGGACAGGCGTTTCCCAAGTTACATGTGTTCTTCACACCCACAAGGCAGAGCATCACCTTGTCTCTTAGGCAGATGGCAATTTCTTCTATGGGTTTTGCATGCGGCAATGGAGCCGCATGGCCCCACCCACCCATCTTCTAGGCGGTGTTACCATCTGGAGACACTATCCTGGATGTGGACTGTGAATGAAGATGATTACTGTAAGGAAATCAGAAGGAACTGATATCTCTAGGGAACAGGTTAAGAGAGAAATCTCTCTGCTCCTGTTTAAAATGCATAACCGATATGGCTAATCTACCTTTTTTAATATAAATGAATTTTTCTGGAATTAGGTCTGCCAATGTTTTTCCTTATTATCAATTTTCCTCAGAGCTCGGGTTATTATTGGTAATTTTATGTTCTGCAGTTGGTACCTTTCTTGACTACCGTTATTATAATTTTTATTCAAAAATCCTTCAGGATAACCTGAGGTGCAGGGAAAGGCATCTGGCATTCCCTTATAGTCCTTGAGAGAGGTTCTGGATTGCTCATTTATGTTTTAATTGCTATTTTGTAGCTGCATATGTCTAGATTGCTTCTTATGGACCTGTTCCCATA
Organism: Leptosomus discolor; assembly: GCF_034619465.1. Classification (NCBI taxonomy): domain Eukaryota; kingdom Metazoa; phylum Chordata; class Aves; order Leptosomiformes; family Leptosomidae; genus Leptosomus; species Leptosomus discolor. Next base: position 22,594,578 of record NC_141391.1, read on the forward strand.
CCATGAAGTCATTCTTACAGACAATCCAGACACTGTGGTCTGACATAAACCAGGTCTCCTCAAAGGTTTATTACTGTGATTAAGAGATGGAGAAATAACACAGGTGTTCATACATATATGCAAAGCATTAATTGTTAAACAGGATTTTCCAGGAGCTGTGGCACTAAGAAAGGCTGGTTTCCCTGGAGGAAGCTCCTTCACAGACATCTCAGGTCTCCTCCCAGCTCCCACATCACGCTGTCCACATTGCAGCCCTCCTCTATGTCCTGCACACGCGGCAGCAGGTGCTGGGGATGTTGTGGAGCAACTTCTCTGCAGAGTGCCCAGACGGTGTGCATGTTGCCTTGGCTGGTGGTCACCACCTCTCAGGAGGGAACGGGCTGAATTACAGTGGCATTTCCCTCCCTGCATGCACAAACATGTCTTTCCAGTTCCCAGTCACTGACTGTCAATAAGTCTGTGAGATTTAGACCTTTGAGGTCTCTATATCACTATCGAGTCTGAGTCAAATAAGCTGAAGGCATCAAAGGGTTGCATGGAGGTCACAACTCACCTAAAGTCAATTGTCCAAGCTCTGGATTCTCTCATCAGCGAAGAGGAAGAAAGAGGCACTTCCAGATTCCCACCCTATGTCTTAGCCGGCTTCCTTGCCTATGTACCAGAACCACTTGATCCAGTGACCATCTTTCAGATGGCTGCAATTTGGTGAAGCAACTCCTAGATGCAGGAATTCCCACCTTCCAAGTCTTCTTCCCTGTGATTTGACTTTTTCCCCGGCCTGATTGCATGCCTGGGAACAACAAGGAATTTTTCACCATGAAGAAATGTCTTACAGAGTTAGTGCTTGGATCATAAAAAGGGCTGGTTGATGGAATAAAGGTCTGCCATACTGATTAATTCTCAAGGTATCAGTTTGAATCAACATCAAAAGTTTTCAGATGGCATTTCATGTCTTTTAAATCCGTCTGTTCCCCATGCTCCAGGAATCGTTTCTGTGGTTTGAGCCTCCATTTTTTCCTACAATGACAGATTTTTCTTCCTTCTGGTGTGGGGCCTCTCCCAAGCTGTCTTTCTGACAGGGAAACAAGTATCAGAAGGAATGCTGATGTTTTGTCTTCAACGTCCAGACCATTGAAAGTGAGCTAAACACTCTCCCACCCACTTCCTTACATTTCTCTGTTCCTTTAATTTACACCCCTTCTCCTTATTTGCCCTATGCCAGTCCTGCTGGCTCCAAATGATGAGAAATGAAGCTGCATGGCAACCCTGAAGCACTTCAACAAGACTGTGAAGTGGTTTCAGGACTGAAACAGCAGCAGCTGCTTCAGATCAGGAGCTGCATTGGCTGAGGAAGAGGAAAGATTATTTTGTGCCTTCACACAGCTCCAGCAAGTTTGATTTTCCAATCTAAGACTGTTCAGTGTTGATGCAACAGCTAAACTCCACCTCTGCTGCGGCTTTATCCATCAGCACAATGTCCAGACAGTGATCCTATAGAAACACTTCTTAAGCCTCGTGGAAATACTGGCAGGGAAAATTTATGTCTGAGAAACGTATTTGGCATCGGTGAACCGAAATTGATGGTGTTGATATATGGAAGTTAAGCATTTGTCCAGAAAGGTAATAGTAGCTTTATTTGTTGGCTAGATATAAAAACCCAAAGACCAGATATTTTATATACACGGTTAAGTATGAATGTTAGAGACTTTGAACAGAATTATTACATTTTATATTACAAAATGGAAGGTTAAATTATTATTTTTTAAATAACAAAGCAAAAGGTTAATTAATGGTACAATGAGAGCGTTATATATCATCCACAGTAGTTAAGGAATGCTTAGAAATGAGTACACAAGGAGCAGAAAACAGGATCTAAAACGTGTGATGGAGCCTAAAATTAATTTGTTGAACTCTTCCCCTGGGTGGTGTTTCTGGGTGCTCTGCCAGTTGCCTCTTGCCAGGTACCTTCAGGCAGACAGGATTGCCCTGGATGGAGCACCGAGAAGGGGCCGTCCCTTGGTCCTCCTGCAGCTGCCCCTGCAGGGGAATCAGTGCGAGAGGAGATGCAGGTGTCTGCATGTGCATGGTGGCACCGTCCCTTTGCCTACAAAGGTTTCCCAGGCATTTGGTTGGGTCTGGCAGATGTGGGACAGGACTTACAGAGACCCATGCTCCTGGGGAGTGGTGGCTGGAGGGCTGGTGGGCCTCCATGTGCTGGCTGAGCCCCTGGAGACCCCCAGAACTACCATGGGAGCTCAAAGGACAGGTCATCTGGAGAAACTTACCTACAGGCTGAATCCCCAGCTGACTGCCTGTACTGGGCCTGGCTGGGCAGCAGTTAAATTTCTCCATAGCAGTCTATACAGTGCTGAGTTGCCTTGCACCACATTGAGTTTTTCTTTTTTCTGCAGCAGGCCGGAGGTTGGCAACAAGCAAGGAGGGGGCACAGCCGGGACAGCTGAGCCAGGCTGACCAAAGGGTTATTTCATGCCATATGACATCACGCACTGCAGTAAAAGCTCAAAGAAGGGAGGAAGAAGGGGGAACGTTTGTGGTTATGGTGTTTGTCTTCCCAGGTAACTTTTAAATGTGCTGAGTTCCTGCTTTCCAGGACGTGGAAAAACATCTGCTGCTGAAGGGATAAAATGAACCAATTCCTCTTTTCACTTTGCTTGCATGTGCGGGTTTTGCTTCACCTACTAAACCGCCTTTATGTTGATCCACAAGTCTTCTCCCCTTCCTCCTATCTTCTCCCCATCACACGGGAGAGGGAGCACATGTGTAGGTGCTTGGCTGCTGGCTGTGGTCGACCCACCACAACCCCACTCCCTGTCCTTGGTAACAGTTTCAGTGGGGATGGTCAGAAATTGAGTCTCACAAAAGTAGTGTGTGTTAATGAGCTCCAGCTGACTCCCTTGTTAACAATGTGGTATCAGAGGCCAAATTTGGGTGACAAGTAATTTCAGCTTCATTTCACCTAAGGCTCTGTGGAATAGGTTAGGTAGAAAACAGAAGGAGACCATCTAACATCCAGACAGACATCTGTCCAATGAATCATACCCCAAAGTGCCTATTTCGTGCTTTTGGTTATAAAAGGTGTCAGACAAGTCCTTCAGAGAGAGATGCCATGTTGCCATCCCCTACATTCAGATGAGACATCTGACCAGTGGTACAATGACCGTCACTCAGAGGGGTCCAGGCAGGTTATCAGCATCTGGAAGACTTTCCTCATAACCTATGTTCACCCTGTGTTGGGTCACATTTTATTGAACAGCTAGACACTCTGCTGAGCTCCAGTGATCTGGCAGAGAATGGCTTGCTGTGTTCATTTTAATCCACTCGATTCATTACAAACTTTGTTGTCAAAGAAAATAAGGAAACTGAGAAAGAGGCAGAAGAAAAAGAGCTCATCTAAAGCCACAGTAAAGAGATGATGTAATGTAGAAGCCAAAAGGGGGAAAAGTGGAAAATATCTAGCCTAAAAATGAAATAGGGGGAAAAAAGCTGGCTAGAAAGTTTAATTAATTCTGGCTAGAAAGAGAAGAGGAAATGAAAAATGAAACAAAGAGCATAACTAGCACTTGAGAGAGAAGAAAGATGCTGAAAAGAAAGATGCTGGGGATATAGAAGCCCAGTAAGTTAAATGAAATGCAGCAATATATGCTGCAGAGAAATCCTTTCAGCAGGCTCAGAGAATACGTCTCCATTAAAGTTTCATAGTGAAGGCTCAGTGGGATTTTCAATATTTAAAAAGTATTTCTGAAGGTAGCCAAGGGGAGATGCACTGGTAACTCTTGAAAGGCTAATGCATTAAATTTTATTATGTCTTCAAATAGCATGGGACAGTGTCCATCTCTAGATTGCTTTAAGAGAGCACTTGTGCCTTGCTGTGCTCCCTCCTCTCATTAGAATGTCCCTATCTGGATGGTTTATATCCTCTGCTTTTCTCTCTGGTGATCACTGGTGAAGATGAGACAGGCGCAGGAGGGTTGAAGGCAGAAGAGGAGAATTGTGGGGCTCCTGGAAGGCCTCTGGTCCATCACCCCACAGTGCTGTGCCCTGCAGAGAGGCAGAAGTGGAAAGACAAGGTCAAGGCAAAGGGTTTCACCATGTGGTCCCTGATTCAGAGAAAAAGGAACATCAGTTTTGTTTGTTCAGACAGAAATGATAGATGCCACCCTGGTGACTGGTAGGTGGTAGCTTCAGCTGCCCTGGCATGGGACATAAAGCCCCCGGGCAGGGTCAGTTTGTCCTTTCTTGAAGTCCCGTCTAATGAGGGGGAGTGAAAGCCCAAAGGGGAAATAACTCACAAATGCAAAAGCTCTTACAGGCAGGGCCATCGGACTTCTGCCAGGTGCATAGGTGCAGGCCTGAGCACGAAGGACAGAACGTGTGCTTTGAAGCTGAGAAGAGGAGCAGCAGCATGGCAGAGGGGTTCCTCTGCGTGGAAGAGCATCCCTGCTCCAGAAACTGAGCCCAGCTTCTCGCCCCTGCTTGATACCAGCTGTTGAGCTCTCTCGTTCTTGCACTCAAAGTACCAGGCCAGCAAAATAACTACTTGAAATTTATAAAACAACATGATTTAGTCTCATGGCACGCTCTTCCTTCTAATCCTTAACTTTTAGGGGCTCCCGAGATGCTGTACACCCTCTGCACCCAGCCCCCTGGCGTATTTCGGGCCAGCGCACGCTTTCAGGGGTTGTAACACCAAAAGGCGGCAGCGTGTTCCGCCGGCAGGGACTGTCCCCCGGTGCCTCCCCCGCCGGGTGGCAGCACCGGCCCGCCGGTGGCAGCGCTGCCTGCTGCTGCTGGCTGCTGGCCTCAATGCTCCTTCGCTGTCCTGGGCTTCGTTTTGTGACACTTGCATTTCTTTTCTGCCGTCCTGAGCGCCAGTAACTTAAACAACTTTCTAGAAATAACATCGTATGTGTCGTGGTCCTTGTCTAAACAGTATAAATCTTTCTTAGGGCCTCACATTGCCGAGTCTGCTGCATTGCAAAGCAGATCAGACTCAAAAAGCTTTTATGTTGACTAGCACTTACATGAGTTATCCTGTTTACACAATAAAAACATTCAGCCCAAGATTAAGACATCTACCTTTAGATATCCACCCACACACCGAGCATGTAACACACTTATCGTCAGCAGAGATCTTTCCAGTGCAGCCCACTGAGCTCAGCTAGTGATTCAGAGGACAAGCCTGGTAGCTTTGGGGTTGGCAGCACTGCTCGCCTGACCACAGCACTGCCCGTAAGGGGAACTTAGAGTTCGGGCTTGCATTTAGCAACCTATAGGCAGGCTGCTAAATTTAGGGGGTTTCATTGAAAATTGAACTGTTCCTCCCATGTAGCTGCTTCAGGACAGGGTTCTCATCCTTTCACATCCAAGCAGGGCAGGGATGTAACACCGGGCTGGCATCAAACCGGAGGTGGGCGTTACTCAGCCAGTTTCTCAAGAAATTTAGAAAATGAATGATTATTCGGACACTCCATCTGCCTTCTGCCTCTAGCAGATACTGTTAGCGGCAGATGCCAAGAGAAGACTAAGGACAGACAAGTGTCTGTAATACCTTCATCACCCAGCCTCTCTTATATTTTCAGCTTAGAGGCTTTTCCTTGGCTTGTCTGTTTGGTACCCTCTTAGCAGACCTGTGCAATGCTCTGCTGGTACCCTCCTCTGCCTGTGTAATGAAGGAAGACACAGAGCAGGCCGTGTGATGGGAAGGAAGGTGTGGCACTGGGTGCTTTCTCAGCATGACTTGTCTGGCCTGAATGTGAAAAAACCCCAAGTTTCCTCCTTCCACTACACGAGGAAAAGAAGGTGGTAGCTCAGATGCAGAGGTCTCCATTTGGCACATGCATAAAACCAGGCAGGATGAATCCTATCCTCACTGAGTTGTGGATTCAAGAAAGGCACCTCCACCTGATGACCACTCTGTTTAGTGCTGCATTATTCTCTGTAACTGCTGCTCATTGACAATTTTCATTATTACATATTTTTCAGTGAGAAAGTATTGTAAATCTTTATCTGTTTAATGGATCACAGGAAACCATGAATGCCAAGAAAATAGTAAAAGTGATAAGTAATTGTTCTTACAAAATGTGATCTGATGCTTGCCTGAAAATTTAATTATCATAATGATTGAAATTCAAACAAGATATCGGGCAAAACTTGAACTAAGACAGCACAGAGCACTGAATGTGTTTCAAGTTTTTTTCATCATAAGCCACCCACTAAGTCATAGTGACCAAACCTGAAACCTCTTCTCCTTTGCATGACTTTCTTTGATGTGCAATTATTTCCTTTTGGTATCTGCAAAAGCAGGTTTGGGGTATTTTGGACCCCTTTCCCTACCACAGAAACAGGCTGAGGCATCCTTCCAAACCAAGTGGCACAAAGCAAGGTTCTGCTGAGAGGTTTACCTGCCTCCCAGCCAGCTGTCCTGCTCCAGGGTTCATAATCCGATGCCAGGGATACAGAGACAGAATGAAATGACCCAAGAAACCTGTCATTACACGGGAAGGACAGACTGCCACTCTCTACTTTCTCTTCCAGGGCTGAGCTCACCCTATGCTGTCCCCGTGGGGCATTTGGCTCATGGGCAATGCAAGCAAAAGGGCATCTGGGCTCTCTCCTGCTTCACAGCTCAGCACACACATGATGAAACCTAGGCCAAAGTCTGATAGCTTCAGTTCCCAAACGATCAATGCTGCTTAAAAGTAGAAGCCGAGATAGGATAACATAAAATTAATTGTTGTCTACCCCAACAGCGGGGCAGGGCTATGTTTCCTCTCTGATAAACTGAATGGCTTTGACCCAGATTATAACATCTGGTTTGAATTTAGAGATAAGTATTGTCATATCAGCCTTGCGCTGAGGCTCAGAAGCAACTTGTGGCAGCAATGACGCAGTGTTTCACAAGGCTGGATGGGCCAGATGAGGCTGCAGGATCTGGGCAGTGTGGCCAGGCAGACGCTCACCTCCACTCCACGTTTGGAGGGGGCCTGGGGCAGGGGACAGTAGAAACTCTAATGAAATTGCATTGCCAGTGGCAGGAATAGAGGTAATTCCAGGTACTTGAGAGTTTACAGCCACAACTGTGGATTTAATTATCACTTTACTGGGATTTAAGTGAGCTGTAAGACTAATCTAAATTTAACTCGCATTACAGGGTCGCAGTCTCTTTACAAGCTTCCTCAACAGACAAGTGTCAAATTAGGGCTATATCAATAGATAAAGGACAAAAAATAAAGCCATTGATGGCCACAGATTTCCCAGCTGATATCTTTATACTCTGCTATAAAAGCCTATCACCCTTCATTTAAAGAAAGCGAAAATTGTTGACATCTCTTTCAAATGCTAATCATTAGGAAGAAACTTGGACTAAATATAACTGGAATCGAATAGCATGCACCTTTTGTTGAGAAGTAACAACACTCAATATCTTCTGCTATTTATGCTTCCAGATTATCTGAGTCATTAGTTTGGAACCAGATGTTGGAGCCCCACCAGCTGTTCCAAGACTGCTCCTCCGTCCATCACCGGTGCCATCGAGACCCAGCGCTGGGGCTGGGTGCTTGGCTTACAGCAGATTTTGAAACGTGCAAAGCTTTGCTTGGCTGCAAAGGCTTTCGAGGGCAAGGAGGGCTCTGCCCTCGCCGCCCGCCTGGAGCCAGGGCAGCCCATGGGTGCAGCGGAGCCGCCCGGCTGTGGTGACAGACCTTTGTGCCCCATAAAGGGGTGGACTTTGGCAAAACCCTGCCCTTGTACCTTTAAGCACCTGCGCCTGCTGACCTGGCTAAGAGGATTTTTGAGGTCATGGCGCCTGTGAAACAAGCCAGGCACGAGGCTTTGCTGGTGGGTCCCCCCAGGCTTTGCGGGAGAGCTCTGAGAGGTGAAAGCCCTGTGAGGACACCCAGCCCCTGGCTTGGAAAAGCCCATCCCCTGTCCCACCGACCTGCCTCATATGTCATCCCTTCCCACCCTGCCTCAGGCAGCGGGAGCCAGGGCCTGTCTGCATGAGCGAAATTCCCTGGCAGGCAGCAGAAGTAAGGAGCTGCCTGCACCATGACTAGGACTCCTGCACAGTCATCCTGGTGTTTTGCTCATGCAGGTTTCTCTTTGCTGGTTATTCCTCTTCTGGACAGAACTCAGGCTATGTTACGCATCTAGTCCAAGCCAGATGTCCATCTGTGTAGTCAACAGAGAGAGTTAGGTACCTCCAGGGGGCTATTAAACCTGGTCTCTGATGAACTGTCCTCAGGAGATCCCTGTCTATCTTCTTTGCTTTCCCAGTTAACTCAGATGACCAGCTTAAGGCTAAACACCTGCATTTTACAAGACTGAAGTTACCAATCTAGTGAGATGGCTCCTCCACAACTATGGAGAACGCTACCTGACAGGCATCAGCCACAGATATCCTAGAAAAAAACCTATCTGTTTAGCCCCCTTTATACATACTTTTGTATAAGAATATAGCTAAGCCTAGCACACCACATACCCAAACTAAACTATGCTTTTCTTCCCACCAAGCCTTTATACCAGAGCATTGCTACCTGTTGTACTCTCTCCATGACTTCCTTCCCTTTGCAGAGCTTAGGGATCACCTCTGAACCACCCTGGCTGCTTATCTACAGGGTTGGCACAGAAAGAGGTGCTGGTTTTGCCCTGGATCTTTGCAGAGGGGCAAATCTTGCCCAACCTGAGGATCTGAAAGAGCTGAGGTTGGAGGGAGCTCCCTATTTTCTTCCTCACAATTACCTGGGATATGGAAAGGTAAGCACAGCCCTGGCTAGAGGAATGGCCTCTCGATGAACTCCGTGCTCTGCGTCTATTTGCATTGCTGAGAAATACCTCTTATCTTCTGGACTTTCAAACTACAGAGTTTAAAGTAATACTGGAGTGAAATTATGGCTGCTGATGATTAAAGCACTATATTTAGGCTTCACTGTAACTTAAACACCAGAATATGAACTCCAAAATATTTTTTACATAAACTCTTCCCCCATAAACAGTGAGTCAAAATACCCTATTTGTTCCATTGACTTCAGCCAACTGCAGCACAATTCCGTTTATACATTAGTCCTAGGGGGAGCCTCAAACCTTGAGTTAACCAGGAAAATATAGATAGTCAGAGAAAACGGCCTGCTGATATCCCTTGTTAGGAGAAGCCACTTGGCTTCAATCAGCATTCAGATTGTTGGGGGTTTGTTGGGTTTTTTCAGAAGGACCCCACAAAATTTCAGTCACGTGAGACCTATCATTCAAGGCGAAGTGCCTGAGTGGAAATCCAGCTTTGAAGGAATTTAGTCCTGGGTGGCAGGTAAATATATTAGGTAAAACAATGTGGATAAGGCCCTGCTGAGCCAGCTGACCTTGGGGAAGGCAGACAGCATGGTTATCTGAACTTCACTTATCCGAAGTCTCCTGTTGTTTGAGGTAGGATTATGTTGTCCACCTCACACCGAGAGAGGGGATGCTGTGTGCCCCAACCAACCTAAGGCGCATGACCCAGTGTCCACAGTCACATCTCAGGAAGGCAGGTGGCCCTCCTCTACAGAGCGAAGTGGTTTGGAAATCGTAAAAGCCCATGTGGTTCAGGCTGCATGGCTCATATGCAATCATAAAGGAGAGAAGCACACAGATGAAAGAAAGATGGAATAATTTTGGGGAGATGCTGAGCTGAGATACAGTGGTGTGGCAATGTGACACCCCTCAGGCAGCCATGAGGTTTGCATGTTTTCTCAAAGCCTCTGGTGACTGCTGTGAAACACCAGGACAGGTATTTTGGTCATTTCTATGATGACTTTTTATCAATCATCTCTTAAAATCCTGCTGGCTTTTCACTCCACCGTAGGAATTTGAAGCATCCTGTACCTATCTCCATTCCAGCTTTCTGTAGCTATGCCCAGCAGCACAGCTTCCCTTTGGTAAGCCTGAACCTGGGACACACACCGGCTCCGTCTAGACTAGTATACAAATATGACCACAGTGAGCCCTCAGTCCCAGACAGCAAGGAGCATGGCTGGCCTGAGTCCTCATGGCTGAACACCCTGCCCTCGAAACACCTCTGTCACACCCATACTGTCCCTGAGCCTTGCCTGGGCACTGTTTGGGCAGGCGACGGTTTGCAGTCCCACAGCGTGGGTGGAAAAGACACTGTGAAAACTAGAGGTGTCTTAGGGCTCACCCACATGACAAAGTTCATGTGGAGCAAGCAGGGGGTGAGTTATGGCTCCTGCAGCTACTTTGCACCAAGGAAGGACATGCAAAACCTTCTGCATACTGAGCAGCTCCAGTTAGTACATTGGGATCTCTTGCACGGTGTTGTTGGGCTACAAGTTCCCCACACAGACTGTTCTCCTCCTCCCCATGCCCAGCGCAGTCCCAGTCCTCACTTGAAAACCAGAAGTGGAAAAAAGTCAACCATCCCTGTCTAACAAATAAATAAAAAACATGTCACTGGTAACTTAAGCTGGAGTTCCCAGTGTTTCCAAAATAGCAGTGTACCTCCATTTGTAGGCCTGAGAGTCTCGTGTTGTACTGCTGACACAAAGAGTTAAATTTAAACAAAACAAAACACTGAAGAATTATTCCTAATCCCTTTTTGCCTCACACACACACACAAAAATCTAATAAAACCTTTCTGTGCAAGCAGCAGTGAAAGAAACAATACGATACATTTACAATTAATTTTCAGCTTATGAAGCCACCTCATGAATGAAATGTGTGTCTGAGTTGTATGAGAGTCAAGAAGGGAGAAAAGATAACACCAGCAAGGCGAGAGCAGATTTATATAGTGTCTGCTGGTTGCCTTTCATTTTCTGAACAGCAGGAGGAGATTAATGATATTGTCACAACAACATTAATGATGCTGTAAAATCATAAGGACAAAGAGAGCCAGGATTTGATAAAAGTGAGATTTACAGCTGCATCAGTCAATTTAATTATCTTTTACTAGGCTTAAACTAAGCAGTAAGACTAATCTCCATTTAACATGTTTTACAGGGTCTGCAGGCGCTTTACAATCCTCCTCCATTCAGAAGTGTCAAATTATGGCAATATTGATAAAAGAGTGGTGTAAATGGTTGTCTCGTCAATCCCCGAACCAGTTAATATCTTTCTTTACTGCATTGTAAAAGCCTATTACTCTCTAGTTTTGGAGTGAAATTTGTGGACAGTAATTTGAGTTGATAATGTTTAGAAAACAAGTTCAGAGAAGATAAAGAACCGTGTCCACCTGCCTGCACTCACTATAAAAGGCAGTGCTGGCTGCCTCTGCGCTGGCTAGGCTGCCTACCCTCCCACCCTGCCAGACCTGCCTGCCCTGCCAGTCCCCTAAACGGAGCTGCTTCCCCTGATGCCTCTTCCCCGGGAACAAGATTTTACACCGCATGGGCAGAAGAAGTCCTAAGCAACGTCAGGGCTTGGCATGTATTTTAGCACGGGGTGCTCTGCAGAATGATGGAGCCCCGCCGTCTGTGGGGAGCAGTGATTCTCCCCGACATTGCTTTTCAACCCATCTCTGGGGCAGAGTGGGACCAGGCGTGGGGGCTGGTGGTGGCCCTGCTCGTGTGGTGATGGTAGCTGCACTGCCAAACTCCATGCAGAGTCTTACCTCTGCTTCCCATAGCAGCAAACAAGCATGGGGATTAAGCAGTTGGAAGTCAAATGATTACCTAATTTAAGATTTTACCATCAACATAATCTAGATATGAGCTGTGAGCAACACGAAATGTTCCAAATAGGGCGCTTTGACACTTCTTAATTTTTTCAGCCCCTTCCTTGGCCACGAGCAGCTGCTTCTCCACATTCTGTTTCTTGGACCTGTAGTATAACAGAGTATTTGTTCTTTTTACCTTCTGCAAAACTGTGACCACTTATATATGTTAATCTTCCATGTGCTGTTTTTAAAAAACAAGTCCCATGGGTACTTCAAGTCACTAGGCTTCATTTTTGGCTCTCCATCACTTTGTGGAGTTACTGATACTTCCACGAAGAGGGCATAAAGTCCAACCGTCTCCACTCGATGGGCTGTTTCATGGCCACCAAGCTCTACCTTTCCACAGAAGTATCTTTCTTCGAGCTCTAGAGATGCAAGCTTCTGGCATCAGTGACAGAAGAAAAATGTTTAAGCTTAGACATGTGCTTCTTTTAATCTTTGATTTTCAATGAGACTGAAGAAAATGTAACTCATAAACCAGACGGTAGCACCCAGCAAACTGCACACTTCGAGCTGGGGTGGAGTCCCTTGTTTGGCCAACTGTTGTTTGACACTTAGCAGCCTGAGAAAACCTAAATCTCTCTTAATGAGTTCAGATTGTCTTTCCCTGCTCTCCAAGCAGAGGAACACCAGTCTCTCTCTGGCCAGGTATGGCTGGCAGTGAAGAAATGGATTTTCTCCGATTTACTGCGGGCTCTGGCTCTGAGAACTTGGTGATGGAAATTTAGATCCCACTTTACCTCTATTTCATACTGTTGCCAGTATTTAAGTGCTGTGGGCCAACCTATTCTTTGAGCCATTGTTTCTGCTGGTCAAGTGGCTCTGAAGACAGTTTCTGAGATACTTTGGTCTCACTAACATGTTATTGGACATTTTTTGAGTAAGGAGTCAGACTTTCTGGGAAACAAACTTCAGGGTGCAGGCATGCCCTGTGTCACTGAAAGACAATTGTTTGGCTCATGCATTGCTTAAAAAAGTCAAAAAACACAGAATGACTGAGCCCAGTGTTTCTACAATATTTTATTTTTAGCTGCCTCAAAGTTTTTCTACTAATAGTGAAATAATCCTCTGACAAGAAAATAAAAATATTTCTCTTCCCAGGCAACGAGAAGAGGCATACACTTTTTTGACAATTACCCAGAGGGTTAAAGCAAAAAATAGTAACAGAAGTCAACTCTTCTAGTTATGTTTGAAACACTGCAGCCCTGACTTACTACCTGCTTTCTTTAGCTTGCTAACACATCTAATACCCTAAATCATGGCAGGTATAATGTGCTTCTGAAAGCGCTGAGTGGCCCTTTCATCCTGCAGCCTTTAGGTGCTGGGACCACAGTGCCCAGCCCGGGAGCCAGTGCTGCTGGTGCAGGAGGTGCTGGTGGACATGCCCAGGGGAGAAGTTTCCTTCTGCAGGACAAGTACAACCTCAAGCCCCAGCTCAGACTAACCCTAGGACCTTCCTGGGGTTTGGACTGTTAGAAAATCAGACTTGTTAAAATCAGACGTGTTGGGCATGACAGGCTTGGACTGCCTCTGTCATGCAGCCTGTGTTCGCAGCTGCTGCCTCCATTGGGCTCAGCCAGTGGGACATGACTGATCAGCAGATCCCAGCCCAGAGCACCATAGACAGGAGCGAGACAGAGCTCTGCAACATCTGGAGGGAGGCCTTGTGCACCAGAGCTTTTAAAAATTGGGAAGATGGCCATGCATGGTGGTTCCCATCAAACTGACCCCACCATGACCAACGATCCCCTCAGTGCTCCTCTGTCCAGGGACTCTTGGAAGAAGGGGTTTCAGTCAAAGTGGTGGCTCACCCTGAATTGACAACAGCCTCAAACTTTATTGCCCATTTCAAAGAATCTCCACTAAGCCTAGGGAAAGGGGTGTAGAAATTGGTGTGAGTTTTGTCCAAACAAGGTCTTCAGGATTGAGCCTCCATCAATAACTCCTGCAACGTGCTTGTCCGTGCAGGAAACGGGGAAAAAGTCAGTTCGGGATTCTTATCCATCCAATCTTATCAGGGTGGTAAATCTGGTCTTTGATCTTTTGTCAACAATGCATAAAGTTGGAGGCAGCTACCACCACCCTGCTCAGCGATGCAGTCATCAGGGTCTCATAAAACATTTATGAAACCTGTCATAAACTGGCCTGATAAGGAGCAGGACATCGGGTTTCAGGAGTCAGCAGCTTCTTGGGGAAGACCTTCCCTCTAACTCCAAGGCTCCTTTGTTTAAACAGCAAACACAAGCCACCAATTGCACCCTGCCATAAATGCTGGGAGTAGGGAATTTTCACCAGCCTTGCTGCCTGCTGAATTTGCATGGCAGGTACTGGCCTTCACCATTTGCCTTTCCTACTCACCAGTCCTGGTGTAGGAGGGAGAAGAGGGGAGGAGGAGAGGAACTGAACAAAATTATAACTGAGGAAGAGAGAAATTGAATAAAACTTTAACTGAAGAAGGAAAGAGAAAGTTGTCTACAAATGAACAGGGGAACTGGTTCTAGAATAAGGAAGAAATGGAAGTTTGAGTTGAAATATTTTTGGTCCTTTTACTTCTAGTCTTGATGAATTTTGTGAGGTTCTCTGGGTTTGGTCCTGTGGCTGACCGTGGCGTGGGAAATAGTGAAACCCACCTTCTGTTCCCACCTTTCCCAGTTACTGCAACCGTGACTCTGGGCACATCAGAGTCTCTGCCTCTTCCTTACTTTCTTTATAATGAAATCAAATTGACCTGCCTTGTATGTTCTCTGTGCATATGTTTTCTTTCACAATGTTTTCCAACTAAACCCCTAATAGAAAATGAGGTGCCTCTGAGCGTCCACCCTGAGACACCTAAGCCTCAAGAATACGATCATGCTCCAATGCTGTACAGTGATTTCTGTACCACACAGCGGACCATGTTGATCACTCGTTGGGATATTTCTTCTTCTTCAGAACAATTTTGCCCTGGGAGATGCAGTTGGAAAAGGAAACTCCTGCTAGGGTCAGGTGTGTATGTGTTGCAGTCTTGTTATTTACACAGAGGATTCAAAACCTTGATTTTCTGAATGCACAGGAAGGTCAGTGACAAAGTATAGCCGATGTTTGCAACTCAAAGTCCAGCTTCTAGTTAGCACCAAGATCAAATGCTTCTCCCTTTGGTGACATGAGGCCACATTTTTCATGCCTATTCCAGCTATCTTTGAGGGTTTTTTTCAGCAAAGACACAAAATAACACATGAAATATTACTTGGTACTCAGAATCACGAAATAATATCTGGTGAATCACCTTGTTTATGTTTTGCTTTTATTTGCTTGTGTTTTCTGTGATGATGTAGTCACAAAGTTGGAGTACAGACCACTGTGGTTTCTGATATCTGACTTCATAAAGAAGCTTAGTTGTTTCTTATACATAATTTAAGACATGCAAATTATACCCTACCATAACAAGGTATGTTCACAGCTACAAATTTATTTAATCATGTGATCTCCATGAGATAAGCAGCTTTGATGTTCTAATTCATATTATTGCTTCATTTACCAATCAAACTACTTAGAAGATTGGTGGTGCAATCACATCTTCTCTACCTGTTAATTCAGTCTAGTTTCAGGTTACTGAAGTCACTGATAATAATAATTGTTCAGTGCTAGCAAGAACTTGGTGTCAGAACAATTCCAAACAAGAGAGATATACAAAGATACCTTAATTAGGTATGTGTTATCAGTTGCTTATAGTAATAAAGCACTAATTCAACCCTTGTGTATAACCACAAAACTACTGTAATAACTTTCAGATTTGGTAATAAAACACTACTATGTACCTTGATTAGGTGATAAAATAACAGTTACTTTTTAGAAATACATAAGAAATACAAAACGCTTCTCATCCTAAGTATTTCTTTGAATGCCACATCTTGGACAAAGGTTCCCCAGGAACCGGAGAACCGTCTCTATTTTCCCATCAGTGAAGGTGACTGAGTAAAGCGACTGATTGAGCTGGCTAGCCTGTGCCTCAGGCCATTTAGGCCACCCAGTTCTCTTCCTCGCTTTGTTGCAGACACATTCAGGACAGAAGAATCCCTACTTGCTTCAGTCAGATGCAATTAGTCAGTTGATTGATCAAACACTGTCACTTTGTAGCACGTCTTAATTGTGTGAACTTGCTCTGTCCCTGTATCAAGTTACATTATTCTACAGGAAAAAAGAAAGGTCTTTTAAATGTTTGCACCTGATCTAACAACACTCAGAGGGATACAGGCAATGCACTTACTCTATCGTATGATAGTTTACAGAAAATGCAACAATCACGGCATTTTGTGCACACTGCTGCAAAGTCAGTGTCCAGCATCCTGCGTGGGTGGCCTTTCAGTGAGCCTCAGTGCTCTGAAGGTGACCGCAAGCCATGAAATTGCAGATCTAGGGCTTGCGCTTAGATTTGAAAGAAGGGTTTCAACCGACTAAAACAACGAGGAGGATAGGAAACCTCCCGCTCCAAACAACATGACTTCAACTAGGGACTTCCACTGGGGAGCTATAGGATGTGGGACCACAACTTCATGTTAAATTATCTGCATGAAAAATCTTGTGTGCCTTAGTGATGAGACATGCACAAATAGCTGCATGCAGAGCAAAATGTCTGGAAAACTTAATTTAAATAGGTACAAATTCTAGACCGCACATGCCTGCATCATGTCTTCTGACCACAGCAGAAAGGGTGGTGCGGAGGCTGTGGTGCAGGGTCTGCGGAGCCGCCTGCCAGAGCTCTGCACCCTGCACCAGGAGTGAGAGGCTTCCTACATGAGGCTGCGCAGTGATGGCATGACTGCTTTCTGCACTGTGACTGGGCAGGTTTGGAAAATGGAAGTGCTGTGTGACTAAGCGTTTATACGGGTCCTACAAAGCAGAGGACCGGAGACTCTGCTACCTGTTCTCCATTTCTCTGTTCTTTTCAGCTCTTCTCCCACCTTCCTGTTCAAAGGAAATGGCTACCAAAGTTAACCCTTATGCTTTCCTCTGTTTCTTTCCCTCTCTTCCAGACTTTTCCACCTCTGTACTCCTCAACCTTGCTCTTCTCTTCTCTTTGCAATCCTGCATTATCCTGGCAGGGCTTTGTCTCTAGTATCATTTCTCCTACTTTCTGCCCTTACATCCTTCATGCTCTTACTTGCCTCTGTCCTACCTTTCTACACTATCGGCTGTATTTAGGCTGCTTGCTCAAAAAGTGCCTCATTTAAGTGTTGCAGTCCATGGAGGAAGGTACCAGTGGCATCATTGCCTCCGTACAGATCTTGCTTTCCCCACACCTTCAGAAGTTCAGCGAGGTGTAGATCATCTTCTGCTTTGCTGCATGTCAAGAGGGACTCTGTGCCAAATCCTGGGAAAAGCTAAGGGCAAATGGTTAAGGTGCCTGGAATCAGGGTGGTGTGTCATCCCACCAAACATTAGCCCAGGTGAGTCAGGGTTTGCAAAGCTTTCAGGACATTTAAAAGCAGAATTTGAAAACATTTGCCAAGGACACAGAGCTCTCTGTTTAGACCAGTTCAATGAGGACACAGTGGCCCTTCCATTGTGCTGTTGTACAGGATGAAGATTAGGAGATTGGGTGTTACTGGAAAAAAACAGCCCTCTCCTCCAGTCAGAACTGGGAAAGAGTCCCCACAGTGATTTTTTTCACAAAGACTTCATCTCTCTGTCCCACGGGTGTTGAACTGAACGTTTCACCTCTGAGAGGAGGGTTTCTGGCCTTCAAGAAGACACCAAAAAGACAACCCACAGAGAAGTACGTGGTCGTTGACTGCCCTTGGTGCATGTCAATACCCTCTCTCCACTCATCAAGAAGCTCCATCTTCAAGATCTAAAGACGGCCCCAGTAACACCTGGGGAAGGTTTTATACCCTTTGTGTTCCCACTGGACACACGCCGCCTTTTCTTAGGCATCAGAAAAGCCACAGAGCAGAGAGCTGCTGGAAGTGAGCTTTGTTCTTGCTTTCATGAAACAACTCTTAATTTCCCTAAATTGTTCTTTCCTGGGCATATGGTGCCTTCATATCTTACTGACAGCAGTAAAATAAGCCTTTACTGAACACGTGTATTTTATACCTTAAGGATGACTGCCTGTGATGTAGTTGGTAAAATGAAGCGGAACTACAAGTGAATTATGTTCATTATCCCTGATGAGTCAAATTTGCTTACTACAAACTCCTGAGTAATGCTGAAGATGATTATGGATAAATGCAACCAAAATGATTCAGCCCCCCCAAAAATTTCAAAGATTTTCAGGAACGTGCACCCAGACAGCTGGCTGTAACTGATGAAAAGGCTTTTGTCAGTAGCGCACAGCCTTCTTTGTACCAGTTAGCTCCAAGTGATTTCATCCTGCACAGAATTGTCATTTTTGCAGAGCACAGGGATTCGAACTAGTGGGACAGCAGGGGAGGCTCAAAATCGTACTGCTGTTTCACACATGCATGGTCTCACGAAAAAGTCACACCTTTCCATCTTTTGAAGAAAGAGAGATTGCAGTAGATAGCACCCTGATTGCAGCACACGCTTCTCTGTAAGGTCTTAACCTCCTGGAACCAGACAAGCCCCTTTGATCAGCTCTGGCCCCACTGAAGTGGGAACTTCAGCAGCCAGGATCAGGCCCTACACCCCCCCTGTGCTCTCTGAAAGCTCCTACAGGGGTTGGAGTAGCTCAAGCAGAAAGCAAGTCTGCCTGGTCTAGCTGACAGGCCTGGCTGGTGCTCATACCAGGATTGCTGTCTGTTAGTCACAGTCATGTCTACCCATAGCTCTGTGGCTGGATGTATGGAGATATGACAAAACCAGCTGAAACTTTACCGGAGTGATGATGGGAAATAAACATCCTTCCATTTCCTAATGCCTTCTTGATAAATGTAAAAGAATAAATCTCTCAGCCTGAACAGTTTTGTTGCTAGTCAGAGTAGAGGGAACACGCTCTTCAGGATGGCAGGCATGTGTTGGAGATAGCTAACCCTGCTCCCTCCTTTTGACCCTGTGGAGATGCCTTCTATGTAGCATGGTGTTGCACTCCCTTAGAATTGGTGCAGAAAATGATTTTCATGAGTTTTCAGTAATGAGAAGAAGGAACCATTTTCTTTATTTACGTCCTCTTGGGAACATGTTCCAAAGAGGAGCTTCTCTGAGTGACTGCATGGTCACACACTTTTTATAGAACCACAGAATGGTTTGGGTTGGAAAGGAAGATCATTTAGTCACAGGCCCCTTACCCAGCAAGGCTACTGGGTCTGAACTCATAACCTCACTCCTTTACAGATTATCTGCTGTCTCACTTTTATGGGATTTGAAGGAGGTGTCTACCCTGAGAGTCACCACCCAGAAAGGATATGCAGGAGCCAGCAAGATACTGGCTAATTGAAACGATTGCAAAATGGTTCTGATTCCTCTTGTTCAATATTATTTACAATTTAGGAGAGAGGAACAGTACTTAAGACAGTACTTAAATTCTTGAATAAATTCAGGATTGAATGACCTTCTTGCTGAAGTTTGAGGCTTCAGCAAATCACCAAAGGCTTCAGGAAAAGCCTCCAGAGTCCTGAAAAAAAAAAAAAAAAAAAAAAAAAAAAGAAACAATTAAACAAAGACCTCTAGGAGAAGTCTTTTCTGTGTGTGTGAATCTCGTGAGATTTGAGCCTTAGATTTCATGTGTTCAGAGCAGTCCACTGAAGACAGAGGCTGTCCTTGCACCATTCCGTTCCACCTGACCACTCTTCAGTCCTGAATCCATGTTCTTGCAACCACAATGTCTACATGACCTCATTATCACCCAAGGAAAATTCACCTGGCTGCTTCCTCCTCGCCTCGTGTCCCTCGGGCTGCCTGCTCCCCCTTGGCTGATGGAAGCAGGAGTTGCTCCATGTTCCCAAGAGGCCAAGAAGTACAAACGGACAGCCCTGCAACTCTCCATATCGCTGAGCTCTGAACCACAGCCAGCTGGCTGGCTGTCAGCACGCAATCCAAACACCGGCCAAGGCTGCGCTGGCTGCAATAAACCCTTCAGGGCTGCAAAACAGGTCAGAGATCTCAAAGAATACAGCTCTGCTTCGATAATGATTAACAGGATGGTGGCAAAAGTCCCTGAGGCTTTGGCCGGCTCTGCGTGTGCATGTACACATGTGCGTACACCAATGGGAAAGTTTATCTGTCCCAAGCCCAGAAAACCTTTTGCAGAGGCAAAGCCTCTCTCATGGTGGGCTATTCGCTCAACCTATACCATGGCCCAGTGTTCCTGATTTTCTCTGCATTGGCAGAGAGCTCCCTACTGTTATATTTAAAACCAAGAACAGAAACAAGCACGAAGGATCAGGTTAGCATTTCTCTAGCTTCTGTAAGGAACAAATATGCAAGACCAGATTCCAGTCTCCAGTTCACTGACATAAATCTGAAATTGGAGACAGCTGGATTTTTATTAAATTTCAGACCCCCTGACTGAGAGTTGACTCTGCAAATCTGGCCTGAACTGATACAATATAATCTTGAGTGCTGTGTTATGTGTCAGTGCATATCCTAAAACCAAGTGTTGAACTGTTAAATTGTTAATTTCCAAAGCGAAATAACTTTCCAGTTGTTTGCAGAGCCCATGCAAATTTTTTTCCTTATTCTTAATTTCTGCTTGTTATGTTTTAGAATCATGAAGTCCAGGAATTTTTCCCATATCTTACAAAGCATGCTATCATAACTTTTTGGAAAAGAGGTCTTAAAAAAAAAATCCAACTATACTACATAAGCTGGTTACTCTTTGGTATATAAAGACATGTGTCTGTGTGTATATGTACACTCATATAATGAGTCTATAATGGTAGGTAAATGTGTTCCGTTGGTAGATGGACAGATCTTTCTGTTGTTAGAAAGAATAACACTCATCATGGGATCTGAAACATTAGAAGTACCTATTGTCACTCTCCCTATGACCCGTTATATTAAAAAAAAAAGTTCAAGAAGGGGAAACACTGGGGGCAGATGATGGGAGCATGATAGAGACAGAATCCCCTTCTGACCCTCCTTGGTTCCCCTTTGGTGCAGGGGTCAGCAAACAGACCTGCAGGGACAACGCTGTTGTTCAAGATGAGCTCTCTTCTGAATGATCAGAACCACTTTGACGACTGCTTGCAGTTGAAATTGCCCAAGCACAGTCATAACAGACGGTCTGCAGGCTACACCAGACACCCACTGCCAGCCCTGGACAAGCGTGCGGCTCTGCTCTGCGCTGCTGAGGTGCCTAAAGCAGCCAGCCACGGGACAGCAAGACCTGCAGTGGGGCAGGGAGCTCTGCGAGGAATGCCAAATCAGGTCCCTTGTAATCAATGACCATTTCCTTCCTTTGTCAGGATCTCGACAGGCAATCGGATTTTTGCATGAGTTTCCCCTACCCCAAGCCAGTGTCAATAGAAAAACAAATGGATAAAATGTAAATGGAGACCACAAAACTCCTGAGTAAAAGCAGATAACATTCCTTGACCTTCCTGCTCATAAAGCTGCATTACTTCCTCCTCTACAATGAAGATTAGTTGTTATATAGTATTTACATTACTTTATATGGCTACATCCTCAAAGGCTTTATTCAGCTACATAGGGCTCTACCAAAACCCAGGTGTGGGTTTGCAGAGGCAGCGAGAGCTGTGGCTTCCCCTTAACATGGCCAGCTCTGTGCTCATGTGCTCCAGAGAGAGACTAGAAGACTGCAATGTGATAAATGCCCAGCTCTTAGACAACGATTGCTAGGCTGGATGAATTCAAACCCATGAAAGACCACTTCATTTAGCTTAGGCAAAGCCCCGGTGGGGGGAACAGAAAGGCAGCTGAACCCAATTTCAGTATCAGAATATTTTTGTGTATATTGTTTAAGTCTTCTCTTGAATGCATACGAAAGAGGAAGACAACAGCTGAAGAAACAATCACTAGAATTAGGACTCTGGCTTCCCAAGTGCTTACATGAGTTGACAAAAAGCAATGCTTCCAAAAACAACAGGCTGATGTTGGTGTAACACTGGAGGGAAAAAACAAGCCCTCCAAATGAATGTAATGCAGCCCTTCTGTTTATTCTGCACTCATCTGTAGCAGAAATATCAGGAAATTTCTTTGTTTTGGAGAAATAAATTAAACACTGTAACAGTTTTCCCAGTTAAATGAGCATTCAGTTAGGCAGCTGTTTTGTTGTTTTTTTTTTTTTTAAACTCTGCTTACTGGCTTATCTCAGAGAAGATAAATAGTTTAATTTGCTTTATGATATTACTTAGATTAATTAGCTGGTGTTTACATGGTACACTATGTACAGCACTATAAGCGTTCATAGCTTTTGTAGAAGTCATTGCATGCAGCTCGGAGCACCTTTGGAGTGTTTATTATGAAAGGTTAAAATGTTCTGGACTCCATTCTTTCCTTTGCTGAGGCTCAAACAGGAGTTTCAAACGCCATTCACTAACCTCTTCATATTATCGAAGAATAACATGGGAAAAAACATAATGCTGCCTCAGGCAGACTCTGTCCCATGTTCACCCATCCCACATCTCTCCCCTAGCCTTCCAGAAAAATCCCTGAGAAGAAGCTGAAGACACTAATGAATTGGTCCTTTCAGTTACTTGTTGATTTCTACTTTGCCATTAAAATATTTATTGATGATAGCACCTGGCTGCTGTGCCTTCAAATAAAAAAGGCTTTGGGATCTTCCTGAAAGCAAGGTTTTAAACCTTGCAGTATTTGATTATAGGGAGTTATGAGCACAGCTTTTTTCCTCCTTCCATAGCAGTACTTGTCTTTTCCCTTGTTGCCTGTATTTGACATTTTTCAGCTTCTTCATTTGCTTCTTAGCAACACTTTTTCAAGGCAACAGTGCCCACACTTTTGTCATCGAGCCTCAATATCCATAGCATAAAGTCTACCACACAGTTTTCAGTTTAGCTGATCTCCATATCACAGTAAGGGAAGTGGCCAAGGAGAATACAGCACACTGAGGTGCCAGCAGGGAGCAAGGCTGGTGGCCAAGGCACCAGAAACGGTGTCCCTGGCCTGTCTGACTCCTACCAGGCATCTACAATGGTGAGCTTTTCCTCTGCCTTCCTTAATGTCAGCCCACTGGGGCTGTGGGGAAGGGCTTGCCTGGCCAGTGAGGGTCCACCTCTGAGCCAGGGCCCTTGGGGCTTCTCCTGCAGTGTGTGAAGAGAAGCACTCCCACCCCACGTACAACTGGGCTCTGCCCATAGCACAGACATCTGCAATAAGGCAGAAAAATCATTCCCTAAGAAAGCTCTTTTCCTCTTTGAGTGCTCAGATGACCTAGAACTGGGTTTTGCAGTCTTTTTCCTTCTTACATGCACTGAGCTGCACAGTGGGCAATACAGACCTCTCCTGGCAAGATGGAGATGTGGATTGAAATGTGTTTGGGCAGGGACTGGACTCACATCTCTGCCATCCTCAAGGCATGTGCTAGCCACAGAGCTGGGCAGTCAAAATCAGGTAGAGGAAGGCGCTGTGATGGCTCAGTCTGAGGTTCATTAATGATGGTGTCACCAGCACATGGGGTCTGCAAAGACACCCTGAAGAGCAGATGCCTTTTCTAGCCCTAGGACATAAAAAAGGGCTGTGAATTGGGTATAAAAGAGTGTCAGCTTTTATGTTATATGTTTCAATGACAGTCATTAAAGGAGAAAGTCATTGCTTCAAGGACTGTGCCAAGAATCTAGGAGAGACCCATGTTAGGATCCAGGCTGTCACATCATATGAACAGTGAAACCAGATTCCACTTCATCCACCTGGACACTTTTCCTGGTATAACCTAGGCCCTTCTGGCAGGCACTTAATTATTGCACTCGCCTGTAACTGCCAGCACAGGCTCTTTGCATTTCGCTGCACACACCTGGAGATTGCTTAGTCCTTTGACTTGGTTTGACCTCCAGTGCCTAGTTCAGGGGAGGCCTAGAAATGTGGTTTGTCACTCTAAGGACATGTCTAACTCCTCCTGTGTTTAAAACATCTCCCTATGGGGATTCTGCAGGTGTTCTCTGGCATTCAGGACAGAGAATTTCACATTCCTTATTGGTTATTTCAGGCTGCGGCAGGATGCTGTGTCCCTGTAGGGATGAGAATTTACTCACTCTCTGGTCCTGCAGATTTTCCTTCCTTTCGCTCTGGTCTCCACCATGGCCCATCTGCTCTGAATCCACTCCTCCATGCATAGGGACCTGCTCCATGTGAACCTCAGTGTTGTGGGGTTCATATGCTTCCAAAGATCTCCCTTGGGCTTAATGAATGGTACACATTGGCCTCACTTAGCATTTACACAGCATTATAGACTGGTGACAGGAGATATTGTTTTATGGCCAGAAAGATACGGAGAAAGCTGACAAAGGTGATCAAAGGTACAGAAAGGCTTCCGTGCATGATAAAAACAGGTAGAGAGAACTCCTTAGCCCAAAAATCAGACAGGAGGATATGCTAGTAGGTTATAAATTACAAACGACATTGGGAAGACGAAGAAGGATCCACTCATCAGCCTTTTTAATACAAGAGCTAAGGTGACTCACACAAAACCAGCAAGCTGTAATTTCAAGAAAAACAAAATGAGGTTTATTTTTCTACTGTGTGGAATTTATACAGTTGCACAGTGTTTAAATCTGTGATGCTCCCTGTGAGAGGACATTATGGATGTAAGGTAAATGTGCGCGGTTTCGCGTATGTTTTGGACATCCTCAAGGAGATGAAATCCACTGAGGTGTCTTAGGTGCAAAAGCCCCAGAGGCCCCTGAGCCATAGATTACTGCGTGATGGAACAGATTTTTTTTTGGAAACATGTCAGTATGCTTGTTTGGTCCTTCTGCTTTTCCTTGAACCACTTCTGTTGATTTTCTTTATCGGAGATGAACATCAACACAACCTTAACAAGGCTAAATAGCCTCCTTCTTTCTTCAGCTATCTGCTGGGGACAGGGTTCTGGGCTGGCTTGGTGTGGCCGCTCTGAGGTTCTCACTGTCATCCTTGTGGCATCCTGATTTAGTGACAAGCAGTGCTCTTCTACATAGTTTGGGAACTGCTCAGGAACTGGATCAGGTAACTCCCATCATACTCCAGCTGCTGGATTTACAGACAGCTAATTGCAAATAATTGCACAGTTGAACATGGGACTGAGTTGCACTCTCGCAGCTGCTCCCCTGTCGAGGGTCTGGCAGTGCTCCTTGCACCCAGGGATGCTGAGGATTGGGAGGGGGAATGCAACCCCCTCACCCTCCCCTCCTACCTCCTCACCCTAGGAAAAGGAAAGGCGGTTTTCTGACTATGCAGTTTCAACTTTGCCTCTCCATCACCTGTTTTCTCATCCATGTTGTGTTTCAAAACAGCTGTGCACAGTGGACATAGCAGAGACAGCACTCAGAGGCAGGCAGATTTTAGGACCAGATGATCAGTGACTGGTATGGGGCAAGACAAACTACTGTGGTCCTGACCAATTAACTCAGCAGCTAGGGGCTGAGTGCAGCTTTCCTTCTTTCCCATTTCCCCTGAGAGGTAATACTCTGCAACACCGGCAAAATGTCAGCAACTCCATTATTATTTTTTTACCCTCACAGCAACCTCTAAGCACAAAACTTCCAATTATTAAAACCACTTGAGTTTGGCCTCTGGTGCTGGCTCCGCAGTCCCACTGTTTAATACAAACGATCAGATGTAATTGTGGTGGTGGCTGAGCAGTCCCGGCACAGCTCTCACTGCAGCTGCCAAGCACACTGTGGCACAGCAGTCCAACAAAAGCAAGGATGGATGGTCCCTGTAAAAACGAGGCTTGTGTGACAGGAGCTACTGTGGACAGTTGATCTGGGATCACAGGGGCTTACTACACCATGGAGAACTGGGCAGGAGGGATGAGAGACATGAGAAGAAGATGGTGAGACCTGCTGTGTGCCGGGTGATCAAGAGAGATGAGGCTGGAGCACAGATTGCCGTGGCAATGCAGCCTGGGGGGGCCTTGGCTGCAGCTGGTCCCACTGGCGTGACATGGTGCCTCAGCATCAATGGCGAACGCGTCAGCTGGACTGCGGTGGGCAAGAACATGCTGAGCTGGACAGAGGCCACACCTTGTGTCTGAAGGGGTACATCAGCCCGTTAGCCTTTGTCAGTGGCACAGGACACAGCCTGGGCTGTAAAACGTTTCTTACTCCTTCACTTGGGCATTGTGTGGATGCCTTGGGAGCAGAGAGACACAGCTATGGAGCTGGGTTTGCTTCATTTAGGATTCTGCTATTGTTTACAATAGCGGCCACCCAGCAGCCCACACGCACTGGCCAACAGAGCCATCAGCATCATTGCCTTGCTGCAGGGTAAGACTCACCACTTCCTCTTCTTTTTGATCATGTGACGCTTTTGACCCTGCCTGAGCTGGGGCTCTCCCCAGCAAAGGAGGCAAAGTGTTGGTAAGGCAGATTTGTAGCTGCCTCAGGAGCTGCACCTAGCCCTGGGCCTCCCAAATCCTGCCTGCCTACAAACGTGCCTTGTGACTGACTCCAGCACTGTAGGCAATAATGCTTGACTCCAGCTCTGCTTTCATCTGGAGGGTTCATAAGAGCTCTCACTTGTGTGGGTTCCTTGGTGTCTGACAAGCCAAGAGCTCAGCTACAGATGTTTGCTCAGCAAAGTTACTGAAAAGGGTCCTTGTCTCCATCAGGCTATCCACTTTCAGGCATTTATACAGACAAAATTTTCTTTGGAAGCTCTGTCCCACTGCCAGGTCAGACTGAATGCAGCCAATGTTTTACACTCAATGCGGAGAGGACACTACTAGCTCACTGCTCTGCACGCTCAAACCAAACAGGGCTCATAAGTAGTTACCAACAATTAACTTCCCAACTTGGAGGACATGTGAAGAGAAGCCTAACATGGGTCTGCTCTGATTAGGTATCGTTCAATGTGGTCATTGACAGAACAAGGGGTAATTGTTTTAAACTAAAGGAAGGTAGATTCAGATTAGGTATAAGGAAGAAATTCTTTATGACAAGGGTGGTGAGACACTGGCACAGGTTGCCCAGAGAAGCTGTGGCTGCCCCCTCCCTGGCAAGGCCAGGCTGGATGGGGCTTTGAGCAACCTGGTCTGGTGGAAGGTGACCCTGCCCATGGCAGGGGGGTTTGAACTAGGTGGTCTTTAAGGTCCTTCCAACCCGAACCATTCTGTGATTCTCTGATTCCATGATTATGGGGATGATGGAGTAAAGGGTGCCTTTATAAAACTGGTCTATGTCAGCAAACCAGGAGGAGTGCTTGGGAAGATGGGATTAGGATGTTGTATGATCTGCACTGACTGCAGAAATACCCTGAAATCAGAAAGATGAAATTCACACAAAATAGTATGCAAAGCTTGGCATTCTTGAGGAAGACCACTGGGAGTGATATGGCAAGAGTCCTCAGGCAAGCATCAGGTCATTACAAAAAGTATAGTGACCATATTCTCTATCTCTACCAACAGCAGGACACGAGTAACCTGGCTTCTGTGAAAACTGTGGGGCACAGGAACACTTCTGAGGCTTTAGATCCAGCTGCCATGTCCCAGCTGCAGTTTGTGATGGGATCTGAGTGCACATCCCCTTCATTCCCTGAGATCCTGGTTTTGGAAGGATGGCCAGGCACAAGCGACAGGGACAGAGATGTCACATACTTCAGCAGCTCCTGTGGAGAAAGCACTGGCCTCACTGCTCACACCCAGCCTGGTGCACAGCAAGGTTTTGCTGTAGAGCAATTGGCTTTTGAAATGAAGACATTTTTTCCCAGGGTACTGATGACTCAGAGGAAATTGTAGAATCCGTATGTAGATCCCAGAAGGCCAATTTGAGACCTCTAAAACCAGATCAGACTAAATTCTGTCAGAAGGCATCCAAGAAGACGAGTTACACTAAATTATCTCCTTCAGCCTTTTATATTTGATCTCTGATTCATAAAAGGACAAAATCTTCACGCATTTTCTTTTTCAGAAATGTGTATTTTATTTATTAACACACACACAAATCCAAACCCACTGTTTTCAACTTGCCCTTGACTTGGAAATCACGATCGTGCTAAGAACTTCTCTGTTAATTCTATCACTGCTTGGAAAACCAAGTACCCTAGGGCCTTAAAACTGCCATCATCAGACAGGCTAAATAGGTAAATAGACACTCATGAACCAGAAAGCTGGCAGGATGTGTTGGGTAGAAAAGTCTTTAAAAGAGATTCTCTTTCATAAAAGACAATTACAACAACATGTGACCATAGCAACAGCAAAGCGATATGCAGAATGAAAGAGGTAAATATTCCCTTTAGCAGATGGATGTCTCTCCTGTCTTCCATTGAAATTATGTGCTGAAAGGCTAACATCAAAGATTTGTTCAGAAAATTGTTATCTCTGAACTCCCTGCACACACACAACTCCCCTGAGCCTCGGAAAAGCCTTTTTTCCATTTTACAATGTGAATGCTGTTTCATGGGGATGCATTTGGATTAGGTTTTAGAGAGCAAGCCTGGGAAATCTAGAGAACAGCAAGGCTCCCTCCTGCCCTATCTCATTTGGCAGCGATGCCAGGTCCCCCTCCCATCCCCAAGGAGAACCCTGCTGTTCGCTCCTTCAAGTAGCTGCAGCAGTTTGACCCCTAAATCTCTGTTTACCATCTCCAAGCTGTTATTAATGAGTGAGGTTATGGAAATGGGGAAAGGAATTCTTTGAGAAATAAATAACATAACCACCTGTTTTGCTTTGTGCTGCATTTGTTCCTCTTGGAACGAGAGAGGGCACAGGAGCTTCTCTTCCTTCTGAGAACCAGAGCCACCAGCCACGAGGCCGGGTCCATCATGGCCACACAAGCAGAGAAAAACCACCCCACTGGCAATATGAGGCCCTGCAGGCTTTTGATTTCAGTATTTACTCTTCCCTTTCGATTCCCTGCATGAAGTATTTCCAGGTGACCCTGTGTGGGTCAATAAATAATATATCATCCCCTGATGAAAAAAAACCTAGCTACGTCAAAGGCGCCTTTCAGTCTGAGGCTGGCTGGAGTTTATCTCTTACCTTCAACTGGCAGTTTAGAAACATTACGACAATCAGATAACCAGAAATGAATAAGCACTCCGATGGTTCAATATCTCACTCCACAAGTGACAATAAAAAGCTCATAACTTTTCCAATGGCACATTTATATGTGCAGCAGGCAGGGGAGGCAGAGCAGCAGGGTCTGCTGACCCTGGGGAGGGGGCACACACTGCCCACATGCAGGTCACACATCTGCCGCTTAAAGGAGAGCCCGCAAACACAGTTCTGCACAAAACTGAGCTTAAACCACGGCAGTTCGTCATCTCTGTGAGACCTGAAGAGCTACAGACCATACCTCCACAGTCTAGGGTTTTTTTTTTCCTGGGGACCTCATTAGGCTGCAGAAAAAAAGGGCTCCCTTGTTCTTACTGTTTTTGCAGGTAGAGAAAATGAGGGTGACATGCAGATTGAGCAGGACAAGGTTATAATCCACAATTTTTGAGCCCCAGTTCAACCCCTCCCTGTGCCCTGAGCTTGTCCCTCCGTCTGACCGGCCTCACTTCCCACTGGACCTACAGCAGGAGTTTTATAAAACCTCAAGGAAAATAGCTATTTCTAATGGGAATGGGAGGGGGTGAGTTGTAATAGGCTGCAGTCATCCCTGGTATGAGCAAGGGAGCAGGAGATCCACAACAGCTCTGGCAGCCGGGGTGGGGGGGGTTCATTTACCTCTGTGCGCAAATGGGCTGTACACAGACGGCAAGGCTGGAAGCAGAGGAGGTGGGAATCTCACTGCTCCCCAAGAAGCACTCCTCAGGGTTGTGCAGGAAGCAGCTTCGGCCAAATTTACTCTTGGGAGAACTTCATCTACACCAGAGGAGCCTTTTGGCTGCGTTATTGCTAATTCCTTGATAACCCCCCTCCAAGTGACCTGCATGGAAGGAAACATTGTGCACGTTCTGCAGGCAATGACATTGCTTTCCAAGGTTTTTCAAGGCTTCCAACCCTTTTCAGGCTTGAGGGCTGGGAGGGGTTGGTAACTGCCTCAGTGGCAATGGGGACCAGATTTTGCAGACCCAGATCTCCCCTTGCTAAGCAGCAGCTCTAGTGGGGACCCAAGGCTGAGCCACGCTTCTCTCAAGGTTACGGGCAGCGTGGACAAACTGCCGTGGTTTATTAAGATCAATGCGTATGACACAAGTGTGTGTGTCGTGCTGCCTGCTGTTACAGCATGGGGTATTAGTGATGCCATTTAAAGTGTTCTCAGGGCTGTACGTTACTGGGGTCTTGTCCCCCATTTATCTGCAGAGGAATGTACTGGTTTTGGCTGGGGTAGTGTTAAATTTCTTCATAGTGGCTTATATGGTGCCATGTTTCGGATTTGTGCAGAAAGCAGTGTTGATGTTTTAGCTTCTGCTGAGTTCCCTCTGCTGAACCAAGGCCTTTTCTGCTCCTGACACCACCCACCCACGAGTGGGCTGGGGGTGCACAAGACATTGGGAGAGGACACAGCTGGGACAGCCGATCCCAACTGACCAAAGGGTTATCCCAGACTATATGACATCTTGCTCAGCAACAAAACTGGGAGGGAGTGGAGGTTGGCAGGGGGGCTGCTGATGCTGGGGGGACTGGCTGAGCATCAGTCTGTTGGTGGTGAGTAACTGTTCTTTTGCATCACTTGTTTTTCCTGGATTTTATTTTCCTCTCTCTTCGTTGTTTCTTTTGTTTGTTAATTATTAAACTGTCTTTATCTCAACCCATGAATTTTCCTACTTTTTACCCTTCCACCTGCCCCTCATCCCACTTTGGGGGGGAGAATTGAACAAGCATCTATGAGGGCGGCTTAGCTAACACATGCACTCCCACCCCCGGGGGTTAAACCACGACAACTTACAAAGCATGACCAGAGGAGGGGGCAGGGGGGTGGTGGTGTCACCCTCCCCCTTTTGGGGACCGGGAGGGGGACAGCGCAAAGATCAGCGGTGCTCCACCAGATGGCGCTGTGGCACCGTAGGGTGAGCTCCATTCCCGGGGCGGGGGGGGGGGTGTGTGTGTCCATCTCTCCACCCACGGAGCACGGGATGGACACCCCCCACCCCACCCCCCCCAAGGTGGCTGTATGACCTTTATCTCCCGTTAAAGCAGAGCCTCAGCTTTTAAGGAGTGGGGTACAGGACTTCCTGGGGACCCCCGGTGTTTTTTCCAGCCGGGTGGTGGGGTGGGAAGGGGCCATCTCCTGCTTGAAGGACAAGGGAAAGGCTGAGTTGTTCAGGACATGATGCATACAAGCAATTTGGTGTCGCTATTGGAGGCTGGTTTGTGCTGTAGCATCAGAAACGTGCAAGGCTACGCCAGGAATGGGCCCACTGCAAGCAGAGCCATGCTGTGGAGACCAATGTCATGATGGACCCGAAGTCCAAGTGAGCTGGACGGTCCTGCTGGCATAAGAAGGTCAATGACAGCCACGAAATGTCTGCAGAGGTCTGTGCGTCCTCTTGGGGTTCCAGCTAGCATGTTGCAAGGCTAAGCATGGGGGTGTTCTGAAGAAGGGTGAAGAAATCATAGAACCATAGAATGGTTTGGGTCAGAAGGGAACTTAAAGGCCATCTAGTTCCAAACCCCGCTGCCATGGGCAGGGACACCTTCCACCAGACCAGGTTGCTCAAAGCCCCATCCAACCTGGCCTTAAATACTGCCAGGGAGGGGGCAGCCACAGCTTCTCTGGGCAACCTGTGCCAGTAAAGAATTTCTTCCTGATATCATATCTAAATCTCCCCTCTTTCAGTTTGAAACTGTTACCTCTCACCCTATCACTACACTCCCTGATCAAAAGTCCCTCCCCACCTTTCCTCTAGGCTCCCTTTAAGTACTGGAAGGCCACTATAAGGTCTCCCCAGAGCCTTCCCTCCTCCAGGCTCAACAACCCCAACTCTCTTAGCCTGTCCTCACAGGGAAGGTGCTCCAGCCCCTGATTATCATCAACAGGGAGTGAACAGAGAGTGGAGAGCTGATGAAGAAGTTATTTAGATGATGCTGGAGAGAATGGGACAGATGGGAAGAGACAAGCCTGTAAGACTGAGCAACAAGGTTAGGGAGAGTAAAGATGCTTGAGCTGGAGGGTGTGCAAATAACTGTGTACTGGACCAGGGGAACACGGACAGAAAGAGGAAGAAGGAAAATGTGACCAAAAAGGGAGGGCAGAAAACGTTTCCCAAAAGCAAGGGCTGGTGCCAAGGTGAGGTGGCCATGGGAAAGCTGCAGGGACAGCAAGAGCTGGAGTTTTTGAAGTGGGGCTTCCTAGGGCGTGGGGAGGAGGCAAGTGGCTGTTGTTGGTAGATCCGTCCCCCAAAAACTACCTTATGCTCTGTGATGCTACTTTGGCAAAACAAAGTGCCAGGGGGCTGGTATATATGTAAGGGTTGAGATAGCCTTCTGTTACCTCGGGCATAGGTCCCCGTGCTCCCATCTAGGCTGCACTGGCACAAAATTAGACCAACACAATTACATCTGGGAGTGCTTGAAAGACCCACTTTTCATTCTCAGGAACTGGGAGTCTTTTCTTGAAAACTGTAAAACTTTGTTGAAGAGAAGGCTCTTAATTGTTATAATCTGTTTTTCTGCCAGTGCTGAATTATTCTTAGAGCACATTCTTACAGCTTTATTTAGTTACATTTTATACGGCCAATAAAACAAACTCACTGTCTAATCCATCTTCTAGAAAGCTCTGTGGATATACTGATGAAGTTTAAATTTTGTAGCTCTCACAAGCATTTCTTTTCCTCTTTGAGATCATTTGGGCTTAAGTTTAAGTGAATCATGAACAAAATTAGCAGACTCATAACTCTCAGTCAGTTTGGACTTTCAATATTAGCAACACACTGCTGTTGTTTAAGTTCAGTCTGGTGCAATCATTCTAGCTAACATACAGTAACATCTTTAAAAACACTGAGTGTTACAAATACAAGCAATAGGAGAATGAGCAATAAAAAAAATCAATCATACTCTGACTCCTAGGTTGATACTTCTCTGGGGGATCATGTAATAGGACAGAGATTGCCCTTCACATAGTATGTGATGTATCCTGGACTTTGAAAAGCCCAAGAATAAATGGACTTAAACTTGAATAAGTTGAGGCTGGCAAACGGAATTTGAAGAGTGCCGTGCAAAGTGAGAGCCTGGGACAGAGTCTTCCTGGACAAGCAGGAAGACCAGACCCAAGATATCTCCCTTGATGACTTGAATGACTAATGGAAAGGATGACAACTGCAAGCCTTTGCTCCTGGAGCCACTTGGCTTTGCTGATTAAAGCATGCGGTTACTCAGATGAGGAATAAAATAAGAAAGGATCGTTACTACTCTCTGAGGAAAGAAGAGGAGGTCACATGGGTGGGGGCATTTCCCAGATGCTGTCAGTGTTCTCAGCAATATCTTCTCTGTCACTGCAGGGGGTTTGTAGGACAGCAGTGTATACAGCCCCCTCCCTCTCTCTTTCTTCTTTCCTTCCTTCCCTCTCCAGAGCACATACCAGCAGTAATTCCCCTCTGCTGAACCCCAGGGATCTCACACAAGCTTTCACTGGGGATGTGGCAACTGACTGCATGGCTCTGTGGCCAACAAGCTGCTGCAGAAACCACGGGGGATGTCCATGTGCCAGTGCCCATGTGTCCCAGTTGCTAGCCCCATGCTGTTTCCACCAGATGATGGCGGAGATGTTGCTGGTTGCAGAGGAATGTGAAGACTTGTCAGTGCTGGGTCCTGTTCCAGGTTTCAAGAAAGGAGTGTGCTGTACTGGTTACAGGCTGTTCTTCATCTACTTAGCCCCTCCAAGCTAGCTTGACCCCTTCTGCCCCTGCTGCCTCCAGTCTGTCTGTCTCCTAGTGCCCTCCTCCTTCTCCCCTCCATACCTTTTATCCTTGGATGAACTTATTTCTGTCTGGCATTCGAACAGAGGCAGCTCCTTTCCCTCCTTGCTTCTCTGTGCCAGCAGGAGAAATACCAAAAGCAGAGGATTGAGCGGCGTTCTGGCCTCTGGTCCATGGCACACAGGAGCTGAAATAAACTATTGTTGAAGAAGCCCTGCACCAGCATTGACCTGTGAATGAAGCATGGGTCATTGTCCCCTAGAGGTGGCCTTTGTGCAGGATATGCACCAGGGACATCCCAGGTCAGCATCAGCATAAAGCAGAGATGTTGAATTCAGACAAGTCTCTGGGGAACACAGAGGCTGATAAATTTCAAAAGCATTGATGATTTGTGGTGTTGTTCTGAGCCCAGAACTTCTACCATTATGTCCTGTGATGTACAAAACAGTCATCTGCAAAACATTTCTGCCTAACTTCGTTCTCGGAAACAGCTGAAACACCACAATCCTGTTACTAGTAACAAGTTCAAGGCAGACCACCAGCATGGGCAAATTCAGTTCAAATGGTGCCTGCTTGGCAGAATTTTAAAGCCACAAAAATCACAGGGATGGCATCAATGAGAACCTAAGCTACAGGTGGCACCATGCAGAGCATACTTTGAAGTGATAGCTACAAGCCTGCTAGAGAAGCCAGTGCCATCATGCTCCCTTCATCCTTGACATCCACTAGCAATGCGTCAGTAATAGCAATTATTTAAATCAAAAAACCCCACAATTAAACAACCTTTTATTAAGTTATCAAAAAAAGCACATTTTCCCAAGCTGAGTCAGCACAGCATGGCTGTCCCTCTGA
Organism: Leptosomus discolor; assembly: GCF_034619465.1. Lineage (NCBI taxonomy): Eukaryota > Metazoa > Chordata > Aves > Leptosomiformes > Leptosomidae > Leptosomus > Leptosomus discolor. Next base: position 22,629,007 of record NC_141391.1, read on the forward strand.
CTAATGAGGTTCTCATGCCACAGTCCCTGTCACAGCATCCCTGCTCTGCTGATCTTCCTGCTGTCTTGCTCATTACTGCTTTATCCTTTGCCAGCCTTCATGTGTAATGATGGCTGAGGCAAGACCAAGGGAATGATCTGCCTGCACTTAACACCAAACACCGTGTGGTGTGGTTTGTGGCGTTTCTTATCAGTTGGGTGAGGTTCGTTTTCTGAGTGGGACTGAGAAAGAAACAACAGAAAGAAAATAAACCTAGTGCAAGCCTGTGCCAGGGTACTTCTCCAAGATGAAACGCAGCATGGCTAGTGACTTCCCCAAGGAGACAGGGCAGCATGGCTTTGCTCGATCTGCGTCAGTGCTGTTTATTTATGTTCTTTCTACTTATTTAAGGAGAGATGTTCCCCAGCTCAGGACAGTCCTTTTAGGCAAGGCTGAGCCTTTCCCCACTGTATAGGCATTTCTTGCAATGAAGGTTTTATTTGTGTCTAAATTTATCAGCTTTAACTCTGTGCTGACTTTTCCAGGGTAGGTATTAGATTCAGGTGGACTTGAAACAGACTGAGTCAAAATTGCTCCACTCCATTTGCACGCATAAAATAAGGGGAACTACCACAGTTTTCAGCATTAGTGCCTTCAGAGGACCTGCTTCTGAAGAAATGTTTGCTTCCCCAAGGCTGCTGGTTGAAGTGACCAGAGTACTCACACTGTTTTTGAACTCTGTGTGGCTTTGACCAACTTCTAGACCTCAGTTTCCACTTGTGTGGCAGCGAGGTCTCAGCAGCCCCCACCTCCTTCTTCTCTGAGCCCGCTATGTTCAGACACATCCCTCTGTACAGCTTCATCCTCCCACATCCACTCACAGTTCCAGTCTCCATCCTGCATGGCTAGGCTCAGGCACTGGGACAGCAGCTTCTTCCCAACCACCCATGGCTCTCCCAACTGCTGCTGCCGCAGCAGTGAACTGTTCCAGCACTAAGCGGGACTGCAGGCAGGGGTTAGAGGACAGCCCTGGGGACTGGGCAGAAGGATGAGTGAAGTGGCTGAATTCAGAGGCAGACAGTGCTGGAACACGGGGGAAAATAGCGTCGGTGGGTTGAGATGGGCAGACACTGAGTACGGTGGTGCGTGGTGGCTGTGGGATGCTAAAAAGGAATGAGGGGCACTGGGAGGAACAGGGGCTGCCAGGAGCTGTTGGCATAGACAGCCCTCAGGGTGATGGCTGCCGGCTTCTCAGGAACCCAAATGTCCTTTTACCTGACTGGGTTTGGTACCTGCTTGTTTTTGCACAAACAAATTTTCCCAGATGATCTTTTGTATTTCCCATAAGGCCTGAGTGTGGTGTGATCCTTTAATAGGATCAGCTTTTGAAGGGATAAGATGTACTTTCAACTAATTGCCTGTGTGCTCAGGTTCGCTCCTCATTTCTCAACTCCTGGCGCAGTGGCCTTACCAGGAGGGCAGAAGTACTTGCTAGAGCTTTCAAGGAAATGATACAGAGAACAGACTGACATTATTACCATCCATAGAGAGCGATCTATTTAAAATAACATCATTAAAGCCCCCAGTTACTAATTAGACTTCATTGGTTGGTGGACATGAGTTTTCTGAAGAAGCGGCATCTGCACATCTCTGTCCTTGTCTGAACTAATAGTATTTTCCATACAAGTGAGAGGCGTGCGCCTTCCAATAGCCTGCCATGCAATCCCAGGCACTCCCATTTGTTTGCTTAAGGTTGTAGAGCTGCTGAAAGGCTGCACCTCACACCCTTCACAGGAGCCACATCTGTTTACCTGCAGGAAGGCTCCTTTATGAGGGCTGTTTTCTGACTGCTTGTGCATCCCTTACCTTCTCCCTGTGGGCTGATTTGGTGGGGCGATGGGAGGCAGCAGCGTGGGCAGAAGGGTGGCTCTGGCTCCCAAGCTCTGGGAGAGCCTAACGTGGGATTTTCCCTTCCCCAAGTGGATGAGGGAGGAGGTGGTGTGGGGCGAAGAGAGATGCACCTTACCAACAGCCCCTGGAAAGCCCTGCCCACTGAAAGCTATTCCCCGTCCTCAACCCCCTCAAATACGTGCCCCACCATCTCCCCCACACTCTTCCCTCCCTACTGCCTGCCTGCTGCCTGCAACAGAAACGAATTTCCCTGCACAGCTTTGAGCCAGCCCTGGCATTTCCAAAGCTGCTGAGAAACCATTTCTTACTGAATAGATGTGCTTATGAAAGCAAAACCATCACCTGGGTCCCCCAGAGCTGGGAGACACAGCCACAGTTTAAAGTCCACTGGCTTGTGAGTGATGTACTTCACATCTCCAAAGAATGTGACTCGGGGCTTGTTTCTGAACCCAGGAAGCTCCAAGGAATATTTTCTACAGCGTCATATTCTTGAAACAGTTACAGACACCTCCCCCCCCCCCCCCCCAGCCTTTGCTAATTCTCTTTTGTTCTGCTGGTGAAAATTATTAAAATATAGTTAAAAAAAACCTCTAAACAGATGAATGGAAGAAAAAACTACCCATGACATCAGCAAAACAGATACTAATAGATATCAAAGGGATGCTGCCTTCAGCTACACACTTGAAATAATGCTGACGTCAATCTGGGGCACGTTTTAGCCTCCTATGCTTTGCATTTAGGAAGCTGAAGTACATTACTTATAATTGATTCCACCTACATACAGTTTGTTGAGGAGAAAAGCAACAAGACGCAGGTTCTCACCACGACTGCAGGCACGAGGCACATTCCTGACACCCCAGCATCTTTCCTGCAGACCAGGCTGGGATGAATATCCACTGGTGCTGGTAGCAGCTGCCACAACTCCCAGCCACCAGCTCCTGGTCCTTCCCCACCTGAACTGCAGACAGGGACTGACTTTCGTATGTGCACACAACAGATGATGAGGGGGACACAGCTTTTTACTAGGGCCTGCAGTGACAGGACAAGGGGCAATAGTTTTAAACTTGAAGAGATTTCAGTATAGACTGGACATAAGGAAGAAATTTTTTAGGATGAGGCACTGGAACAGGTTGCCCAGAGAAGTTATGGATGCCTCATCATGGGAAGTGTTCAAGGCCAGGTTGGATGGGGCTTTGAGCAACCTCATCTAGTGGAAGGTGTCCCCTGTCCGTGTCCTGTCATGGACTAGATGATCTTCAAAGGATGATCCAACCCAAATCATTCTATGATCCTATGGATTTTCATTTGCATTTTCAGCCCAGGAGCTGAGTGGGTGCTACCCTGGACATTACAGATTGCACAAGAAAGTACTGATATTGCTGAAGAGGGTTTTTCCTTACAGCTGTCCCAGTGCTGATGGCACTGATACACTGACCAAGCTGGGTCATCAGCTTTCTGGGTATCAGCCAGAAAGCATTCGTGGTGGACACAGGACCAGGAAGGCAGTAAGCCTGGGGCACTTCAGTGCTTGGATCCCAGATTCCTGTGACTCAGCTGACAGCATTAGTGATGGAAAAAATATATTGAAGGTCCTTTCTATGAAACGTGTGACCGCTGGCTTGATTGCTCTAATCAGAAAACAGCTTGATTGAAATAAGTAATATTGCTGCTGTATTTACAGCTGCACTAATTCCATCCCAGCAGGCAGGTCAGGATCCCACGGGAGCTGATGGGCGGTAAGGGAGGCAGACGGGAGCACGTTGCTCTTCAGGTGGAGAGGAGCACTCACATCTTCTTAGCAAGAGCCTTGCAGCAAGAGGCTTCTTGCTGGCAGGGAGCTGGCAAAAGCTCCGGATTGTCAGTGCCCCCACCCTCCTAGAAGGCTAGGGCATAAATGTTTTCATACCCCTCTGGCACCCTGCAAAGTCTCCAGCCCTGGCCCTCAAGTAAATTTGTGTAGCAGGAGTTATTGTCCCACTCTTGCTGTGCTGCTTTGTACTCCCCAAGTGGAGATGGTAATGCCAGAGGGTTTCATAAAAACCTTCATGATTATCTCCAGATTTTGAAGAAGAAAACACACAGTTCTCTGAGGCGGTCCCACTGAAGTCATTCCCCCAGAGAGGTGGGAGATGCTGACATGGGCTGTAGAGAGGTAGCATGAAGACTTTCTGTCTTCCTGCTGCTGTGTTGCTCCTCTGGTTGAGATGTAGCAGGATATTCCTCTTGTGTTGCCTCATTTTAAGGTGCTCCTCCTCTTTCCTCTTTCCACTTGCTGTTTTTCCCAAGCAGAAGAGCCCCCAGGGCCTCTCCAAACTCCTAACAAGAACCTTTCTTGGAGGAGATACAAGTGGGGCAGCTCAGGGGATCCCCAGGGAGTACCCAGACGGAGTTGACAGGTGCTGGTGTTTGTGTGTTGTTTCTCCAAGTTATTCTGCTATCCCCACCAAAAATAACAACAGAGACTCATGATTGCCTGTAGCCATCAGCTCTCATGGCACCCACACCAGCAGAGCCAGCTTCTCCTTCCCTTCACACTCCCCTTCCAAGCAGCCGCACACAGGTGAGCACTCCACCCTTCACACAATTTAGTGTGGCACAACAAGAAGAGCAGGAGAACAAAGGGCAACATTGAATCATCCACAGATGAACCTTTTACTCTGTAGGGATCTCACATGACAACCGATTTTGAGCTCTTGCACACCTCTGGAGAAAAGGCTGTGTGTGCAATGTACCGGGGCTCTGATTCTTCACATGCACTGGCAGCTCCCGACCTTTGCTGAAAGCAGCAAGAGGTACAGGACAGTTGGACCTTTGGAAAGCAGAACTTCTACCATCCAACAATATCTAAAGGGAAGTTGGCCTATATCTGAGGTCAGCAGGCAGAAGAGGGAGGAATGAAGTTACATGTGTGCTAAATCAAACCAAACAGCCCAATGTGAGCGTTGCAATGTAGTATCTTTGCCTCCTACAGACTTGGATTTAAAAAAATGGTTTTGAAAACCTTCCTGTAGGTCTTGCTGAATTTTTTACTTGCCTGTGCCTTAAAATAAATGTGCTGCTTTGGCTAATCCCAGCTGGGTCTGGCTGTGACTTTGGAGAAATTCTGGCTGACCCTCTGGAAGGGTGTGTTACCTCTGCCCCATCTGACAAGGGACCTGAAAACCCGCATCCAAGTGAGATCTTGGCTACCAAGCCATGGGCATCTGGGGCTCTGCAGAGCCACAGAGAGACGTCTAATACATACCCACCTGTGGCCAGCCCCGGCTGCCCCGCATCAACCTCCTGCTCTCCCTGCAGGCACTCATCACCGCACCGCCACGTCTGGGCACGTCTCACGCTTTAATTGCATCTCTCATATAATATACCTGAAATAAGAACGTTTCATGTGAAGTGGGAATAATTCACAGAAAAGTCTGGTGACCGAGGCATTTGCAATACAGACTTCCAGCATCTGTCCCTTCTTGTCTCTCTTCCCTCACTGGAATAAAATACGCTCCACGGTGGCAGAGACAGAGCAGGGAAAACACTCTCAAGCCCACAGTCCTGCCCTCTGAGCAGGGCGATGCATCGAGTATGTCAGCAGAAAGCGCTGCAGAGACCAAGTGACCCAAACCTGCCATCTCTTTTCAAGGCTCCTGTCTCCAACCCGCAAGGCGATGCCTGTGTCTACGCATGGCTTGGTGCTTGCGCTGAGGCACTGGCCAGGGGATGAGAGGTTGAGCATGTGGCCTGAGCACTCCTCCTGCTGAACAGGGGCATAGTACAACAAATAACCCAGCACATGGGTGGAAACTGGGAAAGGAGAAATCTTCTCATACCCAGCTGGCGTTGTCCCCTCAGCTGGAGGGACAGGGGTCCTGTTCCTGGTCTCTTTACACAGTTTATACATAATAGACCTGGGTAGAAAGAAATCTGGAAGGGAGGTGACGGTTGTCTTTAACATTGCTCCCTGCAAAAAACCCTGGCAAGGCTCTTGGGCACAGGGTAGGAGTATTCTGAGGTGGAGGCCCTCTTCGTGTCACTACCAAGGACTTTTCATTTCATTCCAGATCAACTGTGTCTCTGCTCAAGTTTCAGTATCACTGTTAGGACTCTTGCAAGCAGTTTTTAGCATTTTCAATACAAACTGATTCTCACAGAGGCCCTAACTACCATGGGAAAGCACAGCTGGCAGATACGTGTTCAACACTGCCCATGCTACCCATACACCCACTGCTCACCATGGCCCAGAGGTCTTTTCTTGCTTTCTTTCTAGTATTTCTGCCCTGAATAATGGAATCATCTATCTGTTTATTCTAGTAATTTGTAAAACATCAGTCAACTAAGAGATTGGTTAACTACAGGGACCCGAGCCATCGTGACACTAGCATGCCTGTCTACTAGGGAGACCATTATATTGTTCTCTGAAGAACCTCTCCTCCTCTCCCTGGTACTTCCCTGTAGTCATTGATTTTCTAGAAATATTTGCCAGAAGAATGGGCTATAGTTTTCAGAGTTAAAGAAGAAGGGGATGGTCCTGTTTGCTAAAAGCAGTATGCAATCCTAAATTGCTTAGGGAGAGATTAAGAGCCCCAGTCCCCAGTCTCTGCTGCACTGAGTCCCCCTCCTCCTCGCTGACGGCAGCGAGCTCTTGCCTTAGTCTTGCCTCCCTTGCCTTAGTCAGACATGTTTGGGGGGCTGACACAAGCCCATCACCAAGACGGCTGTTGTAAACCATGCTGGGAGAGGTCCTCGGACATGGCGAGTGAGGATTTATGACTGTAAGTCCAAGCCACTGCCTTCTCCCGACAAGCAAACTGTGGCAGAGTGGGTGAATAATTCATATTAAGTGGAAAGATATTCATGGACGCAACCACAAAATCCTTTCTGTGGGTTGATCACCGGCTCTAAAAATAAATGACTGCCTACTCAGTTCTTTCTGCTTCTGATGACAGCTGAAATATTTGTGGGACTTTAATACATGTGTCTAGCCTCAAAGCAGGAAGTGTGGCTTAAGGGGTTAGAGGAGCACCTGAAGAGATGGAAACACTAGCTGGACTTGGCCGCTTTGAATAACTGCTCAGCGCAGCTGAGTGGGAAGCGGGTCCGGTCCTTGGCTTTGTGCAGAGCTGCAGCACTGTAGTGCGGCCTTGGGGCTGCCCTCAGGCGGGTGGGCTGGTCTCAGCCAAGGTATCGCACTTGGATGCTGACCTTAATTCCAACGATGATGTCTGCAGCAGAGGGCTCAGAAGTCAATTCAGCTGCAGACTCCTGGGATATTTGCTTATACAAAGAGTGTGCCTAGTTTGGGATGTTTCTAAGAGAGCTACACACCAGCAGAGCACTGCAAGGCAAATTGACTGGAACCAAGGCTCTAGCACTGGTACCAGGGTTAGTATTTTCATGTCATGCCTGGAATCAAAACATCCTGCCATTATTTAACCCTGTTCCACCTCTGACCAGCCTCCCTGTGCTGAGGTTTTAGGTCCTCTCATGGAAGCTTCTCAGAAAGGACCCAGTGTAAATGTAATGAAGGACTGTAAATAATCAGCAAAAATGAGCTCTGGCGTGTGTTTTGATAGAGCTATTGGAGGAAGAAATTTATTTTAAATACGAAATACGAACTAGGATGGAAATAAAATGAGATTCAGCCTAATGGTTTAGGGGTGTATTTGGTAGAGTAGTGTTGATGATTGGACTTGATGATCTCAAAAGTCTTTTCCAACCTGAATAATTCTATGATTCAAAAAAAATGTCTAGTCTTTTCTGTACAAGTGAAGTGCTGTAATAAAAATCTGAACTATTTGAAGGCCTTGGGAAGGCAGTGAAGTTAAAGAGACATCCCTGAGATTTGGGGCAAAGTCACCGACAACTGTCAGGGAGCTGTTTTTTCTGTCTTCAGCTCTGAGAGACGGCTTTCACTCCCCAATACCTCAAGAAAAATGAAAATTATGAAAACTTTAAAATAAACAACTAGTGGAAAAATTAATTTGTATCTCGTCTGTCAGCGCACATGAAGCATGGAGAAACTCGATGACCTTTGAGACTCCTGCGCCTTGCCCAGATTTGGTTCAAAAGTTGCTGGAGAAACAGCACAGAGGGAAGGCTGCATGTGAGGCATAACTGTCGGGGAATGCTTTTCCATGCTGCAGTCTCTCAGATGAGGAAAGCCACCCTGCAGCAAGGAGGAGGGCCTGGTTGCAGAGGGTAAGGAGAGGATCCCATGGAGCCCACCTGTGTGTGAGCTGGCACCCAAGCACGTCACTGGGGGCTGGGAGCCCAAACCCCACTCCTTTCCAAAGCAAAGCAACATGTCTGCTCAGCTTGTCCTGGTGAAACACCTCCTGCTGACCTGACTGCCATCACTGATCTGGATTTTATTCTTGCTTCTATGGCAAACGTCAGGGGAAGAGGTAACATCTTCACCTCTAGTTTCCCAGCCTTCAAAGCTCTGGGAAATGTACTTCTGCCCTAGGATGTGGCTGGCAGCAGCAGGGACAAGGGGAGGGGTGTCCTGAGCCCCTGGCAGCACACCAAGGAGCCATGGGCAGGGACATCAAACAGCCACAGCTCCCTTAGACCTCCTGGTTCGTCCAACCTGTTACCAAGAGCAGTAATGCCAACAACCATCAGAGTATCCATCTTCTAGGGATTTTCGATCCAACAGGGATCAAGGATGAAAGCTTCCCTGTTGTTCATGGTGAGGACTCCCCCCAGGCTGGGGGACTCAATTAGCCGGGGCAGGCTGTCACCCCATGCCCCTGGGGAGCTGCTGGCTGGCGGGGAGGATCTGACAGCAGCGGCCAAAGACCAGGAGCCTCCCAAGCATCCCTGGTGCCTCACAGAGAGAGCTCGCATGCCGGACAGCTTCAGTGCCACCCAGCACCTCTTTCTGCACAGCCTGGTGTTCGGTGCATGTGCTTTCCCTTTGGAAGCATGGAAGATAAGAGTGTGATCTAGAAAAGGGGAGATTTTCTAAACAGGAGCAGCTGCTTTCCCTTCCTCCGAGATTTCAGCAATAAATACGGACTGTGCACCCTTTGCACCATGGCTTGTCAAAACCACTGTAAAGTATAGATGTGAAATCCCCAAATGACATCCACTTCACAGGAAATTTTGAAACCTAAAAATTGGCATGTTGAGGCTTTCTGACTTGGAGGAAGTCTCCAATGTGTGTATTTTTTCTTATCTGAGGTAGAGAGGAAATAAAATCCAAATATCAAAATCTCCCACAAGCTGGTAACATCCCTTTTGCCCAGCGCAACAACTGCCAAAGCAAACCAAAAGGCTGTTAGAGGTAGGACCAATGTCCAACATCTTCATCATACCTACAAATTAGAAAGCGCGGTGTGCTTGTCTCTGCTTGAATTGATACCAGGTCATTAGCACATCCCTACAGTAATGCTGCACAGGCACCAGCTGGAGGGATAAATTACAGCTCGGGAGCTGATTTCCCAAACAAGCCATGGCAGGCACGCAGCACAGGCTGGGGCTGGAGCCCAGCCAAGCAAGGAAGCGGTGCTACTGCCATCGGCTGTGGGGAAATAACAAGTGCAATTTTCCGTAACTGTTTATAAAAAAGATAGCAATATATTTTCATGTTTCAGTGTAATTGGAATGAGTCCTCTTGACTTTGCCACAGACTGCTCTTAGATGTGTAACAGCTTAAAGTGAATGGGGCTTGCCATAACTTTAGGTGATTAGAACCGAATGTCACTTTATTTATTCATCAAGGGGGATTTGTCAGGGGAGGAATAGCACGTTTTGAATTATTACTGGAGAGAGAGGTGCTGACAACTGTGCTCAGGTTTTTAGTACCTAATTAGCAGCATGCTGGAACTGCACCTCCTCTCATTACTCCTGATTACAGCCTCATGCCGTTTTTTAAAGAATTAGTGCAATGTTTATAAAAACCTTCCTCAAGAGTTTGTTTCTGCGGGGTTTTTTTGTGTTGCTGACAAGCTGTCCACCTCTCCTGGTGGGAACACGAGCTGATATTTTGACAAGGAAAAGGGAGGCAGCAGGTGCTGGGGAGATGTGCCCAGCAAGGCGGCTGTTAGCCATCCCAGGGGAGCTGCCTAAAGCAGGAGCAGCAGCATCCCGTGAGCAAGGTCTGCTCAGCAAGCAACTGAGAAAGCTCCCTCTCTCTTCATTGAAAACCAGTGCATCGAACTGGAGCATTGTTTGGATGGATGGTAACAACTCATTCCCCATCAGGAGCACAAAAGCACAACTTTTCAGGGGCCCATCCTGCATCCACTCATCACTTGTCGACAGAAAACCCAAAGTTCTCAGCACTGGTCGCATGCCCATTGTTAGGCAGAAAGCCGTCCTCTAGCAAGCTCGGTCTGTTGTCGCAGAAGAGATGAGACAGGCCTGCTGTTACACCCAGCAGCAGCAAGACAGCGGTGTGCCGAAAAGCTGTTGTAACACACAGTTTGTTTTATTGCAGCTTTTCCTCCTTACCTCACCCAGCATCTGCTGGGTTTCACGGGTGATGCTGTTTGGGCAAGCCACCCTGTCCTGAAGCCGGGGGTCATGGCAGGGCAGCCAGAGCACTGCGCCCCGTGACTGCCTCCCCGGGACCCGTCCCAATGCTCGCGGCCTCCACTGCCATGGCTTAAACCACAGCAGCAGGAAACCCCCATGTGCCCACTATGTGGGACAGAGTGTTAAAATGGCAACGTGTCACATGGGGCGAAGAATGAGGAATCCCATGGCAGATGGAAATCCCTGCCACCACCAGAGGAGAAAAAAAAAATAAATTAGAATTAGAAATAATAATGAACCGATTTCATCACAAAATAAAAAACGTAGCTTCCATCGCTGTCACAGGGAATGCAAGTATAAATCTGTTCTCAACAGTAATGAATGCCTCCTATTTGACTGTCTAATATCCTCCATAGATAATGATTGCTATGATTGACCTTTCACAGCATATAGGACCCCAGGCCCACTGGACTCATGCTGTATAAACAGGTGGCAATAACCTTGTCCCCCCTACAATTTCAGGATAATACAGTAACTCACTGGGAGATATAAATGGATATGAGCAGTGCAAATTTAAAATTAGAAAACGAGGAAAATTATGATATTATTAGCAGCAGACGCAGTACATCAGATGATTTTACAGGTGAGTTTCAAGGATAATTTTGCTTAGGAAGGAGATAATGAAGTGAAGTCATCTTGCCAATGCTTTTAGTTTACAAATGACAAAATTTTAAGTAGAGCACTCATATTACACATAAATGGAGATGAAGGAAAAGGTATTGTGACTTTGTTAGGAAAAACTGACCTGACATGGTTGTCCAAGCCAGAGTACAGATAGAGATAAGGAGCAGACGACTAGCAGGTAGGAAGTCTTGGAACGGAAGCACGTAGCTTTTGTATAGCACAACAAAAAACCACACAGGAGAGAGGGTTTCCAGGCTGAAAACAAAGTGGTAGGGCCCCCTCTGGCAGGCAGCATTGCTTAGGCCCTGGTGAAGGCTATGTTACATGGACTACCTCGAGTCTGTGAATCTGCAGCTCTCAAAGGTGGAGCTTATGAGTCACAAGCCAAATGCTGGGGGTAGGGGTTAGGCTTGAATCTGCAGCAGAAGCATCCTGCTGCTGAGCCCAGGCAGGGAGAGGCCATGCACTCCAAGACTGAATGCAGAGGGAACAAGACTCAGATTCACCCCAGAGGAGGAGGGAGAGAGAGCAAGAGGAGAGCAGGACTGTAGCTGGTGGGATGAGTTGGGCTGGGAGTTGAGGCTGAGGAAGGCAGAAGGAGGAACGGAGAGCAGAAGCACATGGGTGCAGACATCTGCCCTGAGATGCAGGTGGAGTTCAGAGATATGGAACAGGTCATACAGAAAATGACTCACATGCACAGAGAAACTGGGATCAGAGTCAGGGAGAGTGAGGTGAAGGCAAACACAGAGAAGGAGAGACTAGTCAGATGGACGGGAGGAAATTGCTGGTTCAAACTGACCATATACGAGGTAACATGAGAAGAGCGAAGGCAGCAGAAGAACAGGTACTGAGTTCCAATAAGTAGCCTGGTTAGAAATGCCAGCAAGAGACACTTTAAATTAAGAGCCGTGTACCATTTAGAGGTGTCCCACAGGAGCAGCTGGATGAAATTTAAAGCTCTGTGATACACAAGAGGTCACGTTAAGTAATAATAGTCCTTTGGTTTTAAAACATGGAAAATGGAAGCCAGGCTGTTCTCCGTGGTACATGAGATAATCGTCATAAATTGAAGGTTGACAAGTTCAGACTCACAAGGAGAAACTTCCACAGCAAGGACAGTTGAGCAGTGGCACAGTTGCCAAGATGGCTGTAAAGTCTCTGCCTTGGGTGTTTTCAAGACCCAAATGGAGAAAGCCCTGAGCAACCTGGTCTGACCACAGACACTGTCTGAACACAGCTTTGGGAAGGGACTAGTACCTGCTCTGTCACTAACCAACTGTTTAATTCCTCAGAATTAAAAACAAACAGGAGGATGGCATGGGAAAGCAATTCGAAAAACTTGCCATGGGCAGGTGTGAGACAACGGAGGGTTGAGTGGGAAGCAATCTCCTCCAGCCTGGGCAGTCAGAAGTTTGCTCCAAGGTCACCTACTTCCTTCAAAAACTGTTCAGCCCACTTGCTATCTCATATGACTAACTTATTTTCATACCAAACTATTCAGAAGATAACCATCCTACCTCTAGCTCTGTTAGCTCAAATGCCATTTTTTTAGACATATCTGAATTTTCCAGTCCATGTAGACACTGATAAATTACCACCACGAGAAAAGACCTCTTCTTCTCCCTGTTGCCTTTCATTAAAATCCAGAAAGCTGCAAAAAACCTCCAGTGAATACTATTAAGTTTTTAAAGTCAAGCATGTAAAGGGTAGAAATGGGAGGAAGGCAATCTTAATCCAGCCTCCTAGCACATACACAATAGCACCCAAATGCTTAGACTGAAGCCAGTGTAGCTTATAGAGAACTTAAACAATCACAGCAGCCTCACAATATTTATGTTGTCTTAAACCCTCATGACTACCCTGTAGCCTGGTGAGCTAAAGGGCTGCACTGCCCTGAAAAGTTCACATAGCAAAGTTATGCTTGAGTCCTAAAATCTGTGCTCCCCATAAACCTGTCCAATGAGCTGGCAGGTGAGCAAACAGATTGCTCTCTTCATTCTGCAGCCATTTCACCACAAATTGGTGAATTACATTCCCACATTTTCATTTTCTCAAATCGTTGATTCCTAACAAAATTATGTTTGCTGGAAAATTCCTACCCAGTTGTAGCTCTGAAGACACAAATGAACGAATACAATAGGAGCTGACCCTCTTCAGAAAGTGCCATACCCCACTAGTGGATTTCACCCTGGCCCTTGATGGTTTGGTAGTCTCCATTCTGTCAACACTAGTCAGAGAGAGAAGGATGGGATTTGAGAAAGCTGAGGGGTGCATTCCCTTGGCACTCTGAGGACCAGGAGTAGCATGATGGATTCCAGCCAGTATCTTACTGGAAGCTAGCACAGGGCTCAGAGCACTGGGGTATTATGTGTGTATAATGTGTGTACTGTGACGAGTGCTGCTTGGTAGGTGGCCCCTTGCATGCTCAACAAGCTGGAACTCCTTCAAAGCTCCCTCCTGCAACCCCATTGTTTGCCCAAGCAAATTGCTGGATTTCATTTTTGACAGGGAAAGAGAAACATGTTTCAACAGAACTAGACGCCCTTTTCTCACAAAGCTGCTCCTGCAGCCTTGCTTTTAAAAGCATGTATCACTGACATGAGCGCAATTACTTCTCCTCACAACAGCACTCTAAACCAAAAAATCCCTAATACACCATTAGTCATCAGTGAAATTCCTGATGACAATCAAATACTTGGCACATACCGTATGCGGTGTTGCCTTGGGAGGACTGGTCTAACGAGGGTGAATTCTGCAGCAGCGTAGTGTTTGTCCTCCCACAAGATAGCCAGAGCTGGACCTGGAGCCCAGGCAATAGGGCATCCCCGCGGGACTGCCTGCTCTCTCCTGTCAGCATCACTTGGGAGCCACTGATGGTTAGCCCCAGGGTGAACCTTCAACTGCCTTTTCATGAAATCATGAATTTGGACAGATCTGTTCCATAACCATAGTGTTTCACTTTGCCTTGTTCTTCAGTAATATGGGGCAACACTAATCACAGCTTGTATGAAACTGAGTACACCTATTATGTACAGTGGTCAGTATTCCTCTTTGCTTACCAGGTCTGATCCAGCAACAGGAACACCAGATTCAGTGTTTATTCTCAGGGCTCTCGGAAAAGAGCACAAGAGAAGCATTAGGGAAAGGCCAACATTTACACCCAGCAACCAAAGCATGATTTACAAAACAGAAAAACAAACCCTCAGTCAGCCGGCCATTCTGCAGCTCAGAATTGCACTTTATTAGTCGACATCATCAATGTTTATTTCAGTATTTTATGAAAAGACGTACACAGTTTCACAGAATTACATGTATATATTTATATAACTTTGTAATTTAATTACATGCCATAGAAGGGGCTTTTCTTCTCAAATAGCATGTATGCTTATCAAAACCAGAAAACCTAAGGTCAACAGTACAAGAAAAGAGAATAAGCATAGTTTTCAAAGTATTCCGTTTTGAAGATTTAAATTCTATATAAAATAAGAGCCATTAGTGAACTGTGAATGAACTCATCATAACTATGTTTGGCTGCACTCTTCAACTTAGTTTTAGTTTGAAACTAATTCATTTCAATTTATAAAGGCATACAAATTTATTCTGAATGTTTTCTATAAGCCCCAAATGGTGTCTGAAGGAGACTACATAAAATTCTGGTAAAAGATTTGTGCAATTAACCGAGCACAGTAAAGTTATGAGCAAAGATTTGTTTTCAGAAGACTATTTAAAGAAGATAGAACTTCTCTCCCACACTTAGTAAAGCGCTTGCTGTTGATGTTAGTATTTTTGTATGAACAGCATTACTCATCCATAAACCCAAATCTGTGCTCACATAGGTTTGAATATGCTATGCTGTTATGCCACACTTAGAACATTCCTAATGCTTTGACCGTTGCTATTACTGGCTCCAGTAATTTTAAGGAAATGAGGATTTAATAATGCAAAAATATCTTTTCAGTTATATGGAACTGTGGATTTTCATCACCGTCCATGAGGTGAGGCTTGATTCTTTACCTTATGTGAAGCTACTGAAAACAAGTCAGGCCAAAACTGTCAACTCTGTAAAAAGCCAGGCATCCAACTCTGTATTGGGCATCTACATTATAATGACCTTTCCAAAGACATTGAGATTATGCAGGTCCTTTTCCTTTCGGGGGACTTTCACTGTTAACGCTGAAAAAATATTCAGAAGACAAGTAGAATTTTAATTTGTATTGAGACAATTAGCTTCAGGCACTTGCATTTCAAAAGTTTTTGTTTTTAAATATGCATACTGTTTTAAATATATATACTGTTTTCCAGTATAAAAGTAGCAGTTTGAAAACATCCATATTTAGATACTGCAGTTTAAGCAACTGCATGTCTACATTCAGTTACATTTGCACGAATATGTCAAAATGTTTTTTAATTCCTCCTCGTGCTTTAGGAGAAACATTCACGAACTGACAGATTAATGGAAAAAAACCCTCAAGTTGGCCATTAGCAAGAGTCAGTGATTTACATATAATTACCTAGACATCCACAACAGACCAATCTGCCAAATAAATGGAATGCTAATGAGACAGCTGACTTTTAATCTTCACACCTTCCTTACTAGAATTTAAAAAAATAACAGCAACAATGGGAAATCACCATTGACACAAGGAGACTTAGAACTTTAATTCACCAAATGTAATCATCTATAAGAAGTACTCCAGTAAATTATTAATTACAAAACATCAAACCAATTTTCAATGGAAACATCTCCAGTCCCAAAATTCATGTAGACCTTGCTTACAGAATGGGAAAAATGCTTCATCACTTTTCATTTCACCAGCAAAGGTAAGCCACCTGCATTGAATCAGCATCTCCAAGACAATGCTTGGGGAGAGATGTTACTTTTTTGAGGGTCCTTTCTTACGGGGCGCTTGAAAGGTTTGTTCTCTCAGATATTCAAGACCACAAACTTTTAGCACTCCTTGCTTCTACAGGAATTACTACGGCTTTTGCACTACACTATCTGTGGTCGTTACTGTCCACGGTATTTAAAATACATAACTCCCATTAAATTTAATGATTCATTGGATTTTTGTAATCTCCTTGCCTGCCGGCCCCTACAATCTTACCCAGCCCTTGAGGGAACTAAACAGAAAATGCAGTGCTGCACTTAGTACTTACGTAAATAGCCATGAAACATCAGGAAGTGCTTCCTATCCACACCCTGCCAGCGATGGAAATTGGAGTCAGATCATGGTTTAAATGAGATAATCTTCACGAGCAGATGGTAAATGCCCCTCAGTCAGAAACCACCGAACAGACTAAGTTAAAACAACGATGACTTGAATATAAAAAGCACCAAGGATATAAGTCCTAGAGGCTGCTGTACCTGTTGCACACAACAGGTAGCCTTCTACCCAGTCTTACTTCTAATTTTGCAAGGAATATTTTATAATGTAGAATTTTTATGTGTACTTCATGAAGGCACTGCAAGGCTAGACTACAGCGGAGTAAGTGGCAGGCAGGCTAGGGTCCTCCAGGGAAGATTTGTAGCAGCTCTTCAAAACACACACATTTTCTTGAAGGGAAACACCGAAGTGGGACTGGATTATTCAGGACTGTGGAGAATGATGTTCGGCATCTCATAAACCCAAGATTTCTCTTTTTTAGGCACACATTACAGCTCTGTTTTCACATAATTCCTTCTCAATTTCCCAAACTGAAGTTGATGTTCGTGCAGTTAAAGACAAATACTCATGTGTTGTAATGATCATCACGGGTTCTCTATGTAAGTCTTCCACTGAGTGAACAGCTGTGTCTTCCGACATATGTAGGTGTATCTGACATACAGCATAAACACCAGGAGATGCCATTTTTTGGACACGCAGCCCTACATGCTGATAATCTGTATAACACAGACTGCCCCTATCAGCCTGCACAAACAGATTTTTCTTTTTTTTTTCTTCCAGTCTGGTAGGATGGTCATTGATTTTAGATTTCAAGGCTCTGCGGCTTTTTTCATCTCACTCTAATCCTTATTATGCTTTCAGTATGCTATTTTTAAAAGTTTTCAAATTTGGCTAAAAGCAGTGTTTCACTGCTTTATTTTCTTTAACAACTACTATTACTCACTGAAGCACAAAATCATCATGCATTGTATTTTTTTTTAAATGCCCAAGTTATTTTTTAACTTTTTCCCTCAAAAAAATATGTATTATCTTGCACACAATTGCTTAACGAAGAAAGACAAAAGACAGCTTAGGAACTATAGTAACTTTTGTCTATAATTCTCCTCTTGTGAATTATAAATTTTTCAACATGCAATATATAGAAAAAGAGGCTAATTGGTGTGTTGCGATATATGTGCGGAACATACTTCTTGATCTCAACCTGTAGCCCCTCCCCCCAATACTCTGCATACGTATAAAAACTGTATCATCAAAACGGTCTCCCTCTTATCCAAAAAAAGGGAATGAAAAGGAGCAGTGGCAAATCTCGGAGCCTGGCACGTGCTTAGCAAGTGCAGTCCTGATGAGTGCCGTCTTTCTCTAGATACTTACCAATGGTTCTCGGTGGCTGCTCTGCAAAATTTGGGTCTGCTAGAATACACTGGGAGTAGTGCACACAGCGATACCCCCAGGTTTCCAGTTCCTAATGGGTCTTACCCTAACCTGCTACCCACTCTGACAGATCACTGTGTAGTATCGCCATGCCTCCACACTGAACTCTAAGCAAACTCAGAAACAATCTGTACGGTGTCTTCTATAAAACAATTGCTTCCTTTTTCAGATATGTTTCTGGTTCTGTGACAATCTTGGGGAGGCACATTGAATGCCTTCCAGTCTCCTTAAAAAGAGGAAGAAAGGGATATACTGACATTGTATTTGTTCAATTCCATGACTCCGAGAAAGTGGTTTTGATATTGAAGACTACTTTCACCAGTGAGGTATGAAGATTAGAAGACAAAAAGCTCAAAAGGTTTTTAGTGGAAAAATCTTGAACATTGATCTCATCTCTGAAATACAGCTCAGTAATTTAGCAAAGATTGCTTGTAGCTGCAAATCAGCAGTCTTCCTTGACATGAAAGATGCCGAGAGAAGACTGATGTGACATAACATTCGGATAATCAGCCTCTAGAAACACAAATAAATGTGCATGCATGAACGTATGTAACTCGAGCTGAATGTCATTAGCACATCTCAGGAGAGCCGATAAAAGCAGCCATTACAACAGAGCAACATTCAGGGAAATAGGGTCGAAATAACCTAATGATCAGAGCTCAAAGCAGTTGATGTCTATCAACTTGCGTTACAATGTGATGACATTCAAATTCTGAACAGCCGTGTGATTTTTAGGCATCCACGGATATTGAATCACTTAATAATATAGCATGCTAATAAAATATTTGGAGATCTTCAATTTTTTCCTAACTTAAAGTCAGTAACAGAAAATACGAAAATGACTCCTAATGAATATCTGAAAATGCTTTGTAGATCAGACCATTACAAGATTATATTCCGTTTGATTCACATATACGCATAAATTGTTTCTGGAGGAGCACTCATTAATACAATCATGTCAGCCTAACAGATTTGTTTACAGATGGAAATTTCAAATATAAGCTTAAACAGCAAATTAAACGCACACACAAAGGCATGATTCTTTACTAAGCCACAAAGGCCTAGAGTGGCAGGATGTTTTGAGCACCCCCTAAATTCTCCAACACGACAAATCTGCACTAAATGTAGTATTTTGTCTTTTTGGGAAAGGCTGCTTTATATCCAGTGCGTTAGGAAATGATTGTTAAGCTACTTCCCCCTATGCTGACAGATCCTGCTGTGCCTTTTCTCTCCTGGATTACGTAAGCTGCTGAATGCAGATCAAGGACATGACTGATGATCCTTCTGTAATTAAAGCTCCCTAATGCTGCCAACACCAGTTCTATACAGAGAGCTAGAAAGTACCTTGCCCTTTTCTGAGCCCTTACCATCTCTTCTGCAGGCAGCAATCACAAGCCATTAGAGAGAAAGAAAGAATTTTTTTTTTGCACTTTTGTGAAGAAACTGGAAGATATTACTCAGTTCTTTTCAAAACTGGTGATGTCTGCAAACAATCCTCCTCATATATTCAACACATTCTTACACAAGTTCTCTCAAAAGGATTCATCAACCATAACAGACTCTTAGGTTTAGCCTAAAAATGAACTCACCTAAAAAATAAAATAAAATGGTAAGAGGCAGACAATTTTGCAGACATTTTTAAATATAGACCAGAGGAATTTTATTTCTGCCTCCCCACATTCTATCGTTAAAACTGGAAACGACAGGTTTCAGAGATCTTGGTATCTAAAAGATGAAGCTTGTGTTTGCATGGTGGTTGACTTGCATAGTTCATTTCTAACAATCAATCAGTAGCAAAGCTGCTGCAAAATGAACAATCCTTGAATACAGATTATGTATAATATTAATTTCAGTAATAATCGAGTACTTGGAGGCTCACATGGAAAGAGACTAATGTATTATACATCTCACGTTATGCTGTCAGAGGTTAGAGGACTTTGAAGCCTTACAAGACAGAAACCATAAAATGTGCATATTGCATTATCAAGAGGGAAAACAAAGACTGAATTTCTAAGACACTCAAACTTAAGATGAACCCAGACAAATGTGGGGGAAAAAGTGGACAGCTTACACTGTAGAGCCACTCTGAAAGCAAACAAACCGTATGTGGATTATTTAAACTTTTAGAAAAAAACCACAAAAGTATCTGCAATGTAATACTGCAGCCCACAGATTATTAACATGTACTGAATGAAGGCTCCTCCTCTTACAGATGAAGGTAATGGAAGAGATGTACATACTGCTGGTTTAATCTATGAATACCATTTTGAGTAACTGCTCTCAGACTTAAACAACCAACCAAACCCCCAAAACCCCAACCAGCCAAACCACCAGCCAACCCTTTTCGGCATCCTCAGCTGATGCATTTTCAACACTTTCTAAAAGTCCCCACTCCCAGTCTTTCAGCCCAAGCTGAATTCTGTCATTGAACAAAGTCAGCAGTTAAACAGAAAAAAGATGTCACCTCTTCATGAGTATGAACAGACAAAGCTTTGTGTGTATGAGAATTAATCCCTGCTATTTTATAATCCATGTCGTGCAGGTATAGTATGCTAAGGGACAACTTCTGATTTGGATGAACAGTCATGAGGATCTGTTGATGTCATTAACTGTACCCAGTTAAGATCTTTCTGGTAATGGCAATTGGCAATTTCTGTGGAAAAAGCTAAGAAGAAACAAAGCCAAGTAAGTTCTGGTAAATGAAGACTGAAGATTTCACATATCAAAATTTCTTTTAGTTACAAGGATGAGCTTAATAGTAAGACTATACATGATCACCTTAAAGCTAAAGCTGAGAGACTGGACCTAATAGCACAAGATAAAAGTTCCTTTAATTTTAATATGGGAATTATGAAAGTAACTAGAGGCCTCAGATACTCCAGGTTTAAATGTTACAAACATCACACAAAAAAGTAACCAAGCAGTAGACTTTCATCTGTGTATGATCCAACTAGTGCATATGCAATGGCGCTTGTGGAAACACCGAGACAGAGACATGGGGAACGAGCCAGGCTGTACTGTCTGGCTTCAAGCTGCTGCTCCAGAAGGATGCAGATCTTCCGCGGATCTTGGGTTATACCTGCCAGTCCTATGCAGATGTCAAAGGGTAGAGCAGGAGATCTGAAGCAGCATCAAATCCCTATGTCCTAACATCTGAATGTCACCTAAAGATATGCAATCTGATTTATGACTAACTTCTGAAAATGCAATTCGATTTAACTACTCATCAAATACCTGAACACCTAAAAGTCACTATTTCCACGCAACAAAAGACTATGGATGTGGTTGTCACAACTACAAATACCGCAGGGCATGAGCTGTTTGTAAAACCGTTAAGTACATATATTCATTACCAACAGTAGCGTTTATTCCATGTGAAGGATGACTTGATACCGAATCATACATGGATACTGTAATCAGCTCCGTATTTTCCTTCCGATGCTGGACTCGCTGCTTTGTCACTCTCTCTCCTATGTCAGTGCTATAAACACTCCTGTTTTTCTTTCCTTCTGTTTTCCGCCCCACAAGGTGGTGAACCAAGAATCCATTAGGTAACTTGGATGCATTATTTTATAGCAAGGTACAGATTGTTTTTGAGGAAATGGAAGTCAAGAAAGAACAGTATTTCCAAACACTCCCTCCTCCTCTTCCTCGGAAACCAACAACTTATTAAAAACTAATTATGAAGAAGCACACCACCAAAACCACAGCTGCCACCAAACTATTTTCATAACAACACACCTAGAAAGATATATAATGCAGTGTTTTTAAACACGCTTCTCCCTCCATGGCTCAGGGCTGTTAGCTTAATACAGGAAATTCCAGATACTTTTTAGGTCCGAAAACACTGAAAAGCACAAAAGGCAGCTGACTGACCATTTGGGCTCCACAAAGGATACAGTACTTACCTTTAGAGAACATACTTTATTTAATAGAAGTTTTTTGCTCCAATATACAAAATAAGGGACTGTAGTCCCAATTAACATTTACATAGTTACACAGCAAATAATTTCCACCATTTACAACAAATGATTACTTTCCCACACTCCCCACTGTATTACAGCCAAGAAAAAAATTCTATGTTTTACATACCAATCAGTCATATTTTGTACTTCCTGCCTCTTTTCATTTTTTTAAGTTGCAGTTTCTGATACCACTTTAATTAAGAACTTACAATTATTTCAGCTGCATGAAAAGAAAAATGAAATATGTAATCTGGAATACTATCTCAAAAACCCTACACAAAATAAAAGTCAGTATCTTATAAAAATACATAGCAGGAGTAAAACCAGAGAAACAACAAAAAGGTCTTAAATTTTGTTAGGGTATAAAATATTCAGCAACTAGCCTCAGCTTTTAACTACATAAAAAAAAAAAAAAAGACCAACCATTTTCAATTAGCAAAATGTAACGTGACAGTTCTTTTACAATACTGTACCTTTAGTATGCAAAGGACTTCATCCTTCTAATATGCACCATTATTCAACCGATTGACCCCTTAACCCTTTTCTCACTGAAAGCCAAAAATAGCTTTTAAATTTATTTGAATCCTTTAAGAAAAATCCAGTCATATTTTCTGCATCTCCCACAATATTTAAGCTTTACAATGCTGGTAGTTTAATCATGGTACATAATTTTCTATAAAAGAATTCTAGCCAAACCAAGGCTTTAGAAACTTTGCGTTTTACAAAAGCAATTTGTTACAGTATGACAGTTGCTAAATAGCCCAATTTATTTAGTGACCCTGTTAAAGATTTGTTCAACTGAGTAAATAGGTGAAGTCATTTCCTGAGCTAAAAGATACAGGTAAGTAAATAGTTATAGCAGCAGACAGGAGACATTCTTTTTAAAAGTTGTAACAGTATCAATAAAATAACCCTAGAAAATTACAATAATGTAAAAATCACTAGCTGAAGAGGGATTGACATGGACACCCAGACCTGATTGCCATGATCTGGAATGCACATCCCATGACTTTCCAGAAATTACATTCAGCTACTGTCAGACAACGTACTGATAAGTGGAAGAATGTCAAATCACATTAGTTCACATTTCTTACAGATCAGCTGTTTTGTCAAGATTCAATTCTTAATGCTGTTCCATAAAGCTAAAGCAAGGTAAATTGCCTAGTTTCAGAAATTTTCACTCTCAGGCCTTAAGTATTATCACTTTTAAAGGAATGTGGTATCTTCTGTCTCGTGAAATTCTTACTACTCAGACGTAATTTATACTTCAGACCTTGAGTGGTTTTTGAGATAGTCACCTATGCCATTGGGAACAGAAGTGGATCCATTTTTAGGAGAGAGAATAATATCCTTAAAATGGTTCACTTTGATCCAAATCATTCTAATTTGCTTAGAGTATGAACCATTAAAAATTATTAAAGAACTATAAAGACCAGTATACCACCACTGCACCATCATTTTCTTATGACATGCATTCTTAAAGTCTTCTGTGTAATAGTTTGATCACTTTTTTTTTCCACCTATTAATGGAAAGAGGATATTCTAATTTAATTAAATAAAGTACCTCACTTAGATACCAGTTCCTCCAGAAGGAAATCTCTCTTGTGTTATTCATTTTTTACAGATATTGTAGGCATTGTTTTTAGAATTTATATTGGCTCTTCTTTAACACTGAAACATAATTAGTTTTAATTCAAATTAATATATAAAATTTCCAATACTTGTTAGAATAAAGGACAATACACAAGATCCTAAGTTACAATAATTTATAAATAAAAATAAACTATTACAAACCAAATCTTTCCCCATACGGAGATTAAAAGCCATAATCTTGACTGATTGTTCCCGATCATACATTACAAATAACGTAAGCTTCTTCAGAGAAGCAAAACATACTTGCCTCCCTAACACCAGTTTGTATCTTCAGTTAAACTACTACCATCAAGAAGGCAATTGTGTTGGGCCCAGATGTATCTTCTTGCTTACATGGTAACCCTCCCAACCTCATTCTTTTAAACTTAAGCGCAGGAAACAAAGTTCACAAAGAATCCTTTACCTTTTATACGTGGAGTCTGTACAAAATACAGATTTCTAATGCTCCTATTGCACCAATCTGGCAGCACAGTTAGAATCTGATTCAAATTCCACTGAAGTCCATGAAAGGTTCTCCAGTGACCTTAATGGGCTTTGAATTAGGACCACAGAGATAGGATTACCTAATGGAAAGCTCCTGCAAGAGTGGCTGGTATCTCTCTTTTTGCTTATGGGATGCAGTGGAGATGTGTAGTCAGCATGACACCTGAGCAAATAAAATGAAAATGACACAAAGGTTTTAAGAATCCCAAACTCTTCGCTTAGTCATGTGCAAACTGTGCTACTGCCCCTGAAGCTCCCTGCTCTCCTTATTTTCAGTGCTTGCTCCATTCCAAGACAGAGAGGATGCGAGGCATAAAAATCTCTCTTCACTACAGTCCCTCCTCAATCCCGAGACTGATAGAAGAGGATGTAACCAGACTCAGAGTTCTTTGAGATGTCTGAGGTCAACCCGTAGAATTCTTCAATAGCTTGTGCATCAATTTTCTGTATGTAAAAACCCAAAAATTTAAAGTAAGAATATCTTGCATAACATATACGTGACGTTAAGTTCCACTCTAAAAACTATTGTCAAACAAAGTAACTGTCACACAATTACACAAAGTAGAAAATCCAAATAATTCTTAAACTTGCTATATTTTGGTTTCCCCTCTGCCATCAATGCATGGACGGTAGCAGCTATATATACTTCATAAGTAAATTTTTAAGTATAAAAATTATGTGCATTGCTTGTGCATAGAAGAGTTTTAAAGTCAATGATATCCCCATGAGACTCTACATCA
The DNA here is from genome assembly GCF_034619465.1 of Leptosomus discolor. Classification (NCBI taxonomy): domain Eukaryota; kingdom Metazoa; phylum Chordata; class Aves; order Leptosomiformes; family Leptosomidae; genus Leptosomus; species Leptosomus discolor. Next base: position 22,653,490 of record NC_141391.1, read on the forward strand.
ATATGAAGAACATAAGTACAAACCATCATTTCTAAATCTAAACAGTACAAGCCAATTGAGTGCAGAGGACCACAATGAGAAGGCAGAGAACGAAGGCTAACTTTTCTATGTTTTTCACACAGAATGTTTGCTTGTGATCCTGTTAGCTTAGAAAGCCTCCTATAACCAAGGTTTTGGGGGAAAGATACAAAACTTCTGTTGAGAAGGTGAGAAGAGTATTGTCTGGTTTTCATTGTCACCATTTTCGGCTACAAAAGAAGCTGAAAGCAAGCTCTCTTGCCACATTCAAAATCAAAGGCAGTTAGGCTACAAACCACAAAAAGGTGGAAAGATAAGTATTCCTTCACTCGGGCAGATGTCATTTAATCTCATTCCCATTATTTGGAATAAAACTTCTCTCAGGAAGGAGTGAGCCATTCCAACTCAACGAACCATGGGCCTAAAAGTCAATGAGATGTTTTAGATTTAAGAACAAAGATTCCTTCCTTCCTTTTTACAAGGGCTAAGAGAAAAAAAAAACAAAAACAAACCAAACATTATTGCCAGGTATTACTGCTTTGGAACTGAGGAGATTCTCCCTGATGTTTGTGAAATTATATGAGACCTACTACAGCGCTCTGTTTTCCCGGGAGGAAAGTGAACTTTTGACCCTACTGAGACATTTCAATTTACTGTGTATCTTGATAAGACACAGAGGCAATTCTTTTACTTTCCTAACAGCTATCTATTTCCATGTTTGTCGTTTCCTGTGTGAAAAACCACCCATAACGTGGTCTGGAGATAATAACTCTTCAATATCCTTGATGCATCCTGCCAATTAACAATGCAAGTCCAATACCTGCCTCACTCACTTTTCTTGTCTTCAATTATGCAGTTCTTGTGTATTGTAAGGAAAACGTAAACTATTCATTTTATAGATTTAATTAACTCAAAGTCAGGAAAAGGGCTTGGGCAGCACAATCATACTTCTGTTCATGTATAGGCACAGACAAGGGGGGAAAAACGAAGATGATGGAACAAGCAAAAAATCTGAGATGATCTAAAACATGGACACCAGCAGTTTCTTCTCTTTCTCTCAATAAAGAATAAAAGATAACTGATGAAACAGACAGATGACAAAGTCAAAACTGGTGAAGGGAATTCTGCTGTTCCAAGCAATTAGTTAGAAACTCTTTTTTTTTTTTTTTTTTTTTTAAATAATAAGAATTCCTGGAAGCATGGCCAATATTAGCAAGAATACAACCAGAGGCAAAAAACTCCTTTTAAATGTTAGGACAAAAATTTCAAAAATCTGAGGTTTCTTCCTATTTTGATATCTGTTACACCTTTATCTGAAACAATCCAGGATACTCAATAAAACAGACTACCAGACTGATCCATTCCATTAAATCATAAGCTCCTAGAAAATAAGAACAAACAGCTTGCTCCAAAAAATTGCCCTCAGAAAAAGAACTGCAGTAAACCCAAATTATCTCTGTCTTCATTTGCCATGTCTTCTGGCCACAGGAATAGCTTATTAAACAAAGACAGTGGCCATACACAAATAAGCCTCTTTTAAGAAGTATAAAAACCGAAATGCAATTCAAAGTATTGTACAGTCAAATTGTAAGGTGCAGCTCTGCACTCACAGTTACTGCTCATTTAGACTGGGGATGAACCCTCTTTCCACTAGCATACCACTCGTTTTACTTTCAGTCGTCATGTACACAAGGGTGGAGTACATGCACTCTGGTTGTTGCACTCTTGAGAAAAAAAAAGTCCAGGGTTACACAAAGCTTACCTCAACAATATCATCATCAAAAAGCAACCAAAAATCATGACTCTTCACTATTGCAATATAATGTCCTCTGTTAGGGCCACTGTAAAATAAAATAAGAGAACACAGTAACACACACATATGTAGAAATGTATTTAATTAAATTTGGTGTTTTTCTTGTAGAAAAGTAATACTTATCAGTAATTAAAATGGCTACTACTACAATTTCTGTCTGGATGTTTCTTTTCTTTTTTCCCCTCCACTTATACCATCTTCATAACAAGGTCTTATTTATCTCTACGTTTACTATTGTGCTAAAAAAGGATTATAATTTCAAATGAAGAACAAGCAGCACAGACATTAAACTATAAATGAAAATTTTTTAAGAAGAGAGACAGAGAAGTGAAATCAAGAAAACATTCTGATGTTTCATAGGGACAGACCAGATCCCAAACTGTTTCTGATCGTTAGAAAGAAAAAGCTGTAGAGCTGCTGTTCATCTGCAGTCTCCATCAGGAATTCCTTTATCTGTTCCACTGTAAACAAAAACTGAATTAAAATGACAGTTTAGAAATCTCAAGAAATGCTTCAGCAATGAGAAGGACTCCCAACTAAATTAAAACTGTTATAATGCACAGATCTTCAGTTTACGGCAGACAAGAAATCTCTCCACAACTATGACAGAAGAAAAACCACTTTAAAAGTGTCTTCTTTCTAACCAGATTTCAAGTAAGAAAACAATACACTTTCTGAAATAGCTGAACTTTACAACTGAAAGCGGACAACTAGTTAAAGCAGCTCTGGAACTGCCTTAACCGGCTAACAGCACTCACAAAGTTTTTATGACTAGATCAGGGCGGGAATTTTGCCATCTGCGAGGGACATGTCTGTGTACCAAATTACAAAAAAAAAAAACAAACCAGGGTTCATTCTCCTGCCATGGCTCTGAGAATGGGCAAGTTCCCAAGACTGCAGCTTGAATGACGGAGACAGAAACGGTTGAAATTGGACAGAATGGTCAGAAAAGGACAGAATGGATTTTCTCTAAGATCCAGAACAAGAGTGTCCCAGAAAACTGTGGCACAAAGTCTTATATTCCAAAACTGTCCTGGCCAACTTGAGATCTAGTCATCTTAACTCTACTGTAATCCTAGGTCTATCTAGGGAGGAATGGAGGCGTGGGTGGAACAAAGGGCAGTAACTGGCAACTAGAAGGCAGGTCTGCCATTTTGAGGGACACCCAGAAGTTGGAAGAATGGGCTGATAAAAACCTTATGAAGTTTAACAGGTACAAATGCGAAGTCTTGTGCCAGACTAACTCTATCCAACAGCACCAGCTGCAAATCAACTGGCTAGGTGGGCCCAGGACATCAAGAAGATGAGCTGTTAGCCAGTAGTGCACCATTTTGGTGACAGGGCTGAGAGTATGTGGGGCAGTACTGTAAGAGTAGAGCCAGCAGTGAAGTGATAATCCCTGCCACTCTGCATTCTGGGACCCAGAACTGGACATGGGATGCCAGACACGACCTTTCCAGTATAAGGGAGAGACTGATGAACTGGAGGAAGTCCAGTGGCAGGCCACTACATTTGTCAGAGGGCTACAGCAGTGGATGGATGAAGACAGGCTGAGCAAGCTTGGCTTTATTCAGCCTGGAGAAGACTAAATGAGGAATTCAATTGCTTTCTTCCACTACCCAAAAGGGAAGAGTTATAAAGAAATCAGAGCCAGGCTCTTCTCAGAAATGCACAGTGAAAGGACAAGAGGCAGTGGTCGCAAACAGCAGCAAGTGAAATTTTGATCAGATATAGAGGGGGGAAATAAATAAAATCACTGTGAGAACATTGATCGACTGGAACAACTGTCTGAAGAGGCAGTGAAACGAGCATTCCTAGTCATGCAATTGAGCCCAGTGCAACCTAATCTAACGTCAAAGTTAGCCCTGATTAGAGCTTTAAGTAGTTGACCTCACAATGTAAATTATTCCATGATTCCAGATGTTAAATCATCATTTTCAACTTATATCTACCAAACAAGCACTTTGTGGAGCAGCCCTGATTTTAAGACTTGAAGCCACAAGAACATTTGTTGAATATAGCAAAACCAAATACACATCTAACAGTCATATTTTGAAAGCAAGAAAACAAAATAATCAACAAAACTCATAATATACAGATGTATTTCAGAAAACGTTACTGAAGCCTTAAAAAATAAATCACACTAAAGGAAATGCTTTATAAAGGAATCTGTTCTACAATGCTTCCCTTCCTAAAAAACTTTTTTTAAAAAAAACTTTAATTATTAGATTATTTAGTTATTTAACTCTAATAACTAATAATTTAGTTCCTAGAGTTACATGATATTGTGTGGTTTGTTGGGTTTTTTTAAACATAGTTAAGTTCATAGAAAGGTCTGTGATGTGAAATACACTGTTACTACTTTTCAGAATGAACAACAAAGCCACATGTTCTGTCAGGACTGGTAGCATCTCCCCACAACGCTTTCTATCCCAAGAAACTTTTCTTTTAAGAGGTCTTTAAATGCTGTTAGAGTTACGTGATACTGGGTGTTTTGTTTTGTTTTTTAAAAAACATAGTTACGCTTATATAAAAATCCCTTGCATAAAATACAAGTTATTACCTTCCACAATGAACTACCACAGCAACAAGGTCATACATTCTGTCAGGATTGGTGGCATCTCCTGAGGTGTTAAATAAACGAAGCTCTAAAGGAAAAACTACTCTATAAGAGAGTTTTGTGTATCGATGCAGCTGATCCATGTATTTAAATCTCTTCAAATGGAGAGCTAGAATCATAGGCAGCTTTTTTACTTTCATCCTGAAAAAAACCACAACAATAAACCACTCAACAGTATTTCCAATATCCATCCAAAACATTCAGTTGATATTAACAAACAGTAATCCTGTCTCACTGAAGCCTTTAAAAAATTTTGCAAGCATTAAAAAAAAGTTCAAATAATCAGCTGTTTAACAAATATGTCCTGTAGATTTTAATAACTGAAAAAACTGCAAATGTATTTAAAGTAATAAGCTATAATACATAATGATAAGAACGGCCATGATGAACCACATAATAATTCAGACATAATTACCACAAAGCACAGAATTCAAATATACCTACACATTGCTTTCCTGAGTTCTCAAAAGCAAAACCTAGGTCCCACTTTGTATACAGTGGAGGTATTGCAACAAAGCTGATCCAGAGATCCAGTTGAATTTCTCAGTAAGCCAGCCAAGTCAAACGTGCTTTTTAAAATAGGCTTTGTTACACCACTTCATTACATATACATTACTCCAAGTCTTCATATCAAGCCATTTATTTAACATTGCCACGGGATACAAATAGCCCATTGTTATTCACCTTACCTCATGCTACCCAAAGTAGATAATGCTGTGCCCTAGCACAGTAATTTTGTACAAATGTTGCCACATTATTTTATGGCAGTCAAAGCCAGAAAGTGATAATCTTGTTTTACGGAGGGCTCACTGTTCCCTTTCCCTAGTTTGAGGTATTGGGATCTTGCATCAGTGCCTACATATCCTCATCAGCCAACCACAGCTGGCCTGGCAGCAAACACAGACTTCCATTCTCTGGGCAATAAATTTGCCCATCTAACAGAGCAACCAAGCTTGAGTGCTCTGCCTCTTGGCACAGCTAACTGCCTTAGATCAGCACTGTGCTGAATTTTTCAAACTGCCTTCAGCCCTGAAACACAGCTCAAAAGTCTCAACAATACAGCCCATGTTTCAGACACGTCTACAAAGACCGTATTTTCAGAATGTCAGGAAATATGTTTGTAAAAGACAACCCTTTCTCAAAAGATAGGGGCCTGGGGACAAAATCCTTGAAAACTCACCTTCCTTCCCTTTTTCTCATTAAGCTTAGACTGATAGTAACCTGTAGGAAACCCTGATAAACTCAAATTTTCTCCATGGCCCACAAGGGAACTAGGAAATGAAAAAATCAGGAGAAGACAGAAGCAACTGTTTTTAGGTAGAGTTACATTTTTATTATATTACGGAGACATGGATATAATTTCTGTTCTGTTTCTTTTTTTAAAAAATTAAGTCCTCTTCTTAGAATGCAACTGTGTTTGATAATAGGAGCTCTTTCACTCAGTACACCACCTCTGCTGGTTGAGTAGACACTATCACAGATAAAGTCCATGTTACAGAGACGGAAGAAAACTATGACTGTAGGGAAACTGAACTTAAGCCCCACATGAAAAGCAAAATATAAACAATAAAAGCTGTGTTTTGCCAATACGGCAGTGCCTACAGTACACATTTACGTCAACACAGCTTATATTGGTCAGGGATCACATTACCTCCCACCTAGAAAAAGAGCTAAGGCAACAGAAAACAACAGGACAGACCTGGCTTCACAGCCCTCTAATACACACCAATTAGTAAGCTTAGGCAACCTGTGAGGGCAGACTTTGTGGATGAGCTATGCCAAAAGCCGTGTGCTGAAATCTATGGTAAACCAAACAACCAGAATCAGTGATATAACCAGTAGAGCACGTCAGTGTTCCCACCCCTTCAACCAAATACCTTCTCAGTTAATAAATGCCACGCAGTACAAAAAATCAGATTTTTTTTAAAGATGTAAACCAGACTAGAAGAATTACCAAGCAGACAAGAATTGGTTTTAAACATAATGAATTTCAGGCTCCCATGGAGCTTCTGATGCTTTTCAGGAGCACTGTCAAGCAGAAGTTTAGCACAACTAGCTACGCACTTTCATAAAACCAAACACTCAGTTAACAAAAAAAGTTACAAGCCTCATTCTGACTCAATCAGAAAAAAGTGCTCATCAAACTGATTCTTACAGCAACTGGAAAAATTATTTTATTATCAAGACAAAACCAAGTTTAAAAAGTCACATGAAAGCAGTGACTTTTCATCATTACCTATAATCTTTGATTAGTCACTGGCAGTTTATTTTAACTTGTCTTTTTAACTTTTTGGTCTTTTTTTTTGGTCTTAAGACTACTCTTTTTCTCATTTGCAAAATAAATAGGACCAAAGGAGTCCCCAAATGGTTTACATAGATTCTCATTACTCACGGAAGTAGGCTCATTGAATTCAAACAAGATGAATGAATGCAGCCAAGTAACTCTTAAGCGGAAGACGAGTGAGAAAATTAAGGGAAAAAGAACATTCTCCCCTGCCTCCCACACACAAGAATATTTTCATGAAATGCGTGAATTCTTTTTTTCCCTCCCCGAGTCTGATGTACCTTTTATGTGCTTCTTGCTTGCTGCGACATTCTTCACAGTAATATTTGTATTCACTACACAGAGTTTCTGTATTGCTGAAACCCCTGAATAACAAAACCAAAAAAAATAGTATAGATATTAGGTACTTTCTTATCTGCAATGTACACACAAACATGTACAATATAAACATAACTTTGTAGTCTTAAGTCTACATAAGACAGAATTTGCTAAGCCTGAGAGCTTTTAGTTTTACTTTGTTCTTTCTAGGTAGCAGATAAAAGACAAATCACAAAATTTTGGATTTTTGTGACTACCTTAAGCAATGAGTGATTGAAGTATTCTGCTCCACATCAACTGAAAGGTCTAAGAAGTCTTCATCTTTGCTGCTTATCTGCATGAAGAAAGAATCAATACGTTATAGTTAAAACAAATTATACTAATTTACCTCTGCTTTTCAGTACCATTTTGTATTGACAGAATGCATCTTTTACCCTGTAACTTTTAAAAATTGTTGCAAGTGCCCTTTCTAGTTCAGATATTTGCTAGATCTCTGTTTCTGATTTTGTTCAGGAAGAGGAAAGCGTGCACGTGTCTGGGTGGGTATTTAATGCGAGTTGTCATTATGCTGTGATTTCAGCTCAACAGTATTGATGCCAAGTTCCTTCTACACCTCACTCTTTTCAAAAGAATACAATCACTGTGATTCTTCTCTTTAGTGCTCTCACTGCTGTTCTTCCCCTATGATTCCCTCCAACTGAAAAGTTATGTATTTGCATATCGTTGTGTCCCTAATAAACAGCATAAATATTCTGAAACCTCTTCCCGGCTAGATTCATACTCTTAAATGAGCAGCAGATACCAAATCTGTTGGTAAATGAGAGCTTGGGACTTGGTCTGATAGAGGCAGAATAGCCATTTCTTACAAAAATACAAGAATAACAATGAAAGTAAAAAAGAAATTCCTTGAAGCAGAGAATAAATTCCTGAAAAATGGTGATGGATGAAATCCACAGCTGCCCTGAAAATTAACTATGATTTTAAATGGTTTAGGAAATAGCAAGGTGCAACCTTAATTTTTATCTGCTAGTGTTTCTTTGCTCTATCTAGAGATACTCAGTGCCACTGATGAAAATGTCCTCTGGTTTTTATGACTCCTAGGTATAAAAGCAAATGCTTTTAGAAAAGACACCTGGCTGCAGTTTCTTGATTGAAAACAGGAAAAGTTAAATAGCTACAGTAGAACTGGTGTACGTTGACCTTTAAAAAATAAGAGATTTATGTTTTCAACTCAGAATAAAAATAAACTTGTAAAGTTGTTCTCTGATTATCAAGAGATGAGAAATACACAGTTCCTAAGGGCAGAGAACATGGAGAATAAAAACACAGGTGGTCAAGACAACTATTTTTGAGAATTAATACCATAAGGCAAATCCAAAAACTTATGAAATTAAGTTAAAAGCTTCTGTTAATGTCTGTGAGAGGACTGGGAAAGGATACCTCCCACTCTTCTGAACCAAATCTTTCCAAGAGTAAGTGTACATGTACAAAAAATGTCACTATGCCAGTATACATCACATCTACTACATCATTTAGATGCTAAAGTGTAATATTTACACTTTTAAAGGGACCACAGAACATACATGGAAAACTTTCAAGATGTTTTTAGGGTAGGGGAAAAAGAAAAAAAAAAATCGTGCTGCACATTTCCTGTCTTCAGGGATGTACTACGGTTTAGGTGTGCAGACAATTCTTCAAAAAAATCCCATCACAAACCACTTTGGAATTATGAAACTTGAGTTTGTAACACTAAGAACTCTGCTGGAAAGCATCTTAGCATAGGGATTAAGAGCAGCTCAGAAAAAAAAAAAATCAGTTGTAGAAAATACTCTGCTGCACTCTTCAGCTAGGACAGCTGGAATTAAGGAGTCATGTGATCAGTATTATTCAGACATGCAATTAGATAATTCTTCCTCTCTTGGTCTAATCAAAAAAAATGCCACGAAACAATAAAGATTTCACAGGCTGCTTTACCCCACACAGTAGCTGTAAGGGCAAGGAGGAGATGGAGGAGAAGAAAGGGATGTGTTGTACTTGGTTAAAATGGAGATTGGTACTGAAACCAGAAGTTTGCAAAAGGAATTCTTCCATTCTTAAGCGATAATAGTGCTTTAAAGAACCTCTCTCAGGTTAGCACTTAGGATCATGAGGAAACATTAAAGGCTTTATTGAAAGAACAGCCAAGTGGATTTTTTCTATCTATGTTAAAAATCTAGAAATTGCTAATTCTTAGTTTTTAAGATTTTTTGAACATTGGTATTTGAAGACTAACTCCTTTCCCCAACATTTTTAAGTAAAAAAAGAAAAATCATTAAAAAGTCACACTCCACTCTAACCAGGCTCCTCTCTTCTGTAGAGGTTCTGTTTCAAATAAACATCACTAAGTTCCTTAGACTAAAGTAGCCAATGCTATATATTTCAATCACCTATAGGATGAAAAAAAGATGGACACAGTCAGAAAACCTCATCACTTGCAGAATCAAGCCCTGATGTGTTCAAAAAGCCATCTGAGTGCTCCTAACAGGAGCATCTGAATAAGAGTGAAGAATTTGGGTGTTCCAGTATTCTGGCTAAAGGAGGCGGCATGCTGTTCTCACATCAAGGATATAATCTGCACTCAAACTGCTCAGCTGTGCTCTGGCAACCAATGCCACATAGAACAGAAAACTCAGAAGGCTAACGCTCATGGAATCTACTTCTTTCAGTTTCGAATTTCACTAACAATGTGAATCAGCTCACTGACAAAAGAGCTTTTACAACAGTAGGTTCCCACGTGTGCTACAACAGAAACTATTTTTAAATGAAGCTGAAATGTTGGACATGATTTATCTTAGTTTAACCAAAAAAAAAAAAAAAAAGGGGAGAGGGGAAGTAGGGCATAGTTAAGGCTTCAAGGCTTCTACAGTAGTCCTGTAAGAGAGACCACTGAGGTTTTCCTTATTGCCTTCTCTCAGTCCAAACTAGAACTGAGCCAAAGAATTCTAAGCCCTGTAGAGGCATTTGAACACGAAAGCAAGACCATCAGCTGGAGTCAAACATTATTGATATGTTTGGTACTTGACCCAAGACAACTTCCTATTTTTCTCTGTAGAAGTACTGCCCACATTTAGGTGTTTCAAATTGAATCTTATTGAAGCCAATTACATTATTTTCTAGTTTACTATTATTCTTTCTTTAAATTGTGAGAGAAATCTGTTTAACCAATGAACTTCTAGATCATTTTTATCTATTAGCCACAAAAAAATTGGAATATTTACTTCATTATACTGCCTCTATCAAGGAAGGGGGAAAGCATGATGACAAAAAAAAAAAAACACATTAAAAGCATCTAAAGACAACTTATAATATGTTTTGTAACTCACTTATTTTATATACGTGCCTGACACACGACAGATCTTTGTTAAGGAATCATATCTACGTTCCTTATATTCCACCTTTCATACTTAAACTGAGGATAAATCTTTAGTCAGTTCATTTTTTATCTTAAAGATAGGCTAATGCGACAGTGTGTCCTGGAAAGAATCTCTTTTCTATAATCAGGACATTTGAAATTAGAATAAAATCTTGCTAGGTTGATTTTAGGAACTTTGATCATCTTCCAACTGTCCAAATCTATTCATTCTCACTTAGAGCAAAGATGTATTATGCTTTATATTTAAATATATAACACATATATATACATGTGTTAAATACTAAATTTAAATTTAAAAATATACTAAGGTTATTGTCTTATCATTAAGCACTAATTCATCCTCTATTGCTGTGTAATCTTCTATATGAGTTATGTCAAAGTACTCCTGACATTTTAAGTTATATTTCCAAACACAGAAAGACTCTAAATGCCAACAGCTTCCAATAAACTTTAAAACAATCACATATCCTCACTATATTTGAAAATAAGACACTATTCACAGTAATATTACTTACTTAACATGTTTAAATATGTTTCTAAGTGCCCATTTTCAGGTCACAGTTTTTTAATTAGACACAAGCTGATACACTGAATAGACAGAAGCTGACAAAACAGTTTCCAGATTATTAGGGCTTGGAAAACAAAGGTCCTAATACACTAAAACCAAGTGTATTGGAACTCCAAATTTAAAATTCAACTGGCCAAGGAGGCACAGTGGCAAACAGATACTGAATATCCTGTTCAGCAACAGCTAACAGAAAAATAGAATTGAGCAACATTAGTAGAACCCTCAAAATTGTGATAGGCTTGATAACTAATAAAGTATGCTGCTAAAGAGCACATCAACGTTTTAAAATTGTATTAAGAACTGCACCTAGATCAAAATCCTGACAGCGGTAATTCACTACGCGATAGCGAGGAAAGGTAATTACATTAGCCGTGTTAAAAGACTACGCTAAACTCATGTTTCAAAAAGCAAAAAAAAAAAAAAAAAAAAAAAATCAGTTCCAGAATCAAAAGACAGTTGACATGAAATAATTATTAGGGAGGGGAAATCTACCAGAAAATAAAGTATGGTAGCTAGAAATCAGCACCTAAATTACTCAAAGTACCACAATCTCCTGAGGTCTGCAGTTACATCACATATGTAACATAAGGAAACTATTTTCTTCAAAATAAAAGAGAGGTGGGTACTTTTAGAACACGGAGGAAATTACATGTGAAATACATAGATTTAATCCGATTAATTCCTCCTTTCCAATGCCATGCTGAAATATGTGCATTCCTAATTAAGGAAAATAGGTATGAAGAATCATTAAAAAAATACAGTAATTTAGCTTTTTACAATATCTAAGGCATAGACCATGAGAGAATTACTGTAATTTTCAAAATGTGCTGCTTTTTCTCTTTCACAAGCAGGTAAAATTCAATGGTAAGTTTTTCTGAAATATATTATTTCTCTTATTGTAGAACTATTCACAAAGAAAACCTTAGTATAGCTTACTCAAAGGAGTTTATTTCTCAGGGTCTAGTATTAGAAGAAACTCCTGTAGACAGACATTTAGGAAAGGATTGCTCTTCCTGCACATTAAGTTACGTTCTTTGAGAATCCTAGTCTACTGTCTCAGTGCCAAAAAGTCAACCATAGTATCTTGATTTCAATGGTTTTAAATTTAAAAATCAGAAATCGGTGGAAACTGACTCAGAATACTTATTTATGGAATGTATCACTAAGCATGACATTAAGTTATTAAGACATTAAATTCGAGAAAAACTCCACATCCTCAAGTAGCAGGCTTCACTGCTCTTAGGAATACATCCATTTAGAATTTTCTCATCTAAATTTTGAAGCTGATTGTGATCACACCGACAAAAATTCAATTGGGCATTTTCCTAATATTGACCAAAAGTCTCTTCCTACAATTCATGCATCAGCTGCTGAAATTTTCTCACTAACAAAGAAAAAATGCAAATGTTCATATGAATGTAAGGTTTCTAAAGAAAGAAACTAATCTAGTTCATTAATCTGTTGAGACAAATGAATTATGAAACATGAAGCTCTGAAACAAGGAAGAGTTCATTTTATGAAGTATACACAGACTTACAGTTTCACACGTAAGACATCTGGTTTCATTAGTTAATGTTCCCTGAAAGATTTCATGAACCCAGGTTGGGTCTGGCGGGCTGTTATTTTCATTGTCAATGTTGCCATTAGGTAGACGACCATTTTGTTTCTCTTGTTTTCTTTCCTCTTGCAAGATATCCGCAATTGTATTTAATAGATAGTTTAAGAACTCATGTGCATCCTGCTGCATGTAGTTATCAAAAAGCTCTACAAGACAAAACAGAAGATTTTTTAATTAGTCAGTGCTATACTACAAAAAAGTTTTTAAAAGAAGTCAAATTTCAAAACCTATCTTTATTTCACATCTTGAATCATTCATGACAATACAACACCAACCCAAAACGCATACTTCATAAATTAAGCCAAAAACATAGGGGATGGGAATAGGGTAGGGCAAATCAGCCTACATTCACAGAAATATCTCAGATGATCAGAATTAACAGAAGAGTGAACCACTCTGCAAGAAAACTAGGGCATGATTCTACTACCTAAACATAGGTGTACATACAGTGCCACCCGAAATGTTATAGTTCATCCCATACAGCCTCCAGATGCCAGTCCACAAGATCTGGATCTCCCACAGGGGCTATGCTATCTCTGCCAAGCTTAGGTCAATGTCTTGGATAACACAGGCATCTCAAACAGCATTAGATGTGCATATTTTCCAGAAATTAACTGAGAACCTATGACAGGAAATGTTTCATCGTCTGTATGTTCTATCACAGGAAGAATATGAACAAGAAATGCTCAAAACATTGCTTTATTTATTTTCAATTTCAGGTTCTAAGTCTACTGCTGCACAGTGTCATCCATATTAGCACTGAAAATAAGACTAAAAGCTTAAAGATACTGAGATTTTAAAACAACGATTTTCTTTCTCAAAGCTTTTTAAGTTAAGGCAGTATTTGTAGAAGCTATGTCACATTAACGTAAAGTTCTAGCCACAGCAAGAGCAAACATGTTTCAAATAGGACTCCAAGTAACAAACAGATCTGTCTTTCAAGATCTAAATACTGGTCTCTTCTCCCAAGTAACTAATGACAAGACAAGAGGTAATGGCCTCAAGCTGCACCAGGGAAGACTTACATTGGATATTGGAAAAATTTCTTTACTGAGTGGTTAGACATTGGAACAGGCTGCCCAGGGAGGTGGCGGAGTCACCATCCCTGGATGTGTTCAAAAGACGTGTAGATGTAGTGCTTAGGGACAAGGTTTAGTGGTGGGCTTGGTACTGTTAGGATAATGGTTGGACCTGGTGATCTTAAAAGTCTTTTCCAAGCAAAATGATTCTGGAGATTGGTATATGTAGCACCTTTATTACTGGTGGACTTCTTGGACAGATAATAATTGACTCACTATGGTTTCTGCTTCATGTCTTCAGTTTATGAAAATTTCTAAGCATAATAGTTTTAGGATTAATTCTGTGGAAGGGGAATAGTTTCACTGGCACCCACTTGTGATGTATAGCAATGACACAAATTAAAGCATAAAGTTGAACTGTCTTTCTTAGAAGTCTACTGTCTTGTTTATGTTTAAATTGGTATTACCCTGAAAACATCATTTATTGTAGCCCTCTGGGATATCAACCTGAGAAATCCTCTGCTGCTACAAACCCTCACATTAGAAATGGGACCAAGAAAACCATAAAGGCATCAAATCAGATTTACTAATAGTTACTACTCCTCTCTCTAATCAGGAATTATTACAAGGAAATTCACCTGCCAATTTAAAAAGCATTCTGTATCACTGGCTAATATCATACAAGTCTTTTAATGTGCAATTACTTCAATTAATTATAACTTGCAATTTGCTTGTAGTCCAATAATATACTAAGAGATTGGCCTTCAGTGGAGAGAGAGTTCCTAGGACTAGAAAGGTTTTGAAGTGCATATAGGGACTACATGGAAGCTTTATTATCATTCACTTGATGGCATAAACAAGGAAACTTCAAATAATAAAAAAAATAAATCCAGAGTTATTAGTGAGTTATTCAGCAGCTCTGAATCTAGCCAACTGTAAGGTCTTTATTTAATCAAGTAGGTCAAGGCAGAACAAGAGCTACAAGTCTCTTGAGGTAAAACACTTCAGAGGTTCTTCACAGCGTTACATCATGGACCTCTCAGGGCTATGTGCCCAGTCAGTAAATTAGCATGAAGTATAACAGAATGAAAGCTACACATTCTTCATTTTGTGATTAGAAGAAATCCAACAAACATAACGGTATACCTTCAGCTGACTTCAAGCCAGCAGCTGCTTCCCAGCCAGTTAAGCTTTAAGGTCGTTAATACTCACAGACTCACAGAATGGTGGGGGTTGGAAGGGACCTCTGGGGATCATCTAGTCCAACCCCCTGCCAGAGCAGGTTCACATAGAGCAGGTCGCACAGGACTGCATCCAGACAGGTTTTGAATATCTCCAGAGGAGGAGACTCCACAACCTCCCTGGGCAGCCTGTTCTAGTGCTCTGCCACGCATACATGTAATTTGTATTCTCTTTGAAAATAAAGATGGAATAACAACATTGTAGTCCAGAATACATTAAGATGATGTTCTCAGTCATCACCCTGGTATAGCTGGATATTGACTGGAACAGAATCTACACCGATGTTGCATGCCTATCTGATTCTTTAACTAACTCTTCTTTAAAGCTCAAAATGATATGCCTTCACAACAAGCACTTAGTAGCATATATGACGTCCATGTAGTCACTGCCTGACAATTTAGCCATTTATTTGCAGAAACGGTGAAAGTATCATCACTAAAAGAGACCCCAAAAGCCAACAAGAACTGAACTTTCACATCTGATTTCTCTAATGAAGATTTTCCAAGTGTCTTCTCCTGCTTAGAATTTTACTGTCATGACATTACGTGGCAGTAAAAAGAACATTTCCTAAAAAGAACTTAATGGCTCTTGTGGTTTACTTTCTGCTTTCCATTTGAACCATCCTCCATGTTTGTCAGAGACAGTCAATAATCATTGACATAATGAACTACTTCTGTAAATTCATCTACATACAGCACACTTACTGAAGTATAATACTGAAGAATTGGATGACAGTTTTCTATTCTCCATAGGTAAGAGATTGTACATTACCTCAGAGTGCTATTTTAACAATACTACTACAACCCATGGTGTGCATTTGCTGGAGGGGTCACTTCAAATTAGGAATGTCATTATAATATTTTATTTCTTGTTTTTACTACAGAGATGGTCATCATAATATTTAAACACTTTTTTAGTCTTGGAGAGATTACAATAGTATGAACTTGCCTATTGTAGCAGTGTTAACTACGGTACCTCATACAATTTATTTAAATTTAGTGCCTATTTTTTAGAAAAAATTTATCTTTTCATAAAAGTGTAGCCAAATTGAGTAGTAGATTACAAGGTTTCATTTATATTTTAACATCAAATTATTTTCTAAAATATTTTGACCAATTAGCACTGCAGATCCGAAACAGGAAATGTGAAAAATCTCTGAAAATCTCCTGAAATTCAGTATATCGATTACACTAAAAAAACACTAGTCACAACTAGTTAGTGATTTTAAAATTCATTAATCCTTTAAAAAGTCGGTCAAGCTAAGTATTGCATAAATTCTAAATAAATTTTAAATTTTTTTGCCTTTTTTAGCTAGATTCTTGCAGGGAAGTCTTAACGTCCTTTCCACACACTCAGTTTGGGAGACTGACTCCTGCTTTCAGAGAGTAATGTTTTTTTAAACACAGAACAAAAGCTTAACAGTGAATTTTGGTTATAAAAATACAATTATAGAGAGGCAAAATTAGCAAGCAATGTCATAAGCAGCCACTGACAATACAGTCAGTTCTACATGAAGAGAGAGAGACAAGGATTCCCTCTCAAAATGGCTCCCAGATTACACTGCTATTCTGGGGTCACCTCTTCTTTGTATTGCAAGACCAAGAACACTTTCCATGCATAACAAATACGTAGGTATTCCATTATGTCAGCTTCAGAATTAAAGCATAATTGCTATGATTATTACAGAAGAAAAAGAAAAAAAGAAGTTACCATTTTCTTTCCGTAATCTTGTTATAAATTTCTTGGGAGGTATTACTCCAACTTTTTTCTTTTGGGTGGCTATACTGTGGAAGAGATCAGCTAAGCATGTAAGGAGATTCTCTTTTTTTCTTGGTTGACTCTTGTATGCTAAGACTTTGTCTCGAAATGGTCGACAAAAATAAAGTGCCTGAAGAACTGAATTGCAGTAGCATGTATTCCCGAACTATAAAATAAAAGAGAGAATTATTAGGTTGCATTGTATTACTGTAGAGAGGTAAAATTAAATCCAAAGTATAAAAGAATGCATAAGCAGGGGCAAATTTTCTGCAAGTCATTTCTTCTTGACTTTACTACCTTAAAGCTTATTTCTGTTTGGCAAAGGGTTAACAAGTACACCATAAGTAAATGCAAGAAAAATGTAGGTAAATTTGAATAATTCTATATAATTGTCTCACTTGTAAACTTAATTTATGAGTAATATTTTGCTTTTACTTGGTTCAGAATGTTCCACAAATACCACCAACTTCACAGCTCCCAAAATATGCTCAGGTAAAAATACCTATCCATCTACCATGAATCAGCCACAACAGTAAAGAACATGCACTACATGACCTTGCACTGTGAAGAGATTCGGCTATAAATTGAGAGCTTCTCAAGACACTTCAGAAATTGGATTCTCCAAATCTTATTAGTTGTGGTCAAAGTCAGATATAACCACTTTAACCTGTTCCCAAGTTTTCAGTTCTCATTTCAGGGTGACAGGACTGGCATTCAGGAGTTTTTTTAAAACTGCAACATGGCCTGATGAGGACTCAAAGCTATGGGACAGGCAGTAGTTTCAAATTGAGACTGAAAGTAAAAGAACGTGCAATTTGGACAGCTGCATTTTGAAGGAAGCAAGGCACTGAATTCAAAGGGGCAAGTAGAGTCAGCAAGAAAGGCACCGTAACCCCCTTTGTACCAGAACACTCCAGACAGCCTGCTTCCCCAGGCTCCTTCCAGCCCTTAGGCACTTGAGTCCTGTGAGCACTGACATGGTCTCCAGCTCACCCCAACACTGCAAACCTCCCCATCACCTCTGGGAAGGCATCATGAGCTGTTGGTGGATAGAGCCACTCTCATCTTATGTTGCCCTCCCCCAGTGAAACCATTATCTGACACAGAGAAGAGTCTTTATAAGGCCCTCAGCAAGTAATCCAACCTTTCAGCTCCAGTCACTCAACTTGCAAATTGAAGCACAAACCTACTACATGTATTCTGTGGAAATAATGTTCATATTTATGTTTTATATAAAGGTAGTGGCATGTACAGGTAGCAAATTCTAAGACTATATTGTGATGGGGAGACTGTTCTATAGCAAAAAGAGTGCGTTTAAAGATATTTTAAGAGCAGGTTCTTTCAATAGAGGAAAAAGAGCTAAAAGCTTACATCTTAGGAATAACAGAAGTAACGGGGTTTTGCTCTCTTCCAATTGAGACAATGACAAACAAGAGCACTGTGCAATTTAATCACAAAACTGGAAAGTAAATTGTTTTCCTTTATTTTGACTTAATAAAATATGGAGAACTACTTCCTAAATACCCAAGACGCACTCAAAGAATAAGTAAGAAGTGTATTTTAAAAAAAGATATTAAGAAATCTTAAGATCTCCATATTAAAGAGTGAGGACATTAACGCCCATTATGTTTATTTATTTAAGCTAGGGAAAATGCATATATTAGCTTTTTTGTGGTCCAAATCCACGCTCAAGTACGTCAATGAACTTAAGAGGAAAACCTGGACTTTCTTCCTTAAAGGAAGCAGATGAAATCACACAGTAGTTCATGTCAAAACATTTAATATTGTAAGCTGACTATAAGTTTATAATTAGAAATAGCAATAAGTAGTAGTACATTAAAGTGTTAAGAAAGTTCTTAAAATTGAGTCAAATGGGAAAAGTGCTAAAATTTCTACAGCGTCAAAAGATGAAAAGGCAGCAAATTAGAAATTTCATAACATTCCAATTTTAAAAAGAAATTATCAATTAATCAGAATGGAAAACATGCAGCAAGAGACAACCAAAATATGAAGCAACACAAGAGAACTCAGAACACGGAACAAAATTCAGATTAATTTAATATGAACGTATGTTAACCTACATGCCCGTAGGTAGGAAATAAAGCAAGCAGATAAGTTCACAAAAGGTTTTCTTCAACCAAATTCAGAAAGACAGTAGGCAACAGAAGACTGTTTGAAAACAAACTCCTGAAGAAAATTTAATTAGTTCACATTTGGTTTATATCTAAAGCCTCTATCTTCATCGCTTCAAAACCTAAATTATTTTTAAAATAAAAGCTGCCAATCATTAAAAAATTATAACGGTACATGTACTAAATAGCAAGGGGGAAAAGGTGGGGAGGTTTCTAGACTAAGCAAATAGGGAATTTGTTACAAGAATAAATGCTGGTCTTGCTACCCTTATGACTTTTCTTCCGCTCTTTGACTCCAATACAAAACACACCCCTCATTTAGAAAACACCCAAGATCTTGCTTCAGTCTCCTCCTCCTCCCACCACCTACTGAACACCTGTACTTGGCTCTCTAATTCTGCTTCTTCAATACTCAGCTCTCCTGCTAACCTGGCCAACAGACACCTTCCTTCTGCCCTCGCTTCACCGTCAGCACTGCCGCAGAGGCCCAACACTTGCAGGAAGATGCGCACGCGCTGCACGGCACGATGACAGGCTTGCGACGTCTGCCTCAGAACAGCAGCAGGAAACTGTAACACCGACCACCATTGTAATTTTGCATCTGAAACTGTCAGCCTGTATGGGATGCTGAAACTCCTCTACCTCATGCAGGGGAAGGTAATAGAGGCTATTACCTATACACAGTTGTTTTAACCCATGTTTGCAACTGGTTTATTGCTTGCCTCGATTCTGTGAGGACCATCTCCAGACGTGCATATCTAAGGAAAGTAAAAAACCCCACATTTTCTCCTTTTTTCAGTTCATATTTTTTTTCTGTTCTAAATGCTGACAAATCAGATTATTTCCTTTGACAAAATACTTCACACTCTATGTTTCTCACACACACACCTTTTTGGTTTTTTGGGGGGTTTTTTGTGTGTGGCTTGGTTGGTTTTGTGTTTTTTTTATTTCCAAAATCAAAGTTACAACACCCAAACTTGTGTGGAAATTAAAAAAAAAAAAGAGGCAATCAGGAAAGTTGCAGGAAAAACACCTCACACTCACTAAGGCTTATAGCCTTACAGTTTACTCTTCTGCCGCAACATACAACTGGGAAGGAACTTCGTTGTTCAACCCCACAGAGCTACAAAACCAAACTAAGATCTACAAGAACTCAGATCTGCTTAGAACACGCCCTTCACGCAGCACTAGGGTTCCTCCCAGCTCTGACGGGCTGGCAGCTCTGACACATTTTATTTGTTGCAATGGGCCACGCCAGTAAACAGCACTTCTCCAAAACACACAGATCCACTGCAAGAGACTGAATGACCAAACTTTCCGCTCTAGAAGTCTGGTAAACTGATGAAGTGCCACCAGAGTAGCTCTTATGAGATCAAAAATGTTCATTATTTCATACTAACTGGATAAAAGCATTGGTTTAATTTGTGAAGCACATAGATTTGAATAGTTTGCATTACTGCACTGTAGAGGAAAAGAAGAATGATAGGCAGACTTGATGTTCCTGACTGTTCATGTGCATGGCACATCATACTACTAACATTTTCATCTCACCACGTATCTTAAATATTTCCTACTGATTTAAGGAATCCTTTCAAGCCCAAGCTGAATTTTCCATTTAGAGCTTTCATTGACAGAACCAAACATCCCATCACCCACCTATCCAGTCTTCCATATGCTTCCCATAATTGCCCTTTCTTAATTCTTCTTTTACCTCTCAAATTGTTCTCTCAGCACATCCTCTGAATAATCCCTAGATTCCGCCACAAAGCTGGAGAGGAGATAAGATAGTGCTTCTACCTTCCCTTCTTTTACACTACCTCTGGATAAATGCAACATTCACCATTGACAGATCTCTATTTCAGAATTGTCATCTTTATCTAAAAACCTGCTATGCATTCCGGACATCTCAAATGGCTAGCTATCACACAGTTAGAAGAGAGCTATTGATTTCCACATTATCTCCATTTTTTCCATTACTCTGGACAAAGTTAGGACAAACAATATCTATAAACAAATTAGAAAAATTTAGCAGTAAATATTAATGAACCTCTAAAAGCTTCGCTTCTTGTAATTGCTATGAAACAATTAGAGAAATCAATGAAGGCAAAAATTGTGATTTCTATCACATCTCAAACTAATAGTACTCTTAATTTTTTATCTAACTATCTAATACTTCTTTTATCATTAGCTCTGACATTCTTTCTGAGTGGCCATTGGCCACAGAGTGCTAATGAAGAGGTCACTACCTTTCCTTTTTCTAATAGATTTAAATTCTGAAAGCTTATTACGCATTTATGACATACACATACTGTGTCAGCTAACACAATCTGTAGAACAGATCTGAAAACCATCCAAGCAATAATATGACTGAATTTCCTTAGCCAGACACTATACCTGAACAACACAGCACCAGTGTGCCATAGATGTAATGGAATCCCATTTTACTCTTTGTTACAATTCAAAGAATTTTGGTCCATAAAACTTTATTGTTTGAAGCTAAAATAAGCAACATACCCGTACTACAAAGCACATTAAGAGCACTCTGTGATAGCTGCCTGCCTCTGATGTGTATGGTTGAGGGCAACGACTTAAAGACAGATCTCCCCTCAAATTTCCTACTCCCTCTGGATCACAGAAAGCCAGAGTTTGTAGATATTCATTATATCTTAGGAAGATTGTTCTCTACTGAAACTTTTCTTAAGGGTACAACATATGTAAAACTTCAGGATTAGGCATACAATACAACTTTACTGTTAAGTCTTAAATTCTCTCTGGTCTTGAACAAGAAATTAGGAAAACAGGTTATCTGTCAACAGAATAACAGATTCAAGAAAAGAACAGAACAGCTTTGCTGGAAAGCCTAAGCTCTGCTACAGAAGTGACAAGTACTAACAGTTAAACTACTGTATTTCCTCTTTTCAGAGAAACAACATGTCATTTTGAAGGTATTTCAACTTTCATGAGAAAGGAAAAAAACCTACTAATTTAAGTCATGGCATTTGAGATGCATGTAAATCAGCTTATCAGTAAGACTGTTTACTGACTGTGCAGTGTACACCCAGACTGCAGACCCTGGAACCATGCCAGTGCTAAGAACCTTGAGGTAGAAACATATGTTATAGTAGCAGGACAGCATTAGAAGTAATTAGTTCCGTTAAGAAAAGCAAGATGATAACTCTTGTTAAATCAACTTGGTTTAAATATGTACTTTCTGAAGACCCAATAAAGAAAAAAATTCAAGATTTCATTTCAGAATAACGCAATTTCTAACAAGATACAGTTTTCACGGGTAATACAAATTAAAATTTAAATTGTTCCTTAAAACTAATGACTGAATCAAACAATTCAGTATGTTTTTTCCACCACCGCCTTTCCCCTTTGAGCTCAGTATTTTTTTAAAAAAAATCTTACTACAAATAGCAGATGTGAACACTTCATATCATCAACAGTCTTTCACACTTTTTTCTTTTACTGTAGTTTTTCACTTCGATGGGCATATTATGAACTACAAGCTACATATTTTACACAGCCTTTTTTTTTTTAAGACATATATTTTAATAGCAAGAAAGCAATTTTTAAAATACCCTACAATTAAATGAATAAATAAAATGAAATAAAGTATTAAATACACAGTCCAAGTTCAACAATTATTTCAGCAGCATATTTCAACAAATACACTGAATATTGAAACACTTTTCAGTAAGTCTGTATATTCAATTACTATATCTTTCAGTGTTTTAATTATTCACTCAGTCACAGTCTTGGAATGTAACAAATCCACTGGTGGTGTTTCAAAGCAGTGAAGTTACGGACTGAAACTTACATTAACCAAACCAAAATAGTGCTCATTGACTGGAAATTGTTCCGGACCAATCTCTTTCTCCAAAGCTGAGGCATTGGCGCCCTAGAAAAATCAAAAGCAGTAAAATATTAGTGTTGCAACTAGGAACACAGTGAATTTAACTAGTTGAGAAAAAAAAGAGTAAAGTTTTTTGGCAAGGATAAATGACCAAAACCAACCATCCAAAAAAAAAAAACCCCGCCCCAAAAGCCCTGCTCACAACTACAGACCTTGCTAACACCAAACCAGTATCTTCAGGTCTCAGACCACAAGACTTTAGGTTTACTAAACTTACTTATACTGAAGGTCTCCCTAGTCGGGAGGGAAAAAAACAAAAATAAATGAGACACTAAATATTGAAAAAGGATGAAACACCTTCCTGTCTGTACCCTGGAGCAGGGGAGAAAGTGGAGTTTGTGGCCCAGCTCAACAAGCATACACAGCAAATTAACCAAACTTGTTTAGTTACTCTATCACTTAATGCAAAGACAAGGATAATATTAGCCATGAATGCAGAAAAATCAGTCCTTTGAGTTCTCTGTTGATTTGCACTCACAGGATGTTTAGATTGTCCACAAAATCATTTCATACCGGTCTTAAATCTTCTGTGCCATAACTTAATGCTTCCACCATACTCTTCCACCACAAGGAAATTATTTCAACCTCATCCAAAATACCTTCGATATATGTGTTTTCAAATATCTTCTGTTCAAAACCATCACAAAGCAAGTTATATCATTTTCATGTATTTTCATGCAATTACACTGTTTTGATGTCTTATATTTATTATTTTCAGAGTGGAACTTCTTTAACAATTGCACTAATATAGTATTGCAAAGCAGGTGATACAAGGCCAAATGGTGAGCTCCTCCTACTAAGTGTAGTTTTCATACTGTATAGCACATTTCAGAAGAAGTTAAGAAATGCAGATTGATCATAGGAAGCAAAGAGACTGGTCTGTTCCACTTACACCGAAAATATAAAATGTTCAATGTGTGTTGCTTTTGTAAAATTTAATTTTGTAAAATTAAAAGTCAACATAGTACAGCTACCGTTGGTGTGCATTACAAATGCTGCAGCCTTTGCCCAACAAATCAGTTGGGTCTGATCCCCAAAAAGAAGTCAGAGAAGGTAACTTTAGTTACTCTGTGGTCCCAGCCGACGACTGTTGACTGAACCGGTGCAATAAACACTGGGTTTCAAAGGAAAGAGGATTTTTTTATATAGAGGCAGAAGACCTCTACTCTGGAAAATTCAGAGAACAAAAAATACCTAGCTTTCTATAAGCTCTGACACCAATTGCTTTTAGAGAAAAGCAAATGCATCCAACTCTAAATGCCTTTTGCTGCATACAACAACACTGATATAAAATAAAAAAAAATATATATATATATATATATATCTCCTCTATCAAATGAATACATGAGCATGAATATTCCAGTCTAAAATCAGGCCTAAGTGAAGCTAAGATAGCACACAGTATACAGAAAGAATCTTAAAAATATACATGACTCCTCCCCAACAAGTTCTTTCTTTACACCAAAGATGTAGCACATAATCCTGGACGTTACAACAACAAAATCAAATCAAAATCATAAACTGCATTAAAAACAGCACACGGGATTTCACAGATTAATTACAGATACAAAGAAGGGGTACAGAATTAAAATTAGGACTGTATCATGTACAAAATTAAAATGAAACTCTGTTAGGTGGTATCTGCCATAACGTGACTGCAGTACTGCAGAACTTGAGTGGTTACACGGTCTAGCTTAGTAGTTCTGAAACTGGAAGCACATGGTCAAAAGCCCATTAGGAGGTAACAACTTTAACCAGAAAAGAGCGAAAGATAGCGTAACTCCACACTTGAGGCAGTACAGCTCTGCTCCATTCACAACACAGCCTCAACTGCTTTTTCATCAGTCATATCCCCTGCAATTATCCAGTATGACAAAGCCTCTCCTTTACTGGGGATTTGGCTGCAGTGTTTATCACTTTAGAAGCTGTTCTCAAATAGCCATGTTGGTGGTAAGGAAAAGGGCTATAAACCCTCATTTAAGATTAAAGCACTCAATGACTTCTGAATTTAGTTTTGCAGCCTTATTGAAATACACACATGAGCTCTGGCAAGGTGGATAATATTTACAAATAAACTAGAAAAGAAAGAGGAACTGTGGAGGCCTTTTTATCCTATTGTTAAAATCTCCACTTCTTTAAAAATAAACAAATTCAAGAGCAGGCTTCTAGGAAATTCTTTCTCTTTTTGAAGCTAGGGTGGAGTAGCTGCTTTATTGTATCTTTGGAAGGAAGAATATTATGGTATAAACACTGATGTTTCCATTTTGTACAGACCTGAACACCGTACTTGGTTTTCTAGCACAATAAAGAACCTGACTTGGCAGCAAGAAAGACATGCCAAGATACTCTGATATTGTTAGGGTTTTCTGATTATTCAAAGCTGTTTCATTCAAGGCTTAGACTTTTACATGATCTCAAAGCATGGCATTACCTATGTTAGAATGCAGCTGTTTATGAATACTTTATTACTACAAACTAGCATGGATGTTTCACACTAATATAAAAACTCTCAAGCTATACTTAGACTTCCCTCTACAGCTCTTTTTGTCTGACACAAAGGATGTTATTCCTCCCCTCAAAGTAATCATTTATACCGTGCACAGTGTCTTGGTTGCAGAGTGCGAAAACACAGTATGCAGCAGGGGCTTGAAAGAGTATGCCAAAATGCACGTTCACACCTGACCCACAAAAGCTATATTAAAACACAACCCCCTCTTGCTACAAAACGTTTCCCATTCATTATTACAGTACACATTACCAGTCCCAGCTGACTCTTCCATTCTGAAAATACAGATGCAGAGGGGAAGCACTGCGACACCACCAACCATTATGGTACCGTATCATCTTTTGCACAAGAGGACAGCAGAGGTTTAAGGCAGAAGCGGAGTCTCTCTCTCCATCAGCCACAATGGACTTACTGGGCTTGGGATCTAGGCTTGGGAGATTTCAGTCTGCGACGTATGCTGTTCAGTACATCACGGAGTATAGAATTTCTTCCTCTGCGACTTAACTGGAATGTGGGAAGATCCCAAAATGAACCTCTCTTTTTTGGGGGGGGGCTCACTGAACAACCCCTACAGTAGGTGCTCAGTCTCCACACAGCAACTTGGCTTTGACATTGTGCAGGAGACAGAAAGGACCATCACCAACTTTGGTTAGTGCACCCACCTCCAGTCTCCCCCACCCTTCTGAGCAGAAGCACACAAAGTCACAACCCAGAAGTGGGAAGGACCAGAGGCACAAGAGAAATCCAAAAAAGCTGATATTGCAATAGTACTGACATTTACCAGTTTTTGCATTCTATCAGTATAAAACCTATACATCACCAAACAAACACTGCCTTACACTGCCCCCCTTCCAGCACAGAGATAATTACACAGGCATACAGAATACATATTTGTCACGGTTAACTCAATGGAGCTTTACAAAGTGGACAGTTCAGCAAGTAAGATGTATACAAGAACGCAATATGAAATCAAGATTTGCTTAACTTTTGTTATTGGAAATTATCACGGAAACAATGTTAAAGTATCAATGACTATAAAAGAGTGTTCTCACACATAGTGACAATCCCAAGTTAGGTGCAAAGCTGAACTACTTAAACTTCATCCTGTGTTTAACTTCAAATTGATACAAGACAAATGGTGAGTAATCTTAGTTTCACCATGTTCAAATCAGTTGAACATTTATTGCTTATCTCCCCCAACAAATTAAAGACAAAGGCCATACTGTTAGATTTATCAAAGATCCTCTCAAATGCTAATTTCTTAATGAAAGGATAAGAATCCGAATGCTAATTTCTTAATGAAAGGATAAGAATCCGTGTTTACGAGGGAAGGCCCTTAAGTTTCTCAACTTTTCTTTACAAAGAGCTTGAGGTTTCTAGAAATTAACACATTTACCATTAACCAAATGAGTGTTTTATTTCAGTTTAGTGGAATCAAAGCCCAGAAAACACAGTGGGAGAAGAAATATAGTATCTTTTAATTAAGTACAGTCAAATTTTCCTGATTTTGAAGATTTACAGATATACATTCTCACAAAATTCTACCAGAAACTAAAACCCACCTGATACTGTACATTTCCATGGAAAAGGTAAAAAAAATACAAAATGCAGACATACGATGTTTTTTTTTAAATTTGTTTAGGTTTTCACTTCCTAAAGCAACAATATCGTTAAATACCATTTCCACTTTCATTATTGCCTTTTCTCACTGCCTCAGACGTCACACTATTATGGTGGTACACGTGGAACTAGTACTCCTGAGACACGCTAACAGCTAACATACGGATAAGCCGCCTAGAGCCAATCTCTAAAGCAAAGCAGTTGGTGCTTATGGTCTGACATACACACTCTAGGTTTCAGAAGGTTTTTGAAAGATTATTTCTAGGCTGGCTCTGTGACTGAACTACAGTGCTGGATTTAGTTTCCTCCAAAAGGAATCTGATTTGTGCACTCTAAGTCCACGCCAAGATACAACCAAAGTATGGTAAATTGGGATGCCTGGGAGGATCACTTCAGAACTGCACACACCTTACCTGAACTAAAACACTAACAAAAATGCACCCAGCACTTGTCTACAGAAAAAAGCAAACAAACAAACAAACCAACCAACCATCCTATATTAAAAATATTATCTAAAAGTACGTCAGCAAGCGGGCAAACAATTGCAGTTTTAAACTGTCCTACCTTGTTTTTATCATCCAACCCAGTAGGCAGCATTTCTCTTACAGTCTTGATTCACAACGAGTTTAATGTGCTTTGAAGATTACAGTAGTGTTAGTCTTACTGGGGTGGGGGATAGGGGGGTTTGATTTGTCCCTTCCTAGAATAAAACCAGTTGATAACTTGATGGGTCATCTTTTCAGTAGTCTGCTGTAACAGCTTTATACTCTAGCTTTATTGAGTTGTGAATTTCCTGAGTAAACCCAAAAATTTCACCTTTAAAAGAGATTTATCATTTCAAAACTTAGATTTGTCATCAAAATTCTGAAGATTCATTTCTCCCTTCACATATGCACTAGGCTAGATCCTTCTCTACAATGCTCTTCCACCTCCCTCAAGAAGCAAGGAACAGCAAAGATAAAAGGTGACTACCACAACTAAACCGAGTTGCGTAAGTATATGTAAAACAAATATTTTAAACACGACCTTAGCTATAGGTAAGTGAACAACAACAAAAAAAACAACCCACAAACCACAACTTTTGTTCTTCCTAGTGACAGAAAGGTATTACCAACAAAACAGAAACTCGGTAACCAGAAATAGCAATGTTTTCCTGAACAAGAATAAAACATTACAAGTGTAAAATTAATTTAATTATTTGTAATTTGCAAAATAAATCTCAGTATAGAAGCACTCATTTACTAGTGCTTTCACTTTTTTTTGCCATGTATGAGAAGACTCTTCCTTGTCTGTGCCACTAGCGAAGGTATAAAGACCTTCACAGCCTACACTAATTAATGTTCTCTGACTGATGGAATCCTGTGTTAAAGAAGAAATACATAATTCTACTTTTCCAGTTATGTTTTATCAGAATATGTGAATTCATTCTTTTCCATGCATTTATATGAATCAGGATTAAGAGCCAGCAGAATAGCTATATTAAATTAGTTTCTATCTGTTATTTTGACTGCAACCAAAATGGAAACACATTCCTTTCAAACTTGTTTGTATCCCAGGAAGCATAAGTGAAATATGCTGAGTGGGATTCAATAATCCTTGTTGTTCGTTTATTTGCGAAAGAACATGTGTGAATAATACACAACTTGATAATCTAACTTTGAAATATTTGCATAGTTTCAGTTCATATTTTTAAAATACTTACAAATAGTGTTATTCTCTTAACTAATTAGTATGAGACATAGTCCTGTATATTCTGACCATGTGCAGCTAAGACAAGAAGTTTCCTTGCCTGGGCAAGAAAAATGATGGCATAGCACAAAATTACCTTCTCTTCATATTTAGTGTGTCTACCAAACCTATCTTTTTGAGCCTCATTGCACACACACAACGCATCTTCCTTCATAGCAACTACATATAGTCCTATTTCCTTCTGTTTTGAATACTGAAGTCAAAGATAAGTTACTCTCACATATGAGGCTGAGACTTGGAGAACTGGGGCTCTGGGCTTGGCTCTTTTGTGGAATGGTTCTTCAAAAATTAAAAGATATAATGATGCTTCTACAATTCTTCCCCAATTGCTGCCAGACTTCAAATGGACTTCGCCTACTGCCCCCAATACACAATGAAATCGTATTGCTAAAAACTAAAATACTGCCAACAAGGTAAATTGTATTTATACTGTATAATTCCAGAAAACTCCTGGATTAGTGCTGTTTGTGACAGCAAGTGCCTTTGCTTCAGTTTCTTCCGATCAGGTGGATTTTCAGTAGCGTTGGTGCGACACATCTCATGATGACACTTATTAAGTGGGGTCCCAAAAGATCAAAACTATTACCTTCAAAGACTTTTAGTTAAAGGATGAATTACACTAGCAGACAAAATAGGAAGCCTGTGAGACTAAAAGAGGATCTGATGGTGACCTTAGAAATCTTTCACTGCCTAAAAAGTACAGGCAGTTATAAGCATTATATTAATCTGTCAGGAAAATCAGACTTACCTAATCACCCAAAATGCAGAGGGGGGCGCGGGGGAAGTAAAAGAAAGAACACATTTGCTCAACCGCTACTGTTGATAAACTGCACACTGTGGTGTGTTTCACACACTTTTTTTAACCCACGTAATTCCTGGTTCATAAAAACAAGTATGTTGCTTTTATAATTTTCCATTTTCATGCAATTATAAAAAGAATTTCAATTTATGAAAATGGTAAAAAAAAATTCCAATTCTGGTCTACTTATGTTAATACACTATTCTGGTTCTATGCCACAAAGAGATCTAGATTTTTTTTTTTTCCTCAAGTGAAAGATCAGAGACCTTATTGAAATAAATAATGTTAAAAGCATTAACTTTAGCAAACTTCCTAAGCTAGGAAAACAAAAGTTACCCCCTATACAGGGCTTTTATACACCTCTTCAACAAATTTGAAAGAGAAAAGTAGACAGTATCAATTAATGGACAGACATCCTTTTATCACACTTTTAGAGCATCATTCCTAGAAGTTTTAATGCAAATTAGTCGCATCAGTAGTGTAAAAAGTAAATACAAAGACTATATAAACGACCAATCTAAACATTCAAGCTTTGTCTAGTAACAGGATCAGTTATTCCCACTGACACAGCTAAAGATTCTGTTGGCAACACTACAGTCCAAGTCTGTATTTCATTGTTTCTTTGTGCTTAGAACTTGCAAGATGAATAAATGTATACATAACAGGTAAAAAGAAAAAGGAATATTTGTATAATTTAAATTTTCCAACTACGTAATATGCCAACTAAATAATTCTCAGTGCTGGTATAAATATTGCTTTACAGCTATACAACTTCAGGAATTTTTTCGTCATGTCTCATATTTGACATTTGTTTTATATTAATCTAGAATCAAATTCATATTTTGATGTACATTTAAAACAAATTTGTCTAAGTTAATAGTATACTAAGCAGTCACAAACCCAGTATTTTAAAGAGCAAACGTACAGACTCATCTTTTATTACCATATTGTAGCATGTTACATGTACAAAAATCTGATCACAAATGCCACAACCATGCTTGAACCTTAGTGCCATATTCAATATGAAATATTTTCCTGATAAGAACTCCAACAGATGCATGAACCTCCCTACTGTGGTTTAAGCTCTTACCCCAACTGTCTAACAAAAGCTTCTCCAAAACGTAATGTGCTTGCAACAGAATCACCACAACAGAACATGTGCCTGTACACTCCAGTCCACTGATCAAGGTGGATTCAGGTCATGATGCCAGGATGAAACGCAGTGGATGAGAAACAGCACATGTTCCTTCTTGCCAGCCCTGCTACATGAGCAAGTCAGGCAGTTGGATAAAGGAACACCATAACACTGTGATTTTCCCTGTGATACTTTAGTTCTCTCCTTCTCTGCTTTCTCTTCTATCACCTCCTCACTTTGAAGCTATGTTTTTTCCACAACTTTTCTTTTCTTGCTGTAACTCTCAATTCCCACTTCTTCCAGCATGGGTCTTCTGTACACTTTCTTGTGGAATCTGCTAACCTGATGACCAATTAATGTTTAAGTATTATAATTTGTGCTTCATGGGAGACAGTGCAATTATGAGGAACAGGAGTGAGTACATCACAGCCATTTCTGGCTGACTGCAAACTCTGCCAAACATCAATTTACATTAAGTGCAGATTTCACAATCAGGTTTGAAAACTGTACTGAAAACAAATAATTCCTTAAGCAGGCACAAAGCCCATATATATATATATACCTATCTCACAGTTAGTAACAAAATTTTTCTGCAATTAAGTGTTTTTATAAAGCCTCTCTGCTACCACATTCGAGGTAGGTGCACTGCAACCCTTCCCTTAGCTGGACACTTCCAGGGTCTGTTTCCTCTAAGCTGCCTTTTTTTTCCCCCCACATGCTTGTTTGATCTTAAGTACACCCAAGACCTCTTCGCACTTGTCAAATGTGACTGAAATAGGCAAAAGGGCTTAGATAGGAGACAGGCAGGAAAAGAACAATAGCCAGCCATTGAGCATGACTCCACAAGTCTTACTCCTTTCAAAAACAAAACAAAAAATTGGATTGTAAGCTATGCACTTCTCACGCAGAACACAGTTACATCATACAATCAACATCAAGCTACAAACTATGTATTTGATGTCAGCGTTGGGGGGCTGAATTGATCACTAAAGACATTCAGTGACATTGACCCTGTATGTAAGATGCTAAACTGGACAACAGAGAAGGGAACATGCATACAAATACCTCAAACATGAAGAAAAGATTTTCATGTCTCATGCTACAGCTTCTAGATTAGCATCGTTTTTAAACTTCAGTAAACTTTTTCAGGTTGTGCTAACATAATCAAGAAACACTGAAAAACAAGTACTACTACCATTACAACTTCCTTCTGTATGTCTGAGACTGACGTTTTTGTAGCTTTTAAGGTACAAAGATAATGCCTATCTTCTCTTTGCTTCAGCTACTGTAAGACTTGATACCTTTCAACTGCTGGCAAGTGTTTGCTGGATTCTAGACAACAGAAGCAAAAGTCAGAAGTACTAGATTCAATCTCTATTTTATGGTGAACACAGCTTGTGGCACATCTTCATTGCAGTTAGTATGGGTTACTTGACCACTTCTCAGCTGTGCATAAAACCCCCATATAACTCAGTCAGCTAGGATTTTGACTGCAGTTTAATGCATGGATGAGGGTAAAAGACCAAGTTCTACTTTTACTGCAAAAGCATTAAAAAAACCCCAAACCACCAGCCAAAAAACACCCCCACACACACTCTTTTAAAACTCATCCATTTTGCAACAAAAACTGTGGCTAAACCACTCAAGGGCAAAGGTATTTTCCAGTGCCTTTCCACAATCTCCAGCCTTCTAATTAAGACTTCCTGCAGCACAAGGAACCACAGGAGTGGTGATGGAGAGCAAAGAAGTCCAAGAAAGCTCAAAGGGGATACAACACTAGGAAACAGTACTACAGGAAGAGCTCTGCCATCACTGGTATGAACACTAGAGTATAGATCAATCAACTAATGAAGCATACAAAAGAACCAACCCTGTGCAGACACAAAGTGCCCTTGTAAGATCATCTCAAAAGGCACCGTGGCTAATGAACTACAAATACTGGATATTACTCTTCACTGTACCCACACAACCTGCCAGTACTGTAAAACATAATATATTGCTTTCTAACATTCAGAGCTTGAAAAACAAGGATAAGATGCATAAAATATGAATCAGCAGAAGAGAAACTTTAACTTGGATACAAAAAAGGAAGTAACGAAACACAGGACTGCTATGGAAGAGCTTCTTAAACGTAGTTCCAGACTGCTCTGTTACAGATTATAAGTGTACATGCACGATAGGTTTCTGTAGGCACAAACTGTCTCTTGATAAAAATTGTTGGTGACTGGTTTTGTACTAATCAAACACAAGAAGACAAGCAACAGCCTCAGAGTTCTTAGAAGAGGCATGGGGCAAGGCAAGAAAAATTTGCAAGAATTTTTAGGAAGTTGTCTGGCAGTTTATTAAACAGAGGGTTGACATAAAGAAGAATTGCTAGGGAAAAAAAAAAAAGAGTATTACTCAGCAACTATATTCCTTCTTGGTTTTGCAAAATATATGCTTAAACATGAGTATATGACTCCTGTTAAAATTAAAAAGATCTACCTGACCATAGTCACATTGTTCTAAACAACTCCACAGTAAATATCAAGTGTTTCTTCACATTATCTTTACTGAAATATTTTTAAGCATAACCTTATGTTATCTATTAAGTGTTGAAAAAACTTTTACAACAGGTATGAACATGAGGAAACACTTCTTTACCCTGAGGGTGACAGAGCACTGGAACAGGCTGCCCAGGGAGGTTGTGGAGTCTCCTTCTCTGGAGATATTCAAAACCTGCCTGGATGCAGTCCTGTGCGACCTGCTCTAGGTGAGCCTGCTCTGGCAGGGGGGTTGGACTGGATGATCTCCAGAGGTGCCTTCCAACCCCCACCGTTCTGCGATTCTACGCTAGCCGTCCCATCTCACAGTACTATTAAAGCTCATGCATCATAAAGGCACAGGAAAAATCTTATGCCTGGAGTTCATCCACCTTGGTGCACACAACTGTGATTGGACAGATAATACCTAATTGCCATCATAATTTCAGCTTTGTGGATATAGACACTTTAATTGTAAGATTTTTAGTTGAAAAAATTGTTTCGCGACTGACCTAAATGTCAATGACATAATGTCATTTCTAATATACACAGATAATAATCTTAAACTAGCTGCTTGGCCAGTCCAGACCTACGACTTCTATGCTGTCCAGAAGCAGAAGAGAGGAGTCTCATGCTGGACCTAAATCAAGAGGCCAGCACTGAATTTATGTTGACACAAAGGCTAGTGGTCAACTGCAGGTGAAAGGCTGTTAGCTAGAATGACAATAAAACAAGATCATCCTAGCTCAAGGATCAATCACACTGACCCTTCAACAGTCTAGCCTAAAATCCAACTACTTCAGAGAATGAAAACCCCTGCAGTACATGGTATATGTCCTACAATGTTTGGCCATATAAAGATGTTGGTAACAGCTCATGAATTCAAGAAGTCAGATTCTCCACGTCCAAGCAAAAAGATGCGATCTCCCATATCACAAAAAACATTACTCCAGCTGATCAACAACCACCCGAGCAATCTCACCCCACGGGCTTATAGACATTCATTCAAAATTCTCATGCGCCACATCTGAAATGTCTGTTTGAGATGTTAAAGCCTCTTTGCAGCAAGGTTTATGAAAACCATAAATCATATGCAAATAATATAGAATGTAAGCATTTCCCACTGTTTGACATTATGAGACATTATCCCAATTTAGCAAATGAACAGCAAATTAGATGACGGAGTGTATTCTTCCTACTAACCATCTCTTCCTTTTCCTCATGGAAACTGATTTGAGAACAAGAACTTTCACTTGGCTATGGAATAGGTAGAAAAGAGCACATATGCACTATCTTAAGCTGTGAACCATCAACACATCTCTTCCATGACAAGCAGTAACTTCTACTGACTAAGGGATATTTCCTTCCTTAAGCTCAGCATTCCTCCATCAGTGAACCTCCTGAGCTCCCCACCCCTATTTAAAAAACCCCAGGAAAGTCTTATCACGTCTGTGTATCTGCTTATAGCTCTAATGTATCGAGAGAGAGTAATGAAAAAACAATCACTGGAAGAAGCCTCCTATCAGGACCTGGATCAATGCAAACCAAATTACATGCCAACGCGTGGAGCGTGCTTGGCCGAACAGATCACGCGGGATGCTAACACTTTTCCGGGGAACCTGCGAACAGACCAGGCAATTGCAGCCTCACCACACGAGTAAAGTACTCGGAGAGCTGGGGAAAATTGCGAAGTGTGTTTTATGAAGGAAGGCGCTTCTAGAAACTCTGCCCTGAAAACAACACACTTGCAATAAGCAACCCCCAACTCGGGGCAATGTCCTAAAGCTCTCCCTCCCAGGTTTCGGCACACTTCAGGGAAAAGCTGTGCTCGGTAACCCCGCACTTCTATCCCGTTCGGAGTCAGGATTCCCTCCTCGCCCCTAGCCCAACACAATCCCATCAGCGTCTGCATCAAGGTTGAGTCTCCCAAAGCCGATTAACCCCGCTCTGCTCCCGCTCCCGCTCCCCACCCACGGCAGCGCTTCCGAGCCGGGGACGCCTCCCCGCCACCCCGTCCCCACGCCGCCGCACCACCCACCGCCGGCCGCTGCGCAAACCCAGCCTCCCCCGCAGCCCGCCCCTCGCACACCTCCCCACAGCCCCTTCCACCGCCCCGCGTCCCCACCCACGGGGAGCCGGCAGGGCAGGACGGGGGGCCGCCCCGGCCGGGCTCGAACCCCCTCACTCACCATGGTACAGATGGAGGCGATTTTGGAGACTGTCATTAGGATTTCCATCCGCCCAGCGCCATCTTCCGCCCAATCACAGCGCCGAGCCGAGCGGAGCCGGGCTGGGCCGGGCGGCAGTAGGAGGGGAAGGGAGGGGAGGGGAGGGGAGGGGAGGGGAAGGGAGGGGAAGGGAGAGGAGGGGAGGGGAAGGGAAGGCAGGCGACGGGGGCAGCCCGCGCCGCCCCCGCCAGCGCCCGCCGCGGGGCGCACACGGCCCCAACGGCCCCAACGGCCCCAACGGCCGGGCGCGCCGCTCCCAGCCGGCGCCACAGAGCCTCGCTGCTCCCGCTCACCCCGCGCGCAGCCAGCACCCCGCGAGCCGAGCTCAGCCCGCCCCTGCCCGGCCCGGCCCGGCCCGGCCTCGCCTGGCGCCGCCTCCCGCCGGGCCCTAGCGCCGCCGGGTCACCGGCCGGCTCCGCTCCCGCCTCCCCTCCCGCCCCTCAGACTCACACCCCTCTCCTGCGCCCCGCCCCCTGGGCCAGCTCCTCTCCGCGACTGGCTCCGCCCCCTCCCCTCCCCCCCCCCCCCGCTCTCTCCAGCGGCACTGGGCGCCGCCAAACACACATGCGCGGCACGGAGGGGGCGGGGCGGGGGCGCGCGCAGAGCCGTTTGAAGGGGCCGGGCCATCGCGCCCTAGCATGGCGGCGGTGGGGCCGGTGCCGGGTGTGAGGGCGGCTCCCGGCCGCTCTCCGGCTTTACTTTTCTTTTTTTCTGCTTCTTTCTGTGGCATCGAATGGGTGGTCGCTGGGTGAGCGCTGGCAGTGGAAGGTGGTGGGGGGGGTGTGTAGTTGGTGGTGATTCCTTGATGGAAGTGATGAGCCACTTCCAGGGAAGGAGTTGCCTTGTGGCCCGGAGGGGTGAGGAGAGTGCCGAGGCATAACTCAAAGCCAAACGATAAAAGAAAATGCAAAGATAGAACCAAGAAAACTTTTGCCTCCTGTCAATCACCCTAATGCCAAGCTAACTTAAAAGGGGCTCTTCACATCTGAACAGCGGCAGTCCGGTCAAAGCCACCCCTGGAGGGTCCCGCCCAGGAACAGGGGAGATGTGGAGGGGCACACACCTGGGAATTCCTCTGTCTCACTTTGGCTCTAGGCAACGGACTCCTTGCTTTCTGTGAGTCTGGGATTTGCATGCCCCAGCCTCAGACATCTTGGCAAATAAAGCTGACCTGTACAGTAGTCACTTATGTCAACTGCTTGAGGTGTCTACTTGGAAATGAGATGAATCACCTAGATGTGCCTGTTCATCGGCAGACTGTAATGGAAATCTGGATGACTCGTTCAAGATGTTGATGTCTGCATTAAAGAAGCCTAAAGCTAGCTAAGATATGGCCTGCCCTCTCTTTTTTTTCATATATGGGAAACATCTAGCAGATCAAGATGTGTTTCTATTAAGAATACTGTCTATGCACATAAGGCCTAGTTCATAAATGCATCCTTTCACTGTAAAAAGGATATTTTACTATCTATAACATGAAATCATTATACTTCCTGTGATCTTCAGATGTAAACATTCTTTAGAAATTAAATTAATGGAAATAGTATGTTTTCCTTCAGCTAAACCAAGTGTATGACTTTATAAAGTTTTATAACCAAACTCTTTATTGCAACCTGAAATATCCTCAAGCAGTTCCTTTATATAATATCTGGGGTCTAGAAGAGTACATTTCAAAAGTCTAGTATTCGAGAAAATGAATGCCTCTTGTATGACTACATTCAGAAACTGTTGCCACAGAAACCATGGGGGAGGACAGCATCAGGGGAATGAGAAAGAATAGAAACAAAAGAAGTGGATTGACCGTTTATGCACCAAAAAGCAAAACCAGGTGTTTGGCCAGTTAGAAGTGTCAAACCTGCAGCTATCCAGCAGTTCATCTACTGAAATACAAAGCTGCAAGATATATCTGCAATGTGATTCCTTACAGTATTAATCAGACACACTACAAGAGATACCATGTATAATCCAGAGTGGACAGAGCGTTCAAAAAACGACACGAGGAAAATATGACAGCATGCTGTGTCCCCGAAGCAAAAAAAACAGAAAGCAATTGCACCATTGCAGAAGCTTATCAGGTTATCTGGGAGATAATTCAGTTTGGAGCCAATTATGTGGCATCAAGTGGAACCGTCCAGGCTATAGAAAACTGCAGGAATCTTGAAAGGCACTCAAACAGAAAATCAGAGATTGCCTTGAAGTTTCTTCCTGCCCATAAAGGAAGAAAGAAAACTTAGAGGAAGAAAGCAAAACATACATAGCGTGACATTCTCTTTCTGTCTGTAGTTCCGAGGGAAAATTTAGATGTTGTGGAGTATTGGACCGCGTTTCAAAAAGAGTGGGGGATGTATGGCTGTGCTGGGCTGCATCCGACAGGTGTGGGCTAATCGTGGCTGGAGACTAAGCAGAGGAGCTGGGAAGATGCTAAATTAGTAACATACACAGAGACTGGTTTATTTTTTTTCAATGCCATGTAAGCTGAGGTGCTGTGCTATGAGCAAACTGAACTCATGCTATGTAGAACGCGGGAAATACAGAAACACTTTCTATACCATCAACCATTAAAATAACGTAAAATAGGAGGAACCAAGATAGAGGATTGGAAATTTTCACTTAATTATCATCATTAAGCCGCTTGAGGTGATTGGAATTATTCTCCAATTAAGTATGCCGTGTATTTCACCAGCTAAGGAAAAAGCCTGGGTAGACCAGGATTGTGCGTGTGTTTGTGTACGCTTGAGGAGGCAGAGCTTTGAAAGTAGTTACAGCGTGACTGTAACGCGTGTAGGTCAGTATGGTAACTACCTTGTCTGAGACATCAGTCATATCTTGGATCACTGCAGAGAGAGAAGATCCACCTGACAAAATGCGACAAGAGTATCTTTGCCAACCAGCCAGCCAACCTGCTGAGGAGAACTTTAACTAGGAACAGGGAAGTTTCTTGATCACAGACCCTGGGTTTGGGGACAATTTCAGCCTGCCTGACATCTGCGACAAGTACCACACATCAGAATGCAAGCAGTCAAGGAGATTTGTGAAAGGCATCAAGGATAACTTCTTGATACTGGCTGGGCCAACCAGGGGTGATTTGCAGCTGGACCCGCTCTTCACTGACAAGAAAGAACGGGGGGATGTCATAATCCGTGGCTTGGTTATCAAAGTGTGGGCTGTAGTGACTGAGGAGTGGAGTTCATGATCCTGTGGGGGCTGAGGAAGGAGCGCAGTGGACTACAGGCCCTGGCTTTAGGGGAACAGACCATTTTATTCGGGAAACTGGTAGGTCGGAACCACTGCACACCAGCTTCGAAGGGCAAAGTTGCTCAGAAAAGCCGACAGGAGAGCGCAAGGGTCCTAATACAGAGAAAAACAAATAGATGTCTTAGTTTTGCTTCCTCATTGCTCAAAATACGGATGTGCTGTGCAGAGGAAAAGAATGGCTAAATGGGAAATTAAATCAAGCTGGGGTTATCATAAGATCTCTATTGTTTGGTAAATTCATCGTCTTCAGATACAGTGTGTTTTAATACAGACATAAGTAGGGTTACTTAAAAATACAGTGCGCAGGTCACGTCTGCAGAGATGAGGGGCTGAGTTGTGGAGAGCAGCAACTGAAAAGAAATTAAGAGTTGACAGTGGCTAGGACAGCAAAAATTAATTTCCAGTCTAATACTATGGTATAAGCAAATAATGGAATCCTTGACTATATAATCAGTGATGTGGCAAGTAGGAAAAGACATTATTTTCCTTCTCCATATGGCACTGGGGAGATTTTTGTGGTAATACTGTGCTAGCCTCTGGAGTCCTTGTTGTCAAAAGAATGCTGAGAAATTATTTGAGGCCGAAGAAAATTCTTTGCATGGAGAGACTTAAAGAGCACAATCTGTTTGGCTTATTAAAAAGAACACTGGCTACAGTGATCTTTAATCTTGCACAGTGAAAGGCATGACAAGAAAAATACCTATAAACTGAATTAGAAATTATACAGGTTTTAACACTGGAAGACATCAATGGTTGGAATATGCTGCAAAGAGAAATGGCACGTCCAGCATCTCCTAAGGGCTTCAGTTAAAGAGTAGATGCTTTTCTCACCAACGTGCATTAGTTGAACGGATAGAATTCCCTGCCCTGAGAGTAGCTCAGAGCATGTAGTGGTTGTTACTACATAGTGTTTCAATTACCCTAACACCTAGAAACACAAGTCAGAGGCCAGAGCGCTTTGCCTCCTTAGTCACTATGTAAGACATCAAGAGAAAACCCCATTCTGTCTCCTGAAGAACTTAAACTCCAAGTGTACAGAGTCACCAATAGACGCAGAGGAGCCAAAAGAAAACACAAGTGTAAACTGCTGCTGCTCATCCTGTGCCTCTCCTTGTTTCATAATCTTGCGGTCTGGCAGGCGCCCAGCTCACTCCAGGGTGTGTGGGTAGGCTCGCTTTACAAATTGAAGAGTAGGCAAGGTACAGGTATGTTTGTGCCTGTACCATCTATCTCTGACTGCAAATGGTTTTGCTGAGTCTGAGGCATGTCAGGTTTTTATTAATGTTGCTTGACAACAGAATTGGTCCCGTGAATCTATTTACCCACTCCGCTAACCGGTCAAAGCACCAACTGGTCGGGCTGTTGCTGCAGTACCTGAAAGCAGACATACCACATCTGTGGTTGGACTCGTATACAGCATGACTGCAAGGTCATAGCATAATAGGACCATAGGATAATTCAAGTTGGACAGGACCTCTGGAGGTCTCTAGTCCAACCTTCTGCTGATAGCAGAGTCAGATCTGAGGTCAGAACAGGTTGCTTTGTATATATAAAAATTCCTTTTGTTCTGGAAACACTTACAGATGGATCCAGACATAATAGCGGGAGGTTTGGTCCTTGCAAGAAAACCACCTGAATTCACCATCTGTATTTTTATTAACACATAGCCCAGTGGAGGTCACCCACATTCTCACAATAACCAGCCTTGCGATGGAAATTCACCTTACTTTGTGGGCAACGGGTGTTGCAGGATTTGTGCTATGAGGTAATGGACAGTAAGACATAAAAGAAATTTTCCCCAACTTGTATTTCATAATTCCGAAAATACCCAAAGCTGGGTATCCAATTATACAGAACTGGAATCTTAACACCCTACGTGAGCAAAATTGGGTCCTTGGGGGAACAGAAGAGACAAACAAGAAATATATGTGGAAAGTCATGTTATATCAAACCGTCTTGTACTGACTGACAGGTAGTTAAACATCTGTATTAGTAGATTAATCTTTGTAAATTATGTTGATGGTACATTTTCAGAAAATACGGCTATTTTCCTAACAGTTGTACATGCTTTCTGGGAGCCATGACAGGGCGTGATGGTAGACTAACTGGATATGGGAGGATCTAAGCAAGCAGTTAAACAAGTGATACATTTTATTCATAAATTCAAAAGAATAAATTCGGTCTTAGTTGTAATCATAAGCAAGACATTAATAAATTATCACAGAAAACTATACAAACTATAAAATTACTATACTATAATTGTGCAATAGATAAATATTATTTTATTCCTTAGCACTTTTCATCAGTAAATCTCAGAATATTTTACAAAGAGGTGTGAGAAATAATCATTATTAGACCAAATCTATAAGCAGAATAAATTAGGTGAGAGTTCTCTGACAGAGTAAAATTCGCTCATGATGATTTTTGCCTTACACTCCTTTTGGAAGACCAAAGCTTTCCTCAGTAGAAGTGTTGCTTTTTGTTGGTTTGTGGTTTTGTTTTGTTTGTTTTTTTTTTTTAAGCAGAGGATAATACTTGTTTCTTGCAGAGTTCACACATGGGGATATTTTGATACTTCCATTTTCACAGCTCAGCTGATACTGGGCGTCTTGCCATATATATGTAGCTGGCAAACAATTAACCTGTTATTACACAAAGGATTACCAGCATCTGAAAAGTTAAAAGAGAAAAAAAAAAAATTATGCTACTAAACTGAATACATATTTCTATGAACAGCACATAAAATATACATCAGTTAAGAGAGATGTCCAAGAAGACTGTAAAACAGAAAAATTTAGTTGTGTTGAAAATAACAGTAGAATTCTAAACTGATATCACTGTTTGAGTCTTCAGACTCATAAAAGCAGGTGGAATTCTAACCAAAAATAAAGTTACAGTTCTTAGAAAAAGAGCCCGTTTATAAAATGGTAATTCTTTTGAAAGATGTCATTGTATTCTGCAAGAGAAATGTGTATAGTTTGGGTCTTGGTGATCTCAATATGCAAGGACATAAGCTAGGCATGAAAACAATAACTGTTCTTTTTCACATTGTTCAGAAGCTTTTGGTGAAACAGGGCCACAAGAATATTTAGAAATAACATTTTTTAATATTGTAATGAAATACTTTCAATAATAGAAACTCTTCTTAAAAAATTAATGGCTTTGATCCTTGAGACAGGCACTGGGAAAACCATTGTCTCAGTAACTCCAGTTTCTCCTCAGTATGAAAACCTCAGGAGTCAGTGACAGTGCTCTAACACTAACATGGAAAATCCATTACTAGAGGTGAGAAGTGCAAGATGCTTCGTCAGCCTCTGTGCTCTCTACCAGAATACCAAGCGAAGCTCCCTGCTGCAGTCAGCAAGACAGTATTATTGTGATCTGCGCAGCAGTTCTCCAAAACCAAGGTTAGCGGTCATGTAGTAACAACAGTGATGCACGGTAAGACAACAGGCAGCCTCCAGGTGAAGAGTCTTTGTATCAGTACAGTCTCCCCCACTAATCAGTTCTCTACAGTACCACGATATAAAGGAAGCTGAGGGGGGATATGTAAACCAGACTGCAGATAGCTATGCAGTGGAAAAAATTATCTACAAGACATAGAAAAAATACTGGAAACAGTTGTGGAGATAATAAAATTGCTAAAGAGCATTTACTGTTAATAGCCTGTGGTTTTTCATGACACTAATGGGTGGTTAATTATTTTTATTTTAATTGAAACATACGTCACAGTTAGCAATATTTTGTGCTTCCGCTGATCTAAAGCTATTGTTCAAATGCATGTTGCAATTAGTTCTCAAACAATGCTCTCTTTGTCAGCAATACAGAAGTAGAATTATTTTGATTTCTTCTCTTGGAAGATTTATACCCTGGAAAACCCATAGTTCCCCTCTGTACTTGCAGATGGTCAGTTAAATACTCCCATCTGGTTATACTTGTTTTTCTCTAGTTATACTTTTTTTTTTTTTTGTAAAATAACAAAAGAAACAAAACAAACCCCCCATACCCAACAACCCAAAACAACCAACCAACTGCAGGTTATTGCATGAGCAGCAGAACTAATAAAGATCAACTTCATATGGATTTGTGCCCTGTGTCTTTATCCTGCAGTAACCCAGGCGTC
The DNA here is from genome assembly GCF_034619465.1 of Leptosomus discolor. Classification (NCBI taxonomy): domain Eukaryota; kingdom Metazoa; phylum Chordata; class Aves; order Leptosomiformes; family Leptosomidae; genus Leptosomus; species Leptosomus discolor. Next base: position 22,696,148 of record NC_141391.1, read on the forward strand.
ACCTCTTTGTCCCATACGGCCTCATTTCCTCCTTCTATTTCCCTGCAATTTCATTTCCTCTTCTCCCCCTGCAGCACTTCTTCTTGCCATTTGCCCTCCATTTGTTTTCCCCTGTTTTGCCCCTTCACCCGCCTCTCTCCCTCAGATAAGCTGTGGCTGACTCAGAGCAGCACACAGGCTAATTAGTTCACATTACTATTTCGCATATTCCATGAAGGACTCCACAGCATTTCACAAATATTAATGAATTGATCCTTAACAATAACCCTGCTCCATAAATATGCACTATTACTCCTGTTATACATGTGGGAAAGTTGATTCCGTTTATCCTTGGTTGGTAATAGCTTGGTCAAGTTTATCCTTTGTTAATTCTCCATTTCACTTCTCCTTGACTGACCATTAATCTGTTCTTTGCTGGCTGTAGTGTTTGTTCAGAGCAGCTGTTGTTGTCTCATTGACAGAGGTTGTCAGAGCGTAGCCAACTCTCATTATTTTATCACAAGCCTTGTGATGTTCGATAGCTCCCTTGCAGCCACAGTTCCCGGGTTCAGGTGATGAGGATTACTTGAGAAATTCAGCTTTTGCTTATTATAACAAGTTTATGGCTCAGTAAACTAGAAAACTGAAAAACGTGATGGCAGGACTGAAAATGTTCAAAACAGGGTGAAAATAAAAGCACTTGTATTTTTTTAAAATACAACAATTTTAAAGCATCTGTACCTTGTGATGCCATGGGGTCTGTCTGAGGTTCATCATTTAACATACTGGTATGTGTAAGACTGCAGGAGCTACAGACCATTTCCAATTTTGGAAAGGACGCTGGCCTGCAAAAAGCAAATCACTCAGTGAAGGCTGACATTTTCTGACCACAAATTCAAACTCTGCTAGAGCACCTAGGAAAGAATATATAATTCAGTTATAATCACCTGTGAGGTGCTTTAATGCAGAGAAGTGTGCTTTTTACTCCTGTAGTTTCTGTATTTGATTCTTCCTTCCTTTTCTTTCAAGAAGAGGCTATGACGGCAGGATAGGATTTTCTTTCAGCATCCTGCTAGAGTAAGACAATAACGTTTACTGAAAGATTGTTACAATCTGCTCAGTACTTGAGTTTGGAATAACTCTGGTTACTTCATGCATTATTAAAAAGAGCATTTTGTAGCACTATTAAAATCATAAGCATTCTACTTTGTCTTTATGTATTCATACAGAAAAACAACTTTAATTTGGCATAGTTTGAAGATAAATTTAAATTTTGCTTACTGGAATTCAGCTAACACTAGGTAGAAAACATTCCTTTACCTGAAATAAAGCTAGCAGTATTTTATAGAGCCCTTTGCTTCCAGCAAGGTTCTTTGCAATTTCATAAACAATTAAAAACCATTATGTTAATGGATCTGATTAGAACAATTAAGGAGAAATGCAAATGGCTACCTCAGATGCCAATATGCTAATATAATGCCGTACAGTGTTTATAGAATAGAGAATGATTCCACCCACATTTTTACTTTATGCTCTTGCATCCATCAGGCATGCTCTTTTTAAACTACAGCACCTGATGTTGAGCAGTTTGAATCACCATAGGCTCAAAACAATCTTTGGCACCTATGGAGGTCTTTAGTCCAGTCCCTTGCTCAAAGCAGGTCCAGTTAGATCAGGTTGCTCAGGGACGTGTTGAGTTTTAAATAGCTCCAGGGATGTAAATTCCACCATCTCTCTGAGCAACCTGGTTGAGTTTTTGACCAAGTTTACATTAAAAATGTTTTCATTATCTTGAGTCAGAAATTTCAGTTGTTCTAACTTCTGTCCATTGCCTTCTACTGCGCACCCTGAGAGGTGTCTGTCTCCATCTTCTCTGCACCCTCCTGTGAGACAGCAGAAGAGAGAGACAAGATTTCCTTCTTTTCTGCCAGTTGAGCAAACCCAGCTCTTTCAGCTTCACATATGATCCTGTGCGTCAGCCCCATGAGCATCGTGATGGCCCTCCACTGGGCTTGTTCCAGTGTGTCCGTGTCTTTTGTGTCCTGGGGAGCCCAGAACAGGATGCATCCTCCAGATATGGTCTCAGAAGTGCTAAATGGAGAGGAAGAATCCCTTGCCCTGCTAACCTCTTGCTAACACAGTCCTGGATGTAGTTGACTTTGCAGTGAGGGTATACCGCTGTCATCCACCAGCACCTTCAGGTTCCTTTTCAGCTGTCATGGTTTGAGGCTAGGCCGGCCACTAAAAATGACAGACACTCTCTATTAACCCCTCTCCCCTCCCAAAAGGGAAAAGGAGAGAGAGAACAAGGGAGAGAGACTTTACAGTTTGGAAAAGAAAACTAAAACAGCTTTAATGAAACAATAACAATAAAAGAAAAGATAATAATAAGGAAATAATGAAATTATATAATATGTACAAAACCAATACCGAACCCAACTCCCCCCACCCTGATGACAGTACATCACCACCACACTGCAGGGCTGGCACTGGGGCAGTCCCAGGCTGGACTCGGCAGCAGACAGGGACGGGATGCAGGAGCTGGACCCAGGCACTGGATTCAGGGATGCACAGGTCGGGATCGACGACAGAAGGACAGACAGAGTCCTCCTCAGATGTCAGCCATCGAAGAAGAGAGACAGACCCTCGTGATCTCTCAGCTTTATACTGAATACGATGTATATGGGATGGAACACTCTGTTGGTCAGGTTTGGGTCACCTGTCCGGTTTGCTCCTCCCTGCAGGTGTGACCTTTTTCGTGCTTGCGATCCTTTTCACTCCCAGCACCCCAACACGGAGTACAAGATTTAGCAGTGCCCTTGGTCACTACAAGAACAAGGATAAGCAAGGGCCATTATGCATCCCATTCCTTGGTATGAACTATAAACATCAGGCCTTATCACTGCTAGAAGCAGTCACTGTCTGGAAAAACATGCTGCTGTTTCAGAAAGTGACGTTAGTTAGAGGAGACTTAACGGAAAAGCACTAAAACAGGGTTAGTTCTGATTTAGCCCAAACCAGGACATCAGCAAAGCCCCCTTCTGTACACCCAGCCCTTGGCCTGTCCTGTTGAGTGGAGTTGTTCCAACCCAAGCACAGGACTTTGTGTTTGCCTGTCCTGAACGTCAAGGTTCCTTACAGCCCGTTTCTCCAGCCTGTCTCAGTCCCTCTCAATAGCAGCCCTGCCCTCCAGTGATTTGACCGCTCCCAACAATTAGGTATCATCTGCAAACTCATCTGAGAATTAGCACCAAAATAATTGTTTTGTAATATAGTTTCAGTGAGATTTCATCAGTTCAAAGTCAGTGTGCCATTACAATGAACTGTTCTTACGTATTGTACTTTACATCAGGTATTACATTTCAGCAGCAAAGCTCACATTCAGATCTACTGAAAGCTAAATCTCTTTGCCCTCCAGAGTTAAGCCTGTCTTGAAAAAACAACTCTCATAGGTTGAGCTTCTGTTAAAATTACACTTTATAGTGAATAAAACAGTCACATGCTAGAAATCAGACAAGGAAAAGGTCAGGTAAGCCTGGCCCTCGCCAGTCTGCAGTTTTTCCTAGAGTATTTGTTTCGTTTTGGCCAATCTATTTGAAAGATACTAAAGGCCAATTCAGTCCTCTTTATTTGTTATAGACAAAAATTTTCTGAAGAAGCTGGAAGTTTTGCCTGAGCAAAATCATCAGTCTATAAGAACTGACTTTATGGCACTGAAATCACTATAAGGCCTGCCATTGCACGAGTGTTAGATTCAAAAAATGTCTCCTAGTTCCCAGCTAGCAGGTGAAGGACAAGCACTGAAACATTCATAGCCAACAAAAAAAATCCAGCCCCAGGAGCTTCATGTTTCATGGATCGTGATCATCTTCAGTGGTAACAGGGAGTATCTCAGAAATAATGGGTGCACGGTAAGTAAGCTAACTGGGACTGTTGTGTACAAATCTGATCACTGATACTTCAGAGAGATGTGTGGGAACGGGAGCAAATGCACAGAGCCTGCTATGTGCCTGGAGGCTCCGAGAGCCTGGACTATTTAGCTTAGTAAAACAAAGGTGTACAGGGGATATCATTCTTCTGTGTGAATAATTACAGGAAAAGAAAAAGTGCAAGCATTGTTGTTCTTCCAGCTAGGAGTACACATATGATCAGCCATAAACAAACGAAAATAGCAGTATGTTCCTAATCATTAAGCCAGTTATTTCTTAAACTGTAGTTAATAGCTCCCAAGAGGGCTAGTGAAGGGCTTAAGGGGATTGTGAAAGATCATTTTTTAAAATATATTTTAGTATTGATTCTATACTTATATTCAATACATTATCAAAAGAAACTCCCCACAAAAAAAAAAAAAAAAACACCACATTATGCAGATTTACTGCTGGCAGCAGCTCAGTTCCACCATGACAGAGAAGCAAAAAGCATCTGTAATTACCAGCTGTGTCAGCCAATGAGTGGCTAATCACCTTCAGTCAAAACAACTAAATATACAGCGAAGCTGATGCTGACAATATGAGGAGTTGCTTGTTCCTGGCTAGATGGATTGGACTCCGGGGAGGTTACACAGATAGGTGACCTCAAAGACTATTAGTACTTACAAGAAGTTTGAGAAAACATTGTATTAACAAAACCAGTTTCCTGAGAAGCCACTCCGTTACTAAGGGAGGAAAGGGACATTAATTGCTTTTGAAATGAAGTTTGATAAATGGATGATACTGTTTGGTACCCATGAGAAGCCGGTCACAGTTACACAACAGCTTCCGTGGAGGTTCCTGATGATTTCTGTATGGTCGGTAATGCAGTATTCACTGAAGTACTTATACAAGTAGAATCCCATGTTATTCAAACAAGCAGTTGACAGGACTTGTTCAGTATTTCAGATTTTATGTGGCAGTCGGGATAATGATGGAAAAAAAGGCCATTTGTGTGGCTTCAGTATCAATCTACCTGCATCTAGTAACATTTTGAAACACCAATTAATGTGCAAGTAACATTAGTGTAATAAAAACTTTCACCCATGTGTGACATGCTGGGCTCTATCACAATTCTTGGTCTATACGGTTTTTACCTTTTCATTTCTCTCAAAACCATGCCATCATTATTTTCCATTCCTCTCTCTGTGGAATGCCTCAATGGCAATGTAGCGCAGTACAGCCACCTGTACTGGCACTTGTGTCATTCCACAGTGAGGCCACTCAAGGACTTTGTCTGCACAGTCATTTTTGAAAGGTGATTGGTTGCTTAGACACAAATTTTATTGATTTCAACTCCCATGAAACTAGGCTCAGGCTTATATTTACAGAATGGCTTTTGTGGATCAGGAGTTGAACTGACTACTGGAAATAAAAAGACTGTTAGAGCTAGGATCACTGCGGAGCTAAAGAGACCATGAAAAGGGACAGAAGCATGACTCTGAGATGCCACATAATGCGAGGCTTTTGGAAAGAATGAACAGTGGAACAACAGCGTCAACTTAAAGAGGTGACACAGATGACTTTGGTCAGTAAGTTTTTGATCAAAAGTGCAGGGGAGATGCTGCACTTCTGTGGATGGGAGCCTGCCATGGGGTAACCAATTGACTTCACAATCTTGATTTTCAATTTAGACTCTTGGTTTTGCAGTGTTACCAGAAGAGGAACTGCAGATTTCATTCCTCTTTATTTAACACGTATTCTCAGTCATTTCTGTTAAAATTTTGCTCCAGTCATAATCGGCTGTCTTTTTTTTTCATGTAATGAATGCATTATGTGAGACACAGGAGACCTACACCCTACTGAAGGGGAATATTTTTCATTTTTCACCTCAAAGCCCTTTACAAAATCTCATTAATTTAAATTCCTTCCACATCCCTGCTGAATAACCTAACACAAATGGAATGTCACACTCGAGATCTCTGTGTGTATCACTTGGTCCTCTGAGCGAGCCAGATCCCACTGTGCATTAACATTTCAGTGAAGGATTCCTGACAACCCCATGTGCAGAGTCGTGCACATTTTTTCTTTAGAGAGAGCTGTTGTCCAGACAGATGCTGCAGAGAAGTGTCAGAAACAAAATGGGGCTCTCCCAGAGAAGATACCAGCATCCTGACTATGGGAGCATGGGGACTGGAAGTGGTGGTGGGGTTTTTTGGCATGGTGCTTTCCACTCTGAAAAACAAAGTGATGTTTATCTGCTCCCTTCTCCTCTGACTTCTAATGAGCTCTCCCTTTCAACCTCCTTTCCCCAGCATCTTTTGAATTAGCTCCTGTTGAAGCTGCTCTCCCTGTCTTGCTCTACCTCCAAGCCAGGGAGAGTTGGAGGGAAACAGAGTCTACCATGGTGTGGCGAGATTTCCAGAGTACATTAATGGGTGGAGCACCAGTCTGGGACCTTCATGGGGTTTTAGATCTTCACACTAAGCTGGGCGTTGCAACTCATGTTCACCTTGGTCTTGAGGATGTGATGTTTCTGAAGCAGAATCAGAGGTGGTGTTTGCTCTATAGCCTAGTTAAAACTGGAATCTGGATCCTACAACTGCAGTCTGATCAAGGAAGAGCAGTTTAGGCTGGGTTTCTGAGGGGATAAGGCAGGGCAGTAAGGTGAGCACCTGCAGTCTGGAATGTAGAGCTGCAGGTCTCCCCACATCTGCTTGGCTGCTAGCTCGTTTCCAGACCAGAACTCACCCCACAACTTGTGCACCTTTATATGCTGGAGACAGCCATTATTAAGAAACCCTTTTGTGAGCAACACACAAAGGCTCTGTAGTCTTTACATGCTTAATAAGTCAGAGTTTTGGGAAACCATGTATCAAATGTTGGTAGATAGGATGGACTCCCAGATCAGACCCAGACAGCATGACCAGTGAATGACTCAATGAAGGCAAACTGTGAAACATGATTGTTTCTTTGAAATGTGGAGCTAAAGAAGGATCCTGGGAATGTGGAATCAAGGTAAATTTTATGAAAAACATTATTGAAATTTTGAATAAGTCTGTCATACAATTTATTCAGGAAAAAAAATGTAGCAAACCCTGAATGTATCACTTGGCCCCAAATAAAGCACAGAGTTCAATTAAGTACACAGTTACTGCTCCCTTATGAATTACACTTACATGCTTTATATGCAGACATGAGTTTCAACATGTGGTGTTTCTTCCCCATTCCTTCCTGCTCGATGTGGAGATGTGGTCTCTATGTAAATCACTGGCAAGAGTAAGGCGCTCAGCTCAGTGAAAATGCTTATCTTCCTTTACTCAATAATGCCTTTTAGGATTTGGCTTCCTGTCTTGTCTTTGCTTGATATCCTCCCTGAAATCTTTCTATCTGTTGCTAATATGCTTCCCCACCAAAGAGCTGTTCAGGCTCATAACTGTCTTCATGCTTGGAAAAGTTTTGTGGGACCTGTGCTGAATGCATATTAAGTGATACAGATTTTCTCTGTGTAAATATGAGGTGCTGTAAATTCTAGATTTTTCATGGTGCAGAGCTTGCATACAGACGCATTTTTCCAAATATAACACTTTACTCAAAGACATTTCGTGTGGAGACAGGGCTTCTGTTTGTCATAACATGCCCTGCTAGCTAGTTTTGCAGGCTGAACCGATAGCGTATTTAATCCTCCATATCCATTCTTGCCATCCATAAACATTAAACTAGCTTTAAATTTATGACAGAAGGGGCTTAAGTTTTGCAAGACAACCTTAGAATAGCTGTGAAGTTAGTCAGAGGATCAAGTATGTTTTTATATGTCACTTTAAGTAATCAACCCTCCCCTAAATTAAATAAGTGCTTCTTTCATTCAAAACAAAAATTCCTGCAGCAGGGCAACTTCTCACAGAGGCAAGTTTTGAACTGTCCCTGCGTGTTTAGCTCAGGGGAGGGAGGCCCTCCTTTGACTCACTCCCGCCTGCCCCCAGCTTCCCGGGATGATTCCCGCCTGCCCCAGCCCTGACGACGCGCACACACACACACACACACGCACACACACACGCACACACACACACGCACACACACACACACACACGCACACACACGGTGAGTCACCCCGCCGGCTCTGGGAGCTGCTCACCAGCCCGCGTCACGTTCAGGCACCACACAGCTGATGCAACCCCTGGCCGGGCAAAAGCTCTTTGTTGAGAATCTGCACGTTATTCATCTGTGTGGAAACACCTGCCACACAAACTCGACACCATGGCATTACAGTAAGAAGCAACCCCAAACCTGAGCGGTGGTGTGCTCCTCCCACCATGCCTGCCCGGGACCACCTGGATCCCCAGCCAGGCGGCCGCGACTGACGCGGGGTATCGGAAGGCTCGCTTTACTGCGAATTTGCATTTCGCTGCACTTCTTTAATGTCGTAAAACCACTTCTTGGCTGCTTATATTTTACATGACCAAACAGAACTCCCTGTGGACGGCAGGCCAGCCACTCCATCTCAGAGCTCGCTCTTCAGGACGGACACCCGGCCCGTTTTCCCGCCCCCCGCGCTGTCGAACCTCTCCTAGCCCCGTCTCACGGCACAGCCGTGAAAGAAGTCGGCATTTCTCCCCGCTTTAGCGAACAGGCCGCGTTTCTGCCGGGCCAGTTCCCCGGCTGTTTACCGCGATCGGCCTCAAGGGAGCTCCGGCAGTTTCCCCTCCCGCAGGCAGGCGGCGGGCGCCCGCCCGCGGGTTCCTCTCAGGCACGGCGCGGGCAGCCCCGCGAAGGCCCCGCTGTTAAGGGCGGGCGCGGCGCCGCCCCTTTCCTTTCGTCCCGAGCCGCCATTTTGTAGGCACACGCGGGGAGCTGCGCCCAGCCCCGCTCGTCGGCCTCAGGTGCCTCCGCGGCTCCGGGTGGCGGCGGAAAGGCGGGCGGGTGGGCCGCGGTGGCGGCGGGGCGGGTGGCCGCCGGCTGGGGCGGGGCATGGCATTGCTGGAGCGGCGGGCTGAAGGAGTGAGGAGGCCGCGGCCTGCAGGCCGTGGTGCGGGGCGCCGGGCTCGGCTGGGCCAGGGCGGGCCGGGAGGCTGCTGAGGGGTGGAGGGATGAAGGACGGAGGCCGCCGAGGCCGGCGGCGGGTGCAGGTGTGGAGGAGTGGGGGTTCCGCCGAGGCGGCGTGCCCGGTCAGTCTCCGCGGCCGGTGGCGAGATGTCGGGGGCTGCGGAGCGGCCCGTGCAGGCAGCTCCCCGGGGTAGGCCCCGGAGTGGGGGTCGCCGGGTGCGGCGGGACTCGGGCTTTGCTGGGCTTCGTGCCTGGTGGCTGGTGGCCCCGTCAGCCTGTGGAGTGTGCGCTCCTTGTGTTAAATGTAATAGTGGCTGATAAATCTGGTATTGGAGATCGTGCCTTTTGGATACCTTGTGAGGAGAGGCTGAGGGAACTGGGCTTAGCCGCTCTGGAGCAGAGGTGTCTTTGGGGGCCACCTAACAGCGCCGTGATCAAGAAGACGGATCCTGGTGCTTGACAGGGGCACGTGGCAGGAGCATGAGACAACTGGTTTCAATCAGAATGAGAAGCTAAGACTGGATGGATATAAGGGAAAAGTGTTTCATTACGAGAACAGCCAGGCCTATAAACAGGCTGCCCGGGGACACTGTGCATAGTTTTTCTCCATCCTTGAAGGGTTTCAAGACCTGAATGGACAAAGCCCTGACCAGCCTGGTCTGATGTGATAGTAGACCTTGCTTTAAGCAGGAGGTTGAGCTAGCTGACTTGCTAGCATCCATTCTAGCTGGTCCTATATATAATGTTTTCTATGAAGTCTAAGCTGATAACATGCTTGAATTGACCCAGCAATTTGGAAGTGGAGTCGTTCTGAATAGGCTTAAAGACCCAGTTTTTCTGAATGTCTGAAAATGCCATCAGTCAGATTCTTGGTGTAGTTCTGAACAACTTGCGCTAATTCTTACAGTAATCAGCCAAAATGACGAACACAAAGGGAAAGAGGAGGGGGACACGTTATATGTTCTCAAGGCCGTTTCGCAAGCATGGTGAGTATACCTTGTAGTAAGAACACTGCGATAAGTGACTGACCTGTCAGCAGTCCCTAGGTGACTTGTATCAAAGGATTTCTGACAACTTGGGCTAGAAAGTGTAGAGTGATATGCAAGTAAACTCTTGGCTCTTACAGCTTATCCATTGGTATTCTGATTGCTTGACAGAAATAACAATGCTAATTCTGTCAGTGCTTAAAAATTAATTTGAAGGTGAAGAAAATATTTCAGCAGTTACACTTTAAATGTACAGTTTTTTGCCTCTTAGCAATAAGCAGTGATAACAGCTGTGTTCACCATTAAATGGTTCAGTGCCTTTTAAACTTCTGTTAGGAACGAGATTAAAGCTGTAATTTTTCCTGAGTTGGTTGGGTTTTTTTACGAAAGTGGGAAGCATGTGAAGAGGTAATTACTGCTTTAAAAAAAAAAAAAGATGGTTTGATTTCTCAGTTATATGTTTTTGAAATAGAATTTGAATTTGAGGTATTTAAGAAAACTTCATCAAATGCATGATCTATGTCCCCCACCCCATTTTGTGTGTGTATGTGAAATCGTGGGCTTCATAAGTACCAATTTGTATCTCTTAACAGGAGTTGTCCCTCTGGCTACCTATATGCGCATCTACAAGAAGGGTGATATAGTTGACATCAAGGTACTTTCTACAATGCTACATAATCTAAAGCTAAAGCAGCGTCATCCTTTTCAGTCTCCGATTTCTTGAAGTAGTCTTTTTGTTAGTGGGGTCATGTGTGTCAAACACTAGTGCCCGCCGCTCGCTTTTGAAGCAGTATTGGAATGACAGTGCTGCTGAACCAATAGTAACACTTCAGCGTGTCGTGCTGTTTTATGTGGGTTTATATATATAAAATAATTAGCTGTGCTTCATTACTGTTTGTTCAGCTGAAAAAAAGTGAGTGACAGATGCCGTATCTAATACTTGGGTTGCTGTATGGTGCCTACTGGCACTGTTTTCGTAGGAACCCAGCTGCCGTTTTGGTAGATGTTCTTGTTTTGCCTGACTTGCAGTTGCTCTTCAGAAGAGCCATAGTCTGCATCTCTGAATCATTACTTGAAATAAGTATGTACAGGGATGGTGATTGCAAAGCCATGTTAAAACTAGAAGCCAAGAAATAAATGTAAGGATACATCCTATATATTAATAAAGGGGGGGAAAGTGAAGTAGCATTTCCTGTCACTTGGCATTTTCTAGAACTTGGCCTTTAAAAGTAGCTGTACTTTCAAAGTTAAGTTGTAGTGAATCTGAAAACCTTTCACCAAGGATTCCTACTTTGTTGAATCCTTTAGTTTTGTTTCATAACAGTCACATGGCAGGTGGTGTGTGATTTGCTTGTTTGTTGTTTGACTCTTGGAGAACTGTCCTGTTCAGAATTAACACTTCTTGATGCCCTGGAGCTTGATGATGACTGTCTTCCGTGATTGCTTGCAGAAAGCAAAGTGATCAATCATTTCACCGACACTGAAAGCAACCAGAAGTGTCATAGCAAAATTTGGTAGTCTTCAGATACAAAATGCATGGCTATAAACTTTAATGTACGAATAAAATAGGAGTATTTTTACATAAACCTCAAGTAATTTGAAATGTGTACTTTAAATAACTTCTGAAAGAAAACTCTTTGATGTTGCTTGTGTGTTTTTTTTGTTTTCCAAGTTAAAGTTTATGCCTTTTTGTTTGTTTGTTTTACTTCTTAACAGGGTATGGGTACTGTTCAAAAAGGTATGCCGCACAAGTGTTACCATGGCAAGACTGGAAGGGTATATAATGTTACTCAGCACGCTGTGGGCATTATTGTTAACAAGCAGGTTAAGTAAGTAATGAAATTCCGTGTATTGAAACTTGTATTTGGGAAAGCTGATCTGTAATCACACCCTCCTTTCACTTTGCCAGTTAGACAGTTGTTGTCTTGATTGGTCATTCAAGGTGGGTAAAGCGTATGTCCTTTTTATAACCCAAGCAAATGATGCTTATTTGACTTGGATCCTGTCAGAGGAAACAGTTCTTATTTCACTGAGCAGCACTTGAAGTGACATGACCTAATGGGGATTTTCTAAACCAACTTTACCATTGGTACTGAAGCCCTTCTTAAATGCTAATTTGTAGCTGTGTCCAGCTGGATTTTGTACAGTTTAGTCAGAAAAGGACAGGTTGAGTTTTTTCACAGGTACTGAACTGGAGTACAGTGGTGATACAATTCTTTGTTTATATGCTACAAGGTTTGAATTACATGCTGTCCACAATCTTAATGTGAAATTGTCAGCACATCGCTACATACTAATAAGCTCTCAGTTGTGTAAGTTACAGCTAATTTGCATTTGCAGCAGTGTATGCTGAGTGATTGCCCTTTAAAGAAAAGTTATCTGTAAGGGCCATAAAACTAGCTCTTAAGTAGCCTTTTTTCAAGTACAGTAGCATAAAATCTGTTTTCCTTTCTTAGGGGCAAGATTCTTGCCAAGAGAATTAATGTGCGTATTGAGCATATTAAACATTCCAAGAGCAGAGACAGCTTTCTGCAGCGTGTGAAGGAGAATGAAAAGAAGAAAAAGGAAGCAAAAGAAAAAGGCATTTGGGTTCAACTGAAACGTCAGGTAATATTTTTATTGTAGTTGGCACAGCTGATTCAGTTCACCAAAAAAACCAGCTAGAACCAAACCAGTATAGTAAAATGTTGTTTCCTTCCGAAACAAATGTTATGCTGTAAGCTGAGCTCTTTCTGTCTGCCTTTGAAAAACACAACTGAAGAACCCCACCACACTTGAGTTAAGCTGCTTACGGCATTCTGAAAAATCCAGGCTTCTGGCAGATTGTGTTGGAGGTGTCGTCTGCTACCACCCTCACTTGGGTTCACCATCCTTTTGCTGTGGGTTACTTGTATTTTGGTTTTTTAAGAGCAGCAGCATCGATGTGCCTGCATCTGAGCTGTCTGACATGTTTGGTGCCTGAACAGAGCTGCACCTGTTCCTGGGTGGAAATTTTAGACTTGCCTGGAGCAAAGGGACGGATGGTTCCTGTTCTGTCGCTGATCTGGAGCAGAAGCTCTGGCTGATTTCTAGGATCAGTGTTGTCTTTGGTTTAGTTGAATTTAGCTGCAACAGTAACCCTTCAAGAAAAGAATGGATAACGAGACTTTAGAGAGGAGATAATGGCTGTTTCTTGTGGAACCCTCAGGTACATCACTTTGTGATAGTTTGGGTTAGTAAATTGCAGAGGGTAAAGTGTTTGGCAGTGAAAGTCAAGCACGCTTTCAAGCAGATCATTTTCTTACTGCTGTTCTTCAAATCAAATTTTGAAGAAACTAGGAATGGTAAAATTGATGTAATGTTTATATAATACTGTGATAAATGGTTGTCAAAATGAATTTTCTGTAAGGTTGCTTTTGAGTTTTAGTGCCATGAGTTTTCTTTCTTCTTTTTTTTTTTTTTTTTTTTTCCCCGGTTTACAGCCTGCCCCACCAAGAGAAGCACACTTTGTGAGGACTAATGGCAAGGATCCAGAGCTGCTGGAGCCAATTCCCTATGAATTCATGGCATAGTGCACATTTGAAAAAATAAATTAAAGAACTGCTTTTGGACAAGTGTATGTGTATGTGATTGTGGCTGATTCCTTTAGTTTTTTGGAACAGGTGCTTTATAAATCTTTTATTGAAGTTTATTTATTTAACTTGCATTACATGGTGCTTGGTCATTTAAATCACCTGCAGCTTTTACTGAGCAGTTTAGTCATTTATATAGACCGTAAATCCTGAGAACGCTGACACTTGCTAATGCTTAGTAGTGATCATGAGATAATATGTGAGGACGTGGAATATTTCACCAACAAACTAAGAGCATATACCAGGAATTGTACAGTGTCACTGGAAGGTTTGATTTTTGTGTGGGAAGAGAGATAACGGGCTTCAAATTTTGTTGCTACAAGCTTTTGGCTAAGAGGCCTCTGATTAATACCAAAAACGTGTAGAAATAGTTTTTGAGAGCAACCCCTAGAGAAAAGGCTGTGGGCAGATTTTGGTGTTTCGCCACTGTAACCTGCAAAAGAAGGATTTTTAGAATATCCCCAGGCCAATAAGCATTCTTATGAAATAGCAGTAGTTTAGAAACAAGGTTTTAATTCCAAAACAGCCAGCCTTTGTAATTTGATTTTTACCATTTGAATTGGCCGGCATAGCTGAACGCTCGCATTTGGTAGGTGTGGTGCACATCTGTTGAATCTGGATATCTGCCCGGGTGTTCCGCTGCATTCCTCTCATCCCGTTGATTTGTTGACCCTTCACAAAAACCTGGGGTGTCTTGAATGGAGGAGCATCTTCACCTGACCACTTGCTAACCAATGCTATTTTTGTGAGCTTTGTTTGAAACGGCGTGAAGCTTGCTAAAGAAAGTGCTGGAGGTGGCCTGCTTGGTGAGCTTTGAAAATGCATAAACTCAAGCTTAACTGAGTAACAGGTCTGTTACCTTTTGAAGTGTGATGTAAGGCATTGCTTAGCTACCTCAAGTAAGTGATGTAAAACTGATGTCTCCATGTAGAGAGAGTTAAACACTAGAGAAGGTAATCATGGACTCACAGAATGGCAGGTGTTGGAAAGGACCTCTGGGGATCATCTAGTCCAACCCCCCTGTAAAACAGGTTTGCCTAGAGCGGATCACACAGGATTGTGTCCAGGTGGGTTTTGAGTATCTGCAGGGAAGGAGACTTCACAACCTCCCTGGGCAGCCTGTTCCAGTGCTCTGTCACCCTTAAGAGTAAAGAAGTTTTTCCTCACATTGAGGCAGAACTCCCTGTGCTCCAGTTTGTGCCCGTTGCCCCTTGTCCTGTCACTGGGCACCACTGAAAAGAGCCTGGCCCCATCCTCTTGACACCCGCCCTTTAGATATTTATAAGCGTTGATAAGGTCCCCTCTCAGTCTTCTCTCCTCCAGGCTAAAGAGCCCCAGGCCTCTCAGCCTTTCCTCATAAGTGGTGCTCCAGTCCCCTCATCTTCGTAGCCCTAGTTACCTCTGAATTACAACTTACGTAGGTTTCTGGGGCAGCATCACTCATCAAAGTATTGTTTTATAGAATCATTAGGTTGGAAAAGACCTCTTAAGATCATCAAGTCCAAATGATCTCAAGCAATTTGTAGGTATTGACTGTTGAAAATTATCGAAGGGTTGTGGGACAGCTGGGAGGCTTGTGAGTGAGAAATGGAGAGATGATGAGCTTTGCTTTTTCCCTTAATGCTGAAGTGCCCTAAGGAGAGGTGTCGAACTGTGTGCAGATTGCTTATGAATCGAGGGACTAATGCCTGTTTGCATTTACCTTCTGTTCCGTTGTGGATGTTCCCATTCTCGTGGAACGGAGTTTTTGGATGTTGCAGTCATTGCCTGGCTTGGCCTGGCATTTAAAGGTGGCAGGCCCTTTAGGCACTGGAGGTTCAAAGTCACGGTGAGCAGGTGCTGTGTTCGAAGTTTCTCTGTCTCAGAAGGTGGAGCAGGCTGTGGAGGTGGAGTGACTTTGGAAACACCTTGAGGAAGGTGGAACAAATGTTCCCCGTTAACGGACTGACAGGTGACGCTAGAACTGTGTTTTGACACCGTGTGTATTGGACCTGGAGTGCACCACCGTCTCCCGAAGCAAGGCTGATGAAACTTGCGCTGTTGCAGCTCATGCCCTTAGCTTTTATGGTCAAGTGGGGTTTTCTTGGAGCAGCTAGATTTGTATAGTAAGCCTTAGACCTTTATCAGCTTCTTCAGCTTGCCAGTTTCCACAGCAATTTAAAATTGGTGCTTGGTTCACAAGGTAAGCATTGCTTTCCGTTAGGCTTTGCGCCTGAAGGAGTTAAGTGGGAGGCTTTATTGGCTACCGTCTTCGGTGATGGTATTTTAAATTTTCTTCTCATGCATGCTTGCCTAAGTTATTTTGGTTCTGTGTTTGGTTTGTGCTTATCTGTCAGGATTGCAGTGGATTAGCTGTAGCATCATGATGAAATGGTTAACAGTAACTATAAGTGGTGGATAGTTCAAAACTTTGGCATTTATTTTCAACAATTTGGAATAATAAGACTAGGCAGCATATAGTGGCCTCATTTAAGAGCTGTGCTTCCAGAGACACTGTGCGTTGCAGCCCTTTTCAGTTTATTTAGTCTCAGTGCTTTTGAAGTCACTGTGCCAAGAGTAGATGCTCCTAAATGCATTCTTGGAAGCTGTGGGTGGGCTGCGAGGAGAAGGCGGGGAATGCTTTCCTTGGTCAGGATTCCCAGAAATGACCGAAAATGAAACTGGGTTTGTACAGGAAGAGAATAGCCTTTTTTGGGTTTTTTTAATGTTTGAGGCAGGGCGAATTACTAAGTTTTAACCTGTCTTGGGTTTATCGGCACTACCTGTGAGTTGCTCTTGAGTGCAGTGGCGGTTTTCCTAGTAAGCTCAAGTTTGCAGAAGCACAGCTCGAGTATTTACAGATCTCAGCATCCGATGTTGAAGTTTCCTTCCCTTGTGTTTAGCTGCCTTGGTTTTGCACAGTCCTGACAAAAGAGGGGCATCTGTGAATTGAGAAAGTTGTTGAAGAACTGCCTGTCAGGACATCTTCAGTCATGAAACTGGTGTCTAACTAGAAACACGTCCTTGATAGAAGAGCGTGGTTCCAGGTGTGTGCAGAACTCATAGAAGATTTGGGAGGGAAGGGGAGCAATTTGGGCAGTTCAGCCTCTCTCCCCCTCTGGGCAGAGCAAGCATGTTTTGTTACGGTGTGTGGAGTTGCAAGTTCCTCTCCCCTTCGACTCACTCCGGAAGGGGTTTTACGCGCTAGACCCATAAGCTGTAACCAGGTCTCTGGTCCTGTTCTGAGGCTGTGCCTAGCAAGCAGGCTGTGGGCTAGGTGTTCCCACGCCGTGACAGCTGCAGGCTAGGTGTTTCCACACCGTGACAGTTTAGTTTTGTTTCATTCCATGATACTTTGAGTTGTGGAGAACTTGTGAAATCTGCAAAGCTATAGGTTTCCTTGAGAATTGGACACACTTGGAGCTAGCAGAATTCAGGAATCCCTAGTTTGAAAGCCAGTTTCACAGAAGTTTGGTATTGTCTGTTACCTGTCTTCCAGTCTGCTGCTAGCGCAGAGGCTTCATGCTCCCAGAGCTGGTGGGCAGGCTGTCCCGGTACAACGTGCAGAGAGTGCTTACAGATTAGCACAATTAGGAAGTGGGGGCTGAGCTGTCTCCTCCTGTCCAGGTTTTACTGCCGCTAACCTTTGCAGTTGATTCCCTGCCAAAGGCCCTGCCAAAATCTCCTGTTCGCTTTCGGAGAAGAAGCAAGGGAGCCTTCTCCTGAGGTGTCAGCTTTGTCTTTGTTAGCGCATCAGTGACACCAAGGCCTGAGGTTCCCTGCGGACTGTGTAGGCAATGTTAGTGTGCGTGGCCAGGAAGGGACAGTGGAAGGGCAGAAAGGGTCTGGAAGGAGGAACCATGCTCATGCAAGGGGGCTGCAGGCTGAGGACCCCGAGAGGGAGCAGGTGAAGTGCATGCCTGAGGCGGGCGAGGGATGTGCAGACACCTCCAGCCCCATTCCTGGCGGGGGGGAGGCAGGTAAGCAGCTGCCATGAGGACGCACAAACAATTAATGCTTTTGTCGTCTTCCCGTTGTATCAGATGGGCAAAACGATCCTGGTGTTCACTGCCTTGTCCTTCTCAGTGCAGTCCTGGGCTTGGCCTGTTTGTGGCCCTCATGACAGCTGGCATTCCAGACACAGATGCTGTGCTGGGGTGTCCTGACTGGTCCAGAGGATGCCAAGAGCTGTGCATACACTTGGCAGAGAAGGTGCCCCGCCTTGTCCCAGCACAGGCAGGACAGGCTCCCCCCATCCTCGCAGAGCCTGCGATGTGCCATGGGTTCCTGTAGTTCAGGGTGTGTGGTGAAAAGACACGATTCAACTGGGCTCACCGTTGTCTGGGTAGTACCTCAGGGCTGTGGGTAGTGTCTCCCACGGTGCAGGGGACACCCTTGCATGGGAGGAAGGTACCAGCAATGCCCATGATTCTGAGGGTGGTGGTGTGGAAGCCACAAGGTTATGAGCATTTTGCATCCATGCGTCTGCTTCAGTGGATGTGCTACCAAGGTCTATACAGGAATCACGTTGTAGCTGCTGGGATTTACATAGGCACAACCATTGTGGCTCAAGTCTTGCGCAGGGATGTGGCTCCCAGCAGCAGTGCCCATGCAGCTCAAGAACCCAGAAAACGCAAAGCTCTAGTTGAGGCTGCCAATTCCAGTTTTCTTTTGGAAGAGGCGGCTTTGGTTGAAGGCCCCTGGGCCCTCTGTCACCCTCTTGTCCATGCCCGCTCCAAACTGTTCAGCCGTTGACCAGCAGGAATTGCATCTTGAACGTGAGCTTGTCCTCCTGAAAGTTCACAGTAGAGTGGTGAAGCCATGCCAGCTCACAGCAAAGGTTCTCACCAGTGCTCCTCCGCATGGAAAAGCTTTGTGCCTGCTGGTCGTTGTCCCACATGATCCTGCCAGTCTTAAGCCCAGAACTCCTAGCTGATTCTACAATATCAGCAAAGACTCCCAGGAAAACACTGCATTTTGTTTCTTAAGAGGAGAAGGGAGCTCCAGAGGCTCTTGGGATGTCCTTCCTGGCACAGCCACAGGGGTAAGCTGCCTACTCCCTCCTCCAAAAGTACCTGCTGTTGAATGTTACCAAAGCTTGGAAGAGGGAGATGTGTCAGGCAGCACTATGGTGTCCCTGGGACTCCGTGTGAGTGGGACTGAGTGATGCTGTGTGAAAGGGTCCAGCGATAGACCATAGGGATGGTGGCATGGGCCATCTGCATGGGGTGGGTGAAAGTACAGCCTCGTGCTTCCGAGTGGGACTTTCAGCTGAGAAAAGAAAGGCTCCTTGGAGAGCTTTGAGTCCCGTACTTGGCCCAGAGTATAGGGACAGCTAATCTGAGCCCCATCTGCTTCAACCTACTGAACTGCTCCTGCTACACCAGGGTAGGTGTTGATGGAGACACAACCCGTGAAAGTAAATTCCTTTGCAGGGTTGCCTGCCTGGGTTTGTACAGTCATTTCTGTGCTTGACTGTCACTGTTTGCCCTTTGAGAGTGCTCTCAGCAGCAGGTGAGGCAGCGTGAGCTCTACAGCTGCCCAGAAAGGGCGAGCTCCTCAAGTTTTGGGAAGGGTGGCTGTTCAACACTACCGCTTTCGCAGCTCGGCGCCTGGGAATCATCTGCCTGAAACGGACTCATTTCAGTAGCATTCTTCCAATGGCACGCTGAATGTGCTCTGATAGCTCTTTTGTAAAGAAATGTATAAAAATAGCCTGTGCTGGCACTGTGAGCAAGGCCAAAGACAAGTGTTCCCATGACAATGGGAGCAGATGACAATAGCATGAACCTCTGGAAACTAAAAGCTTTTAGTGATATGAGAGAAATCTTGTTTACAAAGAAAAGGGCTCACTGGCATGATGGGAAGTGAAGTAGAAATTTTAGAGGCAATCAGTTTTTGAGATTAAAAGTAGCCTTGATGTTACCATAGGGGTTCTTAAGCACTAGGCTGACAGAAATAATCAACAGCACTTCTTCCACCGTGCTTTTCTGCAGGCACTACTTTAATTGATGTTAATTAGTGTGGTCTTAACTACTGTGAAGTGTGTGTAACCCTTCAGCAAAGAGCAGTGTGGGATCGTCATCAGGTAGAACATTGCTGGGGCAGCAGGGGAGAATCTTTAAACAGGGCAGAGCGGTGCTCTGGAGGGGGGTGGCCAGTCCTCTGGCCGCTGCGGGGTGCAGAGCCTGAGCCGTGCCTCCGCTCCCCGCGTGAACTGTGCGCCCCTGGGAAGTGGGGAGCAGTTCCTCCCCAGCCTTGTCCCCGTGGCGCCGAGGATCGACTTTCCCGAGGAGCACCGTGGCTCTGGTAGAGCAGAGCAGGCCATGTTGTCCTGGTGCCCTTGTTCTCGGTTTCATGTCACTGGAGGGGCAGGCTGAGGGTCTCCAAAGAAGCGCGTAGCAGACTGGGTACCTGGGTGCTTGGGTGGATGGAGGGAGAAAGTGAGAGGGAGGACAAGAGGAAAGTGAGGGAAAAATGTGACGTGTTGTCATTGCGTGCATCTTCCGAGAGCTGTGTCGAAGGGGAGAAGGAAGGTGAATAGTGCGGCACCATCGCACAGCCCCGCTACTGCTGAGGTTCCTCTCGGCTGCCTGTGTGCGGGCGTCCAGGGCCACCAGCAGCTCCCAGGGTGGCTCTGTCCCCCCGCGGCACCTGTCTGCAAGACCACAGACCCATCCTTTGAGTACCAGCATGCTGGCCTCTGTGTCGTTTTACCTGTGGAGGTAACCAGGTTACTGAAATAAAGTAAATAAATACTTTATAATAGTATTATAAATATAGAAATAAAGCGGCCCCTGAACGGATTATTCCTCTTGTAAACGCTTCCATGTGTGCAGAGCAGGGCCCTGCAGAAGCAGTTTGGAGGAGCCGGGGCAATGGTTTGCAGACCGAAGCGTCCACACGGCTGTTGGCAGGTTTGAGGCTCGGGCAATGGCAGCCTGTGGTGGAGCACCTTTCCTCTTGGAAACTCTCTTCCACTTTAAAATCCCAAAGGGCCTAATCCAGACCTCAAGGCCCCGTGGACCGCCTTGGTTTCCAGGGCTGGCTGCTGCTTGATCCACAAGCTGGGATTTCAGCACTGACTGTGGAGGGATGTGTGAAACAAAACAGTCTGAGGTGAAAGAATAGGTCCTTTCCTTTCTTTCATGATGTGAGTCCCTGGCAGCGGGGAGGGTGCGCGAAGTAGGAGCCTGTTGCAGTGGCTGGGGCCGGTGCGGGGTGTGGAGGCACCCTCCCGAACACAGCGAGGCTTGTGCTGCCGCCCGCCTGCCGCGGGCGAGGGCGATGCACGGCGGGGTGCTGCGGTGCCTGCCCCCAAACCCGGGCTGCAGCTTGCACGGCCTGCCCGGGCTGTCCCCCACCCCCTGGTGCCTGCACCCACCCCATGCCCTGGGAGCGGGGGCGGTGAGGAAGGGGCAGGGCTGTGGGCAGCGGGGGGTTCCAGCTGCGGGACAAATGGGGCAGCCGGGGGGCGACTGGGGGGGCGCGGGGGCAGCCGGGGGTTGGGCGGCCGAGGGGGGGAGCGCTGGGCGGTGCGGCCGGGCTGGGGGCGGTACAGCGGGGAGGGGGCGGCCAACGGGGCGGCTCCGCGCACGGCGTTGCCGGCGGAGCCTTTAAAAGCCGGTGCTGGCCGCCGCGCCGGGCGCTGCCGAGCGGAGCCGGGCTGAGCGGAGCCGAACCGGGGCCGAGCGGAGCCGAGCCGGGCCGGGCCGAGCGGAGCCATCCGGCCGCTGGGCCGCCCCTCCCATGCGCCTGCCGAGCATGTCCCAGCCCTTCCTGCTGGCGCCCATCGCCGAGTGCCCCCCGGGGCCGCCCGGCGCCCAGGTCCGGCTGGCGGTGCTGGGAGCCCCCGGCGTCGGCAAGAGCGGTGAGTGCGGGGGGGGTGGGGCTGTACGGCCCCCCTTCCCCTCTCCGTCCGGCCCCCCTTCCCCTCTCCGTCCGGCCCCCCTTCCCCTCTCCGTCCGTCCCGCCCAACGCGGCCGCTCTGTGTTTCAGCGATGATCGTGCGGTTCCTGACGAAGCGGTTCATCGGGGACTACGAGCCCAACACAGGTGAGGCGGCGGGGCGCGGCGGGGGCCCCCGCGGGGGCGGCTTATGCCTGACAGCTCTCTGCCCCACAGGCAACCTCTACTCCAGGCTGGTCCATCTGGAGGGCGACCACGTTGCCGTGCAGATCCAAGACACGCCGGGGTGCATCCAGGTATGGAGACGCTTCTCTGCCGCCTAAAGGCTCGGCTTCTGCACCCCAGTTCCCTACAAGGCCAGACTTAGTCTCCGAAGACTGAGCTCAGGCTTCCCTTTGGACCCATTGAACGGTGCTGTCTATGATGCAGGCGTTATACTGGCACGACCCGATGCCAAATCCGTGCTCTCTGTCGTACCGCAGGTGCAGGAAGACTGCATGCAGGTGCTGGACTCCCTGTCCAGGTGTGTGAAGTGGGCAGAAGGCTTCCTCCTGGTCTACTCCATCACAGACTACAGCAGCTACCAGTCAGTCCGACCTCTCTACCAGCACATACGCAAGGTCCACCCAGATGCCAGGACTCCGGTCATTATCGTGGGGAACAAAGCCGACCTCCTCCATGCCAGGCAAGTCCAGGCGAAAGAGGGACTACAGCTGGCAAATGAATTGGGCAGCCTGTTCTTGGAAATCTCCACAAGTGATGAATCCCAAGGTGTCTGCGATGTTTTCCAGTATCTTTGCAAGGAGATCAGCAAACTACAGCACGCTGGCAGCACAGACAGGAGGCGGTCGTCCATCATCCCTCGGCCCAAATCTCCCAACATGCAAGATCTAAAGAGACGTTTCAAACAGGCTTTATCTTCCAAAGTCAAATAACCCCCCCGATGAGATCCTGCATGACTCATCAATAGACTTTATTTTTGTAAACTAGTTAATAAAAATCTTTATTTTTGTACTAATGCCAGCAGTATCAAAGTAAGTATGTTGAAGCTTGCAATTTCCTTTCCATTCTCTCTTTGTTTGACTGGTTGGGTTATTTTTACCCCCCCCCCAAAAAAAAAAAAAAAATAATGCTGCATAGCAACTAAATAGAGGTAGTTGGACAAGGGGATTTTTGCCAGGAGGTTTTGATTCCGTTTCTGGTTTGGGCTGGGATTTGCTGTTTTACCCTGCTCAAATGACTTTTTTTGGACCTCAGTTTCCTGTTTGTAAAATGGGAATGATGATGATGTAACACTCACCTGCCTTTATGACATGCTTGGAAAGCCTTTGATGGAAAGCTTTATATGGAAGGGGGGGGGGAAGCTTTATTAAACATGAAAATATAAAACTGTCTGTGAGAGTTCTTGGTTATAATAGGATCTCTGTTCTCCCTTAACGACTGTTGTTTTGCTTGCACCTGTAATCATCTGAATGAAGATAAGCTGTTAGGAACGAGTTCCAGTTTCTGATGCACTTTAGAGATCTATCCCACAGAATTAATCTTTTGAGCCCAAAGCATTTAACAGGAGGGTTGAGTTTCTCCTGCAGATTACCATGGGACAAAGTGCTGAGCAATCCGCAGCAGAGGAGTGTGTGGGATGGCTGTTGCTTTCTCTGGAGATGTGTGATGAGAAGGACTGATGCGTAGGTTCCCTTAACAGAAAATAGCTGCATTTGAAAGGAATTGCATTTTTATATTCCCCAGGGCAATTTTGTAGCCATTGGAAACTGGTCAGACTTTTTACTCTTATTTACGTAAGCTCTAAACCGTACTAGAATGGGGTTTATTAACTGTTTGCTGGATGTCTGAGCATGGAACATGGGGTTTACACTTCAAATATGCCTCTGAAGTATGTGCATGGTATTGGTAAAAGATAAAACTCTGCTCCATGCTGAGTAGAAAGTGTGGAAGTAGACTAGTCTGTACGGGGGGAAACTTGCTGTCCTCACTGAAGCACAACTCCACACAACTCCAGTAGGATTTTCTTTTTTTTTTTTTTTTTAAAAAACTCATAGATGAAGTCCAAAGACTATTTTCTTCCTTCCATTTGTTAGGAAAGGCAGGTAGCTGCTGGGTAAGTCCCTGTGCTGCAGGGACACTGCTGGGCCTTGCAGCTAGCGGGCAGTCTGTGTTGTTTCTGACCCCTGGGACCTGAAGCTTTCTGGCACACCTCCACTCTTGATCTGCAGCTGAAAGTCTTTCTGATGGTGGTAATTCAGTGAAGAGTGACTGGGCAAGTTAAGGATGATGCTCTGCGAGGAAGCATCCAAGGCCCTTGTTAGCACTGGGTAGGGGCGTGGGATGCCAGTAGCGCTATTCCCCACCCAGAGCCACATGTTTGTACATCAGTCCAGGCACATTACCTGTGTATCTCCTCTCTGGAGGCCCTGTGCTGCCCTACCAAAGGGAACGGGAGAGCCAAAGGGAGGCAGCTCCAGACCTGCAGGAACAGACTGGAACTTGGGGCTGCAAACCGGGTCCGAAACTCTTGAGTTAATCCATGTAAGTGCCAAAGCATGGTGACAGCCTGGACAAATCCAAGTACTGTTTAAAACACATTTTAAATATTTATTTTCTGTGAGGGTTGGTGGCTCGAGGGGAGCAGGGGGATGGGGTTGATGAGAATGACCACTTTCCTGGCAGGCTAGAACTTACCGCACAGGCCACATGTTCATGGTGAAATTTGAAGGGGAGTTGAAAAGTCACAAGTGAGATGTTTATGCAGCATTTCACTATCCTGAAATCAGGCATAATAAATTTTTTTCCAAGAGAAATTACCGCTGTAATATGGTTTTGGTTGTTTTTTCAACTGTAGCTTTTGTCGTTGGAAACGATGAAGCTTGATTTCTTACTCCTGTATCCAGTACAGGGTTTCACCGAGCAAGTTGCTAAAGGTATCCAGCTCATATGGGCACAAAACATGCTAAAAGGTCAGATAATATGTACTGGACCTGTCTGCATCTCACCATGGTCCTCAAAGGCCAGGTGAAAAAGAGCGTTAGGCACCAACCTCTGGTTCCTCCTGCTGCCCCTGGCGAAGGGGCCCTGCTGTGATACAGGGAGAGACTTTGGGCAGAAGCTGATGGGCACTCGAGGGGGAGGGATGGGCAGGGGCATGAAGGTAAATACAGTCGTTTGCTCCATCTCTGCTATGGGAAGAACCTAAAGAGATGCCCCTCATTATGTAGGCACCCACGTTCAGGTGGAGGTGCAAACCCTCCCATCCCCGCCCCACACTTCCCATGCTGTTGGGCTGGTTTAGCTGCATGTTGAGAGCAGTATGAGGACCCTCTGGGATGTAATGGGGCATCTCACTGGCTAAAGCATGCCCATGCGGGGCTGCTCTGACCTGCCTCCAGGCTGAGGCAGCAGCTGAGCTGGGGCATTCTGGATAACGCTTTTGCGTACAGGTACGTAGATCAGGCATTTAAGCTGTTTGTCAGAATTTGCCCTGGCTGGCAGAGATTTACCTTCACCCAGAAGTTTTCAGCCTGTGTGACCCTGAGCTGAAAGGCAAAGCGCAGGAGGAGCCCGCTGGCTCCCAGCTTGTTTTGTCTTGGCATTTTCTTCAGTCCTGGGCAAGCGGACAAAGAGGGGCACACTGGGGCAGCAAGGGAAAAGCATCTCTCAAGTGCTAGCAGAGGAGATCCAAAGCCTTGTTTCTCTTGGGACATGGCCACTCACGCCCTCCTTACTGATTATTTGCCATCACCAGTCTCGAAGCCCTTCACTTTGAGGCCAGGGTGGCTTCAGGAGGATAAGTGGGGCATGGCCTGGCCTTTCTCCTTGATCAGAGGAAAATACGCATCTGCCTCCTTCCTCCCACCACCTCTGCTATGAAGCAGAATCACAGCAATTTCCCCTGACAAGACGGATGAGTGGGTTTTCAGAAGCAAGGATGTATGCGGCATCACGCACTATTATGGCTGCTACTACATCAGCATCTCCCCCCTGTTGGGCTATTTTGTCTAGTTAGCTCCCAGCACTGAAATCATCCAGTAATGCTTTAAGACTTCATGAATTTTAAAATAGCTGCTGCCATCAACCTGTTCTCTGCACTTCAATTCAGGAGCCGCAGATCCCTAGACGGCGATAGGGATGTTTTCTTCAAAAAGCTTTATGGATGTCCCCTCTCTTTCCACCTTGCTTGAGCAGCCTGGACCCAGGCTCCTTCCTCACTGCCTTTTTGGCAGGGATGTGGCTGTCAGCACACGGGATGGTCAGTGCTGGAAGTCCATGTTGTGTTTCTGTGGTTTGTTTGGATGAAGGACCGCGGACAAGATGGACTGTGGACAAGAAAGACTGTGTTCAC
Organism: Leptosomus discolor; assembly: GCF_034619465.1. Lineage (NCBI taxonomy): Eukaryota > Metazoa > Chordata > Aves > Leptosomiformes > Leptosomidae > Leptosomus > Leptosomus discolor. Next base: position 22,721,916 of record NC_141391.1, read on the forward strand.
ACCGTGAGCAAGAGCTAGGTTCCAGCTTCAGGGAGCAAAAAGTGGTCGAGGCCTGGAAGGATGGACAACTAGAAACAAATCTGCATCCCACACCTGGACCTCTTATAAACCAATTTTAGTCCTGGGGGACCTCAATAGCTTTTGGTGAAGCTGCTGTTTGTTTAGGAAGGTCTGAATAGGTTCAGAATAAAGTCCTGTAGGGAAAGTTGACCTTTTGCAGCAGTTGTTGCACTTGGCATGTGACCACTTGTGATTCACTCCAGTAAGACAGCAGTATCTCTTCGTTTGCTTCTAAAGCCAGGATCCAAAGCCAGTTGTCCTTCTAGGACCAATATCTCCAGGGCGATGCTGTCACTGCATCACTGCACTGAGGTATATACAACCCTCCAAAGAGCTAGTACCTGAGGTACATTCAGAGTGACATCCCTGAAAAGTTATTATGAGTTAGAGCATAGCTCACACAACAGCATCTCAGCTTGGATTTTGGGTAATTAGTGACAATTCAGACTTCCAGAAACACCCGTTGATTCTCAGACTTGCTCTTCCACTACTCTTCTCTTTCCACCTGCCTAAAAAGAAGGAGAAACAATGCCTTTTTATTGAAAATCGTTTTGAGATAATTGGTTTGTGAAGTTTTCTTGCTACATTCATTGCTTGATGCTCTCAACTGAAAGAAGTATAAATACATATTGTGACTTGTTAGGCTACTGTGTATTTTGGAGCATAACCAGTTATATACCGTCTTCCCACGCTACCAAAAGAAAAATTAGGGTATAGAAACTGAGCATCCATTTCACTGGCCTACGATACTTGATTTACAGCTGAAAAGCTATGTGGTAAAGTTTGCATAATGATTCTAGAGCTCCATAGATTTACAGCTGCCATTTTTAAAAATGCACTTGGTTGATTGCTATCTGTTTTCCTTTCTGTTTCTCCTTCCAACCATCCGTAGGAGAAATGCTCACCCAGAGGCCCTCATGGGTGAGATGCTGTGTATAGCTGGCTGCTTTAGACCCATGCATCGTTCTTTGGGCTTTGCCGGATAAGTGCTTGGGCAAAGGCATCTGCTCCTGTGCCTGGGATTGCGGGGTCGTGATTCAGTGAACTGTATTTTGCTCTTGATCTGTGCGCAATATTGCCATTAAAATGTATCTATCCAGGAAATTGCGCAAGGTTATTTGTCAACCTGCATTACTGGGAAGAAGTAATTAATTCTTAAAGCTGGAATATTTCTCTTCTAAGGTATTTGGCTCTTTCCCTGTTACTAAAAACATCCTCTTCTCGGGTTTCAAATGATCCCTGTAAACATTTCATAGTAATTTCCCCCCTTGGGATGGTAAGCCAGTATCAGCAAATATTGTTTTCTGGGAGCAGCTCTGAGAAAAGGGGACTAAACTCTCCCTGGCTGGGGCAGTGAGGTAAATTACAGACTCCGGTCCTGCAGCTGACACTTCCTTCCCCTCCTGCAAACAAATCCCAGCGCAGGCAAAGCGATGCTCCTGTTGTCTGGGGCTCACAGTGCTGAACCCTTCCAGGAGCCTTTAAGAACACAGTTTGATCTGAACCATGCTCAGCCAGCAGACTTCCCACTGATACCATTTCTTTTGATATTAAGACATTTGAAGATCTCTTTAACCCTAGGAGACAGAACTGGCACAAGCCCAAGGAGTGCAGAGATCATGGACAAACAGCAGCAACAGCACCATGGTATTGGCAGCCCCTTAGGATCTGAAGCAGCTAAGGAGGCGTTGCCTACCTGTACCACAACAGCAAGCAAAAAACACGGATGTGATTAGGCTGATTTGAGTGAAAATAGACGGGTTGCACTCAGCTGCTGAGAAGGAAAAAGGCCTGGCTGTGACCCCACCATGCCCAGTGCCAGTGGCTGGGGCAGATTCACCCCCACTCCCCAGGAGTTAGCCCTGGGTCATGTCCAGTAAGTAGAGGGGACTCCCCTCACCTGAACTGAGACACCTCAGCAGCTTCTGAGCAGTGTCCTCTACAGCCCATGAAGAGAAGGAGGCACACCTGACCATTTTGCTCCTCCACAGGGAGGAACCACCCTGTGTGAAGCCCCCATCTTGGGCAGCCCCCCCCTGGTCTGTGCACCCCAGCAATGAGGAGACAAGTCCATGGCCCAGATTTACAGTATTTCATCATTCTTCACCATCTTCAAGCAGCCACATTTCCTCCACCTGCCTCTGAACTGAGTTGGGAAAAAGCTGACCTGGGCTTCAGACATGAAGTAACTACTCCATCAGCACAGGCAGGAGGGACATTTGAGGATTTTATATCAGAACTATGATTTTTTTTACACTTTCTCTCACCCCTTCATGTCTCAGACAGCCTATAGAGGCTAAACCAGAGAGCTTTGTTTGGGTTTATTGCATTCTTCAAGGTGCCCAGTATACCATTCAAGTGGCAATGTCCCTGCAGATTAAGGGTGCTCAAAACACAGCGTTGGTCAAGAGGGAATTTTTCCATCTGTCCAAGTGCCGCTCACATGTGGCCTATTAAAAGACATCCTAATGGACCATTTTGTGGCTGTTGTGCAACACGGCTTTGACTATTATTTATAATGTGCAGATGAGCTACAGCACCTGTTCTGTGCTAGGGAGTCCCCATCCCTCAGCCACGCAACGTGGGGAAAGATGCCGTATCATTTTAAGAACAGCCTCAAGAAAGTGCTGGTGCTTCTGGAGTGAGCACAAGCAGGCGCAATTCTGCAGGTGGGTTTGACTCCATTTTCCTTTAAACAGGTACTAGCAAGTTATTTATAGGTATTTATCTACCTATTAAAAAGGTAGATGAAACATCAGATTTGGAGGCTTATGTAGTTTTCAGGCATATAGCAAGTGGATGCAGATGGAGTGTGACTTCTGGAGTCCCTTTAGTATTTAAATAGGAAAATACAAATGTAAGAGGTAGTCTGAGTCTCACGTGGTTATCTCATGCCAATGATCTTGACATAGAACAGCCTATCTAGAATTAAGGGCTATTGACAGGAGGCAGAAGTCTGTGCTAATTCAGGCTCATACCTTGAAGATAAAATATGCGTCTGATTGTTGAGGTGACTGCTAATTTTAGCTCTGGTATTGAATAATGGAACAGCATTATTAGTTTGATGTAAAACTGTCCATATTTCTGATGCAAAATTGCCATCTCAGTAGTGAAACAGCCTACTTCGATTTTGCCTAGATACTAAAGAACAGTGGACAATAAATATGCATGCAATTAGGCTAATTTGAGTGAACAAAGAGGTATTGCCTAATATAGCTAAAATTCCAAGAACTGATACATCAGATGCAATGAATTGTTTTCCCTGGCTTTTGATTGTTTCAGGGATTTCTGAGCAAGCTTGCTTAGAAGCTGTTATAGTCCATTTGCCTTTGTTAACGAGATGTTCAGATACGAAGTCAGTAAAATACAAGCAATATCTGAAGAAGAACTGAGTTATTTTAATCTGGGCAATGAGCTGCCTTGCTGCCTGCATCATCTTCTTGCACATTAAGGGGGAAACACAGGAGGAAACTGGCACTATCATGGGACCACCTCCACGTGGACACAGAAGAGAAGGAGAGGTAAGGAGAGGTCACTTCTGCTACTCCCCACCACGCTGCACAGACACGTGCCTCTGAGCTGTGCAAAGGGAACTGATAATTATAAAAGCTTCTTACTTATGTGGAGGTAACATGGTGGGCTCCACCTTTCATTGCTTGTGCCCTCCCTGGTCCTAGTAGGGAGCTGAGCTGAGGGATGTGACTTAAAGCCATGGGGGAGGCTTCCCGTGGCATAAGACTTTGCAGTTGTGCCTATGCTGCCAGCTGAAAGAGGGCTGGTGACTAAATACCAGTCCCAGGGCCCAGTGGACTGGTCCATACCCATTCTGCTTGAAGCTAATTGTCCCTAGATTAGCCAGGTCTACACGAAATAACATTCAGTCGTGGGTCTTTTCTGGGCCCTCTGGGGTACTCAGGTCCCTAGTGATGATTTTTACCCCCCTTTTGTCCCCTGCAGTTCAAAATATCCCAAATCGTTTGGGCCCTTGAGAGTGGTATTTTTATAATGCAAACCAAGCTTTGTGTGGTCTTGCACAAGGCTTGTGGAGGCGTTTTAGAGTGCAATGCCTGATAGGGTCCTGTTAAAGGTTGTGTGGGAGGAACCTAGCACCGCCCTGTCCATGCTGCCTTTTGGGGACAACTTCTGGGAATGAGCTGTTCCCAGAGAAGTGCCTGGGCACTGGCTTGGAGGGAGCTGGCTGGGGCCACCCAAGGCAGAGCTAGGCAGTGAACCACCAGCTGGAGTGGGTGGGCAGAGACCCACCACGCAGGTCCACTCTATCATCCTCCTTCAGGCCCCTGAAGAGACAAACCTGTTCACTCCAGTGAAGACCAGAATTTTTCTGTACAGCTCGCCGCTATGGAGAGTTTGTCTCCATTGTCTTTGTCATTCCCCTTCATGTAGTTGCAGGCTGGTTTTAGACCTCTCCTAAACCCCCTCTTTGCGAGACTACCCAAACCCATCTCCCTCAGCATCTCCTTGCAGATCATGTGCTCTAGGCCACTGACCATCTTGGCAGCACTCCAGTGGACTTCCTCCAGTTTCTCAATGACCTCTTCAACTGGGGGTCCCAACATTTCTGGGACAGCCTCACCAACACTGAGTAGAAAGAGAATAACAACTACCCTTTGACTGAGAGTCACATTGCTCCTAATGCATCTCCAGCATATGGTTTGCCTGATTTACATTAAATTCTCACTAACGTGTCATAGTAAAGCCTGGGTCCTTTCCTGCATGGCTGATACGTAAGCAGTAGGATGACATCCTACACCAAAGCACTGGGTTTGCACTGCTCTTGTTGGACGCTGAGGCGTTTCAGTTGACACAGGTCCCAGGTTTCTCAAGGTCCCTCTGGATTGAAGCTCTACCAGCTCTGCCAAATGAAGATGGATATCATTGATATAGATTACTATTACCATCTGTGAATGTGCTCAAAGTGCCCGCTGTGTCATCAGTCTGGAGACTGATGAAGATATTGAACAATATCAGTCCCATGTCATTCCCTGAGGTCCTCTGTTCATTGCTGGCTGCCAGATGGCCCATCACAACATTGATTACTATTCTTTGACCTAATGGTTCAGCTGATTTTCAGTCCATCTAACAGTTTGTTCATGCAACTCTTGTTTGCTCAGGTTTTGCATGAAAATGCTGCAGGAGGCTTTCCAGTTGTCACAGCCATCCCTGATCACCATGAGTTTCTGATGATGGACAGCAGCCATGTGTCACATCAGCACCCTCAGGTGAATCCCATCTGCTCACCTGGATCTGAATACAGCTTCCCTAGGTAGATCTTAATTTGTTGCTCCTCCCATTGGTTGTCCACCTCCTTCCCAAATCATGCTGGACATGTGAAGATGTGTGAGTAAGCTTTGCCAATGAAAATGTATGTAAAAAAGGCATTAAATGCTTTGGCTTTTTGCTTATCATCTGTCAGTGGGTTGCCTCCCCCATTCGTTGGTGGACCCACAGTTTCTTCACGTTTCCTTTTGCTGCTAACATATGTGAAGCACTCCTTCGTGTTTCTCTTTGTCCCTAACCAGTTAAAGCTCCAGCTGGGCTTTGTCCTTTCTGATTTCATCCCAGAGTGAATGAACAATGCTTGCATACTCCTTTTGGTTGCTTGCCCATGTTGCAAATTATCTCTTTTTTTGCATGTCAGTTAATTGAGAAGATACTTAGACAAACTCCTGGTCTTTCTGTACAAGGGGGTGGTTGGCTCCTGAGCTGTCATTTTTATACCCCCTGGGCCACAGTTACTCTTCTCTGACCTTCCAGGCCTTCGACTGGGCTTCGGATAGCAGGTCACAAGCATTCCTCCTTGGGATCCCACCTCCAGACTGCATTACATTTTGGGCCAGTGCCACCAGCTCAGATCTCACCCCACTTCTGAGAACCACAGGCTTAGTGCTGAGGAGCCCTCCTGCTTCAGACATTTCCACAGCTCAGCTCCCTCTCTGTGGGGCTTGTCTTCTCTCCTCCATGTTGGCTGTAAAGAAGGCAGCAAATAATGGATTTAAGCTGCAGCACAGGGATTTAGACCAGAAATTTAGAAAAAATTTTCTAAGGGTCTGGACAGTTAGCTCTGGAAAAGGAGCACAACAATCCCATAAAATCTCACCCTTCAGAAAGCAACAGAGCTGTGGCCTGTGGTCAGGACACTTGCTCCATCTCCAGTTCAGCAGTGTATCATGGAAACATTGAACCACCTCATCAATCATGATCAACTGTGAGATGCGGGGCTCTGTACTCACTGGAGAGGAAAGCCCTGGGGCTCAGGGTGCGGCTTGGCTCCCCAGGGGAAGCTCCAAGGGCTGCCACCCCTACAAGGGCAGGGGCTGTCCCCACTTGTGCTGCCCACCCACCTTCCTCTTCCTCAGAATCTTTAGACAAGCCTGGGCTGAAGATTTTCAGTTCAGCATGTGCATCTCTGGGAAAAGCAGCAGCATCTAATCGCATTCACCCTTCCCCAGCCCTCCCGCAGACCAGGTTTACCCCACAGGAACCACAGTTAAGGACACTCGCTGCCATCCCAAGTCACAAGTCATTATCTCTGCTCCAGTTAGCTAAAGCCAGATGTGATAAAAGCAAAACCAACCCTAAACCTCCAGATTTCCTAACAAAATCAATCTATTCCTTGGTGAGCTTGTGCAGTCTGCATTTTCACAGCTCTTCAAAAGTGACTTATAAAAAAAATAACCCATGGGTGTTTGCTGCTTTGTTTCAGTTCCCAGTGAACACTCAGGATTTGCTTCAAAACTGTAAGCAAGGTGGGGTCTAGTTTTGGAATGGTATTTTGCACACTGCAAAGGGTGACAGAAAGGAAGATGATGTTTCTTTTGTGGGGCAAGTATTGTACATGTAAGAGCGTGCAACCAAGCAAGAAAATTATGGACCTTGCAAAACATCTGCCATAATAGTTTATAGCATTTAAACAGCCTTTAAAATGGGGAAACCTCAGGAGGCCTCCTGCAGTTTGTCAATACCAATTTTTGTCCTAAGGACACTTTAGAGCAGCAAACTCCTTAATGAAAGATTTCCCAAAGCAAATGGAAACTCAGAAGACTTATGTTTCTTACATTTCTCATATTTCCTTTCTGCTCCTGACCATAAACTCTGTATAATCTATCCATAAACAGGTGGAGAAGATTTTATTACTGACAAACACTGACAGTGTTTCTCCTGCCTGAGTAATGAAGACAGATTTGTGTAGCCACTGCTGCTGCTCTCAAGAAAATGCAGCTTTCCTCACCAGAAATCAAAGGCAAGCCAGACTTCTTTTCTTATTCATTTTTCTAAATTATTTCTAATGTTTTATATTTTTGCATTCACAGTACAAGTCCCATGGTGCAACTTTTACTTTAAAACCCCTCAGCTCCTGGAGATGAACCTCTCCTGTCGTTCAAAGCAAATTTCTGGCCTTCATGAATGAAAAGAAAAGCAATGGGCTGTGATCTAATGTGGCTCAGAAGATGAGAGGGCATCCTGAGCTCCAAAGCTTATTTTTCAAATTCTATAGTTTTTAAATCAATTCACTGATGCGGAGACAGAAGTAGGAAGGAGGGAGGATGGCTTGTGGTGATTTTTCTCCCTTCTCCAGCTTTTCTGTACTTTAAGGCAATAGCCATGCTGTCAATGGGAGTGAGCTGGCAAAAGTGGTGCCAGCAGAAGTCAATGGCTCATGGAAAACTGGGAGCTGCGGCTCTTGAGAGGACCCTCCTGGGATCATCAAACAGGGACCAGCTACACTTTGGGAAAGGAAGCGCCAGTTACTGTACAACACCTGCTTGCTTTCCTATTGCCCTTTTCTTCCTCCAGGATTGTTGAGCCCCTTGATTCATCCCCTTATGCTCGGAGAAAATGTTGCTCACTGGTGACTTGGACAGCTTTGTTTAATCTTCCCGGGGCTGTGCCCGGAGACTTCAGCAAGTTGTTACTAGCAACAGCTCTGCTTTGAATCAGGCCCTTGTTGCTATCAACCAACACTGGGCAGAGGGTTGTGCTCAGCCAGGAGAGCCAAAGCAGACAGTCAAGGAAGGAAACCTGCAGGAAGCAGAAATCTTGTGGGCACAAGCCTTAGCTGGGGGTTGCTGCCTGGGGGAGGTTGCATGAAGAAGGACAGGAGCTACTGACATGGAGAAAGACAGGAGCTACTGACACCACCTTAGCCCTGACTCAGAGAAATAAGCCTCTAAAGAGGTTGAGATGTGGACATTAGTCTTGTCTCCTAAAATGACCTCAACAAACACTACAGGGGTCAATGACATGTGAACAACCATGGGAGGCTCTTACCCCAGGACTAGTAGAGTCCATCCCCACCAGAATTTTATAATGCTCAGAGAAGTCTTTCTGATTCTTATTTGCCTTCGTGCACAGGCTAACACCGAGCCCAGGAATTGCAATGCACCTGGGCAAGATGTATTGCTGCAGCAGGGAGTACCCTTGTCTGCGTGGTGGCCCCACATGGGGATTTTGCTGGCTGTCCCCAACCTCACAGAGACCAGCATGTGGCAGCTCAAGCTGAGCACAAAAGCGGGAGCACAGGAGAAAGTTACAGGGTCTTTTGTAAAATAAAGACTGTTTTTTTCCTGTTTTCCAGCATATAATAAATAAATACTCTCATCTTGTTAGCATGATCTTGGTAATGCATAGCTGTGCTGGTTTTGTATGTGTAGTATCACTGTGTTAAATGTCTGTTGATTTCTATGTGTGCACAAGATTTTCTCCTGAGCCCCTCCCCAAGCAGAGGCACTGGCTCCAGGTCTGTTGAGGACAACCTCCTGGTCCTCTGTGGTGGGGCATGGGACGGTGCAGCCCAGCTGCACTCCCTGCCTGTCCTTGTCCCCATCACCGTCCCTGCACCCCCCCGCTGGGGTGCTGGCTCCCCTCCATGTCCCCTCTTTATGCCAGGAGGGCAGACAGCACCCCTCCAGCCTGCGCAGGGCTAGGCGCCCTGTTCTCCCATCATTTGAAAACGTGAGCTATTGGGGGGGTGTGTGTTTGCTGCGTAGATTGTTTTTGTGTCCTGGAGAAGGAGATGAATGGAGGAGCTGATGGGTCATCAGGTAATTGGGTTTGTCTCTGCTGCAGTGGCCTAAATGGGTGACAGATGGTCCAGCCATGCAGGAAGGAGGTGCTGTCATCCCCTAGTGACACACCTCCCACGCTCTTTCTGAGGGAAGGGGTCTCAAGAGGGCAGCCTCTGGGATCCTTCTGGAAGGGATAAGCGTTTGCACACATCTGTGGGGACAGTCTCCACACCTTCTCAGTCAGGACACCAAGGCTTGGAAGGTGCCAGGTTTACTCAGACCTTTGTGCTCTGGCCCTGCACATCTCCCAGTACAGTCTCAAAGTGCTGGATGATATTTATTTTTTTCTTCAGAAGCCCTAGTTGTGTTAGGCAATCTCAAACATCGTGCTTCCAACTCCTGTATGCTTGAGCCCTCCTCCAGAGCCACCTCTGATCTGTAGCTGCTGCCTGATTTTGGCAGGGCTGGGCTTAATGGCTGTGGAGCCCAGACTTGCCTCCTTCCATCAGTAGCACATGGTGGTCCACTCACCTGGGCTGCTCCAGTTTGCCCTCGAGAAATTTCTGCTGGTCAGATGAGGAGAGAATGTAATTTGCTGGTTTAAATTCCCACAGATTACTCTGAAGTCACCAGTCAAGTTGCAGCTGGCTTGTGGCTTTTAAGAAAAGTGCTAGGAGATTTCTGCAGCGTGGCTGCTGATGGTCAGCTGAGCCAGAGAAGCTGGGAGAGAGAGTGAGATAAACCTGGAAATGCTGCCATGGGCTATTTCACCATCGCTTCCTTGCGGACGCAACCACCACATATCCTCTGACTTCATTACCTAGCTCATCTGCCCACCACAAATGCCCTGCAAGGGCATCACGTTTGATGAGTGCCATTGGAAGAAACTTTTTCAGTTCTCAAGCCTCTCTCTGCCATCCTCTCCTGACTAAGCTGCTGCCAAGAGCAAGATGATGATGGCAACTGCAGATGTAGGGGGCTGTGTGTCAGTTCACAGTACTCTCCACCCCCAACGCTGTGTCCTTACACAAGTGTTGGGGAAGATGCTTGACACCAACATTTTCCACTTAAAGCAATGAAACAGAGTCTTGATGACATAGTTTGCCATAATTTATCTGCAGCAGTTGCAGATAAATAGAGCTTTCTTTTTTTTTTCCCCCCAAAACAGGACTATACATTGTTTTCCTCCTACCAGACCCAAGTGTATCCCATACCGACACTGCACTCAGTGCTGGGGAAGCCAAGGGTGCTCGGGGCACGGTGGGTGTGATCAGTGCTATAATGGCTACAGCATGCATCTTGCTTAGTTGGTAATGTTGGTAATAACACAGCTGGTATGCCGATACACCCACATGCTGCAGGAGGACTTGGCTTCTTTCTTTCCTCCTCATAAGAAGTGCAAGCAACTGGTCGAACTGGACTGTCAAACCGGCTTCAGTCTGCTTTTGCTTGCAAAGCAAAACCTGCCAAATCTCCACACAACCCACGGCAAGAATAATTAAGTGAGAGGAATGGGTCAAGGAGCCCCAGGAAGGTACTTTTCACAGCTTCTACCTTCTACCTGTTGAAACTCTGATGCTCATAAGCTGATGTTTTCCCTTTGCAACTTCCAGACAACTTTGGTATTTGAGCTGCTACAATCAGAGCCAAGTACTTTCCAAAACGGTAGTGAATTGCTTCGTTTGCCCTGGATTATTTAGCTTCCCCGCCTGCTTCACTGAGCAGCCAGCCCACGAGCTGTGATGCCAAACCTTTCTGGGTGCAACACCTTTAATCCCCGAGGGCCCTGCTACACTTTGCAGAGAGATGTCCTGATGGTATTGCATCATTTCCTGAAAATTGTTCTCTGTAATAAGAGCAGAATTACATCCTAGAGCATAAAATCCTACCACTTCTCAAGATGACTTGAGAGGTAAGCCATTATTTAACTGACTGTAGTACCTGACCTTCAGAAAGCACAGAAGGTTGTACTGGAGGCAAAAGCCACCACGAAGGCCTAAGTGCCAAAATGAAGATTTTATTACAAATGTATTCCTACATCCTCTGTAAAGATTTATTTTTATGTAGACGTAGATAAATTTCAGTTCGTGCTTAATGTGCTTTCCCGTTTTTTATTATTTTCAGATTACTCCCACATACAGCCTGATAGCCACGCCATGTCTTCCTGCAGTCCCTGGCTGACTGCATCAGGAGCATCTCTGTTGTGTTCACAGCTATGCGTAGAAGTGAGCTGAAAAGTCAGGATTTGACACAAAGAGAGTGTCAGAAGATGGATACATAGGTCAACGCGCTTTTTTTCTCTTTTTTTTTTGGTGAAAACTGCCTTTATTTTTCAGGAACAGCAAAGTGGTAGTGTTTCTTTTACGAGAGTACAAGTAAAAACAATTTCATTGAGTATGGTTAAGAATGAGACCCAAGAAAAACAGCCTTCAAGTATAAAACTGTTTTTATGCTACTGCTCATTTCACAAAAGCTTGCTGAGTCAGGCACTCTTTCTGGCAACCTGAAGGGGAGAGGAATTACATATCTCACACCAAGATGACAGAAAATGCTTTAAATGTTTAGCTTGGGTTTTTTTCGAGAACAACTAAATCTTCATTGATTTTTCTGGAGATCAAAGCTGAACATACGTAACTAGAAAGAATAGCCCCAGGGAGAGCAGAAAAAAGAAGTGCATGACACTTCACATTGATTTAGCCATGATGTTCTACTGGACAAAGGGAATATAGCAAGAAGAGCCATTACACATAGTTGTTGCCAAAGGTGGCCTTGATATTTGCAAGTACTTACACACAGTTACAGCTTTAAGTACAGTAGCAAGTGGTAGAGCTTTGCCCTTCCCTCTTCATCTTTTAAAAGTACATACAGTGCTTCTTTGTCATCCAAAAGATGCCACAGAGGTGGGTGAAGCATCATATGTTCCTTTTTATAGGAGAGATACTAAAAGGATGGAGACAAAAAACCCTAAGCAGATACAAATAAGAAGGAGGAAGGCTTTTCTGTGCAACAGAGATGCAACTCTGGGTCTTACTGGCTGCCAACAGCTGAACTTTCCAAAATCCTCTGACTCCCAGCTCCTGGGGAGCACACTCAAGGTACTGCCTGAGGCACCAAAGAAGAAGTCAGGACTTGAATTGGGGTTTGCCATTTCCAGCTTCACATTTTGGGCAGTGGAGCATGACCAAAACAGCCAGCTGCTGAAAAATCTTTCCTGAACAAAAGGAAATGTTATATGAGGTCTACCTAAGATCCATCCAGTGATTTTAGAGAAAGAGTTGCCACCAACAGATTCTCATCTCGCTTTTTGTTCCCAGTGGAGAAAGGATGAACTCAAGTTGCCTTTGACTGATAAAAATATATTCAGGGGTCAGGGATGGAAAACATTGCACATATCTTCTTCAAGAGCAATACATTTGCTTTCAGCCCAGAAGATCTCGTAAGTCCTATTTAGGACTGAATCACTGCTTCTCAAACCTTTATGCGCATAACCTCACCTCTACTTGTACTTCTTGATTCATTTGAGGGTTTCAACCCAATCCTACTTCCAGGTTCATGAGCAACTTCATACCCTACTTCATGTGATCGTGAACTCCTTTTTGGATCTGGAATTCTAAGGATATGCTTATGGCCTGTGGATAGACCAGCTATCCATGTAGTGCATACCCAAAGTATGTATGGCTTTGTCCATACTGCTAAATAAAGTGGAGACTAGACTAGTATTTCTGGAGATTAAATACTGCTGGAGATGGACCCCAGCCTCGTTGCCATGCTGCTCTGGGTGTTCACGCTGCTCAGGGCTAGTCCTTCTGTAGGAGATTTCTCTTGAAAAGAGCTCATTGAAGAGATTCAAATTGGAGCAGTGAGTGATCTCAGTGTGGATAAACACACGGGTGATCCAGTGCTTGAGCTCTCTCCCTGGCTGTCTTTTACTCAGTAGTATAGATGCATCTTTTAAGACTGCTTGTTCTTACACTTTTAGTTCACTTGTTTATGTGTTTTTCACATAAACAAGTGTGGGCCTTGGCCAGCAACACACCTGTTTCTTAGGCAAAGGTAGCAAGTTCTTACTCTAACTCCCCTGTACAGGGTCATGGACATGGACAGCCTGTGCTAAGTGTAGCGCTGTAAGAGTCATGTGAGTGGAAGTACCACTGGGGTTCAACTTCCACCTGGCATGCAAAGGAAAGGGGTGAAAGTCAGAAAGGGAAGTCCCAGATGATCACCTGTCCCATCTCCTGATTGACCCTATTCAACCATGCCCCTCTCCATAGACTACACATGAGAAGGAAGTGATGGATGGATGGGTGGATGGATGGATGAATGGCTATATGGACAGATACACAGACGGAGAGACAGAGAATCTGTTTGATGTGTTATTTGCCTGAACTGCTCTGTTTCCTGGGTTGCTTTCTATGCTTCTTGGCACATCTGTAGAACAAAGCAGCAGAAAAACTGAACTAGAGCTGTCAGAAACACGGCAGAAAATGGGGAGGGCTAAAATAACACCAAGTCATGGTCACATTGGCCACACCTACCTTTGAGGTTGAAAGGGATACCACCAAAAACGAGGTATGAGTACAGTAATGCCTGGATCTAATCTCCAGGACGTTCTGTCTTGTGGGCAAGTCCCACTGAGTTCCATTTGACTCAATAAAATCAATAACTGTGGTCCAGAGCAGTATCTCACGCATCTACTGTTTGGCTACCAGTACTTCTGCAGCTACTTCCCTGTAATACACCTGCACTGCACACTTGCACCCCTCTCTTTTCTAGTCACCCTCTCTCCATAAGCTAGGCATGAAGACTGTACCTTTGCTAAAACAGCATCTGCTTCATTCTGGGGACAGTTGCGAGGTGAGCATCAGGACCCTGGTTATCACCTCACTGTTGCTCAAGGACTGTATTTAAGTCCAGGCCCCTGCCTGTGGTCCCTGCCCAAGCTCCGCTGCAGGCATGCCTGCGCCTGGCCATGTTCCCCCGCTGAGCCCTTGCTCTTGCCTCTCCCTGACAGTGAGTGCACACACTCAGGACACAAAACCAAGAGGAGGCCAGGATCTTTTGACCTGTTTGCTGATGTGAAGTATTTGCAAACCAGTGGAACAAAGAGTCGTCCTATGCTTTGTCTCCATAATCACCCCCTTTAATTGACCACATTGGATCCTGTGACATCTTAGCTTATGTAATTCCCTAAAGGTATAGCTGTAGGGCTGAGCTGCTGCTCCTCTGTCACAGTTGTGGAATCCTATTTTTGTTGGACTGCTGTGCGGTAAAGGCTTCATTCGCTCTGTAGTGCTGTTGTTCCCTTCCAAGTGGCTCTTATGTTTCCTCTCCCTTATTGCACTGCTGCAAGATCTTTATTACGGGGTGCTAAAATAGAACTAATTCATTGTTTGCTAACAACTCCAGCATTTGCAAGGCAGCTGCACACTTACTCTCCATAAAATAAAGAATTCCCATCATTGTGGGCCTGGCTTGGCCCTTTTTGGAGCCAGTAGAACTTTGTTTTGATATGAATTAAGCCTTGGATGCTGAGGCTGGTATCAGTAAGTACAAAAAAGACCAAGCCCAGCTTTCAGAAATATGATATAGGATAGACAGAAGCACAGTTGCTTCAGAGCCGGGTATTGGGAATTCTGGTCAGTGGGGCTGATCTTGATGTTCGCAGCCATGGGCTGTTCTCCCAGAAATGATGCTGGTAATTAGGACATGTTTTGCCAGCTGGAAGCCAGTCTCTGCTGTAGATTAGCCACAATGTACTTCATGAGCAATCAATCGTACCTGATGTTTTATGAAACTTGTAGTAAATTTATCACCACATCTCTGCTGAAAGGAGTATTGGGCAGGCAATGACCAAGACAGGGGAATTGCCTGGTCTAATTCTGCAACCCAAAGTGCATGGCATAACTCTAACTTGAACTGATGATTTTGGGGTCAGTTCCCTCTCCTGACAGTGTCACCAGTTGTAATGTTCCTATGCCAAGCTTTCAATCCCTGTTGATTCGGATGGTTAGCCACTGCTTTGGGCAGTGATCCTCTGAGTTTTCAGGCTGGCTCCTCAATGTCCATAAGTTCCAGATGAATGGCCTTTGTGGATATACAGTGGATCTGCTGCTTGCCTGACACTGGAGAGCAAATGTGCCAGTATTGGTATATTGCACGGTCTGAGAGGAGACCTTGGCAGTCTCTCTGTAATTGTTTTGAAGAATCTAGTAAAGTCGACCAGGTTTTAGGAAGAACATCTAGATTTCCATGAAGTTTTTAATTACCTCATCAGACTTGAGTCTACTTTACTGATCGCAAAGCAAGCCTGTTCATTGTTTTGTTTGATTTGGTCCGGTTCACGAACAGAATGTAGTTTTGGACGGGGATCTATTTTTTAAGGAATGCTCTGTGTTTCATAGCTTCTCCTCCTGGACTGCGTCCTCCAGCCACTGTTACTAGATGCAGCACCTAAGGAAATGACCCAGTGGCTCTTGGACAAGGAATCTGGCAAGGTTTTGTTCTCAACTTCCCTAGTACATCTCTGTACTTTTTCGCTGTAACTAGGTGTAATCCAAACAAATATCTGCTCAGGTATAAAGCAATCACCTACCTCATAAAAGGTCTGTGGTTAAATTGCCCATGTTTGTGTAGGAGTGGGTTTTTTTCTGCTGGCAGAGTCCTTATAAGGAGTAATAACACTGAAGAATTTGTAAAAGAAAAATGTTTATTGAAGGTTTACTATTTCACAGGTTTTACTGTAGAATCATTTACGCAAAGCTGTGAGTCACAAGCTGAAGTTCAGTATATGAAATTGCTGACAGAGTGAATGAATTTTGTGCATGACAGACATAAGTGGTCTGCATGCATTATAGTCAATTCATAATTGCTTTAAAATCACATGGCAGATGATTATAATTAGGACAGGAGCTGTTAAAATCAAGAACAAAAGAAGGCCAGAACCTGAAGCTATTTACTGCTACATTTCTCCTCCTTGTATGTTTATGAAAGATGTCCTAACTCCTAACGTGAAAGCACAATAAAAATCACCAATGCCCCTTCCGACTGCTGCGATGTCAGTAAGTTTGGCAGAAATATCTGTGAGGTGCAACATTTACTCGTGGTACGTGTCACAGGGACCTACAGGCACAAAGACCCAAAATAGACGGGTCTTGACAGCAATAACTTCATTGTCCTGCCTGGATGGTCAAGCCTACCTAGCAAATTGACATGACCTCTGTCTATGGCTGTTCTGTCTCCTCTGCATCCGGGGTGTGTCATATCAATGAATACAGACTTTCGTCTAAGAGGGTCTCTCTCTCGAAGCAAGAAGGAGAGTTGTCTGCGTGTAAAAGGAATATTTCCAAAGGTGAAAGATGCCTCGGGAAAGTACATGTCACTCTTGAAAGAGGTGACTATTCATCAGCCCCACAGACTGGAGGAGGACTGAGACCTCAGCTAAGTGACTAGAAAAAAACAGAACTGAATGAAATCTTGAAAAGGGGTATTTTGGTGATAGAGGCTAAAACCAACCAACTCCCCTCTCCCAGCCTGACAGTGCAGACAATGATCAATTACCAGTCAATGAGTTAATGCAATGGTGATATAAGAATGAACTCAGACTACACAAGCCCCAGCTGCTCAGCTGTGAGGTCTTGCCATAGCCCCCATCTTGCTGGTGGTGAAGAGACACAGTCCCTTCCTGCAAGGTGCTCAGTGCCCTAGGACTTGGTGGGAGATGGCAGATCTCTTGGCAAGGCGAGGAGCTGAGGGAGACACTGAGACAACCTTGAACACATGCAAGGTGGTGATGCACCACATCAGCAGCTGAAATATTGCCCAGAGTTTTAAAGCCATCAGAGCAAAGACAAGGTTTTAAGGGGGACTTCATCACAAGCTATGGCTGTTGTCCCAGGGTATTTGTGCTTTATTCATGCACAACGAGCAGGGCGGGTGGCAGTGTCCACAGCAATGGTGGTCTGTGGGACAGCATGGCCCCACAGCTGCCAGCCGGCAAGCTCCCCCAGCCCCATGGGAGTGAGAAACTTCCTGAAGACAGCTCTGCGCAGGCGAAGGATGCTGACTCCAAAGTGCGTAGGCATAACTGAATCAAAGCAGTGAACTCACCCAGTTTACAGCAGCTGGTACAGATCATTCTTTAACTGAATCAGAGCAGAGCACATGCTTCCTACCCCATAAATCCAGATGAACCTGACTAATTCCTGGGAGATTTTATTATCAAAATACTATATTTAATCTTCATTTGAAGATTTGTTTGAGGGTCTTTTTGGCAAGGTCAGCTGTTGTGCTGAGCCTGCTTTCTCACCTGTCTAGCTGTCCCCAACACCATATGCACTTTGTCATGGACATGTGCCACCGAGCTGCCGTTTTGGCAAAGTCAACCCAGGAAGTGAGGCCACAGGCTAACCCCTGACCAAGAAGAGGACCATTTTGCACCTCACTGCTGTGTATGCAGCAGTGGAAGGCACATTGCTCTGCATCCGAGAGATGCTAAAGCTCTGGCATCCCAGCTTCAATTCTGTTCTTAACCATAACTTCCATCACAAACATATGCCCCAGAGATGGCTAATATTTTCTCTTCACAGATGAAACAGAAGTCATAACATCAGACAGTTTTGCTGCTGCCAGGAAAACATGAGTCTCCTACCTGGGAGGCTGCTGAACTCTCTTGAACAAGGATGTTTTCTCTCTTCTAATGACTCCTGGATGACACAGCAACCCCTCTTACCTGCTAGCCTGCAGTTTACATAAGAATTGCTTTAGGGCCTCTCTAATGTGTGCTAAGACGAGATTAGTCTGAGGAAGGACCCTTGCTTCTCTTTCTGAGGCTCTGAATAGGAGGACTTTCTCCAGGTGTCATATTCTGGATCACACCATCTTTTTGCTCTCAGCAAACCAAGGCAAGCAATGCTCCTGCCAGGTTTCTCCTTCCTTCTGCCATGCCCTCTGTAGTAAGGGAACAGGAATGGCTAATTCTTGCCTGTATGAGGCTGACCCCCTTCTTTTCCTAGAATTAAGAATACACCTCAGGTGTTTTGGTGGAGAATTTAAAAACCTTCCTGAATAGCACAAGGAGCTCCAAGGCCTGGAGACATCATACTTAATACCAACAATCAAACGCACTGTCATGCCCAGATTTAGCCTCCCCGTGAGCCACACAAGAACTAGAGAAAAGAAACTTCAGTAGGATCAGTGCGTTTCCATTGATAACAAATCCAGACAGCGCAGGATCCAGACTGATGCTCTTTCAAGAGGCGTGTGCAAGTCACTGCAGCTGTTCCCAGGATATGAAGTGTTTGGAGTGATGCCCAGAGGTCAAGGTGCCTATGCTCTGACATACAGCTCAGCACCAGTGAGGCTGTGCAATGTGCACTGTCTTGGCAGACACAGCTGATATGATGACTATGGAAACAATGCTAGTTAAGAAATATATGTGCTGTCAGTCATCAGTGTAAAACCAGATGTTGTGAGCTTACATTTGTGGCTAGCTGGCTGATCAAGTGACAAATCCTTCATCTGTAGGAATAAGAGAGTTTGGCATATGGCTGTTTCTTTTGACATGGCAAGGAAGCCTGATGTGCCTCAATTAATCAATTAAGTGAAGGATAAGGCCAAGGGAGCAATGGACCTGAGATCAAAATCACTAAGTACAAAGAGGCAGTTTAGATTCCAGCTGCTCTGGATTTGCTCAGTAGTAAATAATTAAGATGTTCCTTAAGGGGTTGTGATAGTGTCTTTTATTTCCCCAGCTAAATATAAAACAACCTGGCTGTCAGTTTAGCCTTTGCACACATACCGTGCTCTGCAAAACCTTCAGGCACAAAGCTGGAAGGGTCCTATGCAAAGGCTCCAGAAAGTAAGTCCTCTGGGACAAGTCATGAGCTGAGTGGTGGGCACAAGATGTGAGCAGCTGGGTACCAACTCACCTTTCTGCCATGAAGATGATCTGTGGGCTCTGAAGGTTATTTGAAGTCATGTGTCCTAAAGAATCGCTGTCAGGGTGGTTGTTCATTGCTGGGATCACATGGTTACCATTTAAGATCAGAAAGGCTTTTTCCATTGTGGCTTTTTCCATTGTGGTCTTATCAAAGTCCTTATGTGTGTTTCTCAAGCCTCTCTTGCAAGCCAGACTTGATGCATCACATTATGTTACAGCTCTTGTGCTTGTTTCTTCTCTTCTTTTCCCCAGATCTAGAATAAGATTAGTCTCCAACGAGGTGTGGTAGTTCTGTAAGAGGGAAATAGTAGTCCACAGCAGCTTTAATCCAAAACTCAGATGCTTATGTGGTCTCTGTTCATCCACTGGGGAGACCAGCAATCAGCAAAACAGACACAGTCAACGAATTTTAGCATGTTCTTTATAAGAGGCAGGTTCTTCTGAAGTCTAGCCATGTTTTCAGCATGCACTTGGAGCCATTAGACTTCTGTTTCCTTCTAAAAAAGAACAGTAATAGGCACTATAAATGAATGGGATGGGATATCTACGTCCCACGTGACAGTAGCTTAGCAAATGTTCAAAGGGTCTTTGTACAATCGCAGCTGCATCCTTCAAGTCAGTTCAGTGTGGCTCAATCAAGCTGAGGCAGGGTATGCCATTATTCAGAGGGACATCAAAGCTGTGATGGGTTGAGGGACAGAGAAGGAAGGAAACAGAAAAAAATGCTATGGAGCACTCTTCAGGAACACTCCTCAGCAGCTGAACCTTGAAGACTGGATCTGACTTTATTCCCTGACTTCCTTTCAAGTGGGGAGAAGACGGCTATGAAAACAAAAGCCAAAAAGAAGCCAGACTGGAAGAGGTCTAACACTGTTCATAGGGCCACTGGCTGTCAGTGTGCCATTGGACTCTCATTGCCAGAGAGGGGACAAGACATCAAACATCATGGAGATATTTGACAAGGATCACATCTCATGGAAAAGTTATCCTGCAGATGTTCCTATCACCTTTTCATACTCTGCATGTAGAAGAAGATTCCCCAAGGATATCCATTATTAACCGTCTAATGGGCCAGACACTCGAAAGGAAATTCCCATGCAGAGCATCTTCAGTTGTGGAGGAAGATGTGAGTCCAGTTGTTTATTCCGTAGGCATGCCATTAGAAAAGGCACACTGCTGAAATAGCTGGGTTGCTTTATGCAGCCTCATGCACTATTACTCTTAAGTTATACAGACTTACAGTCAACTTCTCTGTCTTCTGCCAGCAAGCTTTCCAGTCTCACATACCAACACAGTTCATGTGCAGGGTAGATTTATTGAATTTCTCTCAGCTAGTGGCTACCCAGCCTCATCTGTTTTAGTCTTAGGTTTTCTTTGGGTGGTAAAGGCACAGATTTCTACATTTTTGGAGAACTTTTAAGCAATTTCCAGGAAACAGATGCATATCTGGATGTGCTCGAGCGTTACCTAAATGGTCCTTAAAAAATTGACAGCAGATGTTTTAAGATAGAAAACCCCAGCATTTCACAAACAGTCTCAAGTTCTGTTTATTTAAAAAATGTACTTAATAAGTCCATTGTAAGCATAATCATAAATAAAGTGCATGCATTTGCTATGACACTTTTAGCTAGAACTCTTCTGGATTTTGTTTTCTTTGGAGTTCAGCAAGAGCTGAAGACCCAAAAGGTGACCTTCAAAATTCATTAATCATCACAAAACACTTCCTTGAGGGAAAGAAATATGAAAGGTATGCGCAGTGCTGAAAGAGGGCGGCTTGCTTCACAGCAGATTTGAGAGTCTGGGCTCTGAGCCAGGGGATGATTTTTCTTAAAAGAAATGGTCCACCCAGCCCCCATGTGCATGGTGGGTCTGTTTGGGATGCACGGTTATTCGCCCTCTGCCCTGCCTGCTCCTTCCACCCTGACACCTCCTGCTCGCTCTGCAAGGATCAGGGCCCACCTCTCTTGGCAGCTCAACTGAAGTGGATGGGGTGGTGGTTTGGCTTGTCACTCCAGCTGCAGCTTATCTCTAACACTGTCACCTCCACCAGAGACTGTCCTTGCCCTGCTCTTCATCAGCCAGTTTCCAGCACAGCCCATCTTCACCCTGGCCTCCTTTTGGTCTCTGGCTACACCTATGCAAGTAAAGCAGAAAGGGACAGGACATGGCCTTTCACCACTGGCCTGCAGCTGTCCTGGTGGGATACTTTGCACACACTCCCTGGCATGGTTTTGGGTCCTGACAGCGACTCCTCTACTCAGCAAGTGCCAGGGCACTTTTCAGCTCCTGATAGGCTCAATGTACGTAACAGACTCAACATACATACACACCCAGTGGACCGTATGGACCTATACCTTAGCTGTAGGTGAAAGCAGGTTAGCCAGGCAAATGCAAACTCTGCTGTGCCACTTGCCCTCAAAGGCTGGAGAAGAGACCACAGACACGTTCACTTCACACGTACAGCTGCAGTCAGTGGGGTGCATCCTTCTGCACTCCCCTCACTCTTAGTTGCTTTTAAGACAAGTGGAGACAATTGTTCTGATACAGAAGGGTCAAAAGGAGCAATCGGACATCCCAGAAGAAAACTTCTTTGGCCTCTGGGGCTCAATAACACAAGAGCTGTGATATCTTAACTCATGATAAAATACACCTGACAGATGGAAGAGCCCAGACCTACCATCACCTTGGACATGAGGCTGCCCTTCTGCTGTGTATGGGTGTTTCAAGGATCCCAGTAAATTCCTCCACCAGTTCTGCCAGCGGCAAGCCTGGTTCTCCTCACCATGAGAAGAGCTATGGCTTCCCTTGTTTGGTGAGTCCATGTGCCATCTGCAGCTGGGGCAGGATGGCAGCTCCATCAGCACACACCACTTTTCACCATGGGTGTCCTCTTGAGCTGTGCTTGTCGCCACTTCACTATCTGACTAGTGCAGACGAAGCCTTTGGTGAGTGTTGCAGCTGCTCGTGTGGTCTCCTGTGGAGTTCAAACATACTGATACTGTTTTTCCCTCATACCACAGGTGTCATATCTTCAAGCCTGTGAAATTTGAAGCAGTCACCAACATCCATCTGCCTTACCAGTGCTATACAACCAGATGTGAAAAGCCTCTGCTCTTTGTTGTAGGCCATGTTTCATCAGAAAACATGGCCCAGCTACAGATCTGTAGAACCAGCATTACACTCCTCAGTCCATACCTGGACCTCTAAATAAAGCAGATCAGTCTTTAAAGGAACTCAGCATCGCAGATCTCCATGATTTTGTCAGTTGTTCACTTAAAAGGAATGAGAATGTGATTAGCACAGTACAACTCTTCATAACTCATCTGGGATAACTCCCTGTTTCCTCAAGCAAGTCTCCTTTTAGGCTAGTTTGCTACAGAAGCGAAGCTCTTGTGATACCATGGTTTAGGCAAAAGAGCATGTGTGCAGGTGTTCCTCCTTATTAATGCACTATCAAACTGTGATTGACATGAGCCAATGTGTCCCAGAGCTCAGTTTTTACAAGTTTCACAAAAATGCATGGCTAAGTACAGGAGAAAAAGAGACCCTGTGAATGTCTCTGTGGGGAAGCAGGAGAAGAAGGACTAATGTCTTCACACATACCAGGGAAGCTCTATGGGAGAAGTACATTAAGGCTACATCAGCCACTGGAAAAAGCCTTGGAGTTGGCACCATGACCCAGCAGAATTCCCCCCCAAAAACCAGTCCTACACTGCCTGCTAGCCACTTCATCTACGTTCCTGCTGTAAGTCATATTTTCTCAGAGTAAACCCATCACCAAAGCTATCTTCATCCCCCTACTTGTCCAAGTGCTCTTTTTAAGCCGGACAGAAGATAACAAGAATGTGACTTGGAGTGGAGGAATGTGAGCTTGTTCTGGAAACTAACATAAGCCCCAAACTTTTGTAGGGAGGAGAAATGCAGATACGAGAGCATATCTGGAGACACAGAAGTGATGTTGAGCAGCGGAGAAATACTTGCAAAAAAATACACCCTGAACTCTATTCACACACATGAAATTTGTCATGGAAAAATGGCTGAAAAGTCCTGGGTTTTTAACAGGCTTGAATGCAAAATAGACAGAGCCCTCTGGTCCCACTCCAGCACAGCAGCTGAGTAAGGTTTTATTTTAAGGGCATATGTAATCTCAGTAAAGCAAGTAGGATTACTCATGTGCTTAAAGTTAAGCACAGGTTGAAAATTGCTTCTCTGGCTGTGGGCCAGGGTACTTACCATCCAGGTCATCCTTGCTGCTTTCACAGCTTCTGGGGTTGTACATTAGGCCCTGAGACCACCATCTTGGTGGGATGACAGAGTCCAGAGTAAAACCACAATGTCAGGAGAAGACCAGAGTGATCAACTTATAAGGGAAAATCATAAAGCTAAATAGTGTTTGTCTAAAATATAACACAGTATGTGCACAGATGTTAAAATAGTCTGTAGATATCTGAGGAGAGTAAACATCATTGATAGAGAAAAATTGCTTAGGCAAACACACTGGCAGTGTAATTAGGGTAAATGAGAGGAAATTAAGAAAAGGAAAATTCAAATTAAACACTACAAACATATTATTGATGAGAGTTCATACCGTGAAACTACTGTCTACAGTTTTGCTAACTTCTGCAGTTCTGCTTCTCATAAAGTCATCAAGCTGGGATTGAACAAATTAACATCAATACTGCGGAATTTTCATTTGTTTTAGTTTTAATTGAAATGTCCTTGCATGGTTCAACGTGTTTCTTTTACAAGTCAGACCACTCAATGCCACCTCTACAAGAAGGGAGATAATGAGCCAAATTATGCTCTGAAAGATATCAGTATCTTTCTTCTTCATCTTCACTGGTTTTGGGCAAGTGATATTAGAGCAATGGAGATCAGATGCTGCTCCAGGCTGTTCAGGTTTAGGTGATGTAACACATTTTGGATGTCTACATTTAAAAAAAAAATCTTTCAGTGTCAAAGAGCTTGTTATATCTTCACATAATTACTTCTATCATCTAAAAATAGTTGACATTTTACAAAATTATTCACACCTCTCTTTCGCGTGGTGAAGCAAACCGCACAGTGGGATTTTGATATGAGCAGTCTGCCTAAATCTTGTGTGTCATCAAAGGAGAACCACAGACTGATCCTAAAGCCACAGCCTGCAGTGAAGGCAGGCCTGCCATTACCTGTGGCTTTGTTTCAGATAGCCAACGTCTTTGCTTTCACAGAGGATGTGTTGCTCGTTGATAGGCCTCTGGGATCTAGATCCACCATACAATTTTGTCCTGGTGGGAAGACTCCAAATGCCTGTGTTGAGCTAGACAATGGTGTCTAGAAGAGTTTGTGATGAAGCCATCACCCCTTGGAAATGTTGAGTCCTGGCTTTAGGCAGGGCATAACCTGGTTCTGCTCCCGTCCTTGTCTTTTAATTCTGCTTTCGTTTCTGCACAGAAGTAGCCCATGCGGTAGGATCATGGGGAGCTCTAATAAACACCATCCAGGGCCTAGACCTGTGGCCACACGTGTCTGGCAGAGCCAGCTCCCACAGCGGCTGCAGAGGAATTGTTCCCACTGGCACCATCAGCTCCTGTTCACATACAACCCCCCCATGGATCTCTTGGGGATGTTGCACCAGAGTTGGGCAGGAGGGACTGCTGCAAGGACATAGTGCCTGGTCTGGTCACAGACCACGCTGTCCCTACGTGGGAGCCAGCATGCAAGGGTGAAGAGAAAGCCCAGCCCAGCCCCTGTGTATGGTCCCCACCAGCATCCCCCATCCTGTTGCAAAGGCAGAGGGACAGCGGGTCCTCGCTCTGCCAGCAAGGGTGCAGAGCAGTGGGGTTACCCCAGAGCTCTGCAGATGCTCCTGGCCCAGTGGGAGTTAAAATGTTAAAAGCACAAAGTGTGTTTTATGGCTTGATTCATTGCTGTGAGTAACTTTCTCTGCTATTTGCCTCCTTGGAGCTGCTAGAAGGAGCTGCCACGAGAGCACGGTTTGAGGCTTTGTTTGTCTTCCATGGTAATCCTTTTCTTGGCAAAAATGCCTCCTGTCTACATATAAGCAGCTGGTGGCTGAGCAAATAATTTCAGAGGAGCTCAGTTTCTGAGGAAGCCTTGCATGTGCCACTTACTGTAACACTCCATAAACACTGGTGTCACTGCAAGATCGGACAGCAGTTATCACTATGTTTCATGATAAACACAGATGGTGTTTATGTTTAAATATGCCAAATGTGGTAATGAGAGCAAACTTTGAAAGGATTTATTTTTATGTTGTTTCCATTCTGGCCTCTAATAATTAAGGCTCTTATGACCTGCCTTTTGGAGGAGGAAAACATATTTATGCAGTGCTATTCAGGTTTCTAAAATAACTCAGGGAGGTTTTGTTTGGTTTTTGCCGAAGGACACTGAGCTCCTGTTTCCCAGGAGGTTTTATTGCCCTGTATTGAAAACTGTAGACCAAGGTTTACAGACATAATCTGGCCATTGGTTTATGCATGTCTTAACTGCTTCTAAAGCATCCTTTTTTAAATTATTCCCTTTTTCTCCAGAAAAAGAAGGTTAATGTAAAAGTTGGAAAAGTTTTACTCTATTCTATGTAGGTTCTTACACCATGCTCATGCAGTAGCATTGATGACCAGTGAATAGTGTATTCAGCTGTGTATCTGTCTTTTGGGCCATGTCTCTTCTCTCATCTCTGCAGGTGAGTGTGTTGGGGAGCCCTGTTTCAGATAAACACTGACACATGCAAGTATGCACACAAGTATTTATGCTAGAGGCAGAATCTAAGAAACAAGTCCTACACTCTGTGAAGAAGGTGACAATATTTCCCAGATATCCCTCCACAGCTACAAGCATCCCCACTCTCCTTGTCCCTAAGGAAAAGAACTCCTTCTCCTGCAGGGATGAGCTGGGGTTGCTTCACACACACATTGCTGCTAGCCTTCTTGGAGGAGACCCTGCTTCTCTGCAACACAAGCACAAAGTTTACCCTAGATTATGGTGTTAAAAACCTGGACTATATCCATGTGAGGCTGCTCTGAAAGGGCAATCTAATCTGACTGCCTGAGCTGGAGCAGAGAATACCCCTACTTGTCTTCTCCCTTCAGGCCAACGCATGGGAAATCTTTCAGAGCTAACGCAACCTTGTGCCACTAGCATTGGCACTGCCTGCTTGGACTGAAAGAAATAGGGTGTGACATTTCGGTGGGGTCAGCGTGGAAAAGATGCTAATGTGACATATCAAGCAAGCTATGACAGACAGCTTCAGAGATGCCTTTCCTCCAAGGGCCCAGTACCAGTCATGCTGGTTGTTGGTCCTCAGGATTTAAATTTTGATCCTTGTTATCCCACTGTTTTATTGCACTAAAGGTCACAGACTCCCAGGCACCTCTTTTGTTATCAAATATAACCTGTAGCAGAGCCTCATACACTGCGTTCTTAAATAGCCGTGCCTAAATGTCACTGTTCTGGGAGGAGACTGCTTGCTCCAAGTCTGCGTGCTCTGTTGGTACAGAGCTACTGCAGAGACAGCAGTAGCAGAATAACTAAGCAGAATAAGAGAAAAAAAGGTCTAATTTCTTTATATTACTTTAAAATTTTTTAATCATCTTGAGGTGACTATATATATATAATGCAAACAGCTTTTTTAACCATTTGAACTTCCAAGAATACTGGCTTCTTAAAAGAAAGCAAAAGTCTCACTGCATATTTTGTGTCTTTGAGATCAAAATAATATTTAAAATCTATTCTCTCTTCCTGTGGCTTGCAGACACAGTGAGGAAGACATTGGGGTAGTTGTTTTCTTCTACAGTTGTTACCATCTAAATTGGGGATGATAAGACCTGTGTGTAATGGTACTTTCAGGAATCTGTAAGACAGCAGCTATGTTAGAGACAGCTGTATCTGTTTTCTCCCCCACTTCAGCCTGGCATCTCTAGCTGTATCTACAGACTTGCACAAGAGGCCTAATTTCCTGCACTGACAAGCATCTTCAGCTTCCACCTTTGAAACAAGCACGGATTACGGGGCTGAATGCTGGAAGCAGGAATGGCTACCTCATCACCACAGCGTCAATCAGCAAGACACCCAAATGCAAACCACAGACCAGCAACTGCTGATCACACCCACTTCTTTTTCAGCGCTGCACATAAGTCTGTAGGATGCTACTGCTCTGTGGAGTCTGTTCCCTGTAAAAGCTGACCCAACTGAGGACATTAACTTACTCTTCTAGGATCAATGCAAAAGTTGCTGTTGAAACGATGACTGGATCACTTGAAAGAAGGTAGTGTAGATATGGGGGTGTTACACGCATTGGGCGAGTAACTTTTGCATGCACGGAAACCAAAGAAAAAGGCCTGGCAAACTGGTCACTCACAGGGGCAAGTTTAAAACCAAGACAAGTTAGTTGTTAGAGTAGCTGCTAAACACTCATGAAACAGGCTTTCAGTCCTGGTTGTCCACATCTCCTTACGATCTTCTGCGACTCACCTCATGCTAGATTTGCGTCACTTAACTTTAGGTATTTCGGCTGTGTAATCAGTGGAGAGAGAAAGGCACTTCAGAGATAATTCATCTGACTCACCTCCATGAATATACCTTGGTGGCCTCTGCTGAACTCACCCTGGCTGGTGGATGTATTTCCTGTGCTGGGGAATCCAAAACTGGATGCAGTACATAGATGTGATCTAGCAAGTGCTGATTAGAGAGGATAATGCCTTCCTTTGATCCACTGCAATGCTCCTGTTACCTGCCTGTATAAGCAAAGGCTGAGGAATGGTCCATGTGCCTCATCCTTTTGCCCAGCTTGTATGACGTGATGGAGCTGTAGGGTATTCCCCTGGCCCCATTTCCACTCCATGGCAAGAACTACACAACAACTCCACTCTACATGGACCTCCAGGCTTCCCCACAAAAGTGCAGATGAGCTTTAATGTTTAAGTTCAAGCAGGACTTAATCTTACCTGTGTCTCAAAGATGGGAAATATCTGGACAGCAGTTTACTAAGATGTGAGCACTACCTGCTGAGCAGAAAGATGCTGTTCTGCCTTGTCATCGGGATCCAAACATTGTGCCTCAAGAAGCCCATCATGATAATGCAGAACTTAGAATGACTGGTTTCTTAAAAGGAACACTGGAATTTGGTTTGATTTTGCAATGACTAAGTAACGAAAATAGTCACAGACAAACATTAATCCAAAGGAAACGAGACATGAAGGATTAAGACATAGAAACCAGTAGATTTTCCATGCCACTTGGTTTTAAACAGTTGTTAGGAACTAGGGGAAACAACAGAAATGCTTGTCTTTTTTTATAAAAACGAAATTTTTGAGGGAATGCCAACTGCCCTACAGCATCCTGAGCTGAATCCTAAAATAAGTTATCAAAGCACGGCACAGAAACACAAAAAATGTTTTAAGAGCAGTTGGAAGAGATCGGAACTGAAGTCCTCCACTAGAAACAGAGCGAAGAGGCCCCAGGCCCCGTGTTTAACTGACCCTGATAACTTCAAACGAGGCCGATTTCCCTGGGTCCGTCCTGCCCTTGTTTCTCCTGACCGCTGGCACCATCTTGTGGCACCCGAAATAATACGATTGATGGAGAAGCAGCCAGCGCTGGTGGGGAGCCTGGCCGAGCAGAGGGCTGCCAATGCAGCCAGCGCCCAGCAATTTCTTCCTCTGCAGGAGCGGAAAATTCTTCAAGGGACTGGCTAAATCAAAACCAAAGCAAACTCTATTCCAGCTCTCAGAGCATGATCCGTAGGAGCTATCAATCAAAGCAACTTGCCCTAATCTCTTTCTTATCCAAAACAGTCACATTGCACTGATATCCAAATTCCTGGCTGTATCATAGCTGGGCAGATTTCCAAGATTTTCACATAACTGGTATTTTACAGAATACCACTGACATTTATATAGCTGTAAATTCCAAAGGACTTTAAGAGCAATAGTTATAAGGCACCACTAAATTGTGTCTGGGCTGGAAGATGTCAGTTGGGGGTAGGTGAGCAGAACATCTAATAGGAAAAGTGAGAATTTTGCCAAAGGACATCTGAGCTAAATCATGTTGTTAAAAAAAACAAAAAAAAACAAAAAAAAAAACAGGACCTTAAAATGAAGGAGATTTACTTATATGAGATTTCCTTACAGGAGCTTTCCTTATAGGAGCTTATCCAGAAGAGCACCACAAAATAAACTGCACTACATTTCAGCCAGTCTAGCATTTGGGATCAGACACTAAAGCTGCTAAACACTGTTCTTCCACAGGGCTGACAATCTGAACAAATAATTTTCTGCATAATTTCCATTCTTGTATCTCCAGAAGGAATTTATTTTACAATTTGCAAGATGAAGCATAACATTACTCGTTTGTATCACATGTAAAATATACTGTGCTGCTTGTAGTGTTCCAATTTTTAGCACCGACTGTTAACTATGGGGGAGTAGTGATTAATAGATGAACTAACACTTTGCTTTGGAGCATAGGGAAGCTTTCTTGGAGATCAGATGGAAGTAATCTGGAGAGATTTAGATTAGAAAAAAAATAAAAAAGAAGTAATAAAGGCAGTTTAACTGGGCTTAGCAGCAGCAGTTGAGACCTGTAAATCTGCAGAAGATATAACCAAGAAGGATTGAGCTGAGGATACTTGGAAAGAGTATGGGAGACTGGAGAAAGTATGGGTCCATTAGGTTGCACTCGCCACCATGCAAAACCACAGAAGACATTACGAAGCGAATAGTGAAAGCCAAGGAAACATATGTAAAACAAGAACAAAAGATAGGTCACATCAGATTAACCTGCCATCTTTTTTGGTAAGGGAATAGCAGTACTTAATCTCTGTGGGTATCTGAAAAGCATCTCATTGTATGCGCTAGGAGAAGTTATTAAGCAGCTTGTAGAAAATGGGATCCATCATGGCACACATGTAAGGCCAGGCTTTGGTGCAGCAGCAGACAACTTGCAGCATTCTTCAAGGACTACTCTTGGACAGAATCTCCTTGGTGGTCAAGGCAGGTAACAGGACCCTGGGGTGGTATCTGGAGATGCTTGGTCAGTACAGAGGAGGATCAGGGAATTTTAAGGGAAGAACTGGTGGCCTTGGAGACTGGACCAGCAGCAGTGAGACAGTGCTCAACTGTATCGAAGGGAAAGTCACAGTCCTGGGAAAAGACACTAAGAAATCCACAGTAAATGAGTGCTTGTCTTTCTGGATGGGTAACAGCGAAAGAGACATTCATGTCTAAGGCTGATCTTGAAGCTGCCTTCTCCCAGCCTGAACCAGCTCTCCTATCCCCAGCACTCTTATTATCCCCTATCACAGCCAGGTGCGTTATTCTTGCCGGTCCTCCAGTAGGACTCCTCTTGTCCCAGTCTTATGCTTTAGGAACTGACTATAGGTGTGAAGAGATAACACAGGAAGAGAGGACAAGCTGGATTAACATTTATGGCATTGCAGATATTGCAGTGGCTGTGAGTGGTATTACACTGTGTGAATGCCAGAGTACTGCTCGTACAGTCTCTACAGCAGCCTCACCTTGCCTAAACACTCACCAATTATACGGCAGGCGCCAAAATAATAAAAGGCTTAAAAATCACAATATTTAAAAGGACAAGTGTTGTTTACTTTCTATCCATCTTTGAATTT
Organism: Leptosomus discolor; assembly: GCF_034619465.1. Lineage (NCBI taxonomy): Eukaryota > Metazoa > Chordata > Aves > Leptosomiformes > Leptosomidae > Leptosomus > Leptosomus discolor. Next base: position 22,752,568 of record NC_141391.1, read on the forward strand.
GAGCCTTTAAGTACTGTCTTTGCAACTTTTTCTCTTTGTGGCTGCATGGGTAAGAATTTGCAAGTAAGCAAAGCAAGCTTCAGTCTCATGCAAGAACCAAGACATGAAGCAATACTGCTCCAGCTGCAGCCTTCTGGCTGGTCTATGCCAGGCACCTGGCAAGTTATATCTAGACAGGGCAATTTGTTGAGGATAGATCCAAGTGTTACTACCTGAAGCTTAACTATAATATTGAATCATAGCAGAAGCCACCAGCTTGTACCTACTATTTTAAAAAGGGCCCAGGTATTTCATTTTTTGCAAATATTTGTTGGATTAATTATTATTCTGAGTTTTGGAGGCAGTTAGGCAGTTGCTTTTTAATATTACCTTCTACTCTTCAAAAGGTAAAAAAGATTAAAGAAATTACTATTAGTTTGCTGTTTTTAAATGAATTCTAGGACCAGTGGCAGAATTTTTCTGTAAAGTTCAGTTCACTGTTTTTACTTCACATGTTTAGTTTTGCTCTGGACTGGGTGAAAAAAAGAAGCAGATCCAAAATCTAATCTTAATTACAGAGGAATAGCTCTCAGGGGTACAAATTACAGGTAAATAACTTACAGGTCAATAACCTCCATTCATGTTTTAAGATTTCTCACAGCTTTGTACTGCTCCACTTGAAAATCAAGTCTTGGCCTTTTGTCAAAACCTAGAGAAGGGCCCTGATGTGGGGCACACAGCCTTCATGCAGTTATAAAAATAATCTATTGGCTTTCACCCCGGGACAGGTAAACGAGCAGTTACAACAGCACACAATCTCAAGTATCACTTTATTGGCACGGTTTTATTTAGTCATAAAAGCCTAAAACGAAGCTGAAGACATGGTCGGTAGATGTCACCCATGCACCAGGCACCAAGCATGCAAACCTCAGCCCATAACAGCCCAAACCACACCTTTCCCGCTGCAGGCAGGAGCCAAGGCCAGGCAGGGAGGATTAAGAGGAAGGTTTAGTTCAAAACCAGCCCTTGGAGGGTGCGGGGATGTTCAGAGGGTGGTCAGCTACAGTGGCCCTGGCAGCCCTTGTACATCCTTTGACTGGGCGGCCAGGCAAGCTGGGGGCACCCTGAGTGGGGAAAACTCCTATGACCCGTGTTGGACACAGGGAGAATGCCCAAACTTCTGCCTCCACTGCTGGCACCTCTACATTGGGGCGAGCACCAAAGGGAGGAGGTGTCGCTGCCCACTCCACCGGGCACAGGGAGAGCAGCCCCAAGCAGGGTGCCAGGGCCCAGGGGAGCTGGTGTCCACCATCACCCTGTCTTCTGTCCCTGCCACTGATTGGGGAGGCGGGGATGGGGCTGGATGGATGTCCCAGGCAGAGTGTCACCCTCTGCAGCCCTCTGTGCTCCTCAGCGTGACAGCTCAAGACTGCTAGCCTCTGTTTATCCTCTTTACATGTCTCATGCAAATGAAACTTCCAACTTTTTTTTTCCCCTCTAAAAATCAATTGAAAGCAGCTTGATGCTATGCAGCTTAATCATTAATAAGTGCTGAGCTAGCTAATGGTGTTTGTTCAGTGTTTCCATAAAACATTCAAAATCAAAGCCCTGCAATGCCCCCCAAAGCCTGTCCCTGAGACTCTCATTAATCCCAGACATAAACATGCTGTTCAGCCTCCTGCATTTTTACTGCAAGAGGTTTAGCCAAGCTTACGCCCTGCTCTGCTTATCATGAGGTCGTTTGGGCTTGGCCTAGGGTTTTGCTCTGGTCTGGCAGAAGTCGACTGCATTGGCTGAGCTCCTCCTGCCTCGAACCGGTGCCTGGTGCTAGAGATAAACCCGGCTGTCTAACCAACCCTCTTGTTTTAAAGACTAATGGTGATTCCTGAGCAAAACGTTGGGAAATTCCAGCCTAAAGAAATGGGAACAACATCAGCTGGATATACCAGTGGCTTTGGCTGTCACTTTGCGTTTTGTGTGCTGAGCAGGAGCCTGGGGAGCAGGAGCTACCCACAGGCTCTGTGGAGCTCTGTGCTCTGGTGTGCAAAATCACGGGCTTTTTGAGCCACATCTGTGGTTTTCAGGAATTTGGGCATTGAAATATAGGACAAAAATATGAATTTAAGAAAGCAGATCAGCCAAACAGCATGAGATGTGATCATCCCTGGTTATATCAACTGGATCAAAGAACATCACTGATGTTTCTTGGGTTTTTTGCATGTCAACTAAATGGAAAGATTTTCTACCATGCTGACTCTAGCTAAATAATCCCTCCAGGATCCCTGATCATACAAGTTGAGGGTAGCAGCCACAGTGCATGTTGGCTGCAACAGGTTGCTAAATATAATTTTTTCTAGACAGAAAAACAGGGTTTGGAAAAAATGAAGTATTGCTTTTCTGACCTGTGTGGCAAACCTAGACTTCATTTCCCAAATCAGAAGGTTTGGAAGGGGACAAGTTCACTTGTTTTTCCTGACAGGAACAAGAAACTGCCAACACAAATTGAATTAATCTGATGGAGCAGATTCAGTCCTGCATCTCCTCACACAGGCACAGGAGTTCCTGACTGGTGGCACTTTCTGTGGGTGCCAATGCATAACGATTTCAGAGCATCTTGCCCTTCTGCCCTGGTGTTGCCCAGCTTGGTTCGGTACCACAGGACCTTCCGGGGGGGGTCTCCGGGGGGAGGAGAATGATCTGCTGCTACCGTCCTGCTTTATGTATGAACAAAGTGCACAGGAACCATCTTCCTTGAGTACAGGTGGGAAGAAGAAGAGAGGGCCTTTTCTACATACAGAAACCCAGCAAATACCTGGGTTCAAATTGCTGCTGACTTGCAGCCTCTCCTGGGCTATATCCTTGCTTTCTGAGCAGCTCCCTCCAGCCAGTGCTCCTGTGATGGCTGACCCAGCTGTGGGTAATCCCTCAGTCCTCAGGTCTGCTCTGCCTGATGCCTTCCTATTGCTGCCTGGTCTGACCACATGAAAGTCCATTTAATTGCTTTTTGTTTCAATAAAAGGTGCTCGGCCTAGGCTTCAACCAGCTCTATGACTGTCTCTAAATCAAAAACCTGCTGTAACAAATAAACATTTTTTTTTTCTTTTCTGTAGTAACACAAATAATACTGCCACTCACGTGCACTGCACACATTATCTTGAGCTATGGGAGAGCAAGACCCAGGCACTGCCCCATGCCTGTGCTTTGTGCCTGCAGGGACAACATTGTGCTGGGACTGACACTGAGATAAAACCTTTTATTAGAGTAACCGGTGTGGCAGCAGGTACGATGTGGGGCCCAAGGTCGTGCTGGGGCTCACAAGCCAGCCCATGCTGGCCTCTGGTGAGCAGGGCCTGAGGTCCCTTCCACGAGGTGGGGCTCTGTCCCCAAATTTTGCAGCTCTTCCTGCTCTCCTGAAGGCATCTCCAGCTTCTCTCTTGGAGGCGCTGAGGGCAAAGGCAGTGGTCCTGGAAGTGGGAAGGGAGAAACACAGGATGAAAATTTGGTGGTCCGGTAATTCGGGATGCCCAGCGTGGGGATGCTCAGCATCAGCCTCCTGAAAGGCGCTGATTCCCTGCGAGGGCTCAGCACCCGCCATCCCGGCAGCGTGGCCCTGCAGGCAGCTCAAATCAGCACCCAAAGTTTGAAGCGCTTTTTGCAAATAAAAGCACAGAGCTGGTGCTTGGGGTGGGCCTGTGGAGGCCAAATCCTGCCATGTACTGAGCACTTTTCCACCCAAGGTACCAAGGATGTTCGGCCAAAGATGCTTCACACAAAGGGGTTTTCTCAGCAGGAATGATTTGCTTCAGGCGGCAATCTCACAGACTCAGGCATTTTCCCCATTTCCCTGCACTTGATAAAAGTCATGTTAACATCCCAGTAAACGTGTTTTCTTTTCAGCTACACTGCTTGTAACAGTATTTGCCTGAATTAGAGTGAGTTTGCTCTGCAAACTGCATTTACCTTTCCCAGATACAGAGCAGCTGTTCGCTGTACGTTCTCACAAGGTCCTTGTTTGCACAGACTTTTGTCAGTAAATACACCCCCCTGAACAAGCCACTCACTTCAGCTTTCCAGCACTGATAGGGGAGTTGTGAGCCCTGCAAGACACCTTCATCCTTGTATTTTTGTTTCATTAATAGGCACCTGCCTTTGAGACGGCGCCAACAAGGCTTTGCTCATGCCATCAATCATGACGCTAGAGTTGACTGAGTCTTACAGAAGTGTGAAGGAAAGAAGCAGATGTTATTAATTCTTCCTTTGGTGAAAGCTCTTCGATCACACTGTGCTGACACTCACTACGTATCCCCACCAGCACAAACACAAAGGTTGCCAGCTCCAAAGTCAGTAATCAACAGAAAATGTCTCCCCCATGCCTCCCCACATGGATGATAGCATTTACTGTGATTCATGTGGAATCACAGTCTGGAAAACACCAAAGCAGTGGTGCCTGCTGTGATGGTGGAGGCAGAGGGAGCCATGCAGGGGGCTGCCCTGATCCCCAGTGAGTAGGGCTAGGGCAGAGCAAGGGCCAGCTGGGAGCCCTACAATGACAGAGGTTTCCAGGCTTGAACATTAATCTGCAGAAGTCAGAACATTCTGCAAAACACACTCATGTCAATGATGTGTCGGCATATGTCCATCAGATGTGACTGTTAGATGCTGCCAGCTCATCTTGCAGGCAGTGAGGCAGCCTGGACTCCTGGGCTCTGCTGAGACAAGGCTGTCCATGACACACTGGGGACTTGGTGGCTCCCATGGCTTGTGGACACCCGTTGCAGAGCTGTAAGAAAGAGCCCAGGCTCTGGGGGAGTCAGAGCTGTGGTATCCAGGACAAGCCACCTTGAGCATGGATTCTTCATGTGGACGTGTCAGTGTCACTGTGGGAGGTATGGAAATGCTGACATGTACATGTGTGCTGGGAACCTTATTGTTCCCACACTTCTCACTGTGCACAGAGGAGCCTGTGCTCCTGGCTCCAAAACTGTCTTTCCAGTCTCATTTGCGTCTGCCAGGACTTCACCCTGAGATCCGACCTCTGAGGAATGTATTGATCACTTCAATCAACGGCAAGAGAAGGGATGAGTCACCAAAGGGTGTCACTGGCTCCAGACACGTGTTGTCTTCTTCATACAGCTCCTGAAGAGAAAAGAATTTCATTCATATATGTGTGTAGGGAGGAAGATACAGAAAAGTGAAGAGGGCAAAGAGAACACTCAGGGTCTTTTCACCTCCACTTTTTACTATCTGACATATATCCCTGAGATAGATGCTGGGCCCCCTAGAGAAGCCCTTCTCCTCCCTTCAACCCCAAGTTCAAGAACTGCTGTTCCGGACACCTGTGGGAAGAACCACTCTGAGTTGCTGACAAGTAAAGTGTCGAACCACTGATTTCCTCCATTTCTCAATCTGCTTCTCAATTCTGCCACAGAACATTTCAGTTTTGAGGTGGACAAAGCTGGAATACCAAGCAGGGCTTCATGTCACCCAAAGCAGTGGGCATCCTGTTAAACTGAAATTCAGAGCATCTGTTGGAACTTCACAAAGCCTGGGGAATAGGTAGCTCTGAGAGGGGTTAACCACAGCATTGGTCACCATCCATGGCAAGAAATTAAGGTTTCTTCAGACTACTTACTAAAGATGCCATTACATCTTTGTCCCTACACTGATTGCAGGGAGTCTTGCAGCTTTGCAGAGTAGGTGGTCTGGCTCACCCGCTACTCTCACGCATTCACGCGTGACAGTAATTGGCAAACGCAGCTGTAAAGGACCCGTCCAAAGTGTCAGAGAGAATCTGGGGTACAGCCAGTGACGGTCATTCCTCACAAATGGTTATGTATGATGACTGAGCGATGTGAACAAAACTGCCTGAGAGAGGAAGTGAGACACTGACTGACACAAGACTAACACAGTCCTGTTGCACAGTTTCACAAAAGCACTACGCTGGGGGCTGAGGGATTCAGGTGCCTGAGTGTGCATGCTGGGACTGATTGCCTGAGCAGCACAACACACGGTTTAACTGAAGGCCCCATCACAGTATGCTGCTCATGAAGGACCCTGGTTTGACAGTATTGAAGAGAGACATGTTCGTTATGCAGTGAGATCAAGTGAAGCTACAGATCTGGCTCTCATCTTCCTAGTCCTGAGGAGGTCCGCCTCTTCTGCTCTCATGGGCAGGTACACCTACAAACATACACATCTGTGCTCTTCAGACCCCAACCAGAGCTGCCAGATGCTCAGGTCAGCTCACAATGTTTCTTTGAAACATATTTTAAAACTTACTCTTCATTAAAGTCAAGTTGTAGCCTAAAATAATGCAATTTATTACGGTGTCCACTGTTTCATGCCTGTTGTAAGTAATTCAGCTGGTCCCCGGTTCCTCAGGCAAAAGCAGATGGCTTGGCAGATTAGTGCTCAGGGGACATCTTCAAGGGCAAGTCCAGTTTTCAGGGAGATGTGTGAGGTCCACCATCCCGTACAGTCAGTACCCAGTGAATCTTCCCAGCACATGTTATTTTCCTTGTTCTGAGTTTCCTGTCACATGAGATCTCCACTGCCTTAGCTGGAGAGGACTGGCCGTAGCTGCCTTTAAACTTCAGAAGGGACGAAGGCAAGGCATGGTTCCCTTCCTGGAAAGTGCCTGCAGCAACCCCACCCTGTGAGCTGGTTGATACTATCTGAAGTCATTTAAGTAGACGTTGCATGAGTAAAGAATGTTATACATCAAACACACTCTAAAAGACGGTGCAGTAATGGTATTTGACTTCATCTCCAATGGCTTGAGCTGTTGTCCCCGGCCTATCCTGGTCAGGGGACACATCTCCACCTCCTTGATAGCAGTCAGGCACAAAACTGTTACGTTACTGATTCACGCCCTCAGCTAACTCCACAGTCGTTTCCAGGTCCAAGAGCATTAATCGGAACAGTTTTGAACTGGCCAAGGTTACCTCAGAGGCCTCCTCTGACCATGATCCATTGAGAAATGAGGGTGTGGCTTTTATTACAGATTTGGACGCAGGCTGTTCTCAGGTAAGGGCTGTGGTCTGTGGTGCTGTGTTAAGAGTTGGGCTGAGCCCAGGAGTATGAGTGCTGAGGGCAGAATGATAAAGGCTTTTTTCTGCACTGATCATCCAGTGCTGGGAAGAAACCATGGCAGCTTTGCCCCTATTAATGGAGTGGCTGAGCTAGGTAGGTGGGTGGAGCTGGAGCCAGAATCCAGAGCCATTTCTCACTGGACTTTCATGGTTCAAAGCAACTGGGGTCAATAGAGAGGGATAATTTTCCTATCTGATGAAACCTGGTAACTTCAATCCAGTTCCCTTTGGGCAAGTCTCTGCCACCACAGCTAACATCTGCAGGCGATCCAGCTGGTGCTCAGCACAGGTCGATTACTTGTAGAGGCTTGCAGCTTGTAGCTCGAGCTTGCCTGGGACCCCTCAGGGCTGAAGCATTTTAGCAAGGACTTATTCTGGTTCATATATCTAAATCTATGGACAAAGGATGTTTTAGAAGCAGCAGAGTGAGATTGCACAAAGGTCATGCGGCATGTATTGCTCTGCTGAAAGGTTATCTCATCTGGAAAGCTCTGACTTGGTGCATTTCCAATGGATATACTTTTGTGCAATAGATATAACATTCCACTAGATGTGGGCTTATTTTTAACACATGTTGGTGCCTTTTCGAGGAAGTTTGAATGTGGTACTAAGAGATATTGCTCTCCATCTTTATTATTACTGCCTTCTGGCTATTCAGGCCTGTTGACAAAGCACCAGAGAGGTATTATACCCAAATGACCATGCCAAGGAAATCGAGCCAATCATAATTTAAGGCTATATCAGCTGAATCAAGCAATCTATGAAAGAGGCACAAAACCTGCTCAGCATGTTATCATTTCTTATCAGACTGGGATTTGCTTTTGATGGAACAACTCAATTCATCACAATAGTCAATGGTGAAGAAAGCTGGGGGAACGTGGGGACAGTCACATTAGCCTAGAAAGGCATTAAAATGAATCCAGAAGAGGAGCGTGAAGAACTAAGGAAGTGCATTGTGGAACACGAACTCTTTACATAGACCTTAGGAGAACTATATTTACTAAGTAATCTTGGTTATCTAATGCGCATAGGCAGGACACATCTCTTATTATGTGTCTGAACAGCAGCTGGCTAAATGACACATAAATATGATCAACAATAATTTTATATTAATAACTATAAGCATAAAAACAATGGAAGATGAGGTCTTCGTGCAAGAAATCCTTCACAATAGCAACCGACAAAGTTTTAAGCTTGTTCTCCACAAGGATGTTGACAGCGTTCAAAAGAATATATGGAAACTGCACAACATTGGTATTAACTTACAATATAAGTGCAAAAAACTTAAAATGTGTACCACAAGCTTTCAATTTAAAAAGCAGTAGGACCCACCTCTATAAGGGAAGGGAAAGGAATACTTTATCACTTATTTTTGAAAAAGTAAGATGTCTTCTTTTCTAATAAAGGGAAGTTTGGTAGTTCTGGATTGTGAATTTTAACACAGAATAATTTAAGCCTAGTAAAGCACCCTGAGGACTAAAAAAATGCCAGCTAACTTTTATCACATAAGCATAAAGACAGAAAGTATCAGAAATACTACCATTTTTTATTATTTTCTTGGGTTTGTACAAGTAATGTTATTTAAAGACAATGGCTATGAAAGGATGTTTCAGAAACATCACAAGGGCAATACGTAAGCTCATCTGTTGATCTGTAGCAGTGAATAAGTGTGGTTACACTTTTCTTACATAGATTTCTGAAAGTGGGAAAAGCTTTCCTTGGTTTTCAGTAGGTGAAGAATTGTAGTTGCTATGCATAGATTTATCCAATCTCACTGTTTATGACTGACTTTTCAAGCATCCTAACCTAAAATGAATGGTTGGTACCAAAAGCAGGCAAAGATATGAATGAGGGCTTTGAATCTTTAGGACTAAGTTTAAAAACCAAGAAACTTAACATTTAACATCCCGCTTCTTCCAAAATCTGACATATCCACGTAACAAACTGCTTCATTCTCAGATCTGCTGCTTTAAAGAGGGAAAAAAAAAAAAAAACAATCTGAATGCAAAAAGAGGCATAAAAGCCATTCTAAATACAAGACTGTGTCTATTCATAAAGAGGTAAAGTAGTGCTTGGGTGATCCTCTGAAGACAGTCTAGGAGGAGTTAGATGATGGAACATGAGGTTATTTATGTATGGCTGCTATCAAGCAGATATAGATACACTGTTTACGGCTGGGAAGAGCCTGCTTTCTCTCTTTTTATACAAGAGCTTAAAAAATGTAGGTGCTGGATATTGCCAACTGGAAGGTGAATGACATAGTGGCAGCCTACAGTGATTGATCAGTGCCGAGAGGCAGCGAAAAAACAGACCAGTGCTCCCATATTAATGGCATTGATTTCCCTCCACGGAGATCCATTAGACACCCTGAAATCAAACACAGCACCTCTCTGTACCATTTAGAAATCCAGCTCAGATGATACGCTAGACATTCAGCAGTGTCTGTGTACCTATTCCCAGGCGTGTAGCAATATGTCTGTGCAAGGGAGCTGCAGGGAAAGCCCTCTCTCCAGCCCTGTGTCCCTGCAGAGCAGAGGAGGGTGCATCTGGTGGCACAAGCAGAGCTGCTTCGCCCAGGCCGTGAGCTGCGAGTGAGGCTGAGCAGGTCATGTCGCAGGGGACAGCCACCGATGCTCAGCGTGACTTCCCTCCCTGCTTGCACGCCTAGGCTTCCTTCCAGAGCAAGTCGGAGTGTGCTGGGAACCCACCTTTGGTCCTGACACTTGGGACACCTCCAGTGTAAAACCAAAGGGGTTTTGACACACAGAATCATAGAACAGTTTGGGTTGGAAGGGACCTTTGAAGGCCATACAGTCCAACCCCGCTGCAGTGAGCAGGGACACCTTTAGCTAGATCAGGTTGCTCAGAGCCCCGTCCAACCTGGCCTTGAATGTTTCCAGCGATGGGGCTTCTACCACCTCTCTGGACAACCTGTGCCAGTGTTTCACCACCCTCATTGTAAAAAAATGTCTTCCTTATATCTAGCCTAAATCTACCCTCTTCTAGTTTGAAAACATTATTCCTTGTCCTATCACTGCACTCCCTGCTCAAGGATCCCTCCCCATCTTTCCTGTAGGCCCCCTTTAAGTACTGGAAGGCCGCCGTAAGGTGTCCTCAGAGCCTTCTCTTCTCCAGGCTGAACAACCCCAGCTCTCTCAGCCTGTCCTCATAGGGGAGGTGCTCCAGTCCCTGATCATCTTCATGGCCCTCTTCTGGACTCACTCCAACAGATCCATGGCTTTCTTGTGCTGAGGACTCCAGAGCTGGACACAGTACACAGTGGAGTCTCACCAGGGCGAACTAGAGGTGCAGGATCACTTCCCTCGACCTGTTGGCCCCATGGTGACTGGCAGTCAAAGCCTACCCCAAAACACAAAGAAGAGGTTGTACACTGTGTGGTTTTCACAGGAGACACCCTCAGCTTCATGTCAAGGCATAATCCCCAGACTTACAGGGAAGGACCTTGGATGACTGGGGTGGGAGGCAGGAGGAGGGAAGGGAAAAGTGTTTTTTTTCAAGTATACATATTGCATTAGCTGGAAGGATGATAAAGGCAGGCTGTTACCCTGGTAAGACACAACATCAGAAGGGCTTGCACAGACATCCTTCTCCAGAGACAATCGCTGCATGCATGAGGTATGAGAGGAGAACACAGCAAAGCAGACCACAGTGCCACAATGCCAAGGATTGACATTGAACATTACAGCATGGGCACCTCAGCTTATCTGAGCTCCCTTGACAGTCCACAGGTGACACAGAGAGAATGGGGCACTTCAGTGGGGCTGTGGGTCTCAAGTTCATCGTATGGATGAAAGGTAACTTAGATGCTTCTTCCACCATCAGCAGAAAGCATAGGGGTAAGTCTCCACACAGTCGATGTCTCAGGTATGGCGCCCTTCCACATATCCATGCCTTAGTCACCACAAACAGTTCCACGGTTGATGGTTTTTTTTAAAAAAAAAAAAAAAAAAAAAAAATCCAAGAAAACATTCCCTTTCCCTCATCATGCCTTTGCTTGTGATTCAAAACACTTCAAATATCTCTTTACTCTTCTCATATTTTTCTAATTCTAGTTTTTCTCATTTTCACTTCAGCCCTGGAAGTGATGTGCTCAGGTTTTTCAAATCTTTCCCAGCTAGTTAAGTACATGTCAGCCCAAGGATTTACATTTGAGTTTGAAATCAGGCTCTTACTTCTAGATACTGCAGAAATGGGACCTCCTGACATGGTCTGAGTGTCTTTCATAGAGCATCATACATCTTCTCTGGGAAGTGAAGGTACATGTCAGCCAAAGGAGCTGGGTCCCTGGCGAGATTTGCCTCTGAAATGCGACTGCTTTGTTCCCCGTTCACTGTGTCAGATGCTTGATCCATTGGGGGATCATAAAAAAGAGAAGTCACTTGCCCAAGACCCATTAGGGTCTGAAGGCTAGCACGCCTTTCATGCAACTAATTTTATTTCAGACAACTAATACACACTAGTAAATACTGGCTCAAAGAGAGCAGTAAACTAAACACTGTGAATTAAACTTTAAACGTTTGACTACTGTAAGACTGCAGGAGGATCACAGTCCAACAGGCTGCAGACAATTTGGAAAGTGTCATATGAATCAGTGTGGAATGGTCTCTTGAAATGTATTGATCCTTCCTTTTTCTTCCTCTCAAATGCATTGTTGTATCAACTCCAAAAGCAGCTCATCATGCATCCTGCAAAGAAGAAAATAAGCACAGTCTGCCCACTTCACTGCTCCTTTTCACTGCAGTATTGCTTCCACTGAGTAATGCCGGCATCACTCTGGGGTAATGTAGGGAGTGAATCAAACGCACAGGGTTGATACAGGTACACTTCACCTGAAGACTACAGGGGTGAGGTATGTGAGCTCTGCTCTTCCGTGCGTGCCAAGTCTCCTGATTGAACAGAATACAGCCAACACCTTTGTGGTTTGCTCCATCCCTCCTGCACTCCCACCTCCTGGCTGCAAGCAGAGGCTGTACTGCTGCAGGAAACCGGGTCCCATCCTGCGGCCCTCTAAGTTAGTTCCCAAAAGTTCCCTGGGTTTCAGCAATACAGGATGAAGCCTCTATATTGCAAGGCAATTGTGCTGACAGGCCTGGAGGTTCAAGTCATTTATTGTACCCTGTCCTCTCCCATTGACTGCAACAGATTCAAGAGTCAAGCCCGTTATCTGTGCTGGGATACAACTGAGCATTTCTGATATCTCACCGTGTCCAACTCACCAGCCCCTTTGGCCCAGCCAAACTGCCCTAGCTGTCACTGGTCTTGACTCTAAGGACTTTAAAAATAAAAATAAAGCTATTTTCTTGCAGTACAGAAACTGAAACAATTTAGCATTAAATTCAGCAAACTTCTGCAATGTCAGATTCTGGAGACCTGAGTAGAGCCCAGGAGAGCTCCTACTGAATCCAGCACATTGCAAGCCAATGCCACCACCCTCTCTAGCCACGGAGTGGACCATGCAGACACATGTCACTATCCTAGAACAGGTTACAGCAGCATGAGGGTAAACATAGATGCCTCAAAGATGCACAAATTTGGTTTTGTATTAGTCTCAAACCTTGCAGAGCCACTCAAGTTAAAAGACCAGCAGCAGTGCTTCAGACCAGAATGGAACACTTGGAGTTAACTGTGGGACACTTGGAGTACATTGATCTGCCCAGTAAAGCAGGATAAAATGGAGACTCGTTGAAGCTGGTCAATGTGGCAGCATGAGAACCAGCTGCATGGGCCAGAAGTAGCAGCCTGTTTCAGGCTGCATTTGATGTGGTCACCTGCAAGCTGTACACTCAGGGACATCACATCATTAGGGAACATGAAGCTTTTGAGCCAACCTGTGATAGCGTACTTTGGTTTGACATGTTGATTAAATAATACCCAACTACTTATATCTCCACTCATACTGATCTGGATCGGCCCTCATATCAGCCAGAGCACCACCCTTATCGCTCCCCGCTTCCCCCAGTAACGATGCACCTGTTCTTTTCAGTATCAGGGCTCCAAAAATACTCAAGAGCTGGAGGTTGCTGTGGGGTACATCAAGTCAACTTGGCCCCACCAAGCCACTTTTTAAGCTGCTCTGTTCTTTCCTTCTGAGAAGTCACAACCACCGTTTGCAGACTTTCCCACACAGGGCAACACCTTAGAAAACAGGTTTCCTCTGATGCAGGCTGCTATAGAAAATACAGTCATTACTGTACATAAAAAGAGACATACTTAAACCACACAGAACTAGCATGAAGGAAAGACTCCTATACATCCAACTTCTTTAGATTAATTTTATTCTTTGCAGAAGAGAAAGTCAGTTGGATGAGCTTGCCCAGAACAACCAGCAAGCAAACAGCCCTTGAGTCGCTCCAGCAAACCTCACCCCAGTCAGCAGCATCGCTGTTGTCCCTGCCAGCCTACCTGAGGCAGCTGCGCGCTACTTGAGTGCCGGTGCTGATTAAGACCTGGAGTGTAAATAGTTGTCCACAGCTGCTGGAAATGGAGTCCTCACTTAATGATGCTTGAAGCTACCGTCACCTAGAGTGGACGAAACACGAGTTTTGGGGTTGGTTTTTTTTATACTTTGTGTTTGCCAATTTACAGGTTTTTACTGTTCTGGCAGGTTCAGCTCTCCACAAGGGGATCAAGGCCATTGTCCGTGATCTGTGGGGTGCACTGTGAGTCCTTCACCCTCCCACGCTCCCCACTGCTTCCTCTGAGCCCAGCATGGCTGGAGTTATGAACCCACATACCTTGGGGAAGGGCAGGCAAAGGAGCCATGCCAGGAATCAGGCATCACCATGCTAAGTATGGTGATGTCTGAAGGTTAAATGTTCCCTTTCCTTTGCAGAAAGAAATCGTGCACCACCATCTCATCCCTCTGGTTGAGTTTAGGCCACTCTGCAGAAAAAAAGTGGTATTTCAGGAGGCCACGCAGGGCACCTAGGTAAGAGCCTGACATCATAGCCCAGGGGTGAAGTCATTTCCCAAGAGAAGGGGAGGGTTTCTGGTATGACTTGTGCAGTTCTGGATTCCTCTTGAACATGGTCTGCAGGACTAGGGAACAAGGAACAGGGACTGGGCCTCCAAGTAGTTATTTTAGTATAACCTTTGTGTACCTTATCTATGGCTAAAAAAACGGAGAGGATACAGCATGTCCCCAAGAAGGTGTCATTTGTTACGAGTATCCCTTGCAAAGCTGGAGGCAGCCCTGATGGAGGTCTTGACAAACAGTGAGAAGACTCCTGTTCCACTTTCAGTGCACTTGCAAAAAACTGTGGGACTGAAGATGAAACTAAGGCTAAGAGGCTCTGGGCTGTATGGCCCAGGTTAGGCTGGGTTGTCTGCATCATTTGTCTGGCCTTCAAACCCTGCGAGTGTGTCCAAGGAGAAAGGTGGAATTAGAGTTTGTTCAATTCATTGCACAAAAGAGATGATGATAATTGTAGTAACACCCCAGTTTGCACTTAGTCAGTGATGCTTAGAGCCACTCAGCATTGCTCGTTATGAGAACCCACCTTGGGAGCCAGTTAATGCCGAACTGACCCTTAGCTGGGTTACGTGACGGCAGAGAGACTGCAAATGGCCTTGTGCCCCGGGTTTCTTCATGACGTCTTTCCTTGTGTCCACCGGATCAATTTTATCTGAGCTGTTTGCTGCCCCTGAGCAGTGGTGAGGAGGGAGGAATGCTAAAGATAACTCTGTAAACAAAGAAGGCATGGAGGGGTCAGAGCCCAGGGGAAAGATCAATATGTTAGCTTAGCTTAGGAGATGAACAAATTGTATCTGAGGGCCACATAGACATCCTCAAGAGAAAAAGCAAGGTGTTTTCTGCCTTTAAGAGAAACCACAAATGACTTTTGTGCCTCTGTGAGACAAAGGTCCAGATTCCTGGGAAAATAAGGAAATAATAATAGCAATAATATAAATAGCAGTACTTCAACTAGTAATAAACATAATAAACATGATAATAATAATGGTAATAATAATAATCCAGATGGTGCACCTACAGAAGAGGTGAGCAAGGCAAGGACTTGGGCAGCCTGTTGCCTTTGGAATAGAAATGCAGCGTGCGTACAGGGATCCGTGCATCAGGGATGTCCCCGACAGCCTGCAAAGGGCTTGCACAGGTATAAACGTGGACTTTCTCCAGGTACCCAAATTCCTCATTCCTTCATCTGTTACCTTCTCATCAGAGGCATCATTGGTGAGAAAACAGGCTCCCCTGTCGGCTGTTTCTGGCTTTTATTTCTCCTCTTTCCAGCCCCCCCTTTGCCGTGTTCCCTGGTGTCTATAGCCCACTCCCCTTTATTCTCTTTGCTGCCTTTCCTTCCCATCACAGCTCCCAGTTCCCTACCCTGAGTGGGTTCCAGGCCCTCCCCCATTAAATGTTTAAATGGTCAATGCCAATATCATCTGAGGTGGTAGACGTTGTGGAGGTCAGGGAAGGTATCCCTGATGCCACCAGCTTGGAGTGCAGGGTGGTCCCTGCAGGGAGAGAAGGGGGCAGAAAGAAGAGTGGAGCAGCAGGGTCAGAGAGTCCTGGTTTCACTGATAAATTCCTGGGACTGGGAAAAAAAACATCCATCTCTTGGGAGAGCAAGACATGAATTTCAGGTTCCCCTCTTGGTTAGCTGGTTGCCAAGCGGCTCTGCTCTCTGGCGCTCAGAAACATCAGGTCTTCCTGGGCTACTCTTCCTTGCAGGGGTCTCTGCCTTGCGCAGGGTCTGCTCCCCAGGGTGGTGTCCTCAGCCCAATGCCCTTTCCCAAACATCGTTGAAAGCATCCTTAGAGCTCTTCCTTCACAGCGTCTCCTCTTCCTGCAGCCAGTCCCTCCGCTCCCCAGGGGCTCCCCTCCCACCCGGTGCTACTGCCCCTGTTGGAAAGCCCCAGCCCTGATGGCAAAGGGAGCATGAGTGTCCCAGGACACTGACAACAGCCACTTCCCAGATCATTTAGCCACCACCAATCCATACTGAAATCACCATTTTAATGCCAAGAGTGTCTGGGTTTTGTAGTTTCTATTTAAGAACTTGATGAAATATCAAGACAAACAGTGGCTGATCCCCTCCCTGTCTGGTTGAGCACAGACTCTCAGCTATGAAGCAACTACCGCTGTCCTTGCTCCCAGATTTCCAGCTGCTTCTTCATTTTCTAACCCCGCTCCAACCTCCCTGCACTGGCCCTGCCACCCCGTGTAACAACAAGTGAGATTTTTCCATCAGGGATTTCTCCTGCCTGTCCATTGGGTCCTCTCTCCCCTGCCCTGTTTGATTAATTGGTGAGGCACCGGTGCATGCAGCGGCAGACACCCCATCTACTGACGCAAGCACTTTGTTTTTCCATCCTCAGCACTGTAGTATGACACTGATTAAACAGTCACGAGTATAAAACCAGGTTAAGGCTCCTTTCAGATAACAAGATGCTGTTTTCCCTTCCAACATTAAACCCCGTGGGAGGGGGTGCACTAACACAGCTCTGGGAGGTTCACAGTGATGGGTGGTGGGAGGGGGGACAGTCTTGCTCTCAAGGTGCTGGAGAAGTGCTTGGAAATGCTGAGTCCATCAGCTCTCCAGCACTGGCTTAGAGTGTCACCGTGGGCATACGGCACTGCCCCTCCAGGCTCTGGTTCCCCAAACACACGTCTTGCCTAGTTGAACTGGAAGCTCAGTGGTTTGAGTACCACCTGTCCCAGGTTCCAGCTGGCTGGAGAGCCTCAGCACTGTGTCGCAGCATCCTACGTGCAAAACTGTGGGTGTGGGTTAGTGCACGTGTTGGTGCCTATGCTTCAGTGTCTGGACAGGAGCACCTCTCCTCCTGCATCCCCTTTCCTCGCCCCAACTCCACCAAACATAGGAGGAGGGAGTGGGCAGAGGGGACCTCAGCCCTGGGACAACGCCTCTGCATCATGGCTCGCAGTGTGGAAATGTCATGAGCCCTGACTAGAGGACAAAACCCTACTTTGGGGACTGTCAGAGGCTGCGCAGTGACTGCTTGGCTAAGCCTTAGCTCCCAGCTTGAGGGTTTTTCTGGGACTCCCCAGGTAAGGAAAGTGTGCTGCAGCCACCCAGCTGGGACCCATACATCATCCTTGCACAGCCAGAGAGAGAAAGACTTCATTCAGGGAGGAGGTGCCTTCAAATATCTGACATTGCCTCCCCAAGGGAAAATAATGAAACACAGGGATATTTTAGATGAGGTGCTTGTTTCATCTGTTAAAAACTGTGGGACTTCCTCTGTTGGAAAAGGATCACAGAGATTAAAAACAGTCCTACTGCTTTTGAAGTCGTCTGGAGCCAAGTAAACCTCTACTGCAGGAAGGATTTGAGGTTGCCTCTGTAGAAATCAAGAGAACATGGATGGCAAAGAGCCGTAAGAAAAACCAGCCCTCGGTAAACACAGGCGAGATGCAGGGTTGTTCGCTTCCACAACAGCAGCGGCCGCGCTGCTCAGAAAGTATCCAGGTGATTCCAGCCCTGGGAAAATGGGGACGTTATAAGCTTCTGTGTAAAAGTAGCGTCTATCTTTGCTTCCCTTTTAACAAGATTAGTCTTGCTTTTCTCTCCCTCTTTCTTTTGCTGTCTGCTGGCCACCTCCGTGCTCTCCCACTAATGTGATTAGCGGTGCATGGGGACCATACTGGCAGCAACTGTCACAAAGATCTCTGCTTACTTGAGTGCACCTCTTTCCTCAATGAAACATCTTGTGTTTATGGTCACAGGGGGTATTGTTAACTCCTGGATTCGAACAGAAAGGGATATTTACGACCCTCCCATAAAAGCTGATTCAGGGAGACATTTAGGAAAGAAAAGGACAGAAGACAGATGTGTTTCCTACCACAGATGCTGAGGAGGTTCAATTGTTCTGCATATGTAATGACTTTTTATGGTTCCTTACAAACGCTTTCCACACTGCTAGAAAGGTGCCAAAGTCAAATACGCATAGTTGCTTACTGAAGACAATTTAGTGACCATACAGGACACTACAACTTTATATCTTGTTAAATATGTCGGAGTTGGACATCACTACATGTACAAAGTGAAGGGGAATCTCTGCCTGCACTGAGTCATGGCTGCCTTGCTGTCTTCCCCACTGCAGCTCTGCTTTCGTTTAACATTTCCTGAGGCTTTCAGAGCATGTTTACTGTCATACCCATATGGTAAACACTTAAAGCACCTACGGATTTTTTTTCCAAGCGAGGCACATTATTGGTCTTACGTCGCCAGCTAAATTGTCTGAGGTTTGTGTCTTCCCAAAAGAGCAGAAAAAGAAGTTTAAGTTCTCCTAACTGTGCAAACAAATAAGTACTTGTTAGGTGACAGGACCGGAAAGGTTGCTGGATTATAGGTCTGAAAAGAACAGATGACCAGTGACTAAAGCATAATTACAGGTGAGAGAAGAGAAGGAAGATGGCAAATTGCTATGTTACCCTAACAGCAGCCAGAGGATGCTTGGCTGCGTGATGCTTCTGCCTGGGGCTGGCTGGTCTTACTCTCTGATGTGAGCTCCTGCACTGTGATAAGAGGTTTAAGCGTACAGAAGGAAATATGTGTCTCAGGTGGTGAAATGTGCTTGTGACTATTTAGAGCAGTGGAAGATTTGGCCGAAGCCACTGACTGCGGTTCCTCTGTGCTCCTGTGACAGAAGCAAAGCCATTTCTGAAGAGTTCTTACACCAAAAATGTTGTGCAAAAGCAGCTGTGTGCTGAGATGCCTGCAGAGAAATGCAGCTTGTCCCAGCTGCACCCACCATCCTCCCACTGTCATCCAAGGGATTAAAACTGACATTGACTGAGGACAAAGTCCTCCTGTCTTGATGCACACAGAAGAAATGGGAAAGATGGGCAGCAAGAGATCATCAAGGATATTGTGCACTTCCCTTTGTGCTCAAACAGAAATATTTCCAGCAGGCCTGGGGTTTTGCAGAGCTAAGGAGGGTTTCATTGGGACTGGCTCACACTTTTAACAAGTTACCTATGAACTTAAAACCTAGGCAGGGCAGGTTGAAGTTGGGAGCAGATGGATAATTTCCAAACATCCAGACTGAGTCAAGCTTGTTATACTAAAGAGCTGAACTGCCATTAGTTGGGCAGTGCCATCAGGGTGGCTGTAGCTGCCAGGCTGTCTTCCTGCAGTGTGTGATTCTGCACGGCAACATCGCAAAAAGGGTTGTGACCAGGTTCCCTCCGCAGACAAGTGATTTCTAATGATTTTGTATCAATGGATGCATCTTTGTCTAACCATCGGGGATACCAGCATCACTCCTGCATTCTCACGTCATGAGTGGCCGCTCATTACCCTATCATCTCCTGTTCACAACAAAAATACAGTATTCCCAGATGGGGAAGTTTTCATTCTCTGGTAAATAATTCATAATGAAACTACAAGCTGCTGCTTGTCTCGTACACTCATACAACAAATGGTACTTTCTTTGCTTGCGAATGAGCAAGGTAAAAACCCCATGGGATAGACAGCATGTCTGCAAAAGCCAAACCTCTCTTTCTAGAAAAATCTGGGCTAAAATGACTGGGGAACAGCCAAATTAAGTAAAAACTGTAATAAAAAATATGTTATGACTCTCAGAAATCCTTTCTCGGGGAAAGCTGAGCTCAGCCACAGCAATCTCCTCTCTCAGGAGAGCTCAGGTGTGCTCTGTTCAGATTTCTTCTGACATGGACAGTGGGCATCCATGCTGGCCTGGGATTTACCTAACCATTCCGAGTAGCAAGGGCAAGAGCAGAGGTTTGCAGCCCATCTGCCACGTCAAGCTGAAGTGAGACACCAGTGAAGCCAGGAAGAAGGGGAAGGCCCATTGCAGCGAGCATCAGACCCCGTCCTTCCAGCGACACAGCGCTGCTGCTAATGTAGGCTTTGTTAATGTTCAACCGTCCTGGGAGAAAATAAGCTCTGATGTGTGTTTCTGGTTTCCAGGGTTCTTGCATTATTCCCAGAACTGTAGGGTCTTACCTCATCCTCCAAAATGCTGCGTTTTCATTACCAATCACTCTCACCACATGCCTTGCAGGCCAGAACCTGCCTTTAGGTCCTGTATCAATCTCACTGACTTTTTAGGAACAAATCCCTTTCTTTGAGAATGTATTTCTGTATTTCCTTCCTTTTGGTGTGAGCAGGAGTGCTACATTATAAAGTACCTGCTGGTAAGGAAAACCCCTGGCTACCAGCCCAGGAAACTCAACATTAGTGACATCAGTGCCAGCAGCTTTTCATGCATTCGCAGATTGTGACTTTTGCCATGGCCCCAAGGAGAGGACCACACAAGGCAGTGCTGGGCAGAGATAACAAAGCTGTTCCTGAGCACATTCGCTCAAGTACTGGAAGCCGTAAGACCATGGTGTTTCACTGTGTTCGTCCATAGTCCCAGCCCCGCACTGATGGACCCCTTCTCACCACCCACTCAAAGTCACTGGTGCCCTGCCTAGGCAGTGGGGATGTGCCTCGACAACGCCAGCTGTAAGAGCAAGCTGCCGGTTTTTGCCTAGCCCAGGTTATCCTTGTTTTAATTCATGTAGGTTTTCGAATCCCAGCTCTCTGCTGCTGCAGTCATTTGCTTTGCCACATCTGAGGCCACAATGCTGCCCTGCGCATTGAGGGGGCACAGCCCTGCCATAAAGGGGACTGCTGTGAGCAGTGAGGAAATGAAGCCAGGAATGCTGTGAGTTCTTGGCCATAAAAAACATGCTGCAGGCTGTGTCTTGCTGGGCAATGTTAGTTCCCAAAGTTGTTTTCCCTAGCTGTTGTCATAAAACCTCAGTGAAACCACTTGCAAGCTTCAGAACTTGTGTGGGGGAGGGGGTATATATCGAGAGTCCATTGTTAGAGCCTATAGAGCCTCTTCTGCTTAAACTGGTTTGTACTGGTACGGCTTTGCCGGGATCAGTGGGAATCAGTGGGACAGTCAGTAAGTCAAATCCCAGGAATCAATTAGTCATAATTTTCTCCTTGAAAACAGATGACTCAACTAAGAGAATTTTGAATAAAGGAGTTTGTTCTGGGCTTGGAAACCTTGCTTATTCGTCCCTCTAACTAGGGACCGGGCATCTATTTCACAGGACTGTTTCAAGTGCGAGGTAGAACTGCAAGCTGCTGACCAGCCAAGGTACCAAAATACAGGAAAGGAACAAACGAACACAGGTGACAGGCAGTTTTATGAGGGCAATTGCAAGCAGTCACAACATGGCTCTGTGCACACGGACAGCAGCACGGTGCTTTCAGAGTATGGCAAATATGTAAATGTGCCTCTAAATGAATGCTTAATGATTGAACTGACCCCCCTGCATATCATTAGCTAATTGATGCAATCTCTCCTTCTGACTGCAAACCATCCCCAAGCCAATCGCAGCTCCTCAGGCTAACATCCCTGTCTAGATGCCATCCCTACCTGCTGCTCCTCGGCAGTGGCTCATGGGGTGTTTGACACTTTAGGTTGGAGCTGCGGAGAGCGCTGCTCCGTTCTGATGGGCACTTAAGTGGCACAGAGATGTGTGGTTTTGGATGGCACAAGCAAAGGCAGTATGCAGGACTGAGGGGCAACATGGCCAAAAGGACAGATGCAAGAGAGAAAGGATGTGGTCCAGATGCACTAATTACAATTAAAAGCTATAAAGAGAGTTAGTTCTCTTAAGGAGGAAAGTGGACTTCTCCTGAGGGCCTGAGCTGTATGACAGCCCTAGAGCCCCCCAAAATCTGTCACAGCAGGGAAAAGCCGTGTCCCACTGAGGCAGGCAGGGTTTATTTAAGAGCGATTTTGCACAACGCCCATCAGAGGGGTGGCAGCTGCTCCCTGCGGGGCAGAACAACAGCTTGCGAGGTGGGTGGGGAAGATGGAGCAGAGAGGAGAGAACTAGAGAGCCCAATGAGTAAATCTGTTTGATGACTTACCATCTAAGTCAGTTGTAGTCATGGACTTATTAATAGACATGAGGTATAATTGTGAAAAACAGTTGGTTTTGTTGGCTTGATGCAGACTTGCAGAAGGGCTTCATTTTTTCTCTTTACTGTGCTGGAGATGGAAACTTTTCAAATAAAACAGAAAGCTGTTTTGCTTGGAGACCTTTGCCAAAAGCACAGCACATATTTGTCCAGCTTCCAGCACTTGGAGGGTCTGGTGGAACAGGTCTTCACAGAGAGCCTTCTGTTTAAATACGTTCAGAATTAGGCCTTTAAATTACAGTTTGACCCCGGCTATGTGTCACAGCCAGCACTGTGAGCCAGCTACAGGCTTTGGGCCCAGCTCTAAAGTGATTAAAGCAACTTGAGTGAACTAACTTGTCACTCCCAGGTTCATACTTGATTAACTGTGACCAGAGTAACACCTTCAGATGAGCACGTAAGGGAGAAGCATGCACCGTTAAGGCATTTGTGCTGTATTTATAAAAGCCCAGTGAAAGACTAGAAACTCTACTGTCCTAAGTGCTGGATGAGCATATAGCACAGCTTCTTGCTCCAGATTTTAGTATGCAGATTTATGAACAGGCACAAAATGTGTGTGAATTTTTCACCCACAAATGGCCAAAGGGAGCTGAGAGGATCTGGGAAGAGGAACGCACAGCTAAATGAACAAAGCTAAGCAGAGATCGCCCATAATCAGGTAATAGTGGCAGGGAATCACTCTTTCATCAGAAGGGAATTCTTTTTTTAAATTATAAGCCTACACAAAAGCATTTTTGGTCCTTTGATGGCTCCATTGTCCTTGTTGTCCTTCCACACCCTTCACTCTGGTAGCTCATTACACCCACCCATTTCACCTTGGCTTAATTAGGGATGTGCAAAACAATCAGGATGCTAGTGCTGAGTTCCTGGCTGGGGCTGTAGGTATGAACAAATCACTAAGTAGAAAATGTCCAAAGAACTATGTCATCTGATAGAAAGAAAACCTTTCTGTGGGAACAAAGAAGGGAAAAATTTGACCTTTATTTTCAAAAGAAAAGCAGAAGTCAGAGGCTAATCCAAACTTGTAGGTTGACCTCAAACAAATTGTTTTGCTTTGGGGTGTTTTGTGGTGCAGACAGAGTGTTGGGTTTGTTTCCATTCTGAGTCAAACCAAACTTTGCAGCTGGAACTTCTCCACAAACCTGGAGTTCAAGTCCTTCCCTCTCTCAGCACAGCTTGGTACGGTTCAATCTGTCTCCGCCTGCTCCAAGCTAGGGTGATGCTGGCAGTGATCAGCCCACTCGCTGCAGAGCTGACGTGGTGGTCCCAGCCCCACAACTTCAGACAGCCCCATGCCACACTCCCACAGATATTTCCACCCTTGTGCTATGAAAGCACAGCTCTAATGGGCTGTTGTGCAGCCCACACCCATTCCGCGTGATTTGAAGTGGTTTCTGCTTCTGGCACAAGGTGACAATCCTGCCTTTTGGCCATGGGGAAACCTCCCGGGGAAAGGAGAAGACCTAGGCTGGAGGGCTCTGTGGTTGGGACACAACCACTTTGCCCTGGAGGTCCATCACTGAGCTGTGTGGATACAGCCTAAAGCACCCAAATAGTCTGTGTCTCAGCTTTGCTTGCAGCACAGATAGGGACAGAGATGGCTTTGGTCTCTCTCTGCCCTGGGGCAAACGGTCTCACCTGTGGGCCTGCAGCAGGAGAATCCCTTCCTTCCCAGAAGTGCTAGAAGACCTAGATGCTGCTTGGGAAGGCTAACATAAAAGCTATGGCAGCTACCTTATCTCCCACTTTATAAACTACGAAGTGTATGGAAATTACCTGAGGAACAAAACCTGCTAAATAACCTCATTATCCTTTTCTTTGGGGAGTTTACTGTAAAACGGCAGGCTTTGGATTTTAATTTGCTGGGAAATGCAGTACTGTCATTAGTTAGACTGATAATGAGTTGAGTTGTGTGAATTCTTCAGAGGAGAGGAGGAATGTGCTAGACAAAGAGAGAAAGAAAAAGAAGACGAAAAAGTAATGCTTTCTTTGCCAAGAAATTAATTTTTTTCAATATGTTAGTGATATAAAATTATGGAAAAGTTTTGTTCTGGTCAGAGGGAATGCCATGCACAAACATTTCTTTACTTAAAAAGGATTCAATTTCTAGAATCCTTTATTTTTTTATACATAAAAATCATGCATATTTAGAAACAAAGTGTTTTGATTCTTTTCTTTTCTAAGAAGCATCTCCCCTGTCCTGATTTTTTCCTTATTTGGCTAAATATGGAATGGGGAAACCATCTCCCAACAAACACAACAGCACTATCTGCCTGCTGTGCAGCAGGGGCCAAGCTCTGCCTGCACCTGGCCCTCCACGCTGCCTGCAAGGCACCACGGGCTCTTCCCAAACCCAAACCTTGTCAATGACCCAAGCAGCCTTTTTTCCTTGGCGCTGCCGTCCTTGCACCCAAAAGCTTTGCTGAGGACCCTGCAAAGCTCCGGCAGTGTGAACCTCATGAGGCTCAGCCATGAGCACCCCTGCGTGAGGGGCTGCCCATGCCTTGCTGGCCCACCTGTCCTGGTGGCAAACACAGGTTTTTGGGGGCTTGTGAAGGTCTTTCACGGCATGAAATGAAGAATGCATTTCTCTTGTCACTAGATGGCTCTATCTGCTTTCATTAAACGCGTACAGTTTTCCCTTTAGGGCCCCAAATGAGCAGCAGCCCTACAGCTATGTGCTTGTAGGGTCACCAGCCATAGCCGGGAAGGTAAATCTCTGGGAGGTGGAAAAATCCACCTCGGTTTTGATGATGGTTTTCATTATGTTCTTGCTAACTTCCCTAAGTGAACACTGTTGTGAGAAACATCATGGTTTGAGATTTGTATGAAACAGTCCCCTTGGGGAGAAGGTCTGGGTCTCAGACTCCTCCAGCAGCCATTGCACTCCAGCCTCTGTGCAGATTTGAATGAAAAAGGAAGGAATTTGGGTGGCTGCTGGGCATTTAAGTCAGGTGCAGTCTGGTGGAGAGCCAGGAGCTTCCTTTGATTTGTCCTGTATTAGGTGGGAGGCTGGCTCCCAGCACAGCCCTGGGATGACTCAAATTGGTGGGAAGATGCGTTCCAGGATCACTGTGCACCATCAGCCACCTCTGGGATCACCTGGCCCCTGCCCAAAGGGACGCTGCACCCCTGCCAGCAGCCACCATCCTGTCTCATGCTTGCTCTGTGGGACCTGCTTTTGTGCTGCATCTTCCTGGGGGCCGCAGCTTCAAGGGACCAATTTACCTTCTGAAGATGCTCTTTTTCAGAGATGGGGAGCTCACTGCCACAGCAGGGGGAAGGTGTGGGGCGATGGGAGCATGGGGGACAGGGGGTTTGCAGGGAAGCCATCCCATTGTTTGGCCCATAATGGCAGGGGGGACACTCTCCTGGGATTTTGGCTTGTGTGAGGTGGAGCAGTCAGGCAGCCCTGCCTGCTGGAGCAGAGTCCATGGCTCTTAAAGGAAGGGATGCTGCTACACAAACAGGAGTAGGGGGAGCGCATGGAAGGTGGATAAGAGAGCAAACCCTGGCTGTGCAGTGGGCAGAGGGCATGCACTGAAGCTCTGTGGATGTCTGCAGCTTCAAACCCTTACACTGAAAGCCATATTTTCAGGTTTAGGATGTCTCTGAGTAACTAAAAAAGCTACTGCAGGTCTGACCCTGGACAAGAAAGCATATCAGATTGTTGCTTTCCCCTGGAGAAAAACTGTATGTTGAAAAAAATACAGTATATTCAGGGGCTCCACTGGCTGTATTGCCTTAAAGCTGAGTATTTTATCAGTTGCCAGATCCCTCAAGTGTATTTGAGAGATGTTTGAAGCAAAATTCCTGCCTGGAAAAAAGCTACTATCTGAGGATATAATCCAAAGCCATGAAAGACTGGGAGCATGTCTCTACTGATTTCAAAGGGATTTGAATCAGGCCCTAGGGAACTAGTCCAGTGTCTCTTTCTTGCATCAGCAGCCTCTGTGCTTCAAGGAGACAACCCTTGTAATAACAACTACTTGCAGAAGTATTTGTAAGACCACGGCTTTAGCTGCACGAACGATACAAGACACTAGTAATCACGATGGGAAAGGAAGCAAATTTGCTTATTTAGATAATTAACAGGCATTTGAGACAAGTGTTGCTGTCTAATGCATTACTGACAGACTAATAATTCTGTCTGATGAAGCAGCAATTATTACAATAATGTTATGGTCCACTAAAACAACTATCCCTGCGAGCCACCGCTGCCAGGAGAGGATGAGTGAAATTGCATTTCTCCTTCTTCCAGGTGAACAGACTACGTGCCAGAGAAGCACCCCGCGGGGCTCAGCTGGGAGAGGAAGGACTCGTACAGCTACTGTGTGGCAGCTTCTGTTGTAACCCGCCTTCGGAGGATGCCTTGTTTTTATGGCCCCAGATAGCTGCAGGCATAATTTTGCACCTGCAGTTTTGGTCAGATAGATAACTGTCATCCTTATTGACCCATGTAAGGCGATGCCTTGAGAGGCCAGTGCTGCGAGCACAAATAGTTGTGACTGATTAGAAAACGCACCATTTGCAGGGCAGCCACAATGCTGGGTGTTACGTCCTTTCCAAAAACTGGCTGTGCCGTGCGCCAGGGAGGACTGATAACCCCATCAATGTCCTTCGGGCGGGCAGCTCCTTCCCGGAGTTCTGACAGGGCACTGAGGAGTAACTTTGCTCACTTCAGGGGGCTACGATGGTGAAATGGACAATCAGGGCCATTTTGTTTTAACCTGGTCTTGTCTGATCCTGTCTAACAGCCCGTGAATGCTCGAGTAGGTAAATCCTTCAGAGCGAATGCAGCGAGGCAGGGGCAGGAACAGGGGGAGGACGTGTTTTCCAGGAGAGGGGTCTTCCATCACCCCACAGCCCTTGGAGGGGCTGCGCCCAAGCCCTCCTTTTTCCTCCCATCCTGTCTGGAGAAAGCTCATGGGGAGCCAGCTTACATGGGTGCTCACACAGTCAGGTTTCCCTTCTTGTCACGCAAGCCATAGGAGATAGGTAGAGATACAAGACTCAGGCAGCGACATTAACTAAGTGGCCTCAAACTGCATAAGGAACAGCTGGGACCTGGCTCTAATTTGGTTTGTATGACACGCAGAAAATTTTATTCAACATAGGCAAGTCAGGATAGCTGATAGGAGGGTTGAGGGGGAGCAGAGAGCTCTGGGCACTGTCGGGGAACAGTGTGGTGTAACTTTGCCGTCACTTACAGCCCATGCTTCCCGCGGTCAGGAGAGAAAATCAGGTAACGCAGATTTCCTCTATTTCTTTTCTTGGAGGATCAGTCTATTGAGAGATTCATTAAAATCCGTTATGCCAGAGATAAAAAAAAAATCACCTGACAAGAAAATGCTCTTATGGAAAACAAGTCTTTGATAGCTTTACATGCTTCTTGAACACAGTGAAAGCCAGTCAGTAAAGGTCCTTGTGGCCTAAAAGCAGAAACATCTGTCGGAGGCGGCTTGCTAGGCTGAATATAGCAGCAGGAAAGCCCAACTGATTAACTCCATCCTCTTCCTAACATGTTTTTGTCGTTCCCAGAAATCCCTAGAAAGGGCTCCTGAGGACACTGGCACCATTACAAGCCAGCTATAATTCTGTAAACAGAGAGATCAAGGAAACATTATCCTAACTGCAGTTTACCTCTGGCATCCAGTTTGCATAATTCACATGAGCTTCATCTGCTCTCCTGTAAGTGTGGGACAAGCTTGTAATTTAGGGAAAGAGGAAGAGCCCATGCTCCGATGAAGGAGAGAATAAAGCAGTTGTTGTGAAGAGGAAAAGAGGTCTGGGGGGCTGGGGTTCATATAACCTTGCAAGTAGTCTGGAGCTGGGGAAAATGGCAGGGAAGATTAGAGCAGTAATACAGTAGACAGTGTGGCTGGGCTGATCCTCCGTGATGCAAACAACCACCATGGCCCTTCTCCCCCCGCAGCTGTCTCATCCCCATTTGTCCTAACGAGGAAAGCAGCCAGCTTTCTGGGGCTTTCTCTTGATTGCTTTTCACATTTTGGTCTTCTTTCATTTCTGTTTATAGTAATCCCACAGGATGCAAATGCTTAAGAGGAACAACCTTTTCTATCCCTTCCTCTGCATCGACTTTTGTCAAGATGCAACACGACAAGGTGGCAGATAATCTCATCTAGGCTCCCTTTTCTGCAAAAGGTTGGACCAGATGATCTTTCAAGGTCCCTTACAACCTGAGCTATTCTGTGCCTTACGACTCGAGTCTGGAATCAAGTAACAACTTTGCCGCTCGCATGCAGAACAGTGTGAGGGAGACTGCCTTCTTGCTGGGAATAAGGGGTGACCACTTGGCAAACAAATGCAACATGTCATTTTAAGGATTGTGTCAGGGAAACACGCATTTCCCATCATGTACCATGCTTTTTTCCCCCCTCAGTGGCATCTTTCTGCAGTACATGAATGCATAATTCAGTTAGAACAATTTAAAATTTACTATTTGGAAAGGTACTTAGCAATTTGGACGCCTTGTAATGTATTTTAATTGAACAATAATTTTTTTATTTGTAAAACTGAACATAACTTCAAGTTAGAGTTCAGGTTAACATAATATTTTAAAAATTTCTTCAGTCTTCCCAAAGCTGTTTACCCAAAGAAATGTTATTTTCACTGCTGCATTTTGGACAGACAAAAGTAGCTAATTCCACAATTTTTAAGAAATTTCAGGGACTAGAATTTAATTTGGGATGTAGATGATCTCCTGATGCCAGGTTCCTGAAGAGTAAGCTTTACTGCTTTACTTCCCACTTACCATACAGTATTCCTCCTTCTAATTAACCATATGCTGCCTTTCGTCAAGTCTGAAACCTTCAAGAACGATTACATTTCCTGTAAGTTACCTTTTCAACTAATGCATCGGCACAAAATCGAGAAGATTCAAAATCAGGTTGCTCTTGTGTTCAGACGTTGTCAGTGGGGTGAAAGATGCAAGAGTTCCTTCATTGGAAGTATCTCTGTAATCTCCCCCTTTGTCAGCCTTGAAGGACACAGCAGTTCCAAGAAGGCATTCACACTAAATGCCTTCCAGGAGTGGAAGGATAATATTTTGACATTCTTTCAACTGAAAGCTACAGAAATAATCAACCTGTGGGGAGGTGCCTCCACATACCGACATATTCAGTATTGCCAAAATGGAGTATCATCTGCAGTCCTGAAACCTTGTAGCTGATGAGGAAATATGAATGGCAACTTCTTTCACAGCTTTTACAGCCAAATAATGAATTATCTGCAACGCCTTTTCCTGCAGCGTGCTGTACATGGGCTGAGCAAACACCTAGGAGAAATACTTATTCTGATTTCCCATGAACTTCTAGACAGCCTGACGTCTCGAATTGCTGTTAAGAATCACTCACTGCGAATACCGATACACTGTCAAAGTTGAAACATTTGACTACAGTACATTATTTTTACCTTTTCAAATATCGCTACTGCAGCTTCCTTATGATCTTGGAAATAACCAAACAGACAATGGTCTATTTCCTTTTTAACTGTGTAAAAATTAACAACTGCAAAAAAAAAAATTTGTTGTTTTTGAGCTTTGAAGTATCTGTTGTCCAGAGGGAAAAAAAGCCCTTTTCAGCTAAATGTTTGCTTTCTCTGTGAAAGAGGATCTAATATATTGCTGGCATACACAAAGCTCTCTTCCTAGAAATACAAATTGTCTTACCTGTAGTTGGAAAACTACCCTATTGCTCTCACAATCAGGTGATCCACAGGAGTGATTATGGACCATACTACCATAGGTTTCCAGCACATCTGCCCCAGCGATATTTTCACATTTCTACTAATAAAAAGCTCAACATTTCACCTTTATAAGAAACGCTAGAACTACTTCTTTGCTTTATCCCACTTCCATCCTACCTTTTGTGTGACAGTTCACCATGCATAACCAAGGAACTTCTCCACAAACTGCAGCAAGTTTCCTGACAACTATTGCCAACTGTATTAAGCTACTCAACACCATTCCTCCACTTACTCGGGAAAGGTGAAAGTTGGTTGTTTTTTTTTTTAAAACACGTCTGGACTTGTTGCTAAATTGTTTACAGCTACTCTGTAAGTAAATTTAAAATATATTAATCTGCATTTTAGTATGCATTGGAATAATTTCTATGTAACACAAACATGCGATCTTTGAATTCAATGGTGCTGCATAAAAAGAAATCACTGTTTCTGGAGACAAAGTGAATACAACTTTGCCTACAGCAGAATAACGGGCTGGGAAAATGAAACTGCCTTTAGTAGAGAAAGATATGTAGCCCATTCACTCAGGAGGTCTTCGGAGGGAAATGAGTATCCACGGCACTATGTGCAGTCTTTCCCAGATTGATATTTAATTCTGGGTAGATCCTGCCAGCTTATAGGAGCAGTTTTAATCAGAATCTGAGGGATTTACTACTCTGTAGGGTTGGGTTGGTTTTTTTTTTTTGGGGGGGGGGGGGGGCAGGGAGTTGTGTGTTGCTGTGTTTTTCTTGAGGGAATGAACTACCTCCGTTTTCTGGGGTTTTTTCACACCCTTTCAGCTTACAGATTATTAAAATTTATCAGTAGAAGTGTGGACCTTGTGTTGGAAATGTACATCTTCACCCTTATTTTCCTCCATTGCATATGGTTACCTCTCAGAAGGTTTACCTTCCACCTCCCACAGTGGAAAATGATAAGATCAAATCTGAAAGGAAACCCACTGCTCTTTCCAGCTCTACTAGAGGACTCTTTGAAATCCTCCCTCTGTAGTCACCTCAGAAGACACCAACAGCACAACACAATGAGAATCCCTCAGGCCTGGAGTCCTCCTCTATTTATATATTTGCAAAATTGGATTAAAATTCCCAGAGGATTCTGCTGAAATCTCTAACTGGCACTGCACAGAGCAAAACCCTATGTGATGAATATTTGCTCTCTGTGTAGCCAGTAGCAACATTTTCCACAGTTTTCTCCCTTGCTTGCTATTTCCTCACCTGTGTTAGAGAGGCCTGACTCAATACCATGTTTTCACAGGCAAAGTCTCAAAAAGCAAGATTTGTAACTTCTTTTTTAAATTTCAAGTTTGTCTTTTATTGCAATTCTGAGACAAAAAAAAAGTAGCAAGCTTTTCTTCTAAGTGTTTTGGCTAGTGTTTGTTAAAGGCTGAGATTTTTTCACACTGACTTCCCTTCGAAAAATAAGATGATTTCTTGCCATTGTTTTGTAAGGGTCTGACTGATTGATTCAGCCCTCCCCTTAATCCTGCTACATATGAGCGAGATAAGAGACATCCCTCAGGGCTAAAAGGATCTGCTTCTGGCCCAGCATAAAGTCCTCGCTCTGGCCAGCAGCTTCCCTCCCCGCTGTGTGCTGTGCACAGCCGTTAGGTACCTGTGGTGTAGGATTCCCCCTGCCCCTGGGCCACTCGGTACTTGGTGCGATCCCCCCACCCTGGGCCACGTACCAACCTAGGGCAAGTCAGCCATTGCAAAAGGCAGTGCATCCGAGTCTAAAGGCACCCCCTTAACGTACCTGCCTCCAGCTTCCCCTGTTGTTCAAAGAACAACGGTGACAACAGCCTAGTGCATCTGTAACTGGGTTGTGGCGCAAAGGGGGTGATACCAGAACTCCAAAAACTAGTGAGTTCTGGGCCTGTGCAATTGGTGGAATGTTAACCAGAATGTTAAATCATCCAAGCTGGGCTGAAATGGAAAAGTACCTGATGAAAGTCAACCATCTCGGACCCTATAAACAGGGACTCTAAGGGAGAACTTTTGAGCTCTCCTGGATCGCAGCAGCCTGTGACCAGCACCTCCCCTGAGTTGGGACGCCTCTCAGGCACCGCCTTCTCGAGGTTCAAAGACCTTATGCCAACAAAGCTGACAACTGGCCAGGGGTGAGACATCAGCCTTCTCAAGATTCAATTAATGCCCACTGAGAAATGCCGATGCATTGTGAATATTTACTCCAAACTCAAGAATAAGGAAATTCTAACCATAGGCTAGCCTCTTCCATCCACCTCTCTACCTATCTATGTGTTTATACATGAGTGTGGGTGTGTTTATATTTCACTGGATATCCAAATATTTCTGTCTATGTGTGTTTGTATTATACATACATACATATTTAAATTTAAGATACACTGCAGTGAGTTAGTGTGAATCTTGTCATTCTTGAATCTGTAATTAAGTTACTGTTCTAATTATAACATATTCTACTAAATCAACTTGCTAATCTTTAAATTGGTTAATGATTAAGTGCTACCAAAATTCAACCTTTTGATCTATTTCACACCATCATTAAATTTCAAATTGCTGCCAAATCATAACTGTGTAAAAGTATTTCAGCCATGACAGTACCCCATCCTTTGGCACTCCTCCCATCTCACTTCACGTGTCCCCTCCTCTCCCATCCAACCCTCACGTGCTTGATTCCTGCTCCTTATCCCCCCCACTTTCCTCCCCCATTTCACTAGCCTGCTGCAAGCACCGCCATCTGCTCAGGCTTTCCCAGCTCTCAGGACACATACGGAGAAGAAGGAATGGCAGTTTTTCTCCCCGGGATGATTCCTTTGCCACAGTCCTGTTCCGGCTTTCTCCCCCTGTTCCTCACACTCTGTGGGGAGAAATGCAGCAGATGGGGAATGTCTCCTAAAATAAAGCTCAGGTGACAACTCAAAAGCAGAGGGGATGATGTGAACACCTCAGCACAGCAAGTCAGGTACCACGGAGGTGCTGTGCTAGGCGTCAGAGCCCCTCAGCTCAGTGCAGTCCCATGTCCTCTTCCCCTAGCTGAGACCTCTGGCAGCTTGGGGACACAGACCACCTCTGCCATAGGATCCCAGACAGCAGAGACACTGCAAATGCCTGAATTGCAGGTCAGATGGTAGGGAAGTGTGTGGCAGAGGCTGGTGTCTGGGTCTAATCAGCATCGTGCAGACCCATCCTCTCCCCTGGGAAGGCACGGACTCAAACCAAAACCGCCTGGAAAGACCTTGCCCCAGGACATGACCTGGTACCTGCAAAATCCATGCAGTGCTTCCTGGGGAGGCAGCAGAGCTGGTATGTCCCTGTAATGGGTTCAAGTGGCCAGGTTTTGGTAGCAGGGGGGTTACAGGGGTGGCTTCTGTGAGAAGTTTCCCCTACATCCGATGGAGGCAATGCCAGCTGGCTCCAAGATGGACTCGCTGCTGGCCAAGGCTGAGCAAATCAGCGATGGTGGTAGCACTTCTGTGATAACGTATTTAAGAAAGGGGAAAAAGTTATTGTGCAGCAGCAATTGCAGCCGGAGAGAGGAGTGAGAATATGAGAGAAACAACTCTTCAGACACCAAGGTCAGTGAAGAAGGAGGGGGAGGAGGTGCTCCAGGTGCCAGAGCAGAGATTCCCCTGCAGCCCGTGGTGAAGACCATGGTGAGGCAGGCTGTCCCCTTGCAGCCCATGGGTGGTGGAGCAGATACCCGCCTGCAGTCCATGGAGGACCCAATGCCAGAGCAGGCGGATGCCCAAAGGAGGCTGTGACCCCATGGGAAGCCCGTGCTGGAGCAGGTTTGCTGGCAGGACTCATGACCTCATGGGGCATCCACACTGGAGCAGTCGGTTCCTGAAGGACTGCACTCTACGGAAGGGCCCCACGCTGGAGCAGTTTGTGAAGAACTGCAGCCCATGGGAAGGACCCACGTTGGAGAAGTTATGGGGACTGTTTGCCATGGAAGGGACATCACGCCCTCCCCCTGAGGAGGAAGGAGTGGTAGAAACAACGTATGATGAAGTGACTGCAACCCCCATTGCCTGTCCCCCTGTGCCACTGAGGGGTTGAGGATACAGAGAAAATCAGGAGTAAAGTTATGCCCACGAAGAAGGGAGGGGTGGGGGGGAAGGTGTTTTAAGATTTAATTTTTATTTCTCATTATCCTACTCTGATTTGATTGGTAATAGATTAAATTAATTTGCCCAAGCCGAGTCTGTTTTGACCATGACAGCAACTGGTGAGTGATCTCCCTGTCCCTATCTTGACCCACGAGGCTGCCGTTACATTTCCTCTCCCAGTCCAGCTGAGGAGGGGAGTGATGGAGCGGCTTTGGCGGGCACCTGGCGTCCAGCCAGGGTCAACCCTCCACAGTCCCTAAAACCCCAGGAGGGCTGCTCTGTGGAAGGGGACCCAGAATCAGGTTATTTTTGATGTCTGCGTAACCGGATCCCCTCCGGTGTGTGAGACGGCTCCACGCCAGGCAGCAGCCGGGCGTCCGTGCCTGGAGCAGGGACCGCGGACCCGGGCTGCTTTCGGGATGAAGCGCCCGGGTGAGGGGGACGCGGCCCCTCGCCCCTCTCACAGCCCCCCGGGCGACGGCGGGCCAGACGGCCAGACCGCGCATGCGCCCTCTCGGCGTCCCGCCCCGCCCCTGAGGCGCCGGGACGGGAGAGGGGAGGGGACGTTCCTGCATGGCCGGGGAGCGGGCGGCGGGGAGCGCGCGGGAGGGCGGCGGGGCCGCCAGCGCGTCCTCGGCCGGTGGCGGCGGGAGCGCGCTCCCCGCCCGCCCGTTCATCTGCTCCTTCCCCGACTGCGACGCCACTTACAACAAGGCCTGGAAGCTGGACGCGCACCTCTGCCGGCACACGGGCGAGGTGAGCCGGGGCCGGCCGGTACTGGGCCGCCGGCAGCGCGGTGGTGGCCTGAGGGAGCAGCGGCGCGGAGTTCCCGCTGGGGCCTCCCCGTCGGCGGGGGAGGGAGGTTTTGTGTGAGGGGGGTGAGGGTGGCGGCCGGCGGGGCTCAGGGCCGGGGCTGGCCCGGGCTCCTGCTGGCGTTGGGCCTCCCCGGGGGAGGTCGGGCGGCCTGCTTGGGGTACCCGAAGTACCGGGGGGGGGGGGTGCGGGGGCGGGGGGCTGCGTGGGTGGTGGCTGAAACGCCGCCGCCGGGGCGGGCTGCTGGGACCAAGCGGGCCCCCGCGGTGTGTCCAGTGTGCCTGCACAGCCCCTCTCTCTTCCAGAGGCCGTATGTGTGCGCGTACGAAGGCTGCGGTAAAGGCTTCACGAGGGATTTCCACCTCACTCGGCACCACCTTACGCACACTGGGGAGAAGCCGTTCGAGTAAGGCCGAGCTTCTTCAAGTGGGTTACGCTGGTCCTCGGTGGAAGCGAAGGGGCCTTAAGCCTGGTGTGAGGGTGGCACATAGGAGCATGCCCGCCTGGCTGTGGTATCACTGCTAGAGCAGAGTGCACACGGGGTGAGACGTGGGGAATCTCCTTAGCCGAAAACCTCCTGCCTGGCAGCGACCCACAATAGATGCTTAAAGGAACGGGCAGATCTCTCCCTAGAATACAGAATTAAAAGACGGAAGCACAGTTACCTGCTATGATTAAGTCCTTGACAGCTTGATGTCATGGACTAGGAGCTAGGAGTTCCTCTGTGTTTTATTAAAAATCTCTTCCGATACGTTTTCCTGTGGCTTTTGCTTGTAACTTAGCCTTTGGCTTTTCATGTCCTTAAAGCAGATTTTTATATTTGGGTTGTGAGTTTCAGTTATTCTTCATGTATTCTTCTTGTCCAATGATTTCTGTATCTGCCTAACAAACAAATGACTGTTTGGGAGTGATAATAAAACCCACAGTTCATCTGCAGGTGTGCAGCTGATGGATGCAATGAGAAATTTGGAACAAAATCGAACTTAAAGAAGCACATTGAGCGCAAGCATCAAAATCAGCAGAAGCAATATGTGGTGAGTAATTACCTTCAGTACTGTAAAGTGGAGGCTAAACAAGCTCCTTTTTGTGTATCTTTTGAAATACTTCAACTCATTACTATGTGGTACTTGTTTGAGCTCAAATACTGTGAATTTCAGCAAATACGTGGACTGGACCATCATTACTTGGCCTCTAATGATAAATTAATTTCCTAAATAGTGCGACTTTGAAGGCTGTAACAAGTCTTTCAGGAAACATCAGCAACTTAAAGTTCATCAGTGTCACCACACCAATGAACCTCCTTTCAAGTAGGTGGATAATCTTAATAATGAACTTTAACTCATTTAACCACTGTAGATGAAAACAGGTGCCTTTTTTCAACCTTTTCAATGATGTAATATTTAACAAAAAAAATTAATTTGTCATTGCAGTAAGGGCTGCAAGTACATTTCTTTGCTGAGTAGTCTGTTTTGAGCAACAGTCTTGGTGCTCTATAACTTCAGCATTCAAGATATTTTCTTAGGGTTTATTACAGGTTTACAGGAAAGATAAACAAAAAATCCCCCAGTTTTTAGTTCACACAGTTCAAACATGAGAGCTTGCACAGTAATGAAAAATGCAGCTACCTCTGTTTTCCAGGAAAAACTGGGGCTAACATTAAAGTGGGTAGTAGCTTAAAAAAAGTGAGCGGCTTGGACACCAATCTGAGAAACCGCATTGCAACTCCATTATTTACAGGACATATCAGTGTAGATCTGATGAAAGCAAAGTTTAATCTTTAATCTTATTTCCTACAGGTGGAACACACTTAACAGGAGTGTTCTACTTAAGTGCACTAGTCTGGCTGGGTGACGGACACAAAAATATTGTCAGTGCTCTACTGCTGCTCTGACTGCAAGATCTGTACAAGCCACTTAAACCCTCAACTATCTATCTCTTCTTTATGTTTGAAGAGCCTGCTGTGTAGGGATGATTCTTTAGTTAAAGCTTAACTTGCTGTATACGTGAAAATCATATTATAGTTTTAACTCTCAAGGGCATCAGAGTCCCCTATTAGAAACATATTATGGAATTTACTTTTACAAGGGGGGGGACAGAACAGATCTCTAGGTAAGGGGAAACTTGGATTATTTTCTCCACTTTAATTATTCTTGACATAAAGAACAAAAATTACGCGGATGCAGTGAAAGAAATTAAACCAGTGTGTTTTATACCTAGATGTAATAATGAAGGATGTGGAAAGCACTTTGCTACTCCAAGTCGACTGAAGCGGCATGAGAAGACACATGAAGGTAATAGATTTTCTTCTTGCTTCAATGATGTTTTAGCAAAGGAAAAAGGACTTCTTCCAGTACGGAGAGTATGCAGGGATGTATGACAGACACAAAAGTATTCTGGGCCTAGTGATCCGGACAGACAAAACAAGAACACCCCTTTTGAGTAGTCCAGTGGGGTCCAATTGCAGGGCATTGCGGTGTTCAGTTACAACGTACTTGTGGCCAGCGGAACAGAGCTCAGGGTTCCTTCAGTCATTTGTTCTCCTGACATGCTTCCTTGTCAATAATCCATCTTCTGGAGATGGGCTAATGGTTAAGGCACTAGCCTGGACCTCCAGAGGTTAGGGTCAGTCACTAGTTCTGCCACAAATTTCCCAGGGAGACTTGGCAAAACCACGTAGCCTTGCATTTTTAAAGTTATTAATGTACCTTTGTGAAAGGTATTGAAGCAGAATCGTCAGGAGGTGGTTGTGTATGTTTGACCTAACCCTGCTACACTACTGTCCATTCTTTCAGTACTGTTGACAGCAAACCCACTTTCCAGAGCTAGGGAAAAAAAAAAAACAAACCCAAGGGACTAGGAAGAGTGTTCAAAAAGGTGATTTGTACTGTGTTCCTTTCTTAAGACTGGGACTTATTCATTGTTGTTTGACCTTTCCAGTCCTGGGATTCAAGTAGTGTTGACTTTCTGTGGTTCATTTAAAAACCTCCTGTCTGCTTGGTAGAACAGTAGAGTCCCTTTAGGCTCTGGAATATTACTTTATGGTCAAAATCTTGGGGTTTTTTAATATGTAATACGCATATTTACATAGGAGTAATATGTATTATTATTTTCATCTATTTGAGTGAAAGTGCACAGCTGGTGAGGAAGTAGCTTTACTGAAGCAAGGAGAGAGAGTTTCATAAAATGATTTAGGTTGGAAAGGGCCTCTCAAGGTCACCTGGTCCAACTCGCTGCTCAAGGTGGGTCAGTTAGACCAGGTTGCTGCAGACTGCATCAGGTCAAGTTCTGAATGTTTCCAGGGGTAGGGATTCCACAGCCTCTCTAGACAACTGGTGTCAGTGATACAAGGTTTCTTGCTTAAACCTGTTGGGATTTTCTCTTGTTGTAATTTGTGTTCATTGCCTCTTGTCCCATCATGGTGCAGTATAGGGGGAGAGAAGAAATACTGGCCTTTAATTTTCAAGCACTACAAGTGGAGTTCCCCCTTGTAAAATTGGATTGTTTGCCAGAAACTTTGTGATTGTAAACATCTGTCCTGTCCAACAGGCTATGCGTGCAAGAAAGAAAACTGCTTGTATATTGGAAAAACTTGGACAGAGCTTCTGAAACATAATAAAGAAAGTCATACAGGTAAACTTGAAATGTGTTAATAAACTGAATGTAACTTTTTATACAAATACTTCTTATACAATAACTTTTTATACAAACTGCTAATTTGAAGAGGAGTGCTTGCTGAACTCATTTCATCACCTTGTCATTGTGTCCAGACAAACTTGTTTCCTAACACTTTGTTGGCAGAATGTTTCTCTGGCTAGACCTTTAACTGATGAAAATGCTGCTCCGTATACCAACTTTGCTTTGTTGTCCAATTAATGAGAAATTGTATAACGTAGGATCTTGGATCTGGAAAATTCGTACTGCATACTCTCTTCTAGTCTCAGAGTTCCTTGCATTTCATGTGGATTTAGCATTGTTCTAGAGGACTACTGGAGTTTGATTCTGAGTTCCTGTAAGAAGCTGTTCATTTATACTCTGCCTGTCTCTCTTCCACTCAGAGCCAATAGTTTGCAGCGAGTGTAACAAAACTTTTAAACGGAAAGATTACCTCAAGCAGCATCAAAAAACACATGCTGTGGAGAGGGAAGTCTGCCGATGCCCAAGAGAAGGATGTGGGAGAACTTACACAACTGTATTTAACCTTCAAAGCCATATCCTTTCTTTTCATGAGGAGAAAAAACCATTCTCTTGTGATTATCCAGGCTGTGGAAGAGTGTTTGCAATGAAGGTATGTATTTTTTACACTGTACTAATCTCAATCACATAGTCTGAAATGATAAACCTAATTTTTTGTCTTTCCCTTCCCTGCTTTTTGTAACCTTAGCAGAGCCTAGTGAGGCACACAGTTGTACATGATCCTGAAAAGCGAAAGCTGAACTTGAAAGTAAGTTAAACTCTTGAAAACATCCTCTCAACCAGTCACTTCAGAGGAGGGTAAACGTTACATGTTTTAGAATGTGACTAAGCAGGAAAACAGCCCCGCTATTTACTTAATTTGGGAGATTCTTAATTTCTAAATCTCCTTTCAATAATGCAATGGTGGCCTATTCATTGATTTCTTCTGTCCCCGTCACATTAGTAGTCTTTGCTCCATAGATATGTTAAGTTGCTAATTCTGCATTTATTTCTGCCAGGCAAAGCGTTCTCGTCCTAAGAGGAGCTTAGCCTCTCGTCTGAGCGGCTACATTCCTCCTAAAACGCAGCCAAGAAAGGATGCGGTTGTGACAGAAAGCAAGAGAACGGATAAGCCCATGGAAAATGAAATACCAGCTGTTGAAATTCTGACTCTGCAGTAAAGGTTAACGGAGACAACTTTCTTCATGGAATGAGCAGTGCAAAGGTCAACAATGACTTTATTAAAGTTTATAGTTGTGGGGTTTTTTAAATAAGAAATTAATATTGTTTACATCTCTTCATAAAGTCACTGATGCAACTCCTTTGACTTCAGCTCTTCATTTTCGTCTTCCTTCACTGCACTGTTTTTTTCCCTCTTCTGATATGCTTTCAACTCTTTGTCAGACATGTGTCTCAAAATACAGGTACTCACTCCTTCTCTCGTAACTCTTGGCTTGGAAAGATAAGTGGCCTTCTTGGATACAGTCTCCAAAATCTCATCAAAAAGCGTTAACTAAAAAGAAGAAAAATAAGATTAAATGCACAAAGACGGGTAGAAAAATATTTCAGGCTGTCCTGTAATGACATGATCTCCTGCTTGTGGTTTAGCTATCAGCTGAAACGAGCTAGCTGCTAGCCCTGGTCTGAGCAGTTCAGCTTGTCCTTTCCTAACCAGGTGTTCTTTACTCCTAAGCAGGTTTAGGAAAGTCATCACAGGGATTAAGCCATTTCCTAACACTTAGGCTGAATTCCTGACTCACCCTGTTTTGCTGTTTAAAGGAGTCTGTGAAAGTGGACTGCATCTGCCTCCTCCCCACCCTCCTCTTCCACTAGATTCAGGCACATTATTATGGAGCTTTCCTCTTAAGGGGCAGGATTGTTCTACGGTGGTGGGATTGTACCGAGTGATACAGCGCATTCATATAACAAGCTGAACTCTTAAGCTCATAATTAAGGTTTTAAGTTTAAGGACAATCTAAATTGGTGTCATGAAGTGTTCTGCTCCGTCCCATATCCAGTTCTTCCTCTTGCCCCCTTTTCCCTGTCAATTCAGCTTCCTCTGAAAAGTTTTTTTCCTTTTGGAGGAAGTGATACCACCATTTTTTCCAACAATTTAGTAGAGAATAATCAAGGAAACCTAATTCACCACACACATGAAAAGGAAAAAAAAATCTTACATGGAATCTTTATAAAAAATTCATTTGTGCAAATGACAATGAAGACAAGTCTCAAGGCCCTGCAGTTATACTAGTAAGTTGCCACCAGCTCCCTAACATCTCTATAGATGTTTACTTTGCCAGTCTTGGCACACCATTCCAGTAGTTTTTCACGCAGCAGTGGACAACTAACCTTAGCCAGAGTTGCACAAATGCATCTTCAGAAGAACAGTTTGGTTACTGAAATACAGCAGAATTTTTTAAAACCTTACTGTTAAACTTTTCAGTGAATGAACTGGCTTAAGGCACAGACAGGAAAATTTCACCAGCCCAGTTAATAAGGTGGTGCTGCAAAGGAGCAGGAACTGCTTAGACTCTGCTGTGGAAGCCAGTGTTATAACGGCATTCGTAAGGAAGCACAGTATGGGTATTGTCTCTATGGGACTGCTTTTCTAGAACTGCAGTGTTTGCAGCTTCAGGTGGGGCAACGACTGCTTTCATGGGACCTAGGCCTTCACTTACTTTAGCAGTACATGATATATTAAAAACCACGGCAGTACTGAATAGGGGAAGTTAATACAAGTACAACTATTTAATGAAAATGATCGGTGTCACTGTCAGGAGTCCACTTACCATGTCCGTATTGCTATCTTTTGCTTGCCGGATAGTAATTTTAACATGGTATTTCTTTTCAATCCACTGTGCTATCTGTTTAGTCTTGGTCTCTAAGTCGTTCTTGGCAATAGCTGAAGAAAAGGATAACTCCTTCTGAACCACCCCTGTTTAAAACAGAACTAAAACTGTGTTGGCTTAACATCTGAAAAACCTGCATCAGTTGCTCTCTTCCAACAGCTTATGGTGCTTTTTCTGCATAACTCCCTTCCCCCATGCTGTGTTCTCACACACAGAGCATCCCCATCTCACTGGCCCAGCATGCTCCGAGACTCTCACCTATAGAAGGTGGCTGCTTGATATCTCGCACTCACTGCCATAATTGGGAGACTGAGTGCATGGTTCAAGCACACGGGGAAGTCTCTTCAGGGTCATAAGGCTTAAAGTATTTTTATTTCAATTACAGTTTTGTTCATACCACCCACAACACAGGTCTAACAAAGGTAAACAGGTAAGCACTGGATCTGCAATTAAGGACTTAGTGTGCAGATTCCTACATTCTGCACATAGTACAGCTGAATGTGAAAGCTTTGAAGTTCAATAGCTATTCATCTCAAGTTCATTTTCTTGAATGGTAAAGTGCAATATGCAACTGGAAGTATGTTGCCCTGTAATATATTTGAACCATTTGTGGTCTCTTCCTCCTTAAAGATTCTCTAAAGTAGTTACCATTTGAATAATTGTTTTATAGTTTCTTGAACAGAAAAACTCACTACCACAATGGTGCTGTCCTCTAGAATCAGAATTCTACCCAAAGCACAGATACCTTTGTTAGCCTGAGGATGAGAAAAGAGGATACAAGGTCTGATGCCTTTTCTAAAACCTCTTTGCCAAACTCAGTTTGTTAAACTGCTAGAGCAGGCTGACTTACAAAAAAACACTGAAAAGTGTTCAGTATTGAAAAAGCTGTTCTCTTACTCTGCACAAGAAAGGGCTTCAGGCTTTGTCTTCCTAGCAGCAAGCTAGGAAGAGACCGTTTCATGACTACTGGTGACAAAATTACGTGATTA
This sequence comes from Leptosomus discolor, assembly GCF_034619465.1. Taxonomy (NCBI): domain Eukaryota; kingdom Metazoa; phylum Chordata; class Aves; order Leptosomiformes; family Leptosomidae; genus Leptosomus; species Leptosomus discolor. The sequence continues at coordinate 22,794,763 of NC_141391.1, forward strand.
TATTGGTGTTTTGGTGCTCAGTTTGTAAAAACCGCCTGTCACTTCATGCCTTAGTAAAAGACCAGAAATTCAGGGAGTCTTATGGAACCAGAGTCTAGCTATATTCACTTACATAAAAATAGATTTAAAAAAAAAAGCACTAGCAGATGCCAAAATAGTAAATCCTGAGAAGGCAAGAGAAGGCTCCCCTGTGGAAGACTAGACTAATCCAAAATTTTATTTTCACCGCTGCAAATCCTTAATAGCATGGACTGCAGTGACATTGCTTTGGATTTACACAAATGCAAGTAAGAGGATTTCATCTGCTGAAACCACCTTTAATGCAGCGTTTTTCAAAGCGCTCAGTGTCATCGTGTGAACAATGTACATACCTGGGTTTGGATTTGCTTTTTTCTTCTCTGCACGTTTAAGCTGTTCTTCATGAATCTGCTGCCCTGTCATTAGTCTGTACACAGGAGGTTCTGCATTCTCTTGAAGGAGAACTAGTTTCAGGCCATGTTGATCCATAAGCTTGAGTGCCTCTGCTCGGTGCATATTTCCTAAGCTCTCGCCATCCTGGTTGATTACGTGCAAAATTCGATAGGGAATTCTTCGCCCAACACTTCCAAACGCTGCTTTCCTTTCAGTTTCTGTGTGAGATTTTTCAGCTCTACAAAATGGTTGAGTAAGTCCAAATAGAGTTGTCTTTCTAGGGTCAGGTACCACAACCCAGAGTGGAGAAAAAACCTTCTTTTGTGGTGGTTGTGTCAGAAGAGTACCAAAGAATCTTTTTGCGTATCTATTCTCATTTCTGGTTGTTTGACATAAATGTTTCATCATGCAAAAGGCAGTCATTCTGAGGAAGCAAGGAAGAAGAAAAAAACAAGTTACCCCCATCAGTCAGATTCTTCTAGTTATATTAGAAAGACTCGACTTTGGTTCAGTAAACCCTAGTCCTTAAAACTACTCTTTCCAAAACATGCATGGTGTTACTACACAGAATGGGCAATCAGCAGTAATTTTACAGTAACTCGGGCTTTAACTCTGAGAGAAGATCTGACAAAGGAACAAATTTATGAATAGCTGATGTGTTTTAAAATTTCAGCCTGAACTCCTTTAAAGAATCCAGTATTTCTAGTTCATTTCTCCTCACCAGTGTATCTACTCTTGCACAGCCTTTTTGGGTATAGATTAGCCAATGGTTAAGAGGGAGAATTTGCTGTCAAATAAGAAGGCATGTCACTCTCTTAATATTTTCAGTCCAGATTTTTTTCATGAAGTATCTAACACTAGGACTTTCTTCTTGGTTCTGATACTCCTCTTTGGAAAGCGTTCTGTTTCCACGTGAATTCAGAACCACCCTAACCACACAGCAAATGAAGTGGCGATTGGTGCAATGTCTGTCAGCAGCCATCCCCTCATCCACAGTCAGACTCTTCTATGTTGGGTAAGGTTTTGGAATTTCAAAGCCTTGGCCATACAGAGTAAGACTGCCGTGCAAAATCTTCACCTTGGCATTAAAACATGATGAAGTAACCATTGCTATACTTGAAAATATGATTTATCCCAGGGTTGAACAGTCTTCCATAGCTAGCATGCAACTTGCTTCTCATAGCATGGATGCCAAATTCTGTATTTTCCTCGGTTTTTCACAAACATTAAAGTTAGGGTGGCACGTTCCTATTAATAGTGAGCTGTTTTTTTCCAGTTATCAAAAACATTTCTTACCTACAGAATGCACCTAAGTACCACTTCACCAAAACCATCTAATAAAAACACCAATAATGATATTTTTCTTCTTCCTGAATGATGAAAAAAGCTTGTGGGGGGAAAAGAGAGACATGGGTAAGACTTGCAGGCAATACATGGACTGGAAAATAAGCCACAGATTCATATGCCCAAGATCCTTACTTGCAAATTAAAATTTAAATAAATTATTACAGGCATCTATCCTAGCATGGTACTTGTGAAGCTATAAACTTTCAAAACAAGCATCCAAATACACCAGTGCTTGAAATTTGAAGTCTCGTGAAACTGATCTTTGAGACATTTCTTCCATTATATTTTTTCTCCATTCTTCCCTGGTTCATGGAATCTTCCTGGCAGTTTTGGTGCACTTGACCATTATTTGTATTTTGTTCAAAACTTCAGAATCGGCCATTTTTCAAAAGCTGCAAAAACTTCGGAACTAAAAAGCAAACTGTGGAGTCTTGTCTACAGCTTTGGTATTCCATGTTTAAAAGGCAGCAAGTACAGGGGAAGCCAAAGACGATACACGAAACCAAAACCGGCTCATACCAGAGGAGCTGGCAAGAGTGTGACTTTTGCCTAGGAAGGCACATGACTCCACTCTATAAATATGTACCTGCATACCTGTATCTATGTATGACGTGTAAACATGTATTCACGTGCGTACATACACACAGAGAAGGTGCAAACCATCATCAAGGACAAGGCGCAATTTATAATTCTAAGCACTGTTGTCCCAGGAACAAGTAAAATGACCTGCCCATGAATAAACTTAGCCTGAAAATGGGGACGGTTTGGAGCCTGGGACAGACTTCAGATTTTCACAGCAGGGACAAAGCTGATCAAACCGCTTGAAGATGGTACCGGCTCAGTTCATCAGCAGGGCAGCCTGAGTCGGCTGTGTGCTGTAGCGGCACCCTGAACTCAGCTAGCCACAGAAGAGAAATACCAGGATATTCACAGCAGAGTCCAAAATCTGCCGTCCCTTCCTGCCCTGGGCTCTGCCACCGCTGAGTCCACACCAGAGCCACGGCCCGTGGGAATCACAGCTTTTTCACAGCAACAGCCCTACAACTAAACACCCACCACCAGCACACAAGTACCTTGTGTATCATCTGTGTAGCCACACAAAAGCCGAGAAGTCCTTATTTTTAAAACGCTGCGGATCGTGCACTGCAGACTTACAGACTGTAAGCTGGGTATCACTTTGGTGCGTTATACAATACCGTAATGAAATTTATCTTGCATTCAGTGAGCCCTGGCTTGCCTTTGTCAGTTACTGACTTCTAAAACTAAGTAATAGTATCACAGCAATGGAATAAGTTTATTTTTAAGAAATGTTAAGTCTTCCTCTGCTAAATACAAGGTTTTGCCTTTATTCTCCTTCATGCTGTTGCTATTTATATCTAGTAAATCCTGCCTTACCTGTCTGAGAAAGACAACCACCCTGTTTACAGCATAATTAGTCTTCATACGAGATGGCACTTAAGTGTGTTCTGCTTTGTGCGCTTCCATCGCTTACACAGACCCTGCGTTAGGGAGGCCCGCTGACCTCGTGGGCAGCGTTAAGGAGCGGGCAGGCCACACGCATCCTGGGCACACGGGAAAAGCCGCCCTTTTGCCGCTCCAGCGCTCACGGCTACGCGCAGCTGTCACGGGAGACGTTCCGCGCCTCGCAGGGGCGGCTGCCCCGCGCTCCCCTCTGCCGGCTCGCCCGTTAGAGCCGCACGCCGCACCGCCGCCGCCTTCATCGGACGCGCGGGTGCGCTGGGCCCTGCGCGGGTGCGTGACCGCGGCCGTGCCCGGCTGGGTTCGCGTCCCGGCCGCGCACGTCGGGGAGGCCATGGGGCGGGGCGGGCGGGCCCTGGGGCGGCGGACCCGCTGACCGGAGCCCCCTCGGACCCCCACGGCCGCCCCCCGTGCCGGGCGGCTCTTACCTGCCGGCCGGGCCGGGCCGAACCGGGCCGCCGGCCCCAGCCCACTGCAGCAGCGGAGGGACCGGCCTAGGCTGCCGGGAGGGCGGAGACTGACCCGGCTCTGCCTCTGCCTCTCCCGCTTCCTCTTCCTCTGCCCCGCCCCGTGGGGGTGTGTCCGTGTGCCCACGGCTGTGCGCCTGCTCGTGCCGCCGTGCGCGCCCCGCCATGTCGGCGTGAGGCGGGCGCGCCCCCGTGCCCCGCCCGCGCCTGGCACCGAGCGCCGTCGGTGTTTCTCTGTGCGTGCGCCGCGGGAGCCGGGGGCGGGCGGGGCGGGGGGAGCGCTGGCGGGGGATGGCGGCGGCCGCCGCGGCCCTCCCCGCAGGGCAGCTTCGGCTGCGAGCAGGGGGGTGCGCGGCGGGGGCGGGTCTGCAGGGGCCAGCGGCGTGTGCGGCCGTGGCGCTGCGTGGGGCCCGCTGGCAGCGCGCGGGGCGCTCGGGCTGCCCGCGGCTGTGGTGGGCGGCTCTGCCCCAGGTTTACAGGCTCCTTCTTCCGCCTTGGAGGTGGTAAACGTGGCCTTTGAGAGGGAAGCTCAAGTTCCCGTGCAACCGGTAACACGCCAAATGCGTAAGGCACTCGAGGTGGCTGTAGAGAACCATCTTTTCAGGATGCGTTCGGTGAGGGATGCTCTTTGGCCAGCCAGGCTGGGGCTGAGAACAACGCTCGGGCTGAAGGTGTGCTTGAGCTCAGAATTGGGTGGAAAATGAAGCCATGGGAATCAGCTGGGAGGGAGGCCACTGTCCTTCCTGCTTAAAAAAATGCGGACTTTTTATTTTATTTAGTTTGGTCCACCAGTAATTGTCCCCACTTTCCTCTTCCCCCCTTCCTGCCCAGGAAGAAGAAACCTGAAAATGAATGAAACTCTGAGCTTCATCATTTTGGTTTGAAAGCTTTCTATTCTTGCCTGTGGTCTTAGAATGGCGTAATTCCACATGCTGTTGTTTTGGTGCGGTGATTTTGTTACACATGTGCAGAAAAGTCTGTCATTGCTTGGTGCTCTTCACAGGAGACATTGTATGGTAACTGTGTAAACCCAGAAAACTTACACTGAATCAGTTCACGATCTGAAATTAATTCGTGTTGCCTTATTCTCATTAAAACTCCTTGCCTGCAGTAATGAGTATGGAAAAATGCCATTAACAGAATTAGCGAAGTAGCTGGTAAGCTGTGCTAACAGCCTGGCTGACAACTGTAGCTTCACCTATTCTATGCAAATAGCGCCTGTTTTTTCCATCCTGCTCTTTTGTTCATTCCTTGATTTTGCTCAGGCTTCATCCCTTTACATTTGTAAGCTCTTTGGGAACAGGGATTGCAGTCACTCATTATAGCAGAGTGCCTAAGAAAACTGGATCTCAGTTTGGTGCTCTTGAAATATGAGTGATTGAAATTCTGCAGTATCCAGTTGTGGAGAGCAAAATATTCCACAATAAGAAAAGGCGAGACAAAAAATGTGTTTTACTGCTCTTTTCATGGTCTGGAAATCAAGTGTGGAATGTGAATAACCATGAAGGGAAGTTTTGGCAGAGCTGAAGCCTGGGGAGAGGTGGTTTTTTTCATCCTCAGCTCTGCAATATGCATTAGAGGAGAGCTTGTCAGCAGCCCAGCTGGCAGTTACCTACTATTGCCTCTCTGAGAACCATCCCTGTAAGACAGATAATTTTCAGCAATGTTAGTAGGAGCAATAAAGCTAATAATCCTCTTCACTGTGATAAAAACTACCTGCATGAAAACAAGGTACTTTGGAGCATACAACTTGCATTCCTTCTCTCTTCCCTTTATTTAATTCCATTAAGTTTAAACCTGATGTTTGTTTTAATTCATGCCTTTCTAATTAAATTTAGTGTGCCAAGAAATAGTGCAGCCTTCTCATACCGTTTGTCCTCAATTAACGTGATCTTTCTGGGGGTTTATTGTACTCTTTCTCCTTGTCCTTTGTCTCATGTCCGTTTACACTGTAATTGTCCAGGGGCCATGGTTTTCTAAGTGTCTGTCACAGTGGGACTGCAGTCTTAATTATTTGAAAGACACTGTCTTAATAAATGCAGTTCATAATAACTTTCTCCCTTCTATTTTGCCTGATGCACATCATCCTCTGCCCACCACTGACAATACTCTCAGTCATCTGTTTGTTTTCTAATTCCTAAATCTGCATCTGTCTTTTTTTTCCATTTGACATGTAGTTTCCCCAGGTAGTTAGCAAAGTTGTTGTTTTCACTTTATTATTTTTTGTGCCAAATCAAGGCCTGTTCTGTTAGACCTTGTGCCAAACGTTAGATAATGCATCCCCCAGAGAATTTAAAATGCAAATATATGAGAAGGAGAAAGGATGGTGGATGGAGAGATTTCTTGCCTGCATACATGAACAGTGTAGTAATCTGCCAGTGTGAATGTTATTAATATATCTAATTAATGTGAAACTCAAGATGCTACTGGGAAGCTTCCTCCGCATTGACAACCGATCTGTGAGGGGTGGTTTGATTGTCTCCTGAGGATGTTTGAAACTGGTTCCAGTCCTTCTGTGTTTCAGGACTGATTTCCCACTGAAGCTATTTGTGCAGTAAGCTGCTTGTAATGCCCAGCAGAATGGAAGGGGTTGGAAGGGACCTCTGGAGATCATCTAGTCCAACGTCCCTGCTAAAGCAGGTTCACCTACAGCAGGTCGCACAGGATCGCGTCCAGATGGGTTTTGCATATCTCCAGAGAAGGAGACTCCACAACCTCCCTGGGCAGCCTGTTCCAGTGCTCTGCCACCATCAAAGTAAAGAAGTTTTTCCTCATGTTGAGACGGAACTTCCTGTGCTCCAGTTTGTGCCCATTGCCCCTTGTTCTGTCACTGGGCACCACTGAAAAGAGCCTGGCCCATCCTCTTGACACCCGCCCTTTAGATAAGGATTTATAAATAAGTGTTGATAAGGTCCCTCCTCACTCTTCTCCAGGCTAAAGAGCCCCAGGTCTCTCAGCCTTTCCTCATAAGCAGTGCTCCAGTCCCCTCATCGTCTTAGTAGCCCTCTGCTGGACTCTCTTCAGTAGTTCCCTGTCTCTCTTGAACTGGGGGGCCTAGAACTGGACACAGCACTCCAGGTGTGGCCTCACCAGGGCAGAGTAGAGGGGGAGAAGAACCGCCCTCGACCTGCTGGCCACACTCTTCTTGATGCACCCAGGACACTATTGGCCTTCTTTGCCACAAGGGCACATTGCTGGGTCATGGTCAACTTGCTGTCCACCAGAGCTCCCAGGTCCTTCTCTGCAGAGCTGCTCTCCAGCAGGTCGACTCCCAGCTTGTACTGGTGCATGGGGTTATTCCTCCCCAGGTGCAGGATCCTACACTTGCCCTTATTGAACCTCATTAGGTTCCTCTCCGACCAGCTCTCCTGCCTGTCCAGGTCTCACTGAATGGCAGTATAGCCTTCTGGCGTGTCAACTGCTCCTCCCGGTTTAGTGTTGTCAGCAAACTTGCTGAGGAAGCACTCTGTCCCTTCATCCGGGTCATTTAATATATTGAATAAGACTGGACCCAGTACTGACCCCTGGGGATCACCGCTAGCTGCAGGCCTCCAGCCAGACTCTGTGCTGCTGATCACAACCCTCTGAGCTCTGTCCTTCAGCCAGTTCTCAACCCACTTCCCTGTCCACTCATCTATCCCACACTTCCTAAGTCTATATATGAGGATGTGGTGGGAGACAGTGTCATGAGCCTTGCTGAAGTCGAGGTGGACAACATCTGCTGCTCTCCCCTCATCCGCCCAGCCAGTCATGCCATCATAGAAGGCTATCAGGTTGGTCAAACATGTTTTCCCCTTGATGAATCCATGCTGACTACTCCTGATAATCTCCTTTTCTTCCACATGCTTAGATAAGAGCCAGAATGAGCTGTTCCATCACCTTTCCAGGCTGACTGGCCTGTAGTTTCCTGGATCCTCCTTCTTACCTTTTTTGAAGATTGGAGTTACATTGGCTATCCTCCAGTCATCAGGCACCTCTCCTGACCTCCATGATCTGTCAAAGGTGATGGAGAGTGGCTTAGCAGTAGCATCTGCCAGCTCCCTCAGCACTCACGGGTGCATTCCATCGGGGCCCATGGATTTGTGAGTGTCTGTTTTGCCTAAAAGATCCCTAACCCAATCCTCCTTGACCAAAGGGCGGTCTTTCTTTCTCCAGACTTCTTCCCCTGTCCCCAGAGTCTGGGGTTCCTGAGGACCAGCCTTAGCAGTAAAGACTGAGGCAAAGAAGGCATTCAGTAACTGCCTTCTCCGTATCCTCCGTCACGAGGGTACCCACCTCATTCAGCAGTGGGCCCACGTTTTCCCTAGTCTTTCTTTTGCTACTGATGTACTTGAAGAAGCCCTTGTTGTTGTCTTTGACATCTCTAGTCAGATTTAATTCCAAGTGGGCTATAGCCTTCCTTGTTGCGTCCCTGCATACTCTGACAACATTCCTATATTCCTCCCAAGTGGCCAGTCCCTTTTTCCACGAGCTGCAAACTTCCTTCTTCCCTTTGAGTTTTTCCAGAAGTTCCTTGCTCATCCAAGCAGGCCTTCTGCCTCCTTTGCTGGATTTTTTCCTCATAAGGATGCACCAATCTTGAGCATGGAGGAAGCGGTGCTTGAATAGCAACCAGCTGTCTTGGGCCCCTCTACCTTCTAGAACCCTAGCCCATGGGATTCCTCCAAGTAGGTCTTTGAAGAGGCTAAAGTTAGCTCTCTTGAAGCCCAGGGCTGCAATCCTACTTATTGCCCTGCTTCTTCCATGCGGGATCCTGAACTCCACCATCTCGTGGTCACTACCGCCAAGGCTGCCCCCAGCCTTCACATCTCCAACCAGTCCTTCTTTGTTTGTTAGTACAAGGTCCATCAGCACACCTCTCTGTGTCGCTTCTTCACCACCTCTATCAAAAAGTTATCATCAGTGCTCCACAGGAACCTCCTGGTCTGTGGCTGCTTGGCTGTGCTGCCTTTCCAGCAAATGTCAAGGTAGTTGAAGTGCCCCGTGAGAACCAGAGCCTGTGATTGTGAGGCTGCTTCTAGCTGTCTGTGGAAGGCTTCATCAACTTCCTGATCCAGTGGCCTGTAGTAAACACCCACACCAGTGTCACCCACATTAGCCTGCCCCTTAAGTCTTATCTGTAAGTTCTCAACTTGTACTTCATCCCCCTGTAGGCAGAGCTCGATACACTCCGGGTGCTCTCTCACATAAAGAACAACTCCCCCACTTCGCCTAGTTGGCCTGTCTTTCCTAAAGAGTACGTAGCCATCCATGACAGCCTTCCAGTCACACAAGCTGTCCCACCATGTCTCTGTGATTGCAATGAGATCATGGCCCTGCAGCTGCTCGCATATCTCTAGCTCCTCCTGTTTGTTCCCCATGCTAAGTGCATTGGTGTACAGGCGTTTCAGAGAGGTAATGGAGCACAGAGGTTTCCCTGGAGGAGTGCAGGAGGATCCACTACAGCTATACACACCCTTAAGGCCCTTGACCTTCTGATTCTTGTCTGGGGAGGAACACTTGTTGCTGCTCTGCTTGACCTGGTTTATTCCCCAGTTGGATACGATGGCATGAGCGTTGCCACTTTGGACCCCATGCCACAAGTCCTTCAGTTTAAAGCCCAGCTCACCAAGGTGGCCAGCCTGTTGCCAAAGCTACTCTTGCCTCTTCTAGACAGATTTCCATCCCTTCCTAGCAGCGTATGGTCAAAGAATGTCCCATTGTCTTAAAACCCAAAACCCTCATGATGGCACCAGCCATGTAACCAGAAGTAACTCCTTAGTATTCCTTTTCCCGTAGTGTTTATAAAATGCTTTCACACATAGCTCAGATGAAGAACTCCCTTGTACTGAGATGAGCATTGCCATATGGCAGAGAACACATCAGAGTAAACATGTATTTAAAGGACACAGAAATTCTGGGTATGTAGTAGGTCCAGATTCCTGGACTCTGCAATAGCTCATTTACTCGTCTTCCATCCCCAGCTTTTGAAAGTTGCTTCCTACACGCACTTCTCTATTTTTATTCTAGCAAGAGACAGGAAAAAATTAAAGCAAGCCCAGAAATTCTGTTGAGTGGTAAACTCAGTGCTAACTGATGCCCTGCACAGAATATATGAATACAGTTGAAACAGCTAAAGTTTTGTTCGGTTTCTGAGCTCCGCCCCTGTTATAGGAATTAAACCAGATCTTTTGAAGATGCGTGCTCTGCCGTTAAATTGCTTGCACTGATTTACCGAAGCCAGGCAAAGAACTGATTTTGCTCCCTGAAAAGCAAGGCTGACTGAATTTATTAAAATGTTAATCATAAAGCAAGCCTGTGGGTCCCTGGGGCAAGAAACAATTAAAGTTAAAACTTCCCAGTGTAGAAAGTTTTTTGACTGTCTAGTTTCACATCTTGACTGTAGGGAGAGGAGTTTCCACTGTACATCTAAGACATTGTTCTGCAGCCTTTGCAAGTTGCTGGGTTCAGCTGCAAAGATTTTAAAAGCTGCTTTTGTTGGCAGCCTAGGACACATCCGTGACCTTATTAAAGTGGAAGTGAAAGCTCTCTTTTTTTTTTCTTTTTTTTTTTTTTTTTTTTTTTTTGCAACAGTAAATCTACTAATTTTACAGTCAGTTGAACAGCAATAGATTAATTTGTTGAAAGTCTGCATTCACAAAGAAAACGTGAACTTCTCTGCCTTGAATACCCGAAACTACAGTGCGATATTTAAAGGGTAGAAACTATTACAACTTGCCCTAGAATGGTCCAAGCAGTTCCCTGTCACCTGCTTCTCAGCACAGGTGCTGACCTCGCCGTCTATTCTATCCCTCCTGACAGACTAGCAGCGAGGCTGGGGCTTTGTGTGCAACAGAGAGCGGTTTTCCAATGACTGGGCCAGTTTTCTTCAGCAGCCACAGGAAGCAGAACAAAGAAAAGGTTAAGGGCCACCGCAAGGGTCAGAATGGGTTAAATTTAGTTAACATCAGAGGTTATAGCTTTTAACAAGAGCATGAAGGAAACTTATTCGACGATGCAATTTGTTTCTTCTTTGTCAACCATTATTTTTTTTTACTCTATTGATAGTGACAGCTTAACAAAGTTTTTATATGCCAGGGTTTTCATCCTTTGGAGGATAAAGAACTGTGATGCAAAAAAGAGATGCAGGTGGAAGACTTTATAAAGCCTCCATGATTTTCAAATTGAGGGTTGAAAGTAGGCTCCCTGCGTGGCTAAGTCAAAAATAATTTGTAAATGTTAAAAAAAATACACGTTACAGACAGAGGAGCTGCTTTTTTTTTTTTTTTTCCCCCTCCAGTGTAACTTGCCAAGAGTAGTGTTTTATCAGAAACTTTACAGTCTGACTGGTTTTGTATATATTTTTTCCCAAGGTAATCTAACTTTCTTTTTTATCTCCCTCTAAAGATGTTCAAAGTCAAATGCCCTTAACAACAGTCTTTGTCATCTCCCTTCAATTTTTTTTTAGCATATAACATATGATGCTAATTTTTTGATTTTTTTTTTTTCTCCCAATTTAGTGAAGAGGCAAAAACTACAAAATGCACTTGGTGGGTAACTCCACTATGAAGTTCTCATTCAGCTTCTTTGAATGCAAAGATGAGGAAAGTTTAAATATTTCTGAAAATTACTGAAGAAAAATAATTTTTGTTAAAAAAAAGTTCACTAGGATTTTTCACATGTTTATACACAACAGCTTATCTTCTGCCAATCGATCTTTTCTTCAAAATTAATTCATAGGAATTACTGCTTTTTTTGTTGTTTTATTGTGGTACAAAGTAAAGAACTGAAATCAGAAATTAATTAAGTCTGTTAAGAATTTGTAAGTACAAACTATGCGTTGTGTTACTTTTTTTTTTTCTTTTTTACATGTTTTTCTAAAGGAAAAAAAAGCTAATGTGGTCATCCTGTCCTCCTGTCCATCTGTCTTCCTGTGAGTTCTCTTGGCGCAGTTTCAATCTCTTTGACACTTCAGCCCACTTTGGTGAAGAGGTTGGGGCCTCAAAGATACTGTACATTTATAATAACTGTAAATATTTATATATTTTTGACAAGTTTTGTGAAAAATCAGTGTTTAAACAGTGGAGAGACCCTTAAATTAATGTCTTGTTCTGGCAAAAGTGTTTGTCCGGTTGACAGTGTATGTGTGTGGGCTGCCCAGTTAGCACACAGGTATTATCCGATCAACTACAGTCCATGGTGTCTTTTGCCTCGCCAGCTGCCTGGGGGGCTGCATAGGTGATGTCAAAGGCTGAGGGAGTGCTGCAGTGGGGGATTTAGAGATGGGAGAAGGTGCTAGGACATTTTGAGGGCAACGGAGAGGCAATGGGGTCATGCTGAGGGGATATTGATATCTTTAATTTTGATATTTGATATTGTAGGTCTGTTGTAGGAGATAGGAAGAACAGTGGGAATGATTACAGTGGTAACTGAGACAACACATACCTTCACAATTCAAGTGTCAGTTATTTCAGTGCTCATGGGACAACTTTTTTTTACTTATAGGAGAAATGTCATCTGATTTGTGGTGTCATTTCAGTCTGCGTGACCAAGGCTTGAAACTTCGGATTCACTTGTTGTTGTGTTAACTCAGAGTAGCGCTGGGTTCCCGGCTGTATGACCGAGAGCTGATTTTGCTCTCTAGAGGCCTGGCTTAGTCCTTTGAGATGCACGTCATCACTTTGACACTTCTGGGAGGGTTCTGTTGGAAATCATTTAGTATGAACTTTTTTGTTGGTGTAGAATAAATTCCTCCCTAAGGGACTGCTAGCAGATCTAGAGGAAGTCTATTCGGCTCACAGGTAGAAGTATTTGTACTGGCATGGTGTATAGACATGCATAGAGATGCTTGGCTGCCAAAGGGCTAGAGAAGGGGAGCAGGGAGCTGAACAAATATAGGTCCTTCTCTGTCCCCAAAGATGGGGAAGATGGCATGATCTGGCTTGAATAGCTGAGGGCTGTGTATCCTCTCTTTTTGATCCACATACGGACAGGAGCAGCCTCGGCCGAGGAGGTGACTTCCTATGGCCTAACTGCAGCAAAAAACAAACGAGAAAAAGTATGACTCTCCACAGCCCACACAAACTGGCCTGGAAAAACACAACAAAACTTCCCACTTACTATTCTGCTCACAAGCTGCCACCAAAACTCAGCTGGTGAGGAGAATAAGAGCATCTTTTTAAAAATGTAAAACTGACATTTTTTTCTCCTTCTGAGCTGCTACAACAGGCTATAAAGTATTAATTTCAAAAGCTTCACAAAGGCAGCAGGCATCAAACGGTCCAGGCTGAGTGGAAGCTTGGGGAGGAGAATTGCAAAATAAGTTGTGTGGGCGATGGCTGCAGACGCACCAAAGCAAGGTTATTTTTTTGTTACAAGTCAGTGGTCATGGGTTGCTTTTAATGATGGAGCGGCAGAGAAGAAGAGTTAGAGCAGCCCAAAGAGCCCTGGATTCATATAGCCTAATTTTCAGCTACATCTTTTGCCTCATGCTAGTATTGGTTGGGTGATTCTTGGCTTGGGAGTCAGGAGATGTAAGTTTTGACTGCAGTGCTGCCACTGATGTGCCCTGTGACCTTGAAAAAGTTGCTTCATCTCCATGCTTCTCCGCTCATCTTTTTGCCCGCTTAGACAGAATCTCTACCCCTTTTTCATTGCAGGGTCATTGCCTAATTATATGTCTGGACCATGTCTAGCACAATGGAGCTGTACTGTCAGGTTAGGCGCTGCTGTAATATCTGAACAAACAATAAAGAAATAGTGCACTGAGCACTTCACTAGGACTCTGCTGTTATCTCAGGGCTTCACCAATAACCTTAATAAAATAAAAGTCCTTCAAAAGACGGAGCATTCCCGTCTGCTGCCCAGTTGCTTACTTTTTGTGTAGCATCTTGAACATGAAAAAATATCAGTTACGATCCCTGGGTTGTCAGAAAATAATGATTTATAGTATTTCATGTTTCCTGAATTGTTGGTAACATATTTTTTCTTCCTGAAATCTCAGCGGTAGCTTGAGTACTTCACTGTGCCTGATTTTTGTCGAACTGAATTATAAAACGACATACTGCTATAGATCTCATTCATTTTGATAGGTTTTCCTTAACTTTGCTCTTTTGTGTATGTGCATGCAGTTCATGTGTCTGAGACAAGGGACAAAGCCTCCTGCAGAATTAATTACACAATATCTCTGAAATCTGCTCTATTTTATCCCCATAGAGATGGGAACGACTGTCAGGATTACTTGCTCTGCAATATGAACGCAGAAAAATTGGATCACCTTTCCCTGTAGATGGCCCTCTACCTTCTCCAAGATGTCAACATCTTAAAAAAGAAAATTACTATACATTCAGGAAAAAAATCTACATCCTTCAGCAACAAAGCATTCATACCAATCCATACCTGCCCTTGTAGGTTCTTCTGTTCCAACCAGAATTTTGACTGGATTCTTCCAGGGGATACATATGGAAAACTCATCATCCAGAGTTATGCGTTTCACCCTTTCCTACAATGCTCGGTCTTTTGTCTTTATGTCGGACGTGCTCTCAGAGAGCATCTGCAACAAACCTCTCACAGCAAGGCCAGTTCTCAGTGTCCTATGTAAATTGTCTGATCCCAGACTTTGTACATTGATGACTTCCAGACCCCATAGCACACTATCTACCTCATGTTTAATTCCAATCGTCTCCCTCTCCTTTCCCTTCTGCCTTCCCTCCACATGCTGTGGGGTTACAGGAACAAGTTTTTGACTCCAGGAGGAACGGCTGTCAAAGACAATTTACTACTTTGTGACAGAAGAGTAGAATCAGAGAATAATTCAGGTTGGAAGAGACCTCAGGGGAGGGGGTCATCTACCGCAATGCCATACCAAGAATTTTGGATTATAACCTCAACTTGGGTGAAGAAAAAACCCGCTTATTTATCTGTGAATCACTTCAGGAATCAGCAGGACCCAAGTGATTTTCAGGTTCTGCCCTTTTACATTCTAATGAAGGATTGGGACCCTTATCTATACAGTCCTATAAGCTCAGTCTATTTGAAATATAAGAAACTAATCTGTTTGAGTAGAAGGTTAAGAATTTATTTGTTAATAGTTTTTGAAGCACTTTAGTTGTGCTGAGACATCTTTACATTGCAAGCAATTTATGTATTTATTTGGATTCATACACCAGTATACTTACGTGGTATCAGACCAAAAGTTATTTACATAAATTGGAGCTGTAACAAATGAGTCATATTTTTTTCTATAAAGAGTAGCAGGAGGTAATTGTTTCAATAAGAAATTCAGAAACCAGCTCTGCATTAACACATAGAATTGTACTCAGAAATCAAATGAAGTATTTCCATATTCAGCTAAGATCAAGTAACTCACAAATGTAGATGGTATTAGAAGGACTGAGCAGAATTTATTCATGCTGTAAAGGCTCACATGGATTCATTCTATTTAAATTTGTCAAAGGAAAATCATTCTGCAAAATGTGCTAATATGAAGTTCTGTAATTATTATTGACCATAACAGGATCTTAAAAAAAAAAATCTTAATTTACTAATCTGCAGTGTTTTCCCCATGTTCAAGGTAGTATGAAAATTGTTGTCTGGTCCTAACAAGTAAGGGAATTAGCATACATAGAGAAACTGAAGTTTCTTGTCTGTCTGCTTGTTTACAAGGAAATAGAGCAATAGAGCTGGAATTATTTTTTTAACACCCGAATCTCATACTTATTCATCTGAACCAACATGTTTCAACACACCACTGAAGAAGATAAGAGTTATTGTTAGCTATTTCATGTCTGGGTAAAAATAAAGTGGGAAAAATCGCAGTATCTTTTCTTAAATGGCCAAAAAAGGGGAAAAGTTAAAAACAAGCCTAGAAACCGTGCCAGTTGGTGCTTTATTTAGTGGTTCTTTTTTCCATTAGCTCACCCTGCCTTTGTAAACTCTGGAGAGGAATGCTGTGTTATAACAGTAACATTTGCTTTGCTTTTGCAGTTACATATGTGGGTAATGAAAAACAACTGTACTTCGTGAGCTTGAAATATAATTAACTGGTGCTCTAAAAGGTGAGTGGTTTCTTCTAATTATGTCTAAAAACCAGTCAGGATCCAAGCAAAGTGGTTTATATAGAGTAACTGTAACAAATGTCTGAGTAAATATATAGAGGCTATCCCAGTGTTTCCTTCTATTATTTTAAAAGTATTAATCGTAGATCCTTTGGAATATTTTCAATAAAATTAGATTTTGGAAAAAATGTAGCATTTAATTGAAGCCAAAGGCTTTGTTCTGGAATCCTGGCTCAAGAGGAGGGAAAGGCAGGTTCAAGTTTTCACTGCATCAGCCTCATAACAAAATTTGTCATCTCACATCACTCTAGGCCAGATACGTGAACCTAGTTTTTCACATTCCCATGCAATCCTCCCCAACTGTTTACAAACTGATTGCAGGACAAACAGAAAAAAACATATAAAATTTCCAAATTTGTATATTTTCAGTGAAATTCAATTATTAGCTTTTGGTTGGTGATCCAGACATTTTTGCACAGTGAACAAAACTGCTGATCTTTTCCTTGGCTTTTAAAAAAGATTTTGTCAACTTATAGACCTGTATACTTTGATACAGAAATGCCCTGAGATGCTTCATGCCTTCATTGCCTGCTCCAGGCTGGGCTTCCTAGCTGGTCTAAATTTCACAAAGTACACCAATTACTAATTTTAGTAGGTTGTGCCTCAGGAGTTAAGCTGAGCCAAGGAGAGGTGAGGAGAGGAGAGGAGAGGAGAGGAGAGGAGAGGAGAGGAGAGGAGAGGAGAGGAGAGGAGAGGAGAGGAGAGGAGAGGAGAGGAGAGGAGAGGAGAGGAGAGGAGAGGAGAGGAGAGGAGAGGAGAGGAGAGGAGAGGAGAGGGTTCAGCTGGAAGGGACCTACAATGACCATTTAGTCCAACTGCCTGACCACTTCAAAGCTGACCAAAAGTTATTGGCATTGTCCAAATGCCTCTTAAACACTGACAGGTTGGGGGCATTGACCACTTCTCTAGGAAGCCTGTTGCACTGTTTGACCACCCTATGGTGAGTCAACCCACCCAGCCCAAAGGATCCCCACTTCGAGTTCCGTTGAGTGTTCAGAATGGCATGTCCCCATTGAAATGTGCTTTGTTTGGGACACAGCTCTCTGGGACAGAAGGGGCAGAATGTTCCCGGCAGAAGACATCCTTTCAGTAAAAATGAAAAGCTGTTCAGTTTTAAACTGAAGTTTTCCATAGAAACAGTTTCAGTGGAAAATTTCTGGGCAAGCCCTAAATAATAACCACAGAGCAGAACAACGTTGTTTATTGACCATATAAGCACTTATCTTTGTTGAAGTCTGTATGGGTTGGAAACATCTACTGCAAACTGAACAAATGTCTTAGGGTGGTGTTAGTTCAGTCACTAGAATTGCATAATGTCACTTGCATAATCACTCCCATACCAGTAACGACTCGATACCTCTGCGGTTATGGTGGTAGTTTTGTTGAAAGCATAAAAGGGGAATTACAGAACCTGCTTCTCCTCCCTCTCGGTTCCCTGTTGGTAGGGAAAGGGCCCATTATCTGGGGCAGGCACACAGGGATGCGCACTTCAATGAAGGGTTATGGTCTGTGTTCATTATATGCAAATTTGCTAAAGCATTAATCTTCTAGACATTAACATAATATCAGTCGGTGCATCGGGGTAATTTTCATCTGATCCAAAACATTCCTCATGTAAGCAACACAGTTTAGAGACCTGATGAACTAATTCATTTTGGATCTAACTGTATCAAAATCAGCAAATATGAACCAGGTTTGAATATGACCTGATTGTATGTGCAAAAAACCACTGCCTTACAGGCAGTTTATTCATTTAAATAATCAAATTAAACAAGATAGTCCTAAATGCATCTTGCTTAACTTGATTACTTGAATAAGCATCACACATCATAAGCATTCATGCATCTGGCATGGATGACAGAGATGAAGTTATTCCGTAAATTTTTCTTCTTTTGATTTTTCAACACCAGGACACCTTGTGCTTACTTGATGTTGCTTCTCCACTAGAGTATCTTTACATAGGGGTTGGGGGCAGAAGTTCATAGAAATTATGATACAAGTACAAGCTGAACTTACTGTCTCTGCAACTTGATACTAATCAGCTGAAGGGAGTACATTAGCATCCCTATTTATACAATTATTTTAGCCACAGGAGAATCCATTTGTTGCTAGAGGAATACAGCTCGAATCTGCCAGACTTGGAAGGCAAGGAAGGATATCATGAAAAGGCTGAGTAAAAACCCTAGCAAGTTGAAATAATCCAGTTCGCTATTTGAGGTCAGAGTCCTAATTTCATTAAAAGTGTTTTTGTCTTTTTGAAGAAGAAACACTTTTTGCTGTTCTTTGTTGAACAGAAAACGGTTTTGGGGTTACAAAGCATTACTTAAGGTCTGATTCTGAAGGCGCATGTGTAAGAGCTGCTTTACACATAGGGACTGTCCTACTGACTTTGAAGGGATAAAAGGCTTGAGAAAAGTTATGTATGCAGGAGAGTGTTTAAGAACTGGAACTGCTGATGGGCTCATTGGTAAGTACCTGCGTGTATCTTTGCTTAGAGCTTTAGATAATTATAGTTACAAGGATTGTACTACAGTAAAATTAGTAAAAGCA
Organism: Leptosomus discolor; assembly: GCF_034619465.1. NCBI lineage: Eukaryota > Metazoa > Chordata > Aves > Leptosomiformes > Leptosomidae > Leptosomus > Leptosomus discolor. The sequence goes on from NC_141391.1 coordinate 22,813,112, forward strand.
AATCATGTTTAATTGGGGTGGAGTGTTTTTTACAATGACCTTATGTCGAGTCTCTTGCTTACAAATGTGTTGTGTGCTCTGCAGTATCTCGAGAAAAGAGGACCCTCCATTTTGGTGCTTGTGTAATATATGTAGGAGTAGTATGACCAGCAGTTGATTCTTCTCCCTTGAGGATGCAGGCCTGTGGAGCTTGACCTAGTTTTCAGCACATACATCAATCCTGACAGCTGGGTCTCTAAGACATTCCCAATATTCACTTTCATCACACGCCTGCAGATCTCACCATCTTTGCTGTGTGACTCTGGAAAGCCCGTGTGTGGGGGTGTTGCTGTGGTATTCACACCATGCGTGTCCTGGTGTTGTCAGCTGGATAATGTGCTCATCTTCCAGCTGTATTTTGCTCTGTGTGTGATCTGACTATTGCCATTCTCCTCCCTGACTGCTCCCATTGTGCAGGTGGAGGACTGCCCATATAGAAAAGTTGTGAGCAGCATTGGCAGTAATGTCTATATTTACATTTATGCTACAAGTGTGTGATAAAGGAGGAGAGCTGTTAAAATAATACTTTTTCCTTTATATCAATGTGCAATTTATGATGAATTTGTAAAGAAAGGAAAAAAATTTAAGGTGCTTCGTGTGGGCAAATGTGTATGCTGGCAAGGTGACTCAATGAAGAGTTAAGATACCTGGATTTAGTATTTGCCTCCTTCTACCCTAAGACTTTTAAAAGTAATTTAATTTCTCTATGCTGCCATTTTCCCTCCCACCTGTTTTCTTGTCAGGTTAACCAGCAGGCTGCCTGAGGAGTTCTCACTGCCTTTCACTTGATGTTCATACAGCAATGTTCACCATGGGGATATGGCTACCATAGCATAAAAAAGGACTGTCCATCAACTGAGCCATAGTCTCTGACTGCACAGCTACTCCTAACCTGTGGGACACATGAGGAAAATCTTTTAGAATAAACTTCAATGAAAAAGGTTCAAATTAATGTATTTGATTGGATTTGGCACACTAAGAGCTTAGTATGTTCACCCTGGCCCACCTCACTGAAGAAACTGGGCAGGTGAAGATAACTCTGTGATGCATCTGAGTCCTCCTGTCCAGTCAGGATCTCTAGGTGCTGCTGTCATACAAGCAAGTAGGAAAGTATCTTGAGCAAGAAGGGCTGTAGAAAAGGAACTATTGCTACACAAATGCAGTTTCCTTTTCCTAGGTCAAAATACACTTAGCATCACAGATTTATGTTGGAATGGGTAACTAGAAGAATGCCTCATTCCTTCTGGTTTATCATCTTCAGAAGATTTCTGTTATTTTTTTGAACATACTTTTCCTCCTGCAGCAAAGATTCCAATATGGAAGGAAAATAAAATGGCCGGTTTATCTCATTCCAAAGTTATTCTGACTTTATCAATTTGATTTTAATGTAAATGTAAGAATGAGGTATCCTTTCCATTATTAAGTTAGAATAGCCTTCCCTCCTCCCCTCCCCACCGTGCACATACACACACCCCCTAGTGCTGCTTGTACTAATTAGCTCAATGTGCTAATGAGAGTTTCCAGGGAAAACGCTGTCAGATTAAATTAATGTGTGAATTTCACTTTAATAAATGTATAGGCAATTTTCTAAATGCGGATGGCACTGTCCACCCTGAAAGGGGCTCAGCCTAGAGCTACTTAACACATTAAGTGTCTGGGGAAAGTGGTTAATTTGTAGTATGCTTCATGATACTGCATTTGGTTTGTGTGGCCAGGTTTTAGTAGTGGAGGGGGTTACAGAGGTGGCTTCTGTGAGAAGCTGCTAGAAAGAGACATGAATGGCCGACAGACCCAATGCCAGCCGGCTCCAAGATTGACCCACTGCTGGCCAAGGCTGAGCCCATCAGTGATGATGGTAGCGCCTCTGTGATAACGTATTTAAGAAGCGGGGGAAAAACTGCGCAACAGCAACAGCAGCTGGAGAGAGAAGTGAGAATATGTGAGAGCAACAACTCTTCAGACACCAAGGTCAGTGAAGAAGGAGGGGGAGGAGGTGCTCCAGGCACCAGAGCAGAGATTCCCCTGCAGCCTGTGGTGAAGACCATGGTGAGGCAGGCTGTCCCCCTGCAGTTCATGGGGGTTAATGGTGGAGCAGATACCCACCTGCGGCTTGTGGAAGGCACCACACCAGAGCAAGTGGATGCCCGAGAGAGGCTGTGACCCCATGGGAAGCCTGTGCTGGAGCAGGTTCCTGGCAGGACCAGGGAAACTTGGACCCTCCTAATGTTTGCTAGTTCTTAAGGTCCAAGCTCCTCTGTAAACATGTTATTTATTAACCTAGTTTTGTCATACAACATTCCCAATCTTAATACAAGGACAGAAAAACAATGTTCTTACCTGTCAGATCCAAATAGATTTCAGGATTTTGCAGTCACTTCTGGCAGAGCAATCAGCGGTGTAAACTGTGCATTACTTTTTTACTGTGCCTTTCTTATTTACACACAGATACTGTTCTTTGAACTGAGATGGCCGTACATATGATAGTACATACAAATGTACCTTCTCTTTCTGAAAGCTCAAGCCAGCTGCCAGTGTGCCACTGCCAGGTACCAGTTGTATGTGAAGAATCAACTCCAGTCAGAGACCTGATAGCAGAGAACAGTGCTTGACACCTGCAACAGTGATCCTAAAAGGAAGGGAGGGACACTTGAATGGTTTTCGGGAGAGACTGGCCCCTGACAGTGAGTGGTGATGGATGTTTACAGAAGGATACACAGACAGAGTCAATAGAGATTCTTCCTTGGTGTACCCTTCTGGCTTAGGAATAGCTGTGTTTGTGTGCATTCATGAATATGTTTATACTTACCTACCCATTCCTGCTTATATACTTGTGGAAACAGATATTTCTCAAGCTAGAGGTTGCATTGCCATCTTTGTAATAGCACCTGATTTTTTTCTTATGCTATTTGTATCTAATCCCTTCTACAACTCATCTGTGCCCTTATGTATCTCATATCTTGTGACAATTTCCAAAATTTAAGTAAAATAGTACTTTTCTGTCTCTTTTAAAACGTATTATTCTTTGAGAAATAGCAAATAGCCATTCTCTTTGTTTTCTCAGTGTCATTTATAATTTAACATATCACTGTCTTCATTCTTTTTGTAAACTTCAGTGTCCTCATCTTCACAGTCACTTCCCATAAAAGTCATTCCATACCTTTAGTATCCTTATCTCATCATTTGTCAGTTCTAGCACATACTTTTAAGGTAGGCAGACCAGAACTGCACACAGTATTCAAGGTCTGAGTACATCATACTATGGCATAATAGTGTTTTCTATTTTTCTCTCTGTTCTTTTCCTAATAACTCCTGACATCATATTTACCTTCTTGACCACCAGTGAGTAATGAGCTGGTATTTCAGAGAGCTATTCAAAGATCTCTTCCCTGGTGATAATAGCTAATTTAGAGCCCATCACCGAGCCTACATAGTTAGGATTGTTTTCCCCCATGCACATTACTTAGTATTTATCAATGTTGGATTTCATTTTGCATTTCATTCTCAAAAGTCACTCCACAGCATAAAATCCATCTGCAGCTCTTCATAGCCAGTTGTCATTGTTACTCCCTGACAATTCTGCAACATCAGCAAACTTTGTCACCTCACTATTCACCTGTTGTCCAAATCACTTATGAAAATGTTGGCTAGCACAGCTCCCCAGTGGTTATTTCCTTCATTGTGAAAAACTGCCTCATCTTTTCCACCTTTTGTTTCACATCTTTTAACCACTTTAGATTAGTTATTAATCCTCATAGGAGGATCTTTCATGACAGCTCCATTTCTGTAAAAGCCTTCATGAGGGACCTGAGTGAGAGCTTTTTGGAAAAAAGAAGAAGAAGGAAAAAAAAAGTAACGGCACAGAGTTCCTTGTGCACAGGGTAAAAAGTACTTATGAAGGGAGGTGAAGCAAAGCTCCTACTGACCTCTTCGTACCTGGAGATAACATGCAAGCAAGCAGGAAATTAAATGTCTGAGACAACTCTTTGGATGAAAAGATGATCCATGGAGCCAGGGTGTTCTCCCAGGCAGCCAGAGAATCTCAGTCCTTGCAGAGCTTCAGACACTGCCTGGAGAAGACCCTAAGAAACCTGATTCAGGTTTTAAATCATGCTTTCCAGTAGTCACTGCAAAGTCCCAGATCTCCATCCACAGCATTTGCAACTCTGGATATTTTACTTGTCGAGTTCTGTAACCATTCTGGATACAGATAGTATTGGTCTAACCTTCCATGATGGTCCCCATGTGCAACTCAAATCGTGTCTTTGAGCAGCACCTGCATACGAAATCATTTCATGTCCCTCATTTTAGATAGCAAATTATCTCTCTCCCAGACAAATCTGATACTAATTGTCATTTATTACCACAAATTATTGTAATTACAGATGGTTTGCCGTTAACGGGCTGTAAAAAAGTGAATCGCTGTTTAATTCAAGCTGCCATTTCGTGATCTAGTCACAACTTGCCTGTGTCCTTCAGACCAATGGCAAAGGTGATGTGTGAACTGCTCTGTATGGAGAGTGCAGTGAGCTCCCCAGGTGGAATTGGGGCTCTGGGGTACGATTCGTCACCCTGGTACACCTGCTAATGGAGAAAGTGATTTGTTTCTCAAGTGAAAGGGCATGGCAGTGTGAGCATATAGGCCCAGTGAGGAAAGAGCATCATCTCTTCTCTGAATCTCTCACTGCTCCCTGTGCGCTCCCCTTGGCAATAACTCCCCTGGGCTCAGTGCAAGACCGTGAGCCAAACTCGAGCAGCTGTACACTGTGTTCACCCCCATCTTACTCCTCCCTGGGGGCCCACCACTTTCCTCTGAACTTAAAGCTTTGCTCAGGCTTCTAAGACTTCTAGTCTCAGGGGTTTAAAATATCTCTGTAAGTATTTCTTATGTTCTTCAAATAACTGAAGTGATCATTTTCAGAATTTCACTTACAGCACTTGTTTTATTATTTGTTTCTAGAGCTTAATTTGGGAGATAAAGGTCATGGACCACAACATCACAGAACAGTTTATATCTCATGTTTATCGCTTCAGTCTTCATCACAGAGGGAAGTGTGACAATGTACATTGCATACCTCCATTGTCTTTACCGATCTTAAAAGAAACTCAGACTCCTTTAAGAAGTCTTACATCATTAGCCGTTCAACAGATTGCACTAGCTAAGCATAAAGAGGGGGTTGAAAAATATTGTAGTTATTGTTGTGAAATCTTCTGTGGACACACACATCCCGCTTTGGTCCTGACTTACACTGCTTGATGGCCTTACTGTATGAAGCAGCCTCAGCAGCTGCTGTAAATTGTATTTCTCTTGTTCCAGCTCATGCTACATCATGCCACCCATTGAATTCTGCAGGAACTACGTCTGTACTGTGAATTGTGACTGAAAAACTGATTTCATTTTAAAATAAGTATTTTGCAGGATTTTTTAAAGGTGAGGCCAAAAGCCCTGACTTGGTTCACAGTGTGGCTGCAAAATGGTTGCTCCAGAGTCAAGATGTAACAGGGTACCAGGTGGGCAAAGGAACGTACTGCAGGAGTGAGGGGGCAGAGATGCATTGCTGTTCCCCACAAAGCCACCGCCTCATGTGGAGACAGTTCTTCATCAGCCACTGCTCTCATCTCCTTTCCCTGCCCTTTTGTTCCCACCCACCATGCTACCACCTGTGCTGTACTGGCACGAGCAGTTTGGTGACTGCTGAGCCACACAGCTGAAAAATGACTTTGCAAAAAGGTGGATTGTTTCTCATCCAGGTAAATACAGTGGTCCTGATCACCCTGTGTTACACAAGTGACCGTGCTCCCACAATTGGTGGGCAGGCTAGAAGCAGAAGCAAATGCTGAAGATGTAGTTGGGAGGAAATATGGATTGATTGTCTTGTTAGTGGCAATGTAGAAATGTACACAATACAAATACCTTTGAAACATATACAGCCCAAGAACCAGAGTCTATGTCTTCTGTGTCCCCCATGGTCCTACCATATGTCCCACATCCAGACACCAGGATCCCTCATGCAGCACTGCTCCACCATCACTCTGATAACGGCCATGCATGGGCAGGTATTCATGATCAGCTGCATGGTGGTAACAGCCACCTCAGTGCTGGCGTTGACTCTACAATGGTGGGATAGATGACACTGTCAAACTCCAGCAATACCAAGAAACATGCCTCGGCACCATGGCAGTGTCACTGAGGTATTGCAGAGCATTTCAGGTGGCTGTGGGTGGAGGCAGAGAGCTTCCTTTGTCTCCTGACTAACCTAGCACCTAATGGTGGAGGCAGCAGCCCAAAGGAGAGGCTGTCTCCTGAGAGGAACACACGTGTCCTGGGTAGGTGTTGCTGAGACTACCATATCCTGAGGGCCTGATTGTATGGTATCATGAACGCTAGGTCTCGTGATACTGCCAGGGTGTCGGTGTGCCTCCATCACTACTCTGGAGCCCAAGGAAGAGCCCAAACACAGAGGCAGAAGAGTCAGTGTCTGCTCCTGACATCTGAGACTCTCCATGTACATGTAGTTGTGTCCCCCATATAGACTCCGTGGCTGTTGTGTAGTAAAACGCACAGTTCAGTTACCACAGTGGGACAGTTCATACTGCACCTTTCCCTCTGGACTCCAGCTAAAAGCCATTTTGAGGGTATGAGACACAAGGCAAAGTCAATGCTGCTTAGCAGGTTTCCATGTCAGCTCTCCATGCATGCACACCTTTCCTCTCCTTGCTGTGAGCCAAAAGAAGTCAATGCTCCAGCCCTCCCCATGAGCTCAGGGCACATATGGTCGATAAGGTGTGGGAGTTGACAGCCTTTGAGCCCTCTGTCTTGGTAAGGTCACTGTCCCCTGTGTGTGTGCCACCAGGGCTCTGCAGGGGTAGGGACGGGCAGGTGCTTCCTGCATCCCTGGAGCAGGCAGGTCGGGGTCCCCTCTGGCATGGCAGGAGCTGCTCATCTCCCCACGTGCAGGTAAATCAGAAATCTGGATCTCTCAATAACTTGTGCTCCAGTTCCTTTCCTTAACCTGCTGAAGCAAGTCATACCATCCCCACATCAGCCAGCACTGCCACGAGATTCTCTTTGACCAAATAATGTCTCAGTTTAAAGTGTTTTTTTCCAAGCTGTCTGTAAGATGTGCAGGTTGGGTGTGTCCTTCCCCAGATCTCTCTCAGGCCAAGAACACCCAAGTGGACAAAGCACGATCCTTCAGAGAACATCCCCAGCCCTGAGGGCAGCCCTGAGGGCAGTGCTGGGACATCCTGGGCACGGCTTGGCCACCAAGGGCACAGAAGCACTACATGATAACAGGTCACCCAAAGGAGGCTCAGACAGCCCATCGCTGCCTGTGCACCCAGGGTTAAATGGAAAAAGCAACCTGCTGTCATCTGTCAGGCATGAAATAGGCTCCATGGCAAAGCCTTTCCAAGGGCACAGTGGCAGCAAATGTGCACTGCAGCCTCTGGACCCCCCTCTGCAGCCTTCTCGGGAGGCTTCTCTGGAGAAGACCGTGCAGAGAGCAGGAAGCATTGCTGGGATTAAAAAGCTCCATCAGTGTAGGGACAGTAATTATTGGCAGGTAATCTGTTCATCTGGGGGCCAACTGTGTTTGCTAGTTGTCATTTTTAGTTGCTGCTATGGAAGGGACCACACTTTTGTCCATCTTCAGAAGGGCATGGCAGTGGATTTCTCCTGCGGGAAGGAGAGATGCTCAGAGAGAATTAAGGAGGCTACATCTCTTCCATTAGTACAACCTGGCACACCCAGTGCTGTGGATCATTTTCCTGGGAAAGAGGCTGTGTCTCTGCATCCAGCCTGGAGAAAGATGTAATAAGCAGCTATCAGCATCATGTCTGCAGGTCGCTGTGCGCTGCAGCGATCTGTTTGTCAGCTCTGCACCGGGTTCCCACCATCTGCACTCTTGGAGTGGAAAAATCCTTGAAAATCCATCCGTTTCTTAAAATGGATAGATTTGATAAAATTCATCTGACAATAACTATGTAATAGGATCAGTTTGGTGGTGTTTGATTTGCTAGTAAGCTAATGTATTGTTTCTGTGCTCACAGAACTTCCGTCTTCGGTAAGCTGCATGTTGATCGCTTTGGATTTTGGTTTGCTGCTGCTTAAATTACTGTGCTAGCTCACACCTCGGAGTGGCTTATGCCAGGCTGCTTGCAGGCTTTTGAGACAGTCTCATTCTCCTGATTTTAGCATGCTTCCATCAGGACTTAACTTTCTCTCTGTAAGCAGGGGCAAAGCAAAAATACTCACGGGGGTGGGTGGAGGGGATTTCTTCATCACCACCCAGGTTGTGCTTCTGGGGTGTAGAGGGAAAACTTAAATCCAAGCTCTGAAAAGTCCAGAACAACCTAAACCAGTGACCACATGATTTTCTGGGTTATTTAGTCTGGGATCTATTGCAAAGCGTCAGCTTGGTTGACAGGATATCTGATCATGATTTTCTGTGCTGTATGCCGTGTCGGAGGGACTGGCCAGGTGAAGTGGGGATTTTGGGGGGCTGCACAAGCAAAGGAGGGGCAGGAGGGAAGAGCCAGCCATGGTGATGTTGCTGCCTTGTGTCCCCTGCTAAAGCATGAAGAAATGGGAAAAAGCTCTGTTCTATCTTTCTCTGTACCCTCACCAGCATGCCGGCAGCTTTTCCACCATCTGTCTCTGGGTGTGTCTCTTTCCTTAACACACATACACAGATAAAAGCAGTTTTGGCAAGAGACAGGATGAAGGATCTAAAAAGCGCATTCCTTTCCCTGCTTTGGTCTCTTAATGCAAAAATAGTGTTAATTATTATTACAATTACATAAGGTAAATGCTAAGCAGCATCGATTGAGGAATCACCAGAAGCCAGGCCTGCGGCAGAGCAGCTGAGGTGCTAGACGTGGGGCTGGTCGCCTGGCGAGCGGCTGACGCTTTCTGGCTGGGTCTGCTGTTCTGCACTGAGGGCGGGCGCAGTGTCTGTGACTGCCAAAGCTGGAGCTGACCTCGAGCTGTCTTTACCAGAGACAAAGATGAGTGTGGATATCTGTGGGGTTTCATCTGTTCACAGTGGAACGAGAAGAGCTGGTATTTAAGGATGTAAGTGGCTCCTGTGATAAATCTCTCCCTTCTTGCCTCTACCACACTACTGTGCATGCAGAGGACCTCACAAAAAATCCTAGTTTCTGAGAAATTTCCCAGGGCATATTTTATTTACAGAGCTAAAAGTCTGGGAAAATCAGCAAATGCGCCACAGTCGTGCTATTTAAGCATTTTATCCTTCACAGTCCTTTTTGATGTGTATCTGATGTGTGTGCTCAGGTGAGCTCCGCGCTGACCTGGCTCTTCAGCCTGCAGATCTTCCTCATAAATTTGCAGTATTTAAGGGCAGGAGGGAAGCTCAAATCGCCTGGGCAGACTGCCTGTCTATCACAGGCTATTACATTTCATTTGCTTACCTCTGTCTGGAGCCCAATTACTTGTGCGGGAATACAGGCATCCGGCCTTGAGCTGGCGAGAGCTATTGCCTTTGGCACTGGGAGTTAATGGTTAAGCACCCTGGCTGGTGGAGGTCTGCGCTCCACTTCCAAGCTGAATTTGTGCCCACAGCTTCAATCCTTATTTCTTGCTATGCCTTTCTCCTTTGCATCATGGAGTCCCATTGTACGACACCTGTTTTCTCTTTGAACAAGTTTGTACAAATTGTAGCAAAGTCAGCTCTGAGTATCCTTTATGAGCCCTTCACAGCAGCATTTTCTCCAAGTCTTGAAATGGTTTTTTTTTGTTTTTTTTTTTTTTCTGGTAACTTCTTGAATATTGAACCTTCTAAAATTGCAGAGGCCAGAAGTGGATACAGTGTTAGGGTCATCAATGTGCGCAGTTAAAATATCCCTTTCAGCCCTGCTTGGGTATGCAGGGACCACAAGAGCCCTTTAGGCAGACGAAGGACGTGTTTTCCTACTTTTCTCCTGAATTCCTCATACCTCCTTGGCCAGAGTCCCCCGTCCTGCTCCCTTCCCTACTGCTCTGTGTCTGGCTCTGGGATTCAAAAGCCTTTTCTTTGTAGGGCTCAGCAGACTGAGAAGCCCAGCTTACAGTGCACGGCTGTCTTGTGCCTTCCACGGGGCCCTGGGCCACCTGGAAAGGTGCTGCTCTTCTGGCCACCGAGGAGATGGCCAGACCCTGCTGACTCCTGGTGTAGCCACCCCATCCTGCACACACTCTCTGAGTGCTCCAGCGCTGCTGACAGCTGTTTGCTGAAGGATCAGCAGCTGCCTCGTCACTCCTTTCAGGTGTGAAATTTAAAAAATAATTTCTAAGAAATTCCTTTTAGCATCTTTTAGAGATGGAGCAATGCAAGAATCTGGCCAAATAATGGAACATGCAGGACAAAGCACAAGGGCCAAAGATGGTAACAAGGCAGAAATCCAAGTGAAGGTCCCAGGGGCTCAGGTGTACATCTGCGTGACCAAGTTCACCAAGCCTCTGCTCTGTGCTGCCTGCTGGGCTCCAGTGGCTCCCAGGCGAGCTTTTGGGTGGTGGGAAGGTGAGGCAGTGGGCATCATCAGGGACAGAGGCCCAGCCCAACCACAATGTCTCGCCTTCAACGAGTGGTGGGAGAACAGGGCCAGAAAACTGTGGCCCAGACACGATGGTCTAACCTGGTCTGGCACACTCACCTGTCTGGGTTTTACATTTGAATCGGGGACCTGAGTAGTTGCCCCCAGTAGCTGCTCCAGCATTTCATACATCAGGCCCCTGCTCTGAGTGCCGAAGCACTCGCTTAGGAGGTTACTTTAAAAACCCATTAAAAATCATCCTGGTGCAAGAGCTTATGGGACCTTTCCTCTTGCCCATGCATCCCCACACAGCCTGAGCGTCTCCAGCCTTCGGAAGCAGCTGTGAGCAGGGTGGACGGCTCAGCCTTCGCTGGATTGGTGGATGCATAGACATTGAGCCAAATTTGCACTTGTGCAAATAGATGCAGTTTCTGTTAAATTCAGTTCAAAACCAGGTGTATAAACCAAAGCTGAATTTCAGCTGGAGTCTCTTTATTCTGTAATAATTTCCTAAATGAATTGTCAGGTTTGATATTCTCTCATAAATGTCTAATTAAGGAAAAAGCAAACCTCTGCTTCATAAAATCCCTGACTGATAGTACTAATAAAATGTCATAATGCAATGTTGTGATAATGCTTTTAGTGACTAATTGTCTTTCATTATCATTAGCACAGAACTGATCAGCACCCAGACTAAGATACCGCTGTGCCATGGTGGTGTCTCTGGATGCAGGACAGGCACTGGCCAGGAGGAAGAGGGGAAAGGAGGGGTCTTTGTGTCAGTGGCTGGGTTTGGTACCTTCCTCACCTGTCCCTGGGCTGGAAACCACCTTGTGGCCCCAGGAGCGGGGAGCCCTGTTCCCACACCCTTGGGAGTTCACCGACACAGGTTGTCCCCATGCAGTCTGCCCTCTGCCCTGCCGAGCATTATCCTTGTGGCAGGGAGCTGAGCATAAGGACTGTGCCTTCCACCGCGGCCATTTGGGGAGCCCCCAGCTCAACACCTCAGCTGTGTTCGAGGCAAGGAGGAGGCTCCCAGCATGACTCGCATGACCTTGGGCAGGGATGCAGGCAGATCTTTGCTTTGGGACTCCCCTGGCATCGCACCAGTGAGCTCTCCCTGCATCCCGCGCTTGCCCCCACACCCCAGCCATACAGAGGCTTTAAAGTTGGAGACAATTGTGTGGAAATTATGTGCAAATATGCAAATTATTTCATTATGTCGCTGGCATGAAATGGCACATGCAGGGCGGATGAAAGCTTGGCAGCTACAGAAATGGGGAAAACGAAAAGGAGTTCGAAGAGGGATGCTGAGCTCCCTCATCCTCCTCTTGCCCTCTGTGTGAGTGAGCTGTGGGGGTGAAAAAGCCTCCAGGCCGGCCTGGGAAAGCATGACATCTCCACCTAGCTTTCCATGGCTGCCTCCATCGTACTTGGTTAAAGCAGATGAACAGCAATACTTCGGCTGGAATTTATTCACATATTGAGCTGCATCCATGTGTTTGCAATGTTTATTCTTCACAGCCTCGTCCAGTAAATCGTGAGTGGTAGAGAGAATGTGGGACCAGGAGCTTCTGTTTTCTTTATCTTCCAAAGCAAAAAGTCAAGACTGGCAGTAAGAAAAGAAATTTTTTTTGCGTAATTTGTTGTCTAACATAGCAGTGCTGGGGGTCAGGAAGGGGTGGGACAGTACATGTGAAACACCTGCAGTTACAACAAAAGCCGAGCAAGTTTTGAAAGAATATGCATAAATCTTTCCAGCACACATGTTTTCCCACCCCTGCCTGGTGTCACACTGGTTGTTGAGTAGATGGCTGCACTGATCCGAGGATGGAGGCTGGCTGCACTGACCCAGCATCACTCTCACCTTTAGTGCCGCAGCCAACGTGGCAGCCCGCTTTCTCCAAAATCCTAACCCCGGCTGGCTTCTGTCAGCCATGTCCAGCCTCCCGTTTGGAGCCTCAGCAATTAGATCATTTAATAAACCATCTCGTTTTGGGCTGTTTTGTGTAAAGCATTTTACCGGGCTTTATTTCTCGCATTGCTTTGTATTCCTTCAAACTCCAACCCCGCAAATCGATGCGGTGCTGCTATTGTTGCCTCTAAAATGTTTACTCCTGGCTCTCTTTAGGACCTAAAAGGCTGAAAACTGCATCGTAATTGCCCAATTAGTCCTAAGCCTGCGTAGTGTTGACTGTTTAGTTACCATATATTGTGTACAGAACTAATTGTGGTGAAAGTAAATGAATGTGAAGGAAACAAACAAGCTACTAGAAAATAATTACTTGGAGTGTTTCTTTTTAGTACCTGTACAGCAGATTTCATTATAGTCAACAGCTTCTAAAGCTGCTTGAAATAGCGGTATTTGTCATTTTCATAGAAACTTGATAATGACATTAATTTATCTTAATGGTCTGTTCTATTGTTATAAATAGTAAAATTAGCTTAAATTGTCTTGCTTTTGCTGGTTTTGGATGGCTCCAAAGGGCCCCACAACAGCAGATGAGTAGATAATTTGGTGTGCTTGACAGATTTCCAATAATTTGTTATGTGGAACATGAGGTAATGCTAGTACCATTAATGTTCATTTTCCTCTAAATTCATTACTGCCCTTTTCCCTTTTATCTTTTTTAATGTCTGGGCCATTTTTCTATATTTCAAGTGGAGCTACAGAGCCTATTCATATTCAGCTATAGTAGCTATTAACATTCTGCACATAGAGAACATCATGTAGAAAAACAACTCTTTATGAAATGATGAGGCTGGTGGCTATTTATGCTGCAAAGTAGGCAAAATGGGTTGTTTGCTGGTATTAGGGATTGGCTGTAATTAAGTCAAATGTAATTTTAAAGAAATTTAAATGTTTTCATTTTTATAGCCAAGGTAAAACACAATTCAGGGAAATTCTAAGAAGGTGTAAATGCACTAATAAAAACTATTTTCCCTGTTTTCTGCCACTCCTATTTAAACTTCACCAAGGATTTTATGCACAGCGAGTTATTTGCACAATATTTTCTACCCAATTTAAACCTAATTAGTCCTGGGAAAGTATTAACATTAACGGTACTTTTATGTGGGTTTGCTGATATGGTAGTGATCTGAACAAATAGGAGAGCTTTTCATCAGGGAAGAATTACTTTGCTTTCTTCTCCTTCTCTTTCTTTTTACTTTTGTATCTAACCCACATCAGCACGCTCTTCCCCTCCAGGTGCAGAGATGCAGAGCAATGGAAGGAGAGGAAGGAGATGAGGTTTTGCTGTCCATGTCTTGCCAATGTGTACGTAGCGTATATGAAAACCCAAGCAGAAGCAGCAAGACACAAGGCTGGTTGCCATGGGGTGACGGTGGAGTGATGCCCGACACTATGGCCGCATCTCCATCATGTGGCAGGGGAGCAGGGGCAGACCAGGATGGGAGAGGGGCTTTGCTCTGGGAGAGGATGCCCTGGTGGTGCCTCACTTGTGAACTATGGTGGTGGTGGTGGTGGTGAACCCAGATTCAGCCAGGTGGGAGGAGGATGATCCTGTGGGCACACCCTTTCTGCTGGAAAGCGGTTGTTGAGCTGTAGATTTTGGCAGGCCAACGTGAATGCTTCCACCAAAGTGTGTTGTTTTGATGAAAATTCAAAGATAAAGTGCTCCTGAATAATTAAAGTATTTTTGAAAATTGCCGTTTCATAAAATCTCAGAGTCGCCTTTCAGGAAAAGCTTCACTGAGAACATTCCTAATTTCTGTATTATTTTTACACTATTTTTAGATTACACAGGGTAACAGAAGGGTTGAGGTGGGAAGGGACCTCTGAAGGTCAATTGGTCCAACCTCCTGCACAAGCACGGCCACCTCAAGCCGGTTGCCCAGGACCATGTCCAGACAGATTTTGGGTATCTCCAAAGTGGGAGCTGGTGTTTCTTCAGTTTAGGTCTATCAGGCAACATGCGCCTCAGGGAAACTGCAAATTAACATGATAGTCAAAACAATGCATCATTTTAAACTTGTCTTTAAAAACAGACACTGCTTATGCCTGGTGTAAATGTCCACCCTTTAAGCCCATGTCCCAGCACTGCCACTTGGTTGTGACTGCGTGATGATGGGACCCTGTTCACCCAGGTTTAACCACGCAGGGGTCCCACAGCTAACCCCCTCATCAGTCATGGGGCACGAAAGCCTCCAGGGCTGGCCCAGCTCTTGCTCGGGCAAACATCTAAGTACATGGAGGGATGACCTTCCCGGCCTCCCTGCTGATCACGGAGGCACAATTTGAGATGTTCAGTCTCCGGGTGGGTGAAGTTGGCTGAGATGGCGCCCCCCTCTACAGCTGCCAAGGAGCTGGATGGGCATTTTCCCTCTGTGAAACTGGGGACCCCAAAGGTGGATGCCCTAACACCAGCTGGCATAGCCACCCGGCTCCCTGCAGCCAACAGCAGTAGCCAGCGAGGGTGCAGGTGCTTGTGGGGGAGAACTTGTTCCTGAGTTACCCAGTGTTACCCCTGAAGAGGTCACATTTCCCTGACAGCCGCCAAACCACAAGCTTTGAGCTGGATTTTCTCCGAGATGCACGATTTCCAACCCAGGAGCACCTGACAGGAGGTGGCTTGAGGCTATAACTCCCCTAGTGTGGACCTCCCTGAGTACCTCACCCCTTGGGACTCCCTTGGGCACCCCGTTTTTGTTTTACCACCTGTGCTTAATGTTGTCCGACGCCAAGTGCATCCCGGGAGGGGAGCTGAATTCTTCTTCGCTGCTTAAATTTTCTCGACTGCTCTCAAAACCAGCCTCTCTCGGGAGCTTTACATCTGACTTATTCAGAAAACTCCTCCTCCTGACTACGCTAGGATTCTTCTCACCTACCTTTAGACACTGCTGTGTGAAAGCTGGTACCTCAGCTGCTCATCCCCGCTCCCTTTCAAGACAGAGAAAAAAAAAACCACTATGTCCACGGTGTGAGTCATCTGATTTATTTTAGACAACTACATTAGGAGGAGATGAACAGCACCTAAAAGTGCCAATTTCTCTCCATTAAGGAGAAAGGGAGCTCAAGCTCCCTGGTATAAACATTAGGTATCAACATGACAGATACCTGTGCCTGGGCAGAGCATCTCTATCCTCATGCCTCACATCCAGATCATTGACAGGAGCGATGCCTGTCTGGTGAAATTCTCCTCCATCGTGAAGGTCCTGGGTAGCTCAAAGACTGCACAGCTACAGCCGTGTTTTACTTCAAGGTTTGGAAGTGCAATGTAATTGCACGTTGCTGAGTCTTTCCAGACTTCCAAAGCTTATGTTTCTTTCCAAGTTTGGGCTGAAGGTTACTTGCAGTCTCCCCAAAGGTCTATTTGCTGTTCCTGTTTTTTATATATGTTTTACGTTTTGTTTTTTTTTTTTAAAGACGTGCTTGTCATTGTGCATGCTGAATTTTAAGAAAATCCTTTTTTTCTTTTGCTGTCTCTGTACTGAGAAATATATTGGCTTGGCTGAGCATTTATAATTAAAATATCTGATATTCAAAGCTTCCAAAGACTCACTGAGTGACAGTCAGCCACCTGGCTGAAGCTGGAAACGGCACATTTTATCTGTTGTTTGCAAGCGTCTGTCACAACATGGCAGGTTTGCTCCTTGCTCCCTGGTTAGCTTTTATCTGTTTGACAATGAAAAATCACACTAAACAAAGGCAAAATTTGCATCTCTGTGCTCAGCCTTCCACCCTCATGATAAAGTCGATAGTTTTTTCATTTCAGTATCGCAACCAGTACGATTGATAAAAATACACTCTCAAGCCCAGGTGAGCAGCTCCTTATTCTTCACTGTGAATGGGAGACAGTGGGAGAGCAGCGCAGTGTCTGAAGGGTATGGGTGATAAAATACTTGCCCTAAACCAAGGAAGATGCCTATCTGGGTGTCCATTTGTCAGGAAGCAGCGTGGTGGTAGGGCCAGCCGTCAGAGTGGCTCTGAGCAGGGGGCTATCAGCGTGGCCACTAAAACCTCCTTTTTCAGGGCTTTCACACAGGTGTATAAATGGTTGATTTGCTCTGGGGCTCTGCACAGAGGAGTTTGTGTAAGGAGCAAGTTTTTGGTTTAATTGTATATCAAAGAACTGGTACTTGAATGCTTGAATGCTCCAGCCATGAGAAACAGCGATGGCTGAGGAGCTGTGGCTTCTTGTGCTAACAGAGCACAAATGAAGGCAAAGTCAAGCCATTACAGAGATCTCTTGTTGATAATCCACGTGCAGCATAGTTGTGTAGCCCACAAGACTGTAATACACACAAAGACCTGGACATAGTTGATCTATTTGCTAATAGAATTAACCAATTTAGCAATAAATGAAGAATTTTCTAAAAGCAGACAAATGTATTAGACTTCAGTAGATTGGGGCAAGTTTTCCTCTGCCTCGTGCAGGAAGGGCAAGTGGCAGCAGCTATTTGCCAAAAGACGTTGCTGCAGCATCTCCAGGTAAAAAAAAACTCCACTCCTGATAAAAAATGCCTTCACCTACCTTCCTTGCCAACAAAAATAATGAGACATAGAATTAAAATGAAGTAAGTGTAGACAGAAGCATAGCTGCTGGATGCCTTCGAAGCCAGCCCTGGGGTTGAACCACCTGTCCTGGCTGTAGCTTGTGGCAGCAGTTCTGGTCCAGGGCAGGGGGCGTCAGTCCTTGTAGAACCGTAGAATGGTTTGGGTTGGAAGGGACCTTAAAGACCATCTAGTTCCACCCCCCCCGCCATGGGCAGGGACACCTCCCACCGGACCAGGTTGCTCAAAGCCCCGTCCAGCCTGGCCTTGAACACTGCCAGGGAGGGGGCAGCCACAGCTTCTCTGAGCAACCTGTGCCAGTGTCTCACCACCCTCACAGTGAAGAACTTCTTCCTAATATCTAATCTAAACCTCCCTGCTTTCAGTTTGAAACTGTTACCCCTCATCCTATCACTACACTCCCTGATAAAGAGTCCCTCCCCATCTTTCCTGTAGGCCCCCTTTAGGTATTTGAAGGCTGCTATAGGGTCTCCCCGGAGTCTTCCCCAGGCTGAACAACCCCAACTCTCTCTGCCTGTCCTCACAGGGGAGGTGCTCCAGCCCCCTGACCATTCTCATGGCCCTCCTCTGGGCTCGCTTGAGCAGGTCCATGTGTCTTATGCTGAGGACTCCAGAGCTGGATGCAGCACTGCAGGTAGGGTCTCACCAGAGCAGAGCAGAGGGGCAGAATCACCTCCCTCGACCTGCTGGCCACACTTCTCTTGAGGCAGCCCAGGATGCAATTGGCTTTCTGGGCTGTGAGCGCCCATTGCTGGCTTGTATTCAGCTTTTCATCTACCAGCACCTCAAGTCTTGGTACTTTGGGAAAGGTAGAGTATATAAATAGTGAGGGGAAGGTGAATTAGGAGAGAAGGAAGCAAAGGAAAAATGAGTGTGATTTTTTTTTAATCTAGCTAAGACTGATTTACAGCAGTATAAGGAAGCAGAGCTGTGCCTCAGGGAGCTGAGAGTCTGGAAGGAGAACAAACAAGTTCAATTCAGTCTTGCCCATGCTAGGCCACCCAAAAGGCTGCAAACTTTTAGGTAATTATCTATAATTTGTTACTTATAACCTATAGGTAGTTATAGTTAATTATATGGGTAATTATAATATATGGGTAATACATAATATATAGGTCATAAAAACATATTATCTATAAAATATGCTAGATAATTACCTACAATTTCCCTGTCCTGATGTTTTGATAGATTATGCGCCCTCGTCCCTGACCACATCCAATCTGTCTGGGAAGCAGGATGCTACCAAAACCTGTCCTTGCGCAAGTGCTGCTGTTACAAGTGGCTCTGGGCCCAGGCCAGGGATTTCAGAGCACGTTGTTGTCAATTGGTGCCAACCAACCTCTGAGAGGGTGCCTGAGGAGGCCACTGCAGTAGAGGTTTGTGTACATGGCCACTGACTGAGGGAATATTTTCCTATGAGTGTGTGAGTCCCAGGAGGCTCAGTTAATGACAATAGTTTTCTATAGTTGGTGTCTCGCTAGATTTCTGGCAGATGCTTTTGGAGAGAATAAAAGGGAGCAACTATTTCAGTCAAGAAGTTCCTTGCAAAATACAGTTTCTTTAGATTGCAGTTCAGCTTGCTCTGGACAGCTGAGAGAGATGCTTGGAAAACAAAACTATTTCTGATGTCAGAGAAAGTACTAAAACTCACATAGATGATGCTGTCATCCAGGGGAAAGGCAGTAAGACTGGCAACACTGAGACATTAACACCCCCAGGGCAGGACACAGTGTGTGGGAGCAAGGACTGACCCTGCACCCCAGGGGGACAGCCTGAGGAGAGGACTTCTTGGGCAGGGTGTGCTTGGGGCTCTTCCTGCCTTGCTAAATGAACCAGAGCCAGGGAGCCAGCCCCAGTGCTGGCCCCGGGGAGCTGCTTGTGTCACTCAGTGCCCACTGTGCTTTAGCCTTGCAGTGCAAAGGTGTCCACTGGATGGGAGTTAAAAATGTGGACACTGAAACGGTGTCCATAGGGGAATAAGGCACAGGGTCACAGGTTTCTGAAAACACCGTGGCCAGTGCTGGAAAGCAGCAGCTCCAGCATGAGCTACTGGGGATCACCCAACTCAGCACCTGCCTGTGCAAAGGCCAGTGCCAGGAACAGCTTCCCAGTTACAGAAGGAGAACATTGACTGAAAAGGCTGAGCAGCTACTCACGGCTGCTGTGAGAGTGGACTTGCTGACTGGGGGCCAAAGGTGTTGAAATGTTTCTTGGGTGAGCTGTGGCACTGAAGGAATGGGCAAGGCTGGTGGCACATCGTGGTGCCACCATGGTGGAGGGAGAGAGGGTGGCCCTGAGGTACACCCACTCCATTGGGAAAAAGCCCTGCGGTTGCTCCTGGTGGTTATTCCCAGTGCTCTGGACCTCTGGTATCCCCAGTGTGGAGGAGTGGTGGGACTGGTTTCACCATGGGAGGTGCAGGGTTGGATCCTGGTCCATCCTCAGCCCAGTTCATTTTCAAAAGGCACTGGGGAAAGAGGGACCACTCACTTTTCCACTTACCTGGAGAGTGATGCCCTAGCTGAACCTCTGCTTGGCAGGCAAGGAGCTATGAAAGGAGGCAGAAGACACATGAGCTCTTTGTGCCCCTGCCTATGGGGCAGGTTAACTGGGACGTAGGAGAGGGGCTGGCTGCTCTCTCCCCGAGGTTGGATGCCACCCACCAGCAGCACTCTAAAATTTGCCAGTTAACACAGCTTGAGTTTAACTGAGCAGAGTTGGAGATGGTGTAACTGAAATTCAGCAAGTCTTGGAATATTTGCTGTTCTGCCCCTGAAGAACTCACACAAATCTGTTTTTCAAGGTTTATGGTAAAACCCAGTTGTGTAGCTCAGGCCAAGCTGGAGCTCTTCTCTGCATCATCAATTCCTTAGCTTGTTTTTCTTTTTCCAAAGTTCTCTGCAGGTCATTCCCCTCCAAGTGCAGTGAGGGATGGAAGAGCACATTGAAATCATTATTGATAAACAGTTACATCTCAAAGCTACACAGAGCCATTATTTCACAAAGATGCGAACAAAATTATTTTGCATCGTGTGAATTATTTTCCTATTTGAAACACAGAATCTCTCTCAAATAGCTTTAAAACCCATATTGTAGTGAAGCATCCAGTTTGTTCCATTAACTACTCACGGAGTCAACTGGAGAACCACTGTTATTAATTTCAATGGAAAGCTAAAATGCAGTTCATTTTCTGTAATTGCAGGCCCATCACCTAAAGACCCAGGAAAAGCTTTTAATCCAAGGCATTTTTAGAAGAGTATGATTACATTGCATATCTTCATAAGGTGCATAATTACCAGGGCGTCAATTGCAAAGAAACACAAAGAGACGAACTTCCTGGGCTCTAGAGAGCGGTTCCCTCCCACCACTCTGGTGCTGCCAGGGTGTGGGGTGCCGGCATGGGTGCTGGAGGTGGGTGCCCTCTTTGGGACCCAGCCATGACGCTTCCCCTGCAGTGGGGAGCAGCAAACCCAGCAGCTGTCCCAGCACCAGGCTGTAGCCCCAGCAACAACAGTGTCAGCAGCAAAGAAAAGCCCGAAATACAGCTTAGATTTCCTCACCCCTCAGACTGCACTGCTACCTGACAGAGGATGATGCAGAGAGACTCTGACCCTGGAGGAAGCATTAGTGAGCCAGAAGATGCCTTGGAAAAATCAGCACGTAAAGGGTTGTAGGGGAGCAGCATCGTGGCAGTGGGACGGGGACAGGGAACACACAAAAAGGTCAGAAAAAAACTGACAGAAAGCTTGGGAAGAAAAATCTGAGGGTAAAGGCTCTTTAGTTAGGGATGAGAAAGATTCTGAGGTGCAGAATATTCAGCAGAATAAAATTTCACTCCAAGGGCACAGGAGAAGGGAGGTTCTCCTCCCCCTCTACTCTCCCCTAGTGAGGCCACATCTGAAATGCTGTGTCCAGTTCTGGGCCCCCCAGTTCAAGAGAGACAAGGAGCTACTGGAGAAAGTCCAGCTGAGGGCTATTAAGATGATGAAGGGGCTGGACCATCTCTCCTATGAGGAAAGGCTGAGAGACCTGGGGCTCTTTAGCCTGGAGAAGAGAAGACTGAGAGGGGATCTTATCAACACGTATAAATATCTAAAGGGCGGGTGTCAAGAGGATGGGGCCAGGCTCTTTTCAGTGGTGCCCAGTGACAGGACAAGGGGCAATGGGCACAAACTGGAACACGGGGAGTTCTGCCTGAACATGAGGAAAAAAATCCTTACTTTGAGGGTGGGAGAGCACTAGAACAGGCTGCCCAGGGAGGTTGTGGAGACTCTTCTGGAGATATTCAAAACCCACCTGCATGTGACACTGTGCGACCTGCTGTAGGTGAACCTGCTTTAGCAGGAGGGGTGGGACTAGATGATCCCCAGAGGTCCCTTCCAACCCCCACCATTCTGTGAGCCTGTGAGACAGACAGCTAATGCCAGGACCCCTGGCTGAGGGTGGCTCCTGGGCCATCCCGCCTGCTCTCGTGGACATCACCCCACATCAAGCTGCCAGCCATGCTCATACCATGTGGTTTAAATTCAAGGTCTTTGTTACCTTGGCTCTATTCAGTCAAAACAAATGGCATAGCTCCTCCGGCCTGCCTGTGGGAAGAAGAAACTCCAGCTAGACAGGAGAAGAAAGGGAAACCTTTGGGTTTGAATTATTGCTTGGCAGTTTCACTCAAGGAGGGACAGCCGTGATTGCCTGCTACGATTCAAGGCTGCTGCAGCCCAGAGGCACAGCGGCAGGACTTGCGGCAGTCGGCAGAGCTTCTGTAAAGGGCCATCACTTCCAAGTGGGGTCCTTTGTACTTGCAAACCTGACTCATGGACGAAACTCAGATCAGTGGAAGCACATAGATGCCAGATGACCAACCCACTTAAATCAGGCATTTGATGTGCATTAACAGCCCCTTTCCTTCGGCTCTTGGCTTCAGTCCTCTCCTGCTTTAAGCACCGATGGATGTGGAGCAGTGGCTGCAACGGGAGAGGTGTGACAGAGCTGAAGTTGTTTCTTTCCAGGGCTGATTCACCACTAAAGAGGAGCCACCTCTTGCTGCGTCCCACAACAAGGGACCCTTTAATTGATTGCAAAAAAGAGCTAAGTGCACTTAGCACCTCGGTGGACGAGGATGAAGGTGGGTAATGGTGACAGAAGTAGCTGTTTGGGAAGCAATTTAATTAATAAAAACGTAAGAAACAAAAAAGGTCAAGCCTTGCCGCTGCTGTGCTGCATTTAATCTGCACATGCACGCAGGACTTCAGGCTCCCGGGTTGTTTTTTTTTTTTTAGCTGGCACATTTCCCCAAACATGATAATGTTTTTTAACTTTAGTGGATGACATTTTGTAATATGTTTAAGGATCTGTAATATTTTATGCTTGTAGCTTTTTATGATTGTTGTTCCAATATGGCACTGATGCCAGTATTAGAGTCTAATATGATTAGAAAGCTCAATTGTATAACCACAGGGTTATACTCTTTATCTATTCTAATCTGATTAAAATGCTTCTCTTCAGTAGCTTTCTGCAATCGTTTTATAGCAAAACCTAGGAGCAAAGCCACCAGCACTTTGGTTTGTTTCAGATTGAAAGAAATACCAAATGGGTTCCTTAATTGCATATTTCATTCATTACTGTATAAAGCTGGGTCCAGACTGCAAACCCAGCTCCATTTGGATTTAGCGGAGCTGCTCGCTGAGAAAGGGCTTGTGGACCGGGCTCACCCTGAGGCTGGTTACGGTTGAACATTCTCCTGCTTTAGGGGCAGAAATTTTGGGTCTTGCTGCCTGGTGCCGAGGTTGCTAAGCAATGGAGTGACTACAAGTAGCTAATGTCATGGCTACATCTAAATCACATCATAGCATTAAATTCATCATTGTAATTAAATTCGCTCACTGCTTATAGTACCATCTCCCTTATGTGATGTATCTTGTCCAGCCTAGTGGTAAACCAGTTAATGCAACAGAACACATCCGCCTCTAATTTCCATTGCCATTTAGTGCTCATACACCACCATTTATCACAAATCTGAAGGCACAGTACAGAAAATGTGCTGCAGAGAATGCGATTAGCCCATGAATAGGTAAAAGCATGAAGAAAGCGCTCTGTTTTACTAAAACTTACCTCCTCTCCTTCAACTGTTCCTCTAATGATTCCTAACACTGGTATGGCAGAAGAGCTGTAGAAGACCAAACATAGCTCCTGAAATAGTGGTGGGTTTGCACCACCAGACACTATGCCTTTGGGGCAAAGCAGAGCTGCTAGATGAACACCCACCCAGCCCACCCAGCCCAGCAGAGGTTATTCTGCACGCTATGGATCCGAAGCGTTAGGCAAGCCTAAATCTGAGAGCGGTTAGAGTGCTCCTGAGGTGTTTACATGAGACCATGACTGCTGACTCCAGTGTGGCCCAAGCTGGTACTCATCAGCGTGGCAGGCTGCTGCGGAATGCAAAGCAGCCTCGGTGCCTTTGCCTCTTCCCTCTAAACCCGAGCCATGGCCTCCACAGTTGGTTGCTGTGGCTAAGGCAGGGTAGGAAAGGTCTGGGAGGGGAGTTGAGCTGTTTAAGGCAGCTACTGCTACTCGGGAAGGAAGGCTGAAGAGGGGCAGTGCTTCGTAGGTGCAATATTTGCACCTAAGAGTTGCAGAAGAGGCTCTCCCCTTCCATTTCCTGCCCAATTCCTCCCCCTCCTGCAATGGGAGCAGTTGGCTCTCATTTCTCCTTTGGCAAAACAAACTTGCCTTTCCCTGCTGAGGAGCATGCTGCTTCTGCTTGGCTGTGCTTGTAACCCACAGATCCCTCCAGCCAGCCTTGACCAGCATAGTTTAACAACAAAAACAAGCCCCAAACCCAAACACATTTCTTCTCCTTCTACAACAGCTTCAAGCACAGTGAATGCCACAGCTGAAGCCGAGCAGGCTCTGCACCTTTGACTGGACTCTCAGGCCTCTTTGATTTCTGCGTTGTCTTAAGTTTTCTGTGTCACTCTACAGAAGGGAGTTCATTGCCATCATATGAACTGCAATGCATCATTGACATGGGCGTTGCATCCATATTGCACTGTTTATATTCAGGGGACCCATCCATGTGACACAGCAACAAACAGAAGGACATCATCAACATTTAGCTAGAATTAAACTTTCTTACCAATGTAACGTTATCTGAATTGTCCCAGAGGCGCAAAGTCTAAGGCTTTCTCCATCCTCTGGGCAACAAGTAATCTAAGAATTGTTCTTCACTAGCTGGACAGATTTATGTTAGGTGTGATGTGGCCATTGCAAATCATTTTCTGTCTCTCCTTTTACTACGTTTCAACAGAGGGCCACTTTTTAGGTAAGTAAGCTTGCCTAGAAGTTGCCTGAGACAACTGGGATGAGGATGTTCACTGACCTTCCTTGGTGTTACAACATCTTCTTGGGCCATATGGCATCAGCCCGTGTGGCCTTAATTCCATGTTTGCCACCACTGCTGCTCTGCCTGGCATACTCATTCTTTTAACTCACCAGGATCTCCTACCCTAGTTCATTAATATATTTTTATGATCCATTAAAATTGCCTCAGAAGTAAGTGGTCAAGTTTCTTATCTAAAAGGAACTTGCCTTGCTTCTTATATTAACTGGGTCACGCTATAGCTGAGAAACAGGTTTACATTTTCATTATGCCCGCCCCAGATCTATTAGGGAATTTGCAAATAAAATAAATTTTAATTCTTGTGTGATGTGGGGTTTTCCCCTCAGTTTTTCCTGACTCTAAATAGGAAGTTTAGAGCAGCAAATGAAGTAGCTTCAGATTTCGCTTCATTGGCATGCTGTGAAGCCGACTAAACTGTTCTACATTCTTCGCTGCAGATCCCTAGGGTTGTTTGGGGATGGTTTTCCTCCCACGAGGCTCCAGCACACAGATGACTAGGTCCACCACCTCACACAACAGCTGCAATGACGAATTCATTAATCTGTCTGTAAATCGAAACACTGATGGTCCGGCTCTTACCTTACAAGAAACTAATGACCTACTGGCAGACACGGCTGGTTCTTTCTGCGTTTCTTTACATAGGCATGGTTTTGTTTCAAAGGAACTCATCTATTCATAACCCACTAACTATGCAAGGAATAAGAATCCAGGTTCTGGGCACTTTACTGCAAATCATTAAGAAATTGCTTTTAGAGTCATTCCAGCTTTGCAGACATCTAAAGATAGAGTGTACTTGCCTGCAGGAGATGGAGATGGGAATTGATTACCAGAAGGCTCAAGTTTCAGCTGTAAAACTGATGTTTCCAGCAAGACTGTCTCCTTGCATCAAATCTGTGCTCTGAAAACATCCTCCAACCGATCAGTACCAGCTGGCGTTGAAGGGGAAAGAGGAAACGCTGCTTGTGGCAAAGTACCATAAGGCACAGACCGTACCTCCGCTTTAGAAACTGTTCTCGGTGCTGGAGTTACTGGCATGTTACCCTGAGCATACCCTCAGACGCTTTTGGTACATTCACAAACTGTAATTTATGATAAATCACAGCATTAAAAAAAAAAATCTTTAAACTGAGTCTGCCTTGAGCTCCCCGTATCTTTTGCAAAGAGTGAGACAATACTTTGAGTTATTACAATAAGTGGAATGAACTTTTATTTTCATTCATCCTTCATTAATACCATACAATTAGATAGCCGTATCTGGAAAAAAAAATAAAAATCTTGAAATAATTTAAAACAGAAGGCACAGAAAATCAAACCCAACTATGCAGCTACAAGAGAAAGTTGAAAAATGATTCAGGAGGGAATTAATTCTGAAAGGTTTTATCGCTAGACGTTCTGACCAAAAGCTACAGTGCACAGAAACAAAACCGCACAGTTTAAGCTAACCCATGCTTTTGTTACATATACATATAAAAGAAAAAAGAAAATCTAAAAGTCTGATTTTTGCAGGGCTTTGAATGAAAAGTGTAATTTTTAAAATAAAAACCATTAAATCTAGTACATATGTAAAAATGTTCCCTAAAGCCTACACTAAGAGGTACTTCACAAAAAAATTACCCTGCACTAAGAGCAAAGCATACAGTTAAACAGCATCTGGGGATGGGAGGAAACTTGTTCTCAAATCAGTTAGAGTATCAAATAAGTTTGGTGTTTGCTTCATTAACAAAGATCCTCAGTACAGTAATATACTGTAGAGGACATTCTTTTGTATTGTAATACATGAAACTAAACCAACAGCATACATTACAGAGAGGAATAAAACCATTCATATGAGATTTTTTACAATTTTTTTTGCAAAAAAGTAACTTTATTTCTTTTGAAAACAAAGCTACTGGAATTAATGACATGCGATAATATGCCCCGATATTATACCGGCTAAGTTTGAAAATGAAGTTCATGCTTCACAACTGAAATATGCTGTGATTCTCAAATACATTCTCTGGTAATTCATAATACAATACAGAGGTCATTCATAAAATCAGTTTAGGTTGGGAACCTGGTTTATAAATGAAGCTCTTTTTCAAATATGCAGAACACTGACAACACACAGGGTTAGCTCCAGATCAGCACATTTCTTTCTGCGCTCCACCCCTCTTCTCTTAAACAAACGGGTGCTTAGCCTGCAAATACCATGGAAAGACAAAGTCTAGAAGTTACAGGTTGGTTTGTAAAAATACTAAATACAATCCAAGATAAATAGTATTACTCTTACTGACAACTTAATAGCAGGTGCTCTCTAAAGGAAACAAAAATAATATCCTGAAATGCAAGAGAGATCGTTTCAGCATTTGATATCAAGGCATTTGCACATTTGTCAGGAGGTGACAGAGTAAGAGTGAACTTTGCAGCTTACTTGAATTCAAAGAGCCTTCCTTCTAGCCTGCCCACCTGTAAACCATAACGTATGGTTTCTTAATAGCTTGCTGTTTTCCTGGAAATAATTCTCTCATTTAGAAAGTACAAGTCAAAGTATCGTTTCCACATATGAATAAAGAGAGCTGACAACGACAATAGAAACGGTAAAAATGATCTTTGTAAAAATGTTCTTCAAAATTCTCTGACATAGCAAAACATTCATTTGTAAAGTAAAGTCTAATACTGCAAGCCATTCACTCAAAGGCGACCTTGGGCATGTGTATTCTTGCCAGCGTTGCAACAGTAATTACTTCCACATTTCTTGCCATTATAGGATACAAACTCTGTAATATATTAAAGTTTCCTAACAAAGAGTCCAATTATTGCACTTTATAAAAATTCCAGTAATATCAGGCTTTTGTCCTACTTTTCTATGAACGCTGATGCCCTGCAAGAAAAATTTAGGGGACCAAGTAATTTCTGATGAGTAAGATGGATTACTTGAATTGGTCTGAAATACTGAATAAAAAATGGAAAGGCTTACGAAATGAAGAGACGTACCTTTGGAAACAGATTTTTATTCATAGCAGCAGATAGATGTGTCACTGCGGTACTGACACACGTTCTCTTCGCAGGCAAGAACGGGCACATGGCTATTACGTTTATATATCACATATAACTCAAGGACTGTGCAGAGAAACCCAAAGAACCACTGAGTTCTTCTGCTGACTCTACAAGCCTGACAGGGAAAGCTCAATGACAGCCATATCAGAGTGGGAGTTTCTCTGTGAGCTTGTGTATATTTGCATTTGCGTCAGCAATGGATATAGCAAACAGAAATGGCTATTTCAGGATGGAAAGATATACAGAGTAAGTCTGAGAGGCCTGTAAAAAAAGAAAATACAGCAGTTTTGGCCCTACTTATAACCAGCTGTATCAATAGGGAAAAAAGATAGAGGAGATTTTTGTGCCAGCTCTCTAGAAAAAGATGCTGCTTGAACCGAAGTGATTCACAAATCTATATGAGGCTTCCAGGCCAGCAAATCACGGTTAAAGTTACTTTGTTCCTCTGCTCCTTCAGCATGGGAACGAGTGCAGAATGGCTCATTCCAACCGTGGACAGTCCGTTTACAGCAACGATCATATCGCCACACCTAAAAACACAAGAAGAAAAACACCAAATGATGACTCCTGCTCTGCAGTAGCTAGTACACACCAACAAGCAGCACTTCATGGCTGGGGTGCTAGGTTTGCATCAGGCTGGAAAGGCAGCTAAAAAATCCAAAGGGCTTCAATTTTAAGTCTGCTTTACTACTGAAACTCATCTGGGAAATTCCCAAATCACTAGATTTCAATCCTAATACAAAGAGAGTTCTGCATTAAGAGCTGACCTGTATGCAAACATGAAAAGAGAGAGCTGGAAAGATCTAATGGAGTCAAGAGAAGGTAATGAGATGGCATGTGCATGACAGAAGCATTTCTGTTTGTTTGTGTGGATTATAACGCGTTTACACCAAACATGCCTTTACTGTAGGAGGTGTAAGTAAAGATACTTATGGTTACCAACCACATTCCAACTGAGAACCTTGTTTTCAATGGCTTACGATTTTGTCAAATATAACCATCAGCAGATGGTTTGACTGAGAAGCTGTAGCATCTCTGTTTTTGAAGCAGGGAACGGAAATTTGGGAAGGTGCTGTTTGCTGGACTTGAGAAAACTGAACTCAAAGGGTTAAGTTTCAGTTTTTACAAGCTCAAGAGAAACTTAAAAAAAGCACATTCTTCCTACATTGAGCATGCTCCATCTCCAGGCATCTCTTCTCTGCGACTTGAGTGTCTGTTTGGCATCCCCCAGAGCAGTCAAACATGACTCTGGAGATCAAACAGGACTTTTCCCAAAACTCATCCTCCCACTATTGGGAGGACCAAAATAGATGGCAAAAAAGATGCTCTCCTGAGCATTCCCAGTGCCCTCCACTAGGGCAGGGCAGAGGAAGGTGTGACCAACACCAGTCAAATGTGCATTCAAAAGCACTTCTCTGCCTGAACCAAGGTACTCCATACCCAAACCGCAATGCTACAGTTCACTGAGTGGGGTCTCACCCAGCCTTTCTGCTGAAGTCATTTCACCTTCTATAACATCATGCCAGATAGATAATGTAGGCAGAAAACTGCCTTAACTATTGAACTGTGAAGTTATTTTCTTCCTTCCTTTCCAGCTGAACAAAACATTTAGGTAACTTAAACAAAACAGGACATCTTCAAAAAGCCCTGCCACAGGATAACTCATGATGCATATTCTAAGGAGCTCTCCCTTGTTGATGGCCCATTTTTAAGTCCATATTCTCAGTGAGACAGCACAGTTGAACAGAGGGTACTGTATCACAATATCACACGAGAGCATCTTTTCCATTCCTTACAAGGGGGTAAATGTGACCACAACCACTCTTCCCCCCTTCTTAGGAATGATGCTTGAATTTCCATTTGTGTGAAGACTTCTAGTTATTAATTCCCCAATCTGAAATTATTTACTTTGGGCTGAACTGAAATCTTTCATTTAATCCAAACTGTTTCATAGTTGGCCAAAAAAAATCTAATTTTGTGTTCAGCCAAGCTATTTTTTCATTTATTTACTTAGTCATTGAACTGAAAAATCAATTACTGGCAAGGCTCTAGGCATAACTACATTTTTTCTTAAGTTACTTTGTAAGTAAATCTACACGTAAAAATCATGCCATAAAACCTTAAATTGCATATTCTTTACTGCCACCTTTGCAAAAGATCAGTTTATGAACAAGGGAACCTTTAATAGGAAGTGTAAGTCCTAGTTCTGAACTAATCCTACACAAGGCTAAGATGCATATGTGCATATTAGACCTCAGGGTTGCATCCAAACATAATGTGTAAGTAGAACCATATAATCTTTAAGGTCAGAGGGGTCCTCAGGAGGTCTCTAGTCCCACCTCCTGCTCAAAGCAAGGTCAGCTGTGAGATCTGACCAGGTTGCTCAGGGCTTTATCCAGTCAGGTCTCCAAAACCTCCAAGGACAGAGACAGGGCAACTTGTGCTACTGCCCGACCATCCTCATGGGAAAACAGTTTCTCTTTATAACCATTCTCAACCTCTTTTGTTCAACTTGTGCCCGTTGTCTCTCTTCCTCTTGCCCTGCACCACTGTGAAGAGCCTGGGCTCCATCTCCTCAATAATCTCTTTGTAGGTACTAGAAGGGCTGTTAGGTGCCCCCGAAGACATCTCTGCCCCAGGCTGAGCAAGCCCAGCTCCCCCAGCCTCCCCTTGTAGGGAAAGTGCTCCAGCTTCCCCCATCTCAGGGGCCTCCGCTGAACTTGCCTCATTTATCAGTGTTTTTCCTGCCAACTAATGACTCTCAGGGCACTGACGTCGTGACTTGGTTCCTTAGCCATCTTTTCAGGTGCTGACTTCTTCATCTACTTTCTTGCCTTCCCATTAAAGCAGCAGCACCCACCTTCGGTACCAGTTTCAAACACAGGCTTCAGAAGGCTATATGAAAGGATAAAGCAGTTTCCCTGATTTTACAGAAGTTGTAATTTTTTAGCTGTTCTCGAGGAAGACAAAAATGTTATGAACTAGTCAGTTCCGCACATACACATTTTCAGTGTCTCTTGGCCTAAAGAAGCGTTCAACAGGGAGATGGAGACAGCAGGTGACACCAGCACTGCAGCTGGGGAGGAGGACAGGAGACAGCAGAAGCACCACCTCTGACAGACACCCTTTCCCCAGCAGAAACACCCCGTACTTCCCTGCATCCCACTCATCAGGGAGGCAAAGCACTACTGGGCTGCATGATCCCCCAGCAGAAGGCACTACAGTGTATTTCCTTAAGCTGTTACTTGCACTAGCACACAACTATTTAAAAGTGTGGATTATTGTTATTATTGTTACTATTATTTCAGCTTACTTTAATCTTCCATCAAAGTACGCAGGAGTTCCAAGAACGATGGTTTTAATGAAGAAAGGCTGGTTCGTGTGGTTCTCCTCATAGCCACCGACGATGCTGAAACCCCAGCTCCCTAAATTGCTCCGCCGCAGCACTACGTCATGGCAGCTATGTAGGCAGCTGTGGAACAGAAGCACAGAACAGCAAGAGAAATGCCGTGTACACCACATATAGGTATTTTTATAGTAGGCACAACACCTGCTGTCTCATCATTACCACCATGCTAAGTGTGGAAGAGAAGGGGAGGGATGGTGATTAGACTTCTGTTCCCAGAGTAATTTTAAAATATTCAAACTGATTATCAAAAACACCCAAAATCTTGAGACAGAAAAGTGTTTTAAAAGAAATAATACAGTGGTAGAATAATTACTTTGTAAACTGACAGTAATAGAATGGCATTTTAGGGACTTCACAGGTGGCAAGAATGCGGGTGCAAAATGGGTACCCGATGTAGTTAGTCTGGAAGTCAAAAACGCAGTGAGTTTTTCTTCCACCCCGAGTCAGTTTAGGCTTTTTCTGCTTTAAGTAAAGATCTAAAAATCCCTGCATCATCTTTGCTACCTCTGAATTGATGAGTCACCAGTAATGAAAATATAAATTATTAACTATTTTATTGCACAGAACATAAATAATTCAGATAATGTTTTGCTAACTGTACTGGTATATGTTATCTCCTCCAGTGAAAGTTAGTTCTTGCCAATGAAGTTGGCAATCACTGTAATTAAAAAAAAACAAACCAAAACAAAACATAGAAATTAACTTTTGGGTAAAAAAGATGCCAAGTTCTTCACTGATACACAACACTCCTTTAACAAACAGCAGCACAATGCATAGCATAATTTAGGAGCCACGCATGGGTATCAGTAGTATATAAGCAATAAACCACTGCTGAAGCACGGAAAAGGAGTACATTTACCCAAACTGAGAGCTATTAATTGAAATTAGGTAACTCACTAATACTTGAATGGAAGAGAAATTAATTGATAGTAAAACTCAGAAAAAGTGTGAAATATTTGGAGGGCCAACACATGGTTCTATTATCTTCAACTGCAATTCTGCTACCAATATGCCTGGTTCTCGTGGTTTTATGCTTAAACTATACATCTGAGCTCAGTAATTCTATCAGAGGGAGAGGAATTGACAGCAAGTAATGCCAGAAAGAGCTTATAGCAACAAGAGAGTGAAGAACAGAAGAGTAAAAATGAAACACAGTGATATCCAGCAGAATGCAAATTAGTGAAGGGGAGGGAACTCGCTGCAAATCTTGAAGAGTTTGTGTGTTTGGCAGAAATGGTAGTAGGTTCTTGAAAAAAAAAAAAAAAAAAGACATGGGGATTTGGAACTACAGGCTTATATGTGTGCAAGAGACCCGTGTCAAGAGTCTGTCAGAATGGCAAGTCTGACCCAATACTCTAAAGTTATATATTTGGCCTCATAAATTTAGGTAGCAGATTAGCAGAGAGAGACATGGGTACATAGTTTGTGTTTTTATTAATAATTTCTCTGGCTTTAGATGTTCTACAGGAAGTTACGACATGGTTAAACACTAGAAAAGATTGTGTTTAATGAGAAGAATCCACACAGGTAGTTACTACATTTTGTGAAGGCATAAACCAAGTCTATTCATCTTCCATTTTCCTAAGGAGACATCGCTCTTGTTCACAGCCCGCTTCGTAAGCATACTGCCAACCGAACGTAGCTGAGATGGTCAGTCAAATGGAAATAAGAGCAGATGTGCTGCAACTAATAAGGTCTCTGCTTTTATATCTCTCTTGAGCTTAGCTTAAAAGAGGTAATTAATTAATTTAGCAACTAATTTTGTACCTTGGAAGTCCCAGCCACATGACCCACGATGGTGACCAGCTGGCATCGTATTCATTTTCACTGATGGTACTTAACTGCTCTTCATTAGCCTGGGGCTGTTCTTCTACAATCTGGACTTCCAGGGCTTTCAGGGCAACTACTGAAGAGGCAGCACTAGCTTTCAGCATGGCCACCGCCTCGCTGTGACTCAGGTTAGTCAAATCGATGCCGTTGATGTTCAGCAGCACATCACCTGTTGAAAGGCACAAGGGAGAACACATCAGCCTGTCAGAGCTGTTCCTACTGACAGCACCTCCCATGCCAGGGTTTCATTTAATACTGTATTTTTTGGAGTTGAGACAGTCTGAACTGACGCCTGGGAATGTGAATAGCTCTGAAACCTTACGCTGCCCATTTGAAACACCAATGTACTGAACTATTAAGCTGGGCCAGTATAATTTATTTCCACATAACATATCAAATGCTGTAGTTTCCATGGTATACTGTTCTGAAAATTTGAGACCAAAAATTACCTAAGCACCTCACCATCTTGGCTGCAACTGCTATTGCAGATGCCACTAATCGTTTCCAGTGGTGGATCTCAGGTCCACGCTAACTTTACAAGGGAAGGAAGAATGATGGAAGGAACAATACAGGCACCACAAAGTAACCAACTCTTGTAGATAAGTGAGGCTCCACTGTGTTGTGGGTTTTCTGCTTTTTCTAACTTGTTACTCGAGAGAACAAAATGGAATTCAAAAACTACTGGAAAGGTTGGTACAAAACCCAGTCCATTAGAAGAACGAAAGAGCATCTCTACAAAGATAATCTGGAAAGAATCGAAGCCACTAAAAAAATTGCCACAATTTTTATTTTATTTCAGAATATTTTTTAAAAGCCTCAGGATGAAAACAAGAATGTTATTTACTGTCCAAGCAGTGACAGCTTCTTTCACACAATGTCTCACTGATCAAGGCCAGAAAAACCAAAGCAAAAAATGCAAACACTTGGGTGACATTTGGAACGAGACTGATTTTTGAAATGCTTTTTCCTCACAGGGAAAGCTAAAGTTGAGGTGCAGCTTAACTGGAAATCACTTTTGTTGCTGCGGTGGCTACTTTAACGTTACACAATGAAAGAGCAACTGCAATTCTTCTATCAAGTGTGTTTTTCATAGTAGTACAGAAAAAGAAAGCATACCCGTTGGTATGTGGGTGTAAATCTCCCTCTCTCAGAAGCACCCACACTGTTCTTTTTAAATTTGCAATCTGTGAAGGTTTTTTTCCTAAATTTCTTTCCTAAAACAATCTGTGATTCTGTGAACTCTGAATCGCAGAGATCCCATAGGCAGTCTTTGTTTCACATATGGCACAATACGTTTTAATCAACAAATGCTTTGCTATCGATCAGGCAGGACTGCCTTCACCTATACCGAGCCTAACCTCCACCTCCTGCTTCCCTTCTGCAAAGCCGAGGAACACAGACAGGTGCTGTAGCACCCCTGAAGACCAGCAAACCCAAGCTGTCCCAAGGATTAAGAAAGCATTCAGGAACCAGGGTCAACACTGATGTAGCTTTGGGGATAAACTTAGCACGGGTGAGCTGTGGCCTGTCATCAGAGCACCTCTGCTGTTCAGATAATATACTGAGGAGCAGAGAGTCCTCAGAGAGAGATGGGGCCCGGCACACCAAAGGAAACACAAAAACAGGATGCGTGCACTACAGTACAAAGCATTGCAGCAGACCCTCAGCTCAGGGGATTATCGTCAGCTTTAAAGAATGTAACCAGACATTTCCTGGTCCTATCCTCTTCCCCTGCTATCGTTCTCTAAACATCCCTTTCCTAGAAAAGGTGGAAGTGTGATACTAAATATTCTATTTCCATTATTGAAATATGAAGAAAAGCATCCATCAGCGCTTCCCTACATCTGTGAAAAGACTTTTTGACACCGCCTGACTCCAGAGCACGTACTCATCAAACAGCAATCAGCGGCCACCCGTGCCACCAGAAAAGCCAAGTCCCACCTCGTTTAATCCTGCCGTCTCTTGCCAAACACCCGTGAGGCTGTACACTTGTCACAAAGATGGGCAGTTCGCCACTTTTGCTGCCTCTGCCTCCTGCCACTGTCATTCCCAGAGATTCATGTGGCTCTTTTTTCACAGTAATGTGCTTTTCTTGGCATGTAACACACTGGGAGAGATCCTGTTTGACAAGGATAACATTGTTAAAACTTAAAAAAAAAAAACAAACCCAGAACAAAACACAACTAAATACAACCCAAAGCTATACTCTGGCACTTAAACAGAATGGTTTAAAAGGACTAAGTAGCGCTAATCGGCTTCAGCTGGATTTCCTCCAGGTCAGAAAAAAAAAAAAAAAAATCCGCTCATGTAGATACTTAGATATAGACAGAAAGTTTATAAAGGCCCATCTTGACAATCCCACTCCAGTTTTTCTTACCATCCTACACTGGAAAAGGCCAAATTTTAGGACTGCACTACAAAACCGTATGGTCAAAAGAGTGGACACAAAACAGAAACAAATCTTTTGATGTCTTGGTGAACATCAGTATTACCTCATTTGTCAGTAGAATATGGCCCAGAATTACAAAGAAGCTCCGAAGAAATGAACACACGTGTTTTCACTATGACGAAGAGAGACCATTTAATGCCCTCTTATGTCATGTTTTCTTTCACAACTGGTATGCAGAATCTCCCAGAGCACAAAGTAATGAAGGCCAATCAGTGCTATAGGCTGGTAATGGGTGCCTTGTGCAGACCTCCTAATAATTGCAAGGAAGATCCAAACTTGAAGCAAGAAGAGATCCTGTATTTAATTTTCTACCATCTGAATTAAAAGTTTAGCCCATATTTAGTTTTGCCACATCAAAAGGTCCTAAACCTGAATCAAAGTATAATTTATTTGCTGAAGCCCTTCCTCTTCAGGATATTTAGTGACACATTCAAACCACTACACATACACCTGTCATAGCATCTTAAATCAACAGAGTATTTGCAAGGAATCCAAAATAACAGAAGAAATAACCTGGGAGATTCTTCCAACTACAAATACTTATTTATTCCCCTGCCTTCTCTTGGAAAATGGCATTGTTTGACTTCCAATGTCACATTCTCCTTCTGATTGACACTGTTCCTTGCATATACATGTTAATCACACATCTAGCTATATGTATACATACCACAGCTTACAAAGAGAGCTCCTTCTTAAGTCTTCAGGCTTGAGGACTAACTGGCTGGTGACATGCAATTATATAAACATTTTTTAAGCCACAAGACTTCTAAATCAACTGTAGGTTAATGAGACAGAGGCAAAGATAAATGGTGTGAAGCATGGGAAATGTCCACTTGTGGTTACATGAGACTCCCCACTTTGAAAGTGCCCAGGGATGGCATTGATATGTGAGAGAAATCAGCTCAACCAACGGATCAGCTTTGGAACCGTGACACGAACACAGTCCATGCTGGCAGATGGAAAGCTCTCATACAGATGAGCTGTAATCATTGTGCTG
This sequence comes from Leptosomus discolor, assembly GCF_034619465.1. Classification (NCBI taxonomy): domain Eukaryota; kingdom Metazoa; phylum Chordata; class Aves; order Leptosomiformes; family Leptosomidae; genus Leptosomus; species Leptosomus discolor. The sequence goes on from NC_141391.1 coordinate 22,849,339, forward strand.
ATAATGCCTAATGTTGTGGCAAGTACTAAAGGCCACTGACTATTCAGGAGCCTCACCTTTGTCCCTCAGGAGGAAAACAAGCTTCCTAGAGCCTCACTTGTTCTTTTCTGAAATTACCCAGACTTTTAAAAGAAAATACTGTCAACACATGTAAATCCTCCCAACACAACTCCTGTTTGACACTAAACAGTAATGCCAACAGAGTGGATAGGAGGAAAGGTGGCTTGGTTGACATGGTCAACATGACAAGTATTTCACAAAATCAACTTCCCAACAGCGAGAAGTCATATTTTTCTAACTACAAGAACATCTCGAGCACAGGACTTATTTCTGCAGGTCTTCCAGATAATTTGACACTAGCTTCATGAAAATCTCTGCCTTTCCCTCCCTGCTTGACCCTGCAGAAGTCAGCAGTCTTGCAGCCAGCACTGCTGGCTCATGGAGGAGATGACACATCCTTTCAACATGCTCTTTATATGCTGGATGTGTGCAGCACACCTCCTGTCCTTGCTGGCTGCAGCCAGCACAGTGGCAGCAAGAAATAACATTCTTGAATAACAGCTTTCCCACACAGCAGTAACACATGAGCCACTGTCTTAGGCAAGGTCTAACAACTACAGCTATATGAGCTCAGAGAACTTGCTTCTTTCACTACAGTTATCAAATAAAAAAAAATACTGAAAAGCTGTTGCATATCTTTTTTTTCCATTCCAGACATGATGCAGGACTTGAGTATGTGGAAGTCGTCCTCTTTGTCTTTTTCTTTTTTTTTTTTTAAGTGAAGATACAACCCTTTCTTCCAGTCTTGCCTTTCTACACACTTAGACCATCACATGAGTAAAATGGTATTTATGCCTCTTAGAAGGAAAAACACCAACCTTATGTGAGTTGGGTCTGCTATGAAACAGCTGCTGGGACTGGTGTTGGTGTGAGTTGCTGTTGTGAGTCCCCGTGTCTCGGATAATACTGACTGTCTGTGACTTCAAGGGTCTAGAGATGATCAAATTCACTCTCTCCCCGCTAGCCTGTTGAATATATAAAACAAAGTCACGAGGTTGATATGACACTGATTATTAGCAGAGAGGGAGGAAAACGTACAATGAAATATGAAACGAGACAACAGCAGGACTTGTTTTCCATTTCCTGGGGGTGCCATAAACTGCTTAGACTGCACTGTCCCTTACTTGCTTCTTGCTGCAATTCCCCCTAAACAATTCCCTCCTTTGCCTCTGATATTACATTTATATCAGCTGGAAATCCTTTGCCAAACGGACCGTTTCGCATTTTGTGTTATGAAGCTTCAAACATTATAAACCCTCCAATTTCATTTGCAGCCTGCGCGACGTTCTGCAACATGTAACAATAAAAGAAAGAAATGCCCACGTGATGGCTCTAGGGTCTGCAGGTTTTCATCAAAAGCTCCGAACACCTATGGTACTTTCCAAAGAGCCTTCCAAGAAATATGTTCTGTAACAAGCAGACAATCAAATCGTGGAGTTTGGGGAGTATAAGGAGACTCAGTTATCAGATGTTAAATAAAGCATCAACTTCTCCTATTGCCGCAAAACCACACCTCAATAGATACTTCACTGTATCCAAACACTGGGAAACTGAAATTACAATTCCCAAGATCGTTGTTATTTTCTTTTAACTGCAAGGGAAGCTCTTCAAACAATACCTGAAACAAATATTTACTACTCATTTGTATTGGAGTTCTCTTTGTGGTGCTGGGTTAAGCAAAGACGACTGCACTAGACTGCAAGAACCAACTATTGGTCTATTCCAGCTTTCCTAAACCCAGCAATTTTCACCAACATCTCATCAGCAGGAAGCAGCAATGTGGTGCAGCTGTTTCCGTATAGACTGGAAGAAAGGCATGGAATAAAGGTTTTCCTGTGGGGAACAGGGAAGGGTCAGATGTCAGACTGCATCGAGCTTCGGGTAATACAGAGCAGAGCCAGACATTGGGAATAGCTCTTTCTTGAACACTCAGAAAATGAGTTTTACTGTATGGGACTCACAGAAGACCTATTTTTTTCCTTCCCAGCTGCTACCTGTTGCCTCTACAAAGTCTGACAAATCACTTTCCTGTTTTAACCCCAATTCCATGCACAGGCAAATCAATACAAAACAAAGACCACTTTTATAGACCTTACTGAGAGATTAAAATTACTGTACATACATAAATATAATAATAATCCTCGTGTTTCTTTCTGCTAACCAATAGGCTACGTGGTACTCTCTTTGCTCACATGAGCAGTCTTCTAACCTTCAGGCTGTATGCCAGGAAAGACTAATGCACTTTTCACTTCTGAGGAGGTGAAGTTCATCTGCTGGGTGCCAAAGCAGACCCTGTTTTGCACTATTATTTCCAGAACATAAATCACAGCAAATTGCATCGCTGCAGGCTTTTAGGTGTTACACAAGCTGTTCTGTCTGGGACAGATTCTACCCCAGGCTTTGCTCAAGAAATAAAGCTGAGCTAAGGACTCAGGTAGGGAATGCAAATTACCTGTATAACTTGTGCAGCAAGCTCAGGCGTCCCGTGCTTCAAGTCATGTCCATTAATCGCAAGTACCCGGTCGTTGCTGCAGAGCCTGCCGTCCTGAGCAGCCAACCCTCCTTCCAAAAGGTCAAGAATAAAAACTCCTGGCTCATCTGTTCTGCGTACAAGTTTAATGCCAAGCTGCTCGCTGGAGTCACGTTTATGCAGCGTCACTTGAAAGCTGTCTTCCCGCAAGGAGCTGGTGGTGTCCGCATGGTTGTGCGTGCGGCTGCCGAACCGCCTCTCTCTCAGCACGGTGAGATGCAGCACTGAGCACGGCTGGGAAAGCACGGCTCGAGCGTGGTTGTGAGACACGTTGCTTATGTCAAAGCTATTGACCTGCAAAACAACAAAATCAAAAAAATCCGAATGATATTTTCAGGCGTTTAATTGTTCCTGGTTATGGAAATAAAGTCCTTTCCAAACTAAATTCAGAGCTCACTGCAAAACCAACCTTGGAGCAGCCTACATATCTGACCCTACCAGGCTTCCTCTCTCACCCTTTCACCCTCTCCTGCAAACCAACTTTGGCTGCTCATTCTACAAACCTATTTTTAGGTTAGAAAAGACCTTTAAGATCATCAAGTCCAACCGTTAACCTAGCACTGCAAGCCCACCACTAAACCATGTCCCTAAGCACCATGTCTGTACATCTTTTGAATACCTCTGTGATGGTGACTCCACCACTTCCCAGCGCAGCCTGTTCTAATGCTTGACAACCCTTTTGGTGAAGAAATTTTACCAAATATCCAATCTAAACCTCCCCTGGTGCAACTTGAGTCCTTTTCCCTACAAGTGTGACAACATCTCTCTAACAGTGAACACCCTCTGTAATCAGTCCAGGGTTTGTCTTCCTTGGATCTTTATACTGTTTGTTCTCCAGCACAAGAACTTTGCATGTACTTTCAGTGTCAAACCTAGCATCACTTAAAACTATAAAACAACAGCTGTAAAAAGAATACACCCAAATTTCTGAAGAAAGCTTATGTCTAATAGTATACAGTACTTCCATGATGTGAAAAATTTAAAAAACCCCTTGAAATACAGAATAACGAAATTTGTTCACAAAGACAGTAGAAAAAGGTGGTTGTACTAGTTCTCAAGTCTCAGCATGAACTTAGGAGATTTTCCACCAACTTCAACTAGGACAGAGTTTCAGACTTACAACCTGAATCACTCAAAATTCAGTTGTAAATAAAAAACCAATTAAACTTTCACTCCCTATAAACAAGAATTGTGTTTGTTATGTGGCCCACTGATAAAAGATCAGTAATCTTCAGTCATTTCTTGCACTATAAAGTTAAGAAAAATTGTCAGTGCAATGAGATTTGACAGAAAATAGCAGCACCACAAAAACCAGCACAAAAGCTGAATTTGACTTGTTCTGTAAGAAGGGGTTCAAAGTTAACGCTAAAACTTCATCCTTAGCACATCCTATTGTGACCTGTTGGAGAAACCTCTGCCCCATAATTTCAGCAGACAGAAACGACCACCAAATGGGCTATACTGACATCCCTTACCTAAGCCTTGTAATGCTCCCCATTGCAACCTAAGTAAGTAAAAATATAAACTTGTGGCTTCCACCATCTAATAGCACTATTGACACTTATAAAAAATAGGAAGAGAAAGGACCCAGAAATCTATGTATGACAGCCACCACATTTACACCACACGTCAGAGTTGAGGGGCTCCGAGAGGTCAATGCCAAACCATTTGGCCGTGGTGGTTTCAGCATGGCAAAGGGGAGGCCGTACCCACTGGTACCCTACCCCTGCGAGAGGCTGCCACTCCAGCAGTGAAGTGCAAGGCAGCCCTCCCAGAGCCACCTCCATCCTCCAGCCCCCTGCCCAGCACAAAGCTGCTGCTCCCGGCAGCCCCGCAAGCTCAGACACAGAACCACGGCTGTGTCCTGGTCCGCTACTGCCCCGAGACAGGCTGTAACCTTGGGCAGAGGGAAAGGAGGCATAGCTAGGAGAAATAACATTTAGAGCTGCCACCAGCAAAACCCGCTAGGGCTCATCCGTCAGAGCCCTTAAATTAAATCTAGTTTTATTTTTAGCTGTCGCTAGCTAAAGTAAATACATAAAATATGGAAGGATTCAAAGGGCACAGAAGAATATATGCAATAAAATGTAATTCTTCTCTCTACAAGGCAGTTCACAATTTCAGAATAAAACACCCTTAGCACTTCTTGGGGAAAAAGATTCTCATTAGGACGTGTTTTACATGAATTACAGTCACAGCCCAGCACTAAAACCGGACAATTTGTAGAGCACTTTGAAAATGTTAGGCACCTATCTATACCTTGCAGAAAACATACGGTTTTATGTAGCTGTTACTAAATGCTGTTCCCTCAGATTTTGAAAGGGTAATACTTCTTGTTGGACTGGGCAGGAAAATGCTGAGTTTCACCTCACAGTCCTTTCTGGCTTTCTTTTAGCCCTTTACTGCTCATAAAAGCCTTTGAAGACATTTTCAGAAATATCCAACTGAAGTGTACCACTGAGCTGCGATGAACTCTGCACTCAATTACAGACAGCAAAGACCGAGCCTGGCCATTTTAATACAACAGCTGAGCACCTGCACAGGTAAATTTAAAGCAATAAAGATATTGCACCTTCCAAAAAGTTTGTCCGTTACCTCCTGTACCTCTCCCTCGGTGTGACAGAAGGACTCTGATGGACACCCTGCTAGCATCTGACAGCCCCAGTGCTAGCACATTGATAGGAAAGATTCACTGCAGCTTATAAATCGTATTTATAATCAATTTATTGCCACTTACAGCTTTAGAAACTATAACTGACACCTGCTTGAACAGCAAGGATTTCCAAAGCTTCAACAGAGCTCAAGCTCCCTATTCTGGTGATCAAGGAGAGCCCTTGAGTATTACAATAAATTAGGCAGCATTCAATCAGTGTCTGCAACTGCTTCTTAAAAAGGCAACATTTTGGAAACCTCTTGGGTTGCTTTCTTGGCCAGACACTATGCTAACACTCCAAGAGAGGAAAAAGGCATGTTTCTCAAAAGGGACTTTATCTTCTGAAGTGCAAACTAATCTCATTCCAAGGGTAACTACAGTATTTAAGCTACTTCTATCAGCTGGATTTCAAAAAAGTGAAATGAAAAAGGCTGATACTACATTTGGACTGATCTTAGGCTATCAGATCAAAAGCAAACATTGTTACTGAAGTCATTTTGAAATGATGGTAATACCTTGCTTTCAGGTGGAATGATTAAAAACAGAAAAAAGTTGCAGGACTGTCCTGTTTATGTAGAACTGTTATTGCCATTCCTAAGGGTCCTATAAACAACCCCTTCCCCTAATATAAAATTCCACTAAAACTACAAAACTAATAGAATTTGATCTTTTTATACTGTCTGTGGCTAATTACTTAAAACTGTAACAAAAATACATGCTCATAACCAACTTACATTTTAATTGTTTACTTTTTTCTTGGAAAAATATTTAGAGCACCTTGCTTCAAATCATGCCAGTGAAGAATATCATTGACTCTTTTACACATCCTGAAAGATGCATGTCAACTGCCTAGGCTATTGGAAGGTAACAGTGAAGCCAGATTAAGTACCAGTTTAGATGAAGTCAGCCTAACAATCCACAAATTGCTTTTTACATAGGACAAATTAGACAACTTGTTAGCCAGAAGTAACCTTGGGTTCCTTTGGAAAGCATGCAGAAAGTTGAAATAAAGACCAAGCTCCACAACATTTAAAAAAACCTCAACAAACAACTCATATTTTAAACACTGATAAGAGATGGTAACGAGGAAAAATAATTCCAGCGACTGATCCGACAAACAACATAAAGCATCATAGCCAAAAGTGCTAGAACAACAGGCTCTGCTCTGAATATTAATTTGCCTTAAAACTGATAATTGCAAAGCTAACATTTACACAACACAGTCTGACAACGAAAATCTCCCATCTCATTTAACAGGCAGTTCTGCAAGGAGTGAATGGAAAGTAAGCAGACAGAATACATAATTAGGTTCCATACTTGAAGTATTTGGTCTCCAGCAAGAAGTCTTCCATCTCTGGCAATGATCCCATCTCGATAAACCTCTTGAATGACAATGTTGATCAAAGGCGTTTCATTGCCACCTACTATGCTAATTCCTAATTCGATATAAGGATTTGACCGATGAATTTCAATAGTAGTGATCTCTCCTTCAGGCAAGGTAGGTGGCTGTTGATTTGCTGCCAATTATTTTATAAAAAGAAAGATGATTAATATCCTTTATACCTCATTCACTTTCAATAAAGCAAATCACCAAAGGACAATGTAGACAGGCCACAATACAACAGTTTAACAACAAACTAAACAAGCACAATTGGATTAGTTCTACTACTTGTTGGAACACCTAGCTCGTTAGAAAGAGCTCTCTAATGACTTAGTAGCATCTATGCTTCCTGAAATGGGGTCACTTGGATTGCAAAAGGATATTCTGAACCTTTTGGATCCTGTCCTTTATAATAAATTTCATACGCTTCATTTCCAATTTGATCACTTGTGTATTCACATTTGGTGATGATAAAAATGTGTTTTGGGGCTTACCCCACAGAGCATGACTTGGTCATAGAATCATAGAAGCATTAAGGTTGGAAAAGACCTCTAAGACCATCAAGTCCAACCGTCAACTCAACAACACCACGCCCTAAACCACGTCCTGAAGTGCCACATCTACATGTTAGTCATGCCTCTTCGTCAGCTGGTCTCACAACTGCACTAGGAGCTGTCATTGCATTACTAGGTCAAGAGAAGGAGCCTATTTCTGAAGGAAACATGGAGACAACTAAAGAGGAAAAAACCGTGATGCTAAAAGATGGCAAACACAGAGGAGAAGGAAGGGGACAAGACCACCTTCCTCTGTGGCAAGGCTCAGTGATTCCTCTCTAAAATCCCAGATGCTAGAGATGCTACTGCTCATTCGGTGCAGAAGGATGCAAGAGTTACTCAGCTGCCTTTTTGTTCGAGCAGGACAGCACTTCAAGTGTGGGAAGGCTGCTGACCCGGGCAGGGGGTAAGGCAGAAGAGGAGAAAAGAAATCTCATCTTAGAAAAAAACTTCGGTAATTTTACACAAAATATACTCCTTTTGTCTTGCTGCAAGGCCAGCATTACCAGTAGATAAACACGAACTACTGCACCATGACATGACAGATGATGATACAGCACCGTGATATTTGGCATACACTCCAAGATATTTTTTTCCTTCCAAACTGTGACCTTATCCCAGGTTGTATACTTGTACATAACCAAAACCCACTAATATTTCTCTAGGAATCGCAAGAGAAAAGAGCAGAAAATGAAGACATGCATCCACGGTTGGCAAAAGACAAGCTCTGACACCACAAATGTTTCCACATCTGATAAAAGAGACTTAAGAAGGTAAGTGACGACATACTGTCTGCTACTGTGTTCTCCTCAAAAGGCGGATTGTCGATGCTGGGCTCGTCTGTCCACGCAGGAAGGGCGGGCGAGTTGAAGCTCTGCTCAGCTGGCACTATTCCCTGATCTGCATCTGAAGATAAACTGCTAGGCTGCTCCGTCCCACCGGGACCACTCTCGCCCTCTGCTTCTGCTTGCAGCTTGCTTGTTTTCCTCCTCTCCAGAACAACCCTTCGATGAGAAGCCCCAGGACACCTGTGAAGACAATGTTTATACCATGCTTCAAGGCTGCAGGAATGTGTGTAGCACAAAATGCCCGAGTACTCCATCAAATGAAATCAGTCTTGTTCAAAGCCACAGCTTTAAGCTAATAACAAAAAATATTAAAGACATTGGATCTTGAGGCCTAAATGTGTTTTAGTGGACAGAATCCCAAAACAATACTGCCTTCTTCACAAAACTTCTGCTACATAGTTTTTTTGGCCATCAACTACGTGTGTTGTAACACCTTCTGACTGTGGACTTACTCTGTCATGTACATTGCTATGTATATTCCAGTTTCTGGAAGATAACCTTGCTGAAAAGATTAAACAGGACCGGCATAAAATTCCACAGAAGAGACGCCCCCTTCAAAGACACATTTGGAAACCCACTGAAACAATCTCTCCTTTCACCTTAGTAAGCCAAGAGAAGGAAGCATCATATTTTCCTGGCGTCATTCAGGGGAGGAAAGAGATGAAAATCTTACCTATATTGCAATCTATTTGTTAAAATACTGAAAAAAAAAAATGCTTGTCTATAAGTTTACATGAAAAGTTTAGCAAAAGTAACAGCTCTGCTCATCATCTCCTCTTGAATCAGTAGAAAGTGTGTCATCCTCCTCCTGTCTCCCCTTTTTTCTTCCTGACTTCACACAGGAGGTGCAATTTTTTGCTTTCTCTCATGTAAAAATGCTCCATCAGCATTTGTCGCTTTTCATTATAAACTCATTTTTGTGACTTCCCATTATTCTTAGTGCAGTAATTTTTTTGCTTATGTTTAAAACCCTACAATAGTTTATTGCAAAGAAGGGCTGCAACGTTGCAAATTCATGGGAGGCCTCCATTTATTGAATGGTCTTACATTTAAGTGTAGATAATTGGATGTGGACATCAATCTTACATCTCCCTGTGTGACAGTTTTACCAGTGTCTGATATATCACTTCTTACAGTATTCAGCGTCCTTCTTAAAGTTCCTGCTTCCGGAGCTGTTGACCACCTAAAGATGCTCATACTGTAGCAATGTCAGAAAAAAGGAACTGTGTTCTTGAAAGGACTCCCTGTTTGGGAACTTGACAGATTGTTATAGCCACAGAAGAAATTCTTTGGTTTTGCAGCCAGAGAAGAAATGTGTTAACAGAGTAAAAGACAGCGGAAGTCTAACAACGTCCTAACTTGTTAAACCAGAATGTTTTGAGAATCACAAATCTGTTCTGACATTCTGTGAAGGGGATTTGATAATTATATGGTTAGACTGTTTCAAGCATGTGGGATTTTGAAGAAATGTTAACAAAGTTATTCAACTCCAAAGAACGTTGATAAAGACACCTGCATACCTTTTGTGACCCCCAGCAATGTTATACATACATAAAGTGATTAATATATATATAATGATTGAGCTATACATAAGTCAAGATATAGATGTTTAGAAGATTAGCATATGGGAGCCCAAATGTGCTGTGAAATATGCATAAATACATAAATTAGAGACAGTTCACATTATGAAACGACACATGTAAGAAATCATTTCTTGGGGCTTTCCCCAAGGCGACTGCTGGTCATCCTGTTCTTCAAAGTGAAGAAAGTGCAAGAATCGAAGATGGAAATGACTTGAAAGTTTGTGCTTTGTGAAAAAGTTCCTCTGCTTTTAATGACGGAACACAACCCTACTTCTTGGTTTTGCCCAGGTAATATTTACTAGATGAAGTCACTGGCATAGTGGGACTGATCAGCGAAGAAATCTGGCCCAGCCTTCATTTATTCTGGTGGCTAGAGACACAGAATTACAGGTGAAACTCAGCAGGAAGTTTTTCTTATTGACCATTTCACAACGCAAACCTCAAAACAGGAATCCAAAAGGGCCCGGAAAAGGGAGAGATGCAGTCCCTTCCCCCAAAATTTCTAAAATATTTTAACTTGATGGGTTAGCCCCACACTCCCCCAAATCTTAGCACTGGCAACAGGGGGAAAAAAAAAAGGACCAATCTCCAGCACCACTCACTTCTGCAGCAACATGGCAAGGGGTAAATGCTTTTGCAGAGGACACCTCTTGTCTACTGCGAGCTCTGACAGATTGTGCTCTCCAACACCGACCTGCAAGAGTTTAGGACAAAACCACCCCACACTGCACGTCCTTGCTGTCCCTGAACTGCTCTGCTATAGGAGTGGCGATTTTTCAGGAAAGAGGTGAATGAATAGCTCAAAACTGATACTGTCAGAGGACCACGCTTCAATCCCACTGAGCTTGTATGGCAGAGTCCAGCCTTACTGGACTACTGTGAACCAGAAACTTCCTTCGGTATCTTCTACCAAAACACTGCGCTGTCGACTTATTGAGTCAGCTCACAAGGCCTGTGGATCCCAAAGGACCTGGTGTAGATGGCAAAGCATACCTTGGATTTTTTTTTTTTTTAATTTTAAGCTGTATCAAACCAGGACAGAACAAAAATCACCCCTGGAAGCATCCTATTTCTGTCAAAACCTTCCAAACCACAGCCAGGTCCTCCTCCACCCTCCTTCAGAGAGCACGTTCCCCCATTGTTACCTGGTGGCTGATGAAAGTTGTCATGTGAAATATAGATAGATTTGAGGTTTATTTTTGCCAATGATATTTAATTATCATTTCAAAGGCTAATATGAAGAAATGTAAACAGCCTCCTGAGCATACCTCCTTAGCTCAGCGGAATCCCTTTTATGCAGCACTCTACAAGGCAAAAAAGGAAAAAAACCCAGATTCTTCCCAAAATTAACCAGTAATTGTAACAGACTACGACATTCAGCCTCATACAGCGCAACTGCATTGCCAGGAAAGTAGTTTTCTGGTGAAGACAGTAATTAATGGGATGCCAATTCCTAGGTCTTCAAACATGATACACCACCTACCAAGAGGCAAAGCCCAGTGTTGGTATTCCAGCACATTTATAAGGAGATTTTGCATTACCACTTGCAATATAAGAAGATTTTTATTGGCAGCAGGAATGTATTATTCACAAACAGCAAAACCATACAGCAGTTTTAACAGTTAACAAGCACCAATAATTCCCTAAATGTGCACACCTTCATTACTACTGTATTTGCCAAATATTGGGGATAAAAAACATTTTGGACACAGATGGGCAACTCGGGATCAAAATGAGCATTGAAGATTGTTTTTACGGGTACAGGCATCCATTCTCATACAACAAATTGCATAAATAAGGGCTGAAATGAGGCTGAAATGTGTCTTACAGGAATGGCATTTCTTATTTATCGACAGACTATTTTGATGAGGAGCAAGAAGAAAGGCAGGAATGTTTTTTTAGAACTTCCAGAAATTATTTCATTTCTTTCATGAATCAAGATGCTCAAGAGTAAAGATACTGAAACAACCAGCAAAAGCAACTGAGTGATGTCATTTAATCGGGAAACTCGAAGGGTGGTTGTTCTTGGGATGTAAAAGGAGCTTCTGCTTATGTTCATCAAGTCCCTCCTCTCCTCCTGTCAGCATCAGCTTTTGCTCAATTCTGGATGGTGACAAAGCACAGCTTTTACATTCAACTTCTCTTAATCCATATCAGACAGAGAAGAAAAGGGTTGTTTTGGGTTTTTTTGGGGGGGGGGTGTGTTGCTGGTTTTTTGTTGTTGTTTTTTTTACAGGTAAGTCTGCTGTGTTTCTCATTTAAAAGCTGACTTCTTGGAACACTCACTAGCAGCAATCCCTCTCTGCAGATAAAAAGAGCTTTCATACAAAATTAAGATGTAGTTTACAGTGTGTTCCGTGGAATAACAGTAAGGGCTCGAAAACCACATTTGCTCACTAACTACTGAAAAGAAAGATTTGATTGTAACATGCCATCAGCTTCTGCCCAGTCTAGAGGTTCGATAAAAGCAAACAGACCAAATAGCCTCAAAGCAGTTGCACTAAATAGTTTTCCAAGCAGGGGCTGAATTTAAGCAAAGACTGCAGAGAAGCAACCCAAATGCCTTTGCTATTGCTCATAAAACTTTGCCAGCAAAGTGACCTTAAGCAGTAATTCTGGCAAGGTTTACAGCTGCAATTCAGAGTAAAACATCATGCTGCTTTGGAAAGTTAAGTGTTTGGGTCTTGGTTTTCCTTTTGCCAGGGAAAAAAACCAAAACAAACAAACAAAACCCAATAAAAAACCCAAACCAAAATAGAAAAGGAGGCACTAGGAGTTATCTAGGTTTGGAAATCAGAGAAGACTCAGGAAAAAGAAAAGGAAAAAAGGGTGAGAAAGTGGGCAAAGGGGAGGAAAAGGAAGGGAAGAGGAGGCAAAAGTGAGGGGAACGGGGGAAGTGGAAAGAAAAGGGGGGAAAGGCGGGGGTGGGGGGAGGAGTGTTTTTGTTGCACATTTCTCTCTCACACCCAGCGGTTTGAGGAACCTACGAGAAGCCAGGTGGCTTCAGAGCACAGAACAACCACAGAAAGATCCTTCACCTTTCCAGCAATGGAAAGAATCCATAAGGCATGGAGAAAGTGAATCTGTTGCCTATCCACTTACTCAGGCGTAAGAAAAGACCTGCCAAAAGAAGTTTAAATCCTACAGATCCTCTTCACTTCTCCTGGTGTTACAATGAGCAGGGTAGGGAGAGTGCTTGCAGCTAACGTGGGCCAGGTGGGAAGAACAGGACTCAGCAGCACTATCATAAACACCAAAATAACTGGCATTGCCAAGATTCGGAATGATAAAATTCTCTATCTATACAACTAATTTTCCTGTGGATCTTGACACTCTAAATCCGTATCCTAAGTGTGCTGCTGACACACAGTGAATAGCTCAATAATTTCTTCAATTCCACAAAATATGATCCTACATAAAGTTCAAACAACTTGACATAAAATTGGCTGGAACATTAGCCTCAACATTAAAACACCTGGAAAAAAGTTTCCATCCAAAATGATAATTTGAACTACCATAGTAAAATATAGGAGGGGAAAACTGAAGCCTAACTCAAAAGCAATACATAATCACAACACCTAACCCTCTCATTAAAATTTGTATGAATTTCAGAGTATGTTTTTGTACACTGGAGTTTCTTCAGGTCTGAATAATCCATAAGAATCAACTGAATTAAAATCATATACAGAAAAGCTCAATAGTTTTATTGACAGATTTCCTTTTGATAAATTTACTCTTGACATTTAGAAGCGGAATTGGCACCTACTTTACTAAACATTAACAAATTTTCTGTACCAACTGCCTGGGAAAAACAGTACAACTCAGCATTACTCATATTTTTTTTTTCCTTGAAATCAGATTATGTGCATCGTGTTTAACTTTGAAAACCACAGTTCCCAAGTGTAGAACTTTGAAATTGAAAGACTGATAATCACGAATATGGAGTGCAATTAGTGACCATGAAGCAAGCAAGTTTGCGTCTTGTGCCTTTCAATTCCTTGCTGGAGCAGCTTGCAGCAACATTACACTCCAAGGTGCCTGGTGGATATGATGACATTTTCTTGCAGGTTTTATGCTCAAACAGAGCTGATTAAAACAACACTGGAAAACCTAAGTGTGGATGCTTTTAGATAGTGAAAACTAACCAACCGCACCGCATTTCTTAGAAATACAAACTAGCTCATGTAAAGGCTTGTTGAGATTGTTTTATATTAATCTATGCTGAAAAGTATAGTGATACTAAATTTTATATTTCTTTCCTACATTTAATGATCAGTAGTAGAATTTTACTGGATTCACTAATCCATATAAAATCAAATTCAAACTGCACAGTTTCTGCCATCCTTTATGTCAGCAATGATAATTTACAGGTGCTCAGGTGTTTGCAAATAAACTTAATTAAAAACTGTAAATCACCCTATACTCAAAATGCCTATCGGCATCCCAAGACAACAGAAGGAATTGAAAATGAGCAGCCTTCTGCAACTGAAAGCTTTTTTCCAGCTGACAAACAGGAAAAGCTAGAGACTCAGCTCACTCTGATTTCATAATAACCTTGTGCATTAAGTAAATGCCTATTTCATATATACCTAAAGAAGGCATACATAGTGTTCCATGTACAAACAAATTACGTGGCCCTTTTGTAAATAGCTCTAATACCATTCAAAGAGATGCCTACCAAGGAAAATGGACTGAAAAGGTGACAGATATGACAGTGGGGAACCGGAAGATGACCCAAATAAGCAGCAGGAGTCTTGCTAGCGTTTTGCCTTTTATTAAAAGCAGATCAGTTTATTATTAGGATTATAAATTGAACAAACAGTTCGGCTTCCTCACCACCTCCAAGTCATCATATAGATCACAAATTACTTGCCTGGAGGAAACAAGCAAGAGTCTAAGCTAACACAGCAACCATGTGGAGAAATAAAAGAAGGAAAAAAAAAAACCCTAGAGAAAGGCTCCTCATTAGTCCCCGCACCTCCCTGACATTGACACCACACGTGTACATTCATGCTATGGGTACAACAACCAACAAAACGCAGGCAACTCTAGGCTCACCACAGCCTGTAGGGTTGCTGCATGTCTGCAAGCCCAAGGTCCTCCCAGGCTCTGAGTCCCCAGAAGCCTTCAGGATGTGGGTAAGAAGGAAGAGGGCACACTGGAAATAGGCATGTGAACAGCTTCCAGGGCAGGTGGTGGCTGCTCTCTTCCCATTCTCTGTGGAGCACTTGCCTGAATGAACACCCACACCACGCCTGATTCCCAAACAACCTCCTCTGCAATGTCACCCTTCACCCAAAGATGGTCTCCAAGAGCCTCCAAATGGACAAAGGCTGAGACTTGGAAAGAAGTTCATGGGGTAGATCCATGTACCTCTCAAATAAACCTTTCCACATGGGTGGCCACCAGCATTGCTGGACCAAACTGAGGGTGAGCAGAGGAGGCACACAGCTAATACAGCCCTCCTTTTGGGGAGGGTGACAGGAAAGGAAACCTCTCCCCATCTCCCCGCAGCCAACACTGTCCCTCCCTCTGGGGCCAGGGATTTCAAGACCAATGTGGAGGGGTCTTTACCCAAAGAGCCAGCACAGATAACACTACCAAACCATGAAACACCCTCCTGAAATGGGCAACTGCAGAAGTTCATGCAGGCTGGTTTAAAAAATAAAGGGGAAAAAAATAAAAAAGAGCATCAAATTGAAAGAAACCAAAGCAGGTAAGAACAAAGCCCATAATGAAGTCATGGAAATGAAAAGATCTCATCTCAGCTGGTGACCAAGGACACCAGCAGAGTTAGGACTTGTACCATCCGTTTTCGCAAAGAATCACCAGACAATATGCTTGTTTTTATGAACGCTGATGACAAAAATACTCACATATTAAATTGTATTTCCCTGTGTTTCGTTTATGTACAGTGGATATGCGCAATGCCTATTCTTCTGGGTTTTACTTTTTTTTTTGCAGGGACAGTTACATACTTTTCTGAAACCTCTCTCTGCAAAATGAACACGGGTTGTCAAATAGCATTGAGTTGTACACAGGGAATATTTTCTGGTAGCAGATGCAATTCACCTGAACTGGACCCTCTGAAGTCAGATGCATTTCCTTTGAATACATAATTTCCTTCTCTATGTAACTCTTCACTATACTCCTCTTACAATTTCATAAATCTCTAAACAGTTCAAAGTTAGCTGGAATAGATATGCATAATATTTTTTTAGCCCCAACTCACTAATTCCACCATATTTCAGCTTTGACATAAATGATATGTCCAAGGTTTTGTTCATGAATCATGTAATGAAACAGCCAATGATTAAAAAAGCTCTATCTGTTTATTGACTGAAAATATTCTCCAACATATAAAGGAAACAAACGTCAAACGTAGCTCTCAAAACAAGTTTAATATTTTTCCAGTAGAGAAGAATGCCTTACAGAGAAGAATGAAACGTCTTCACGTAGCAGGGTGCAGAGGCAATTCCTTTGCTGGAAGAACAAAGTGCACGAGCCTGCACAATATGAAGTATCATTCATTCTATCTGAATTTGATAATCATAGTCATAGAATACCAGGTTGGAACGGATTGCAAGGATCATCTGGTCCAAGGTCCAACCTTGTAATAACCTTATTTCTCTCTTTCTATCACGGTCTCCTTTCAATACTTAAATATTTAGGGTAGGATGGCATGAAGCAGAAGAACTACAAACTTACCAACTGTTCAAAAGAAGGTCCTAAACATTTAGGTGCAGGTAATATTGGAATGTATCTCTCTGACACAAAATCACTCACAAAACCTGCACCAAAATTTCCCATTGGTGTGAAGTGATTAGTTTCTATCAAATTAACAAGATGTTGGAAGTGTTCTATAAGCAATCAAAACAAAGAAACAATCCTAGAAACTCCATCATGCTCACATGACATACCATCAACCTGTTCAGTAAATAGATTTTTTTTTTTAAACAAACAGGTCTTGCAGGAGTCTCGAGAGATACCCTGTCCATCTGCCTACCTCAAAGCAGAATTAATTCCGCTGTTACTGTTCCTGATAAAGGTTGGTTTAACATGTTCACAAACACTTCTGGAAGTGGGGAATACACAACTACCACCCAAGCAATCTATGCCAGGGCCAGACCATTATAAAGCTTTTTCTCCTAAAATCGGAACTAAATCTCCTTTGTTGCTATTGCACTATTTCCTTCCTCTCTGCAGACAGAGTTTGCACATCTCATTTTTCCCCTCCCTCAGCCTTTTTTTTTCCCTACCATAAACAACCTCCATTTTCTTTAACTGTTTCTGCTAAATCATGTTTTTGAGACCTCTAATGAATCATGTCGTTCTCCTCATGACTCTCTCCAAGCATTCTTCACTATTTCTGGTGTGATGTCCAAAATGGGATCCAGTGCTCTAGTTGTGCACAGATATAGACTGACCATTTCCCACCGTCTTCTACTGTGAATTTAAAACCCACCACCAACCCTCTTCCCTCTCCTGCCCCCAATGTCTACTGCTACACAAGCTGGCTTACCATGCGTGTAAGTCACATGCAATGCAAGCATCTGCACCACTCACCTGTTTTTGAGATGTGCCGCCAGGTCACATCGCTGCATGACTTCCTGACACACGGAAGAGAAGGGGCACAAAACAAATAGCTTGTCTAACAGTTTATGAACAAGAATGCTGGATTTTTTGCAAAGTTTAAAATGGAGTCTTTTTCGATCCAGCGGGCAGAAATCCTTCTCCTGCAGAAAGTTCCTTAGGCACTTGTAGCAGAAAGTGTGTCCACAGGGAGTGTCCAATGGCTGCAACAAGGGCTGAAGGCAAATGTGGCAGACCAAGTCATCATCCACTTCATTCTGGTAGTTGTAAAGGTGGTTTTCCCTTGTCCAGTGCTGCTGGCCACACTCGAAGCACAGAGGGTTCAAGGAGGCATTCTGCTCCACTGAAGCCATGTCATCACCTGTAGTCCCCATTGTACAGCTAAGAAGTATGCTCGATCCCCCTCCTCATAGGCTGGGAGTGCTCACGTGAAGCTCAGAGGGAAGCAAATTCTTCCAGGGTGACTCTTCAGTCAAGCGTCATTTTCTGCAACAAATAAAGAAATAAAAATTATTCACTGTGCATGAATTATTAAAGTTCTTGTTGGAACAATCAACTCCTGGGTTTACCGGAACACAACAGCTAGATAGATTAAGAGAATATTCCTGTTTTCTGTGAACTTGTCATAGAACAGAGCAACAAAGAAAATCTGTAAGTACAATTTCCTTTACAATATAAATGTTTTACAGCTTTGTAACAACTGCTGCGCTGCACAGATTTCATCTGTAAGATGACCAGTTTGTGACAGCAAGGACACCGCATTATGCAATGTCACACTAGAAGCGTGCAATTAGCTCTAGCACAAAAATACCCTACTGTGGAACAATGGTTATATGGTCGAGTAATTAAATGTGTTCTTTAATATGAGATTATGATTTTAATCTGGTCCTACTATCTTTTGGGGATTTTGATTATTAATGTAGAATATTACACATTAAAGGTCTAAATACACTGCATTAAAAATAACAGCAACAAACCGCTTACCCTGTTCTTTTCATTAGTAATATTGCATATATGTCACCACTTACCTTCAGGTTTTCTCTGTGGGTTGCTACACAGTAAGACAGACTGATTCTATCCAATATGCCACATTCAATTTAGTAGAGAGGCCAGTAATAAAAATACGGAATAAACTAATCATATGAAGCTATTGGTTCCAAATAACTAACCGGTTTTGCTTTTTATCTAACAAAATTACAGCATACTCAACGTGATGATAATCATGTCAGGCAAACTACTGTGGGTTTGCGGGATTTATTTTCTAAAACTTTGTAAGTTATTAAACTTTCTCCTTCTTAAAACAGCTGCCTGGTCAGGAAATGACAGTTGTAACAGGATGATTTAGAAAATAGAACAATTTTTCTCACATTTTTAAGAGACCTCCTCATTTATTAGTTTTTGGTAACGGGGATGGGGGGATGATTAAATTTGACCAATGCTCACTTTGTGCCTAAATTCTCTATTTCAGTTCAGCAAGCAACACTCATGACAGTCACTTATTCTATTCTAGTAGGGCAGTAGCAAGCATACGGAGAAATGCAAAATGCTAGTCTAGGTACCAGCCCATCATCTATTTCTAGCTGCTGAAACGTAGTCATAAACATATCCTGAAATTCATGTGGAACACATGCATTTCACCACGTTTTACTTTTTAAGAGAATCCCTGTTGTTGGTTTTTGCCCCTTAACCTCACACAGCCAAGTGCAAGACTTAGAGCACATTTTACAAGGATTATTATATCCTTTGACGCAAAAAGGATTAAATAGTAATTTGTAATCCAGGCTTCTATTCTGCCGTGGAAATTGATGCTCATCATTGCCCTGCTGCGTAGTAGATAATGTGCACCTTCTGGAAAGGATTTCACAAGGGAAGAGCATAGCGGTTCTTTGTTAGTGGAGACTAAGAATGCAAAATGAGACCCCAAAAGAGATTACTCAAAAATCAGTCTTAAACATATTATATAAGAGTTCAAAGATTGGAGAGCAGATAAGGAGAGCAGTGCACGGGGCCCTCATGCTCAAACCGCAGCTCTTGCTCCGCGTTCATGTCACTGGATTAATGCAGAAAGGATGAGACTCATCTAATGGCTGTTCTTTATGTAACGCAAAATAAAGCAGATAAATGTTCTAGAAAAACACTGCACTGATTTGTAACTTTACCAAATTATTTTGCCGCTTAGGACACCAGGAGAGGAACATGTGGTGCATGTCATATTGTACCTGGCGGTACCTGCAACACCAACAGGCAGGGCAGAGGAAAGCGACATGCAGAATGGGCAGAGAAAGCCATTTTAAGAGTGTTGCCAAAATGCTAGACCCACTCCTACTGCTGATTATGACCAGGACTCTTCCTCCTTCTCCCAGTAACCAAAGTCCCAAAAAAGGAGCAAGTCCTACATCAGCAAGGCTATGGAAAAAGCTAGGGACCATTCTATACACTGCAGTTACGGAGCTCCAGTTATTGACTCCTGACAGCAAGCATCCTGAATTCACCTTTTTGAATGCTTCTAGCATTTGCATCCTTGAAGTCTACGTGACTCATATGGCAGCGCTACAGAGCACCAGGCAGTGTCATACAGTAAATACAGGCATGAGATACTCTGACCATATACTTGCTATGGTCAAAGACATCCGCACCCCTCTTTTAGAAGGTTGTAATTAAATCCTTTTGTGTCTTAAAAACTTTTAAAAAATAGCTTACTATGAAAAGTAAAATAAGAAAAGTTATTGAACAATCAGGCTTTCACTGTCATGTTTTAAATTATCATGACTTCTCATAGCAAAGGTATATTCAGTGACAAGCTCTATTTACTGAAACCACAAGAGTTTGTCCTCAGTGAAACACAGGCAGTCACTCTCTATTGCCCACCACGGAAGGAGGTGAGCAGATAAGACCTGTTCCTATGACTGCTCCATCCCAGTGTCCTAACGCTGCTGGTGCAGGGACAATTGCCCTTGGCTGCACTTTGCTGTGGAGGTGCAACTTCAGGCCTGTTTCTGCTGGCGGCTGACATTGCCTGTAGTGGCTTCTCAGCGCTGCCAGTGCCCTGTTAGCTTAAATCATCAATAAATACCACATAAACTAACCCCACCACCTTTTCTGCAGCTGATGTGACCACCCTTCCACCATCCCTTTGCCAGCAGAACTGCGGTAGAAGTAGATAGTGGATTACAACATGAAGATTCAAAAAAACCAAACCAAACCAAACTCCACTATGACCATCCAAAAAAAAAAAACCCAACAACCCCCCCCCCCAAAACACCCCCCCAAAAAACCCCCATCGAGATCTCTTCACTTTCACACTGCTGTCTGCTTCCTTCACTGCTGTGCTGCATTTGGGGCAAGCCTGTTCCATGACAGAGGAATCAAGTCACCAGGATTTGTATTGATTATATACCACAGCTGCCAAATTACCAGTTCCAAGACTTTTTACAGGTTATCCCCAGTGCAAAATATCAACTGATTTACAAAGTCCACAAACACAGTATTTGTGGTCTGAGCAACAACTAGGATGGCAGGCAGAGTCTAAATTTCATTGATGTAAAGCACTATATCCCTGAAATCCACAATACCGGAGCACTGCCATTTATAACACCCTACTTCATTCCTCTTCATGCATCCCTTATATTATTTGCTGTATCTCTTATCACTGCAGATCACCAGGTCCAGAGGACAGCAGCAGCTCAGGAAAGCCACAAACAGGAAAAATATTCAGAATTTTAAAAAAATATAAAGAGGGTAAAAGAGCCAACGAGGCCTGTTATTCAAGTCATATAATTCCCTAGGAAATAACTCTCCTGGGACTTCATTACAACAGCTGAACAGTGCAGGTGGTGCCCTGCTTTCAGTTTAAAAATCACAATCCACTTGGGAACTGGGCAAGACTGGACATCCAACTGTGCTATTTTTTTATTTTTTTTTTAGGTGGAGTGTGCATAAGAGCAATTTTAGACTGAAAAAGACAGCCTGATCCTTAGGCCTCCTCTAGTTCTCACTTATTGATTCAACTAACATTCTTTGGAGAAGCTTGACACATTTTTAGAAAAGCATAAGATGTCAGGCTTTATACTGACATCAGATTTCATGATGTTTACTCCTTCCGTCTGAACAGGCACTACAAAAAAAACCCCAAAACAAACCACAAGCAAACCAGAATTGTAGCAATAACTTAGCCTTTCTGCTATGGTTGTCTTTTTAAGTCACAAACAATTAACACTAGTTTCAGTTTAAAGTTAATGGAAATACGTATTTTGCAATGAATGCTCTCAGAGATTTAAGTAATCTATTTCTAAATTCTCTTATTAACATCCTGGAGATTTAGAGACTATTAAGTGACTGCTCAAAATTGTACAAAAAAATCTGACTATATCCCAGAAGCAAACAACTAAGGAAAATACCCATCTTACCAACTCAGCTCTTTAAAAACTATCTTTAATATACCACAATTTCCTATTTTGTTTACTACCCTGTGCAAGTTCCTCAACCAAAAGCAGAGGTCAAATGAACGCCATTTGATGAATGACATCCCTGTTGCTTTGCTGGACTTTGAAGTCCCTGTATCCCAAAACAGCTAGGATGCAGATCTCTCAGTTCTGTGGCTAACAACTCTCTAAGCCACAATGGACATCTTCTCACTGAGCGTATCTATCACTGAATCAATGTTTAATTTCTACTGTGTAGCTTAAACCAACTGCAGGTAAGAAAATGTCCATCTGTATTTCCTCTCGATTCAAGGCCACTGGGTGCTGGCTGCTGCTTCTCATCCCAGCGGGCTCAAAATTTTGCTGCCTCCTGGAATGCCTCAGCATATCCCTTTCTTACCCCTCCATAGGAGGGAAAGGCAGTGTATGAAAAGAAGTTGTAATAGCTACAGTGAAGGTTTCATACGACCCTAAACTCAGGCAGTCTTTTCCTGGTCAGTCAGATTTGTGGTTGCAAGGAAACACACAACCTATATCGATCAGTAACTGAACAAAAATATGGTCACCACACTGGATTTCAGGAAAGGTTGGCTTAAGTTTAAAATGTCATAGGATTTCTGAAGTCTGTTCTCCATGTCCATGGCACCTGAGCGCCCAAGCTAGCTAGAAAGGATCTCAGGGTACCCAAATTCCCCTGCTTTGTTCAAACGCCTGGGCTGTGAACAGGAGTGGATTAACACAAGCCCCAGGAGAGGGAAACTAGACAGAGGTTACATCCATTGCTTAAAACCACATCATAACTCATTAAACACTAGTTCTTAGCTCCCAGTCCAGTATCCTTCACAGGAATTACAGCATCAGGCTGATGATTCATAACTGTTTTCAAAGCAGACCCTAGCTTGAGTGGAAGAATAAAAGACAGCATAAACTGTAATAAAAAACATGATGAGAATAAATAGCTGGCACATAGCACTAGAAGGGAAAAGTGTTACTCCACATCTTCCAATAAGTGTGACCTAGCTCATCAGATACAATCTCTGCTTTAATATTAAAGCCATACCGCAAACAAGTGAAGCAGAACTAGCAACTTGTATTGACTTTACAATATCCATATTAATTATACCGATATCTGAGGGCTGCACTGTCTTCAAACACCAAACCCCAATTTGATTCCAGTCCAAGTTTATGAGACAGTAATCCTGTTAGACTCTTCCTCTTTTAAAAATGCAAACAACTGAATGTGTTGTCAAAAAATGGCACACAACTCAAAAGTTAGGGAAAAACCTATGAGAGATGAGCAAAGCACAGCAATTAGACTGGGACAGATTTCTGCTAATGCTGCAGCCACACTGTCACCGCATGCCAATTATCCAATACACCTATTTTTTTGTACCTATGAGCAATACTTTTCCACGTTTTTTTAAGTCGTTCAGCAGAATGACTGGAATTTTTATATTCAAAGTAAATAAAATTATGCCTGAACGGTGACTTTGTTCCACTGAACCACAACCAGGCAAGGCTGGGCTTGCAGTAAAAAACCAATTTCTCCACTGATTATTTCTTTGCCTCTGTGCTTGTCTTTTCGCTCCATCAAAGCAGTGCCCACACAGCTAGGGTGTTAGCCCTACACCAGATGTTGACGTGGCATCATCGCTGCAAGGCAATGAATGGGTCACAGGTGACGCTTTTCCTGCCCCTTCTCAGGGGTGCGGGTTTTTATGTGCAATATCCTAAAAAAGATGTGCACATGCGCTCCCCTTGCTGGGTATTTCTGGAGTACAGCATTTTTCCAGGCTGCAAAATGAAACCCTGCTTAAATCTGGCAAATAAGGAGTGTTTGGGAAAATTAAGAGAACCATAAGTTGTGTTCGGTATTTGTGGAGTGCTGCGTTTCCGTGGCAACGGGGGGCTACGGGCTTTAATTACTGCCGCAACGTTAAGGGTCCCCACGGTAGAGCGGTGTGTGAGATATGCTGCCAGGCAGGGGGGACAGGCAGGAGGAACGCCTGTGCTGCCCTCTTTGCCCCGTGGCTGCCGGCAGAAGCTTATGGAGTCTGAGCAACCATCACACCAAGGAACGAAGAGATGTAAAGAAAGGGGAAACCGAGGGGAAGCACAAGGCCATCCAACCTTAGGAGAGAAGATGGGTGATGCCCACCTCCTAAAACTAGCACCTCCAACCCAGGGATGCTGGACACCAGGGGATGACAGGAGGAAAGAGAAGGACGTGGTGCTCTGAGATAAAACAAGCTGCCAGAAGGTTTTGCTCAAACACACAAAGATCATCCCGCAGCCATTTTCTAAAGCACAAATGGAATGGCTTCTATTTTGGGACCTGGAGATTAAAATAGCTTTACTTTAGTCAAATCGGTCTCAAACAAGACAGGGAAGATGAGGATTGTGACCTTATGTTTCTCTGCAACGAAATATCCATTCTTTATAGCAAATACAAAGCTACATCTGATAAATCATCTCAGAATAGAAGAAAAGCAGACAAGAGCATGAATCTTTAATGAAGATACATCTATGCATCTACAGATTAAACTTTGCATATTCTTACTGAACAAGAGAGGAGCTGAAAAAAGAAGATGACACACAAGCCAGACAAGAGCTGCCCAGGTTCAGATGGCCCCACTGTCCTGGCCTGTAGGAAGCCTGAATGCCCCGAAGAAGAAAGGACTTCAACTTGCACCTCTCCTCTGCAAGCACGGCAGCCACTGCTGCCCACCTTACTTGAAGTCTCACAACTATTTGCCCTTCTCTGCCAGCCTATTTCACAAGAGAGGTGGTGGCCGCCTTTACAATTTGGAAGATCCTTTTTCTGTGGCTACATTCAATTTTCTGCTAAGTGGAATGAGAAAGGCCTGTTTCTGGGGGCTGACCCTGCTTGGTGGCAGAAGCCATCGCACCGCAGAAACAAAGGAATGCGGGATAAGTGCCTGGGGGCTCAAGATGTTCCCAGGCCTCTCAACAACCAAGCAGGTTTGAAATTTTTAGGCTGGAGTGTATAAAAAAATTCTGCGTGAAAATCCCTTCTGGGATTTTGCAGCAGTGAAAAAAAATAAATAAAAAGTAGTAAAATGAAATGAAAGTGCAAATAACCCACACTTACCTGCCAGTAGAGCCAAAGACAAATTTCCTTCCTAGTGCAAAGAACATAACAAAAGCAGTATCTCATTACCGTTCTTGTAACGCGTGGGCTTTTATATCCAGTGGGAGCAAAAAAAGTACCCCAACAGTCAAAAATCCACCACAAGGAGACAATTAGTGAGGCATTCTTCTCACTGATGGAGCGGAGGAGAAAGGCAAGAGAGAGTAAAACATTTGCTTATCCGCCATGGTTATTTTCTGCAGTGCAATCTGTCCACCAGCCCTTGCCATATGTGCCACCCTTTCTGTTTGGAGAGATGAAGGCAGCAGAAAGCTGTCCATCAAGATGCTAAACCTTCTGGAAAGCCCTCCCCTGCGCACTTTGCCCTGAAATTGGGACTTTCGTGGATGAACGGAAAACACTCAACTAGATTAAGCGTAGCTGGTTCCCGGGTATGCACAGAGAGAATTTGATTTGATTAATTCATATTTTAAGGAGCTGAAGCAATTCAAAGAAAATAAAGAAGGAAGTGGTGAGCTATGTTCCTTTTTTCTGCTCTTCTGTGTAACCAGCCTCCATCCCTACGGATGTGCATGGAGAAAATTCAAGGAGACAACACTTGGATTAATCACAAAATGGCTTTGATGAAAGAGATAAGCTGGGGGTGGAGGGGTGGAAAGAAGGATAAAAGAACTTTCTGGGTAGTTAAATCGCAGGACTAACTATTTGTATGGTGAACCCAGACTCATCTCTTCCTTCGGGTATATGCCACCTTACGTAACGTGTTACAGCTGGTTTCCCCAACCAACCACAACCCAAGTGAGGGTGGAAAGCTATTTTGAAAGGTAACCCATGCTGTTAGTAAGCAGTTCTTTAACTCCACCACACCATGGAAAAAATGAAGCTACCCCCTATTAAGCCAAAAAACCCCCCCCGATCTCTCTCAAAACAAGGATACCTAAGATCTGTTGCAAGACGGAGCCAAGAGGACATGATTTAGAGATCACACAGACAAATGATAACCCACATGCTGCCCTTGCTCTGCAGGAAAGCAGGCAGAGTTCTCCGCGGGAGCAAGTGACCATTACCTGCGAGGAACCCATGACAACACACGGCCAGAGGAAGAAACCTGAAAGTACGAGAGAAAGAGTGCCGAGGATCGTCTAGACAGAAGGTTTGCGGCTTCAGCCTCCAGCCTCAACCTGCCAAACAGCACCCCGGCAGCTCAGGAGCATCACTTGAAGAGCTAAGGCAATCCCCTAAACCAGCCCGCCCTGCCTAGAAACTGTTTATTTTCTCCCTAACGAAAGAAAACGAGTATGACCACATCAAGACTCTCCAAAAAAAGAAGACAGTAAAAGCCTCCTTAAGCCCACAGTCAAAAGAGTGTTTAATTCAGGCTCCCTACACACGGGACAAATTAGCCAGGAGATGCAACTTGCTCACGAGCTGGGGTACCGCACACAGAGTGCCTGGTTCACCTGTGAAACCACCCCACTTGGTCTGCAGCCCAGTGTGATTAGGGAGCACGGAAAGCTGTGCTGGTCCAGCCACCCCTAGGCAAGCAGATGACTTGTCCTGAACGTGCTGCCATGCCTAAGCAGTCCCTACCTGTGCCTGGGAATGACAATACGATGCCATCCGCTAGCTGTCACTTGAATTAACTCCACAATAAAGGCAAATTCTTTGATTCTTAACACTTTAGTGTAACAGCTGCGCCTCTCCCTATTAACTCTGTTGAAGACATTTCACTTTGCTGCTGTACATAACTTATTTTCCACCTAATTTCCAGGGAGAAATTTCCTTCTGATCCATCTAAAAAGGTTATTTTTCAGAGCCAGCTTTGAGCACACAGGAAAGGCAGAGTACGACCTGTCCTCATGCTCTTTTATACTTATACAAAATACCCCCATATTATTTTGTAGGACGCTTGTCAGAAAATAAAAACTTTACATTGAGATCTTCTGCTTACACTATCTGTACGTACATGTACCGTACCTCAGACAGATGTACTCTCTACACAGATACTGAAAATAAATGGCTCCATGCATTATCAGAATTTACATACAAGAACATGTTAGATCTAGAAGCTGTAGTCTTAAATATACAAATATTATCTTCAATAAAAAACATTTAAATATTTTGTAGGTAAATAGGTCTTTACATACACAGTAGACTAGTACTTGATCCTCCAGACAGAATCAAGAGAGGAAAATGGACATTGAGTTGACTATGTAAAGTTAAGGCTGGTTATACAGATTTGACAGAGCAAAGAATAAGGAGGCAAAGACAGAGTTGCATTTGGTTTTAGTCCAACTGTAGGAATCATACACTCTCCACTTCAGCCCTTGTAATTCCACAGCCACCAGGAAAGAGTGGAGACAACATTTGTGAATGAAAAAAAAACCAACAAAACCCCCAAACATTTTTCCTGGAGCATTTCTCTATCCCCAAACTATGTTTGCCAGCTGTTTATTTCAATTACTTTCCCTATTAGCTTGGCTGACTGCACATACATACATACATACATACATACATATATATATATATATATATATATATATAAAGAATAGAATTTCAGCACCTATTAGATAAGGAGGCTTTTACAGTGCAGTTATTTGTCTGCCTGAGGTGCAAAGTTTCGCTGCTGCAGTGTGCCACCTGAATCCTGCTAGTGCTCTCAGAAAGAAACTACCTCAGTAGGCTGTTGAAAAACAGTCCTTTAAGATTCAAGTGAAAATGTTAGCAAAGATACATACTAACACACAGTAGGCCAACAGGTTCTGGCATGTATTCTCAAATGAATGACACGGGCTAAATATTAAGCGGCAATCTTCCACCTCCCCCTTGCAGAATGAATAATAGGGAGGAGTGAGTGCTGAACTGCTGTTACAGCATTTCTGGTAGCTTTCCTCGGTAGTCTCATTCTCTTTGTTTGAAAAACACAAGATTCCTAAACAAAGGCAGACAAATGAAAATCATTACCTTCTAAGTGAGTAGTACAAATTAAAACAAAATCAAGGAAAAAAAAATAAACTAAAGGCACGTAAGTGGTAGCAGCTGTGTAAGACACCAAGCTAGTAGCCATATGCAGAAATTATATAAAACAGACACATTACTGTAACTATAAACAATGAAAAAACCTAGAATAAAATTGTTGAATAAAAGTACAAGAGGGTTAAGTGCTCAGAGAAGACTACTTGTCCTACAAGCAAACAGGGGGAAAGGTCAGGAGAAGTTTGCTGGGGTGGGGAGGCATCAGGGCTCCAACTGCTATGCTCCTCTAATGAACAAAAGCTGAGCTGTTAAAAAATCAACAGCTTAGAATTACGAAAGAAAAACGCATTTTAGTTCTCAGATACGTAATCAAGAATTTGCAAAACATATAGAAGATGGCATTTACTCACACCAGTAGGGAATTCTGGTTCACCACATTTTGGGAAGAGTGGGAAAGGAGCGATGCACTAAAGAGCCCCATCAGGTAGGACGTTCAGATTCCTAACTTCAGGCACCACTTTTCTGTGTCCGTGGTCAAAATGGTTCCAGCAACAGAGGCTGACAGGAGCATGCTACATTGGGAAGGAGCCAACCTTCTCCTCCTCCTCCTCCTCCCTGCCCAATCTCTTCTCAGCACGCTGAAATTTTGCATTTGAGATTCTGTGGGGGATGATACAATTTTCACTTCCTCATTTATTCCATGTATTCAACCCTTAAGAGCTAGCTCTTAAAATACCAGTCTTGCTTTGAAGGATATTACTTCATTAGCATTGCTTTTGGAAAAAGGTCTTTAAGAGGCAGACGGTACAGCCTCCAGAGTACCCATCCTCTTTGCACTCCTTAACCACAGCGCTCATTTTCCCAAACCAAGCACTTCTCAACAAGTTAGGTTAGGTTCACAGACATAAAAAACTCAAACTCTCATTTATTGCCATACTTGGTTTTTTTTCACTCCTAACCCATGCCAAACACTTTCACACGTTTGATGCCAGATACTTACATGAAACATTTCTTAAACTTTATAAACCTTTTTTTTAATTGCTATATTGTCCAAGAGCCAGAAATCATCACAGACTATGCTCCTACTGCACTGAAAGCTGTGCAAATGAACCCAAAAGATTACGCTGTCTCTGAGATAGAGACTCACGTTCCCATGGGACATATCTCTTTTTCATAAAAAGGGAGCAGGGCTGTGCACCAAGACGACGAGAGCCCAGAAATGCTACACAAGGTCCAGAGCTGCTGTAGACACCTGCCTATACTTCATACAGAAACAGCAGCACCAGCAGCTGTGTTGAGAAGGCCAGGCTACCTTAATGCAATGGCACTAGCATGTGAAGGAGTATTTGGAAATAACGTACTTCCAAGCTTCTCTGCTCCTATCAGCAAAAATGTGGATTCAAGCCACAAGTTGACCTGCAAATTGTGAGTTCATAAAATCCAGCTCTTGCAAGAAACTTGTAAAAGACTCAAACTCACTATCAAATTCAGAGCAGTCCAGTGGCTCACAGGAACAGGGTCTAGTGGGTCAAAGAGACTATACCACAAGTCATCTTCACCTGACCGGGTTGCTAAAAAGCTAAGGAACACCTAGAAAATGAGAGCACACTTTATCACAAGAAGGGTCTCTTCTGCATCAAGCTTGAAATATAGAGAAGTATGAGGGAACCCACACAAAATATAGTCTACTCTATAGTTATTTGTTTCCAGATAGACACAGACATTTGGGTCAGGAAAACAACTTTTCATATTTCTGTAAAAAGCTGTTTAATACTGCAATAAAAACCAGCCTTGATTTTCACTGGTCTTGAGAGTTAAAAAGCCAGTAATTCCAATTTAATGAACAAAGAGGTGTGCAAATCAGGTAATCAAAAGCCTTCATCCTGTCCTTTCTGTGTGCAATCTGAAAACCAGAATTGCAGTCAAGAACATGGTGAGATTTTCATTCAAAGGAGACAACTTACTTTAAAAGCAGTAGATTCAACTACAAGCAACATCGTCTCTTAATTATGAGTCATATGCGATGAGAATACTGAAACAGTAAGTAAAATCCCAGGCAACTAGTCTGCCTCCATATATTGAGTAAATGTAAAGAAAACATATAGGGAAAAGGAAAGAGTCCCGAAAAAGGCCATCCTAGCTGAACAATTTTAAGATGGAAAAAGTAAAACCTTTCACAGAACCAAAAAGTTACACTAGAAAGCTACTGCAATAATATTGCATATCTTAGCTAAAAGGAGTAATTTGCATACATTTCCCTTTATAAACTTCAGAACTGGAAATATATGAACTCAAATTTACTGTTTGTCCATACAGACCAGTTTAACTGAACAGGAAGTTTCAATACTGTTAAATTCTGAACTAATACTTATTTTGTTGTTAAAGCATGTTGTGTTGCTTTAGCTTCAGCCAACCCCTATTACTAAATGGAAGTGAATATAAAGCTCAAAGGGTTTACAAAGAGTCTTGGGTTTGTTTTTTTTTTTTCACTACGTAAATGAAAGTAAAGCACTGCACCTTTCCCATATGGAATAATGATGGATTTTTTTTTTGGATGCTGGATTTGGAGAACAGCTCATTTGCTGGGGCTCTGGCTGGCTGAAGACTCATGTTCTCCACTGCCCTCCTGACTCCCTTCAGACTTGTGAATGTAATTGAGGGGACGCTTTGCCTCAGAGATTCCTATTTAGCTGCAAATTTGAGGTCAAAGCATATGATGAACTAGCTATAAAACCTTGTCCCAAATAATTATCATAAACATCGGTACATGCTTAAGGTAAGAAAATACACAAACAAAACCGCTGAACTTCACCAAAAATTTCAAATCCTCAATTATAAAACCTCCTAACAGTCAGATCTGATGCCTCTCTTGCTCTCCCATTTTTCTCTCTCCCTCCTTCCCCTCCTCAAATCCTGGAAAACAGCAAAACAGGAATTATTCTTCTAGGACAAACTTCTCCACTTTGAATAATGCAACTATTTCAAAATACCAACACACTAGAGCTCTTAACTTTTGGTTTACTACCAAGAAGTCCTGAAAGCAAAGAGATTTAGTAAAAAGAAGGAACAAGTGCATGAATGATCTTCTGTTTCTCCTTCTGTTTTTCAGAAGTATATCATTCCTTTTTGGTTTTAAAAAAGTCTTAACCAGAGGACTTATGTTACTTAAAGTTCACATGCACCGCACAATGCCCAACGAAATGAGAAACCTATTTTGCAAGGTGGTTATAAAGGCTATCTGCAAGTCTACCAGGGTTTCTAGGATGCCTACTGGAATAATACCTTATGGATAACTGTACAACTATTACTACATACGTATCCTAGGAGACCAAAGAGCTTTCACATTTAAGAGCTTACTTCCCTCTCGATACACATCTCATGCATTTATAAATAATACAAATAGCTGCGAGAAAGAAGGACGTTGGTTAGATTTCAGACAGAACGTACACTGACCTCTGCTTATATCAGCATAAATGTTCCATTTTTATTTCACTTCTTCTCACCTCCTGACTACAAAGATGTCAGAAATCTCATGTAATTCAGGAAATGTGTTTTTAAACTTCAATTTTACAACTGAGCAAAGCTAAGATTTTTTAACCTTTAAAAATTCATATAGATATATGCAAATCACCAGAAAGAGCCTTTGTATTCATGCAAGTGAAGTTTAGATTCCTGACCACAACATTCTGCAAAGCATCAACCTGTTAAATGCAACATATCAGACAATCAGATAATTGAGGAAAAACCCTCAGAAGGAGAAATGCTCCCCCCCCCCCCCCCCCCAAAAAAAAAAAAATAGACAAAAAGCACAAACAAGCTAATTCAAAAGAGAGACTCACTTTACACTTCGGGTTAGAATAGCCTACACATTTGAAACAAGCCGAATCTAACACATTCCCTTCATTTCTTGTTTGTAATTCTCGTCACAGGGTCTAACCTGCAATTAAGCACTCGGCACCCAGCCTCTGAAGAAAAGCATCTTTAAAATGCCGAGCAGAGCCCCGGAAACACCCAGGTACGATTCCTTGGCAGCTGGCACTGAGGATCTGTTACAAAACCTGCAACACAGAGCATGAAAGCCCCTTCCCTTCATCACCTTTTTAGTCTACCTTTCTTACCCTTCCATCCCAGCAGAGGTGAGGAGGGAACACAGCATACCTGCCCAACATAAAGAAGAATATACTGTTTTTCTCCTGGAGGAGGGGATATCACATGACAACAGGGAACTTCAAGGAAAAAGGTTGTTGGCATGCCGGTATACACAAATTAATTCACCAGTCGGTAATTAAAACAGGACCAGCCCCTCCTATAACCACTAAGCAGCTCTCAGGCTTCGATTTACTTAAAGCAGTAAATTCATCTAATCATCTAACCTCGCACGAATACCAGTGAAGCCCTAATAGCTGTGGCTTAGCAAACACCAACCAGAGCAGAAGCCAGAGTAAAAGATCTGCAGGCGCTCTCTTACACTGTGCCCTTTTCAAATCCTAAACCTAACATTAAAATTAACCGCAGGCTAAAATGTCGCCAGCAATTTCTGATGAATGCATAATGAAACGGTGCTACTACATCTAGCACATCACAGTTTTGTAAGCACACCCGGCGAGCATGGGCAGGTATCACACACAGAGGAATACTTACAGTAACTCCATGTATACAGTGGCTTTACAACACATACAGGACATTTCAAGTCTCTGTCGTGCTCTCCATGTGCTATGAATAACATCATGTAAAGCAACACAGTGTTTGCAAGAAAAACAACAAAGTGGATTATATAATGTTATTTTTCTTTCCTCCCCTCCTCTACTTAAGAAAATTCTGCTTTTTAAAAAAGGAAAATAAAATTAAATGTTGAAAAGTGTTCTTAAAACTGCACATACTTTCTGGAAAAAGTCTCAATTTCTGTATAATCAGTACTAGAGGGGTATTCAGTGCAGAAAGTCAGTTTTACATCCTGAAATTACTCTGCTTTTGTTAATTAAAAAAAGAAGTAAAAAAACCCCAAACAACAGGGTGTTCTGGTTTTCTTTCAAATTAACTAACTTCCTGGCTTTCTGAACAACAGGTATACTGCATATTTGCAGACACAAACTACAAACGCTATTTTCCATGGCAGCTTTTATAAAGACCAGTATATTGGACTTCAACAACTCCACTTTCAAACCGAATACTTAAGTATTATTTTTCCCTTATACTGGACATAATACAAATAACATGCAGGAGAGTCTACAGCCAGCTAAATGCAAAACCCACCATATCCCTCAAAACACCATCCTCTCCCTTCACATACTTAGTCTCATGAAGTGGATGAAAAACACCCCCTAAACCTACACCCACCACTATAAATCAGCAGTGGACAAGTATGCTCCAGCAGCGAAGGGTTCAGTTTGAGGTCTCAGTGGATGCTTCAGAAGACTTCAGGGTGGTCTTTATACCACCCTCCACTTGAAAAAACACAATTGCAAAGTAAATTACCCACCTGAAAAATTACCAAAACTGTTTTTCTTGACTCCTCTTGGCTTGGCATGGCCTCAAACAAATGAGCTTGAATAAACAGTGTCACGAAAAGGACTGATATGCTTCTGGTTCACAGGAGAGCTGCATAGCCTAGACGAGACATCACCCCTGGTGAGGCCACCAGACCAGTTAAATAAATTGTCTGATCAGAAGTGAGGGCATTCTGCTCCTTTCCATGAGATAAAACCTGCAATGGTATTTCAAAGACCTAGAGAGTGCTACGAAAACTTTTGACCTCTGCTAGAGACATTTCCAACAGCATTAAAATGATGATGTCAATGATATTTATGCTAGGCTAGGGGTGCTTTCTCTGGGTTTGAGCATTTGCCTGTAAAACACCATTTCATCTGAAGAACCAACATAAACTAACCCTGGCTACAGTGTTCCTCTGTCAACACACCAATACTACACCTACATGGGCCTCCTTTAGCACACAAGTGTCATTAATTAAAATAAAAAGAAAGTCATGGCTGGAAATGGCATTGGCTAAGATACCACAACCTTAGATGTCCTGTGAAATGGTGTGGTGAAGTGCCACACTGCAAAGGAAGGGGGTAAAAGCAGAGTCCTCACCCTGCTGCACGGAAGTTGCTCCCTAGCCCAGCCCTGCCACTGCAAAGTTCCCCCCAAACACCAGCACACCTCTCACTAACAATGAAGGTGGAGGAGGACAGCCAGAATCTGCCTGCTCAGCCAATGGGCTGAACTGAAATTCTGGGTTTGAGCCCCAAAATTGCCTTCAGGAGACATGTCTGCAAAAGAGCTGAATGGCTAAAGGAAGCATGTTCTCCTCCTGAGAGAGAGGAAGCATGTTCTCCTCCATCAACACGGGGTTTAACACACAGACTCTGTAGTTTTAGCAGTGCTTTGCAGCAGGAAAACTAAGATTTTAAGATTTGATTTCAACTAAGCATGCCACATGATTGCAATGAGCAGCTCAATAATGAGATTTTATTGGAAAGAAAGAAAAAACCACCACAAAACCCTGCATTATACTAACCTCAAGGAAAAAAAACATATTCCTGAAGGAAGAGGTAAACAACTTTTACCCTCATTAAAAAGTTGAGAAATGTGCACATCACCACTAAAATATAATTAATACACAGTCTTCAGAAGAGTCCAAAGGAGCAATTTAATTAACCACCCGTTGATTTCATAAATGACAAGAAAACACAAAGGTAATGGCACCTTATAATTGAAAATGTCCTGTTCATTTAGCTGAGCAATTGTGCCGTTCCATGTTGTGCATAAATACGAGGAAACATGTTTTGAAATCATGACATTTTTAACTTTGTAAGATGTGACAGAACAATGTACTGCCCATAATATAGTCACTGTATAGTCCACTTATTTAATACCTTTACCCAAGAACCTCAAAATCACTGACAACCATAAAGTTCTTAACCTTTATGAACTCTTTTGATGGGCTTTTCCATGCCCTCTTCAAAAACGCAGAAGAGCTGGGAAGAAAAAACCCCAATTTTACTGGTATGCCACTTCAAACAAACTATTGCCTCATGTAGGGACTTACATTCTATCTGTAGTTCTCCCACTTTCATAGAAAGGGATCCTCTGTAAGCCCCAAGAAATATTTCTGTCAGCGATCTTGTAAACTCATTTTGCAATTTCTCACCCTCCTCCTTCACGTGGGAAAAGCTTCCTTTCAGCTACTGCACCCTTCGTTAAAGCTGAAGAGAAGCAGCTTTCACCAAGGTATGAAAACAATGTAACAAAATATGTGAAAGGCTCTTCCTTAATTTTTTTATTGGACTTCTCAGGAATAAAGCTGAACTGAATTAATATTCCTTCTCGCATTCACAAAACTCAAAATGCCTTTGTGCTGCTACATTACAACCATCAAAGTCTATTTGACTGAACATGAAACAGAACAACGTCTGAATTTATGAGCTGTCCATTTGCCTATCTAATGGACACAGTAGGAGCATTCATTTATACCTGCTTTGGGGCATACATAATTTAAAATAACAGACTGAAGAGATTCTTCAAGCATAGCAGTCTCCACTGGAAAGCTGATCGCCAGACTAAAAGGCTTTCCTTACAGGACTCAGCGACATACCATAAAATGAACCTCAGCGGTCTGACACCGCAGCAGCCGTGGCATGTAAGGATGGACGCGGCTGCCTCATACATCGGTCTCAGGATCTCTGGTCCCTCCTGTCAGCAGCCCTGGGATGACATCAATGACTTTACGTAGCATTGACTCCCTGCCCACCTACTACAGGAAAAACATTCCTTAAGAGAAATTGTACCATCAAATGCTGATCCCAACAGCACCCCTGTACAATGTATCTAGCTGAAGCCATTAGTTTGCTTGTACACATTAAATACACATTTCTGCAATTTTGCATCCAACAGTGAAATCTTTACTTATTGGTATGAGCTAGTCATGTTTACTGTTCCTGAGGGCTTCTCACCCTTAAGTGTTTATGATATTTACTCAGCCTGGAGCAAACCATTACCAGGCCTACCTAGCTGCATTAGCTGCCTGTCAGCGATGTCACCAGATACGTAAACACCTCTTTAAAATGACGAAATCTCCAATTACTTTTATGCATTATGGTTTATTTACCAATTAGATGAGGAAAGAAGGGTTCTTGAACAAACAACATAAAGCAGCCTCTCATAATTTTTGTCACTCCTTTTTTCTTTTTTTTTTTTTTTAAAGTCTTTCCAGCTGTCATGCGTTAACTCTACAAGAGCATTCATATTAGAAACCGGCAGGTCCCAGGTACTGCCCATGCCTCAGACCCCAGCAACAGCACCTTTGATTTCCTTAATACTCCCTTACACATCCTTCCTCAAGGGACTTTTAGGAATCTTGTTGTGGGATTGAGCACAGAGCTGTTTTCCAATGGTTAACCATGACAACGGCTGCATGTTTCCAGCATGCATCTGCCCTGTGAAAATGTTTTAGATCTTCTGCTTCTAAATGTTATAGAAAATATATTGCTTAAATTGTCATGTATCATTCAGCTGCCTGCAGCTTCCAAAACAATCTGGACTGCTCAATATTACTGACTTGTTTCTAACATTTACTATTGCAATGAACTTTATCAGAAATGCTCACCTTCTTCCATGCCACTAATATATTTTGAAAGAAAACGATGCTCCATGACTCTTGAAACAAGTCCATTTCCCCATCATATTCCCTCCTAACAGCTGCACTTGAGGTCCCTCGAGTGGTCTTACCTGCAGTAAGAGCATGTCCACGGTACCCAGGTTTCATGTGCTAGGTTAACTAGGTAACAAGCATTAGAAATGAGGCTGACCACAGCTAGACAAAGGCTTAATCATGAAATATTTGTTACAAGTGTCATGTCCACCTGGGGAAAGCTCTCAAAGATAAATGGTGTTTGTGGAATTCACCAAAAGTCACCTGGGATGCAGGACAGGGGAAAAGGAACAGGGAGTCCTCAGTAGCACAGGAGAGCACTGGCTTTTTCACTTCAGTGAAAATCCAGCTCTGATTTTTTCACAAAATATCAGAGCTTGCCATTGAAGAGAGCAGAAACATCAGATCTTGGAAGGCAACCTTCCTCAAAACCCACCTGCAGGAATTTCTGTAATGCTTAAGTTTGTTTCTTTTTGAATGGGTTAAATGCTGCCTATTTTCCCATACTGATAGGCAGACTATTTCTTCCTTTATAACACCATTCTCCCAAGTTTGAAGAGCCAGAGCCCTGGTGATCTGCAGCTTGTTTATGGAACTGCCCGTCACTATGTCCCCAGGCAGGCTGGAGGGGCAGGCAGCAGACAGACATCCTCCCTCCTGCCTCCCGGTGATCCCTGAGCCCACTTCCATGGAGACATGGGAGGGAATCACAGGATCAGAGAACAGTTTGGGTTGGAAGTGACCTTTAAAGGCCACCTAGTCCAACCCCCCTGCAGTGAGCAGGGACATTTTTAGCTAGATCAGGTTGCTTAGGGCCCTGTCCAGCCTGGCCTTGAACGTTTCCAGGGATGGAGCTTCTACCACCTCTCTGGGCAGCCTGTTCCAGTGTTTAACCACCCTCATTGTAAAAAATTTCTTCCTTGTATCTAGCCTAAACCTACCCTCTTTTAGTTTAAAAGCATTAACCCTTGTCCTGTCACAGCAGGCCCAAAAGATTGTCCTCATCTTTTTTATAAGCCCCTTTTAAGTACTGAAAGGCCACAATAAGGTCCCCCCTGAGCCTTCTCTTCTCCAGGCTGAACAATCCCGTCTCTCTCAGTCTGTCCTGATATGAGGTGTTCAAGTCCTCTGATCATTTCCACGACCCTCCTCTGGGCCTGCTCCAACAGGTCCACGTCCTTTCTGTCCTGGGGGCCCCAGAGCTGGATGCAGCACTGCAGGTGGGGTCTCACCAGAGCAGAGTAGAGGGGCAGAATCCCCTCCATTGACCTCCTGGCCACGCTGCTTTTGATGCAGCCCAGGACACGGTTGGCTTTCTGGGCTGCAAGTGCACATTGCCAGCTCATGTCCAGCTTTTCGTCCACCAGTACCCCCAAGTCCTTCTCAACAGGGCTGCTCTCAATCCCTTCATCCCCCAGCCTGTATTGATACTGGGGATTGCCCCAACCCAGGTGCAGGACCTTGCACTTGGCCTTTTTGAACCTCAAGAGGTTCACACAGGCCTAACTCTCCCGCCTGTCACAGTCCCT
Organism: Leptosomus discolor; assembly: GCF_034619465.1. NCBI lineage: Eukaryota > Metazoa > Chordata > Aves > Leptosomiformes > Leptosomidae > Leptosomus > Leptosomus discolor. The sequence continues at coordinate 22,887,229 of NC_141391.1, forward strand.
CTGGATGGCCTCCCTTCCCTCCAACGTGCCAGCTGCACTACTCAGCCTGGTGTCATCAGCTAACTTGCTGAGGGTGAACTCGATCCCACTGTCTATATCATTGATGAAGACATTAAATAACACTGGTCCCAGTATGGACCCCTGAGGGACACCACTCATCACCAATCTCCATCTGGACTTCAAGCTGTTGACCACCATCCTCTGGATGTGGCCATCCAACCAATTCCTCATCCACCAAACAGTGCACCCATCAAATCCATGTCTCTCCAATTTAGAGAGAAGGATGTTGTGGAGGATGTGTGGAGACGAGTGTTCAAAATATATAGAGAAAAATAATTCATTTTCAATATTACACGAGGGATGTAAGTAGTTTATTAATTGCATCTTCTAGATTAACTTCTGCTTCCATTAGATTGTGGCACAGTGAAGTAAATCAAAGGATTTAACAGTACTTGAATTAGTTGAATAATGCTAAAGCTTACTGTATATGGTCAATTATTATACTCACAAGAGCCACCTTTTCTCACTATTTTATACAATTAGTTTAAAAATCATTCCTGGTAAAGAACCTTATTTAAATTTCACAAGAGTAATGAAAATAAGCAATACCATTTTGTATTTAAATACAACTTAAAGCTTTAAACTTAAAGTATTCACTTAAAGAAATTGTACTGCTTATCACTACAAAATTAGATTCTTTCAGTGCACTAATATTGCTTTTTTGCCTTCCCACCCTCCCTGCCAGCAAAGACGGCTTATGTTTGATTTCTGCCACCGAACAGCCCTTCCACTTGTTGGTATTTCACCACAGAACGTAATTTTGGAAGTGGCAGCGTCTTGCCTTGAGCTTGAATTATTGCCACCAAAAACTCATCCTTACAAAATTTCCTTTGCATTCTCAAAATTAGGATGAATAGAAAATAAAGTACGGTCAAAAGTGTTTTTCAGGTTTTTCTGCACATCAGCAGCTTGACTACCCCAACACCAACGCCTCTGCACAGGACTCACTTTCATACAGGCCACTCAGATTCTTCAACCTAGCAGCTCAAACATCATTTGTTATCTATCAACAAATACCTGATACTGACTATTTGCATTTCATAGGCCTTCTCATAGTTTCTGGTTTTAAGAGCAACTTTCACGGTGGCTTTCACTAGCCCTATCTCATTTCACATTTCAACAGACCAGAAGAACACAGATGCTCAGCTTCCAGGGCTCAGCCGAGGTAACTTCTAGCTCACAAAACAAGAACTTCTTATGTCATCTCCCTAGCATCAAAACTAGAGGGTTATTTTTGAAACGTCTTATGTAGGTGTTATCTTTTTTAATGAAATACAAAATACAAGAAAATTATTCAAACAAAATATGCAGACTATCTGCTGTAAAACTGACCTGGCAAACAACCTTAGAATTCCTTAAGGACACTAAACGTCCTTAAACTCAATTTTCTGAATTGAGAGGAATCCACTCTACTGTTACATTTCCCATGTAATTTCTTATAGAAGAACGACATTAGGAGTTGAGGACAAATTTAGTTCTTTCCACACCAAAGCCTGCATTCGCTCTGTGGCTTTATAAAACCCAGAATTGCTAAATACATGTAAACCTCTTAAATAAATAAATAAATACAGCACTGAGAAAATTTTTCTTCCAGAATTACTTTGCAGTGTAACTAGAATGGTACTTCTCTTCGCTGCAATATTACGTTGTGGTACTAACTCAAAAGTTCAAACCGTTTTCATTTCTTTATTACCAGTAGCAATCCAGGAAATGCTACCATCAATAGTAAATCTACATGAAGTTGCACTCCTCTGGTGCATTTCGTGCATAGCAATCAGTTCATAATGCAATCTTGTGTTGTTTAAAATTCAGTTTATTCTTCAATTACTCTGCTAGCCCTACTCTAATTTATTATATTTTCTGGTACATTTGATTTTGGATATTATGACATTCTGGCTCATGCCATTAGAGGGGAAACATAAAATGGTGAGGATGTATGTCTAGGGACAGCTGAGAGTAAGATAGCAACAGCCTGGAAAATTAACAATATCACTGTCTCTGTGCTCAGCTAGACCTCTTCTGCATTAGCGCTAAAAAAAAAAAATTGGCAGTATTTCTCCAATATAGACTTGACATCCAGGAATAGCCTCAGAGGCACCATAAAACCTCAGCTAGTGCGGCGGGCAGCTCGGGCAGTTGGGAGGGTGGATGGCAGCCTCAGTCCGCTGGGGCAGCTACACTGCACAAGAAATGAAACATGTGCCCTGCTGCCGCTCAGAGCCCACCAAAGAAACCAGCACAGTTCTAAATGTCACCAACACTACAGACATTGATTATTTTTTTTAGCCTTGCATTGCCTCGGTCCTAGCTACCATTTCTTTCCCCCAGCACCTAAGGTGAAAGGAGAGGCAGCAGCCAGAAGGCTTCTCAGACCATCTTTCTTGAGAACCCCGGCAGAAGGGAGGGCTTCGCCTCCCCCTCTGGCTTGGCGACCGACTGCATTAACCTTCAGGGCATGCTGCCAGCCCCACCTGCTTACTCAGGCTTTTGCCAGCAAGGGAAGCTCTCACTGCACCGATTTGTCCTTCGAAGATGCATCCTCTTTTGCTTACTTCTTACTTCCCCCTACTACATTTGGCGTTTGAACTCCTGCATCCAGCAGGCAGAGGGGCAGTCCTGATGGAGGGAACACCAGGCTCCTCTATTCACATCTGACCTTCTTCCCTGCAACAGATTCTGACAACTTCAAACACAAAAAATCCTTGTGTGTTGTAACCCAGCTGCTGGTTTCTAGTCAGAAGCTTTTTTTCCCCCCCACAGCCCAGTCCCGTGCAAAGGACAGACGCAAAAGGGAGTAGTAGGAGGGATGCACAAGCGTATTTCCAATGTTAGGTTGTTTGATTTCACACTTAAAAAACCCCACTGAAAGAAGTTATTGGTGCATGAGAAACACAGAGTACAATTTTAGCTTGTGAAGTCTGATGGAGTCAGAACAAATCACATCAGGCCACAGTTAGATGGGATGGAGAACTGGGCTGGATGGGCTCTTCCCTCCTGTTAAGTGCTATTCTGTGCCCCAGCAAAAGGCAGTATCACCACCACGATGAGTGACGAGAGCTCCTCTCATTTTGGTGTACAGGTACCACGAAAACATATTGACCGAGTTCTTCAAAAGCACATAACTTCAGCTCCAACCATTTTCTCTTCTCAATCCCATATACTCTTAAGTAACTTGTCTATGCTCATGCTGCAAATCACTGCACATGCTCCAGGAGTGTCTCTCTGAACCTGTTCTCATTACCTTACGTTTGAAACAAACCATGAATTGAGACCGGAGACTCAATTTCGCTTCCCAGCGTGCAGAGAATAATCATCAATAATTGATGTCAGTCTGCTTCATTTGGGGCACTGTCTTGGGCATGCAATGGAGACTTACAGTATGCACCAAGAAAAGGAGGATTTGTATATAAAATGATTTGATAATCTGAAAAAATCCCTCAGTAAACAACGGAAGTTTACAGATAATCGTATTAAAGATTAGAGTTGTTATAAAACAATGCAGAATGTATTCGAGAACATCTGGGAAGAAAGATGGTAGTTTTAAAAGCAAAACCTTGGGGGGAAATATTTTTCCCCCTCAAAGAGAAAACAGTAATTCACCTTATTAAATCCTAATCCTCTTCAATTCACCTTAAGGCAGAGCATTTCTTTCAATAGAGAGTTTTATCAATCTATTTAAATGCAATTTTATAAATAAATAACATTTAAATATATTTAAATACAGTCTTAATATCTGATTAAATGATTGGGTATTCCACCTTTTTTTGATTGCTTCCATTCTATTTCAAATTTGAGAAGCAGGCTAATTTTAAGTCAGAAAACTGAATACGTTCGTTATTAAATAAGGATAGAACTTAACTACAGAGAAACATATCATGATAGCAAAAGCAATCTGATGTCTGTCTTTTTATATGGACCTACTCATCAGCTGTGAAATTAAGAAAACAACTCCTATCTTATAAATGTTATTTTTTTCCGTCACTCATTTACTGTTTTCCAAGCTTTTGTTGTGGCGATTTATGTAAAAATTCCCCCAATAAAACCCATAAATTGTTCATGACATTTTCTATAATCAATGTTGATAATCAATAATACTTATACAGATCTTCTATTTAAAGAACACATTATTGAAGCTCCTCACTGCTATAACTGCTGACAGTGCCAGAAGAAAAGAGTTACTCCACAACTAAGAAGTAAAAGCAAAAACTACAGAATTGAACTATAACTAAGTTGGTAAAGACATATTGGATCAGATTTCTACAAGTCTTTACCTACTGTATTTCAACTTCGTTCTTCCATAAAAAATGCTTAATCTTAGAGCTAAATTAGGAATTCTAAGTTAAGATCTGAAAAGAAAGAAAGAAAGAAAATAGAGAAAAAAAAATGTTGAAAGAAAAGAGTAAGTACAGGATTTTTTTTTTCCTTTTTATATTTTGCTTTATTTATAGACAGAAATTGATTTTGTATATGTAAAGTAAGTTCAATGACAAGTAGAATGCTAACCGGATTTGTACCAGCAGCAATTGAGCCCTAGCAAAGAAATCCCATAAGGGATGCTTTGCCATAACCACACCATCATAGCTGTGGTGAATCCAGTGACTTCCTCAGGAGCAGAAGCAGGCAGAAGGACTCTCATGCCCACAAAGGACCCCATGGAGTCACCACTGCAGATTCAATCATACAGTCAAGCTGTGGGGATGGCTAAGTAGGACTCGGCATGTGATGCATCATCTGAAAAATAGCATATACAGGTTAGAAACTGCTCCCAAGACGTGTGGGCGCACTGTAGCGAAGTCCCTTCTCTCCTGCCTTTCAACTTAACCTGCTTAGCAGGTTTTCAGGTATACACGGCCTCACCTACATCAACGCTTCAGAACAAACCATATTCTTATCCTCAAAATCAGTATCACAGCTAAAACAGAAGCCTTTCCTCTTTGCCCCTTTGAGGCAAAAAAAAAAAGTCACAGCACAATGTTGACATTACTGTGTGAAATAAATTGCCTTCACTAAACTTGAGACTTAAAGACAAACGATACCTGTAGTGAAATACATATGGTTCTGATCATTTGTAGAAGGTAACATATCAAGCTGTACCAAAAAGTTCTTCATCAAATATCTTCTGCTTCATAATGGCACGACACTTAGTTATGGACATTTCCCGGCTTCACAGCTTTTCAAACTTTTCAAAATACGACTTAGGAAAGCATTACACTTCTACAGCATTTCTCTTGTTGATGGCACACATCCCTTACTGCAGAAGAAAGAACTGTAACAGTTTCATTTCACACTTCAGTAACCCAAAATTCTGCATTACCACTCACTTTAGTGTTAATTTTCCCATAGATTCTCTTTTTCTGCTTACATGGCAAGACAGCTCAGGTCAAGTGCACAGACAAGCTGTGCTGCTGATTCTCCTTTTTACCACCACTGAATCACCTTCACTTTTGCTTCACGGGAAAGTTATTTTCCCTGCAGAGAGCAGGAGAACCACAGTCAATAGATTAAGTCAGCAGCTATCAGTCAAAATGGACTTCAAAGTGGGAAAAAACCTCCCCAACAACTAAAACCACAAGTATTATTTATGCAGGATCATGCCCATGCTGTACACAGCAGTACCTGTCGTGGTGTGTTTATACATGTGATGAAGCCTAATTCAGCTTGTGTCACTTCAAGCTATAGACAGACACGTATCAGAAGCTATGGCATATAAAAGTACCAGCGCTGAACAGATGTACTGACCCATCCCTCAGATAACAGGAATCAAGAGCAGTTGTTTTGCCAGATGAAGTAGAAAGATACCTTTTTCTACTGGTGATTTGAAAAAAAAAACAAACACATTTGGTGGTTACCACTGAATTCTTGTGAAGCTTTGTAATGTGTATGTTAAGATTTAGCTTACATACCCTTTTAAGATATTCGGATGAAATGCATGACAGATCCACAAGTACACAAACATATTTGTATTTTTAGCCTAATACAACCTGGCTGAGATTAGCTTTACCTTTAGCATTTAAAAGGAATTGAAGCAAACCCAAATTCTGAAGGCATTCAATACTGAACAAACAGCATTTTATACTGGTTTAGTATAAGGCAGGAAACCCGGTGATTTTTAAAGCTTCAGTCTTCATTAGAAGCAGAAATGACATCTTAGTACTGGACTACTTGTAAAAACAGTCCAGGAATTGACTTGTACTAATTTTTAATTAAATGTAAGATCTAGCCAGACATGCAACTAGTTTACTAATTCACTGGGTGAGCCTTCATCAGCTTCTGAGAAGGCTGAGAAAACCCCTCTAGAGCAAACAACACAAAGACAGGAAAAAAAGAGGCCAGACAGAAGGAAAACCTCATCAACCTGCTTCGGAAGAAGCTTGACTGAAAAAGTTTTTTTAAAAAGTTTAAAAACAAGTTACTTCAACTAACAGTTGGGGCAGCCCCAGGGAGCAGCAGGGGTTTGGATGTCAGCTATGGTGCATACATGCTGTACCACGGGTACAGTCAGAGCTGTGTGATCAGAATGGGGTTTATAGCAAACTGTTTGAACATGACCAGAAAGTTTACATGACGCATTAGGATCTATGGGGTTTTGCGATCTACCGATCAACTTTCATTTAGAGCTGTTTCAGTCTAGTTACAAATAAATCTTAAACAATTTTATTAAAAAAAAAAAAAAAAAGAGAAAATGATGGTACGAGGCAAGGAAACAGATCTAATAAAAAGAGGCAAGATGACAAGGAAGGGTGGGCTATTGGTAAATAAATGCATGAACTTGAAAGTAACAATAAGGTATCCTCTGCATGAAGTGGCAATAGCTGTTACTGTTTGGTTTTTTCCTACAACTCTTAACCTCCAAATGTGTAGAAAGAACTTCATATGGGCCATATTTATGTTTTTAACCTATTACGGATATTCAGTGCACTACCCATGAGGCACTACAGATACTAACGTCTCTAGTGTCCTCTTTGAAGTGTAACTTGCTCTAGATATAGGCTACCCAGCCATAAGACGGACTTTGAATGTACTGTTCCATACAGACTGTTGCTGAAGGCAGTGGAAGAGCCAACCATGTTCAAGTCAAATCGTGGTTAGCTTAAGGGCCTTGTGGGAGTTGTGGGTTTTCTTCTTGTTTTGTTTTTGCTGGTGTAGCAGGTAGCGACGTCAATTAGGGGAATGATTTGGCTGACACCACTATGCATATACACAGTTACACAGTGGTGTATACATACACCACTGGCAGAAAACCCCAGTACAGGCTCTATTCTGCTGCCCTAAGAGTACGTTGCTGATACAGCTCGTTTTATCTGGGGACTAACACCAGGTACGCAAACAAAAGCACATTCATGTTATGACAAAGTAAAATGCCTCCACAAAGGCGGCTCACTGGTACCAGCCAGGGGTTTGGGGTTTTTTTTTAAATGAAGACTTTGTTCAGGAATGCCAACCAAAACTTGATAGCCAGAAAAAACACGACACGCCTAGGTCCTGAAATGTCGCTTTGTCAGAAAAAAAACCCGATGGGTTGGTGCTTTCAAAGCAAACACAACATTCCCGTGGCAGAACACGACAGCTTATCTGAGTATAATACAGTAACCACTGAAAACCACTTTCCACGAACTGGTTTCAGCACACAAGTCAGCAATGTTTTACCTCCATTAGCTTTGTCTGAATTTCTGTTTGCTTCTGTTGTGGCAAAAACCTCTGCTGCACCAGCTTTCTTTTTCCTATGTATAAACTCAGAAACTAGGATTAGCACCAAACTGAAGAACAAAGCAAGCCACAGGAACCCAAGAGCCTGAAATCCTCCATCACTAGTATTCTTTGGCCTTTCAGAGCCAAAATTTTGAAAATGACACTGCGTGGTTAAGCGTGGTTAAGTGTGAAAATGACACTGTGGTTAAGTGTGATAAATCTCTGCACTGAAATACAAACACACATTTTGTGGAATGAAGGAAAAACAGACAGGCAAAATGCAACACCTACCACTCCCTCCCAAAGCAAACCAACTCCGCCTGGGCAAAAATCAACTTTTACAGAATATTGAGCTGACATATTTATAACCTCACAATTACCTTCTTACCCGATTTGTTGTTTTGCTGTGATGACAGCAAGAAAATTCTAGATACTCTTAACAAAATACCACAAACCCAGAGCAACATCACAACTTGCTTGCAAACAAAAACAAGGCTGCAAATATTGAGCTATGTCATTCCCCAAAAGTTCCATTTTTTAAAATAATAATCGTTCTTACTATTTGGGTGGGAAAATCACAGAAATGCAAAACAATTTAAAATCTTGCATGTTCACAATTTACCTGATTTTATATCAAACAACTCTACACTTAAGCTTTTCTTTCCATGACCTAGTGCACAGCTCAGTATGAGAGACTTAGCGAGAGACTCCTCTCTTCTTCCAGCCCCCAAATTACTTGTAAAACTAACATCATTTGAAATAAGGACCTACAAGAATGTACAGGATTGACATCTATGCAAATTTATAGCACCAAAAATAGAAGTAAAAGAGATGCCTGTAGTATTACAAAGCACATTGCAAGGATAAAGTCAACTCAGGTACAGCACTGCTACCCCCTGTAACGCAGCAGCAGGCCTGGGAGCACCCCCATATGTGTCAGTAGATAAACCAGCCCCCAGTTCCAAAGCAGAAGTCAGCTACCTACATTATCTCATGCAGAATACGGAATACTCAGTATGAAAACACATGACAGGTTTATCCCATGAACTTTGCAAACATAAATCCTGACCCTGAAAACATTTACATGCAGGCTTAACTTTAAGCCTAAGAACAGATCCACTAATTCCACAAGAAATACTTGGGTGTTTAAAATTAAACATATGTAAGCGCAAACTTCTACAGAATTGAGGTCAAAAAACCCAAAAAGCACACACAACAATTTTATTATTTTTTTATTGCTCCAGAAACATCATGATCCAACAATTACATAATTTAATACTGATGTCTGAAAGAACTTTCATCTTCAAAAGGCACTACAATTTCTAAACAACAAACTCCACTGACCTAATAAAGCAATTAAGCAGCATGCAGTTCAATGGAGTTACATTAAAATTACTTCAGCAAACCAAATCAACAAAGAATTTTCAAATATCAGAGACAAGTCGCTGCTGTATCAAACAGGTAGCCAGTTTCCTCTGGTGCCTTTTACATCAGGGAGCATTTTAACACTGACTGAACACTGGTTTTGTATTAGTTATTAGTTACAGCTCTTTATGTCTAATAGCTCTTTAAACAAGCAGCATCTTGCTGATCCAAGACAATAATTTATATTAATCCAATGACTAGTACACACCGTATCTGTTGGTATCACTTCTTCACAGTTGCTTTCAACTATATTAAGACATCTTTTAAGAGTACAGAAAAATAGGATAAAAAAAAAAGAGGGGGATATTTTGAAGTATTTTCAAGTAGACAGTTTTAACTAGTAGCTAACAAACTTCTGCTCTTTTTCAGTGATACAGGCCCACAAATATATACCAACATCAAGTCTGACAGGCTGTTCAGTGCAGGTAAAGCTTTACAAAAAAAGTTTCATCAAGGTCATCAGTACTTCCACAAGAGCAGACTCCAAACAAACGCCAAAGCCTGCAACGTCAAAGCCAACATTTTTGTAATTACGCAGGACAGGTTTCAGTAAGCTTACTTTTTAACCTAACCTAACTCTCAAGAGAACAGTACTTTTCCACCCAACCACCAGCTTACATTCCTCTTGCAAAGTTTTGTCTCTAAACTGTAGCTCAATTTTTTAATAGAAGATTCAAGTCCTGCGTTAGGAAATCATGCCATGTTTGCACATCTCAGACCTGAGTCCAAAGCCCTGGGCTCTCTCTTGCTGAAGTCACTAGGCAGAGTTAAGGGTCAGCAGGGTCAGTACAGTTTGAAATTCAGTACTGAAAACTCTCATTGTAAAATTATGCTGCTTTTTTTCTTCAAGTATCCAGAGATTTTAGAACTGTAATAATACCAGCACTTTAAAACGTAACATTGTATATATATATTTTTTTTTTAATTAAAACCAAAACTCTAATTGGGCACAATGGTGTGCCTCGCAGCCTCCTGAATTTGGAGTTGTTAATTTTAGACTGCATTGTGTTCAGGAAAGAGGACTCCTGCCTCAGTGAGCTTATCATTTAAAAAAAAAAAAAAGTGTAAATGATAAAGGACCCTATTAAGTCTTATGGTTCTAGCAAGTACCTGATATACCTTGTTTCCATTTAGAAGAAATTTGTTTCAATAAAGTCAGGGCAGCATATGGTGCTAACATGTTTATTTTCCAAGTGGTAGGGACACTAACCAAAACCATCTGATGTTTCTTCCTAAGCCTCCTTGATCTGCTGCTGGATTGCAGCTTAGAATAAAGCATTACGAAGCCAAAAGAAATTGGGTAGAGGAATTAAAAAAAAATCAGTAATTCAAAGTGTTTATTTAATGAGAGCCTAGCTCAGAACAATTTCTCTTTTGAACAGAAGCTCAAAAGCATTTATGATTCAAAATTTATTTCCAGAGACTATCAAACGTACCCCAAAGCTAATCCCTAACAGACGTTTTTTACTTTGCACACAAGAGACAAAAAAACACCCACAATATCATGTAATTAAAAAAGGAATTAAATGAAGCTCAGAAGTACTTAATAGTGTATTTCTACAGAAGTAAACAATCAGTGCTACGCATTAGGAACACGGCAAGAAAAGTCACAAAGGACTGTCAGATTTGTCACTACCACAGCTCCAGCAGTTGTTTTCTCAGTTAGCTGACCGAGTACTAATAGTTTGTCAAAAGCAATGATAACTTTAAAGTATGCTTTGTTGAAGTTTGAAATACACGACGTTTTAAGTTTTTAAACCATATTTTCAGTGATAAGAGCTAACAAATGGGGCAAAACCAGGAGAGCCTGGGTCAGAGCACCGAGGACTAGAGTTAACATTTCGAAATAGCTGCCAACTACACAGGCTTCAGAGACATTTTACATACAGCTCCGAGTTCCTCTGGCGCAGCTGTAAAGCACATAACCCGAAACCAGCTCCTGCAGCAGGGGTTTGCTCGCAGCTGCTCTTCTGCCTCCCCCGCACGCAGTAACCTGACTCCTTCCCAGGCAGCAGCCTCTGTAATAACGCTACACCAGAGCGGCATAGGTGTATTTAGGGACACCGGACACCCCCGCCTTCGAAGCGGGTCCCCAGCACCCCAGCCCAGCCTTGCGCTGTCGCCCCAGGCGCAGCCCCCACTCCCCTCCGGCGGGCAGAGACCCCCCGCGGGGCGCCCGGCTGGCGGCGGCACCCGCGGAGGCCGCCAGGAAGCCCCGCTCCTCCCGAGCGAGCGCAGGGCCGGGCCGGGCCCCGCCGCTCCCACCGGGGCTCGGGACCCAGCTCACAGGCGCACACGTCGGCTCCCGGGCCCCGGACCCCTCTCCCGTACTTGTTGCCCCTGCGGGGCGGCCCAAACCGGCGGCCGTAGCAGGCCCGGCCCCACCGCCCCCGCCGGGAGCGCCCCGGTGCCGCTGCCAAGAGAAGAGGGTGGGGGGGTGCGGCCGCCGCCCTGCCCGGCGGCCCTCCCGCCACCGCCGGCTGAGGGACGCTGAGCCGCCCGGCGCCGCGGCGGGGCAGGGAAGTTACTCACCGCCGCCGGTTCCGCGCCGCGCTCTCCTCAGCCGCCGCCGCGCCCCTCAGCCGAGCCGGCTGTGCTCGCCCGCCCGCTCCGCCTGGAGGGAGGTAAACTCCGGGCAGCACTTGGCGGAGCGCGTCTCCGCCGGGCCGGGCCGGTGCTCCCACCTCCGCCCCCCGCCCCGGGCAGCGGCGCGGCCAAAGTGACAGCCGCGCTCCGCCACTCCGGCGGCAGCCCGGGGCGTGGGGCAGGGCGGCGGGGCGCGCCGCAGCCTATGGGAGCGGAGCCGGGGCGGGCCGCGGCGGAGCCCCGGGCCGGGGTGTCCCCGCCACTCGCCTGATCGCAACGCGCCGCGCGGAGCCGGGGGCGGTGGCGGTGGAGGGCGGGGGTGCGGGCGGGGCCGGGGCGGAGGAGGGGCCGGCCAGGGAGCTGCCCTGCGCGGCGCCCGGCCCGGCCCTGCCCTGCCTGGAGGCTTGGCCCCGCCCGCCCGAGCCCTGCACCTTTCCTAAGGGACAAACCCCGGGGGGTTCCGCCGCGGACGCATGGCGGCAGCCCCACTCTCCCCTCCCTGTCGGTGCCGCCGAGTGCACTCCCGCCTGCCGCCACTCAGCCACGGACGAGCGAGCGGTGACCGCCCCACGCCTCCTTCCCCCAGCATAGGGCCCGGTACCGGGGCGGAGGTTTATGGCGGGTCCCGCCGACATGCAGCGGGGTGGGCAGGAGCCCGCCGGGCCGGCTGTCACCCCCGCGCTTCTATCGGGGGTGGGTGGGGGACTGGGCGCGGCCGCCAGCCGCCGCAGGTGCCCGGCGGGGTGTGGCGACTGCCCGGCTCGCACCGCCCCGGCTCCTCCCCGGTGGGGTCCTCGCCGTCCTTTGCGCCTGCCCCCGCCGCTCCGCCCCGCCCCGCGCCGGGCTGGGCTACGAGCGAGGTATGGCGCCGGCCTTCGCCTGAGGAGCCGGGCCGCAGGGGCGGGGGGGAGAGCGGGCGCTGCCATGGAGGAGGACCCGGAGCTGGAGAGGTGAGGGGCGGGTGGCTGAGCGGCCTCGGGAGCCCACGGTCTCGGTGGGGCCTCCCCGCCGAAGAGGGCCTGGCGTCGCTTCCTGCCCCGTAAGGCTCGGGCAGCGCTGGTCCGGGGCCGCCCGGAACGGGCCCCCGCGATCTGCGGGCGGGCGACGGGGCCCAGCGCTGCACGTCGGGGTGCTCCGGGGCTGGCTGCGGCCTGGGGACGGGCCCTCCCGGTGCGGGGCCTCGCCTCTCGGGGCGGGATACGGCGGGTGGTCCGCGGCGGGGAGGAGGGCCCTGAGCCCGGCCGGGCTCTGCCCGGCAGCCCCGGCGGCTGCGGGGGGTGGGTGGCCCGAGGGGTGTGCGGCCGGGAGCGGGCTTGCGCCGTGTTCTCGGCACAAAATTTTGGAGCCCTTGTGGAGAGAGTTGTAATAGAAAATAAATCAAATCTTCTTAATGAGAAAATCTATTGTTTTTTCTAAAAAGGGTCAACTATTCTCGTAGTGCGTGCTGGTACCAGTTAGAAGCAAGGTTGGAAAGTGGCTTGTCTCTCATCAGTTATAATTTGGTGTTGAGGTGTACTTGGTAAAATTATTTTTAAAAAAATTAAACTTCTGTTGTTACAAATTTGAGTGTTCAGTGTTGGAGGTGTGCCAGTTGACCAATTGTTAAAATTGCCCTCTTGCGTGGAATAATACAGAACGCTTGGCAGTTGTTTTGTCAAAAAATAAAATTGCTTTCTACTTTGCATTTCATTGGGATGAGTGGATTCGTTTCTCTGCGTGTACTGAGTTACAGTATTCCTGAGCAAACACTGAGGATTAAAATGCAGGTTTCTATATTTGGATACCCAGTCGCAGTAGGCCTCTCTTACTTTTGCTTCAGGAATAGATTTTAGGTGTTTATATCACAAATTTTGGGGATAATAGTTCTATTTGTAGTTACTGGAATTTATTTTTTTTGCAAGCTTGTTTCTGAGTAACTGCAGTTTTCTTATGGCCGTTTAAAAAAAACCTTATTAACAGTGAAATAATGACCAGAAACTTTCTGAACTGTTGTCCTCGTGGTTCTCTCCCTTAACTTTTAAGAAACCGTGTCTGAGAGTTTTTATAGAAAATAACTTTTTTCTGCTTATATCTGGCAAGTCTTTTAAATGGGACAAAAGCAATAGCACCGAGGTGGTGGAAGGACTAGAGAGCATAATGCTTTCTAAGAGGCCTTTAATTCTTGCTAAGCTACTTCTCCTCTTGGATCATCAGTTTAATAATTAAAGCTTCTTTCTATATATGCATGAGCGTTATTTTTGCTAGTGCCATTCCAAACTTAAACCTTTTTCATTCATAGCAAGTTGAAACCCTGTTGCTGTTCTTCCGTGCTGTCTGTCTTCTGGCTGCTCTTGCTGTGCTGGGGACTTGGGGTCTTCCAGGCAGTTCAGGGCATAGCCGCTCGCTCACTGGCTCTGACTGACTGCTCCACAGTCTCATTCTGGTGCTCTGCTTCCCTGGAACCAGATTCAAAGTTTTACTGTTCCTTGTAGGTAATGAGGATGAAGCTCAGTGTTACTTACTGCGCGGTGCATGGAGAGGTTTATCTGTCCGGTGTCTTCAGTCCATGCTACCGTTCACCTCCGGGTGTGTTTAATCATCTCTGAACACGTTATAGGTACAATGTAGCGTACTTGATGATGATCACTTTGTCCTGGATCCACCTGGCATTAGTTACTTTTTCATACCCTCAGCTTTCATAACAGATGGCTTTGCTAGTAGCGCCCTGAATTCAGTTAATGCTGTCTGCATTTAGATGTCATACTCGGCTATTTCTTACTCTAAATATGCTTCCCCATACGGTCTTCAAGAGTCTAATACAGACCTTTCTTTATCCTTTGGCTTACAGACATTAGTCCTTAGTTTCATATTCGATGACCTGTTCATCCCACTCTCTTCTGAGCACTGCAGTGATGGTAGTTAAGGTTTATAATTTTTAGACTCTTTTATAGTATGGCTTTAGATACAAATAATGGCATTGCTGTCCTGTACCCACAGTGTTAACTATTTTAGGTAGATTTTTTTGTGTTTGAAATTGGGTTTATTTGTAACATTTTCAGTAGTCCGTCTCTGAATTCAGGCTTGTCTTGCAATGCACAAGTCTTAAATAACAGTTTAAGGTTTTTGTATGTGTTGTTTTTATTCAATTTACCACGGGGGAAAAAAGAAGTGTAACTATTTTTGTGCATGTTTTTTCAGGTCTGAAGTTAATTTTGTGTCCCAGTGTTCCAAACAGTGATCTGTTAAGACAAATCTGTTGTCCTATTTTTTGGGGTTATTATCTAAGGAGAGGTCTCTTCATCTTGCTTGTTCCATTTTGTCCTTACTGACACGTTTTTCTGCTGCTATTTTTCAGTTTTACTGTGTCCGACTCTCACTTGACCTTGTGTTTGATGTTTTCCTCACTTTAATAGGAAGTGATAGTAGCTACCAAAGCTGAATACTAACTCACAAGTTGGCATGTGACTCTTGTGTACTCTGGTTCTAGAACTCTAAAAGCTGTAAATACCACAGGTGTGTAAAATTTTTGCTACATTCTACTGAATTATTTCCTCTGCTCCATCTCACCCAATAACCTTTGTTGGAAGCATGGACTGACGTTTTTTCCTGTGAACTTGATGGCATGTCAGTGAAGACCCAGAGTCTTGAGATACAGTGTGATTCTGAGAAAATCTAGGCTAAATTCTGTTAATGTATAATTAATGGTATTGTGAAGATATGATCCAAGAATGAGTAAGGGAGAAAAAAAAAGTTAAAAATCAGCTGTTAGGAACTGTTTTGTTTATTTCCCCTGCAAGCATGCCTGTGTGCTTTTCCTAGTTTATTTCAAGTAAATATCCTTTGGGATATTACAGAGGTCACCATTTTCATCCCTATCTAAAAAAAAAAAAAAAAAGTCTTTCTTCTCCCTGTCCTTCCTAAATTGTCAGCATGGTTGTTCTGTGAGTTTGAAGCACAGAAAATATGTCATTTCTCTGCAAATATAAAGGAAATGGCTTTGTAATACTGTGTGTCCAAATCCTTCCACAATCCGTTCTGTCTTTCAACAGCTATAAATATTTCACCACCTTGGATTCCATACGTTATTAGAAGTGCCTACCAGGCTTGTTGGGAGCATTGTCCGAATCACAAGGAATGCTATAATTCTGTAACAAGAGGCCTGTAGTTGAGCTGAGAATCAATAGTCTAGTATTTTTGCTGCACAGGCATCCCAATTACACTTTTTAACAAGCTTTGTGCCTTGGAGAAATTAATTGATAGTTCTTACTGTTGTTTTTACCAGTTAAAATTGAAGCGTCAGGATTCAGTATGCCGTTCTTTCCCATATTCATGGCAAAAAAAATGGTCTGCAAGCTAAAACTGATGTTTGAAACGGAGTGGTGTGTTCACTATTGGGGCTGGTGTGACTGTCAGCACAGAAATGTGCTGCGAGTAGCACTCAAGGGACTGACAAATAGAATATTTAAATAAGTATGAAACCTGATCAACAAAGAATGAGAGCATTCACATACCCTATGTGGAGCGTCTTTGCCTTTGAACAAACGTTAGGAAGCTTGTGACATATTTGTGCCTTTCATTCATTCTTCTTCAATGTTATGGCTTAGGCTTTATTCTTGACATTCCTTTTCATCTGTTTTCTTAGTAAGTGTGAGCAGATAGGACAAACCAGCTCACAGGAGTTAATTATAAATAACACTGGCCTTCATTACTTTTCCTTTATTGTAGAAGACAGTATCTTCAGTCCTTTACTTGACTGAAGGTCTGGGTATTAATTATTCAGAGGTAATCAGAATACCAACATCCACTTCTGTTTCCAGTCACGTGCATAGAGTCATTATAGAATCATAGAATCATTAGGTTGGAATAGACCTCTGAGATCATCATGGTTAAAAATAAGTTGTATGGTCAATATAAATCTGATAAAATCGATTAAGAAACCTGCTAATTTTTTTCCTGGGCTTGCAGCTTGCTGTCAGGACCTAAAGTGCCTCAAGAGGTAGGCTTAAGCATGATTTTGGGGACCTTGGTGGATAAGCAGCCTGGCCTTTGAGCTTGAATAGTAGTGATACAGACTGCAAGCAGTTATTAATGCTGTGAAGGTCTTTCATGAAGATGTGTTTGATAAAGATATCCCTTCCCTGACTCTGGGAGATGCTGAATGTGAACGCTGCCTTCCTACACCAGGTCTGTGTGCTTCCATAGCCGATTGCGTGCTATGAAGCAATTCCAGTAGATGTATTTTCATTAGAGTTCTCATTGGGATCTTTAATGAGGTGATGGCGTGGGTGGAGATGGCAGAGTTTGTTGGGCTATGTGCCAAAAGCTCCCAGGCGCGCACACAGAGGACTAGAGAGAGACCATGATGGATGTGGGAGCCCAAACAGTGCCGAGCCCTGGCTTCTCCCAGGCCCGTTCCAGGAGCCACCAGTCCATCAGAGGTGCATCTCCATTAAGCGCAGAGGAGCAGGGGGGCACAGTGGCGGGTGGGCACTCACAGTAAGGACTCAGAAGAATTAACATCTTCCCTGGGCCGCTCCCAGGGCTGGTCCCAGGAGACAGCCTTGGCCTCTGTGACAGCCATCAAGATGAGTCAATGCTGGAGCGCCTTTGGGACTTAAGGGTGTTGCTGCCTGGGGGTGTGAGACTCATTATGGGATGCAGAAGAGCGTTTTGAGATTGCATAAGGCTTATTGTGGGATGTGTAGGGGAGGAGCCAAAGGTGATTTGGGGAGAAGCAGGCATGGGGAAAATAAACAAGTAAGGGGAGAAGAAGTTCTGGTCATGTGTGAACAGGCTGGTGGGTGGTACACTTGTCTGGCCATGCCCTGCAGCTGATCAGCGCAGTCTGTCCTGTATTCTTGTTAAATTTCTTTCTAACTCTTTCTTGGGTGAGGGACTCTATTTGAGAGGAGAAGCTGTACATACATCTCAGTGCTAGCAACTAGGGTCAAACCATGGGTCGGAGGGACCGTGTGCCCATGGTGCCGGCAATGGGAACAAGTGCAGGTCTGGTTGCCAGCAGTTGGGCTGGGACCCTGGGCTGGAGGGCTGGGTGCCAGCAACCAGAGACACTTCATGGAGTGAGTGAAACTGTGTGTTGGACATATTTGTGCTGCAGTACTGGAGCAAGTGTTGGGTGTGAGAGGGAGCGTATTGGCTGCTGGTGAAGATCGAGCTGGATCGTCTGGTGAGTGGGTGAATAAGGTGGGAGTTGGGAAGTGAGCATGTGTCTCTAAGAGCAAGACCACAGGAGGAGCTAGCTTTTGGAGGCATTGGGGAGTCCTGGCCAGCTGCTGGAGAGACTGTAGGGTCAGGGCGTCTCCAGGGGTGAGACACCTGGGTGTGCACGCCTGTGTGTTCCTACAGGCAAGACTGCGGTGGGGTTGGGTGTTGGGGGACAAGGGAGTTCCAGCCAGCTCTGTGTGACGATCTGTACCAGCAATGGAGTTGGGCTGAAGCCTTGGGGACTCCTGCGCCTGACCAGAGAGAAGAGCAGGATGAAGCTGTTGGTGTGAGTGCTGTGCCTGTCTGCGATCGATGTGGCCAGTGGTGTATACGTGTGGTATGTGCATCTGCCTGCTGGGAGTACGTTTTCAGCCTTGCTACTGGTTGGACCTGGGCATGGAGCTGTGGCTGCCCAGACTCTCCGCTGTCAGATCCAGCATGATAAATCTTCTCCTAACAGAATGGTCTATAATTACAAACATTGAGTGGTCTCTGTAGTGACATTGTGTTTCCATTGCCTGTAGCTTTATCAAACATAGCTCTTTATTACCAGTTATTCATTTTTCAATCTGTCTGTTTTATCTTTCAGAAAAAATGATTAAGCTGTTTTCCTGAGTGAGGAATAGAAAATGTCTCTGGGTTTGCCTGACTTTGGAGCCTTTAACATCTCCCATTCTTTGGGCACATGCATTTGTAAGGCAGGTTGTTAGGATTTATGCACCGGGAGCTTTGCCTGTAACCTTGGAATATAGAGGAAAAAGGCTGATTCCTCAGAAATGTAAATAGGTCTTGGACCATACTCTTGAAGATAAAAATGTCACTGCTTATACCTTCATGGTTACTGTAATTCTGCAGCTAGGCTCGATTGCTCCATAAGGATTGCCACAGAAAGTTTTAAGTGATGTTTACTATAAAAGATGCCAGAACGACGACAGTGTTGTTAAATGTGCCCCTGTCCCTGATTTTCCCTCCTATCAGTCCCCTGGTATTTGGGTGGTTCTCGTGTGAAAGTTCTGTGCTGCATCCCCTTTGCTTGTGCTGCTGCTCTTGGAGTTGAGGCTGGCAGCCACAGGACTGTTTGTATTGTAACCAAGCTGTAAAAATGAAGACAGCAAGGAATGCAGAGTCCCAAGAGGCCTCTAAAAGCAAATCTAAAAACCTTGTTTGCATAGCTTTTAAGCTTTTGGCTTGCTTGTGTAGAGGATATAAGATCAGTGAGTGGAAACGCATCATTTCAAAGAGGTTCTGAGCATTTTTTTCATTTGTTTGTGCAAGTCAAAAGGGCTTTGTGAAGGTGCAGTGAATAAGAGTGATGTTGAAAAACCAGTATTAGGAAACAATGTCTGATAAGAAAGGAAGGTGTCGACTTATAAAGCTGCTAAGATGGATGTCAAGTCAGTCTCTTCTTTGATACAACCAGAGGAAAAAAAAAAAGGCTCAAATACTTAATGGCTTATAATTCCTACCTAAGTTAATAGGATTGGTGTCACCATATTAATTTATTGTGATATTTCCCCTAAAACTGAATCTTAGCTGTTTAAAATATGTATGTGTGTGTGTTTTATTAGTGCTTTGTAGCTCAGATACTTTGGTTTATGATTTTAATTATAAAATAATGACAGATTTTATAATATAGTAGTGACAGACTTTTAATCTGCCTCCTAGTCAGGTTTCTCAAAACAGAATCGCTAAGTTTAGTAACTGTGATAAGTAAAAGTCAGACACTTTTTTTTTTGTTCCCCTCTTTCCTCCCCTTCATCTGACTTTGCTGTTTGAAGGCTGAGGACAAGCTTTTATAAAGGCCATGTGTTCCTGCTGTCCCCACTATAAACTAGCTCAGGCAGCAAATTCTGGGCCTGGAGAAAAAATAAATTTTGCCATAATATCATGGAGACCTGTGTAAGCAACATCTCCTATGTTCCAGTGGTAGAGCCTGTGTTCTTAGCCTTTTGTTGTTGTTGTTCTTGGAGAGTAGTCGTCCCACACCCCCCACTGCTCATAGGTGGCGAGGTTGCTGATGCTGTACTTAGAATCTAGGTGCAGGTAACTCAAACAGGTGACAGCTTACCTGGGCAGATACTCGGTTTCCATGAATGCCTATGATGTGACTGGATATTCAACATGTCCTCGCAGTTACATGCATGCTTAAAAAAGGATTTGAAGTACCGCAAGCCCAGCTGCTACTAAGATCATATTTATAACCTTACATAAGACAGAGAGAGAGAGAAAGAGACTTCTGTAAGGAACCTTAAACCAATGTGCCTTTAATAGACTGGTGCACAGAGAAGCAGTACTACAACTTTTGGTGCATTTATCTACTATTATATCTGTGGAAGTCTTGGACACTTTCCTTTGCAAAGCCCCTGACATGCAAATTCTCAAAAGTAAAAAGCTATGACCTGGGAGTATTTACATGTCTGTCTGGCACAGATCTCCGCTTTTGCTGGATGGAATGGTTTCCCCTTAGAACAAAGGAATATGTATTTTTACATATATATATGTTGATCAAGAATTATTTGTATGTTGTTTGAGAACTTGTGACCAATTCCAGAGGCTTGTTTAGGCATCTTTAGCTAAAGTATTGCTTGTTGGAAATTACTGTAAAGTGAGGAAGTAGTTCTATGAGAGCTGATTCTAAGTACAAAATATGAAAACTATATTCAAGCAGAATTGCAGAATAACTGTAGGAAGAGTAGCTGCACCTTGGTGTACAACACACTTGTGCTCATTTAGCACCAGTTTGTTTTCTGTTGCCAGGGAAAACCAAAGGGTGCCCAAAAGCAATACAGACAGAAGAAAGAAGTGTTAGTGTTGATAAAGTGTCACTAGCCTATCCTAATAAATGAACGAATCCATGATTACAAATGTGAAGAGAGCTGGTAAAGGCTTATGTTAAACCACAACAAACTGAAGGTTAGATCTAGACTGACAGATGTAGGCTCCTGTACAGCTGCATAACGTTTTCTCATTAGCTACTGAAGGAAATTCTGTACTGCTTATTTTCATTCCCTGTTACCCACATGCAGTGTATGCATTTAAAGCTAAGACCTCTTGTGTTTTCTATGTAGACTTTAATAACCTAAATGGTAATAAACCACTGTGTTAAATGTTTAGAGCCCAGCAATAACTTGTTAGATCTTCACGCGGACCTGCCATATAAATTGCTTGCTTTTCTTCTCAGACCTGCTTCTGCTATTGGATGATGACTCTTAGCTTCTTTGGTCTCAATTTTGGCTTGACAACAAAATTGATACTTAGGCTTTTTTTTGATCTGTGGCAAGCAGCAAAATCCTGCTGTGCTGATAATACCGTAACAACATGATGGGACATGGCTTCCTTGAAGTTTGAGTTGAAGCCTGTTGGCAGTTACCTGTTTTGCACAGTCTACACACACACTTGTACTATCAAGATGATGATTGTGTTGCTCATGTAGTCCAAATGCCAGCAGCCATTCTGGCACATCATACCTGGGAGAGCTAAACAATAAATACTTTAATACCTCCTACCTTCAGTTCCTCAGGCCTTCAGTTCTTACCCATGTCAGTGTTGTTAGTGCTTAGCTTCATATATTTGGTATGGTGGCCAGGTGCATAGCCTTCCTTTTCTGTCTTGTTTTTGGTTGACATATGTAGTTGCTTACAGTTAACTAGACAAATTGTTAGTTTACACATTCAATTTATATAATAAATGGCTCACATTATCTGTTCATTTGGTTTCCCATTAACTTCAACTATGTACTGTAGAGCAGTTACTTAAATTTTATTTGAGATTGAAATTAATTTGTAAAGAGAACTGAAAGACTGACATAGCAGGAGTTATCTATAATTTGCATAATTTACACTCTCCAATGATTTTTTTTTTTATGGGAGCATAGTTAGTTAATTGCTTTAGTGTTAGTCTGGACAGTTTGTTCTAGAAAATGCTGATAATGTAAAAGTTGGTTGTTTTGGGTGGTGGTGGATCATAGTCACAAAGACGAGCTCTTTTCTTCCACTGTTACACAAAGCCAGTGCAGTTTGACAATTGGTAGTTGTAGGGATTTTACTGTCAGCTGACTGCTTGCTGTGTTACTGGTGTTATTTAACTCTGCTCAAAATAGGTCTGATGTGGTTGAAAGACTTTAGGAAGAACCTAAGTGAAGTGACACCAGGGAAGAGCATTCCCAAGGTGAAGCGATGGGGACTGTGCTTTTCAGTGTGGTACACCAGTTTTACACACTTTATTTCTACTCTTCAGTTAGTATTGCAGTTACTGTATTTGCCACATCTTTAATTGCTTTTAATATGTCAAAATGTTGCTTTTAATCTTGGTGCGTAGTAATCTGAATTATCTTAATAAGAAAGGCAAGATGATTTTTGGTAGCCACTTTATTGCTTAATTCGTTACAGTGAAGAAACGCTCCACTTTATTTACATAAGTGCATAAAGTGGCATGGTCTTGTGTTCCGCAAGTGGTAACTTCTTTTCTTTTCCTTATATTTAGGAAGGCTGTGGAAGAGTTACTTAAAGAGGCAAAACGTGGGAGAACCAGAGCTGAAACAATGGGAGCTATGGGTTGGTAAGTTGTGCCGAGAGGAAATGAATGCTATGACCGATGCCAAAATAAATTTTACATTTGATGTGTGACAGAGCTCTCTACCTTTAAACAATTTGTCTTCATCCAGGTATTAATTTGTCTGGGCAAAAATTTGAGTCCAGCTAAGAATGAAGTTCAAGTAAATTCTGCTTGCATGAAATTGCTTGGTTGAATGTGTTGAAGTCAAAGCAACTGGAAAACTGGGAGTAGTTTCTGTAATAGTATTTCCTTATACTAGATGGAATTGCAAGGTTTGGATTGGAACTTCGTGAGTCTTTAAAATACTGGGTCACTTCGGTATGCATGTACTTACATACTGGCCATGGGTTAGATTCTGTTTTAAGTTAGAAGAATTCATAGCCTGACAAAGAAACTTAAATCTTTAAAACTAAAAATAGTAAATGATCCTCTAGTAGAGAATCCATGTGTAAATTGCAGCCAAAAATGAACTGAAAGTATAATCCAATTTTGGACGGAGGTATTTTTTAATACTAAAAAAAAAGCCAACTTAAAACCCAGGGGCTAATTTGTATAGCAAGTGGGAAAAGAATCACAGTATTTAAATCTTAAGTGAAATATAGTATTTCAGTTTTTACAGCTAGATTGTCATGGAATTTAATGCATCTAATTGTAATTAAGGAAGTAATAACATGCTGACAAGAGTTGTTCATCTTAAAATAATATATATGACTTTGATAAGAAGCTATTGGATCTAGGGATGTTCATACAAGTAGTGCAACAGTTGACTGCATTAAACTCATTTGTAGATAAGGTTTGGCTTCCTCCACCAACAGTAGTAAAAGATAAGCCTGTGCTGTTAATGACGTTCTCAGCTGCTTTCTTGGCTGTGTTTGTTTTGGTAGCTCTGAAGAGATAAAAATAGTGTCTTGCTAGTAAAAGTTAATCCTTTATGTTTTCTAAACAGGGTTGTTGGTTTTTTTTAATATTTAACTCAGTACTTCTGCTAGGTATGCAGTTTATACCCTTTAAAGTTAAAATAGTTAAATTGGTTTAGTCCACTAGAGTGGCCATAGCTATACTGATGGAGCATGCTTTTACCCTGTCAGCCTTACCAAATGGTCAGGTAAACCAGTGCAGATAACTAGCACCGGGAAGTGTTGCGTGCATCAGGTTACTGTCAATTTGCAAGTCAATTCCAGGTACGAAGACTAAAGATTTGTGTCGAGAGATAACCGAGTGTCCATATGCAACTTGGCTGCCAGTTGTACAGCCTGGAATACCTGCCAGGAGTGTGTATGGGCTTCTGCTCCTGGCTCTGGCTACTTCTTGTTTGTAAAAGAGTGGTGATCCTGTGCAGCTGGCTGTGATGTCAGCTGGGGGTAACATGCAGTTTGCTAAAGCCTGGTGCCCAAGACCTGCCAGAGGAGGCGATAGTTAAGGGTGACCTGTTCTTCAGAACAGCTGCGGATTCTACTGGAGTAAAGTGGTGTCTGGCTAGGCCAGGGTTGTGTTAAGTGTGTAGGAGGAGAGGGTTATCAAGAAGGCTCCAGGCAGAGAAAGACTGTCGACAATAGGGATTGGTGTGGTGATATCCTGAACTGAGACTGTTGAAGTAAGGATCCTTTCAACTGCAGGGGAACATGAGAATAGCTATACTGGGTCAAAGGATCCATCTCTGCAGTGCCCTGTCTCCATCAGTGGCTGATACCCTGTGCCTAGGAAATGGAGGAAGAAAAGTACAAGGCAGTAGGAGTACTTCCTCAAGGTACTATCCCAGCTTCGAGCAGTCTGCAGCTCAGGAGATCCTGCACTTAGAGATGATTTGTTTTGTACATGATGCTTCTCCAGGGATTTTTCCCGTTCTGAATTTATCCTTAGAGAGACTGGTAGCCATCCCACATGTCACAAATCTGCTGCCATGGAGTTCGGCATAGGCTAGTGTATGGCTGGTATATGTGGAAGGTATACAGCCCCCCATAGACAGACTCTCAATAGGTCTTTGGTGTCTGGCTCTGCAAGCGCAAGAGACAGAACAGCAGCTGGAAGCTGCCACTGCTCTCTTCCATTTAACATTTTTAGTGCCCCATTGCGCTGTTCTGGTCTTTCTGAACTGGC
Organism: Leptosomus discolor; assembly: GCF_034619465.1. Lineage (NCBI taxonomy): Eukaryota > Metazoa > Chordata > Aves > Leptosomiformes > Leptosomidae > Leptosomus > Leptosomus discolor. The sequence continues at coordinate 22,911,844 of NC_141391.1, forward strand.
CCGATAACTATGTATTGCATATATACATGGGAGATGAGATAAGCAGTAAGATATTTGGAAGGAAACTTAACTATGCTACATTGAGTGTCACACTCCAGCAAAATGCCATCAGATGTAAATGATGTTATGGTAAATCCTGAAGAGCTTCAGAGATTAGATCCAAGACTGACATGTAACCCTGCAACTGTAAATACTGAGGGGGAGGTAACTGCTGCTCTGAGCTCTGTGGATAGCAAATGGAACGAGCAGAAAAGCTAGTACTTGAAAATGTGTATGAGTAGCCCAAATCCAGGAAAGCATAGCTGGTAGAAGCAAAGAGACAAGATCATCACCAACTTGTCTAAAAGCACAGTCTTAACAGGTAAAACGCAAAACCTTCCTTCCTTGCCAAACTCAAAATGCTTACAGGTGTGTTTCATGAGGACTTCTGGGATTTCCTCAGCCCTTTGTCAGAGGAGTCCTGGAGAAGAGATGCACAAACCCTGGAGACATCTAGTGTAAGGCCGTCAGTCCTGCATTGGCACTGGATAGTTGAAGCAACTCGGCCTATGAAGAAAAGATTTGTTCTGCCATCTGTCCTTGGGTAAGGAGAAGCAGAGGCTGCTACTGCTCATACTTTGCTGATTCCAGTTTATGTTGCTGTCCAGCATCTGGTGAATACTGGGAAATACATTTCTGGAGTCAGTGGCATTTGACAGGACTTGGTTAAAGGGAGGTGTGTGGGGAGGTGGCATTGCTGGTGAACTATATTGTGCATGCCATTACAAAGGAGTAGTGTCTCCTGGTGGGTGTTGATGGCAGCAAAACCTTAGCCAGCAAGCCTCTCAACACTGTTTTGGGACTACTTTTCAGGTTCAAGCCACTGCTTCGTTACTGTTCAGAGTGGTTAGTTCTCCATGGCTCAAGTGCACTGTTCAAAGAAGTTCCCCAAGCACCCCTACCTGAGTTTTTGCTGTCTCCTCATATGAGATGGATAGTCAGCTACTGTTTGAGCCTAAATTGCAAGCATCCAAGCTAGCATAGCTGACAGGTACAGAAAAAATGTGCCAAGCAGTCATCCTTTAGCCTACAGTCTCTAATACAAAGAGTCAGCCTTGAGTTGCTAGTGTTGATAGTATTTCTTCTGGTTTGGGAATGGTTTGCCAGTTACGCTGTCTTACAAGTTTGCTGTGAGTGACATGGGTAGGTGCTGCAACCTGTAGGGGTTAGATGCTAGTAGAAGAAAGGCTGGTCCCAAATAGGGAGGTTGGCAGTGATACTGGGCAAGAGCTTGTGCAGGAAGGCAAATTACCTGAGATTTTGTGGACACGGAGCAACTGTCAGTATTGCAAATGGGCTGCATGAGCTCTTAGTTGGTTAAGAATCTTAAGTCACTGGCCTCTGTGCTCTCAGGACTGCTTAGACTGGCAGTATCTAGGTCCATGACAAATTAATCCAAGAAATACTGGATATTTGTATTTATAGATCTCACATTATTGGCTCTTGAGTATTGCCTCTTGAGTATTGCCTTGCTCTCAGCACTGCAGTATTTCCATTTCCTGCAGTGCTCCTTTTGTAGGTATTCTGTGGCCATAGTGATTCTTGTTGGGGGTCTCCTACGTCCTTATGGAACCACATGATGTAGATCCTGTTGCTGATATATGTTGTTCAAGCGTTAGTAGAGCTTATCACAAGTAAGAAAATGTGTAAGTGGAGAGTAAGGGAGGATCTTCTGAATGTGTTGTAATCCCAGAAATGTTGAGCAAAAGAGAGCAGAATCTGTGGCTGCTGCTGTGATGCTGGAGCTTCAGAGGTAAGAAAAGACATCAGAGCAGCTGTCTGGAATTTTGCATTGGAAGGGCCAGCTGGATCCAGGATTGGAAGTTGTGGACAAATAATGTAGGAACACTTGAAATGGTTAGATAAATTTATCCTTGATTTATCAGAGAGTATTGGGCACAGATGGAATAAAGCTATAGGATATTTGGGGTTTTCCATTGTGTGTCTAGGTAAAATCAAGCTAAAAGCTCAGCTTCTCTTAAGTGTTTTTGTTGATCCTACGTACATAATTCATAAGCTTCCTTATAGCAGTGCAGTTAGGCCCTGTTTTAAGGGGTTGTTCTGCTTTAATTGAGAAAGACAGTTAAAATTCCACAAAAGCTACTGTGTGGAAAAGTTCTACAGGCTTTTTTATTTTTTTTCTTCCAATGTATAGGTCTGGTCTTCAACGATGCTGGTAGCAAGTGAGCTAAGGCTGAACTGAATGTAGTCGCCTCGGCTTGCTTGAATAGCTTACCTAAAATAAGATATGGAAAACAGTATTTCGGGATGGTTTGTTCAGCTCTGCATTGTAAGAGCAGGTGAAGTCACAAAAAGATTATAAATATTGGAAGCATGAAATTATTTTTAACCCTATTTCTTGTAAAGCAATCCTAAAATTGCTTTCATTCCTGTAGATAGCTTTCTATTCAATAACAAATCTGTTAGAAGTACTGCAGAATACAAAATAATGAAGTGTTTGAGGGCACTGGAACTGTGAAATGCATCTTGTCTTTGAACAGGTGCTGCATGACTGTGCAGAAGCAGTGCAACGTGATTCCCTTACATCTCTTTAATTTGAATGTGAAGAGGAGGAGAAGCAGGGTACAGACAGAGATTTCAAATTAAATATCTTGTGATCAGGGTACACATTCCCATCCAAAGTCCAACCGGCTGCATCTGGCTGCCAAGACCATACATAAAAGTTTGCAGTGTCCTTCAGGCATCCTCTTTTGTGACATCCCCTGTGAAAGGATAACAGCCTATATTAGCTGGTTTGGCAAAACATCTAGCTGCCTTTTTTTTTTTTTTTTTTTTTTTGTCTTCAATCACTCTTCTGTTAAGCACTGTATTTTCCATGGCAGTTTGGAAGTGGTAGAAATGTACTTGTAAGTTCAGCCATAATGAACTTTGTTTCCTGGAAAGATATGATTTAGTCTGTGTGCTGAGGCTGACTGTGCCAAGCCTGTTTGATATGTCCGGTTACTTGGCAGATAAAAGACGGTGGCACATGACACTGTACTCCTGTGTCTTAAATGGTGTCAGCATATTTTACTGGTAAGAAGTTGTATGGTACACTTCTGTGGTGAACTGCACTGCTACACTTGATGACAGGTATTTGCTGCAAATGCAATGTTATTGCACAGAAGCTGGCTTAAAATGTCAAAGATTTGACCTATGTTCACAATAATGGGTTTAGTCTTTTTTTTTTTTTTTTTCCTTGCTCAAAATGCTCTGTTGGCTTTTCGTCATTGCGTAGTGGAGAGATTTTGGGGTGTGGGGGGCTTTCTGTGGACAAGGTTCTGTGGGTAAGAATAGCTTGGTTTAGCTTATTGGAGAATGCAAAGCAAAAAGTGAACGCTTACAATGAGTTGCTACAGAACTGGAGTGTATTTTGTAGGCAAGACTGCTCTGGAATTGCAGGTTGTGTGCTTGCTTTGGCCATGCCTGCAGCCCTGCTTCAGGCACGCTTCAGTTCAGGACTTTAATGTCTAACGTGATTTCTTTTTTTAATGAAAGTTTTTTAAATCTATTCTGTGGCACTGTTTACTAAGGAGCAGTATTGTGTTCCACTTTGCATAGGCTGAGCTTGCCTCCCAGCCCTTTACAACTTACATTGAGGGCAAAGCTGTCACTGAATTGAGCGTTGCAGGATCAGACCTACAGCAAGCCAAAGGCTTGTCTTCAGGAGATTCTCTTTCCTCACCACTAGAAATCATCTCAAAGATATCAGTGGATTAATACATTTCACTTTTAATCTTCGCAGTTCCATATATACCATGAATATATGTAAACACTATGGGCTTGTGTGTGTGCGTGCATAATGTAGCACATGCCTTACATCTCATTTCCTTTAAGTCTGCAAGGCAGAATTTGCTTTGTTGAAGTCTGAGGTCAGTAAAACTAAGGACTAATGTTTCTCTTCAATGCCATAACTTACTGCTGCTCCATGAAAGCCCAGTGCCTCGCTTTTATCACTGTAAGATGGTGAACTAACGGCTTCTCTTAGCTGACTGAAGCCCTGCATTTCTCATCAGTTCTCATTCTTAGTGTAGCTCAGGCAGCACTCGTAGTGCCAAAAAGAAATAAATACTTCAGCAAGGTGAATTTATGTAGGGCAGATCGTCTCATTCTGGTGCTATATATATTAGTGCTTAATCAATGCATTGGCTCTTAAGAAGAAGCAAGAGGAAGGAGACAAATGTGAAATAGTTTTTGCCTGGATGCAGCCAAGAGAAGGCTGCCCTCCTTGGTAGGAAATGTTGAGGTACAACAGCTTGATGCCGGCTTAAAACATACAGAGGACTTAATTGTGGGCTTTTCTGTGTTATGTCTTGAGTGTAACCTGTACCATGGCATGGTCAGCACCGTGTTCATAGGTGATGTAGCTTGCAGTAGAAACTTTATTCTACTGATGTATGTTAGCCTTGTATTTTTACTCAGTAATACAGTAAATGAATAAATACTGTCTCCTAAATTACACCTATACTTGATACAAATCTAGACCTTTTTTATGATTTTTTTTTTTAACCAGGATTTGAGCAAAACTGTGTAGATTTTTATGCAGAAAGTTTAGAAAACTCTAAAACTAGCTATGCTCTGGAGATGTGTCCTGAAATACCTAACAGAAATAAAACAGTGTGGCTGTTTAATGTATACTTTAAAGATATTCTTTGTTAAGTTCTTTGAGGATTTAGGAGAAGAACAATTATCAGTAATGCTTAGTAGGCAGACCTGAAGCAAAACACCATGGTAAATGCCGTGTCCAGTTAAAAGTCATGAAGTATGCTAAATCGTCAGACACGGTCTTTGTTACAATTTTGTTCTTGTTCTTATACCTCTGATTATTCAGAAGTGTCAAAGGCTTTTAAATAGTCAGGGTATAGTTTCTCTTAAACAAAATATTCAAGTAGAATAGATGATCTTAACATTGTGGTGTTAGGATTCATTGACTTCATAGTTGATGTAGTCAGTGGTACTGAGATCGCCAACAGCTCTGCTTTTTTTAGAGTAATCTGTAACTTCTCCATTAGCGTGCAGACTGAAAAAAGTTGTGAAGACAACACCATAGTGGCTCCCACTATAAACAAAGTCTTAAGAGTGATTTCTGCTTACTGAAGGGATATATTCAAACATGCTTTTTCACTTTCCATTCTTTAGGAGATGATAAATTGTGAATGAGTACAGTTGATACCAACAAGATAAATGAAATGTACAGTACTTGTTTACTAAAACTGCTGATAAATTACGTGCCAGAGTGTTAAGTTGCGAGAGGAGAAAGAAACTGGAAAAGAGAAAAAGAAATAAAACATTTTGTTTGGTGGTTGCCAAACAGAAGGTAGAATTGGTATGCCTTGTGTATATGTTTTATCACTACAGCTGTTAGAGTTCTTTATGCAAGTGTATCTTTTACTTTCTGAATATCTTCATTTGTTAGAAATGCTGCCTTTACTAGATTATGATCTTACAAAACATTCCAGTTTGACTTAGGGGATGTTACTGAATGTTTGATTCCTGAATACCTAAGTTAAACACTGTCAAACTTAAAATATATTGTCATCCTCTGCTTCCCTCTGCACACCTTGTGAAAATCATGTGAATTTTCACTGTGTTAAAGAATAATTTTCATATTATAAAGAGTAAGGTAAAAGGAGAATGGAGACAACCTTGAGTATATCTTTCTGTACTGGGAGTTTACACTAGGTGGCATACAAGGAAAGCCAAAAGCACAAACCTGTCTTAAAATTGTTGAAGTTAAAATCTAAGTCTTATTTCAGGATGTTTTTATCTTGTCTTTTGATTGCTTTTAAATGTCTTTACAGGTTGAAATGTCCTCTTGCTGGTACAAATAAAAGATTTCTTATTAATACCATCAAAAACACATTACCATCTCAAAAAGAACAAGACCAAGAACGTGAGCAAAAGGAAGGCAGTAAGGAGCCAGAGCCAAACAAAAGCAGGAAAGAAGAAAAACCAAAGAAACGCAGAATTCACCCGTATACACCCAGCTTTCAGTCCAGAAGGAGAGTCAGCTATTCTCCTCCAAGGCACCGAAACAGGAACCAGCACACAAAGGATAAGCATGAAAAGCGATCAAGCAAACGATGAGGAGAGGGGAGTGACGAGTATGTGTTGTTACAAGCCAGGAATGTCATGAAGTGTCGGTCTGCAGGGATGTCTCAGTTTTTCAGGAAAGGATGCTGTTCAAAATTGGATTTTGAACCGAGTTGCTTATGTGAGAAGTAACCTTGAGGTAGCTTTAGAAAACTTTTCTTTGGGACCTTTAAGAGAAAGCAAAGTGCAGCATCAATCTTTGAGTCGTTTTAGAAAAGACATTCCTTTCCCTTTGCTCCATTCCTCTCTCCCCTTCTGACTAAGCTTAGGGTCTTGGTGATGGAGCGTGATGCGTGTGTCACTGTCCGATACAACTCGTTTAGTCATGTCACTCTTTTGGAGATAAATTTGAATTAAGCAGAAATCTATTTATTGTGTAAAGTTGGCAGAACTTCTTTGCTGCTAAGCAATGAAGAAGTTTTGTGTGTTTGGGTTAGTTTAGTTTTACAGAACCTAGAATAAGGGAAAGCTGGTCAGTGCCTGGCCAAGCACATGCGTTTTGTATAGAATATAAGAGTTTACTTTCTTTAGTATAAAAAGAACAAATTTAAAATGGGCGACACTGGTTTTGCTTTCCAGGAGGAACTACCAGGAAATATGGATTTTGCTTGTTATTGTATATTCACAAACCTGTCATAGATAATAATAAACATACCACTAAAAAGCCATAACTGCAATAATTGTCTCTGTTTAGACTTCCCTCTGTAAGGAAGTAGTTTGAACAGTTTGTTGTCATGGTGCTTTCAAAACAAACCTTGAAGACAAAATTATCATGTTCTCTGTCCAAGTAAATGTATAATACTAGAAATGCAGAGGTGGTACTTAAAGAGAGTCAAATGCTTACTTACCAAGCCTGTGTGACAATTCTGTAGTGGCACAGTTCCTAAAGTTGTGACTTGGAGCACATATAGTACACATCAACATACTCTACGTCTCACTTCTGTTTGTGTTACAATAACAAACTTCTGCGTGAAATATTTTGTATTTCGGTATTCTCAAAAGTAATTGTTTTGAACATAGGTTTCCGTTTTTAAGTGTGTTGACAATAAAATCGAAAATGTTAATTAAAAGTGCTTTGTGTAATTAATGCTTTTAATGGGTTTCTTAACTGACCTGGGCCTCTAAGGGAAAGGAGGACCCGTGCTTTTTGGTCCTTCAGAGTTGTGTCAGGGCAAGAGTGCCACCTATAGGCTTATCTATACCTCCTCTTGCTATACTTGCCTCTCTGTTGGACAGGTCACGTTAGCTAGGAGTGGGGAGACCAAAGTGGAGACCTGCGGTGACTGAATTCGGATGTGTGAGCTGGGAATTACTCTTCTGAGTAATGGGAGGGTAGTTAAGCAGACATTGAGCTTACCGGTGGCTGCCAGGGTCAGCGTATCCAACCAAGTGGGATACTTTTATGTTTCCACTGAGGAGTTGTGGATAGTTTCTCTGCAGGAACCATAGCACTGGAATAGAAGCCCCAGCCTTCTAGAAAATTTCTGACCATTTAAGTGGGATCAATGAAAAAGTAGTATCTTTAGTAGAGAATATAGGACTATCTGGTTTAAATAAGCAGATGCTGTTGGCAGTCCTTGTTTTGCTGGACACTGGTTGTGTTCTCCTTAATAACGCTTGCACCTGTAATACTGGCCAGGCTCTGCTGCAGTGTCAGTGCTGGACAGAGGTGGCTTTGCAGCAGAGAATTCGCCTCATCGTTGGTCAGGATTGGGACTGGAGTTATTGCATAGAACAGATCCGCAGGAATTCTTGGTGGTCTGGCTTTCCGTGAGAACATGGTGTCCTGAGAGCTTTCCACGCTCAGGCCTTCAAACACCCCTTTGGGATAGGTGCTGTTGTTGAGTCTATGTAATTTTAACCAGGCTTTCAGGTAGGGAAAGTGAGTACGCTTTCAAAATTAGTCTGGATTGTTGATAGAGAGCACTTCTGTACTAGAAATGATCAACTGGAAAATCTGACATGACCTAAACCACATAGCTGGAGAAAGGCTGTCTTCATCAGTGGTGGTTCAGATCTAATTCCACCTTTTTCTGACTTACAGAACTTAGGTGAATTTACTAATCTTTCATTGGTTGATTCCATATTTTATTGCTGTCTCTCGTAAGTTTACATAATAAACCCACAACACTCTGCTGCTCATTAACTGTTCTTAAGGCAAATCTTCACCAGCTGATCACTTCTTTAATAAAAAATTGGGTGCATAAAGCCAGATTTATATTGTGTCTGCAGTTGCTCATATTGTGCAGCACCAGCATCCCATTTATAAGGTATCTTAAAGATAGGATTTAAACCCTGAAGCTTTAACATGACTTTTCGAAATGTGTTATTAACTGCTGTGACTCAGAATGCTTGTTACTTATAAGAGTGCCTAGTCCTTAAAATGAATAAATAAATAAATAGTGCGTTCTTGGTCTCAACTTCCCGTAGTAGTGCATTGCAGCCTAGTTACTCACATGGGAGGGGAATGCACTGTACGTTACTGTTGCTGCACTGATACTTCAAAGGTGTCTCTTGTTTATCTGTGAGCTGCTAATGTTGTCTTTGTTTAGTTTCAGTGCACATTGTAAGGATAAGTTAATTCAGGCGAGGCTATTCTCTTGCCATAGCCACAAGAACTTGTTAATTAGACTTTGCTATTATGGTGGACAGAAATCCTCCAATATGTTCGTTTTCATCAACCTGATACTGAATGTAGATCACAAAACAATGTGAAAGAGGAGAAAACACTTTATGATTGGGCTTTATGAAATACTATTTATTTATAAATAAACGGTATTTATTAGTTTTGACTGTCAGGGGTATAGTGACATTCAGTTCTCACGTTCATTGTACAGCCTCTTCTCTTTTGTAAATCTAATTTGAATTATTTACAATGAATCATGAACATCCAAGAAAAGCCCAGCAGATTTCATGTGTAACAAGACTTAAAGGCAGAAATAGACCCTGTTTTTAGACTGATCCAGTCTAAAACAAGTTTCTTGAGGTGCAGTTGTAAGAGCTTTCCTTAGTGATTATGAAATTTCTACAGAAAACTAGTTAACAAAGGAGATGTAAATGTTTGTAGATCAATGGAATAATGTAGCAGGAGGGGGTTGCTTTTCCTGCACAAACAGAACTGGTTTTGTGTTGTGGCTGCAAGTTGATCACCAAGAAGCGTATTTCCTCTCCTGCCCTATCAGAGCTCTCATTAATAATTATGTGTTTTCAGTTAATTAAACTGGAACAACACAAAAGTAGACTTGCTTGGATAAGTAGCAAGAAAACATATTTGGATTGTGTTTGGAGAAGGATTTTGTTCATTTTATCAGTGGAGTTGCTGATCCACCAAATCTTTATTCATGTGAGTGATCTTTGCACTGGCAAATAAGCTTGTTGTATCTCACCATCTATGAATGAAACTCTCGTCTGAATTAATATACACTCTTTGTTTTAGTGACTGTCAATAGGAAATAATCTAAATGATAAAGAGGGTATAGCTCCAATTAAAAAAAAAAGCCTTAAAAATTTTGCAAAATATGCTCACACCTTCATTTCCAGATATGATAGTCTTAAGACAGAAAAAAAAACTTTTATGCCTAATATTTAGCAGCCTCTCAAAGTCTCAAATGAACACTCTGGATGTATATTCCTTATTTATTTATTTTACTTCAGTTTAATATTGCTTAGACTCTAAATTTACCAAATAGGGGTTTAGTAACTCTCAGGCTGTTACCCTCCACCTTATGAAATGCTTCTAGAAGGCTGCATCTATATTGAATCTGAAAACATCAAATCTCCATCTGTATGCAACAAAAATGAACTTTTACTTGTAAAGGAAAGCAAGAAGACTATGCTATATTTACACAAAATTGATATTCATACAATATTCACTGCTACCCAAAATGGTGACCCTTGCATTACAACTGAAACGTTGAGCCAAATCGTTTAGGCTAAGGAATGGTGCAAGTTCTGCGTAGCTCTCCCGAGAGCGTCCCATGTCTTTTATATTGCAGTTGCATAGGGCTAGCCAAACATGGTGTGGGAAGTGGCACGGTGCCTTGGGGAGGGGATATAGTCCCCTGTAGTGGTGATGTAGGTCTCTCAAGAAGAGTTCAGTCCCCATCTACAACTTCCTTCTAGGATCTTAGGCAGGTTTTCTCATTGCTTTGCATGTGTCTGTACCATAAAGAATAGGTTTTGCTGTGGCCACCGCAGCTTTGGCAGTGAGCAGGGCAGAATTTGGGCTTAGCTTCTTCTCTCTGAATGGGGATTTAAGATGTAAGGAATACGTAGCAGAGATACATGGATGCTTTGAGAAAATGGCATTGCAACTTCATGTGGATAACCTCAGGTACTCTGTGTCACCCACGAAGCACCATTATGGTCTGGAGTGTGGCATGACAAACATACTTGTGTTCTGTCATCCCAGTGTCATTGCAGGCTGGGACATGGCCACAAAAAGAGCATTACAAAGATATGACACTACAGTCACAAGGGGAAAAATCAAAACTTTGTCAGAAAGCAAAGGCAATGGCGTCTTTAGTGGTGTGAATGAGAAAAGGCTGTCGAGACCACAGTAGAAAACAGTGTAACTGAGGATTTAATTAAAGTGTGAAAGTACAGCCCCAGAGAGCCAACAGAGACCCTTGCTAGCGAGGAAAAGAAATCCTGCTGCTCTGTGCCACCCTCCCACCCACACCAGTTCAGCTTTGCATGTGGCGACTCTATTGCACCAATTTTATGTTCCCTTGGCTGGCAGACGCAGCACAGTGAGGGCCTTCCCTGCTCTCTCATCTGTCCTGACCCATCTCAGGTCTGTGCAGAGATGGCAAAGATCCTTAACGTTTGTCAGCTTTGAGGCTGAAGGCACAAGCCCTGGCACTTGGTAGTCAACTCTGATGCTTGTCACAAATGTACAGTAATTAGAATAATAAAAAAAACCTAACACATGTTGTAGCTACTTAATCATTGATCCTTTTAAATTGTATGTTTAGCAGTTTCAGTAAAGTTCACCTTGTGGAGATCCTTCCTTGGTTTGTGCCTGTATGGTTGCAGCTCCAGCGGATTGGCCACTGCAGGGCTCCAGCTTGGGGGAGTTTTGTCGTGGAGGTTCTGAAAGAGGGCCATGAACATAGGACCATGGTATGAAAGGGAGAATGCAGGGGTGTGGCCTGGTGTTTTCTTGGGCAGTCAGCAGCCAGAGTAGTCTTAGTGTGGTCTCATTTCTCCCTCCTGCCAAGCAGGAGCAGATGCATTCACCTCCAGCCAGGTGTGTCCTTGGTCCTCTGCTCACCATGAAACCTACAGCCTGGCCAGGCCATCTGTGCTTTCCTGGGGCACATGGATGAGGATGGGGAAGGACTACAGAAAGTGCTATGGGAGCACTATTCCATGCAGCTTAATATCAATTACGTAAATACAACCAAAGTCTGGGTTTGGGAAATATGGGTGGGCATTCTGATTGAGACTCTGTGTCTTCTGAATTCACCAGCTTTTCCTGGAGAACTGCCTGTGTCTTTTAAAACATCCCATGAAGGATCAAAGTTTGCCCAACACTAGTCATTCAGAATGTCTCGGAGAGAAAAATGCCAGCAAACAGCTAATCCATGAGGAACAGCAACAACAGACAGTTCCTGGTAATGAGCTGTTGTTTGAGTTCAGTAATAAGAATACTAAGAAAGGAGTGTAAGACATGAAGGAAGCCAAGGCTCTACCTGAGCTATTGCTTTCTCTTAATTCTGTATATTGTATTCAATATACCCTGCCCACAGCAGACCTCTAAATTAAAACATCACTCTTTAGCATAATCCACTGTGTTGCTAAAGCAGCAGAGAGGCAGTGTTGCTGGGATTTCATGGCATTGCTCATTCAGTTTCTAATGCTCCTTCTGCCAGTGCTGGGTGGTTAGTGCCTCTCTCAACCCCTCCATGCAGAGGAGGCACTTGCAAAGTCCTTGGAGGACAGAATATGTTTTGTCTAGACAAGAGTTTGACTCCAAGTGTTACCTCCTTTCTCTCCTGGTGTCGATTGACTAAGCTGGGGGATGCCTCAAGAAGAAGCATGTGAAGTTTTCCATGATATGGCCCTTTACCTTCCTTATTGAGGACCCTAGCAAGATGCTGTGTGGGGCATGGCTGCCGCAAAGACCCCCTTCATGTCAAACACCTGAGACCATTCTGGTTAAATGAATCCCTGGGAGAAAGCGTAGGCTCCTAGGAAAGCGGATGGTACCATGTTGATGCGTGAATCCTCATCTGGCATCAGTCAGTGAAGTTGTGCTGCCATCAGCACAGCTGAGCTGGTTTGCACCACCTAAGCACCTCTGTCTCCATCAAACCGCTGACTTGTAGGAAGCCAGTAAAGAAGTGTGGGATCACCAGCAGCTCCTACTGATCCCATTTTTTCCCTGGGGCTCACAATTCAGGTACTGCTTCCCCCAGCCCTCACAAATGCCCGTCCAGCAGCAGGATTTTACACAGACTTTTCTTGCAGACGAAGACTATGAGCCTCAAGGCAGATTCTCCCTGAACTAAAATGGAAAGGGGCTGCAAATGTATTTTCACTCCCTGTCATCAGGCTTATACTGAAGGTGGTTGATCATCTCATTGAAAAGATATCTATATTGTGCTTTGCAAAAACATACAAGGAATTACAGTCCTCTGTGCTAACACTTGGCATTAACACTAAGCTCAGGCTTAGTGCTGCACTAGCACAGCTTTTAGTCTGTCCTGAGCTCCTGCACACATCCTGCCTGCAAGCAATAGAGACTTGCACATAGACGTACAGCTCCTTGCAACGTCTGCCTGGCAAAAGGACCAAAGACCAGCCCCACCATGGGGGAATCCCTTCCCGAGGGTGGCTCTGGGGCTGCCTCACCAACAGATCCCATTTGAACTCGGATCCCTGCGGGAAACTTCTTGCAACGAGGAAGGGACCAGGAAGGCACAGCCTTACCTTTCCATAGCAGGACCTATTGCATCCTGCTCAGTAGGCTCCCTCCTGTCTGAGAAATGGGTTAAACTAACTATAAAAGTCCACAGGAATGAATTTTGCCTAAACTTCATTTTTCTTTACTCATTGAAAATAATTTCCCAGGCGTCTCTGCCCTCAGGAGGGAGCAGAGAACCCCCACCACACTCTCATTACTCAAGATTCACCTCCAGCCACTGCTGCCAACTTTTTGTCTTTTTTCTCCTTTCTAGGTTGAGGTCTTTAAAATTTTTGTGTCTCTTTCAGCCTAGGCTCCAGCCTGGGAAAAACAAACCTGCTAGCCTGGCGAAAGCCAAACACACACGGCCCAATTACCAGCTTCCCCACTGTTCCTTTGGGCCGGCTGGTATTCTCCCTGCCTTTGTTTTGTTGCCTGCTCCCTGCCTCCGAGCAGCTTCCTTTGACTCCATTCCATGCAGCCGGGCAGAATGAGATCCAGCAGGTAAACTGAGGAAGGGTTATTGTCCAGCCACCCCTCGCCTGTGGACTGCTGCGGTTTATCTGCCAGCAGAGCTACATATGGACGTACCTCTGTGAAGAGTTTTTTTCTTTTTTAATTAGGGGGAAGCTTGTTGTTCCTTTGCACTTAAAATACTTGTGCGCGGGGAAGGCGTCATTGATGTATTTTGGTAACAACAGACCATGTGTCACAATTTGGGTACTGGGTGCTGGTGGCATTGTTTTGGCTCTGACTGCATGGTGGTTGTCTGTCCAGCAGCTGATGCCTTGGCTGATGCTCATCCTGGAAGCCTTGGGAAGAGCCAGGGAGGATGGATGGGGCTGCCTCTGTGGCTGTGCGCTCCCACAGACCTGCGGCACAAGGGAAGGTGCATGGCAGCAGTGCTGTGAGGACCTGGCCTGTCCTGTGATGGGGAGAGGCTGGTGCCCGTTGTTACCTGTCAGCACAATGTGGGGAGTGGGAACTGGCAGGGATGTGCTGCTGCCAGACCCCAGGGTAGGTGCTCACCACAGTGGGGTCTCGGCTTGTGCTGCTGCCATGCTCCACTTCTGCAGCTGCAGGGGTGTCCACCTCCCATTTTGTAAAAGGGCAAACTGTTCTCCAAATGTGCTGCACCAACTGGAGTCCTCAGAAGAGCTTCTGGGGGTGAGGCAGAGAAACGACCAGTCCTATGTCCCTTTCTCAGGCAGCACCAGCTTGTCCCTCTGCCCTGGCTACCCCGTCTTGCTGTGACCTAAGCGCCTATGGAACCCCAAGCTCTCCAGGTGATGAGGGCTCCTGCTGAGGACCAGCTCTCCGCAGTTACATCTGTGCAGTCCTCCAGTGCCGGGACTGCTGGCTCACCTCTGGCTGGCTGCAGTCCCTTAAGCAGGTCAGCCCCAGGCAAGCTGCCCACGCTGAGCCTGGGCACCCTTTGGGGTGATGCTAGCTGGTGGGGCCAAAGCCGTGCCAGGGTGGCACTGATCAGAGGCAGTGCCAAAGAGACAAGATTAGGGTTGGTTGGGTTTCTCCTGCTGACTCAGCAGAGCAGCAAAAGGGTGCAAGGTGTGGGCCACGCAGCTGGACGCTGGTACCTGTCCTTGGGAGCAGGTTGCTTTGCGAGATGCAGTGGATGCCCCAAGACAAAGTGCCTGGGATGCGCAGTGGCTGCGTGGCTGCTCTCTCAGATAGCAACTAAAAATCAAATTTGAAGAGTGAGAACTGACCGGAAACAAAATATCTTCCCTGTCTTTCATTAGCATGGCTGCAGCTACGAATGCACTCACCCTGCTCAAAGGATTTACAGTTCACGAAGGATTTGTATGTGAGGAGGGAGACGGCGAGGGGAGCACTGGGGAGAAGCTTAAAAGTGAATTGTTAGAACATATCTCCATCTCTGCGCTCAGTTTATAAAACGAATTCTTCAGGCAGGTGCTTGAATTCACAGCCTCTTTAGAGGGAATTTATCAGCCCCAGGAATATACTGGTTAAGAAAAAAAAACTATCGCCATCAGCTGCTAGGAGGGAAAAGCTAATCATCTAAACTTTACTGCGGGAGAGGTGCAGCTGTCAAAGCAATAAGGTAAATGAGTCTGTGGCTGAAATGGTTTTTGCAGCAGAACTCTGCTCCCTGCTAAATAGGGGAGATTGAACTATAGCACCATTCCACTATTCCCTGGTAATGCACCATTTTGGGGCTGACTGGGTGGTCTTAAGTCCATTGCCACAGTGGCTATATCGCTGATACCAATCAAGGCCCCGCAGCTGAGACCCTGAGTGACCTGCTTCAGCAGCTTTTTTCAAACCCCAATTCACTCATTTGTGTGGGATGCTTTTCTGCTACTTTATTTATGGGATTACATAAATGAGCCATTAAAAATGTAAATCTTCAGAACAGTTGAATAATAAAGATTTAAACAATAAGCTCAGGGCGGTACAGTACAGAAACTTCCCTGAACCAGCAGTACTGCACCATCGTGGCTATGGCAACAATAGCGGGTTAAGGGAAAGAGAGAGCAAGGAGGAAAATAAAACGTCCCGGCATTGTCACAGTCACTGGCACCACAGAAAGATTAGGGATTTTTTTTTTTTTGCAGCGTATTAGAACAATAATGAAGATGTGCCATTATGCGCCACAAAGGAGACCATGCCATCCCTCACATAGTGCAGGTGTCAAAACAATCAGGCTGGCCACAGAATTGAGTTTAAGTGAAGTTTGTCCCACCTCACCACAAAGCATTTAACCCTTCCTGAGCCAAAGCCAGCTACAGACGTGCCATGGCTAGCACAGGCTCTTTTCTCCTTTCTCCTGTGCTGTTAGGCATCTGCTCTGAGCATCTTTCTTCGTTGGCAGCAGCAACAAAGCTGTATACTATGGACCTTACTGAGGAGGAGTCGGCTTCAGGTTTTATTTGGCTTTCCTTGTGCTTGTATCATGTTGAAGTACTTGGTGAGGCAATAACACAGTGAAGAATTGTACTGAGGTTAGGTAAGTCCCAGTGCAGCCTTCTCTCTGCAAAGGATAAAATGATGGAAGTAGCTTCTAATCCCTGTTAAGATCAAAATTTGTGAGACAAAATAGCAGTCTACTGATTTTCCCTGTACAGCTGTGTATTTTTGGTGTCCCATGATAACCTTCACATGACAACTGTAGTGAGGAAGACTGAGATTCCACTGGCATTTTAGACATTCACACCTTGAAGAAAAGCTCAGAGCCACGTCAGTGCTCTCCCTAGAAGTGGATTACAGCATGTGGTGTGCTATTTTAATAAGTTTTTCCTATTGTTTAGTTCTGGGAACTAGTAGGTATTTTGTATAAGTAAATTCGGGAGTTTGCTTGGGAGAGTAAATTTGGAAATTTACATTGAAGGTGTGTTACCTCCCCATTTCATAGGTCACCACTCTGTATTTTGATCTTTCTAACATAAAGGCAAACATATACCCCTACCATCCTAATTCCTATGCTGTAAGAAGGGCGAGGCTGGAGCCCAGCATCCACTGTTGCCCAGCGCATCATGACTCACTCTTAGAAAAGGTGATGAGTGTTTATAGGTCTGACCAGGATGAAAACAGCTGCATTCAGATACAACATTTTGAATTGTTTGCATTTGAAAGACTTATAAACTAAGTGCCATGTGGGGAAAAAAAAAAAGTTAAATTCTTCTGCAAATAATTTAAGTAGGCAAGATGTGATATGGTTTGCAAGTGAAGTCTTCTACAACAACAGGTTTTCATGCATCTCTGTATTTGACTAACCCGGAAACATTCCATGGATTCCCATCCCTGGAAACATTCAAGGTCAGGTTGGACGGGGCTCTGAGCAACCTGATCTAGCTAAAGGTGTCCCTGCTCACTGCAGGGGGGTTGTACTAGATGGCTTTAAATGTCCCTTCCAACCCAAACCATCCTGTGATTCTGTGATTCTATGACCTTTAAAACACCTTTTTTTCAGAACTACGGGACTTGGGCAGGATTCCTTTCTTACATCTGTACAAATCTGTAGACAACAGAAGACTTACTGTGGATTCACGCTGGTGAAAATTAGAAGTGAAGCTGTTTCATAGTCTCTCTTATCCTTAAACTTCAACATCCTTTGTCAATTCTTGCTATATTTACTTTCTGAAGATTGTTTACAGTAGAGTACCAATGTCATAATGAGTTTTGAGCAATATTATAACTGCCAGAATTCAACCTAATGTCACAGAGGGGTTAAAGTTGGAAGGCAACTCTGGAGGTCACCTGGTCCAACCTTCCTGCTCAAGTAAGGCCACCTAGAGCTGGGTACCCAGGATTATGTTCAGATGGCTTCTGACTATCTCACAGAATCACAGAACGATAGGGGTTGGAAGGGAACTCTGGAGATCATCTGGTCCAACTCCCCTGCCAAAGCAGATCAGCCTAGAGCAGGTCACACAGGAACGCATCCAGACAGGTTTTGAGTATCTCCAGAGAAGAAGACTCCACAACCTCCCTGGGCAGCCTGTTCCAATGCTCTGCCACCCTCAGAGTAAAGAAGTTCCTCCTCATGTTCAAGCAGAACTTCCTGTGCTCCAGCTTGTGCCCATTGACCCTTGTCCTGTTGCTGGACACCACTGAAAAGAACCTCTTTACCCCGCCCTTTAGATATTTATAAGCATTGATAAGGTCCCCTCTCAGTCTTCTCACTCTTCTCCAGGCTAAAGAGCCCCAGGTGTCTCAGCTTTCCTCACAGGAGAGATGCTCCAGCCCCCTAATCATCTTTGTAGCCCTCCACTGGACTCTTTCTAGTAGTTCCCTGTCCTTCTTGAACTGAGGGGCCCAGAACTGGACAGAGCACTCCAGGTGTGGCCTTACCAGAGCAGAGTAGAGTGGGAGGAGAACCTGCCTTGACCTGCTGGCCACACTCTTCTTAATGCACCCCAGGATGCCATTGGCCTTCTTGACTATAAGGGCCATGGTGGCTCATGGTCATCCCGTTATCCACTAGAACTCCCAGGTCCTTCTCTGCAGAGCTGCTCTCAAGCAAGTCAATCCCCAACCTGTACTGGTGCATGGGGTTATTCCTCCCCAGGTGCAGGACTCTACACGCGCCTCTGTTAAACTTCGTTTGGTTCCTCTCGCCCAGCTCTCCAGCCTGTCCAGATCTCGCTGAATGGCAACACAGCCTTCTGCTGTATCTGCCACTGCTCCCAGCTTCGTATCATCAGCAAATTTGCTGAGGATACACTCTGTGCCTTCATCTAGGTCATTGATGAATGTATTGAATGAAACAGGCCCTAGTACTGACCCCTGGGGAACACCGCTAGTCACAGGCCTCCAGCTGGACTCAGCACCTCTAATCACAACAATCTGATCTCTGCCGTTCAGCCAGTTCTCAACTCACCTCACTTTCGACTCATTTATCCCACACTTCCTAAGCTTACCTATGAGGATGTGATGGGAGACAGTGTCAAAGGCCTTACTAAGGTCAAGGTAGACCACATCCACTGCCCTCCCCTCATCCACCCAGACAGTCATTTTATCATAGAAGGCTATCAGATTGGTCAAGCATGATTTCCCCTTAGTGAGTCCATGCTGACTACTCCTGATAATCTTCTTTTCCTTCACATGCTTGGAGGTAACAGCCAGAATGAGCTGTTCCATCACCTTCCCAGGAATGGAGCTGAGGCTGACTGGCTGGTAGTTTCCTGGGTCCTCCTTCTTGCCCTTCTTGAGGATGGGAGTTACATTGGCTATTCTCCAGTCCTCAGGCACCTCTTCTGGACTCCACAACCTTTCAAAGATGATGGACAGCAGCTTTGCAATGGCATCTGCCAACTCCCTCAGCACTCACGGATGCATCCCATCAGGGCCCGTGGATTTGTGGGTGTCTAGTTTACCTAAAAGATCCCAGAGTATCTCCAAGCATCCTAGCATTGCATTGTTGTATTGTGATGATTTATTATAGGTGCAACTTCTATTGATAAAAATAGCACTGATTTCACTGTATGTAGACAATGGATGCCACAAAAGCATGCCAATGCCCCTAAGTTTTTTACCTGCTGTAAGGGGAGGAGAAGAATTCCTGGTAGTAGAAACAGGGAGATATTTAAAGAACACATTAATGTCAATTATGATAGCATAATGAAGTTTATTTTCTAAATGGTGGCTCTCCCAATGCAGTTGTATGTTTGGGACAAGGGAAGGGAGAGATGAAAAGGAAAAATGGATTTACTTGCAAAGTAGAGAGGTCACAAGAATGCCAGATGTAGACAGCTTTTCGTTGGTGAGGAAAGTCTTCCTCAGGATTTCATATGAGACTTTTGAGATCACTGGATTTATCTCAGGGCAGAGTTGGGATTTTAGGATAGGTAAATCCTGTTCTCAGTCAGAGTGGTGAACTTCGTGCTATTTCCAGGTGCTCCTGCCTTATTGTGTGTGATGCTCTTAGGTACAAGCGGTTACAGTATTGGTTTGTGCAGCCATGGGCAGTAAGAAGGCAGGTCATGGACTGCAGCCCCATCCACTCCCAGAGCAGAGTGACCAGCCATGCCTGCTTCAAGCCAGCTGCCTGTGCATTACAGAAATGCTCTTGCATGGAGCAGGAGGACATGATTCATATCTGAAGCATACTTTGTGTGGCATTTATTTCCTACATTCATTTGCTGATTTGAGTCTCAAGCAAGCAAGCCCAGGCAATGGGCAAGGGATAGAGGGCTGCTGCAATCCAGCCCAAACATAGCTTTGTGCAAGGCCACCCACCAGGTGGGTAGCACATGAGAAGAGGTGCACATGTTGGGCAACCAGTTCAGAAGTCCCCACATTAGTTTTTCCACCTCTGTGCACAAAGTGAGGGGGTAGTACAGAGGAGAGCTGGCCTTAAGGAAGATCTTCCATGGGTTAATGAGCATGTTCAGGCTTCTCATAAGATGTTGTGGCCTGAATTATCTGGATCCAAGTCTTTAAGCATAATTAAAGAAGTAGTCATGGGCTACAATCCTGTTTGCTTCAGGAGATAGCTGAATATTAATCTTAACCTTTTAAATCTGAAAGCAGCTGCTTCATGGAAAATAGGTACTTAGGAAGATCAACCACTCCATCATCCTCATGTATTTGATTTTCTTTTCTCTTCATTCTATGTCATATAGTCATAGAATCATTAGGTTGGAATAGACTTCTGAGGTCATTAAGTCCAACCGTTGAACTAACACCACCATGCCCACTAAACCATGTCCCGAAGTGCCACATCTACACGTATTTTGAACACCTCCAGGGACAGTGACTCCACCACTTCCCTGGACAGCCTGTTCCAATGCTTGACCACTCTTTCAGTAAAGAAATTTTTCCTGACACCCAATCTAAACCACCCCTGGCACAACTTGAGGCCATTTCCTCTTGTCCCATTACTTGTTACTTGAGAGAAGAGACCAATCCCCACCTTGCTACAACCTCCTTTCAGGTAGTTGTAGAGAGCTATAAGGTCTCCTCTCAGACTCTCCTTCTCCAGACTAAACAGTCCCGGTTCCCTCAGCCGGTCCTCGTATGACTTGTTCTCCAGACCCTTCACTAGCTTCGTTGCAGTTTAATTAATTTATTTCTGAGAGGGAAAAAAGGCTGATCCTGCAGTAAATGCAACCAAAGAGATTTTTCCAGTGTCTTACCTATGAACTCTATGTGGCTAATGATCCTAATCCCTGTTCTGATTCTTAGTGGTGCAACTTGTAAGTGCCTGCAAGGAGAAGGACAGGGCCATGGGGTGAGCTGGCAAGCTCCCCTGGCACAGGGTGCTGCCTGTCCTGGGGCTCGGCTGGCTAAGTAACCTCCGAGGCTGTCAGCTGGTGGGCACCAGCTTAGTTCAGGCATTTCAATGGTCAAACAGCTCATATGGGTCATGGCTGTGGTTGCACTCCAGCCTGGTTAAGGCTGAATCCATGTGGAAGTAAAGGACATGTCCACCAATCACACATCTCCAGGGAATGGAAAAGCAAAACAAATCAGATTCCAAATCAATTAACAACATAAGACTTGCAGGAAAAATCCCTCTTTGAATCACCAGATTTGGTTAATGATGGTTTTGAGTATTATATCATCCGTCAGTCTCTACATGAAAGCAATAATTTTACTTCCTTTCCAAAGTTGGTAGAAAGGTAACCGCAGTCTTCATCAGCTTTTCCTACATCTCACTGGCAAGCCAGGAGCTGGCCCCTGAAGATATCAGGACACAGAGTTGAGGAAGGTCTGGTTTACACAAATGGCAGGTTTACAAGTTGGAGTGCAAAATGAGTTAAAAATTTCCCAGTAGTTCATGCATCTAAGTCAGACTGTAGTTGCTCTGGTATCATCAAAGTGGTTCTTCTCTTTATTCACTCCATCACCAGCACTGAAGAAAGCGTTCAGTTCCTATCTAACTCGAAACCTCTCTTATGATTTAGGAATGAAATGTTTGGATCTCACAGGGAGGGAGCTTTGTTAATGATCTGATATTGCATGAGGCAGCTTCTCTCCTTCAGGGAGGATCTGGTACCCAGCTCCAGGTCTTTGCTGTGCCAGTGTTGCCAGGAGCACTGTCCTTCCTCCCCACCCATCTTGCTGCTTCTCCAGGCAGCTGCGAGGCACTACAGAAGATCACCTGCACCAAACTGCTTCATGCTGCTGTCCTGGGTCGTGGAAGCTCATAAATATAAGCTTCAGTGGAGGAGAAGGGTCAGGGTGACTGACTTCTCTAGGAAATATTTTGGGGGAAAGAAAAGCCAAATTTCACATCTGGCTTTATGAAAGGGAGGATTCCCTTACAGCCTTCCCAGTGTGCTAGATTTTAAGTACTTTGGCTGGTATTTAAATGGAGCTGGAAGTCTTCAGTGAATGCGGAGTCCTAGGTTGGAGAGATGCATCAAGATAGGTATGGGAGTCTCTCAGAGCCCTGCTGCAGGAGCAGGAAAGTTGGGAGAGGAGTTGGTGGGAATGTGAGACTGGTGCCCATGTCCCAAGTTCCTCGGAGACTTCAGGGCAGCCCTGGCCTCAGGACTGGCTGTGTGAGGGTGAGGATGGGGAAGGAGGGCTAACACTCTCCTCTGCTCAGAGCATGAATCACACTGGCCTTGCTTCTCAGCATTATCTCAGGCAGGAGTGCAATTGCTGCCTGACTGAAATGGGAATGTCCTGTGCTTAGCTGACACCAGCGTGAAGGCTCACCGGGGCCAAAGACCATGAGACTTGTAGCTGCAGAGCTGCCCTGCATCCTCCATGTGGAAAACTTGCTGCCAGAGTCAACATGGTCCTCATTTTTTCACTTGCTCCAGGTTAAAAATGCAAACCAATACAACAAGCTCTTTTGGGGGGGTAAAGGAATGCAGGTTGAAGGGTGTCTCCCAGCCTCATCACTATTGCCAGGGTGAGTCTGCCCTTTCACTACAGCCTTGAGGTTAGCAGAACACATGACCATGAAGTAGCAGAAAATTGAACTCCCTTTGAAATCAGTAAACTGAAGGAGCCTCCCCATAAGCTGTTATTTTCCTTGTCATTCCTGTGTTGGTGCATCTGTCTCCAGTCCTCTGCTGGGACCCACGGCAGATGGTGGCCGGGAGCTGAGGTTGGCAGAGCTGTTGACACTCAGCTAAGCCACAGTCAGGTGAGAGCAGGGGTGCTTTGGAGTAGCAGCAGCCATGGCTAAAGGAAGGCCTGGGGCAGGTGCACGCAGAGCACAGTTTGCAAGGAGTGGTGGGGTCTGCCACAGCCTGGAAATATGGGAAGCTCTTGGAGAAGCAAGTCCTTCTTCTGACCCAGAAAGAAGACAGAAACCTTCTCAACCTTTAGTCTGCACCTCCTGTTTCAGGTTTGAAGAAAATCTGCTACGTCTGTACGTTTCTTTCTCCATCTCTATCTATTGGTCTAATAAGAATCTTCCACTGTACTGATGTAAGATGCTTTCTTCACTTCTTTTTCCTTTCTTTTTTAACAGATTTGCCCCCAAATGAAAGTGATAATTTGACACCACAAATAAAGCTGGATTTTCCCCTGTCATAAGCCATGAATATAATTGCAGGAACAATGTTGACTATCACCACACGCTTTAAAAAAAAAGAGTCAAACAACCAAAAATAACCAGTGTGAGTTCAAAGCGAAAATGAATGGAGTCTGCCTCATTCATAAATGTCATATGAGACTTTGGTTAAAAAGGCAAGCCTGTCATCCCAAGGCCAGCAGCTGTTGTTATGTTGAATAAAATGGATACAAATGGGTATTATTTTAAAGCAAAATGCTTAATCCCAGGCCTAACAAGCCCACTGTCCTCTCTGTAACCCTGTGTCAGACAAGCCATGATCTCCAGTAGAGGGCTTGATTGCACAGGAAATAAAATTCCCTGGCTGTGCCCTACCAAACCGACAAACACCCTGGCAATGTTTGAGTTACTATGGCAATCACAAAATAGGAAGGCCTTTTCTTCTTTTCCCCATCTCTGCATGCAGCCGCAGGCTGCTCCTGAATAGCTCACATCTGCAAAAAGTTTTAACACGGTACTCAGATAAAGAAAAGGATCCCAAAAATGGGCATTGACCCGTCTCAAAAAATGCTGCAAATTTTATATACAAGAATTGAGGAGCTGTGCCACTTTGCGCAGGTTATGTCATAATGTGAACAAAAAGGGATAAAAGCTGATGAAGGCTTTTGCTGTCAAATATGGAGAGAGGGGAAAAAGCAGAAGTAAATGACAGCTTTAATGCAGATGTAAGAAGCAAAGTCAAAGATCGGTGACAGAAAGTTGCTGGTCAATGAATAAGGGAAAAATTTGGAACACAAAAACCAGACAAAAGAGTAAAATACAATAAAAATCTCACTATAGAGAATACTGAGAAAAGTCCCAAAAGCACAGTGAGCAAAATCTTGGAGCTATCAAACCATGTGAAACAGACATGTGGTTCTTTACAGCGGCCCATTTCAGGCATTAATAGCTCCCATTATAAAGGGGGAACCTGATCTCTGGCCTGGAAAGCTTTCAAGAAGCAGAGTTTTTACAACAAAATTGAAAAGCAAAACAAAACTGAACCTTTCTGCCTTGCACAAATTAACTAGGATTTTGTCTTTCTAGACAAATTTGGTCCTGCATAATGAACTGTTACACATTTTACCAGTTTTCCTTGGACAAATGCTTTCTGGTAATGGAGAATAATTATGTATTTAAATGGACAAATGCTTTCTGGCAGATCTTATGATCACACACTTTCTGACAGTGTGCTTTCCACCATTAAAATATATTTGTTGTTGATAATAGAAACTTACCTTTACCAACAAGCTGATTTTGACCACCTAATTTAGATGCCTGCATAGAGTATGTGAATGTGTGTTAAGTGCCTGATGATCTCACCAGGCTATTTAATCCCAGTGAGAGGAGAAGTATCGATCCAGAACTTAATATACATGTCTGCTGCTCTGAGCTGGTTTTGCCTCAAATATCTGGATCTGTGGTATGGGAGCTGGAAGGTGCCACCACCACTTCCATGTACGGTAGCTCCATCTTGCAAGAAGGTTCAGTAAGAGTAAATTTACTCTTAATTTGTTCTTAATATTAGGTTCGATTGTCACATTGTAGCTTCTGAAAGTATCATTGCACTTTAAAAGCTCTTACTGACAAGTCACATTAATCACTAGCATCTGAGAAAGGCTTAATACGGGGAAATGAATTAAAATGGCATAAACAGTTCACAAAAAAAAGTCCAAAGGGCCAAAAGAAGCCCCAAATCCAGTAAAAGTGGGACTGCATTATACATTCATTGACTCTTGTTCTTTTGGGGGTGTTTTGGTATGAAAAGAAAGAGACAATAGAAGACAATAGCAGTACCTTATCAAAGTGCATTCAAGCAGCTATTTCAAATACTTTTAACGGCTTGTCACTGGGTCTTGCAAGTCTCCGAGATTCTAAACACTCTGTCACATTTGTGTACTAACCACTTAAAGTGCTGCTAAAGCCTTTTGACCTGGACTGACTCTCCTTTATCTAGGTCAAAATGCAAGGCAAAGCCTTTGTGTTTCACGGCCTTCATTAAATTCATTGATTTGACCTGTATTTTAAAGACCAAAAGTCAAATGGAATGGGAAGTTAAAGTTCCCATACAAAATCTTCCACCGAGCACTTCACTGCCTCCTTGAACTATGTAACATTCAGAAAAGGCCATCTCACGGCCATTTGAAGTGTGGGCTATAACTGGAGTGGCAGTTTTGTCCAGTTTTTCAAGAGCATTGAAGGGATTCATCAGAGCTTTCCCTCTCTTAAATGAGGACAAAAAAGTTGAAGCTTGCAGACAGTCCCACTGACCGTTTTTTCTTGCTCCAAGTCATCTGTTCAACAGAGCATAGCAAAGTTCAGGGCTAGATAAATATTATTTAAATCTCTTTAGCACACAGGCAGGGATGAGGCTTGTTGCTTTACATTAGACTCTTGATGTGCTCATAGTCAGCTGCACTATAGGGGAGAAAGAAGTGATCAGCTTTTAAGTGTCAAGAAATAAACCCTCTTCTGCATTTGGAGACCAAAATTCAGGACTAAAGTTTTCTCTTCCTCAGAATACGGCGTAAAACCCAAGGCCTTCAAAGAAAAAACATAGGTTTAAGTCTTAACTTAGTTTTCAACTAGGACTCAGATATCAAAAAGCTTGAAACCTGGGGGTTTCATTCATCCCTAGTAAAGAGTACAGTCTTGGATCAGGAGATATTTCTTCATGTGGCTGACCCAGCTCATGTTGTGGGTCTGAGAAGGATGAGACTGCTTGTAAACTGTCAAGAGTAGTCCAGGTTGACCAGGGAGGCAGGTCCTGCCCTGCGGGGATGTGGACAAGAGCAGACGCCAAGGGCCCTGGCTTGCCTCTGGGTTGTCTTTGTGCAAGGCTGGAGCAGGCTGGTCACCTTGTCTTGCCTGGCTGAGGTTCACAGCTTATTTACAACAGGAAGAGGGGAGTGAAAGAAAAATAAATTACAAATACGAAAGTAAACTTCAGCCAAATGTCAGGCCACACAGATCTTCAAAAACAACAATTTGCCTTGAGAAGATCTGCAAGTTTATAACTTCAATAAAAATGATCATGCATGATCCAAGTATTTGGCACAGCTTTCCAGAAACTGTTATTTTCATGACTGGCATTAGGAGTGGGATTCAGCTGCCTAGAGGTATTAAGTTATGTGACTAAAGGCTCATCTCTGTAAACACAAAGAAGCACAGAGGAACAGTGATGACAGGCAGGAACCCCCATAACCTAATTGGAGGAAAACAAGATAACCTGAGAAAACATGCCCTTGGCTGTCACAGACAAGAGATCACCCTCATGGTCTGGGGATAACAGCCCCTGGCCGAGAGGTTCCCTGCTCACCTTACAGACTAAGGCAGTTAGTGCCTACAGGGTATGGGACTCAGTATGGGAAGAGGGGGAAGAACATTTTGGTATTGTACAAAACTTGCTGCAGGACCTGTAAGGGAAGGACTAAAGATGGGGACAGAGAGGGATGGAGGTGCTTTGGGGAAACAAGTATGGGAAAACAGAGGGGAAGAGACTAAAAAGGGCTGGTCATGTGTAATGAAAATACTGATCTGTCTATGTGCCTGATCACTGCAGTCTGTCCCATCTTCTCATTAAAATCGGTTCCTAGTTACTTTCCTGTGCATGAGGCCTCTGTGTGCCTGCATGTGCATGAAGGTCTGAGCACCAGCAACTGGAGCAGAGCTGTGAGCCTCTCATGCCCATGTGCTAGCAACTGTGGTGGCCTCTCAGATAGCCCTAGACACCTGAGTCAGGCACCTGGATAAAGCCTTTTAGCTACCCGAGTGTTGTACTGAATGTTGGATGTAAATCTCCTCCTTGCAGCCAGTTGAGCAGCTCACTGACATTTCTACTCCCAGGAGCTGAGGTGGCTCACACATCCAGCTTGCCCATTAGCCTGCACACAGATTGACTTACAGGCAGGATGGGCAGGGGATGAATGTATTTCAGAAATGTGGGTGATCCTTACTGCTGAAGAAATCAGCTGGAGCCTGAAGAGGGTGGCTCTCAGAGTACATCTCCATGGGATCTGATTTTCTTTTCCAGAGACCTGGCCATTCATTTTTCACATCTCACCCACTTGAATCTTGAGAGCTGTTTACAGGCGTGAGCAACTACGAAGTTAAGAGATGTTAAGGCAATGTGGAGTCCTGAGACGTGGTGGGAAGACAGCAGAAGGAATGAGCAGAGGGGAGAGCTGTGGGGCAGTACTGTGTTTGGATTCCTGCTCCCTTGGCCATCCCACTCTTTCTCCTCTTCCTCCCAAAACACAGCCATATGCTCTTGGTCCTCTTGGAGCAGCAATGCTCTCAGGAGCTTTGAAGTAGTTAAAATGCTTTCTCAGGTGCTTCCAGCAGACAGCATCCCACTCTGAGCTGGTGCAGAACAAGGGCAAATCAAGTGCTTTAATCCATAAAACCAATGAACTCAGTAAACACAGAAGCTCACATGAGGACCACTGATGATTTTAATTGTTCAAAAGAAATGTCCAGGAACAGGTAAAATCCTCTTCATCTAGAAGTAGGTCTCTAAAAGAGTAGGTTCTACTGCTATTTCTAGGTTCACATAATTATGACTTTACAGATCTCACCACCTAACAGATGTAGAGGAAAGGAAGCAGCAGAAACAACACAGCCTTGGTGTTTGGTAGTGGCAGGATGTCACCTTACAGAAAAGCTGACTGGGAAAATGGAGGAATAAAGGTTTCTTCAGCTTTTGGATTAATTCTGTAGTTCCCAGAAAGGTCAGTCTGACATGTTCCAAGGGTGTAGTGTTCATGCAAAAGAATCAACTGCAA
Organism: Leptosomus discolor; assembly: GCF_034619465.1. NCBI lineage: Eukaryota > Metazoa > Chordata > Aves > Leptosomiformes > Leptosomidae > Leptosomus > Leptosomus discolor. Next base: position 22,939,667 of record NC_141391.1, read on the forward strand.
ACTTAAGAAAAAACCCAACCCAGATCTAAAACAGCCCTTTGAAGCCATTATTTTCTATGATTCCAATTTTGTACAAAACCAAGATTCTGAAAGTTAGAACTCCTAACTAAGTTTGCAAAATCGTCTGTAAAAAGATTTTGTTTGTCTTATTACTCACCTGTAGTAATTTGCTCAGCAGTTGGGCAGTTTCTGGATTGTCTGCAGACTCCTTGTGTATTGCTTTGTGCATTCCTAAGATGGGGGGGATTTTTATGTTTTGTGACTCGGTTATAATTGGCAATTTAGAGCCACTTTTTTTCTGATGTCTAATTGGGCAATTCCTGGAGCTTTGAAGATTTACCAGATGATCCTTTCCTACTGTGACTCTTCATGGAAGAGCATGTTTGCCAGAGGCTCTATGTCCATGAACATCCTAGCAAAACATATTCCACTCACATCTCTGGAAAGGAATGAGATGAAGAAGGAGTTGAATGCCACCAAGGCAGACTGATTATTTTGTATTTGGGAAAACATTTGCAAAAATCTGTTTGGAGTCGGCTGTAAACAGAGTCACTCTAAAATAGTGTGTCTATTAAAGGGGTATTGTTCCCGGCCACCAAAGCAGAATAAAAGTAACTCCAGGACCACATTCAGAGATGTGGGAACCATCCAGCCCATGGTGCGCTCCCCCTTCCTGCCAGCCCATGGTGGTCTCTTTGCAGTGAGAGCTTTCTTTGGGCTCTGGGGAGAGCAAGAAGCTGTTGGGGGAGAAACTGCAGAAAGTGAGCTTGAGAAATACCCTGCTGGGTCACATCAGTGGTTCCCTACCCCCCTACTTTGTCTCCATCAGTGGCAGTAGGAGCTGCTATGAGGGGGAGAACAGGAGTTGTACCACTTGCTGTGGTCCATTCGCGCTGCTGGGAGCCCCCAGCCTCAGAGGTGATGGAAAGTTAGTGGGAGGTTCCTGCATAGGCTCCTGAGTACCACCGCATGAGCCTGCTGTCCACAGTTGTGTCTAATCCCCTTGTGAACCTGCTGATACCATTCACCTTTGCAGCCTCCAGTGGACATAATTTCCAGATGTCTGCTACCATACTGGCCTATGTCTGTTTTAAACTGATCTCCCTGAGCTTCCCTGAGCGCTCTCCGATGCTGATGTTAAGGGATTTAAACAGCAGTTCCATGTTCACCTTACCCATCACCCTCATGGTTTTGTGAACTTTGTACGTATTCCCTCAGCCTTCTCTCCTCTAAACTGAGAAGTCTTTTTAGTCTCTCCAAGTAAGGTGTCCGCTTCACCCCACAGTCACCTCTGTTGTCTTTTCATATATCTTCTGACTTCTCTGCCGCCTTCTTGAGATGCGGAGACCTCAAATGCACCAAGTACTCAGAGAGTACTCAGAGAAATAAGGTTTTCAGCCTCTCTTCATTCTAAAAAGAATACGAAAAAGAATACAAAATGAGTTAAATGTAAACCACATTATGCACTAAATAAAGAGGGTTATGTTATACCATGAACATCACATTAATCTCACTAGTAGTGTCCTGTGAGTAGTCTTGGTTCAAGCAAGGCTCCCAGTGGGAGAGATTTTGTCCATGTGAAGTCTGCCATCTGCGCTGGTGGCTGCAGCATAAATAGGCTGCCTCCTGAGGCAGAGCCTACTCAAAAATATAGGCCTGACTAACAACCCCTGAGCTCAGGTCACCCATCTCCAAAGGACAGATGCATGGGTAAGACTCACATACTCCCCAGGCAGGATGTATAGCTGATAGGCTAAGCTTTTTTATCCATTTAAGATAACAATTTTGATGTGTCTATTTATTTTGGTGCTTGCTGTCTTTACTTGGAAGTTTGAAGACTACAAGCTGTGAAGATTACAGCTAATTCAAACTACGGCTGTTTGAGGGGCAAAAAGGAAAAAAAAATCATTTAAGGCTCATTTTACTCTCACAAACCACTGTCAGCACTAGAGGCATGAATATGCCAATTCAAACATGTGGCAGGAAACTTTCCTTTCTCAAAGAACTTGTAACCAAAATGGGCAAGGGAGGAAGAGGGGGAACAGGACTAGAAAGGTGAAGGGTGATGTTACGTGGGGGACCACAGATTCGAATCATAGAATCATAGAATAGCTTGGGTGGAAGGGACCTTTAAAGGTCATCTAGTCCAAATCCCCCACGCAGTGAGCAGGACATCTCTAGCCAGATCAGGTTGCTCAGAGCCCCATCCAACCTGACCTTGAACACTTCCAGGGATGGGACATCCACTAATTCTCTAGGCAACCTATCCCACTGTCTCACGACCCTCATTGTAAAAAATTTCTTCCTTATATCTAGTATAAATCTGATCTTTTTTAGTTTAAAACCATGACCCCTTGCCCTATCACAGCAGGCCGTGCTAAAAAGATTGCCCCCATCTTTCTTATAGGCCCACTTTAAGTACTGAAAGACCACAACAAGGTCTCCCCAGAGCCTTCCCTTCTCCAGGATGAACAACCCCAATACTTGCAGTCTTTCCTCACAGGAGAGGTGTTCCATGCCTCTGATCATTTTTGTGGCCCTCCTCTGGACTCAATCCAACAGGTCTATGTCTTTCTTGTGTTGAGGACCCCGGGTGTGGACATGGTGCTGCAGATGGGGTCTCACCAGAGCAGAGTAGAGGGGTAGAATCCCCTCCATTGACCTACTGGCCACGCTGCTTTTGATGCAGCCCAGGACACGGTTGGCTTTCTGGGCTATGAGCACACATTGCCAGCTCATGTCCAGCTTTTCGTCCACCCACACCCCCAAGTCCTTCTTGGCAGGGCTGCTCTCAATCCCTTCATCTCCCAGCCTGTACTGATACTGTAAGTTGCCCCGACTCAGGTGCAGGACCTTGCACTTGGTCTTGTTGAACCTCAAGAGGTTCACATGGGCCCACTCCTCAAGCTTATTCATGTCCCTCTTGATGTTATCCCATCCCTCAGGAGTATCAGCTGCACCACTCAGCTTGGTGTCATCTGCAAACTTGATGAGGGTGCACTCGATCCCACTGTCTATGTCATTGACGAAGATATTAAACAACACTTGTCCCAGTATGGACACCTAAGGGACACCACTCATCACCAATCTCCACCCAGACTTCTATCCGTTGACCACTGCACTCTGGATGCCACCATCCAACCAATTCCTCATCCACCAAACAGTCCACTCATCAAATCCGTATTTCTCCAATTTAGAGAGAAGCTTGTTGTGGGAAACAGTGTCAAAGACCTTTCTTTCCAGGTTTATAGACTTGAGAAGAAAGATTTTTCATCCAAGAAATGTAACTTCAAACACTCCTACCTTTTTCCTCCCTTCCCACCAATCTCCTTGTCAAAACACCTCACAGCCCTTTAGAAATGCTCCTTTGCTCCTAGAAGTCACCTGGTGAGTATCCCACAGTTATTCCTCTGCAGAAACATGCAGCGAAATGACTCACTTGAGGTGGAACAGTAGCTCAAACCGCTAAATGCCTTCATCCGAAAACTCAGCACTGTCAGGTCCAGTTCCCAGCTCCCTGGGCTCTGTCACTGTCCCAGCACAGACCAGCATGGTGGTGCAGCAGGGAAGTGGCTCTTGGCTGCAGCAGTTGCCCCTCTGCTCTGCTGGCGTGAAGGCGAGTCACCTTTGAAACCACCCAGCGTTTCCCAGGGGACCCAGCATGGCAAACAGCTCATGGGACCATAGTGGCTGCAGTCACAGGGGTAACTGCAGCACCAGTGTCTCTGAGTTTGCTGTGAGCTTGTTAGCAGAACAGGCTTTTAGCTCTCTACAGACCCTTAGAGCTTTCTCTTTCTGCTTGGTTTCACTTCTCTGTTTTGTCCCTCTCCAAAGGTATATGGTTGTACTTTTACAAACAGCAATCAGCTGAGTACAAAAAAGGGCCATCCTCTGCAGTCTGACACATGAGGGAGCAGCTCACATTTTCAGTGCAACAGCAAAGCAGCAGTGCTTGAACCCCAGCATAAGCACCTGAAATGGTTGTTTCGGGCTCTGCAGCCATTATAGGAGTTCTTATAGCTCCTACTCCCCCTTGCGCATCCTCCCAGGCCACCTGTGGCAGCTGGGATGAAGCCCGACATACACTGCACAAGCGCAAAGCCGTTATTTCACCTTGTCACCTTAGCATTCATAATGGGAAGGCAGTCCCTGCAGAGTGCCCTGCTCGAGCCCCAACAGGTGGGAGCCCATGGCTTTTCATATTGAGTCCAGGAGAGTTGCGTTAATCTGCTAAATGGCCACATCATCTGACAGCCTTGTTTGCCAAGCTGCAAGCGATCGAGCGGCACGAAGCGTACCAAAACCTAATGATGTACTACCAACATCCACACCAGAGACAAGGCCATTTAGAGCAGAAAGACAAGCTGAGTTAGCATAAAAGAAGAGGCATCAATCACCATTCCCCCAAGACAATGGCGATAATTTAATGGCTGTTTTTTAAGAAGAACTGGCGCTATACAGGGATTGAGGAGAAAGGTCTGGTAGGCTTCACCTGCATCTGAGAGCTATTTGTTCCCATTGTGCCAACTAGAGTGAGGTTTGAAATGGCAACTTCTGCAGCTGGCATCATATGCATCAAGTTATGCTCACAACTATGGGTTAACTTTAAATTGCCAGATTTTTTGGCTCAGGCTGTTATTAGTCAAGCTTGAGTGACTTTACTAATGAATTAACTTTCTGTTGAATTTTAAGCTAAACTACAGAGTTCTGTAGCATTAATTTTCTTCTGTTAAAATCATTTAACTTTTCAGAATTATTTCCCTTTAATTTACTGACCCTATGACACTTTTTCTATCAGGTTCAGACTTGGGACAAGAATTTGGGAACACCTTATATTTAGCTGAGTTTTATCCACATGCTGTAGCCCTAAATTTGATACTTTTTTTTTTTTTTTTAGAACGATGAACCAGTGAAGACATCCTTACACATGGTGTAAGGTGACTCTACATAATCAAACCAAATGTATCCACAGAACTGAAGTCGTCAAAGTAGATTCACTCTGAAAAGTTACAAAAAAGCAAAGTTTCAGAATAGGGCTGGAGAGGTTTTCAAGCCATCTTTTAGTCCAGACCATTGCCACAAGACATGATCACACTTACCTGTCAGACGGAGGTTTCTCCAAGCTTTTCTTAAAGTTTTCCCATGATGGACAGCACACATCTTTCTAACACAGCTCCACTCCCTCACTGTCCATACCATTAGTAAGTGTTACTAGTGTCTTACTGGAACCTCCACACTGCATCTAAGTATGTCTGTTCTTGTCCTGTACAGGCATGAGCAGCATTTTGCTCCTTCTTTGGAGCAGCTCTTGATGTATTTGAAAAATATTATCAAGAAATCCCTGGCATACACTAGAGCAACCCCAATTCTTTCGTTGCATATCACACTTTCTGTACCACACTTTCTGGACTTACTGTCATTCTCCTTGTCCTCCTCTGGGCTCTCTGTTTTGCCTGCATCTTTGTAGATGTGCAGGTCCCAGGCTGAGACCCAGCACAGCATGGACCGGCACTGAGCAGGGAGGGGTAGTTAGACAGGGTCCAGTTCAGCTGGTAGCTCTCCTTACCAAATGTTTGAATAAACATTTCCTGTTTCACCCAAGACCTTCTTGGGATTTCAGCAAAAACAACAAATTTTGGCTTTTGCCATCTTCAAGGAAAATGTGGTAAGGACACTAAAATGCTTTGAAACAAACTATCTGAGAAACCAGCAGTGTTCAGGGTCCTGCAGTGAGAGCTACTAGACTTACCAGTCCCAGAACTGCATTTAGTCTATCTGACAGCGTTTAATTTTATTCCTAACTGTTCTTCTGAGGGATACACTTAGTACTTTGAACTCAGTCATTCCATTTTCTCCAGCATCCACAGCCTGTTGTTAAGTGTTGCTGCTGGAACGCATGCCAAGATAGCAAGCCTCTTTAACAATACTGAATGATTTCTAAAGAAATTGCTGGTTTTCACAGGTATTTTCATTTTTTTTTCAGATTTTAATTGCCATTTCTGCTCTGCTCATCCAAACTCCTCCAGCATGAGCTTCATGAGTATGATGGGCCAGAGAACAAGCTCTATCTGTCATCTGACCTGATGTAGCTGTGGGCATCCTGCAGGGCTTACAAGTGGGACTCATGAGGCCCAACCTGCTGCTGCCCTCGTGTATGGTATGTTGAATTCAGTCCATCTACACCGCACAGCTACCCCAGACACAGAGTGACAACAAGGTGATATCATGCAACTTTGAATCATGAAATGGGCAACTTGGTGGTGATTGTCTCACCCACACTGCAGATGGGACAGCACTGGGTCAGCAGTGGTACAGCTACAATTAAAAAGCTCCAAGTTTACATAGAACTTTTTTCTTCTACCTTGTCAGTGTGAAGAGGAGGCAATTTTGGGTTTACACCTGGATTGCAGGCACCAGTCAAAATGTAGCTTAAATGCTGCCTTGGCACCAGGGCCTGCCACTTTCAATTCTAGCACTGAGCCCCTATTCAGTTGCAAAGCTGGGTTGAACCTGCACTGAGAAGACTCCAGAGGAGACAGAAACACTCAGAGTAAGCTTGTCCAAGGAATGCTGAATGTCCATCCAGATCTTTCTAAGTCCTTCACTCAGCTTCATTGCTGAGCCCACTGCTATTTCCAGGGGAGCATTCTGCAGTGAAGCCATTAATGCCCCCATGGGGAAGAGCTGTTCTAAACTTCCTCAAGGGCTTCTCGTGTGCTTTAGAGTTTAATGTAATTAGTGCATTGTCTGAATGCTTCAGCCCTCCATATTTTATATCAAGTCCTCTCACCTCCAGGATCCAAAGTGGATAGGAGGATGCATGCAAATAAAACTGTTTCTTAACCAGCTTGTCCTTCAAGCAAGTCAAGACCATTCCTACACAGTGTGCTCAACCAGAGACAGACATTGCTCGCAGTCAGCATCCTTCCCTTCTGCAGCAGAGGGCAAGCAGCAGTATTGGAAGCCACATCGAAAGTGCTGATATCCTCCTGTCTTTCAGAGACAGTAATTCAAGGACTTGCAGCACCAGAAGCTCTTTCAGCCACCTCCAGTGTGGACAGTGGCTATGCATGCTGCCTTATTGTTCTCAGGTACGATTTTAAGGTGTTGTATCTTGAGTATTTAGTCTTCAGAACCACATAAATCTTGGCTCCCTTATAATTATTTGTCCTATAAATTGCCCTAGGTTACTAAAGAGGCCACTGCTAGATCAAGAAATGAAGTTAATGACCTATCTTTCTTCCATTCTTTCTTAGCTACTGAACTACTAACAGGGACATCTGACTGTGCTGGAAACGTAAATTATCCCAATCTGCTTTGCATAGAGGAATGTGGACAAGTGCTTTATGTAAGCTTTATAAAATTGAAGCTCAAGTCTCACTGTCATAATCATTGGAAGGAACAATCCTTGACATAACTCATGGCTGAGTCACTGGTGCCTTGGAAGACAAAGCCCAGGTCTCTGTCTGGCCTGTAGCAGGGACCAGGTGGTATGTTTGTGTCACCTTGGTGGTGTACTCACACAGCTGCTTAGCAGCTGGGCTGCCACAAGTTGAACCAACAGCAGCTCCTCAGAGTACCTGAAAAATCCCAGATCTTTCTGTTCCTGCATGAGCTGTCAGAGTGCCCACACCGTTGTGTGGTTGTGTGGCTACCTCAAGCTCTTTTAATCACATTTCCCCAAAGACAGAATTCCTGTCATGAAAACAAAAGCCTATGTGAGACCAGTAATCCAAGGGGGGTTAGTCCAGATTTACATGCATTTTTATAGAAGTGGAAATCAGAAGCAATTCCATTGAAGTTTCTGGGTTTGATTCCCCAAGACTTGCACTGGGAAGACTTGTTTGCACATGTTCGATAACTATCCAGACCAGAGAGGTTAGCACATTGCTGTTTGAGGCAATGTAACAATCTAGAAAGATAGCTTGTACAAGGAAATGAATCTTCACCCTGACTGGAGTAACATTGGTAGAAATTAAAGACAGGTTGGTTCAACCCCTTCAGGGCAGGGTGGAGGTAAAGAGCAGCGCCTTCACTGGTGCGTCTGGAAGATAAAGGATCCCCAGCCGTTTGTTCCAGCTCCATGCACTTCTGGGGTGCTGCAACAATTTACGGATGAAAGTTTGCCCTTACAAAATACTTTCTATAATGAGATTACAGTTATGTTTTATATCTTCCAATGAAGTAGATATGCCATCAGCTGGCCCTCCATGAGTTTGCTGCACTTGCTCTGAAATGTTATAATCTATAAGATTACAGTGCAAAAGTAGGTGGAATCTGAAGTGCCCTTATTTTTTTAAGAGTTTTAAAAAGCAAAATCGGTGAAACCATGAGCAGATGGTGTGGAATCACACATCACTTGTGCAGATAACTAAGCTTTGGCCAAACGAGTAACAGTGACACCAATATTGTTCATTTGAGCAAACACATGGAAATATTTGGCTTCAACAAATGCATAGCAAATCATTTTAGCTTTTTCTAAGGAAGTTTATCAGATTTGGCAATCAATCATCTAAGTTGACCAAGCATACAGTGTCTTTGCAATAAATGTTCATGCTTGTCGTCATTAACATCATTTAGATTTTAGACTTTTTCTAATTAAGAAAGGTTCCCACCAGCAACAGCAAAAATCCCCACCACCTCTTTCATTATCTGAGCTTTTCTTCCCTTTAATTACTATTGAGCTCCTGGCTGATTAAATTAGGTTTTTTAGGTCTTTTCTGAAATCTTAGGGAAATTATCTAAAAATCATGAAATCAATTCCCTTACGCTGTTTTAATCTTTTATGTTTTGGGCTCCAAGAGGGACGGGCGGACAAGTGCAGCCCCTTGGAAAAGTGTGCAGCACTAGACTGCTTGCCAGCCTTCTATTGCCTTTGTGGACCATCTGGGTCAATTTCCTTCCAACTAAATGAAATGCAAATAAAAATTCCAGCAGTTTTTCAGCTGCAGGCTGCCCAGCTGATTAGCATGACAGAGGCCGGGAGATGAGGCCTGACCCTGTGCACTTCCCCTCATCTCATTAAGTTGTAACTCTACCGTGGCTGCATTCATGGTGTTTATTGACGCTGAAAGGCGTCTTTATCCAAAACTAGCTAAATTCACATTCAGAGTTTTTCCATGAAGGCTTGCCTGCTACAGCATCCACATGAAAGTGAACCTATTGTAGCTTGGTGATGTGTCCTGCTGATTCCTTAACAATTTGAGCTTTCTCCAAAAATGTTAGATTCACAAGTTTAAGTTCCATTAAAAAAAAAAAAAACACACTAAAAAACTAACATTTTAACAACTTCATAGTTTAAAATATTAAGAGTATAAACAAGTTTCATTCAGATGACGACAGTGTGTATATTATATTGAGGCATGAGGAGACGATCCAGCCAAAGTACAGTAGCAAGCAAGTGCCTGTATCATGTAGGACTGCAGACAACAGGGTATTATACTTATCCTCACATCCATCAGCAAGGAGAAGGATATAAGATTCAAGAAGGCAACATCTTCAGCAATTTATAGTGCTCTGAGAGTCACAGCTGGACAAAGGAGAGAAATATACCTTCCAGCTGCCCAGTATTTCATGTCTTGTCACAACTTCACATTAAAGAGAGGGAAATACTGCAGAACCAAAGTCTGATGGAAATGAGCACAATAATGATTATGATCCTTTCACCTTTCTCTTCAACACCATAGCAAGCATCCTAGGTGGATGGCAGCAGTTGCACAGCTAAGACGCTGCTGTTAAAGCTCTAGGGTGGACAGGTCTGGTGGGCAGTGCATTTTCTCTTCTGTGATGCTTGAGGGCCAGGTGAGAACTAAGGTAGATGGACTGTTTCCAGGATGCGTGGAAAGGAATAGCAGCTACTACAGTTTTTGGAAAGGAATAGACAAATCCTCGTTTTCTCCCTATCATTTGGGTCTACAGGGTGTGCACAGTAAAGACTAACTGCTCTCTCATGGGGCTCCCAGATTGCAAACAAGGGTCGGATGACACCGATGCACCCGTGGAATCAAAGCCTCCATTTTAATTATTTCTGCTTGTGGCAGGTGGACTGGAAAAAGAGGGCAAGGGAATTTTCACTGGACTACTGCCAAGTCTCTCATGAGGTATTTTATAATTTCATTGGGAAGGAGAGGATGTGCTTTTTTTTTTTATGGAAAACAACTTTTTTCACTTTTATCTGCCAAGGCAGGTACAGGTGAGCAAATGTAGGGATGTCAGTCAGAAATCAGCTCTTTGGGTAAGGTCAAAAGAAGAGGTTACAGGGTTGTGAGCGTCTCATCGAAGTGATTTATACCTGTGCAGGGCTAAAAGGTGAAGTCAGTGGATAACACAGACTGGCATCACAGGCTGTGAAAAAAAAAAAGAAGGAAAAATATTACATCATCTCTACTCAATTCAAAGGTCACATGGAGCAGAGAATATTGAAGGTGATCTCTGTTTGGTTATCCCATGAAGAAGAAATTCAATAGTAATTTGCCCATGGCTCTTCCCTAGGCTTTCCATCTAATCAGCTAATGAGTTCACTTTGCTTCATACAGACAGACTTGAACAAATGTTTTCTTGATCTGAGAAGCAATACACAATGTTTGGGCAGGAAAATTCCTTTTCTAAAGCTCATGGTACATCAATGTCTTCACACTGAGCCACAAGCTATTATGAACTTTAAAATAATATTTTGGGTCATTTCTCATAATCCTACTGAAGTCAGAGATGTTCTGTTAATTTCCATAGGGTTTTTAATTATATTCTTTGCTTGTTTGGATTAGTTAATTGTTGCCACAACTCCACATGAGTTGGTAGACACCAACTGAACAAATATCTCAATGCTTGGCTTTCCTGTGGCTCCAGGTAAGTGTTTGCAGGATAGATGAAAACTGCTCAAATGTATCATCACTCCCAGATGTGTTGTTCAAGCAGGTTCTTTGCTTAAGGGCGTGCAAACAAGAGTTTGACTATAAAGCCTTCTACTTGAAAGCCAAGAAGGTGAACATGTAGCAGAGCAATGGGAGCATGATGTGTTTTGACCACTCATGTTTCAGCTTTGCAGGGTCTTGGAGACATCTCCCTTCTATATATTAGTTCAGCCTCTTCAGTGACAGGAAATGGCTAAGGCTTGCCTGAAATTAGGAGTTTAAACTGGTTTAGTCAAACTGGTAGAAAGGCCTTGTGAACATCCTTGTTTGTTTTAAATGCACATCTCATTTTAACTAAAGTTAATGAGGAATTAACATCATTAAATCAAAACCAAAAAGCTTAAGCTGTAGTGAGGGTGTCTTCAGCGCACCCTGCCTTGGTGCAGGTAGATGAGTTCAAAGACTGGTGTTTTATTAGGCAAGTTTCATGAAATTCTGCTTTTCAGAAGTAAAAATGATTTGGAAAACAGGCAGGGAACTACATTTTCACCTACTGTGCACTGATGTGTACTTCGTTTGCTTCTAAGTTTTCATTTGAACTGATACGGTTTTTTAGTAGTTAAAATCTCCTGAGAACAAACCGATGATTTTGCCATCGATAGCTATAACATGTTTTGTGCTTGATGTCTTTTGATACCAGCCATGTCAACTTTAAAGCCAGCCTATAATGTTACTGACAGCTTATGAAGCATGTTTTTAAGCAGCAAGTTATGTTAACTGCTACCTGTACAAGGAGTCCCACTACGGGTGGGAGCACACTCAGAGCAGCAAGGAGCCGCCTAGTCTATTCCAAGGAGGCTGGAGGAAGGGAGAAGAATGCTGTGCATACACCTCGCTGGTTGGCATTTCATATTGAACTACATCCAAATGCAAAGCCAGCACTTTAAATTTCCTGGCAAATGCACATTTGAATTTAAAAAAAAAGTGTGATTTAGAATCCTTGGAAGATTTTATTTTGGTAATTCAGCATGTTTTCATTTTACAATTCATTTAATTTCAACAAAGTGAAAACATTATTATAAAACATTTGATAATGTTAAAATATATGTGCTACAGTAACACCAGTACTGGAATAAAACTATTAAAACATTATACTTTGACTTTACCAAAGTCAAATTAAAAATATTATTAGTATGGAATAAAAGGGAAAAGACCTGGGGACATAGGGTCAGGGGAAGAGCCTACTGCATGGAACCCGCAATGGGACAGAAGGTCCTCATCTGGGTTACTTTCTGCATAGTAAATTGGACAGGCTGATCTGACAGCAGTAGCAAAACACCAGTGAGCTTCATCATTTACCAGGTTTAGCAGACTTGATGAATGTCTCATAATTTCTATTTTTTCTCAGTCCCAGTTCCTATAGTTCTGAGTTGTATGATGTTCTCAGCTTGGGCTAAGAAGCAACCATAACATGTTGCATGGTGTCCAAATTGAAGAGGAGAGTTTGAAAAGGTGGTCGCTATTGGCTAAAACACAGCAGAAACAGAAAGGACAAACTCAGATTTGTTATTACAGACATAATTTCTGGGAGCTGGACATATTTTTCACGAAGGTCTGGAGCTCTTTGTATTGCTTACCTTGGAGATGAGATGCAGCAGTGATGTCTACCCTCATTCTGACCCTGAAGAGCATCCTGAACCAGCAAAAACTTATCAGGAAACCCTAACTAACTCCCCAGAATACAAAAAAAAAAGGGAGTTTGCAGGTGTATACTTCACTGCAGTGGCACTGATCAAAAGGAAACATGCAACAGAAGACCTTAATGCCTCTCAAAACACAAAGGAAAAAGAAAGGAAAACTACAAAGCCAGTCTTTGAGTATTCTGGGGAAAAATGCACAGCTTCATGGGTGACATGGCAGGGTTACACAGAGGCGAAGTAGAGGCAGGTTGAGAAAGCTGCAGCAGGATGGGTGCAGGCAATGGCTGACAGCAGTAGCTCTGAGGTCGTGTGGCCTTGCAAAGCTGCTAATATAAATGCCCCATTGGCATTTCTTACATCAGGAGGACTAATGTCCTCATGCTTGGGGACAGGTTTTATTTCCTGCTGTGTTTTTGAGGTCCAGATCAATGCAAACATGTTTGTTTGCATCAGATCAAACATACCCTGCCTGGAACTGGATCCAGGTTTCCTACTCCTCTGCATTCAACTTTGGCAGCTGTAGGGCAACATTTGCAATGAATTGCAATCTAGCAATTCATGGGTCTGAAGTGTGCTTCTTTTTCCCTTGCTTTGCACTGAGAATGCTCTGCAGTACGTACATGAGAGCCCAGGGTATCAAGTCATGCTCAGAGTTCATGGCAGCTTTACCCTTCAATGTGTATCTTAGGCACAATGAAGGAGCAGGAATTCCCTTCTATGATAGGATATTAAAGCTTTTCTGCCCTTGTCTGACCCATTTTGACCATCCTATTTCTCCTTACCATGCCAATTAATATTTTGGCCATTTTTTCCCCATTTTGTCTCTTCAAGCCTCTTGTCAGTCATTCTCACAGGCCAGTGATAATGTTTCTGTCACAGGCTCCTTTTGAGCCTTACTGGCTAAGTCCTGGACTCTCTGATCCAGACTCTGCCCAGGATATCCCATGTACCAGTTCACAGTACTCACATCTCCACCACACATCCAGTTCTGCCTCCGCAGCGCCACTGGCTCAGTGTACTCCTCCCAGCTCTCACCCCCATCTCCTTCTGCCCAGCTCTTACCAATCCATTCTCCACCTGGCCCCCCCTGGATGCAGCAGAGTGAGTCCACAGACACGACTGTGTCTCTTTGAACTTGTATCCCAGGATGACCCTGTCTGGCCCTGAGATGCAGTTCAGTTCAGTAAGAGTTGTTCAACCCTGCAAAGTCTACTGAGCATGTCAAAAATGTGTTCCTTAAGAGCCTGGGGCAAAATGAGGTGATAGCTAATAGAAAGAGCAAAAGCATAACACCTCTTCTTTTCCTTCCTCTGGGGCAAATTCCCAGTCCTTTCTCCGAAACATGATACAGCTTCATAGTGAATAAAAATGTTGCATCAAATGTGCAGAAAAATGTATTTTTCTCAGAAATGTCCAACTTGCTATTATTTGACTCTGTATAGTCACACGTCACACAAGTTTGGGTCATCCAAACCTCAGGGTTGCAGGCCAGTGGGCTGACAAAGGAGAAGTGCCAAGCAATCTGTGATATGTACATGTGTATCAGTGAACTTTCCTGCTAGCAGTCATAGTGGACTGCGTACATGACAGCATACTCCTTTTAATTTGTTTGGTTTGTGATACCTTCCACCACTGTGGTTTTTCCCCTTTGAGATCTGACTTTTGAATCTCCACATACATTTCATAGGACCACACTGCTGTAGGTGGCTGAGTAGAACTGGGCAGGAGGGTCAGATACTTCTGTGTAGGTGTCTCGCCCTGAGCTCAGTGTGAATGGAGATGTACTCAGTACAGCCCGTGGAACCTGGAGGGCAACTCTCTCATTCCTAAATTCAACACTTTTATTTGATCCTCTCAGATCACTGTTCATTGCTGCATTGCTCCTAATCTCCATTTTTCTTCTGGTGAAGACTTCCTTTTTTCAGTTGAGCTATATGCTCTTTTCAGGCTGGACCTGAACTCCAATGCTACAAACATTCACAGAATCAAGGAAGTTAGGGAATAAAAAAAAAGGCCAATATTCGAGGGATGCTCCAGGTCATCTATCTGTCCCATTACACAGGATAAAATTAATCAAATATGAGAAATTGAATCATTCAATTGAATAAAGGATGAGTCCTTTTTAAAGACAATCTGACTTCATGGAGGGCAAAAAGAACTGAAAGTTGTCTTACAGGCTCTCTGTCTTCGGTATTTCCTGTGAGAACTGCTGCTGAAATAGCAATTCTGGATCAAATAGAACAACAAAAAAATTTTTTTAAACAAATAAGTTTTTTTCTCTCCTCCTCCAAACTTGGCTCATTTTGTTGGTTTCATCGATCCACACACTCAGCTGCAATCTGAAGGTGGTATATGGCCTATCTGTTGGACTGTGCAATGTATGCAAATCGTCACGTGTATCAAAATTAACAAAAAAATTATCTTGATATGAAAATTAATCAGCTCAAGATCAGTTACAGTGTTCAGCATATGACCTCAGTATTACATGAACGTATTTATTTTCATAGTTTATATATAGGATCCATAGTAATAATTCAGGATCATTAATTTAACCACTCATAATTCAATGACTGATGCGCGTTCTTAACTTCGTGTGGAGGTTACCACATGCTCACATGTGGAAAGCCAGGCATGTACAGGAGAGTTTGCAGCCTTGGTTAATGTAACTGCAGTGTGGTTACAGTCATCGCCCAGAGGTGGAGTGTGTCTCTGACAGGTGATATATGTGGTTGA
The DNA here is from genome assembly GCF_034619465.1 of Leptosomus discolor. Lineage (NCBI taxonomy): Eukaryota > Metazoa > Chordata > Aves > Leptosomiformes > Leptosomidae > Leptosomus > Leptosomus discolor. Next base: position 22,954,950 of record NC_141391.1, read on the forward strand.
GTTTTGGGGTGGGCTCTTAGGGAAATGAGGTATTGCTGCTGGCAGATTAGTTGCCAGTTGGAGAAACCTACCACCCTGCACAAGCTACAGCAGGTGCCCAGCTGACTTGCTCCCTCTTGACTCCAACATTCTGGGCAGCCAACAGTGGATGTGGTGACTCCCAGCCTTACATAGTCAATGAGTGGGCGAGGGGTTTCTGGAGGTTCACAAAGAAGGTTTAGTACCCTTTAGGTTTAGGTAACTGCCAGGCAGAGAGGAACACCCCTGTACTTCCAGCGAATGGCTGGAGCCACCGTCAGAGGGTATCTAATACTGGTTCCTGCTTGTCATTGAGGGTCAGCTAGCCTTCCCCTTCCTCCCGCTTCTCCTTTCCAGCCTCTGTGTGTCAGATGTTGTATGTTTGGTGTTGTATTCCACCACAAACCTAGTCAGTTTGTTCAGCTAAGCCTGTGCTTCGGTGCTTTGAACTCACACTCACTGAGCTGCTTTCACCACATCAAGTCTCCTTACTTACTGTGCCGCCCTGTGCCATTCATGGCCAACAGCCAAGACAATGGAATGGGCATTAGCAGAGGGCTGTTACTTTGATTTCACCTCAGTCCTCTTCAACACCTCTTCCCTCCTGCCTCCCATTGCCCACACCACTTCCCTGTCCCAGCCAGACTTAGCTCTGGCCCTGGTTGCTTTTGTGGAGCTGCAAGTCGCAGAGACAGGTCCCCTGTGACCAGAGATGTATCAGCTGGCCACTCTCCTCTCACCCAAGCTTGAGGGCCCATGTCTTCAATGTGGAAAAAACACTCAAAGGACCGATGTAAACATGAACCCCCACACAGTTAATCTCTCTGAAATTTTTACCACCCGGTTTTGGCACCTGTCTCTTTCCAAAGTCCAGGAGCAAGGTCCCAAATTCCCACCTTACCTGTGTCTCTGAAACCAAGGCTCAAAATACCTCAAAGGCTTTCTCTTCCATATTGCTCAGTGTTCTTCACCCGCAGCCCCTCGATAGCCATCCACAGAGCAAAGGCATGAGCTGTCCTTACCTACCAAATGGCTGTCCTTGATCTCTGAGCAGAGGCACCAGCAAAGGTGCTCTTGTTTGTGTTCAGTTGCCAGACAGACCTTCCCAATGCCTTATCACAGACAGCTGATATTTCCTCTCTAGTCTCCATGAGTTTTATCCATCAAAGCAGCAGCCAGTGTTGTTTTATGATGTGTTGTAAAACTACCGTGCTACCCTGAGTGTGCACAGCATGGCTGCCTCATTTATCACTGCTCAGCCTTCACACTGGGACATCATCCATCACTGCCTCCTTAGAGCTAAGAGTCAGAACCTAGTCCGTATTGCTGCCATAGCCCAGAGTCGTGTGAACACTCATCAGCAGGTCCCTTTGTCCTCAGGCTTTTTTTTTTTTCCAGGAAATGTGAGTTCTTCTTACATTTAGTTCCCAACCAAGACTCCAGAATAGAAAACCAAACTTCAAAATTCAATTGACTGTGCCTAATGGAGGGGATTTTAATGTGTAGCCTTTGACCCTTATCTATTATTGATGAAAATAAAGACTTTTTTTGTTCCATATTTGAAGTTAATGGCAAAAGAAAAATTTGGATGTTTTAATTTTCTGATTCTAACAGTGACCTCCATGTCCATTGTGAAACCATGAATAATCACTGCTTGAGAAAGGCTTTTCTATGAGCAATCTAGAAAGTGGACAAAGAAACCTTTGAGACAGTTTCATATGCAGAAAAAAAAACCCTCGAGAATATGCTTGTGTCTGATTTTCTTCTTGTGCTGTAGAAAGACAAGCGTCCTACCTTTTATTCATTGTATTAATTAAGTGCATTGCACTTACATCTTTATATCTCACAAAGCTGTTCATTCTTTTCTAATGACAAAACTAATAAACAAAACCTGTAAAATGTCAGCCAATGTAAAAGCTGTAAATTCAAAGGCTTCTCCTACTCCTAGTGTCATCAAAGGTAAAAATACCATTGATTTTATCAAACGTGTAGTAAAGTGGATGTATTGTCCTGGACTTAACGTGCAAATGGGACTTGAGTAGTTTCTGTGCTTTAACACCCTTGTTCTTCAGTGTTTTCCTACTTCTGGGTGCACTGTTCTCTCATGCAGAAGGAGGTAGAGAACATGACTCAGGCGCTTCATAACTCTCTCTTTGGGATTTAGCCTACGGTGTTGGAAGAAACATTGCATTGTGTGTAGCTTACAGGGCAATTGCCCTCTAGGAGAAGCCATGGCACAGAGCAGTGAGCATGTATTCTGCTTCATGCTCTTCTTTTGGAGATCAGTCTTCATAAAAATGACCTTCCAGGAACTAACCACAAGTGTGCAAGTAGAGGAGGACAGGCTACGCACTGATTGTGACTTCTTCTGCTCCAGGACTGACGTGTGTATTGTGCAAGTCACACTCATGGTTGCCAGTGATTTCCAAGTGGAGAAAGCTGAGTTTAGAGCCCCAGATCCTTGTTATTTGTTTAGCAAAGTGATCAAAACCTGGACACTTATTAGGAGATGAAAAAACCTGGTATTTAGGTTGTAGATGTATTGGGTTTTTTCCATTGTAGCTCAGCTTTCCACCCACTGGAAGCAACGGCAGTTCTTCCACTGACTTCAGAGCACATTTGACCAGGAACCTGAAGATGTGGTAAGATTTAAGAAATAAAGTTTAATTTGGGCCAAGGAAGCATAGATGTAGTAGGTTTTCCCCTTATAAGGACCCACAGTCTCTCAGCACTGGTCCTGTTTGGAGGCTGAGCAGTGGACAAATGCCAGGAGCCATCCACTGTGCCCAGCTGCCCAGAGGCTGATATGAAGCAACAGAGAGGAACAGTGACAGAGCAGGTACAATATGTCGGTCTGAGAAAAAAAAAAAACAACACAGGATATAGATTATGAACAGTAACGTTTTTCTGAAAACTTTTTTATTTTTTCCAGATTCGCTATTTTTAAAAAAGTCAAATGAATGGGTTATTTTTTTGTTTGATGTTTCTCACATTTGGGTGTTCACTGTGTCCTTTGTTAGCATTTAATTCTAATGAAAGATATGCCTCTCTCTCCTGAGCTATTCTGTGAGACTCACCTGGGGACGTTTTTCCATGACTAAGGGAGAATTTCTCTTGATTATTACCTCAGTTTTACTACAGAATTTTAAATAGTAAAAGTAGTATTTGTTGAAACTGTGGGAACTATGATAATTTAAATATCTGGTATTGTCAGATGCCGCTAAACTCTTCAGAAGGTTGGTTTTTTTCTGCAAGGTATCATAATTGATATATTCCAATTGTAGAAAACTGGTGGTTGCTCTTCTCTAATTCTTTCCAATTGACAGAAGTGCCAGTTTTAATTTGAAAGATATGACAGGCACATGGAGAAGTGGTGAGCATCAGTCAGCTTGAACAAGGGAGGTTTATGTTGGCTGTTTTTTTTTTTTTTGTGGTGACATATTGTGAAGCTACACTGGAAAAGAGACTTTAAGACATGAAAACACCAGAAAAACAAACTTCAACAGTTTTCTCTTCTAGTTGTGAAGCTGAAACTGCCAACCTGAAGCAACAAAAAATCATGAGGGAAGCCTCAGAAATACATGGTATTTGGCTTCCCATGTTACATTTTCATTAATAGTACTTGTGTCTTGATTTTGCTGGACTTTATTCTTTATGGGTTAAGACCTTAGCCTTGACAGGTTCACCTACTGACTCTGCAAAACGATGCTGTGAAGTCAATTGGTGGAGTCTCTTTTAATTAGAGTGCCAAGAATTCCTTCCCCTAGGACCTCAGCCCATCATGCAGGTGGTTCAGCAGGGAGATGTTTTGCTCAGGCAGGCAGGTATGCACACTCTCAGGTATGGCACTGCTGCAGTTGGTTTGCATGGCCAGGTTTTGGTAGTGGTGGGGTTACAGGGGTGGCTTCTGTGAGAAGCTGCTATAAGTTTCCCCTGTGTCCAATACAGCCAATGACAGCCAGCTGCAAGATGGACCCGCCACTGTCAAGGCTGAGCCCACCAGCAACGGTGGTAGCACCTCTATGGTAACGTGTTTGAGAAGGGGGAAAAAAACCTGTGCAATGGCAACAGCAGCCAGAGAGAGGAGTGATAATATGTGAGAGCAACAACTCTTCAGATACCAAGGTCAGTGAAGAAGCAGGGGGAGGGGGTGCTGCAGGCACCAGAGCAGAGATTTCCCTGCAGCCCATGGTGAAGACCATGGTGAGGCAGGCTGTCCCCCTGCAGCCCATGGAGGTCCATGGTGGAGCAGATACCCACCTGCATCCCATGGAGGACCCCACGCCAGAGAAAGGAGGCTGTGACCCCATGGGAAGCCCACGTTGGAGCAGGCTCCTGGCAGGACCTGTGGCCCTGTGGAGAGAGGAGCCCACATTGGAGTAGGTTTGCTGGCAGGACTCGTGACCTCATGGGGGACCCACACTGGAGCAGTCTGTTCCTGAGGGACTGCACTCTGTGGAAGGGCCCCACGCTGGAGCAGTTTGTGAAGAACTGCAGCCCAAGGGAAGGACCCACGTTGGAGAAGTCATAGAGGACTGTCTGCCATGGGAGGGACCCCACACTGGAGCAGGGGAAGCATATGAGGAGTCCTCCCCTGAGGAGGAAGAAGTGGCAGAAACAACGTGTGATGAACCGACCACAACCCTCATTGCCTGTCCCGCTGCGCCGCCGAGGGCTGCGGGGGGAGGAGGTAGAGGAGTCAGAAATAAAGTTAAGCCCGGGAAGAAGGGAGGGATGGGGGGAAGGTGTTGTAAGATTTAGTGTTTATTTCTCATTATCCTACTCTGATTTGACTGGTAATAAATTAAATTAATTTGCCCAAGCCGAGTCTGTTTTGCCCATGACGGTAACTGGTGAGTGATCTCCCTGTCCTTATCTTGACCCACGAGACTGCCGTTACATTTTCTCTCCCCGTCCAGCTGAGGAGGGGAGTGATGGAGCGGCTTTGGTGGGCACCTGGCGTCCAGCCAGGGTCAACTCACCACAATTACTCACCCATTCCCTTTGCCCTCCTTTAGACAGGAACAGCGCTTGTCCCTCTCAGGGGGGATGCTTTTTCCTTCTCCTCTTCATGGCTGCGAGGGGAAGAACAGCGAGATATTTGTCAATACACAAAACATTTAACGACCAACCATTTCTGTCCAGTCACCAGCATTAACAAGGATGCATTCACTGTTATGTTCGCAAACACTAGGGGTTCCTACCTTTTCTTGCAGCCAGCTTTTTAGTCTTCGAGGAGTTTTACTGCAATTTCAAGTATCTTTCCACCAGAAATATCACATTTACAGAGGACTGCCCCACCTAGGTCTGCTCCACTGTGTAGACTGGCTTCCATGCTAGTCTGGAGGGGTGCTGGGGTAAAGACCCTCATCACTGAAGAGAAAACCCAGTAATTTAGACTAATTTCCTAATGACTTGTTTGGACTGTATTCTTCCGACTCTCGTGCCATTGTGCTTTTAGAGAGATGCTGTGATGAGTGGAGCTGTGTTCTCATCCTCCCAGGGACATGTTTCATGGGTGCACTCACAGATTTGGAAATAATGCAACTAAAGACAGTCAAGTTCCTTCTCTGACTCATCAAGCTCCTGATTTTTCCCTTGTATTTTAATGCAGATAAATATCTGAAGGTACAAGAATTACCCTATCTGTTTCAGAGTTCTCAATCCTCTTAATTATTCATTATTTTGTAATTTTTTGAATGCTGTGCTAACTAGAACACCTTTCTGCGGTTTCCACTTCTTCCTAATTTGCTGTGTTTTGTATCTCTACCATAAGTATATTTCCTCAGTATCTAAAATGCTGCCACAGGCATTCGGTGTTAAAAACTACCCCATGTCAGTCTGTGTGCTGAATTAAGAGAGAGCACACAAAACAATGAGAATGTGTCACAAGGTTTTTGTCTTCTGCTCTTCTTGGACTCATCTCTCCAATCTGCACAGAATGATGCTTGCTTGAAAAAAAATGTTTTTCTTGACCAGCATATCAGGAAGGACAAAATTCTTCCCCTCCTCTGGGCTGGAGAAAAGTAAAATTGTCTCCAGTTCGATTTACATTTGATGTCTGAGCTGCTCCAGGATCACTGAGCCTGAGAGAAGACGTGCAAAATGCTGTGATGAAGTGTCACTCTGCCAGCTTAAGCATCCATGCCCTCAGTTCAGAGTCGGCTTGTGGAAGCAGAAGGCTTTTGGTGCTTACCCAGGGGGAGCCTGGTGCTGTACAAACACCCAGTCAGAAGGTAGTTTCTGAGGAGCCTAAGGAAGAGCCAGAGGATGGACATCAACAGACAGACTGAAGGGTAGTGTGCGCGCAGGTAGGTTGCATTCCAAAACATTGTGACATTATACCCTTTTCTTTGTTTGCTTTGGCCAAAAAAGTGAACTGGGCTGCTACTAGTGGTGAAATGACGCAAAAGGAACACAATGCTCTAAGAAAAGTCGAAACTTTATTAGTCACTTTTTTGTTTACATGGTTCAGAGACTTAAATGGTAGGAAATAATAGGGAAAATTTATACTGAGGTCTTCATTAATGTTTCACACCATTTTTTTATAAGTCCATGACTTCAGGGCAAAGCGTAAATTGGCATTGTCACGATACCAAAAGACCTGCAAGCACACACAGATGTGCATACACATGCTCACACATGCACATTCAGCTATCCCAAACCCTTCTCACAAGCACTCGTTTGCCTCTTTTTGAATGTGTGCAAGCATGTCCTTTTTCTGTGTGCAAGCTCTGTCTGTGTGAGCAGAGGTGAAGCTTCGAGTAAAGCCTGGGAAACAGTTTTCACATCCAATTTGGGTGAAATTAAATATAAATGCTTCTCACCATCCAGCCAGCAATACCACAAATGTGACTTTCACTTCTCTTTCATTTACTGCTCCAACAACCACAGAGAGTGAGCTCTGTCTGTGCAGAAGGGAGGTGCAGACTCAGCCTTGTCCTCAGACATGGCTTCCCAGATGGCCAAGCTGACCATGAAGCAGCAGAAAAATCAGCTCAAATCCATGCGCCTAACACCACTGTTTCCTGAGAAGAGTCTATTCCGTGTCGTTTAATTCCAAGTGGGACAGTACATGCCTTGGCCAAGTGAAACCAGTGCAGCAACAGTCTGCAGTGTGCTATTGCTGCTGCTACATGTCTGAACGCCACCATGCTGCGCTCCCCTGGACGAGATTTCTCCGGCACTGCGATGCTCAGCACTTGAGCCTTCTGGAACATGTTAGTTAAGGAAGAGCCAGCGGATATTTTTACACTTTTAAATCTAGGGAGATGCCCCACTTGAGTACCCCACACTATTCCTCATGATACTCAACACAAATCTGAGATGCTTTTCAGCAGAGATGGGCATTACCCTGCAAAAATTACTTGCTGAAAATGCAGAGCTGAGGAAATCCTTAGACAGCAGCTGGCAGTGGGGAGGAATGGGTGTGTAGGGGAGGCAAATGGTACAGCGGCTGTGTGCACTCATACAGTTTAGTAGAGGTTTAGTGGCGGCTTATGCAGGCACAGCTTTACCTGGGCACTGAGGGGATGGAGGGTAATTAGTCTTTGTCTTTCCTTATTTTGCCTCCCCCATACAGTGCCACAGATGCTCTGGTGTGTCAGTGGCAGAGCTCTTCCCTTTGCCCATGCTCACATCTGGGCTGCCTTCCCCATCTCTTACAGGAGTTGCAGCAGAGGTAACACTCCCCCATTTCTCATGTGTGAGCATAGCTGGAGGGGACACCAAGGGACATGTGCAAAGGGTGTTGAACTTCTGCTGCTTTGCCTGCATTGCCTGTGTTGAACAAGCCTGTATAACCAGGAGAAGTAAGATCCGAATGTAAACCACAGAAAACAAGAAACTGTTCTTAAAATCACTAGCAAAATTTCCATGCTGATTTCTCATTAAAAAAAAAAAAAAAAAATAGCTTTTGCATCTGCTACAGGTATCAGCTACTATTTGTGCGTCTTTCTAAAACATTGCACCTCTTCTTCTGTTAAATATGCATCAGGGCTAATAAAAATCTGAAAGATTCAACTCACAGGACACAAGGATCAGTGTCACAAATGCATACCAGAGAAGATTCATTTCACCATCCTGGTAACGTATAAGGAGCCAGGAGTGTTAAATGACAAGCTGTGAGAGACATGGGACAGCTCCTGTGATGCTTCCCAGGCAAAGAGCCCATTGACAGAAGCTTCTGTATTGACCAGGGGTCTGCAAAATGTGTTGGTCACAGAGGAGCACCAGAGCATTGTATTCATCCCTGACAAATAATCTGAGATAATATAACAAACAGCTGAATTATATTCTGCATGCTGGTAGGCTTCATGGGGTCCACAACAGTGATTTTCAGCCTCAAGCATTGCATCTTTGTGTGTGCGTTTGTGGTTTGGATTTTTTTTTTTTTAATGTTGGTATTTCTTTGACTTTGTTTTTCAAGGAGAGGGAAACTTTTGTCATGACTTTGACTCTGTATTAGCAACCTTCACCAGAGATCCAGTCTACTTCTGGGCATGCTTTACATTGGATTAGTTGTCATATCTGCAAAGTAGTTTTGGTGTCTAATTTAGATTGCGAACACCTGCCTCAAAGGAGCATCTCATTTACAAACAAGCTTGGAACAGTCCTGAATAGACAGGCACAACACACACGTAATCTTGTGCTCTTTTTTCCCCATCACGTGCAACCAATACTATAATTCACTCAGGAGGTCTCCTACCTTCAAAGGGAGATTTTATTCACAGAATCACAGAATAGCTTGATCTAAATCATATTATTCCACGAGGAGGCAGAGGAGCCTTTCTGAAATATGCAGCAATGCAGAAGTTTGGAGCTGTTGCTGCCACGGACACTGAGCTTGAGGGCTCCTGGCTATGGCCAGCACCGCGTGCTGTTGAAACCCAGCCGGCAGACACCACAGAGCCACCAGCCCGCCATCTCAGAGGCTGTCCCCAAGCAATGCCCTCGCCCTGCCATGGTTCTTTTCAGCATGTGCTCTGCAGCGATGGCCACGGGACAAACAGGAGACCTCCTCACAAAGCCACACACAGACATCCCCTGTGTAAGAAAAAGCGATGGTGGAGGAAAGGTCAGCAGGAGAGGCTGAGGGGCAAGGAGAGGGCTGCACCCCGCAGCTGAGCACAGGGCAGGGGCGCGCTGTGCGCATCGCTTGTTCTTTGCACACTTGCTGGGGAGAAGCAAACGACTCTGACCCCAGCCTTGGTTCCGGGACTGCTGATACACAGAATCACAGAATCACAGACTGTTAGGGGTTGGAAGGGACCTTGAAAGATCATCTAGCCCAACCCCCCTGCCAGAGCAGGACCACCTAGAGTAGATCACACAGGAATGCACCCAGGTGGGTTTTGAATGTCTCCAGAGAAGGAGACCCCACAACCTCTCTGGGCAGCCTGTTCCAGTGCTCTGTCACCCTCACAGTGAAAAAATTTTTCCTTGTGTTAATGTGGAACCTCCTGTGCTCCAGCTTGCACCTGTTGCCCCTTGTCCTGTCATTGGCCATCACTGAGAAGAGCCCAGCTCCATCCTCCTGACACTTGCCCTTTACTTATTTATAAACATAACTCTGGGGATGGCTTGGGAAAGCACCACAGGGACTCCCAGAGAGCCCCTCCAGCCACCATGGGCACGGAGTCCTGGCTGGCTGTGCAGGAGATTGGCTGATGGGAGGAGCTCTGGCAGTGGGGGTGCTCTGCTCTGGGGACCCCAGGCTGGGATGGGGCCCCTCTGTTGCATGCTGACCAAGATCAGCCCCTGGGATGGGCCTGCTGCACTGTGCACTCCACATGGGCCACAGCCAGAGCCCCTTCAAGAAAACTCATGTTTCCAAAAATGGGACAGTCAGCTCCTTCAGAAAAATTTGTTCCTGCTGGGTCACCCACCACAACAGGGAAGTGAACAAACAACACACGGGTACACACTCTCATGCAACAGCATGGCACAAGACAACAGAAGTCCTGCACTTGTGCCACCTTGCGATAATGCTTTCCTCTTCCTAATCCTTTTTTATTTCCTCTAACACACTTCTGTGCTCTGCTGAATCTATTGCTTAAATAACACAGGGTAAACCTGCCAGATACTTCCTCTTACTTTTAAAAATCCACCTTCGATGAGCTTGCAAAAAGATAGTGAACCCAGCTACCCCAGGCTGCGCAGGAGCAGGTGTGATAACCTGGGGCAGGAACAATATGGGGTCCAGAGCCCCAGGAGGCCATGTCCCCAGGCCAGGGCTGAAACAGCCTGCAGCTGCAGCTGGTTTCAGCTGCAGGTCCCCTCCAGCCCTGACACACCTGGAGAGCAGATCCTAAGTCCCAAAGTCTGCGAGAAATAAGTCCTGTGGCTTTGCTATCCTGGGAGAGACACATGTTTGCGCTCACTGTCTGTCTCTGTATATGTGCGTGTGTGTGTGTATGTGTATAAAAAGCAATAAATGCTGAACAGCTGTGCCTCATGGAAGTTTGGCTAATCCTGTATATTAAAGTAATTTTTCACATTAAGTACCATGGTAAAGCCAAAAGGTGTGTGCAAACAAAATGACTAGTAGTCAAGCCTAAAATTAACTGCCAAAATATGTCTAAAATAAGGGAGAGCTGTAGGATTGCTTTCTTGCTGTGGTAGCACTTAGGTTTGCAAAAGAATTGGTTTTTATCTCTGCTGAGAGAAGCTGAGCTTCCCTAAGCCAAAAATAGCACTCTGACCAAGTTGTGGCTGGATGATGAAAAGGTTCATAGCCCCAAAACAGATCAGCCCAGTCTTGTGCCCTGGGAAAATGGAAATGAGGATGCTGCAGCTTCATGAAGAGGATGACACTAAGGCCAAGACTTGTGAGCTACAGCTACCAAAATGACTGCTGTACCAGAGAGAGAATCCCAGCAGTATCCAGACTGGCCACAGACTCCTCCAAAGTGGTGCTGCCTTTTCTTAAGAGCAAGTTGCTTCCTATACCTAGAGATGCTGCAGGATCCCGCCCAGAACAGCAAAGCAAATTGGGCTCAGGAGCCTTTTCTTCACTGTCTCAGATCCAAAAAGGAAGATCTAGCTTTGAGACTATCGGTAGTAAAAAAATCCCATCCCTTCTGAAGGGAGGAGAGTCTTTCCTGATGTGAAGGTTGATTATACTGCTGGAAAGGAAGGGATTCGATGAAAAGAAACATAGTGAGTGTCCACAGGAAGAATGAGGTGGAAATTCATGGCAGACATCCTCCAGTCTATTTTTCTTGACATAGGACAGCTCTTCTGTTAAAGGGGGTAAAACTGAAAACACAGGTGGAGGTTTAGTGCTGCTTTTTCTTCCTCTGCCTTTGCCAGTACTGAAGAGTCTTTGTGGGTAGCAGCAAGGCTGCAGAGAGGGCTCTGCACTGCATGCCTCCTTGGCCCAGAGGTGGCCAAAGGAGAGGTGTCCATGTGATGACAATACTGGTGAGCATTTGCCAGGACGTTTAAGCTCCTTTATGTGACCCTGCTTTCTTTGTTTGGTCAAGCCAGATCTGTGGCTATTTTGACCATAAAACAGCTGGATGACATGTATTGGCCATCATTTTACCCTTCAGACATTGCCATAATAATGACATTCTGCCTGCAGAGACTCCCCTGTCTTTTCCTTAAACAACCTGGCCAGGACACTGCTTAGCAAGGAAGATCTCCTAGGTGCTGTTGTGCGTACATTAAGTGTATCAATGAACATACCAAAAGCCAGCCTGGAAACCCCAATTCCAGTCGCTTTCCAGCTGTTTTTAACCATGAAGGAAATTATTTAAATACTTTATCTAAGCTTAGGCATGAAAAAAAAAGAACAAGTGGAAGTTTGGTTAAAATGTCTCAAGAAGAAAAAGGGATGCTTTGTGCAACTGCTGAGTTTTTTCAATTGGTGCTGAAGATTGTGTCTAAGTATTTCTTAATCTCTGGGCACAATTGGTCTCCTGACATCTGTAGAAATTTCAGAAATTTCTCTCCTCATCTTACTTGATTGCAACATTGATTTTTCCCCCAGCCTGTTCTTTATGGTGAAATTAATTTATTGTTTCATTTTATGTGTCTATGATCAAGAGAGTAGAGTCTCCTAATCTGCAGCAGACAAAATGCTGTGCTTTCATGACATTTTTTTTTTTTTAATTTTTCCTAGCCCTGTGCCTGGGTGGTGTGAAAAGATTGGAGAAGATACTATCAATCCTGTTTGTCCTTCCTCCTAGTTTGATTCTTTGGTGGAGATATTTGGAAGGCTTCGTTTATGCAGACTCAGACCTCTTCTCTCACACTTGTGCTTGAAAAGCTATTAGAAGATTTGTTCCATTTACTGAGATAGTGATATGGTTGAAGAGAAGAAAACAAAGAAAGTGAGTGAAGATGGTGACGGAGAAAATGACAGACACTCCGAAGAAGTGGAGGAAAACAAGGACAGCATCCAAAGAGGGAGTGAAGTTAGAAAACTGGAGGGAAAAATTATAAAATACAGAGTAAAGGGGAATGTCTGGTTAAAATCTAACGGATCACTGCAGTCTCCCAGGACACATTTTTTAATACACAGAATTCTAGTTTCCATACTCTGGGACAGGAGAGGAGTTAAAGGGCTCTGACCTCAGCTATATAAGCTGCCAAAGGTATCAGAAGAGCAATGATTCAAGCACAGAAGTAAAAGTGGGAGAAGCCATGGAGTAGAGGTGCTACTCACAACCTGCTTCTGGCTACCGTGCTGTGCAATCTCACGGCTTCTGGAGAGTCCATGGTCCAAAGAATTGCAACCACCATCCATGAGAAAAGGCAACAGTTGAGACAGAGCAGTACAGAGAGATAGTACAAGTGGGCCTCACCTGGACACATACATCTGGGTTAGGCATTTAGGGATTCTCTGTAGCACCAGACAGGCATTTCTGGTTGGATTTATTTCATTTCAAAGGCTGATGAAGTAAGCCAGATGAATCCCCCCCTGCAAGTACTTTTTTCTCCCCACTGACTACAAAGGGAGTCAAGGGTGACCAGCTTTTATATAGACTCCCTCCTCTTAAAAGAGCATGTTCCCTTTATGTCTGTAATAGGTACAGTGGAAAGTAACACACTGAGAGGATTTTATGTACCCACAGTAGCACTACATGGAGAATAAACTTTGACTAAGATTATTCCATTTCTTACAGGAGGATTAAGAATATTTTGAATGGCTGCCAATAAGCATTTATACTGTCACAAATATATCATCTCACATATAGAAAGAAATCTAATGAGTCTCATCCTCCACATAACACCAGAGGTCATTGGCTACTGTGTGTGTACTTCAAACACTAAAAAAGAACTAGACCATTCTTTAAGAAATTCCAAACTTTTTGTAAATTCGCCCTGTCAGAGATTAAGTATTTCACACAAACTGCAAGAGTTGAAGTTGAAGTGTCTGACAAGCTCTGTGGGACTCCAGAAGACCGTGATATCCAAACTGTATTTTGGGGATGCTGTCTTCCCATTGAATTTCACTGGCATAAGGCCTGTAACTTGGGATAGTGTCTTTCATGGAGCTATCAGAGGACACAGCTCTGGATTATCTTCCCAAAACGTAAGACAGCTTTGCTTGGGATCATATGATGGACAGTATCTCTGAAGCACGACGGAGGGAACCACCTTAGCACATGATGGGAGGGACTGGGGCATTAGACTAAAGCCAAGAAGTGAGCTCCTTCAAAAGAAGCTTTAAGCCTCCTTGCTCATGCGCATCCCCAGTAGTAGCTCATCTGTGATGCTGCACACCAGGTAACAGGGCCACAGGACAGGAGAGTCTTTGACATCACTTTCCAAATGTAGAAGATGAAGATCTAACAGCAAAAGGGTGTGAAGCACAAGTCAGATTTGTGAAATTAGCATTTTGAGTATGAGACTTCCTAGGTCCGTTACTCATCCAGGACAGACTATAACAGCTACAAATCCAAACTTCGGATGTGTTGCGTCATACTTACAAAACCAAGGAAGTGAAAGAATGAGGTTCATGAGCTTTACTTACTTACAAAAAAAAGGCACAAAAATACACACAAAAAAATACACAAAAAAATGCAGTGCCGTCACATGTGTTTATCATACACTGATCCGCATATCCATATTGGTGATTTTGTTAATTAATGCTTGTTTTGTGCCTCTAAAAAAATATTTTGCTGTTTACTGGAAGATTTCCATGCAAATGTAAGCAGGTCAACAAATTACAGTGCTCAGCTTCCAGGAAATTATTTCTACGAAATCCCTGCAATAAGGTTGTGTATGGCTGTACACTCCCATCCTATACACTTGATTGATATGTTTAATAATATAAGAATTCATATCCAGATAGACAGACACAAACACATGTAAGTTAATATATTCTGAATACTCTATTCAAAAGGGTCTTTTAAGTCTTCAAAATGAAATAAAAAGAAGAAAATTATTATGTCAATTCAGAGCACTCCTTTTCTCAGTCTCCTGCCAGGACTGGTAAGTTAAAGGAATTAACATGCCTTGGTGAGGTCTGCTTTACACAAGCTGAATAAACATCTGAGATAATAATTTCACATTCATGTGTGATAAACACTTGAGGAACACGCATTTGCCAACATCAGAGAAGGAACCGAGCTACACAGTTCTCATCTGCAACTTTCAGGTTCTGTCACTACGCCAAAAGCAGTCGCCAGGGAACCCTGCTGCAGGCAAGCAAGCCTCTCTTTTTTCTCACAGCCGTTGCCACTCACCATGCACAACCTACCAGCCACTGATTCAAAGCAAAACACCCTACTCCATTTGCCATACTCCTTTGGCAACACTCGTGGTGTGTTTCTGCATGTGGCTGTATAACGGCTTTGCAAAACCATCTAGCAAATATATTCTGCATGTTGGGGAAGTCTGTCTGAGAAGTTTAAGTCCTGATAGTCTTCCAAGCAGAGTTTGATCCTGAGTGCCTCTATTGACTCCAACGCCCTCAGCCCTTTGGTATTCTTTTTTAAATGACGAGAGAAATCTGCTTTTTCCAACCAGCTTCCTGTACAACTTCCCTTAGGAGAGGCTGAAGAAAGATCTTTAACAGTGACTCTAATAGACCTTTATTTGTCTCCCTTCCATCACAGAATGCACTAACCAGATGTCTCATTCAGCAATAACCGCAATCACTACAGAACCCTCCAAATCTGCCAGGCATAGTATGAGAAGTTAACACTGAAACCCATGTATCCATAACCCCAAGTACACATGCTACAGATCAATACAGTTTGTTGAGTACTTGCCACGTGAATGTTATTGAAACCTGCAAAGAAGTTCATCAGGCTGCAGAAAACGGTTCAAATGCTTCATATATACAACAGATACGATATAGTCTCTTACCATATGAGGTAACAGAATTTTCCCTTAGATGTTCTTAAAGAGCAGAATGACAACCTCAAAAACTCAGCTTGTAAAGGACTCGGCACATAAAGGTGAGAAATTTGGAGAAAGGAGAAGACAATCAAAAATGTCTGGGAAACAGGGTGAATTCTGAGGTTGAAGGACCATATCTCTAATGATTCAACAATTTAAACAGATTTGCAGAACGCATATCCAGCTCCTTTTTGCAGTTTCTTGTCTTCATTAGACTCAAGGACTTCTCCATCGTGTGTGTCCTTTTGTCTTGCAAGGTCACCATCAATACGAAATGTTGTGTCTCTATAAAAGCAAAAGGCTATTTTAAGTTTTGTATGTTACATGTTCCTACTCTTCCTGTTACTTTTTCACCATTTCTGTCCAATTGCTTCTTTGACATCTTTTCCTGAGTGAAATGTCAAATCAAGGAGGAGAAACAGAGCAGCAAACTGCCTTCATAGAAGATGATTGCAGAATTCCCTTGTAGACCCATCCTCTTAGCAACCAGGAGGCCTGAAGAAAAGATAAATGGCAAATCTCTACCCTAGATGTCAGATGTTGAAAGTGAACAAAGGAAAAAAAAATGCATGTCCTGGAAGCAAGCAGCTTTGATTTGGTCCTCCTGTGGCACAGGTTTTACTGGCATAGGTTAATTATTGCCCTGATAGCGTGTGATGGAAACTAGATGAAACCAGATGAACAATAATGGAAAGGTAGCAGGGCTGCATGGTGAAGGCCATTGCTGGTAGGCTACCAAAGTTATACAACGATATATTTGGAAGGAATTGATAGACAGGATGAGATGTGCAGGAAAACAGAGGGCAACTTCATGACAATGAAAGCTGTATTATTGCCTTTATTTCAGAAGAACTGGGATCAAGCACAAACATCTGGCCTATGTTTCTGGAAGCCCTTTCATTGTGGATCACCAAAGGCCAGGACTAAATCAGAATGCTACAGAAAAGTTCTGGTCTAATGCTATGTACACTGTGTTCAAACTGGGTTCTCTGAGTTCTGCTTCTCTGATGGCATTCACAGACAGCACAAAGTAGATCACTGAGCACATGATAAAAAGTGATTTTTTTTGTTTATTTTTTTTTCTGCAGATACTCAGTATGTCTCTTCTTCTCACTGTTTCACTGACTGCTTCTCTGGCTTTAAGGGTGCCAAACACTTCGAGCATTTGACCAAAGTCTGTGCACAAAATATACACTGCAGTTTTCAGACACCGAGATTCACATTAGCATAGAGTGACATGAGCACTGCACAAGCATCATCTTCTGCTGGTCCCAGATAGGTATCAGCCCTCATCACTTTGCCTCGGTTGTCCGCCAGCAGAACAGAGCTTGCTCTACCTCTCCTCTGAGATGCTGTGGAAATAAACCCTGTGAAACTGGCTGGTGCTGCAGGCGCTGTGGTGTCAGTGTGCAAGATAAGCCCAAGAAGAAACATTCAGTCTGTACAGAGTACGGTTTGAGTCAGGAGCAAAAAAAGTAACATGTTTTGGATATCTGTTCATGCAGTTAGTCCTGTTCAATGAAGCAAGAGACCAATGTGGAAAGTAAAGCAGCCACAAAAATAAATTCTGCTAAATTTTTAAAAATATATTTCTGGTTATTTGGGCAAACTCAAATTCATTCTGCAGACAGGTTAATTGAAGGGGTGCACAGGTACCGTATGGGCTTGCTCCTCGGTGTGTTTGTCCAATGCAAAAAGCCATATTCTTTGGACAATCCACCACACAGTGTGTGGCTTGTGGTTCAGTATGGGCTTTGATTTACATTTTGTTGCTTGCCATTAGAAAATAATTTCTCCGGCAAGGCTGGAAAATACTAGTCATCCACAAATCATCAGCCCTTCTCAGCTACCAAGGACATGGTTTCCTTGGAAATAGTGGTTGTGTCTCACAGGACCCAGCAGGATCCCATCCTCACCTCCCCCCGCCCCCAAACTAACACACCTCTCCATGCTCTCCTTGGGGATTGATGGTGCATGTCACCTCCCACAGCCAGATATTAATGACAGCTACCCCGGAGAGTGAGGGCCTCGTCACACAAGGCAATGGCTGGTCCCTCAAAATGATGAGGGACCTCTTCCCAGCTGATGTTCATACAGCTGTCCCCAGACAGGGGCAGCGTGACACCTCCTCCCCTCGCAGGCAGCGGTGGCATAGTCCCCTGCCCCCCAAGGGGGAAGACACACCTCAGTCAGGGCCCTCTCTCTCCTTCATACCCCCCCCCCCCTCAATGACACCTGACTCTCCCTTCATCGAGGGTCCCCCCAGCTGATGCGAACCCTGACGCCTCCCCCTCCCCTTCCCCTTCTCCCGGGGGGGTGTGACAGCGAGTGCAAGGCGCGGGGGTGGCATTTTACCACCCGGCGTTTCTCTCCCTCCGGAGCCCAAGCGCCGGCTCTCCCCGCTGGCACCGGGGACTCTGTCCCGGCACGACCCCTCCCGGGGGGCCGGGGCAGCCCGGCGGCGAGCGGCGGAGCGGGGCGTGCGGCCGCTCAGGCAGAGGCTGGACCCGGCGGGGTCCCCCCCGCAGCCCCGGGGAGAGGG
This sequence comes from Leptosomus discolor, assembly GCF_034619465.1. Lineage (NCBI taxonomy): Eukaryota > Metazoa > Chordata > Aves > Leptosomiformes > Leptosomidae > Leptosomus > Leptosomus discolor. The sequence continues at coordinate 22,972,867 of NC_141391.1, forward strand.
TGTCCCCCCCGCGTCCCCCCGAGCCGCCTGCACCGCGTACCCCGCCGGAGGCTCTTTCCCCCGCTCCCGGTGCCGTTTTCGTTTGGCGGCGATCGCTTCGAGATAGCAACCATACGAGGAGAATTTCGCCTATACAAAAAAAAAAAAAAAAAAAAAAAAAAAAAAAGAGGGGTCGAAAAAGACAGGGGAGGGTGGTTTAAAGCGCTGGGATTAAAGGTCTGTGCTGGTTTCAAGCGCCCATAAAACGGCCTGAAGTATGCTATTTTGCTGCAGTCTGGGTTATTTCAGCCCACAGTTGCACAACAAACCATTTAAACATTTCAGCACAAAACAGATTCCATTGTTGGGCTGCACATTAAAAAGTGTTATTCGCTTTGAAGTTTTTGTCTAATGGCTCTAAACTGAAAGAAAATGTTTTCCTATTACTTAATTCAATCATAGCGAAGAGGCTTGGTAAAAAGCCCACGGATTTTGCCCAAAGTGTGACAGAGTTCTCTTTGTGTTTGCTTATCCTCTGCTGTCACACACTTTAATTCGCCTCTCTTTATCTGGCATTCAAAACTTTCTTCAATGACATTCAATAAGGTCCAGCGGCTGGAAAAAAAAAACTGGTTATTTTTTTGGATATTCTTTCCCAGTAGCTTTAGGCTTGGTGTGCATTCAGGAGCCGTTAACCCTTTGCCTCCCTGAGGCTCGGAGCCCTGGGGTTCAGCTCCTGGGCAGCGGGAATCCCTCGGGCTGAGCCTGAATCCACCCCCCCCTCGGTGGCTGGCCACTTCTCAGCAGGGAGGGATGCCCCTTCCCGGGCGCCAGCTCCGGCGGAAAACGTTTTAAATCAGCAGTTCCTTAAAAACAAAACAAAACAAAACAAAAACAAAAACAAAAAATCCAAACCCCATTAACGCTTTCAGGGACAGGGCACTTGGAAATCCTTTCCAGATCATTGCGGTACTGAGTTTTTACTAGCATTCGTTTTTGTTCTCTCTGTATTTTTCGCCGTTTGTTTGTGCACACACGTACATTTCTAGGCTCGGGCATCAACAGCATCTCGGCAAAACTCCCATAGATTTCAGTGAGAAATGCGACTGCAGGCAAGACAAGCCTCCTCGCAAGCCAGAAACACGGGAGTACATTGTGTTCAAGGGATTTCCTTCCCTTCGTTTAAAAAAGTCCATTTGTTTTTGAAGCGGGAAGGTTACTGTAGGGAGAAATCTCCCCACATTTTAACCGGAGTCAGCGGGTGCGTTTGTCTTTTTTTTTTTTCTTTTTCCTGTATAATAAACGGGAAGATCGGGGAAGAAAAATGTATCCCGATGACTGTTTTTTTCCCCTTATTTGTTAGCATTCCTTATTCACCTACAAACCCAACAAGCTCCAGGAAGCCCAACGCCGAGAGTTCCTGCGCGGGCGGCGGGCCGCTGCGCGGGGAAGAGCCGGTGCGCCTTAGCTCAGCTGAACGCGCAGGAACGAGCTTTGGACCTCGCTGGAAGTTTCTGCAGATCCCTATGCTAAGAAATTCAAACACCGCCGGTGTGTTTAAGCTAAATCTCATGGTAGGGAAGAAATAAACCGTTTCCTTGGGGGTGCCCGCAGCTCCAGGGACTTGCCGGCGCAGGGGTGCGCGGCGGTGCCGGGCGCGGGCAGTGCGGGGACGGGAGAGCGCGGCCGGGGCCGGTGCGGTGGAGGGTGTTAGCGCTAAAATCGGGCAGAGGGATCAGGTATAAGGACATGCGGAGTGTGCCGAGCGCGTCTTCTCCCTCCGCGTAGGCGCTCGCCGTGGGTGCCGCCGACACGGAGCGGTATCGCTGTGTCGGGGTTTCTCCACCAACACGAGCACACCCGCGCTGCATGGGGCGCTCCGTGGCCGTTATCCATGCCCGTTTTCCGTGCCCAGGCGCCCACGCAGGGGCCGGGAGGACATGCCGACCAAGGAAGCACCGACTGGCACATCTCGGTGGCCGGGGGGTTTCGCCCGACGGTGGAGATAGCCGTGTCCCGGCACCGGGAACAAAGACGCGGGGCTGGGGACAGGAGGCGGGCGCGGTAACGAGGACGAAGCAGCCCGGCGGTGAGGAGAGAGAGGGAGGCGGCGGGGCTGGGGGGGGGGCCGACCTGGTGCCACAGGTGGGAAAGGCGCCGGGGGGCTGGCAGGGAAAGCTGGCGGCGGCGGAGTCCGCGGCTGCAGACGACAAAATAAACAAGGGCTGAAAGCTGGGCTGAAAGAGAAGGAGAGCGATAAAGAGAAAGAAAAGAATATTAAATCGCGAGAGAATGAGAAAATAACCCCGCCAAAGGGAGAGGAGGGGAGAGGCCGCCTGCTACGGCGTGGGTGGGGTCGACAAGAATAGAGTACATTATGCAGTTCATTTAGTTAACAAGGGAAATAATGAGGGAGCGTGCGGTGTGAATGCCAAGAGAAGAGGCACAGAAAGCCTATTGAGCGCCCCGGCGCCGCCATCACATGGCGCGGGCGCTATTTAAGGCGGGCGGGCGGGCGCCGTTCAGCACCACTCGGGCTGGCCAGCGGCGCTGCGCGGGTGCTGCGCGGACGCTGCGCGGGGCGCTGCGCGGGGCGCTGCGCGGGGCCATGCCGCGCTCCTTCCTGGTGGACTCGCTGGTGCTGCGGGAGGCGGGTGAGAAGAAGGGGGAGGGCAGCCCTCCGCCGCCGCTCTTCCCCTACGCCGTGCACCCCTCGCACCCGCTGCCGGGGCTGCCGGCCGGCGCCTGCCACGCTCGCAAGGCCGGGCTGCTCTGCGTCTGCCCGCTCTGTGTCACCGCCTCCCAGCTGCACCCGCCGCCGCCCGCCATCCCCCTCATCAAGGCCTCCTTCCCTCCCTTCGGGTCCCAGTACTGCCACTCGCCCCTGGCCCGCCAGCAGCACTCCGTCTCCGCCGTCAGCGTCGGGCACGCACCGGCGCTCTACCAGGGCGCCTACCCGCTGCCCGACCCCCGGCAGTTCCACTGCATCTCCGTGGGTAAGAGGGGCACGAGTGGGGCGGAGAGGGTGCGCACGCCTGCATGATGAGGGTGGTCGCTGCGGGGAGGTGATGGGGAACCCGCGGGAGGAGGGGAGGCAGGACATGAGGCGGGCGCGTGGCGGGGTGTCCCTACCCAGCGCCCGCAGGCTGGACGGGGAGTCCCGGCATCTCTCTCTGCCGGTCCCCCGGGGGATGCGCCCCTCTGCTGCCCTCCGAGCCTCCGACCCAGGCGGTGGGAACGTGGGGAGGCGGTCCCGCCATCCCGCTCCTTGCCGGTTCACCGTCCCCCGCCCAGGGGAAGGAGGGTTGCGGCCCTGCAGAACGGGCAGCGCGGAGGGGGCGGTTAACGGGGACCGGCGGGTGCTCGGCGCTGCGGGGCGGGCGGCGGCGGGTCCGGCAGGTCCTGACGATGCGCTCCGCTCCGCAGACAGCACGTCCAGCCAGCTGCCCAGCAGCAAGCGGATGCGCACCGCCTTCACCAGCACGCAGCTCCTGGAGCTGGAGAGGGAGTTCGCCTCCAACATGTACCTCTCCCGGCTGCGGCGAATCGAGATCGCCACCTACCTGAACCTCTCCGAGAAGCAGGTGAAGATCTGGTTCCAGAACCGACGGGTCAAGCACAAGAAAGAAGGCAAAAGTAGCTCCCACCGGAGTGGGGGGGCCGGCCACAGCTGCAAATGCTCGTCCCTTTCCACCACCAAGTGCTCGGAAGACGACGAGGACTTGCGCATGTCTCCGTCCTCCTCGGGGAAGGACGACAGAGGCCTCGCAGTCACCCCCTAGCCACCCCGCACGCCCACCCCGGCTCCCCAGGAACTGTGGCGAGAGCAGGAGGGGGAGTCCTGCCTGCTCCGATGCTGACAGGCAGCCGAAGGATTTTATATCGTTTTGTATAATCTGTGTAATTTACGAAGGACTTACTCGCTTTTCTAGACCCCCGGCCCATGGGGGCGGGTGTCCGTTCGCCCCGTTGTAAATAAAATGCTCCCTAGGACCCCAGGCGTCCCCCAGTAGTGCTGTCTCACTTGTCTCCCAGCAGGCACAGACCCGGGCCCGGGACGCTCCTCGCAGACCTCCCCGCGCACCGAGAGAGGCGAGGATGCTGCGCGGCGGCGGGCGGTGCCGGCCGCCTCGAGGGATGCTGTCCCTCCGGTAACTCGGCTGTGCCCGAAAAGCGGGCGGACGGGGAGGGTCGGGGGCTCCTTGGGTTGTTATCTTTTTCTTTTTCTTTTTCTTTTTCTTCTTTTTTCTTTTTTTTTTAAATTTTCTTTCCATAATTGTTCTCTGTTTTGGTTTGATTTCATCCCTGCCGGGCGCGCAGCTGTGGTTGTATCGTTCCGTCCCTCTCACTCCCCTCGGGAGATATTTATTTATTTATTTATGTGCAGAGTAACGACGATGGCGGTGATAATAATGATGATGATGATAACAATAAAAGCTCGTTGGTGGTTTATTTCCTTCCTTTCACGAAGAAAGCAGCCGCTCGGTGTCGGCGGGCGTGCGCCGGGATCACCGTCTCTCTCCATTCCTCTCCGCCGTAGCCCGGCATGGGACTCCCCCCGCCCCAGCCAGCGCGGATGGCGGGGGCTTTTCCTTTCTCCGGGCCGCGCTGAAGGTACGGGGTGCGGGGGACCCACACCCCCTCTCCCGGGAGGCTCTCTCGGTCCTCCCCGCGAAGCTAAATGTTGGTCTGGAGCCCGTCTCGGCTGAACATCTTTCCCTTCCAGTCACTCCTCCCTTCCCATTCGCAAGTCTGCGGGGCAGAGAGAGCGAGAGACACCGTTTGCACACACCTATAGGTACGGCTATAGGTGAATACAAATACCGGATGGCGGCTGGGCTCGTCTCCTCCTTCCAGGTACCCGGACACGGCCTCCCGCTAACCCACCGGGGCTGCTGCCGGTACCGGTACCGGTGCCGGCCCGTCTAAGCGCCCGCCTGCAAGGCCGCCGGGCACCGGCAGCCCTGCTTTGCCGTCGGGGGAGCGGAGCGCCCGCTTTTATGCGCGGGTTCTCGGCAGAGACCCCCGGCGGAAAAGCAGCCAGCAGGTCCCGTAACCCCCAGGGGCGCCAAACTCGGCGGTCACGGACCGGCATCTGCCCTCCGAGAGTGCGGGGCCCTCCGAGGGTGCGGGACCCTCCGGGCCCCCGCGATTCCGCCGCCGTCCCTGCACCTGCAGCCGGTGCGCCCGGTCTCCCCGCGGGGCCGCAGAGCTGCACCGCATGGCCCCGCGGGTTTCGTGCCCTGCAACCTGGGGAACGTGCTTTGCTCCCTGGGCTGCCATCCGTCCCTGCCCGCACCGGGATGGGACCTGCTTTTCATCACGGAGCAGGTCCGGGGCCACCGGGAAGAGCCAGGAACGACGATTTTGTCCCTCCTGGGAAATCCCCGTGGAGAAGTTCCACGCAGCTCCACACATGGGCTGAGCTCAGTGTGGGGAGCTGTAGGTTTGGAGTACCCGGACACAGAGGGTGAAAGTAGAGCTAGTGAAATTACCACTGTTGGGACAGTCCTGTCCATAAAACAAATGCCTGTCCCAGGTCCCTGCAGCTCTTTGTGGAGCTGGGAGACGCACAGGCTCCTGCAGCTCCATCCCACAGGTGAGCAGAGAGCACGACCCTGCAGAACAACATGCACTCTGGAGACGACCAGGATGATGGGGGGCCCTGGTGACGTGGAAGAGCAGGACAGGCACAAGGCAGTACCCTTGCCCTGCTGTGACTGTCCTGATTTGTGTTCCCCCTGACTGGAAGATGGCAAGGGCTTGGTGATATCAGGCAGGTGCTACACCATCAAGTTTGGGACGTGTGGACAAAATGTTTGGGCTGCTCCTCTCCTTGGTGGCCTGGCTTCACCCACTGCCTCCTGCGGCCCTCAGACCTCTGGCTTCTCCCTACCCGCTTCCTCCTCTGCTGGATCCCCACATCACCCAGCTGAGATCGGACGGCTGGGCAAGCTAGTGGTTAGGACACTCCGTGGGCAGCATCTTTCTGGCTCCTTTTCCCATGGCTGTTGGGGATGAACTTGGCAGATGAGGGATCAAAACCTGACCTTGCTACAAGAGTCAGTCAGTCTTGGCTGGTACTTGGCCTTGTGATGTTCCCTGTGTGTCCTCCCCCAGTGGCCCAGTTCCAACAGGAAAGACCCCTCGGGGGACCCTAATTGGCTCAGCAGGGCCCTGCAGCCTCTCCAGCCCTCGCCTCCCTTCCTGCCCACATTTATCAGGCTTATTTTGAAAAGTCATTGCAAAATAGAGACAGTAACAACCTAACATGGGTTTACCAAAGGGTCTGGCATCCTCTTTAACAGGGCGCTGGCACTGAAGCAAACAAGCACCCGTAGAGGCGTGTGTGTGTGTGCTCCCTGTGCCTTTTCAGTGGCATGGGCTTGAGCCAGTTGGCTGGCAGTGGGATGTGAGGAACACCGGTGCTGGGCATTTGAGTGCTGCTATTGAAATGCTATTGTGGCCGTTGTGTTGAAACTTTCAACATCCTTGTCTGCCAGCACATTCCCACCATCTTCCTGGTCCTTCATGGCACAGGTTCTGATATAAACAAAAACATGCCTCCTCACGCTCCCATTTTGGGGCTGAACAGAGGCAGCCAGGGACAGTTTTTCACCCTTGTGATATGATGAGGCAGTGGCACTGCCCACCCAGCTTGCTCCTCACTCATTGTGAAACCTGGGCAGCAGCGTGCCAGCACCTGGGGGACAAACACATCTTGTCCTGTGGGACTGGCACTGCTGGGCTCCTTCTGGGGAGCAGCTAGGTGACTTTCCGGGTGTGCGGATGTAAGTTCACTAGCGCATCCTCACTGCAGGCACAGCAGCTGTGGGCTGTGAGGAAGAATGTTGCAGTGACGCTGTTCCAGTGGAATCACACATTACAGAGAGTGTGTGCATACATGTGCCTGTATCCTTTATGGACTGAGTTTGTCAGCCAGACAATTTAGAACTAATCCTCATCTCTAAAAGGTACCTCATATATGTAAAGTAGCAAAGAGAATTCCCCCGTATGGTATAATTTTGTCTGAACAGCAGTAGAGTATCACAATGGATGCCCCCAACAAGACAGTATTAATATTCTCCGATGCACACTGGCCTCTGCTGCAGATCCTGTGTACCTCGCAAAGCCCAGTGGGGCTCTCAGTGCACTTGACAGTCATTATGCCACATCCACATGCAGAGATAATCCCTCCTTAGTTGGGCATTTTTCTAATTTAGTGAGAAATCATTACAGCAAATGCTCAGAGTGTCATTTTCAAGGACTCTGAGGTTGGGCAAATTAAAGTCATTTTGCTGTGGGAAGAGCGTGGGCACCTCTACTAAAGTGAATGTCATAACACGCCAATTTTCAACTTTCTATCTCTAGCCATTTTGAAGGCAGGTTTCTGGAAGTTACTTAAATATTTTAGCATCTAAAATGCCCAGTATCTCCTGATTGCAACAGGAACCACATTTGCAAATCCACAAAGAGAGTCTGAATATTTTGCAGCATATGCTTTCTTGACCGTATTTCCATCTGGAAGTTAAATTATTTCTGCCCTAGCATGCAGAGAGGAGACTCTTTGGATGCTATTGAGGCTTCAAAGACTGTGACCCAAAGCAAAGGTGGCTATCCTGGCAGGGGAAGGAGGACAGAGGATGATGCTGATATTCGAGGATCCCTTTTCCATTGGCATTGCTGAGTGTGGGTGTCCCACACCCCATCCCGTCACATACACAACGTCTCTCCCTTCACCAGTTCAGGCAAAAAATATGAACATGAGAAACAATGAATACCAGAAAAAAAAAAAGGTTTTGAATGAAGAATCTTTTCAACACTAAATACTGGTGTACTTAGAGCTATTGTAATGTTAATCTGCATTATTTGGGTTTTATATTTACGTGATTTTGATTTTTATCACTAGATCTCATTTCATTCCACACAAAGGCTGCATCAAACAGATTTACAGTTGAAAGCCTGTATCGATATTTTAAGTATTGCTGATCTTAACCACAAATCTAATATTATTAATCCAGGAATTTCATAATTCAGTTTATCTGCAGTTAACATATTTACACAGTGTCAGCTGGGAGCTGCCCCCACAGATCTGGAATAGTGTTTGGGGTAAACAGACCATTTCTGCTTCGAAATAGCATTGCATCAGGGGTAGCTATGTGTTTCTTTCATTCTTGTTTACTAGGAATGAATCTTACCTACAAATTTACTGGGTTAACAAGGCTTCATTTTTAATCCTTAAATTCCTGAGAGAGGCTATGAAATTTGATTCTGTAATAATGATATAGTTTCGTCTGTGAATGTGATTACTTTAAAATATAGGTGGGTGTTAACTACAGGCCCTAAATAAAATGTTTTTGTATGATACTCCTAATGATTTGAAGACAGGTACACCACCAGCAGCTATCTCCCAATTACATTAATTTTGAAAGTGGTTTTGCTATGAACACAAAGTACTCATTTATCAGAATGTAATTATGCACGATCAGGAGATCTCCTAGGATACTGGCACTGATGATGACAGCAAACGACTGGGCCTGTTGCTTAATCTATCTGTAGCTAGACAGGAGTGACTGCCTGGTACTAGACAGCTGACTACTCTGGAAGTATCCTATATATATACCCTATATGCTCTGTATACTCTACATACTACATAACTCATATGTACTCTAGTACATAAAAATTAAAAACATTTCTTTTAATTAAAAACCTAAAAGAAGTAGTACCAATGATCATAAACAGAAAAATAAAATCTTCATTTTCAAGTTTGCTATATTCCCTTTCTCATTCTGCTGTAACTTTCTCAAACTTCTGTTTTCCCTCTTGACATTTTCTGTTAGGCTTGTTCCTGACAAAGGACACATGGAAAAGAATAGATTTTCATCCGCTGTTTCTTGCCAGTCTATATAGACCAAATTGGAAAAACACATGAAAGGAATCTCAGGATGGACCCAAATTGTGCCTTGGAGACAGTCACACCTGTCAGACCTGTATCTATTTTTTTTCTCAACCTCGATCTCAACCTTCCAATTATTAAAAGTATTAGCATCGGCCACAGACTATGAATACATTATTTTAGGCACTTTGCAGCCAGATGGGTGGTGGCTGCATGCTTAAACATAGGTATGTACTAATATTTTAGATCTTGGGTGAGAGCGTCTGGTCTGGATTGGCCTCCAGTTGCTGGAGAAAGACTTGGGTCTGCTGCAGGTAAGTCCTTCCTGCCACTCTGGTGAGGATGTCAGATACTCTAGCCCATCTAAAATAGCACTAGGCACACACACAGGCATATGAAATGCTTCTTGACAGGAGAATTTACACTTGAAGCACAAGGAGAGCAGAGAGATTGCTGGAGAGAATATATGGTAGCAGTGACTGCTGGTGCAAATACATCTGGATGCAGCCTAATTTAAAATGATTTAAATATCCTGTGCGGAGGGCTAACGGCCTTTACTTGACTGATCCTGGCCTAGGCAGGCTAGAAATCTGTGCAGTGTCTTGGATCACACTTGCTTGTTTTAAGAAGCTCCTTTCCAGTCAATGCTCAAAGAATACCAGGTGATCCATACAGACCTGCAAGACATGCATACGGGTGTTCGAGTGGTTTGTAGTGCACAAGGCAGAGCAGAAGAATGAAGCAGAGAGCACAGTATGGATTAATGTATGTTTGTGTGTCTTGAGGTTTTCATTAAAGTCATATTCCTTTTGCACATATAAACCCAGAGGAAATCCACTGGAATCAGTAACTGTGATGAGAAAACATCTCCACAAGCCAGGTGGAGCAAAGGAGGAACAAGGACTGAATTAGGCAGAGAGGCTGTTACCTGAAGAGTGACACAGATATGTACCTGGGAGCCATCTCATTCAGTCTACTTTCTGAGCTTCGCCCTAGACAGGTCCCTTTCAGACCAGAGCTGTCTTTTTACTCATGTCCACATCTTGATGACTGTACAGGGGGAGGTCGAGTGTCAGAAGGGCTCCTCGCCTGCAATGATTGCTAACAAGAGTGACAATGGAATGATGAGGATGCAGAAGATGATGGGCACATGTCTGATCTGGTTAGGGTGATCCAGACCTGTTCCAAGGTTGTGCTGGAGCAATTAACACTGTCATTTTGCTGACTTGGGTCAGCTCTGCTCTATGCCCACAAAAGCCTGCCTTGCTTGAAGGGGGACGCAGCACACCATGAGGTCGTGCTGCTTCACTACAGAGCAATATTCAGATTGGAGTCTGTGCTGGTGCCTGCAGGTATTCTATTCTCAGTGCTGGAAAAGCCCCCAAGGCTTGTTATGGATGTTACATATGCAAGTGAGGAGTTGAGTTTTCAATGAAGAGTGTGAATAGCCATGTAAATAACCACGGACAGCATCTGGAGATGGTAGATGCCTGTCTAGATAGGTGTTTCACCCTTGGTGTTTGCAACTGATTTTTGCCTGTGTATTTTATTAGCCAAAATAAGTATAAATTGGGCTTGGAACAACTGAATTTAAGATGTGAGCCACATCTTTTTTTGTCTTTTAAAATTCTGTTAATAACTCTTCCTTCGGTTCTGTGTTTGTTTGTTTAGCTTATAACGTGCTATCACAGTACAGTACAGCACACTGGCCTTGTTTGAATTTTATCTTAGCCCTAGTTCTTCTATGATTTGCAGGTTTCTCTGCTTGGATGGGAGGGAGACAAGGCAGCAATCTCCTCCCAGAAATGTTTCGTCTGCATATGCTTCAGAGGGATTTGTGCTCTTTAGTATTCTAGGTGTTGGTGCCAAAAATGCGCTGACCTCCACACTGAGTTCTGAGGCAGGAAACACACTGAAATTCTGCACCTGAGTGTCTTCTTGCTACTTAAAGCTGAGTAAGAAAAATAATCCTACATCAGATATGCATATTTTATTGGAGAAGTGGCTTTTCAGCTCATGCTTGGTATGAATTTCTGCTTGACGTATGCTGGTCTGGAGGTAAAGTTAGAGCCTGGAGGTAAAGACAGAGATGCCTGATCTGTAAAGGCTGCCCTGCTGAGCAAGCTCTCCATATCTAATGCGGATTGCCTCTTGAGTCTACTCTCGTGGTCTCAGCTAGGAGCAGCATATGGGATTGCAGAATCATTTATTACAGCAGACACAGACATGTTAACGTGCCTTACTGTAAATTCTTTCCTCCACAGAAAATTAGCTTTGACCTCCAAGTCAACCAGAGCCTCAGAGTTTCACAGAACCTGCAAAAGATGTTTGTCTTCCATGCTACCATGGCAAGTCTTAATTTTCTTAGGTGCCCAAGCTGGGAGAACACCACAGTGTACCAGGGTGTAGGCAAGTGGAAGTTGGTGATGTAGGAATCTCCTGTCTTTAGTTCCTGACCATCAAGGTGCTCTCTTGGCCACGAGCAGCCCCCAGGCTAGCTGTGCTATGGGAGTGGAGAGAAGACAAGGCAGCTGGAGAGTTGCCATTGTCCAACCTGCTGGACCTCATGCCTTCTACGCAGGTGCCGCTGACTGCAGTGAAATGGTCTTGATGGTGTTTGTGGCCTGAGTCCTACCCTGGCCCTGGGCAGAGCTAATTTAATCTCTCCCGAGCCAGATCCCAGCAGCTCCAGCACCCTGGTCCTGGCCCTCCTGCAGCGCTGCCAGCTCGCACAAATGAGATGACTCCCCATCATGATTATTCTCTCTCCTTCTACAAATCTGTCTTTTCTCACTTCTCCATGTCTTTTTATTTTTCTTTCCTGTATTTCAGTCAGTCACCTGTTTAAAGTTAAGCACATGCTTAAATATACTGCCAGAACAAGCCCTACATTTTCTTAGGTTGTTTTGCACCCTCTGTTTGATAACTCACCCCCTCCCCATTTCCCCAGAACATATGGGGTACATATACCCAGGTCTTATGTTGAATTTTGCACACAGTTTAGGCTACACTTTTTATGAAACATCATACCAAAAGTGAAGCTCTCTTCCCCTTTCTCTTCCTTTTTTTCTCTTTGGTTAAGCATACGTGTAAAGAAACCTTTGAATGCATTTGCAGAGCCCGAATACAGTAGAGTGACACAAAGCATTCTGGATATTGCTATGCAAATGACATGCCAAGAATGTTTAGACTGTACCTTGAAGCAGTAAACAAGTTGATTGTCATGGTGTCATGGTAACTAGAGCTGGATCCGCTTCATACGAATGGGGTCCCAACCTTCGTTTTTATTTGGATTGCTAAAGCAACTCAGTGGTCCAAAGCTCATCACCCTGTCGGTCCTCTGGAGAGCCAGAGGTACAAGAAATGGCCTCTTGTATTGGAACACCATTTAAAATGAAACAATGAGCTTCCTCGACACACAACTTCAGGTCACCGAGGATATTCAAACGTACACAGATCTGAGTTGGGGGATGCTGCCAATGCCACAGCTATTTGCCATGTGCTCTGGGCAGCGTTGCTGTCCCACCGGTGTAGTTGCAATCTATAGAGACAATACTTGGGGATGATGAAGCTTGTGGTTTTGAACCAGTGAACTGGTCCCATCTCACAGAAGCATGAAAGTGTGGATGCTGGAGAAAGAAGTAGGGCTCTTCTGTGAGCAACATCTCTATGTGGGTCTTGCCTACTCAATAGATTATCTCTTGCCAAGCAGAGCCATGACTGTTTCCCTGGGTTTGACTCAGCCATCCTTCCCTGGGTAGCAGGGAAGCTCTCTAACGCTGTGGGAGACTCACAGTGATGACTTAGAGATTACAAAGTCATATTCCTAACTTTGCAACTCAGGGTTGAACTATCCCGGGCTCTGATGAGCTACCTCACTTACCAAAGTAAATGCACTCCTGGAAATTGTTCATCCAAGCTGAGCCACCACAGGCTTGGCTCCAAACCTCATCTTCTCCCTCTGCAAACAGAAGATGCTGCTTCCAACCAAACCAGCAACATGACAACTCTGTCCTGCTCTACAAAATAAACTTACTAGAGTTTCCTAGATGGCTGTGATGACATAAGCTCGAGACTAAAAAGTCTCCTTACACCCAACACTCAAAAACCACCTTTTTTTGGAGAGCTGTGTGCCCAATGATAAGTGCCAGCTGATCTCAGAGCATTAATTTGGCAGAAGAATTTGCACTTTTTGCACTGTTTGTCACTGCAGTCACAGCTGCTGAGCCAGCCTGGTAGAAACCGTAAGGACTGACCCAGGACTCAGTTTGCTGTCTTTCTCTGATGGTTTTTCAGACCCATGCTGTTTCCAAACAGCAGAAGCAGAAGAGCAGCTACTACTGGGTCAAGCCAAAGGTCCATCCTGACTCTGCCAGTGGATAAATGCAGAGGTCTAGGGACAACTGCAGGAGCAGATCTGATGTACATGATATTTCTCCCAGCCTCCATTTGCAGCTCAGGTAACTCCTGAGGTTTTCTATGAAACCTCAATGAAAATGTCATCCATGACTGTGTCCTGTAAACTGGAACCCATGTAACCTTTCAGCACCTTTCAGCACCCATAAACTTTCCAGTCTGCATGGTTTCAGCAGAAACTCACTGGGTCAGGAGGAGGATGGGAACTCTCCCACCAGCTGTATGATGTACCTTCTAGTCAGACTAGCATCTAGTAGAACAAAACCACATAGTATACAAAGGTGAACTAGATGCTTCTTGTGCTGAAGAGTTTCTTTTAACCTTTTGGAAATGCTCTGTTATAATTCCTAGCAGATTCAAAGAGACGAGACGCCACCTAGGCTGGAAAACAACACTGAGCAACCTGTAAATTCATTACGTGTCTGTCCTTTAAATGTCTAGAGTCACATTGACTCTTGACATGAGTCTGACAAAGACTCATGGCTTTGCAGGCACTTGTGGCTGGGAGTGGTTGGTAAGGTCAGGAGCTCAAAGTCTAGAATCAGCTGGAGAGCATCAGATGAACTAAAATATGAACCTCTCAAAGGAAGATAAAATGGCAAAGAACCAAGCCCAAAATAACTGGCTAAAATACAAGAGTGTTTCCTTTAGTGCCCACATGTCAAGGAGGTGTTCAGAAGCAGCGGAGACAGGTGGACGTCCCCTCCTGAGTTGCTGAGCATAGGCACAGCGCTGCCTGGCAGAGCGCACAGCAAAATCCACCAGCGCAGGGGCAGCCTCCACCCATCAGGGATGGAAGTGAATTGTTTAATCCATGGTGGAAGATACTTCAAAAAGAGCCTTTCAAAGTACGGGGCACAGGAGAACCCTTCATACTCTGAGAAGTGTGTGAGCTACTCGGCAGTGCCACAAACCTGTCTCACATTGGCCCAGGCCTTGCCTGCTGTGCATTGGGCTCTCCTCTGTGCTAGTGTTGGCTTGAGATGCTACCTCCCACAGTCCTGTTCCATTTTTGTCACCTGAGGTGACCTGCAATGATCTGTCTGAACCACTTACATGCAGCTCCCTAACTCAACGGCATCAGTAAGAGGATGGGAATCCTCCCACCAACTGCAGGACGTGAACCAAAGGCGTACCGCAGCTATTTGGCCAGACTCCCTGTCCAGAGTTGGAGCCGAGCAACAAGGCCTGGATGGCAGGAGTTACCTCCTGCCACAGGTCATGTCTTGGCCAGGTCAGCTGAATCAGGCCCTGAAAACCATTGCAACAAAGGCAATCTAGGAAGATGAGCTCCGGTGTAGTTGGATGCACTCTCAATAGCAGGAGGGAGGCAGGGGAACCCCTGGGGATGTACTGCTCACCAAACTAACTTCCTCAGCTGGAACAGCTGCATTTATGCAGCTGCACTTAAATAACTCAGTTAAGGGAATCCAAGGCAGTGGCACTGGAGATCCACTGGGACAGGGTGTGGAGAGGAAACATCTTCAGCTGGATGCAAAAGTGGAGACTAAGCATATTCCAAAGATGGTGAGTCAGTTTCATAACTGATGTAAGCCCATTCAGCAGTGCAAGGCAGGCTAGAAATTGATCCAGAAGAAGAATCTCCGGAGCTGTGAAATGAGTGTGTCCATCCTGGTCCTGGCCATCTCCAGGCCAGAGCTATAGGAATGAGCATGTGACCAGGAAATTTTTCTTCCTTGTTGCTCACCAGTCACTGCAAGGTCTCCTTGGAAGTAGTTCATGGGAAGTATGAGCACCCTATAGGAACAAAGCAAACCCTGACCTAGGAGGAGGGCGGAAGGGTTTTACCCCAATCATCTAAATGCATTATTGAGGGTAATTAAAGTGCTGTAAGGGACCAGGTGCTTGAATCTGTTTATCTGACTAGAAAATATCTTCTTTGGCACCTTTGATCCTGAAGTCTAGCAAAGTCTTCTACAGTCTTCACAAACTCATCAGTGAGAAAGTCCTCATTCCTTGCTGAAACACTGCTTTTCCTGGAGCAGAATTTGGACACTGCTTTACCTGTAAGTGCAGTTTTGGACAGGCCAGCAAATACCGCAGAACGATCGATGGTGTATTCAGCATGGCTGAGGTAGGCACCAGAGCACAGATCAGCTGAGGAAAGAGCTGAAGAGTTGTATGTCCCCTCCACTTCATGCCCCAGGCTGCTCAGTGGAGCTGTGGAGCCATCTGACTCCAGCCAGAAACTCTGTTTACACAGTAGCACTAGAAGTGTGTGGAATTGAAGTCAGCAGCTGATCGTAACAAGTGCTTTTTGGTTGCTCATCCATAATCTGAGCAGACTGAAAAGCAGGCTGGAGTTTGTGTGCATATAATACTTCCAGGCGGATATGTCACACTTCTCCACTGAGATTTGAAGGTCTCTTTGGCAGCTCCTTCTCTAAGTCTGCAGTCCCTGCATCTGCAGGGAGGGAGAAGAACAACATCTTAGCTCTTGATTAAAAGATGCCCTTAAAGCACATTCTGGCTGGCAGAAGTTCCCATTTATGAGCAAGCTCTTACCTGTCCAAGTGCTACTAAAGATATGGCAGTCTCAGTGTTCAAGCTGCCAGCTCTGAGGTTTCCTTACCTGTTGCCTTACAGCAACACCTCCACTGAGATTTGAGCGTAAAGCAGTGAGCAGGTGATATGAATACCTTTCTGTCTGAGGACATGGCCCAAAGCATTTTCTTCAGGGGACATACTTTTATGGCTTTATTCATATTAACTAGTCCAGAGTAACTCCGAATGGCTGGCAAGCTCTCTCCACTGATGAATTCATGGACTTCTTTTTTGGCAACATTATCTCTGGGTGATACTGCATTGTCAAATCCACCTGCAGGTTGTTCTAGGGCTTGGTGTCAGCACTGAGCGTCCCATCTGGGGCTTGTATATTGCCATGGCTGAGCTCAGACCCCTCTGAAATCTTCCTGGGAGATGCTCTCTGCCTTCGGGAATCCCTCCTCTGGTTGGTACGGGTGTATTTGTGGGGCTGTATGTTAACCTGCAGGGACCACTTGCCACCTGAGCAAGTCCCAGGGAGCTGCTCCAGGTGTCAGGACTTCAGAGCTTGCAGTGTGAGCTGGCCACACCAGGTAGGTTGGATGTTCTCTCTCCCTGACTTGCCCAAGATGCTGGTCTCCCTTATCCCTGGCTGCGTTTCAAGCAGTGTCTCCATGCTCTGTCTCTGGCCGCTCTCAAGCCCTGAGACCCTTCCAGAAATTCACCACCAGCACCATGTCTCCCTCCAGAGCTTCCCTCTGACTCATGTAACACGCTGATCCTGGTGGCTGCATCCCTCCCCTACTGCTGTCTCATGGCCCCTTGCACCTTTTCTGTCCCAACTGCCTGGAACCATCTCTGGGGTCTTCTTTTCATTGACCTCTGAGAGGAGGAGAACTGTTGTGTCCTCTGTACAGAATCTAGCACAATCTGTGGTCTGTGCTTTGCGTTCTCCTATATGCTTGCA